>NC_092534.1:16080000-17280000 GCF_037038585.1 Patagioenas fasciata | reverse complement strand
CCCCGAGGAGGAGCTGAAAGCCACGGTGCTGCAGCTGCGGGAGACCGTCCTGCAGCAGAAGGAGACCATCGGGAGCCAGCGGGAGGCCATCCGGGAGCTCACTGGCAAGCTGAGCCGCTGCGAGGGCGCCGACGGCAAGGCTGCCGGCGGGACCTGGAAGAAGGAGCTGGGCAAGGGCAAGGACACCATGGGCGACCTGCCGCGGGACCCGGCGCAGGTCATCGACCAGCTGAGCCGCACCATGCAGACCCTGAAGGACCGGCTGGAGAGCCTGGAGGTAGGGCCGGGCGCGGCGAGCCTGCCCCGCGGAGCTCGGCGAGCGGCGGGGCTGGGCCGGCCGGGTCGTTGCGACCGGTGCGCTCAGCCCGTGTGGAAATAGGCACAGCTGGCCAAGCCCTGGGAGTGAGCTGCTTGGTGGGCTTGTCTGGTTTTCCTGATTGTCTGCTCGCTTCAATGGCAAAAAGCCTGGAGCCCTCCTCTGTAAGTGTGTTCTCCCATTGCACGGAGGGAGATTATGGTTTTCCTCCTGGTCACCAGCTTAGTTTATGTATTAATATATCTAAATCTCTCTTTCCGGGCATGTGTCATCATGGGGTCTGAGGTATAAAGCTGACGTCTCGGGCAGTAAGACCTTGCCATATGGAGCCGAGCAGAGTAGTGGTAATGAGGAGATTGTGTGGTGCAGATTGTGAAGTTAAGATGATGTGTTTAGAGCTGACATAGAATAAAAAGAACCTGGTTCTGTGTGCCTGTGAATAGAAAGCGGATTGGGTCCAAGCCCTCTGGTAAGTGATTTCCACGCGCCGTTGGACAGTGCCCACGGGTGAGTGGCTCTCGTGGAAGTATCCAGAGTGTCGCCACAGGAGTCCCGCTGCCTGCTGAGCTCAGCTTTCCGCGCTCCGAGAGCCGCAGGCGGGCCCTCCCCGTGAGGGTGGCGAGTAACCGCCCACAGGCTTTTCTGTGAGGTCTGAATGCTCTGGACTGCTTTCAAGTGCCATTTTGAGTGATCTGGTAGTCCAACATCCTTTTACTACGTTTTCTTCTTTTTGAGGCGTTTTTAAAACTGTTGTAGAAGGGAAGCTACTAGAATAATATGGCAAGTGAACCGTTGGTTTCTTGGTATCCTTAAAGATACCAACGTTGGTTAAGAAAGCGTGTGTGTGGTTTTTTTGCAGTTTGAGTAAAAATACTTTCACCGGGTGATAATTACAGTTGATCCAAAGAGCATCTGACTTCCCTACTCTGCAAATCAAAACTGAGGAAACTTTGGTAAACTGGGCAAACTTGCTTTGAAAATAGCTTAATTTTTATTAAAAAATAATAGAGTTTCTGTTTACTTAACTTGGCAATGTCACTTGCAGTAAGTAAAGAAAAATTAACTGGTGTGCCACATGTACCTGTGCTAATGGAAGCGCATCAGACCTGGCTTCCTACATTGATTTTCTTGAACTCAGCTGTGTGAAGATTACATATGAAATGCTGGAAGCCTCTAACAAAAGTGCCCTTTTGTTTCAGGGCCTGTTTAGCTACAGTGCTGATAAAAGCACTGAATATGACAAGTGCTAAAAAGCGATGCCTCTCCTGTGCTTGCTGGAGAAATCTGCGATCGTGCTTTCATCCCTTTGAATCGGAAGCGTATCCACATTTCACAGTTTCTCTTTTAGAAATTACATATTTTTTTATTCTCATTTCCCCTAAAGCACCAACTCCGAGCCAACGTGTCGTATGCAGCACTGCCCAGTGACCTTCGAGAGATGCTTCAGCGGCGGCTCGGGGACCTGGAACGCCAGCTCCTGAGCAAAGTGGCCGAGCTCGAGGATGAAAAGTCTTTGCTTCATAATGAGACGTCAGCCCATCGGCAAAAGACAGAGACAGCCCTGAATGCATTGCTGGAAAGAGTGTCTGAACTGGAAAAAGGTGATCTGCACAGAGCCTGAGCGCCACTCCAGGCTGATTGATTTTGTTTACTCCTTCCTTATAGCGCAGCACTCTGGATGTGGGCCTAGAGGGAGAGACAGTTAAGGTGCCGGGTAAATAGCAGGTGAACGTGAAAATACTTGAGACCCTTTTTCCTTTGTCACAGGATTCCTGCTTGACAGGCCTTCGCTGTGGCTTTGGCTTCAGCTCCCTGTCTCCCAATTTGGCATATGTGGGTGGCTGGGATGAATCTCAGTGTTTGTGGGATGGAAAGATATGTGAGGAGACAAGTCAAAATGGGAAGAAATACAACATTGGTGTGGGGCGGATACCTAGACATGGCAGGTACACACTCAAGTAGAGCTGCCTTTCTTTATTTGGACTGAAGATCAGATGGGCTAAATTTAATTAGCATAAGTGCCTTTGATGTAGTGAATGGCATTTCATACCAGACCATTTCCTGCTGCTTTGGAATATTGCTGGTGATCTTTCCTTCTGTTGCTGGTTATGACTTCGGGTGACTGCAGATACTTGAATCGTGTCCTATCCCCAGTGTGTCGCCTTCGGAGTTTACAGCAGAGTACACATGGTGCCACTGGGGGACACTCTCTTAATCCTAGTCGTTTATTCAGATACTTAGATTAATTATTACTGAGCTCTCTGTGCTTGGGTAGGGTCTGTTTATTTGACTTACAAATGCTCATGGAAATGAGCTAAAGAACAGAACTGTCTATTGACTCTATACACCCACAGAGTGGACTGTGTGGGACTGGAGTACCAGTAAATATCACTGCCCCATCTTTAAATGATTTTCCAAGGTGAACAGGGTTTCTGCTTAAAAGCAACTTAATGGACACGCTTTAAAAATGGTGCAATCATGCATCTCATGAATTTTAAAATGTAGTCTAGTGGATCCATTTGTGTAATATTATACCTATTCTTTTCATTTAGAAAGTGTGAAGGAGGGGAAATAGGAAGAGATCTTCTACTGGCTCTATCATTTGGTATTTCCTGAGAGCCAAGATAAAACCGAAATTGCACTTAAAATTTTGGAGGATTTGTGGCCTCTTGGTGTCTTATGTGGCAAGTATTGCCAGTCCTGTCTCTGAAAGGTGTGACTCATACCAGCAAGTCATCAGAAAGAGAAAGGGAGTGGTGGGAGCTCAAGTATGTGTAATTTATTGAGGTTAAAAATAGTGTTTCCACCTCTGTTTTTTATGTGGGGAGAGAGGGCTGTCTTACAAGTCTCCAAGGAGCTGAAGAATTTGGGCCAGGAACCAAGACACAGGTTTTCTTTTAGTTGTGTAATTTGTTCTCTTTTACAGTGCTCGCTCTTACTGGCTGTTCTGTGCCCCTGTCCAGTCGAAGTGGGGGTAATAAAGATCTGAGACTTAATGATTTTGTAGATTAAATGTGAGCAATATTTGAAGTGACCCGACCTCTTTTCAAAACAGTATTTCTATTGTGCTTTTATTTTAAATGGCATGTTGTTTAGCATCTCTTCCTGACAACCAGCCAGTGTCATAAGCTCCTTGTTGTCCTGGGACTAAATGAATGGAGGAGAAAACTGGCCTTATAAGGTGACCCTGTGGACTTCGTAATGTTTTAATGTGTAGTTGTGACAGCTGTCTGTAGTCACCACTGGGGTAGAGTTTGCAGTCTGCACAACTGTTGCGATTCCCAAAGTCTTCTGGTAACTCCTTCACTGGTCGTCTCCATCGCCCGCAGTAGACGGTGCATTAGAAAGCAGGACTGGGTGGATCCTGCAACTGGTAGTGCTTGGACTTGAGTGTGATTCCTCCCTTTGCTGCAGACACAAGAGCTCACTTGCTATGTCTAAATCTATTTTCTCCATCTCTTAAAGGGAATAACCATATATCTTGCCCATCTTGTCCAAGAATAATCCAGATTCTTTAGGAGAAGTCTTGTCTTATCCTGTGCACGTGCTCATTGCCCAGAGCAGGAGGATCTTTGTATCATTTGGAGTTGTGGATGTTTTCAAGTCATGACAACCAACTGAAAAATATTAAAAAATGAATATTGTATGTTGTTCTCCAGTTCATTATTGGTTCTGTAAGTTCTTTCATGAAATGACTAATGTTCCTGATGGAGTATGTTTCTTTTTCTTCTTTCTTTTTTACTATATGAGACTGGTTGTACCAGCCTAGTGGAGGTGCTCAACATCAGCCCTAGGACCCTGGGATTTCTGTTTGCTTAGAGTTTGGAATATTTCAGGTTTTGGTCTGTAAGTCCCTCAAGACAGGTGCGAGCGTCAGACAGGCTGCTTTTTCCACCCCCTCGTTCTCTGAAAAATGCAGTCAAAACACTTCAGTTGCTTCTAAGAATGGCAACTGAGAGAATGCCAACTTACATGCAAATTACATACGAAAATTGTGGCAGCTTTTTGTGACAACAGCTCTTCATTTGGGCTGGAGCGTGGAGTTCTGCAAGGGGATAGAATTTGTTTCAGGAATGCGAGTAAAGGAAACGAGTGGGACTCAGAATAGGCTGCTGAAAGGTTGAGGGGAACGCTGCACTACAAAACTGTGGGGTTTTATTTTGTGGTGCAATGTGGAATTTCTCTTGTCTTAATATTTAATTATAGAAATTTACTAGTAAGCAACTACAGAAGAAGTGTGCACAAACTAATACAGAGTATTGCAACTTTGTGAAGTTTTGGTCTTAAGAGTTCTCAATTTCACGAACATCTCTGTGGACTATCTCACTAGTTTTTATCACATCTTTTACAAAAATCTGAAGAATAATTCCTACTGTTAGAAAAACACCTGATGTTTTTGTACCTTGAACTGCATTTTTGGTCAGGTCACTTTGAACTTTGGCGCTGTTTTTGTTCAGACCTCCTCCTGATGTGTCTACCAGACAGAAATCAGTTCTTCCGAGTTTAGCTCTGCTTTCTGGAATGCGTCAGCTTTTTCTTGTTTCAGAATGAGAGTATCAACCTCTTCCTCAGGCTGCTGGCTGTGAAGCGGGGCTGCTGCTGCTGGCTGTGAAGCGGGGCTGCTGCTGCTGGCTGTGAAGCGGGGGTGCTGCTGCTGGCTGTGAAGCGGGGGTGCTGCTGCTGGCTGTGAAGCGGGGCTGCTGCTGCTGGCTGTGAAGCGGGGCTGCTGCTGCTGGCTGTGAAGCGGGGGTGCTGCTGCTGGCTGTGAAGCGGGGCTGCTGCTCCTCGCTCCCTGAGTGGCAGCAGGAGGAGAAGAAATAGGTTTCTGAAGCACTGTGATGCTTTAATAATGAGCATACCAGAGAATGCATGTCTGGTAACAGTAAATACCTTCTGAAACACTGTGAATTGTTGGAATAGGCAGGCCTTCAGCCGTGGACTCAGCAATGAAGAACAAAAATGTTTAACAGCCTCTCATGAGTTGTTTGCCATCTATTCTTCTGCTCTAAATGAGCAGGAAAAATAAGCTAAGTAATGAGCATGATGTGTATGAGATATAGTTGTATTTTTCTGTGCTGTACAATCCACGTTCAGTAATACTACAATATATTTTTGTATAACTCTCTAAAGTGATTAAAATTCCAAAGATTCTCTATATCAATTACATTGTTTCTTAACCTGAATTATGAATGCATGGTTTTGCTTAATGCTAAAGGATTTTCTTCCTCGATGTAATTCCAGGTAACAGTGCGTTTAAGTCACCTGACGAGTTCAAAATCTCCCTTCCTCTTCACACAAACTACTTGTACGGGAAGATCAAGAAGACGCTGCCCGAGCTCTACGCGTTCACCGTGTGCTTGTGGCTGAGATCCAGCGCCTCTCCCGGGATCGGCACTCCCTTCTCCTACGCTGTTCCCGGGCAGGCTAACGAAATTGTCCTCATAGAATGGGGGAATAATCCAATTGAACTGCTAATTAATGATAAGGTGAGACTCGACTAACTTCTGTATTTACATGGTCAGAATAGGCCTAAACCTTTGACCCCTCTCTAGTGACTCTTTCATTCCCTAGGAGAGAAGCTGGTTCTGGGCCTTTGAGCTGGTAGTGTCTGCTTGTCTGTCTGTGTGTTTGCTCTAAGTTCATAAAAGTCCTCAAAACAAAGTCAATGGATGAATATATTTGTGTTGAGAAAAGGCAGCATGACATCTAGATGTGCAGACGCTCAGGCATGTCCTCTGAATTCTCAAGCGAATCTTGGCCTCTAGTTTTTTCAGCTTATGAAACAGAAGCAATATTTGAAGGCACACTATTGCAAAGCCTCTAAGATCTTAAGCCAGTTGCAGTATTTCTGTCTTTCTAATCCTAGAAGTTCAGATATGTTAAAGTGAATTTTGCACAAGATGGAGAGCAAAAGGCTTGTAATTGTGGCTGGTTTTATGTTCAGTGACTGTACATCAGTTTAGGTACAGTTTTTCAGACTTTATGTACAAAAAGCAACAATTAGTGATTTCTGACAAGCCTCAGAATGAGGCTTGAGGAAAGCAAGACCCATTGAAAGCTGGCGTTACACCAGATTCAGTTAGGTTTCCTAGTAGCTCTGCTCTCTGAGGGATCGGGCGTTTACAGATCTGCACCACGACTCAGGGGATTCAGTCGGGTGGCTCGTTAAGGGCTTCCAACGCCCCTGTCATCTTCCCAAATCAACACATCCGAAAAGCTGATTATTTTTAATGGCTGATGAAAGAGAAGGAAACTTGAATCTGCTTATCCTTAGCAATAACTTTCTCTTCAACATTATGTCAGTACTACTGACGTTCTTTGAGGCTTTTCTTTCTCCCACATCACAGCTGCTCCATAGACCACTGTGTGTGTCTTCATGTTGAGTAAGTTTTCAGATCAAATTCCTAAAGGACCATAGTTCCTTCTTGTTTGCAGCCCTATGTAACAGTTCCCACAAGCTTTACTGGAAGCAGGCAGATCCCCAGGTTTTAAGAGAAACTTAATATGAGCACTGGGTGAAAAGTTATCAATAGGTCTAAGCACTGAAATTTAAACAAGAAATACCACATATTAATGTGCAGGATTGGTGGACTGGTAACAGCTTGGACTGTGGTACTTGTGTCACTTGATTCTAGATGGAACAAAGGCTCACATATAGAATAAGAAGCACAGCTGTCCTGAATACAGGAGAGCTGGGACAAAGTAGAAAGATGTGGCAAACTTCTGCCTCTGAACTTTTAACAAGGGACAGAGTTGACTTTGTCCTCAGAAGCAAAATGTTGTGCTTGTCCTGGTAGACTTGGTTTGTAACATGCATTATTCTTTGGTTTTGTAGGTTGCCCAGCTCCCTCTCTTCATTAGTGATGGAAAATGGCATCACATCTGTATAACCTGGACCACCAGAGATGGGATGTGGGAGGCTTTTCAGGATGGAGAGAAGCTGGGCACTGGGGAGAATCTTGCTCCTTGGCACCCGATTAAGCCTGGAGGTGTCTTGATCCTGGGTCAGGAACAGGTGAGTGAACGACAGTGTGTTCCAGGGTTTAAAAATATACATGAAAACTCACCAGACAGGCAGCAGCTGTACGAAAATGATTTGTCTTTGTTAAACACTTAGTCCTGTTGTATACACAGTATCAGACTAAATCAAAGCAACGAATACTTAAGATCACACATTGGTATATTTTGTTTCATTTATTAAATATTCATGTTGCAACTATTCCTATTTCCACTCTTACTGCTACAGTGTGCGACTTCGTCAGTGATCTGAATAATGCCTTATATTAACTCCTTTGAACTAGATTGCTGGTGACTAGCGATGTGGCCACTGAAGTTACAGACAAGGACAGAAGTAGCCAGTGCTGACAGAGGACCCAATAGAATTGCTTTGATTTTTTGTTTAAATTCAATCCAAAGTGACTGTCCCCCGTAGCAGCTTACTGGTTTGTCCCTTCCCATTGTCTTTGTCCCAAGAACATAAGAATGTCAGTCCTTGGGTCCTGGAGTAGACCCAGGGAAGTGTGTGTATGGGGTGAGGGGACCAACAGCTATGGGCACTGGAGTGCTTGTGGGCATGTCTGGTTCTCCTGTGGAGAGCTCCCTCCTGACCCGATCCCGCAGCTCTCAGGTATGTCCCACAGCTTCAGAACAGTGGGGCCTGTCACTCGTTCGGAATTTGTCTACTTTAAAGATGAGTCTGAAGTCAAAGGGACAAACTCTAAATCAGACATTTTGTTTCTCATTAAATATGTAGGTAAATAACTCTCCTAATGCAGACATTGATAATGTTTGAGTATTAGTATTGCCAACAGGAAGCATTTGTGAGCTTAAGTCCTTTTTGAATATTGAAAAAATAATAACCAACCAAGCCCCAAACAAACAAAAACCCCAAAGATTTGTAATTTTCTTCTGCTAGCTAACATCTTACTGAGCTACTGCCTATGAGTTGTGTGGCTCTTCATTTTTTTCTCTACCTGTTCTTTGCATGATTATACATATGCTTAAATAAGCTTGTAATGAGTAGCAGGACGTAGCTTTTCTCCAGGATTTCCAGGCTCACCGTGGGGCAAGGCAATGAAAAAACAGTTTTATCCTGATACCGATGTCAGTAGACACCCACCCATGATGTAAACGACAGAATGGTGAATTCAGAATGCTGATACACTACACAGCAGATGCTTCAGCTCGTTATTAAGTGGCTGGCAGCTTTTCTGTAACTCTCTCATGCCATTTGCCTCTACTCTGTTTGGTTCTATCCTATGCTATCAGTTTCGTGTGAGTGTGATCACACAAAATGTGTGTTTTCTGTCCTTGAGTAGCGGATGGAGCAAACAAACCCTCTTAGGCTCCTGCAGTAGCGGTTGGAGTTAGTCACTTGGTGCAACTGCCAGCAGCCCGTGTATTTACATCCAAAGATCTCACAGGCCCTGCAGACAGCTGGTCAAGGGCTGCAGTTACGGTTGAATCTGTAGCTATAAAACTTTCACCATAATCTTGCGCATCTGTGCAGTTCTTGCTGAAGTTGTCCTGTGCCAGGCTTGCACAATGGTTCTTGAATTAGCCTCAGTATTTGCAGCTGACTTCCTTCTCTGCTGCGTGGGGGAAGGGTTAGTTGTGTCTGACCTTTGTGTGATGGGATCAAGTCGCCGCTGTTTGCTTTGACTTGTTCTGACACATTTCAGATTGGAGCTTTTACCGCTCCGTAGAACATTCTGTCCAAAGTAGCCCTCCTAGGAACTTGCAGTTGTTTGGCTGTGACCTGGCTCTGCGCTTCCTTCTGGCAATGTGGCTGGGGGGTCTTCGAGTTGGAAGAAAATGCTGAACTAACCTTCTCATCTAATCTAACTCTTGTGTGCTTAAAGGACACAGTAGGAGGAAGATTTGATGCAACTCAAGCCTTCGTTGGGGAGATGAGCCAGTTCAATATATGGGACAGGGTCTTAAAAGCTGAAGACATCATGAATATTGCTAACTGCTCCATCAACATGCCTGGCAACATCATACCCTGGGTCGATAACAACGTTGATGTGTTTGGAGGTGCTACTAAATGGCCTGTGGAGACATGTGAAGAGCGTCTGCTAGATTTATAGCTGCAGTCATTTCCAATTAAAGTGCCCCCTTTAGTAGGACAATCTTCTGTGCAGTCTAAAGCACTGATTTTTCTCTCTGCCCTTCCGCATCGTAACTCCTCAAAAGAATAAAACATGGAGTGAGCTGGCTCAGTGCAAAGATCGCTGCTAGTCTGGGGCACTGAGCCTGGCAACGAACAAAGCCCTTCCTGGCTGGAGCAGCCCGTTCCGTCTCGTGGCCTCATCCAGAAATGAGCTGTGGCCTGCAGCAGCCTTCTGGTTGGGCCTGAGAGCAGGATGTCGGCTCTTTCGGGGAGGAAACAGCCGTGCACATGTTAACTGCAGTGCTCCTTTTGACAATGTGCAGTGCTGACACAGCGCTGAGATTACCAGGCCAAGTGTGAATCCTTCCTTCCAGTCTATTGTCCCCCCTTTGCATTGAAGCCATTCTTGTTTAGCCCTTTTTAAAAAAATGATTAATCCTTACACTACAGTGGTTCTGGTGCAACTATGGGTAGAGCCGAACGGCCACTGTCTGAGTGCAAGGATCTTGGTGTTTAATTTGCAGGTTAGCAATCCTTATTTATGATGCAGAGGCGATGTATTTGAGACATGTTGTTCCAGTTCAGTTCGAAGGGGCTGTGCGACCAGCGCCGCTCCGTTGGCACACAGGTGCCTCAGGCTCTGTCCCACGCCCGTCTTTCGCCAGCCAGCAGCGCAGGGCAGCGGACGGAAGATTGGATTCGCGTTTTCTGTAGGCTGAATGTACTGAATTCATAGTGACCTGGCTTGTAAACTTTTCTCTATTGTTTCTCTTGCTTTAGTCAATGTCTTTATTTTTTAAGTATACAAGCTGTGATTAAGTGAATTTCCAGTTTGTTTTGCTTTGAAAGGCCTTTTTATGAGCAAGTGCCAAAGTTCAGTTTCTGCTTGTTGAGAATCGCTATCTATTTTTCCAGCATAAGTCTTCTGCACTGTTTTCTATGTTATTATGATGGTCCTGTGTAACATGACAATGTGCTGGGTTTGATTCCTGTTGACTGTCTTTTCTGTAAGCACCGGCTGACTACTATATTTTTCTAATTTTCTCTCAATATTTTGCAACCAGTGTTGCTGTTTCCTTGGCATTGCTGTGAATACTTGGTTTGTGACTCGCAGATAGCAATTGCACTGTACTGGGAAAGAGTCGATACTTTTGTTATTTAAAAGAAAAAGGATTTAAAGGGGGGGAGGGAGAATTTATAAAGCTAAATATCATATTTTATTTTTCATATGTTTGAATTGTAAGAATAATATGGTGACAGTCTCATTTGTAGGATAAAGTTACATATTTCCATTAATATGTAGTATGCTGTCCTCACAAGAAAATTCTTATAATGAACTTTTAATTAAAATGCACTGTAAAATGAGTCTTTTAATTCTTTTACAGTCACGCAAGACACTGAATGTTCTCTTTCATAGTTACGGTGAGTTCAGCTTCCATCTCTTTAGACTGATAGCCCTGTAAGAAGTTACCTCTATTCCCTAAATGTCTTACATTACAATCTCCAGCCAGAAGAGGCTTCGGGGTGTGTGTCGTCTTAACTGGGGAGAGGGTCTCCGTGTTTGGGTGTGATGGGGGCTCTGGCGCTCGGGCTGTGCTCAGCTGTCTCCTGCCACCGTGGAAAGAACACCAAAACAAACCAGAACCCGTCAATACCCAAAGAATCTGTCCCAAGACCAGGGAGAGTGCGAAATTGTCATCTCACAGGAACCAGAAACCAGCGGAGGCACCAGCCCTCCACTCAACCCACCTTTCTTTGTCAGCTTTATTCACAGTAAGCTGAAGGAACTGAGGTCCGCCCTTTGTTGAAATAGTTTTTCCAGGTTTCAGTCTGGTTTTGAAAGGTGCAATGGTGACGTGGTCCTGGGCACTTCCCTGCGTGGCCGGGAGCCTGCGTGTGGCTGTGCTCTGCCGCTGGACGCACAAGTTACGTGGCTGGATTCATTTGGTGGCTGAGGGAAGCAGAGTCTCTTTACACTTCAGTTTGCTGCGTTGATCTTTATTTAGTTATTTAAACACGCTCTGAAGCTTAGGTCTGTCTTTAGTGCCGACTTTAACAATAAACACCTGAGCAGGAACCCTCCCTGCCTGGGGAGGGGCTTGGGGGGCTGTGGTTATTTGCGCACAGTGGGAACAGCTGCTCTGGGCTGCAGTTTGGCTGGTGCTGCTGGGCAGGAGTGGTGTAACAGAGCTGCTCTTCAGCCTGGAAACCAGCACTGGAAGTTGGCGTTTTTCTAAGGCACGTCAGGGTGCTCAGCTGAGAGGGCGTCTGGGGACGTTCGTCCTGTTGCAGCCTGACCTGATGCTGGGCTGGCTCTTTCCTTCCAAAGACAGACAACCTGGTCCTCTATTTCAGGTTAGGTGGGTTTTACTGGTTACACAACCAGGTGGCAGGGGTTTGGTGAGGGGTTTGGGTTTTTTAGACACTGACTCTTCAGTAAAACTCAAAGCTGAGGAGTATATATTCCATTGAAAAGCTGGTGTTTTAATATTTTTTTTAAACTATACATATTTTTTTCTTTCTTTGGTGCAATAGTACCTTTTTCACTAAAAAGAAAAAATGCATATTGATTTTTGTACCTTTATCTTGCAATGAAAAGCTACGGCTGTTGTTCTGCTGCTCCACATTCTGGGAGTAACATATTTTATGTGCATGCATAAGCAGATGGCAAAACAGGAGTAAATATTACCATATTCCAGCATCTATACAGTTTACGGAGTGTGGAAGTGACAAGACAACCTTCAGCTCCCAAACTGCTCTGAATACACAGAAGTAATAACTTATGGCAAACTGACTGACGGCTCCAGCACTTGGAACGTGTGGTGATGCAGGTTTCCAGAAAACCTGTTTCTGTCTAAAAGCAGAGGGAGCCGGGGCTCGGGAGGGCGGCAGCAGCGGTCCTGGCGAGGCGGCCCCTCGGGAGCCGGGCTCGGGCCGGGTCTGCAGGCGTCAGTGCTGCTCAGTCCGTTTGTCGCGCTGCTCTGTGTGCCCTTCATGCGTTTAATGGCTATTGAGCAGCAGAGGATCTAGTATTTGGTATGTTTAAATCTGGACACTGGAAAGTGTAGATCATACTACATGTTTGTTATTTGCTTGAAGGCTTCAGCTGCACCCTTGCTGTCAAACTAGAGCCGAATGTTGCTGAGGGGAGAAGGATCCCTCTGGGATCCCCTTGTGAACAGGGAACACCTCCCTCCTGCGGGTGAGTTCCTGTGGGGTGGTTCTTGCTGGTTGAACTGTTGGTGTAGGTCTCAGAAAAGCCAAGGCAGACCACAGAAGTTCCTGCTGGTAAAGCTCTACCATCATCTTTACACACACCGATTCTGTTTTGCTCCGGAGAGCTGGTTTCGCTCAGGGCCTTCCTAAAGGCGGAATGCCGACCAGTAGCGACGCTGGTGCCTTGTGTTGGGTGTCAGAAGCTGGCACTTTCTCAATCAGGATAACTGTTGTAAAAAACTGTTTATATAACTACAGATTAAATTTATTTTGTTTGCTGAAGGCACCTATCTGTATGTGTGAGGATTCTTGATCCAGCTGGTTTCAGCTGCCGTGTTGCGAGGGGAGCTCAGCCGCCTGTGTGTCCTCCCGGAGGGATCAGCCCTTCCCGGGGGCGCGGGTGCGGTGGAAACGGCCCGGCTGAGCTGCTGGCGCCCGTGATGTTCCCCTGTGGCTGCTGTAGGAACCTGAGGCCAGCGCAGCATGGAGCCGCTGAAGTAGGGACCTGCTGATGGGGAGAGCCGGGTGCCACCACAGTCACTGCAGAAGCGGAAGGTCTCCATTGGGAGCCAGGGATTCTGGGGGTTGGAATGTATTGTGGGCTTTTTTCCAGAGATCTTTCACCAAAATGTCTTCTTTCTCCTCCCCCAAAGAAAAAGATGGATCTTGATAATGTTCGTGGTTTAAACTGTGAGCCTTAAATAATACATGAGTTTTACAGAGCTAAAAATCTTCTGGAAGTAATTGAATTACTTGCACCCCTGGCTATAGCCGTTTCTAAAAGGCTGCACTTAGAAACGTATAAATTTGCACAAGGAGTTCAAAGGTCCGTCTGTCTCCACAGGAGGGCTGGGCGATGTTTTGGTACAGCTTCAAATACAGAATCTCCTGGCGGCCTCATGCCACCGAGAAAAATGGTTTCACGTGTTAAAGATGCTTTGGGGTTCTGGCTGCGGTGGCCCCGGCGCATGTTTGTCTGCGCGGTTCAGCGGCCAGCGGTGCTGTTTTCAGGTGCCCGGCGCGTGAAGGACGCCCAGCATTAGACTCTTACACGCCTGTTCCCTTGCTGCGGGTGGCCTGTGCTGGGTCACGGGAGCGCGGTCACCTCGTGAAGGGCGATCTGTGCTGGGTCACGGGAGCGCGGTCACCTCGTGAAGGGCGATCTGTGCTGGGTCACGGGAGCGCAGTCACCTTGTGAAGGGCGATCTGTGCTGGGTCACGGGAGCGCGGTCACCTCGTGAAGGGCGGCCTGTGCTGGGTCACGGGAGCGCGGTCACCTCGTGAAGGGCGATCTGTGCTGGGTCACAGGAGCGCGGTCACCTCGTGAAGGGCGGCCTGTGCTGGGTCACGGGAGCGCGGTCGCCTCGTGAAGGGCGGCCTGTGCTGGGTCACGGGAGCACGGTCACCTCGTGAAGGGCGGCCTGTGCTGGGTCACGGGAGCGCGGTCGCCTCGTGAAGGGCGGCCTGTGCTGGGTCACGGGAGCGCGGTCACCTCGTGAAGGGCGATCTGTGCTGGGTCACGGGAGCGCGGTCACCTCGTGAAGGGCGATCTGTGCTGGGTCACGGGAGCGCGGTCACCTCGTGAAGGGCGGCCTGTGCTGGGTCACAGGAGCATGGTCGCCCTGCGAAGCGCGGTCTCAGGTGTGCGTGGCGCAGCCTGCACTTTCCCTCTGTTCTACGAGGCGCTTGCAAGAGGTTTGCCCTGGTTTTTAGATCACTATCTGTTCCCACCAGCAGTTCTGGAGTGCTGATTAAGTATTCCAAAAGGAAACTGAATGACTATTTCTTAGGAGGGTTTAGGTGGTTTTTAAGGTACTAGACACTCTTATTTTTCATCTTTAAAATGCTTCAGCCATCTTATGAGTAACTTAAAGTCCTTATGCTACTGCAGCAGAGTTGGTGACCAAGGCTCATCTCCAACAACAGATTGCTCTCCTGACCTCGCTGGACAAAAGGAAACCCATTTAAAAGGCAACCTCATGCGTTAAAAAGTGTGCGCTAAAACCTTTGGGTAGCGACACCAGCTAAGCAGGCGGTTTGTAACGCTCCGTCGTTGTTCCACGCGGTGTCCCGTGCCGCTCCGCAGGGGAAGGCCCGGACGTGGCCGCTGGATTCCCCCGTGCAGAGGGCAGGGAGCAGGCGGCCGCATCCCCGGGCGCGGAGCTGGGGAGGTCGCTCTGTGCTGCCTGCTCCTACCTCCACACCCGCAACGGCGGCTGGAGAAACGGTCTGCGCTGACTCTTAATTTCATGTGAGGCCCCCCTGCGGGAGATGGTTTGTGTCTGACAACACAGGCCAGACCTTAATTTGCTTTCCAGCGATGGTGCAGCCCGCAGGAATGTGCCGTGTTTCAGACTGGGGTTTCTCTTTGTACATTTTCTGCTTGCTTTATGGCAAATTACAAATGGTTGATAAACATCTATTATAAAACACAGATATGCATTGACAAATCATCCTTTTTTCCATTAAAGCAAGCTGTTACTTACTGTGTGGAGAGTACATATCCTCCTAAGAGATCAAATTATTTATGGCAGTGCATTAATTAGCTTTTTCAAGGCTTGTAGGGTGTTGGCTATACTTTCAGCTCCAGGGATAATTGCAGTAGGTAAATGCTTCTCTGCATCAAGTATTATTTAATGTAACTGGAAAAACCTGTCAATATGTGCTTTGGACTTCTGGCCTGTTTGGGGTTCTTGTCAAGTGGAAAATCAGCACTGAGCAGGCTTTGTAAGGGAGTGATCAGAACTCGACAGTTGGGTACCTATGGTGGCCACGGGTACCTGTGTGGTTCGGGCGCTTCCCGAGCTGGTTTCCTGGCCAGTCTCACGGGTGTGCGTCTGCTGCCGTTTGGTTCTGCGCTCCCCCAGCGGTGCTCCCCGTGCTCTCAGCGAGCAGCGGCTCTGACTCCGCTCCCGCTCAGCAGCAGCGCGGGGGCTTTTTCTGGTGCCTGTTCTCCGTTCTACCAAGATGCTTTGTGCGTTCCACCTCTCGAATTCGTGTGTGTCTGTTCACAAGTATTTGGCATTGTTCAAATACGCTGCTATGGTTACTCAGGCATCACTGACTGCACAGGTCAGCTTGGAAGAGCTTTGAACAAAGTATTTGGGACAGAATGCAGCTCTCGCTTGTTAATTTAAGACCTGGCGCATAAGTTTGAACAAGTTACATGGAGGATAATGTCTGTTGCTTTTCCCTATGCTTGAGATTGGGAAAAAACGTAAGAAAGACATCACCTTGACGTGAGTCCACGCAATGGCAGTGGCTCCTGCCGAAAATAGAAGTCAGCCTGTTTGTTCTGGGAATTGCCTGCAGGCTGGAGAGCTTTGTGCGCGCGAGTGGAAGCAGGATGTACAAACCAGAGCGTCCCGATGAGGAGCCCAGGCTTCCTGCGCCGGCTCAGTGCCGATCAGACCGAGCTGTGGTGACGGGGCTGCCAGCACAGCCCCACCGCGGTGTGACACCGGCAGCCGCGGCACGGCCGTACTGCCCCGGCAGAGCAGGTGCCGCTGTGCGTTTCTTAGGCCTCCGTTTGCCATCTGACGGCTCCAGGGTGAGATGTCAGCAGCTCTCTGGAGACCGGGGCTGGGGTTAGAGTGGGGGGGACACACGGTGCTGCAGGGGTGGGCTGCTGGGGCTGTAGCCCTGACCTTAATCGCCTGATCCTGACCAAATCTGTGAGCTGAGTTGGCACGTGGGCTTGTTTAGGTCCCAGAAATTCAGTGAGATCTGTTCTGTACTGCACCGCGGGCAGGGTTTGGAAAAGGGTCGCTATGAAGTGACTCCACAGCAGTGGAGGACACAGTGAGCAGAGGAGCCCTCAGACGTGGGTATGTGTGTGAAGGGGGGAAACATCGCTGCCGAGTGAGCAGGACCCTTTCTGTTATAGCAAAAATGCAGTAGGTGAGAATTTACATCAGGCCATTTCAGAGAACAAAAGAAGGTGGTTGATTCATTGTTTTAATTAAAATATTAATTTCACTTCCTTCCTTTGTTTCTGTGGAAAACTGGACGGTACTTCTTGTCACTTGCTTAGTGAATCTTGGGACAAACCTTTGGTGGGGGGGTTGTGCTGGGGGTTTCTTTGTCCCCTCATTCTCTCTCCACCAGCCTTTGGGGACAAGTTCCCTGCAGCTGATGGTGTGGACTAAAAAATAACCCAACTTAATTGTAATAAATAATAGCAGAATCATACTAAAATTGCTTGGATTGGGTCCTGGTTTTATATCCAATGCTTGAATTCAAAGGCTGGTAGTTCGTATACTTGTATTTCCGTTGAAGGATGCAAATTTCAACGGCATTCACTGCACTAAGAATGTCAGTTCTCTTGATGTGGTTGTTTTACCCTGTTCACTGTACATCTTGCACTTGGAGGAAGACGGGGAGGAGGGGAAACAGCAGAAACCACCTGGGGGGACTGGAAGGGAACTGTGGCCGTCGCAGTATGTGCGGTAAGGGGGAAGTTGTCTCTAAATTCAGCAGAAGTTGAAAATAATGTCTTGTTGTGATCATTGTAGATACAGGAAGAACCGCCTTCCCCTTGGGCTTTGCATAGAAGCCGTGTTTGTATTTTGGGAGGCTGGACTGCATCAGCTGGCTTCAGACGCTCTCATTGTCACCCTGCTGTCCTGTGGGGGTGCAGCGGGTCCCTTTTCGTCACCGGAACGCCCTCGTTTCTGTCGCCGGGCGCTGGCAGGGGTGCTCTGGAGCCGTCCGAACCGAGTGCCGAGCTGAAGCAGGTGCTGTAGAAACCTGGGTCAGACTTGCAAGTGCTTCTGGTGTGCGTCGGGGCAATAAAAACTCAGCTATTTTTGCGTTTAGTGGTATTGAGGAATGACTCTTCCCACTAAAACACGGCCGGGCCTGGCAGCAGGTGTGTGGTGCCATTCGGAAAGGCAGGGAACTGACTGCACGATGGGCTGGTCAGGAGTGCGCTGGAGCTTCGGAACCGTCCGTCAGCTTTAGGGGACTCTGGATCCAGTGCCCTTGTCCACTGGAGTCTGTGCAAGATGCAACAGACACATCCCAGTCTTTTGTAGCTTCCAGTAAGGGCTCGTTGATGTGGGGGAAGAGCTCCCAGAAAAGTGTTCTGCAGCACTGCCTTCCCCTTCCCCTCCCCAGCAGAAAAGGCTGTTAGAGACAACTGTACATAAATTGTGTGTCTTGAAGAGCTGACAGATGCTGCTTGATTCTGAAATATGGTTATGGTGCTTCCTCAGCATCCCTCTGATACCTCTGCATCTTCTTGCATTAGCAGCGCTGTTACAATAGTGCATGGCACAAATCTAGTTACGCGAGCTCTTTGTTATTTGACTGTATTCTCAGCAGTGTGTCAGACATTATTAAAACATTTCTGTATGCTTTTTGGCTTTGAAAAATACAAATTCAAACCAAAAGCCCATAAATCTTGGTTTAATCAAATTATATGTCTAAGAACAGTCTATGTGGATATTGTATAACAAGGAGGGTGAATTCCAAATAGGACTTTGAAAATCCAGCTGGAGCAGAAAATCAGGACTGGTGGGAGATTCTGAGAGCCTTGCTTTCTTCCTAGGAAAATCCCCGAGATATGCTGCATTATCAATGCCTAAGCGACAACTGCAGGTTGATGTAATTGAGAGCTATGCTGAGGTATGTCGTGTTTGCTAATGCACAGTGCACCTCAGAAGGTGTGAGTGTTCCTGGCTCACTGAAGCTGTGTTGGTCTCCCTGGCTGACACCTGCCTGTTGACAGCTTTGTCACCTGAAAGCGTTAGAACGGAATGAAATTACATTCTGGGCCTTGCCCCAAATGGGAATTGCCATGATATTTTAAACCTCCAGAAGGATGGAAGGGTAACAGAACAATATGACCACAGTAAGATTTATTAGTGCTGCTTTCATTTGGCTTTGGGACACGTCTGTCTGTAAAGTTTCTGTTGATGTCCCAGCTGGGTTTGTGTAGAAATTGATGGTAGGGTAAAGCTCTCTGATCATATCAGCTCGTATTTGCATCACTTTCTGTTCTGGATGTGCTGTGAAGGGCTGGAAGCACCACTTGTTAAGCTCTAATTAGTAGGCAGGCAGAGGAGAGCGCAAGGTCAATTTAGCACTCCTGTAATTGAAATTGTTTTCTGAATTGGGAGGCTGGGGGAAGGAAATCAAAGTCCATGCCTCTGAGTTCAGCTGTGTTTCTGAAACAGTCCCTTAGGAGAGGAAAAATACTTGAATAGATCCATTAAGTTCTACTCTGCTCTATATTTTTCTGTCGTAATTGTTGCGGAGCTCAGACTTCAATGTGCACAATTTGGTTTGATGTCTGTTTTCCTCTAAAACACATAGAGGCTGGGAGAAAGGAAACTTCGCTGTGACTGTTAATTGCTTCCATTAGAGCAAGCGGGTGAGGTTTCCGCATCTCGGCGTGACGGTTCCGCGAAGGCCAGAGCTGTCTGTCCAGTCCAAGGGCTTTGTGCCCCTGGAAGCCTTTGTTCCCTCCGGAGAGCTGCGCCTGCCGGGCTCTGCTCAGTCGTCCTCCCGAGGGCGATGCCCTCCAGCACCTGACAGGACAGACTGCCTGGGAAAGCTGGACCCGGTTCTTACCTTCGATCGGGGCTCCACCTGCCATGCAGCCAGCCCGCTGCTCGTTCAGCTGTAAGCTGAATTAGTGTGCATTATTGCCCATCGTGTTTGGACTTACACAAACTGATTATGTGTATCCTGGGTCCCTGGTGCAAACAGACTGTTACTACAGGTCTGGATCAACATTGCAGTACAGTCATCGGCAGCCCTGGTCTCCCTGTGCGCACCAATTTGTTCTCTGGATGAAGCTGTAATGAGTGGAGGCTCGTTCTGCAGTGACGATGACTGAATGCAGCCGGTTGATTAAACTGGCCAGAGAAACTCTCGTGTGTCACTCAGCACGCGCTGCCACATGGAACAAGGGGATTAGATATGGTGAATTTCTAGTAATGAAAGCAGGCGATCAGGTTCATCATAAAATCAGCTTAAAAGAGCTTTCTAGATCCCAGAGAACTAAAATAACTTGACCTACCTTGGTCTCGTAATCTTTAAATGCTGCTCAACATCTGCTCATCAGCACTTGGCAATAGTATTTATTATGACATTTTTAATAGCAGATACTGTCTTGTGTTGAAATTAATAATGCAGAGGGGTGCTCTGAGGAGGAAAGAACGCCCTATAGAACTACACCAGGACAAGTTGTATGTATCATAGCTACACTGCTATAGGATATGTATTATGTGTATTCATCTCCCATTTACGTGTATGGATTTTGTTTAAGGGAAGATCTTCAAAGTCTGAATTGTTCTTATCTTAAACCTACTCAAAACATTAAAAAATAAAAAAGCGACAGTGGACTTTGATACATTAGGGGAAATACAGCTTTGGACCCCGATTTTCAGTCACAGACAATGGAATTTGATTTGCAACGAGTATTAAAGCACAGGTTATCAAGCTTCAGAAAGGGCTCTGTAGTTTAAGGGCTTGCAGAAAGTATCCCCTTGTGCTTTTTCCAAAATGCTGTTACAGATTTCTTTGCTCCCCTCGATCTTGGCGATTTCAGTGGGAATTATGATGGATAACTGAAATAAGATCATTCTGTGCTCGGTGAAAGCTTTACTACATTGATTTCTCTTTTTCTGTGCTGCTGTTTGTCAAAAACAGATGATGTACAAAATTCAGGTGTCATTGGGAATTCAACCTGTTGCTTCTGTTAAATTTCAACTACTGCTTACCACATGAAAAGCTTAAGTACTGTAAAAAGTGATTTATCATTACTATAACGGCTGATCATTAATGGACTCGGCAGAAAACTACGCAGCATTAAAATTAAATACCTATATCTAACTCTAATGGCACTTATTCTATAGTATAGTGCTATGTTGTTATAGCAATATTTGGTGCTTGTATCACTTTTTATTGTGGGATCTGAACTGTTAAACAGTATTGTTCATGCTTCATAACAGCACAGTAAGTGCTGTCGTACTGGCTTAATAGACAGGTAAGCTGGAACAGTCGAGTAGGGGTTTGCACGGGGATGTAAACCACTCAGCCTTGCCAAGCACTGTCTGTGTGCAGACCTGAGGCACGTGCTTAATTCTTGGCCTCTTCAGTCACTTAGATATTCTGCCAAATCTGGACCTATGTAACCAAAATTCCCAGTCAACTTAATTACCTTTCAGATGATCCTTCCTAAAACTCACTAGAAATCAGTGGGATTTGCATACCTGCTAATGGTTCGGCTGCAGGCAGCTGTTTGCTGCATGGGGCGCTGGTCAGTGCACAGATAGGGCATGTCCTCGAGAACCGTTCGTGGTGCACGGAGCAGGGTACCTGGCGACTGCCATTGGCGTTGTGGCATTTTAGACAGTGGCTTTCGTGAGCTTTACACTCGCCTGCTAACAGGGAAATACCTATTTTTGAACTACCTGCTGCAGCAAGTCTGCCTCTGGAGCTCCAGCCTCGGAAACGCAGCAAATGTTACCTCTAGGCTGCTGTTAATGGAGAATCCTTCCATCCGTGTTTACACTGGAAGTGCACACTCTCATTTGGTTGGCAGGTTTGGAATGCTCTTCATTCATTTTACTGTGAGAGCTCTAAGTGCATAGCAGCCAAGACGGTAGGGAAGAAGGTTAATCAGAAAAGTGTTGTTAATTTATTTACCTGCCTTCCTCGAGTGCTGGTCTACTGGTTTTGGGGTTTTTTTTAAATACCTGTGATCTATACAAAATAAATTATTCATTGTGCAAGTATCACATATCTGGGAATGCTAGCATGAAAATCGCTAAATATGCATTTAATTTAAGCTTGATTAGGCAACTGATTCTGCTCTAACACAGTCATAATGAAAATGTAGTCTTATGAGGCTGAAGCCACGGCAGGTGCGGGGTGCCCGTGTGCAGCATTGCTGGCCAGGACGGCTCCTCTCCGGCTGGGGGCTGCGTGGCAGCACTGGAGCTGGGGCTGGGGCTCGCAAGGCTGGCGGGAGAGCGCTTGGTCACCATGGCCTGAAATATTGCAGGGGCAAACGAGGCGTCCCCTCCCGTCCTGCCCGGTGTCCGTGCCCTCCCGTCCTGCCCCGCGTCCCTTGCTGCCCTGCTGGGAGCTCCCGCTGCCTGCTCAGAGTGGGAGGGTGGGGAAGCAGGCAAGATGAACCTTGGGATGTAGAAATCTGGTGGGAGCTCCAGGCAGGATCCGGCGCCGTGGTTTCAGCAGGAGCGGGGCTGTGGACCTCGGTATCAGACCCATCACTGTTACACATCAGGTGCTGTTGGGAGCAGATCGACGGAAAGCAATTTTCTAACGATCTCTCAGGCAGAGTCATGGACCAGTGGCGAGGTTCCCCAGTGTCCAAGGGTTCTCCAGTGTCCTGCTCTGGACCTCAGCTTACCTATGGAAAATTGCCAATGGTATTATTTTTTATGTGAAGCTAAAATGAAGGTTATGCCCTGCAACCCATCCTCGCTTGAGACAGGAGATATGCCCTGGAAATGCAGATAATGTTGCAAAGCTGGGTCACTGAGCCCCTTTTCTGGCTGGTCGAAAGGTGAGAGCCGCGACCGGAGGTGGCTGTGGGTGAAACCCACACGTGCTCCTGCTCTGGCAGAGCCTTGGAGGCTCTGTCACCCAGGCCTGGCAAAGGGGCCCTTGGTGGGGCTGGCTGGGCAAAGTGGGGACAGGCGTCTTGTGCTGCGTGACACAGCTGGTTGGCCTCAATGCTTTCAAGCTTGTGTTTGGGGTTTTGTTTGCTTATTCTTTTCTTTTCTTCCTTTCCTCTTCCCTCTCTGATGACCACAGCTACCTGCTGGCTGCAGGCTGTCTGGGCAGCTCCGAGCCGTGGTGAACACGTCTGACCAAGCTGAGAGCTGGATCTGAGCGACTCTCTTCCGGGCTTTCTCATTTCAACAAAGCCCATGTCCAGCTGCATTAATCCCAAGGAGTGCTGGTCCACTGCTCAGTGGGTTCTCTGGAGGCCCGGTTGCCTTCAGCACACACAGAGTTTCGACAGATCCCTAATTCTCACCCTCTCTGGTGATGGGGTGAGAAATTCAGGGTAAGAATAAGCAACAAATCCCTGGTGCTGCCCGTGAGCAGATCCAGCACCTGCAGGGTCTCCTCGTGTTTGCAGTTTCACTGAATGACACCCTTCTTTCTGGTGTCTTGCACAGCTGGGAGCGGGTTGCTCACCTCTGCGCCCTGCGTTGCTTGGGACAGTCAGTAACGGGACGTCTGCCCTTCGCGGTTGCAGACCAGCCCTGCAGTGGTGCCCGTGGCAGCACCGAAGGTGTTTGCTGGGTTCTGGTGTGGCCCGAATCGGGGCAGTGGTGTCTGGGAACAGCCCTGCGGAGCCCAGCGGGGTCTGGAGCTGCAGACCAGGTCTGAAATGAGGCAGGCTTTAGGAAATTGGCCTTGTTTCTCCCCATTCTGGTCGGTGATTTTTCCTCCTTTGTTCCATGGCCTGAAATATTATTTTCTGAGTGCTGGTGTATTTAATAGCAGGTTTGGCATGCCCGTTTATTGTGAGGCTTTTGTGTGTGCATATACAAGCAGCAGATGAAATGATGAAAGGTATATTTGCAATTGGAGTTTATAAGCAAAGTGGGTTGGTTTTCTCTACCAGTGGCTAATTTGCTTCTGCACAATCACTGATACATCTTAAACAATTTGGAAATGATCTTTTAAAGCAAAGATACTTGTCTTTGCAGATTGCTTATTGTAGCACATTATATCATGTATTATAATATCATTGCGTTCAACAACGCTCTGCTCTGTTGTGCAAACAACACACAAAAAAAAAGGAGGTGGAAGAGGAATAAATAAGCAGACACACCAGGAGAAATTTCCCTTTGCTCAAACCTGAACTGCTCTCAGGAAGCTGACACATATGTATTCTGCCACTGCTGCTATGACCAAAGAGATCCCCTACTCCCAGAGCTCCAATTTATCAGATCTTGCTGTACAGTGCTTTGAAGAAAAAGTGTTTCTCAAACAAAAAAGTGGTGGTTGTGAGAACGAATGGCTGAGGCCTCTGTTGGGGCTGTCTGACAGCAGCTCTGCAATGGGGTGCAGCTCTACAATGGGGTGCAGCTCTACAATGGGGTGCAGCTCTACAATGGGGTGCAGCCCTGCCCGGTGCTGGTGCCTGCAGGCAGGTGCAGCCTCTCCTGCTTCGTGCTCTCCTGCCACCCACATCCACGCTGGCACGGGCCCGAGGCTTTGAGTGGGTTGTGTTCTGATTCACACCGCTGCAAGCACGTGGCAAACGGTGTTGATCTTGGAGCAGGTGAGAGTGCCGGTCACGGTGCCGTGGTGTGTGCCGCTCAGAGACGCTGCCCTGGGCCCCGATCTTCCCCCCCGCAGCCGTGTCCAGCTGAACACGGGAGAAGAGCAGGAGGAAGGGCAGTGTCTTTCTGCAGTGTGACTCTGCAGCCCCTCTAGACACGGCTTGTTCTTCTACCTGGTGCAGAACTTGCCCGCTGATGCTGACCTGGGTGTCTGTAGCTGTGCCCTGTGATTTGATAGTGTACATTTGGGCATAAGAACGCCACTTCTTCGCTATCCAGCATTAAAAAATCATATCTTGCTTTAAACTTGGGTTAACCTCCGTTCCCCAAGTCATCTTGTGTTTCAGCCTTATTATGAATTATTTAAACAGAAGGCAGCTTGAACTGTAATGTGGGCAAATGCTTTTTATGTTAAAGGAAGAGATGCCAGTCACGCATCCTCTAGAATTTGCAGAGATATTGATGTACATTGCTACGCTTTTTTTCTCTGCAAAGGTGGCATAATTGTGAATCAGCATTGTGCTGTATCTGGTTCCAAGGACCTCACGTGATGTGCTCTGGAAACAGGACACTCCAGATTCATGTTTCGACCCTTTTCTAAGGAATTCTCCTGCCCCCCAGCTTTTCTTTTAAACTCAGTTGTTATCAACCAGCTCCTTGGCACTGCAGAACGCTCCCCAGACCCGCCCCAAATAATGTGCCACAGCTGTGTGCCGGTGTCAGGGTTCAGATCGGGGCTCCGGTGTCCTCGTTTCCTGCTCTTGCTAATTACCACAACTCCCCCTTGTTGTGTACATGCTGGGACACATTTGTGCAGGGCTGGATGAACAGTACAAATTCAAGAAGCCTGGCAGAAAATAAGCTGTTCCCTGAACTTGCATTGAAAACGGCAAAAAGGAGGCGATAGGTTTGGTGATGTCAGGAGCCGTGAAACCCCCAGCAGGCGCCAGGGTGCTGAGCTCGCGCCATCTCCAGTGGGCTGCGGTGCAGCCGGCTCTCTTTGTGGTGGCAGAGGAAGATGAAACGCTACAGAGATATTCCCAGAGAGGAAATAGATGCCATACAACATTTAAATAGATTATTTCAGAAGAAGAGCTGCAGGAGCCCTTATAACTCTCACAGGTGCAAACCTGCTGATTTTTTCTTCTTTTAAAGGCTGGTAGGACCGACAGCATGCTTTAAATATACGGCTCTGTTGTCTTGGTAGCTTAATTCTATTGTTCAGGTTTTGCCTGGATGGACCAGCTCATAATAAAAGCAATACAGGGAAGCAGGTCCATACCTACAAAATGAATGTTTAAGAAAGCTTTGTACTCCACAAAGCAAGAGCTTTTGAAATAGAGAGCTGGTTGAAATGAAAGTTTTAAAGACTGCATAGGGATCCATGGCAATAGAGGAAACACAAGTGGCAAGGAAACTTCTCATAGAGTGGAGCGGAAATACTGATAACTGGAGATGGGAGGGGAATACAAGAAATGAACAGAAAAGCCAGAAATGGGGATTTCTTTCCCAGAAAGCTACATGCACTATGGAATGAGGGCAGTTTTCCACTCTTAAGTCAGGAATGATTTACATTTGACATGTTTGTATCAAAAGGTAGATCAGCATCTCTCGATGACTGTAAAAATATGACTAAAATGGACTAATTTCCTGTTGATGGAGGGACCTGTGTGTGGTGGCCCCATGTGAGGACAGTGAGCGCTTGCTTGCTTGCACTGGTCATACTTAAAATACTTCACTTACTGTAAAGCTGAGAGAATGTTGAGAGTTTTCTTGTACTTACAGCCTCAGCTGAGCAGATTAAACATTACATAATGTGCCTCTCAGGGGCACTACATGATTAATGAGCGCTTACAAAGTGCTTTGTTAAATATGACATGGTACTAATGTCTCTCTTGTAAGAAGAACCGAGGAGGTGTTAGCAGGAATTGTCTTCCCTGAAAAGGCATTCTCTATGTTGTCTTTTTTTTCCTAAAGTAATCTACTGAATGGAATAAAACCCTGTGAATGATACGCACGATAGAGCAAACCGCCGGATTTCTCTTCCTCTGTGTGATAGGAGAGGGATTTACAGTGGCCGGGAAGGGGCCGTGAAGCCACACAGAATTTAGAAAAGGCAACGCGGGGGCCAGTAATTTAATGGGCAACTTTCCTGTGCTACAAGCTCGTAGAATGAATATAACCTGAGGCTGAAAGTAGACTTTCTTGAAGTGTGGACTGCATGGGAGCTGAGCTTTGGTGTGTCTGTATTTTGCATTGACAAATGAAACAGCTTTGGCTTTCAGTTCTGTCGTCAATAAAACTGTTTTGTATGTGGTAATTCTAGGGACTCCATTTTGGAAAAGTGGGAACAACTAAAGAAAAAATGCTCCAAGGTGTTTGTATGTCTCTGTATGACGCTGGAATACAAATTATAGGTCTATACAATTAAAACCCAATATTTATGAAGACTCTGTGGCGACTAATTGCACAGGGCTAGACTGATGGCTGCTGCAAACCAGCATGGATTTATTTGCTTTCCTTTTTGAGAGCTGACGATCTTGGCCTTCAGTTTTGATGCCTCTTATTTCAAGTCTGGATAACCTGGGGCTGGTGTTACACGTGTCTTTCTGTACCTTCTTCCAGAGAGAGCACTGCTAAGATTGAGAGGAAAAATCAATACGGATGCATGCTCTGTATGTCCGTGATTCTTTCCTGCAGCGGCCATCACCGGGTGCGATGAGGACGGGGTCAGAGGCGGAGGGGCAGCAGATTGAGCTTAGTTCTCTTGAGGGTTTGAAAAATTGACCCTGTCCACGTGGATTTTCAGATCTTCCCACTTTCTTCCAGGGAGATCCTATTACTGCTCTGACTTTTCCAGCTGCTTGGGTTTTTGATTATGTTACAGATTTTTTTTTTTAAAGGTATTTTTTCTTTCCTTCTTAAAAAGAAGAAAGGGAAAAAAAGGAGTTGATGTACTTGGGGAAGCGAGGGATTTAAAATGATGGCATTTGTCTTTGCTTGATAAGTTTACCCTGAGAGAGTAAAATTCCAGCCTGGTGATGTTTGCATCCGTGTTTCCCTGGGATAAGCGGGACACGCGGTTTGAGGATGGCGGCCGGCCCGGGCTGGCCCAGGGTGGCCCAGGATGGCCCAGGGTGGCCGTGTCCGCCGTGCTCCACCGCTCCCCGCCTCTGGCCCCCGACCGGGACCAAAATCTGAACCAAGTTAAATTTTACCACCAGCCTTCCGACGCCAAACCCGACCTGCTGTGCGGAGTTTGGCCAGAAGATCGAGTCATTTGTTGCTGTCACACACGTCGTGTCCTGGAATCTCACCGAGTGACTTCTTCTCCTTAGAGAAGACACGAAGCGTTGGCTTATGGTAAAGCTATGGCTGGTGCAAGTTTGTTCCCGAAGAATCAATGGATGGGAACAAATGGGCTGGCAACAAAAGAGCGGCTGATGGCGGTTGATCTTCAGCTACCAGTCTGCCAGAAGAGTCCAGAGTACGCGAACGCAGGTCCAGTTTCCTCTAGACATGTAAATGAAGGAAAATGCATATGTGATCATAGGCCTGGAGAATCCGAGAATGCTTCGTGCTTCAAAGGAGAAGAAAAACTGGCAATAATGGCAAAAATCTTCACTGGGCCATGTTTCTGTCTGTAGTATGTGAAGTGCTTTTCTGAGTTTGGAGTTGTTTGCAAGTTCCAGACCATATGATTTCTTTATGATTTATATGCTATGAGTTTCTACAGTACTACATCTTTCTTGTGTGTTGAGGAAGCAGGGTTGTGTAGCTTCTTTTGTTTGGTTGAGTAACCAGAACTGCACCAAAGAAGCACTTGATCTGTCCCGGCTTGGTTTCTTCCCGTTGGGAAGCAGGCGAGCCGGCTCGACCTCCCCTGCCCGTGCAGCCCCTGGGCAGGAGCAGGAGCAGGAGCAGCAATGCGCGGAAACCTGGAATGGTGTCTGTTTTGTGTTTCCACGTTCACAGCCTGCGCGGGGCTGCTGTGACAGGCACGCTGGGAATCGGGAGGGATCGTCAAAGGTGAGGGGTGTGTGGTTGGATTTAGGATCTCACAGACGAAAGTGCCCGTTTGGGTGACCTGCGGTGGCCAGGAGCAGCGCTGTGCGCTCTGAGCAGAGCGCGGCTGCAGCCAGGGGCCTGCCCACGCGGGCTGGGGGGTGCGTCAGAAATGATGGAGTACAGCAGTTCAATGTTGTTATTTTACTGATACTGCTGAAACAGAGATGCAAGGATTCCTAGGATGAGGATGCAAAGGCTTCCCTGCAGGGGAAGAGAGTCTCAGAGGACTTTCTCTGACATTGATGCGAGCAAGTTGGACACTTGGGATTTATGGCAACCTCCTGACAGGGAGCTGATGCCCTGGGGAGGTGGGCTAAAAATTGCCAGCGTAGTCTTTGTTAGAGAATACTGGCGTGTGAGTCATCGCAGATTAAATCCAGGGCAACCGTGTTTGTTTTCAGACAGCAACACATCACTGCCCACCAAACAGGTTTAGTGGTTACCCTATTGTGAGATTGGCTTTGCTCGTGGATTTGAGGACATCCTGTTCACCACAGCTTAGTCACAGGCGTGTGCTGGTACAGTGGTTACTGAAGTCCGGTTGGAAGAGCTGGTGGCTGTGCCTATTGACAGTCATGTTACAATGTGATTAAAAAAGTAAATATAGAAGTCATTGTTGTGAAGTGTTAAACACTTGTAAGTGCTACGCTGTTCTTGTTTGTTCCTTCAAGAAACGTCATTGGTGGGGAAAATTGGTGTTTAGGAGTGTCTAATGTTTTGCTTTTCCTGTGGAGTGGTCTGTCTGGACTGCTGTATTGGTTTTATCACCACATACAGGTACTCAGCTCAGAGTGCTGTGCCAAGTTGTTCCTCCATATCTGTGTGATTCCTCTGGATTTAAATTTAGGTGGTTTTCTATTGATATGATTTCTCATCCACTAATAGTGGAGAGATTCTACAACTTTAGGCTGAACAAGCCAGAGATGCCTAAACCTGGGGTAAAACTCTTGGAACAATATGTTGTCTTGTGATCCCAATAGCGAAAGGGAGAAAGAAAAGAGCTGCTTTCACCTGACAACTGGTAAAGGTTCATTTTGTTTTTAAGAGGAGAATGGTGCCGTACTCAAAGGCGCTGCCCCTTTTTAGGAGACAGGGCTTATAGGGTACGACGACCTTCTTTTGTACATCTTCCTACCTTTTCTGTGAATGGAAATGACAAGAAAGCGCTGCTGAGCAGCTGCGCGGTCCTTGAGTGCTGTTTGTTTGAGTGCTGAACGCTGGGCGACCCAGGGCTCCAATCCACCTCCACAGCAGGATTTCAGGACAAAGACCTGCAGGTCACTGGTGAGAACGAGAAGAAAGAGAAAGAGCAGTGACTTTGAAGTTGCTGGGTTTGTTTAAAAAGCAAACTAATGCTGGATTTCTCCCTTTTTAAAGGGAACAACATCAGCATGTCTTGCCTCCCTGTTTGTGCTTCCATTTGGCTGTGTTTTCCACAAGAAGCCACGCTGCAGCCTTTCCCTGAGCCCCTCAGGCAGCGCTGCCCCAGCGCTGCGGGCAGCAGGATGGATCCTCAGCCCCTGACACGGACACCGCCCCCAGCAGATAAGGCTGCAGGATTCATGAAGCCGCGGGCAGAGCTCGTTTCCTTTGAGCTCTGCCACACAGGGAGATATTACTGAGCAACAAGGGAAGGGATTTTCATTACCAGGCTACAAGGAGCCCTACGTGTATCTTCAAGAAGAAAAGCCCCAAAGGCAGGCACTCAAAAAAGCGGTCACCTACTGCAGAGGTGCTCTTTTGGGTACTCGTTCCCCTCACGCATACAAATCCTGAACACTCCCCTGTCCAATGTATGGTATTTAGGTCTGACTTCACTACGGTGGAGACAAAGTCGGGGCCATAGGCCAAAACTCCCATCTGGCCACTTGGCCATCGCTGGGCTGCAGCGCGGAGCTGGCGAGGCTGGTCTGTGAGGCTGATCCGTGGGGCTGATCCGCGAGGCTGGTCTGCGAGACTCATCCTTGGGGCTGGTCCATGGGGCTGATCCGCGAGGCTGGTCTGCGAGACTGATCCTTGGGGCTGGTCCACGGGGCTGATCCGCGGGGCTGGTCTGCGAGACTGATCCGCGGGGCTGGTCCGTGGGGCTGGTCCACGGGGCTGATCCGCGAGGCTGGTCCACGGGGCTAATCCGCGAGGCTGGTCCATGGGGCTGATCCGCGAGGCTGGTCCACGGGGCTGATCCGCGAGGCTGGTCCACGGGGCTGATCCGCGAGGCTGGTCTGCGAGGCTGGTCCGTGGGGCTGACCCACGGGGCTCTGTGGGCGGGGTTTCCGCGGAGCGGCGCAGCCCCTGGTCTCCGCCCGCACAGCTGCGGTCTGCCGGCTGGGTGGTGCAGGGGGCTGCCTGGCTCCTGGGGTCACCCTGCTTTAGTGGGTTCTGACTGTGCAGCAGCCATCACAAGCAGAAAGTAAGGGGGGAGGAATTGTTGCTGCAAAGTTAAATTGTACCCGTGGAAGCCTGAAGATTTGAGTGGGATTTTGCAGGTGACAGCCGTTGCTCAGTGCATATCCCCGCTTCTGGGGGCTTGAAACAAATGCTCCCATCCTTCACAAAATCTTTATATAGACAGAGATGCTCCCTGCTGTTGCAGCTGGAAGTTATTCCTTCAGCAGAGCACTGAGAGGGGCGAAGAACAAAAGGTGCTAAATTCGGAGTGAATTCTTGGCATCCTGACCTGACCCGTGTCTGTGGGGTGCGGGAGGTGGTGCCGCCTCCCGAGGTCTGAACCCGCCTGGTGCATTGCGAATGTCTTTTCTGAAGCACTAAACCGAGTCAATATGCGAGAATCTCGCCTTTCGCTTGGCAGGAGAGCAGAGAGGAGAGGAGGTGGGAGAGAAAGGCGTGCTTTTAAACCAGATAAAAATAACAATCAGAAAGTGAATAAAAAAATTATCACAAACTTTATATTTTTAAAACGACGTGACTCCTAAAGCCAGCCGCGTGATTCAGAGCGGGGGGCTGACTCACGATATCTGAGTACTACACACTGGCAATACCGGCCCCGTTCCGGCGGCGCCGTCCCCGGTGCAGCGAGCAGCCTCCCGCCGACCCGGCGCTGGAGCGGGGCCGCGTGGCTCAGCCTGACGCACCGGGACCGGGCAGCCGCTCGCTCAGGGCAGCGCTCAGCACCCCCAGCCCAGCCCTGCAGCAGGAGGGGTCTCTGCAGCACACACAGGTGCAGTTTTGAAAGCGATGCCATTGGTGGCTCAGGAAGAGAATGAGCCTTGGCGTTTTGCTGTCTTACAGGTGAATTAGAAATTAGATGGAAATGCTTTGATTCCTTTACCATCACATAGGCTGATACCAGCATTTAAATGAACCCTAAGTGCTTCAGAGCTCCAGGTATTTGGGAAACACCTATCAACATGGTCTAGACAAGGAGGAAAGCGTGAAGAGTAATGGGAGTTCAGGGGCTTGAGATTTTTGTTGGTATTTGCATTGCTTTTATAAAGTATTTGTCAGTCATGTTTGCAGAGTAGGAATTCTAATGATTAATTGGCATTGCTATTGTTTATTGCTCTGATGTGAAATCTATTTTATGTATCAGTTTGGAATTCAGCCCAGCAGTGGATTACTGTTTTATCCATGTCCGGTTTAGAATATTTGATTTAAGCTTTCAGTGTGCAAATTAATCTTGATGTATTTGTAAATGGAGAAGCTGTGCAGGTTTCTATTTACGTGATATTAAAGATAAGGGACAAGAAGCAATGAAAATGGAACCAAATATTTACAGTTGGGAAAAAGAGAAACAGCAACATCTAAAATCATATTCTACATGAACCAAACTAGAGAAAAAAGGGCTGTAAGAACATAAAGGTGGATGTCTTTGCCTGGCTCTAGGAGATATTTATGGATGTAGCAGAGTTTAAACTGAAATTCATAGTCATGGGCTTCATGAGAACACGATAGGAAGCTCTGTGGTCTGCACTGTGTTGCAGATGTTTGTACATGAAATGGTATTGCCCAGTCTGGGGTTTGCACTGGGGAGCCCGAGAGCAGCACCATGAGCCTGCCGTGGGGCTGGGGACGCCGAGAGCCGCACCATGAGCCTGCCGTGGGGCTGGGGATGCCGAGAGCCGCACCATGAGCCTGCCGTGGGGCTGGGGACGCCGAGAGCAGCACCCTGAGCCTGCCGTGGGGCTGGGGACCCCGAGAGCAGTACCCTGAGCCTGCCGTGGGGCTGGGGACCCCGAGAGCGGCACCCTGAGCCTGCCGTGGGGCTGGGGACCCCTAGAGCAGCACCCTGAGCCTGCCGTGGGGCTGGGGACCCCGAGAGCAGCACCCTGAGCCTGCCGTGGGGCTGGGGACCCCGAGAGCAGCACCCTGAGCCTGCCGTGGGGCTGGGGACCCCTAGAGCAGCACCCTGAGCCTGCCGTGGGGCTGGGGACGCCGAGAGCAGCACCCTGAGCCTGCCGTGGGGCTGGGGACCCCTAGAGCAGCACCCTGAGCCTGCCGTGGGGCTGGGGACCCCTAGAGCAGCACCCTGAGCCTGCCGTGGGGCTGGGGACCCCGAGAGCAGCACCCTGAGCTTGCCGTGGGGCTGGGGACGCCGAGAGCAGCACCATGAGCTTGCCGTGGGGCTGGGGACGCCGAGAGCAGCACCCCAAGCCTGCCATGGGGCTGGGACATGGCTGGGATGCTGAGAGCAGCACCCTGAGCCTGCCGTGAGGCTGGGACACGGCTGGGGGCACAGCTGGGGGCTGGGGACATGACTGGGGACACGGCTGCACCTGGGACAAGCTGCCCTGAGCACAGGGTGGAAAACGATGTGCGGAGGTACCCGCACCCAGTATTGCTGGAGCATCATTGCTGGGTAATTATATAGCATCCGGGTTTGTGTTGGCCCCAAAGAAATGGAGCTGCTGCTCGGAGCATCTGCTGAGCTTAGTCCTGAGCTTCCAGGCAAAAATGAGTTGCTGGGCTTCAAGGACATCCCAGCTGGCTGTAAAACTCCTAGGTAAGCCTGGCCAAGTCGCTGGGTTTTATTTCAGTGAAATTTCGCATTTTGGTTTTATGTGTGTGTCTGAAATGGGGTTGAAAGCCACAGACTCGAATGACATTTTGTGGAGGAAATTGCCCAGCTTTTAATTTGCAGGGTGTTGCAGGGACGCTGTCCAGAGCAAACTGGGGCCCCTGGCTGCGGGAGCTCAGCGGCTGCAGCTTGTGCTCATCCTGCTCCAGCACCAACAGCGGAGAGCAGAAGAGACACCAGACAAAGGTGAGGGCACCTCCGTACCTGCACACCCTGCGCCTCGATTGGAATATCCCAACTGGTACAGTTCCTTGGGGAAATCTCTGTCACAGTCCATGAAACTGTTGTCAGATAGGCTTATTCCCCACGTGATTTCGGGAGCAGAAGACAGTTGAGGAACACAGAGAGAGAACATTAACTCCCAAAGAGATCCTGATCTTTTTAAAGGTTTTAGTGCTTTAAAAGCCATTAGAAAACAAGCTGTTATCCAAATACTATATCATATGATTGCTTGTTTTAATCATTAGAAAGCATGAGTTGAGGGGCAAAATGTATTCGTTTGGCAAGTGAACAGGAGCCAGAGCCTGGGAAAAGCAGCGCTAGGGCAGCTGTGCCGTGCGGTCCGGGCTGGCTCCAGCTCGCGGGGTGCGCTGCTCGCTCCGTCAGGCCGGGACAGACCTGCCCCCCTCTGCGCTCTGCTCTTCGTGCCCCCTCATTGTCATGCTACGGGGTGTTCTACTGGAGCGGGCAAGGCGGAAAATACTCAAAAGGAAAATATATTGTTGAAGACCAAGATAAAGTTTTAAGGGCTTGGAGAATTTCCCAATGGCTTTCGCACTGATGCAGTTTGAGCTCTGGCAGGAGATTTGGGGTATTTTTTCCCCTTGCTTTGGCAGCAGGGCATTGAGGAGGTGAACTGATTGGCTTGCACAAAGAGTGATTGCGGTCTCCAGGATGAAATGCTTCTCTTGGGTGTCATGTAACAGGTCAATAACAAATAGGCTGTTGCTTCTCAGATGAGCAGTGTTGAAGGCAGGCTCCCCTGCAGCCCTGTTCCCAGCGAGCCCCGTCTGGAGACTCAGGAAACAGGAGGTAGACGAGGTCTGGCAAGGTCTCCTCTCAGACGACGGGTGGTTCCTGGCCCCAACATGCCGGCCGGGTGATTGAGCAGAGGTAGAGGCAGCTTTGACAGTTGGCAGGAAAAATCTGAGGGGTTTTTTGTTTTACTGCAACTTTAAAATGTTATTACTATTCTCTCAAATACCGTACCCTATTCCCGGCGGGCGGCAGCGGGGCCGCGGCAGCGCGTGTTGCTGCGGGGCCGCTCTGCCGCGCTCTCCCCCTGCCGAATCTCAGCCCTGGGTCTGTCGCACCTGGTACGGGGTCTGCTGGCTCCGTGTGGTCTGTGAAACTCGCACTGCGCGGTCAGAGATCCACCACAACTCAAGCTGAGTTCAGTAGAATTAATTTGGGTTGGTTCCAAGATAGTTGGCAGAAGAATTTTGTCTAAAATAGCATCATTTTTACCACCTATGGCACAGCTTATTGGATGCTGTGCTTAATACGGAGCTGAGGAGGAAAGGGTTTTCCTATCACAAAAACTCCTCGTGACTTCTACCCCTCTCCCAACATCCTTCTTGGATTAGAGCGTAAAGGGCTCCTGAGCCCTGGGCAGCGCGGAGGGCAGAGCAGGAAGGGAGGGCGTTGCCAGGCAGGCGCCTGCGGGCGGTTGGAGCCTTGGGCGCCCTGGCCCACGTCTGCGCTCTGCCATACTGCAACGTTCAAGCCCATTTGTTATCTCAGGGCTGGTTGCTCAGACTGCGCATCCTCCCTTGGAATTACTGACTCATCCAGGATGGAATAAATATTTCCTAATGAAGATTTATAAAACTGCGATCAGTCCTACTGAAAAAATTTAGCAATTTGACAAGTTTGACAGAGGCAAAAAGCCTCATCAGAAACTTTTCGCCATCTGTGGTTTGTTATCCCTATATAAAATGTATATTAGCCGCTTGCTTACTTCTGCTGCTTTGGATTTATGAAGAAAAGTGCTGCCAACACCTTGCCCCTTTATGAGTAGAGGTTGATTGTCCGCAATAGCACGTTGATCCAGGATTTTAGGTACCTTTAGTGCTACTTTCGGTTGTAATTTATGACTGACATTTTCCTGTTTGGTTAATACAGGAATGGAGACATAAAGTACCAACTTAAATATTTATGTAGGTAGCATATCTTCTTGAATTTTTCGTGGTGGTTGGGAAATGCTGTTTAAAGAGCAATACATTGCAATTCAGTGGGAATGTGAAAGCTGTCAATGTTTTGAACAAAATCTGTGGATGCCATAAAGTGGTAGAATTACTCATTCGCCAAATCTGCTTCGGGAGGGAGCAAAATGTGTCAGTTAATGATATCTCAGTAGTGACAAAGAATTGGTCTAGAAAATTGGCACATCAGTTGAGAACGTCTGGTTATTGGTATTAGCATTTAATTCCAGCTAAAAGGGCAGAACTTCTGCGTGCAAGCTGAGTCAAAAGCAGACAGCGACTACTTATCTTGCCATCATGTATAATACGGAGATCTTATGATGCTCAACTCTCCTCATTCGCCAAATCTGATGATTACAATTACAAATGTCTTGAAAAGATCTTGCTTCCTTCCCACGGGCCGACAGCTGCCGGTGCTGTGCGTGCACAGATCCCACCGCGCGAGCTCCGCGGGCACAGAGCGCGTCTGCAAAGGTCTGGATCCGCGGCGCAGCAAGAGCTGAGAGAGCTGATTTGTATCTCTGGTCTCTTTCGCCCCACTTACCACAAAAATAGCTGGCAAAAGAGAGGAATACAGTTTAATAAAGTCTTGTGAAAGAGAGAAGAACAAAATTGATCTAGAAAATTATCTGCCTACTGTAGCTTTTATTGACACTTAATTTTTTCAAAGACATTGAATTAATACATACTGATTGTATAATATTAAAGTTTAAGAATATATTAAAATTTAATGAAAATGTCTTAAATAGCAAGCTGAAGAGCCAATGCTATCTAATTTTTTGTATCTGATGCTTCTACGGCTGAAATCTCTGCAAGCGTCTTTCTCTTTAACAGATATCAGAGCAGGCTTTTAAAGGAGCAGGTCTGTTTCCTAAAGGTCAGAGCGGAAAGCAAAGCCCAGCCCGTGCCCCAGCTGTGCCCTCCCTCCTGCCGGTGCTGAGCTGCCAGCATGGGCTCACAGGGGCTCCTGTGTGCACGGGGGGGATGCACAGGTCCCACAGGCAAAAAGAGCCGTGTGCGTGCAGCCCGTGTGTGCGTGCAGCCCGTGTGTGCGTGCAGCCTGCAGCCCGTGCGTGTGTGCAGCCCGTGCGTGTGTGCAGCCCGTGCGTGTGTGCAGCCCGCAGCCCGTGCGTGAAGCCCGTGTGTGCGTGCAGCCCGTGTGTGTGTGCAGCCCGCAGACCGTGTGTGTGTGTGCCCGCAGCCCGTGCGTGTGTGCAGCCCGTAGCCCGTGCGTGAAGCCTGCTGCGTGTGTGCAGCCCGCAGCCCGTGCGTGTGTGCAGCCCGCAGCCCGTGTGTGTGTGTGCCCGCAGCCCGTGCGTGAAGCCCGTGTGTGCGTGCAGCCTGTGTGTGTGTGTGCCCGCAGCCCGTGTGTGTGTGTGCCCGCAGCCCGTGCGTGAAGCCCGTGTGTGTGCAGCCCATGTGTGTGCGGCTGCTCCAGAGCTCCCCAGGCAAAGCTGGCCTTGGTGCTGCTGGTACACTGGAGCGATTTGCTTTGGTACTGTGCATCTTGAAAGGCACTCCTCCCCTTGTACAGAGGATATTTGTTATGCATTTTATAGTCCCAGGCGTGGCCATCTGCTAATACAGTCAAGTAGACACAATAAACAAGGTTTATCTCTTTTTAGGTTCTGTTACTTCAGGTTCTATTTTTGGTGCAGTAGGAGCCAGCACAGCTGAGCTGAAAGACTCTCAGAACATGCCATGCATTTTACAGCAAATGCGACTGAAGGGAAGTCGCTGAAGGACTTGAATTAGCGGCAGCACATAACAGGGAATTTGAAATTGCTGTTGCCCTGCTTTTCGCCAGGGGTAGTTTAGAAACTCTTTTTTCTGTAGGACACTCGACACTTTTATTCTCAGATTATATAGTCTGCGCAGTGCAAGTTTGTGTGTGTGAACTGCTCTGAGATATGAATGGTTGATACCAGCAAATCTTTTACCAATATGGGCATGGAAAGCTTTTAATTGCAGTCTGGAGGAGGGTCTGTCATGTTCAGTTTGTCTCCTGACACATCATAGACTCATATCTGCGTTAAATACTTAAATAAAGCACACCAGTAATTTTGTGTATAGACGAAAATTCAGCTGACCAGAGGTTAAGGTTTTTCTGCTTTGCTGTGGGTGTCACTTGTCAAATCGGGAGCTCACGGCTGGAAACAGCTCCCGGGTGTGAGCTGGGCACGCAGCCCATGCCGGTAACCGCGCTCTTTATTCTGCGTTTGGATGCGAGTCGACCCAGTCCCGAGGCGTTTGTCACTCCGTGGAACTCGCATGGGACGTGCTGGGGTCAGCCCGGCGTGGGCCGGGCCGGCGGGCACAGCTCCGTCCTGAGCCCGGTGCCGCCGCGGTCGCGTGGGATGGGAAAAGCCGGAGCCGCCGCACGCGTGTCCCCGCGGCCCTGAGGGGACGGGGGACCGAGCGGCTCGGGGAATGTCCCCTCGCTGGCTCCCGCGGCACCTGGCACACCATGGGTGGTGGGAGCTGGGCTGCGGCTGCTGATTTGTTAGTTTTTCTATTTATGTATTTATTTAAACCTTTTAACCTGCCGGAAGGCTTCTAGTTACTTGTTTGAAAGTCTCTGGCAAGATCTGATTGAGCTTGACTATTGGCAGTTCTCTTATGCATCTCTGCCTCCTGTAAGGCATCATTATCTCGGGTTGGTTCTCTCTTTCCCATTCACTGTGTGCACTAAGCTGCTCCTGAAATGCTTTTTCTTTTAAAATGTGATTATTCAGTAGGGAATTCGGAAGTGCTCTCTTAATTGTAAGAACTCCATGGCAGCGGGGCCCAGGATAAAGCCTAAGTGCTTAAGCTGAAATTTCTAGATTGTCTGGGGAAAAAGTTGTGGAAAATGAAGAAAACTCCACCTGCTGAGTGCTGTAACTTGAGAATGCCATTTTCATTCGTCCCTGTCTTTGCCCGAAATTGTCACAATTCCAAATCTTTGCTATGTTGATGCGTCTCAGATATGTCAGCCCTTTTACAGGGCTCCTCCAGCTCCTTTGTTGTTAATGTGGCTGGGTAGCACCACTCAGAGAGCCACTCTTAGGCTGGCAAACCGCACAGAACGTGTTGTTCTTGTTCTTGAGATAAACTTCACCAGTAATGGCAGGTCTGGGTCGGCGTTTGGTTTGGTTTTTGGTTGTTTGGTGTTCAGAAGAGTTCTAACTGACTTGCTTCAAAGTCTCTCTCAAGACCTGATTCGGCTGGGCCTCTTGCAGCTCTCTCCCGCAGAGGCGAAGGCGCCGGAGCGGGGCCGCGCCTCCCGCTCTGGTTGCTGCACCGAGGAGCGGTGGGACCGTGGCTCCCGTCTCGCACCGCTCTGGCACTGTGAACTTTGCCAGGTTAATGGTGCATGACTGGCTCCCCCTGCCATTTCCCTGATTAGCTGTGGTTTGGGCCAAGCCTTTGCCTATCTTAATCCTCTGCTAGTATTTTGAGACTTCTCGGATAACCAAAACAGATGAGTTGATGCTTCTGGGGGGGACACAGCGATGGAGAACGAGGGAAAGGCCAAGGCACTAAATACCTTCTTTGCCTCAGTCTTTACCAGTGAAACCAGTTGTGTTCCAGGTACACAGCCCCCTGGCCTGGAAGACCGGGATGGGGAGCAGAATGGAGCCCAGATAATCTGTAATAAGTAATTAAATTAGAGCATTAGGGTATTGCTCTGTGGGTGGATGGATCTTTTTGGAATGACATAGAACAATTTGGCATTGCTAACATTAATAGCATAGCAGGTGATTTTGCAATTAAAAAAAATGTGTAATAATTGGTCTATTTGTTCTTTTTAACTGATGCGTTTTACAGCAAGTGTCATAAATACTTGCAATTTGTAACATATGTTCAGGAGAAGATATCTGGTAATAGAAACTGTTCAATTATCACATGCTTCAGATATTTTTAATATCCCCACGCAAGGTAAGTGCGTTTTCTGAAGTCACAGCATAAATGAACGATCACAGTGAACCCCAAAATATCAGGAGTGCACTCAGGTGATGCAGCAGCCCCCTCCAACATTAGCACATAATTCCTTCAGATACCACCATGTATATGAACAGCAGTTGGAAAAGCAGATGTGTGATGGTGGCACTGGCAGAAGGACGCTGTGATGGCAGTCTGTGAGACACCTGGCAATGGCTGGGCTTCCTTCCCGCCCCGTCCTCTGCCTCCTGTTTCCTTTGAAAGCATCCCGAAGCATCCTCGGATGCAAGCAGTGATTGCTTTCCGCTGCTCCTGCGGGTCCCCGGCTCTTTGTGCTGCTGAGCTCTTCCCGCCCAGGCCTCAGCCTCGGCTGCCTGGAACATCCGCATCCCTCTGACTGCCCAAAACATCATCCGCATCCCTTCTGGCTGCCCGGAACATCATCCGCATCCCTTCTGGCTGCCCGGAACATCATCCGCATCCCTTCTGACTGCCCAAAACATCATCCACATCCCTCCTGGCTGCCTGGAACATCATCCGCATCCCTCCTGGCTGCCTGGAATCACTCTTCGCCTTGAAATCCCCCTGCGCGTTTTCCTCCTGCTCGGAGCTGTGTCCTCACACCCTCTGGTTTTGTCTCATTTTTCAGATCTTCCTGGGGGAGTTCTTAGCCTTTTTCTGTCCGTGGTTTTTTTCATTTAGTTTTGCATTAGTAATACAGGAAAGGGTCTGGGGAAAGGGGAAGGAAGCTTCAATTCTGCTGGAGTTTTTCCAAATCAGTTCATTATCATTAATCTTCCAGTGTTATTTCCCTCCCTTAAAGCTTCTTGGTTCATTATTACCACGAAAAGAAGAGGAACCCTTTGTTCGGTCAGAAGGGAATTGGTGTCTGTCAAGGCAGCAGCTTTTTGCTCCAGATTCCATATCTAATTTCGCAGAAAAATATTGTCAGCAAATTGCTGGAGGTATTGCAGTGAAACCCAGGGCTTACGCTACCAGCAAACATTCACACTTATGGAAATCTTTGCAGAGCTGTAGTATCAAAACAATAAATAAATGGACCGAGCAGAAAATGTACCTGAAATGAGGATGCGATTGGCACAAAGAAGAGCTGGCTAGTGGCATCATAAAACAATTAGCTGTCTCCTTAAGTGACACTTCCATTTCATTATACACAGGGAATTTATCTTTATTCATAAATTATCGGAAAAGAACTTTGAGCAGAAGAATAGTGCCTTCCCCATATGTGCAGTCTGTGCTTGCAAAGCAAAAGCTCCCAGCGGTTCGAAATGGAAATGTGTTTATTGGCATGGTTAGCAGCTCTGTTCTGCCAGCGCCTGCGGTGCTTGGTGTCCCACATCTGGCTGCCCAGCACTGGTGTGCGTGGCAGCTCCTGGCCCGGCGCGTGGCTCTGGTGGTGCCGTGGTGCGGGCACACCGAGCCGTGTTTGGCGGTGCCGTGGTGCGGGCACGCTGAACCGCGTTTGGCGGTGCCGCGGTGCGGGCACGCTGAACCGCGTTTGGCGGTGCCCTGGTGCGGGCACGCTGAACCGTGTTTGGCGGTGCCGCGGTGCGGGCACGCTGAACCGCGTTTGGCGGTGCCCTGGTGCGGGCACGCTGAACCGCGTTTGGTGGTGCCGCGGTGCGGGCACGCTGAACCGCGTTTGGTGGTGGTGCCGCAGTGCAGGCACGCTGAACCGTGTTTGGCGGGGCCGCGGTGCGGGCACGCTGAACCGTGTTTGGCGGGGCCGTGATGCGGGCACGCTGAACCGCGTTAGGCGGGGCCGCGGTGCGGGCACGCTGAACCGCGTTTGGCGGGGCCGTGGCCCAGCTGTGCACAAATATCTGGTCTCTAGCTGGAGGCCAATCCCTGCAAAGGATTATTGTTGATTGCGCAGAGATAAATACCGCTGTTCTGAAGCCCGCGTTTTCTCCAGCTTCTGGGGGATAATCCTGTGAGCGTATCTCTGCTCCAAGTGTTGCTACGTTTATCATAATTGGCATTATATTTAGAAACTGGGTTGTCATGTTCTCGCAGTTCGAACTGTTTGTCTTCGAGTCCTTTGGAATATTGCACAGATCCCTGGAAAGACCTGGATCTAGAAAAATGAATAAAAATCCACAAAGATCGCGTTTGTACCACCCAAGCTCAAACAGTTTCTGAGCTGCACTTGGGTTCTTCTCCAATTATTTCTTACTGGGTGGGGCCCAGAGAGCCCGGTGTCCCGAGCACTTCACAAATCCAGCGCAGCACTCGCTCAGCACAGCCCACGTGCTCCCGGCCGCCTCCCCCAGACAGATGGCTGTGTTTTTGCCTGTCGCTATATGAGGTTAGAGTAGGGCAGAAACGCTTCCCCCTCCTGCTCAACGGGATAAGTGTGGTAGGTTTTCTAAATTAAAATAAAAACAACTTAGGCTCAGGAGCGTGACTGATGCAATGTAACCCCAGTGACTTGTGAGATACGCCAGTGGAGTAGCCGCTGCGTTGACTTCAGCACGTGGTGCTGCTGCTGGGACTGCGTTTCTGTCCCTGTGTTTTGGGCACGGCTGGAAGCTCCCACCGAAGGTCGGGTGTCTCAGTGCGTGTGACGAGACGTGACGTTGTAAGGTGGAGACCGCTCAGCACAGCTCACCTCGAAATCAGTGCTGAGTTTTCAGGACATGTCGCAGTTGCCTGGGGTCTCGGTCTCTTCTCCAGTAGCGAAATTCTTCTCATGGCTGCCAGTGCCTCGTCCGCCACGCTGGGGGCCACGGGTGACGTTTACAGTACGGTTTTTGCGTTGTTTGCCTTCACAGGTATTTCTTTGCTCTAGTCTTCTAGTAAGAAATCCTATATGCTTCAGAAAGGCTCTCTATAAAGTTTGGCATTGCTGCCATTTAAATCCTTTTGCTGCTAGGAGTTAAAAAGACAATTGCAATGACACCACGGTACAATTAGCAGAGGAGCGTCATCCCTCGCCGCGGCAGCTGCCGGCAGAGGCGGCGCGTGGGAAGGCGGAGCGGCCGGGCACACGTGGGCCGGCGGCCCTGGGGGAGGCGCCGTCTGCTGGGTTCCGAACGCGCTGGAGTTGTTCCCGTGCGCGGGGACAGGGTGACACGGCTGAACGAGGTTTCATCCTGCGTCCCAGGCCCTGCTGCTTTCCTGCTGCCTTGATTTGGGGTTAGCATCGCCCTTGCGAAGCTCCCCACTTCTGTGGTGTTTAGTCAAACGGTGTCAGTGGTCTGATGTGTCCAAGCAATGTGCTTGTAAAGGATACCTGGAACACTGGGGACCTATAGATACAGAAATTATGGGACGTGATGGAGCTGACCATCAGAGCAAACGCTGCTGCTGCCGCCCCGGGGACTGAGCAGCACCATTCTCTGCACAGTTCATGACCTGGCTCTGCTGCTTCGCCATTATTTCAGATATTCAGTGGTCTGCAGTCACTGGGCAGACTTATTTTTGCAAGCTTTTGGGAACCAGATGGGTGAAGATGGACCCTTACGATTAGGAGGATGTAGGGCTGGGTTAGAGGACGTGCATTCTCCACCAGAGTTCCTGTGGAAGCTGCAGAGGGTCACTTGATCTTTCTGTGCTTTGATTTACCCTTGCAGAGAATAGATGATAGTCCTGTACCTTGTCTATATAGATCAGAGACAATGAGGCATGGACTTAATTGTGTAAATACTTGGCAATGCAGATTTCTGAGTTGTGATTTGGACCTCTTGTTCCTACTGTCTCACAAATAACTAACAGGATGGCAATTTCTCTTGCACAGCTATGAGATGCCAAACGTAGTTTTCATAAGGCAATATTTTGGGGTTCAGTTCTATTTTTTGCGTGCTAGTCATAAAGCATGAAAATGTTTGCTGCTCAGTGCTTGTCCTGCTCGAATCTTGAGCATATTCTATTCGCTGGGGGCTGGGTGGGAGGCGAGGAAGAGGCATTTACAACTTTTATGCTTAATGGATCACATATAAGCCTCACAGGTTTTACTCCAAACTCGTGAATGGTTTTCATAAATCTGCCTAACAAGCGTTGGTCTGTAATGCCTCAGGGTAAATAATGCTCATTCTTACATGGTCTCGACAGTTCTGCAAGAATTCTGTCTAAAAGAAATAATCAAGGGATAAGTTATGATTTTAGCATATATAATGATGTATTCCAGGAACGAGAGTGTTAGAAACCAGATAAGTAAGTTAAGAGGAAGTTCTTTTAAGATTAAAGCACTTGCGAATGCAAGTTCCCAGACGTCTTTCTAACTAACCTTACAAAAATATAATGTGACCTGAATCTACTCATATTGAGCTCACAGGGCAAAGCAGAGATGGTTGAAAGGAAAGATCTGGTTCCCTTCCCTGTCGCTGATGAATGCAGACCCAATTAGGAAAGCATGGAGCAGGTACTTAGAGGAGTGCTTGAGTGTTTTCATCCAGGTCTAAGGGAGCGAATTAGAGCAACTCCCGCCCTTGTTCAGCCCACGCTGGTGTCAGCGCACGGGCTCGCATTCAGCTCGGAGGGTTTGCGTTAGACCTGTGGGTACGGGTCTGGTTGCTTTGGAGTCGGTGGCGGAGCTTCCATTAACCCGTGCCCGGCACCGCGCTTCCTGCGCAGGGGGAACGTTCCCAGCGCCACACACGTGATCCCCTCCTGATAAAGAGCGAGAAAACTGATGCTGTTCGTTTAGGAATATCCAGCACTGCCAATTAGTAGGAAGTTTGAATACAGAAAAAAGCTGATGTAATTATGTGAACATCCTTGCTGTCTAATCAAATAAAAGTGGTTTCTGCATTCTTCCTACAAACGAAAGACATCCGTATTCAGAAGCACGTTTGGATTCATTCTAATATGTATTGAAAATCCTTTTTGTCTCAAGCTGCTTGGTGGCCGTTCTAGTCTGCTTGCACCAGCCACAAGGCTTAATTTGCCTCATGGTTCAGCTGTTTCTCCTCTCCTGGTAAGGTTTTGGAGGCAACCTGCTCATATTTGTAAGGTGTTATAACGATACATGGAAGTTTTCTTCTTTCCATGTTTCTGAGTCATTTTACGTGAAAACCTGTGAAAAAGAAAAAGGTGTCAGGGCAGATAAAATTGGTCTTCGACAGTTCAGGAAGAGCAATTGCATCCGTCTGGAAGAACACGGTTAGCGCTAGGATCCGCAAATGCAGACTGGGAGATCCGAGTGCATCCGAAGACCCCACAGTTAAGTGACGAAGGAGCCCCCTGAGTTACTGCTTTCCTTCTGAGGGGAAAACCAGACACTGAGAGCCAGTAGAACAATAGAAAATGGATCAAGGGCTCTAAAATATTAAACAGTGAAGAGATAAACTTTCTAAAAGGGGTCTAGAGGGTGGCTAAATTATGGGCATATATGCTAAATTATACTATAGGGAAACTGAAGTATAAATGTTCCAAATTTATTTTAAAAAAAGTGAACTGAATGCAGTTTAATGGAGAAAATGCCATTTCTTTTAAGAAGTTGGATTAAAACAGACAAAACCAAACATGCACACACACACAAAAACAACAAGAAAACCCCAAACCAACCCACCCAGCTCTCAGAGACCAGCGGTTTCTGCTGGGAAGAGAAAATGCAGGTGGCGAGGTTTGCCGAGCCCAGTGTAACCGGTGTTTGCAGGGGGAGCTGGGGCAGGTGCAGAGCTCGGGGAGCAGGGTCCCGCGGGACGCAGCACAGTGGGGCTCACTGGGGCGGCACAGCGGGGCTCACCAGGGCTCACTGGGGCGGCACAGCGGGGCTCACCGGGTTGGCACAGCAGGGCTCACTGGGGCTCACCGGGGCAGCACAGCGCGGCGGCACAGCGCGGCGGCACAGCGGGGCTCACCGGGGCGGCACAGCGGGGCTCACCAGGGCGGCACAGTGGGGCTCAGCGAGGCGGCACAGCGCGGCGGCACAGCGGGGCTCACCAGGGTGGCACAGTGGGGCTCAGCGAGGCGGCACAGCGCGGCGGCACAGCGGGGCTCACCAGGGCTCACTGGGGCGGCACAGCGGGGCTCACCAGGGCGGCACAGTGGGGCTCAGCGAGGCGGCACAGCGCGGCGGCACAGCGGGGCTCACCAGGGCTCACTGGGGCGGCACAGCGGGGCTCACCAGGGCGGCTCAGCGGGGCGGCACAGCGCGGCGGCACAGCGGGGCTCACCAGGGCGGCACAGCGGGGCTCAGCGAGGCGGCACAGCGCGGCGGCACAGCGGGGCTCACCAGGGCTCACCGGGGCTCACCGGCGCGGGCTCTGCTGCAAACCTGCGGGTAACTCACCGGCACAAAGCGTTAGTGCAGGTGCTGAGCTGGAAAACCTGATTCACTGTGTGTGATGAGTCACGTACCCTGAGGCTGGGGAGCAGTACTGAGTCTGTCAGGGACTGAGGGTCCTCAGCACCCCATAGACCGTGTCGGGGTGTATCGGGTGAGTCTATCGAGCAGAGCGGCTGCACGGCGAGCTCCCGGGATAGCTGTTTGACTTCCATTGTCCCCAGTGACCGCGTTTGGGGAACCTGCATCAAAACCAATGATTTCGTGTGACATCACGGGTTTGGAAACATTCACACACCTGACTTGGAAACGGCGTGGCTTTAGAAGATGGGGAACACGGTCTCCCTGTATGGACTGGAGCCTTTGGACCAAGAGAGCTCCCTGTCGCTCTTTCCCATGCGTCCAATAAACTCACAAATGAACACATAAATGCAGGTCTTGAGAGAAGCCCCACAACTAAAATAAGACAGCCAATTAATCTGAAAGTGCGTTTGCCAGTTAACGAAGTGTTCCTGAGCTCTCGAGTGCCGACAAGGAGTCTGTTGGGAAGTGTTTCTTGCTCCCAGGTATCCATTTGTAACAAAGCCCTGAATGGCAGCATCTGCTGAAGAGCTTCTTAGTGAACCCTCTCAGTTCAATCACATGTTGTTCACAGTACGTTTCCTTGACTGGGCTACAATAAGTGTATCTGGGCTGTATTTCCCAGGGATGCTTACATGCTGTCAAGTAAAATGACATTAAGAAATGCTGGAGAAAAGGAAATTACTTTTGCTTCATGCATTTGTTCTTCACAAATCCATGCTGGCTGTTACTCATCTTCACGTCACCCTCTGGTTCCCTACAGGTTATTTATTTCAGTATTTCTCTGCATGTTGAATGACACAGGAACCCCAGGATCCCCCGTGCTGAGATCTCACCTGTCTTGTCTTCCGCTCACCTGTGCAACCCGTTCCCTCAGCACTCCTCTGATTGTTTTCTTCCTGACCGACAGACACAAACCCCTCAAATTTAGCCAAGTATTCTTCGATCTCCTCTGATTTTTGTCGTAGTTCATGCTCCCCTCTCTCTGAGCAGCATCAGTTTTGCTATCCATCTGATCACAATTCACCTTTTATTGAGGACTGGGGCAGAACAGGGAGCAGCAGCCTTTACTGAGATGTTCTTTCCTCTTGAGTAGCACTCTGACTGTCTCTGACCTTCCCCTTCCTGCTAACGTGGCCTGTTTTCTTGTTTCATCTGTGTCTCGTTAGCTGCGCGTTTGTCTTTTTTCCCCTCTCTTTACACGCTGCAGCAATTCTTGGACACTCTTAGAAATTAGATGAGTAAATTGTATGTTTTCTGATGCCTCTTGAAAGAACTCGGTGTTTGCAGGGCTCTAGAATGACTGCGGCTGCAGGACCCTGCGCGTTAGCATTGAGAAGGAATAGTAATCAGAAGATCAAGTAGTACTTGATTAGTCTTTTGTGGAATATTTACTGTAGTGTTTAGGGGCCATAACAAAAACTTGCTAGGCCGCTACAGGACATACTCTTTCCTGCATTTCTAAACAGGATTTATAATTTAAGAGTGATACCTCATATGTCTGAATATATTTTAGGCTTAACTAAAAGAAATGTTCCAGCTAGTAGACTGGGAGACTTTAAAAACTATTGGTTTTTTTGGGGGGTCCAATGCTTGTCCTTTCTTTAGTGATGTCCTTGTAAAAGCTTCTTCACATGTTGTCTGTCACCATTATTTCATTTTTATAATAAGCATTGCAAAGCCACAAAGCTGCAACAGTAACACAAGAGAAGAAGTGGTAATGTATACACATAAGCATGAAAAGTTCATTCCCTAGATGTGAGGATGGCTCAGCGGGGGCTCAGAGAGGCATCGGGGGCTCAGAGAGGCATCGATGGCTCAGCGGGGGCTCAGAGAGGCGTCGGGTATCTGGCGTGAGCGGTGGCTCCGGACTGGCGCGTCACAGCGCGCCCGAGCAGCCGCGGCCTCCCCGTCCAAACCAAACCGCGGGCGCTGGAGGGATGAAGGCCCCGTTTCCACTGCTCACAGCGCCGCGTGCTGTCAGCCCTCCGGCTTCTCTCCCAGTGACACCATCTGCATTGGGTGGTTATTGTCAGCTGTAGAACCAAATGCCCTATAACTATGAATAGCAGAAAGTCTCCGCACCCCCATGGCTGACAAAAATTAAAGGTAGTACTATTTTTGTGTTGAGCTGCCATGTGATGAGAGATTTTGGCTTTTAAAAATGATTTATGTGTTTTTAAAGCTGAATACACCATATATGTGACCACTGAAAGTGTCATTAGGAGTTAGTGCCTGAATTCTACTGAAACTCATCTGATACTCCTTTGTAATAATGAAAATTTCTACTTCCTTAGAAGAAATATTAATAGGGGTATCAAGAAATGATGTTTACCTGCTTCTGATTCAGGTTTCAAAGATTTTACTCTCCTCTCCCTGCCCAGCCCTGGACTCCAAACACCTGAACGCACCCCGTATTTATTTTCTAATCTACGTCTGTTCTTCAGATGGCAGGTTTTCAGTAAAGCTATTAGCAGATAAAATGCTGGTGTTAGTTTAAATGCAGCTTCCTTCGACAGTGCGCTTTCGGCTTCTCCACGGTGCTCTGACACCCTGTATTTTCACATTTAAATCTTCTGCGGGCTTTGCAAATGTGGAAGTGCTACTTGCAGATGGGACTGATGTGAAGTTTAGCCTTGCTCTATTATCATTACACAAGGACCAAAATAACTCCTCTTTTTTTCCTGTAAGTGCGTGGTTAGTCTTTGTAAATACTGAAGACTCAAATGTGCTGTTTGAACAGGAAGGATGAGTAACCAGGTTAAAGCTGCTGTATTGGCACGAGCCCAAGATTCGGGGTCTGTGAGTGTGGAGCTGCTGCTGAGGCTGGGGAGCAGTACAGGGCAGTGGGCACCTGGCAGCCCTGGGCTGCACGACCCTGCCCACAGGCTCTTGGGGTCCCAAGGCGAGAAGCAGGAGCTAAGGGGTAGGTTTTGTAAAAGCCCAGCGAGACCTGCTGGTGTCCATGTGGTTGAAAATGCTCAACTGCAATAGTCTGTGAGGAATTGCTCTTGGAAAGAGCCGGTGATCTTTGCTGAGAACGTGAGTATGGGGCATTACATTACTGCCTAAAACTTCTGCAAATACTCGCACAGGTCTGTGGGGAGGGCTCCTCCAGCACCTACACAGCTCGGGCTCAGGGACTTGACCCCTGCCGAAAAAACCCAAAACCAGCCAAACAAAAAGGGCTCTGGGGCCAAATCCAGCAGAAATAATGACCTCTGTGAAAACGAGAGCCCTCGGGTAGCCCTTTGACTGCTGTTGAAAGGAAGATGGCTTTGGGTAATATTAATAACAGCCATAGTGCTCTTTCCCCCCTCCTGGTGCCACCCACTGCTGACATTTAATGACCTGTGCCACGGGGCAATATCGCTCCTGTCACAGAGGCGAGTGGCGCCTGGCGCTGGGGACAGCGGGCTGCAAGGGCCCCGGGCAGGAAGAGCCATCCTGCAGCTGATGAAAACCAGTTAAAAGGGGACACATAATTACGGCAAGAGGCTTCTCAGAGACCGGGGGTGGAATGAGTGACAAAGTGCTCGTGTTGAAAGGCGCAGAGGCCGACGTGCGCGGCCCTGCGTGACATGGTGGCTCTTTCATGGCTCCGGCGCGTCCCCCCGCTCGGCCGGGGCTGCTGTGGCTGGGATCAGGCCCCTCTCCGCTCATCACTGTGCGCTGATTTCAATAGGCAACATGAAACAGGAGACAGCTCGGTATGGGTTGTAGACTGAGTCATGGTTATTGAATTTGTCCAAGGTACAAAGGTGCTGTTTGCAGCAAAATGAAATAACTGATGAAAAAAAGATCTGCAGAGAACAAAGGGACTGGAGAGTAATATTTGTCACACTCTTATGGTGTTTCTGAAAGATTTATAAGGGAGGAAAAGAGAGTAAGAAACATGCTGCAAACTTGAAACAGTGAATTGCCTGAAAATAAAAAAGTTTAAAGGAAGTGAGCGTTGCTTTACTCAACTTCACAAAAACCGGGGGGGGGAGTAGGTACGTGGAACTGAGGAAAAAAACCTCAAGTATCAAATAAACAAAAAAAGGAAAGACGAGGGAACCTTCACATCCCACATGAAGAAACCCTATAGATGAACTCGCCCTCTTTACCTGGGTGCAGCGCAGGTTCGGTCGCTGCTGTGCAAGAGGCTGAGCTGGAGCTGTTCCTGCCCAGCTGCTCGTGTTGGCCTCTGAACCTTCTCACTGCTTGATTTGCAAAGAAATGGGTTTGCCTAAGTACTTGAACGTCTGGTCGGTCTTTAGTTGGTAACAATAGGAATAGTTTTCTTTGTCTGACAAAGGCATCTGTGGTGATGAATAAGTGGTAGGTGATTATTTGCTTTAATAGGGGGAAATCGGTAGGTGTGTGAGTGCTTCCATGGAAGGATTGTTGTGATGGGGTGAGGATGTAGGTGCAGCAGGACTTGCGGGAATGTAGAAAGGTCTTGTAGGAAGTACTCTGTAAATTATAGTTACTTTATATGAATAGACCAGAGTTCTGTGCACAGCCTGCCCTTAATTTGGCCCTTATATAGGTTATTTAATCTTTTATGAAGCATTTGCGTCAAAAGAAAATGGCAATATTGAAAGAAATTGGGACAGAAATTAAATGAGAGGTACTTATAGATGAACCCTTTGCCCTCTCTTCTCTAAATGGATATCTAATCAACCTCTGCTGACCTTTACCTTTCCGTTTCTCAGCCGTGCTGGCTGTCCCAGAAGGCAGCAGCGCAGGCAGCAGAGTCCCAGGCAGGCGTGGGCACGTGGAGCGCTGCCGTCCCTCGCTGGTGTGGGTGCCAGGGTGCCCTGCTGCTCCCAGGCAGGCGTGTGCCTTCGCTCTGCGCCCCTGGGCACGTGGAGCGCTGCCGTCCCTCGCTGGTGTGGGTGCCAGGGTGCCCTGCTGCTCCCGGGCAGGCGTGTGCCTTCGCTCTGCGCCCCTGGGCACGTGGAGCGCTGCTGTCCCTCGCTGGTGTGGGTGCCAGGGTGCCCTGCTGCTCCCAGGCAGGCGTGTGCCTTCGCTCTGCGCCCCTGGGCACGTGGAGCGCTGCCGTCCCTCGCTGGTGTGGGTGCCAGGGTGCCCTGCTGCTCCTGGGCAGGCGTGTGCCTTCGCTCTGTGCCCCTGGGCACGTGGAGCGCTGCCGTCCCTCGCTGGTGTGGGTGCCGGGTGCCCTGCTGCTCCTGGGCAGGCGTGTGCCTTCGCTCTGCGCCCCTGGGCACGTGGAGCGCTGCTGTCCCTCGCTGGTGTGGGTGCCAGGGTGCCCTGCTGCTCCCCAAGTCTGTTGCCAAAGCTACGGAACTGGATGCCCTGGTTGTGAATGAAAGAGAACGGTCTCCACTGTTCTCATCATTTATAAGGGGTTTGGTTCACAGTCCAGGTCCCACAGCTGGGTCTCAGTCTGATTAGCTCTTGCTGACTCCTCTCAATTTTGATCTATTTGTTTTTCCCCCTGCTCAAAGTCACTCCCCCAGCAGATGGGTCATCAGGGGTGGCTTTTTCAGGGCTCCATGAATGCTCGAACCAAAGGAAGGTCCCTGGCAGTGGAGGAAGCTCTTAGAGGGAGACATGGTGCTAACCATGAAGAACTGCCCTCGGCTGTGCTGAAACTGCGTTTAACTTGACAGACCTGTGACCATTTGGAAATTCATTCATTTGACTTGATGCTCCATTACAAATCTGCACTTCTGTGCTTCCCCCGGGCTGCTGAGTCTTTCTGGTTCAGCACAGTCCAGCACTTGCGTTCTGCACCAAAGCAGGTTCAGGCTTTTCTGACGTTTTGGTTCAAGTTGTATATACATATTTATTTTCTGAGGAAAGGTTTAATGTTCAGCTTTTACTAATGTAATTTTTACTGATGTAAGTTAAAAGCTAACCACTCATTTTGCAAAATAGCTGCCGGTATCTCGGACTGCATTGGAGTAGGAGAGTCAAGCTGGTTCTGTTATAGCACCGGTTTTTGTCGGTAAATCAGCCGTAACTGTGTTTCTGTCTGGTCTGTTAGTTTTATTCCAATATTATGGATCTGAAATTCTCTGCTCTTACTCCAGGGAAGCAAATGACAATTCTACTACCCCATAACTTTTAGTTAAGTCTCTTCTTACTGAGCTATCACACTGTTGCTCCCTGGTTAAATGTGGTTAGGGAGACATTTGCTGTCTGCATTTCTCAAGCTGTCATTGCTCAATGCAAATTAAGGCTTGAAAAAGGAAAGAAATATAGTTCTGCTGTTTTCCATAATTCCCATTACTTTGTCCTAACCCCTGTAAGAACAGCAAAGTCGGGTCATGTTTCCTGTCCCTGTCGTACCGTGGCTGCTCTGCCGCGGTGGCCACGGAGAGCCCGTCCTTCCCCCGCATGGCCCTCACGAGGTGCCTGTCCGTTACCAATGTGTTTATGTGCAGGGTCTGGGCTACTAAAGTTATTTGGAAACAGTTTTTGCCAGACAAAAAGAAGGGAAAAGTCTAAATGTTTTTTCTGATATTTCAGAACACTGGGTTTGTTTCCTCTGGGTAAACCAGTGGTGAGAGGTGCAGGGAGTGGGCTGTAAAATGATTGTCTCAAATGAAATATGTGTGAGAGCTGTGGAACAGCTGAAATAAATAGAAATGTATGTAACTGGAGATTAAACATCTGTTTCTCTATCTTGAGTTTGCTCTGGCTGGTCAGCAAATGATGTTCTTATACAGGTATTATAAAGGGAATATGTCTATTACCATTCAGAGGTTTCATTTGCTTTGGTGATTCGAGCCGTAGTTGTATAATTAGTTTCTAAGCAACTTGCGTATGAACAACTTCAGTCATAGATTCACAAGCTAATGTTTCTCTCCAGAGTCCTGTGCTTTTCTTCCCAATAATTAAACATCCAGGTTCAGTCAGATTTCCTGCTGCATCGTGGATGATGAGAATTGGCAAATACGTTCTGCTCATGAAAACATGCTAAGCATCCTCATTGTAAGTAAGTTGTACCTTCGAGCTCAAACTGTGACCTCGAGTTCTTTGTTGGATCCCGTTTGAAGATGTGCTGCGTGACATCTCCCCATAGACTCTGCAGCCAACACACAAAGCGTCCTCCTTGCCTGTTAACTGTGCCTTTCTAGCAGAAATTTCTACAAAATTAAGATTTCATTATTCTTGCAGAATGTAATGTGATACATTAGTTTGCATAATAGGAAGTATTATCACACTGTAAATAATTGAAGAAACCATAAACTACAGTTGACAATCGAAATGAAGCAAGTACATTTTCTGATGCTTTTTTGGGTGAGTTTCCTGGCTGGATTTTGCAAATGAGCAAGTAATTTGTAATGGTTATCTGAACATTATATGAATTAGAGAGGAGCCATTGTAATGAGATTTTTTTTAACCAATTAGCAAATGAGAACGATCGCATCATTTACTTAGAATTACTCAGAAAAACAAAAAAAAAGGCGTACATTTATTTGTGCGGTATTTTTTTGACTCTGTAATGCTTTCATTCCCCCCGATGAAAGAGCTTGCACCGGGGCAAGGAGAAGAGGAAGGGTGGGGTCCACAGGAGTTCTCTTCTGCTAGGGGACCGGCTGCTCTGTTCTCAGGGGTCTCTGGATCAGGCGCCACGTGATCCATGTGGTGTCTGCAGGGCAGGGAATCCATTCTGCTTTCTGCGGTGCAGCCTGGTGCCTTCACCGTGAGATCGTTCTTCTGCGTGCCTTTGCATACATCACGCTAGAACAGCGTGAATTTCCATTTTAGCAGGAGGTGGAACTTCTTTTTTTCGTTTCTTTTTCATTTGTTAGTAACCGAATTGTAATAGAAATGAAATTTCATGGAATTTTCAACCCTGTCTAAGAACATCTCGAGTTTTGCTCTGTTTTTTCTGTAAAGAGTGTTTTGATAAGAGCAAACCCTTGTTTTCCTTTGCTGTCACCTCATAATGTCAAAGGAAAAAGAGATTTGGCTGCTGCATATGCATGAATTGCTATAGGAGACGGGCTGAGTGCTTGGCAGAGGGGCTGTAACAGCTGAGATGTCGGCTGCTTGGCTGGTGCAGGGGTGATACGGCCACTGCAGCCGTTTGCACAGCGGGTCCGGGGCCAGCGGCACTGACGGTGAGTGTTTGCCATCGCTTCGGAGCGGAGCGGTCAGTCATTTCCTGCTGTCAGATCGCCGTGCACCACAACGCCAGCTGATAACGTGCAATCTATGGGGGCTGGGGGCTGCTGATCTCTGACGTGAAGGATGTGGCCATGTTGGAGGGACAGCGGAGCTCTCCGGGCTCTGATCTCTGACGTGAAGGATGTGGCCATGTTGGAGGGACAGCGGAGCTCTCCGGGCTCTGATCTCTGAGGTGAAGGATGTGGCCATGCTGGAGGGACAGCGGAGCTCTCCGGGCTCTGATCTCTGAGGTGAAGGATGTGGCCATGTTGGAGGGACAGCGGAGCTCTCCGGGCTCTGATCTCTGACGTGAAGGATGTGACCATGTTGGAGGGACAGCGGAGCTCTCCGGGCTCTGATCTCTGAGGTGAAGGATGTGGCCATGCTGGAGGGACAGCGGAGCTCTCCGGGCTCTGATCTCTGAGGTGAAGGATGTGGCCATGTTGGAGGGACAGCGGAGCTCTCCGGGCTCTGATCTCTGAGGTGAAGGATGTGACCATGCTGGAGGGACAGCGGAGCTCTCCGGGCTCTGATCTCTGACGTGAAGGATGTGGCCATGCTGGAGGGACAGCGGAGCTCTCCGGGCTCTGATCTCTGAGGTGAAGGATGTGGCCATGTTGGAGGGACAGCGGAGCTCTCCGGGCTCTGATCTCTGACGTGAAGGATGTGGCCATGCTGGAGGGACAGCGGAGCTCTCCGGGCTCTGATCTCTGAGGTGAAGGATGTGGCCATGCTGGAGGGACAGCAGAGCTCTCCGGGCTCTGATCTCTGAGGTGAAGGATGTGGCCATGCTGGAGGGACAGCGGAGCTCTCCGGGCTCTGATCTCTAACGTGAAGGATGTGGCCATGTTGGAGGGACAGCGGAGCTCTCCGGGCTCTGATCTCTAACGTGAAGGATGTGGCCATGTTGGAGGGACAGCGGAGCTCTCCGAGCTCTGATCTCTGAGGTGAAGGATGTGGCCGCGCTGGGGGCCAGCGGAGCTCTCCGGGCTCTGATCTCTGACGTGAAGGATGTGGCCATGTTGGAGGGACAGCGGAGCTCTCCGGGCTCTGATCTCTGAGGTGAAGGATGTGGCCATGCTGGAGGGACAGCGGAGCTCTCCGGGCTCTGATCTCTGAGGTGAAGGATGTGGCCATGTTGGAGGGACAGCGGAGCTCTCCGGGCTCTGATCTCTGACGTGAAGGATGTGGCCATGCTGGAGGGACAGCGGAGCTCTCCGGGCTCTGATCTCTGAGGTGAAGGATGTGGCCATGCTGGAGGGACAGCGGAGCTCTCCGGGCTCTGATCTCTGACGTGAAGGATGTGGCCGCGCTGGGGGCCAGCGGAGCTCTCCGGGCTCTGATCTCTGACGTGAAGGATGTGGCCATGTTGGAGGGACAGCGGAGCTCTCCGGGCTCTGATCTCTGAGGTGAAGGATGTGGCCATGCTGGAGGGACAGCGGAGCTCTCCGGGCTCTGATCTCTGAGGTGAAGGATGTGGCCATGTTGGAGGGACAGCGGAGCTCTCCGGGCTCTGATCTCTGAGGTGAAGGATGTGGCCATGCTGGAGGGACAGCGGAGCTCTCCGGGCTCTGATCTCTGAGGTGAAGGATGTGGCCATGCTGGAGGGACAGCGGAGCTCTCCGGGCTCTGATCTCTGACGTGAAGGATGTGGCCATGTTGGAGGGACAGCGGAGCTCTCCGGGCTCTGATCTCTGAGGTGAAGGATGTGGCCATGCTGGAGGGCCAGCGGAGCTCTCCGAGCTCTGATCTCTGAGGTGAAGGATGTGGCCATGCTGGAGGGACAGCGGAGCTCTCCGGGCTCTGATCTCTGAGGTGAAGGATGTGGCCGCGCTGGGGGCCAGCGGAGCTCTCCGGGCTCTGATCTCTGAGGTGAAGGATGTGGCCATGTTGGAGGGACAGCGGAGCTCTCCGGGCTCTGATCTCTGAGGTGAAGGATGTGGCCATGCTGGAGGGACAGCGGAGCTCTCCGGGCTCTGATCTCTGACGTGAAGGATGTGGCCATGTTGGAGGGACAGCGGAGCTCTCCGGGCTCTGATCTCTGAGGTGAAGGATGTGACCATGCTGGAGGGACAGCGGAGCTCTCCGGGCTCTGATCTCTGAGGTGAAGGATGTGGCCATGCTGGAGGGACAGCGGAGCTCTCCGGGCTCTGATCTCTGAGGTGAAGGATGTGGCCGCGCTGGGGGCCAGCGGAGCTCTCCGAGCAGCAGCCCGTCCGTCTGCACCACGTGGCCCACGGCTCCCGAGCTCATCCACCAGTTCCTCTGCAGAGGAGTCTGAGCTTGTTCCCTGAGAACATCTTGCACGTTTTTAATGTCATGTTGTGGGGGGTTGTACAGTTTGTGTGGGTTTTTTGTTTGTGGTTTGTTGTTTGTTTGTTTCTCTGTTTTTACAGCTCAGCTTTCCTTGTGGGTAATAGCAGTAACACCTTTCCTTTTGCGGTCCTCAAGAGTTCTGAGCGGGTTTGGTGGTGGAAGCTTGCTCAGTCCGTCAGCCGTGGTAACAGCCGCACGTCTTGCTCAGGTTTGGGAGGGAAGAACAGGGGGCTTGAAAATAGCTCATTGTATCACACATGGAGCATCTGGCAGAAAATTCTAGTCCTTCTCTGCTCTGATATGTGCTCAAGAATAGATCTGTCGTCTAGTTAACCAACTCTGGATCGCTTCTTGCTCTGTGTATAGGTAGCATCTGGCTTAAACAAGAGGAGGAAATAAAAGGAACCCATTAACCACAAGTAATAATGACGTCCTCCCATTTTCCTAAACAGAAGTTTTCTCAGCTTCAGTCGGAAGCTTGAATTGAGCAGCAAGTGTTTCAAACACTTCTTTCTGAAATACGAGGTTTTAAAATCTGAGCAATACAAGAACGTTCTAAAGAAAGGAAAATCGTTTTGGTTCTGTTTCTGAGCCCCAAATTACTGCTGTGATTGTTCTCATTCTTAGAAGGAAAAACACCCTCAATAACATCGGTAGGATGTGTGTGTCCCCTGGTACCACTACGCAAACCAGGAGGTTTCACATTACATTAATTTGCATGGTTTGCAAATATTTCTGAAGTAGCGTGTTGATTAGATTTCCCATTACTGAGTAACTGGTTCATTGCAGGGCTCTTCAGAAATGTGCTACTGAAAAGAATACCTTAAATTAGTTGTTTATGCAGATGAAGGAAACTATCGAGAGAATACGGACACAGTCTAAGCCTTAACTGGGGACACACGGGTGGGAATTTGTGTATGGGAGCGAGCCTTCTCCAGGCTGTCTGCTTTAAAAGAGACTGATGCTCCTGGTGTGGCATTCGGCACAGTGGAGGACCCGTCCTGCTCGGCAGGGACAGCTGGCAGAGCTGGAAGCGTCTTTGTAGGCTGCCAGGAACTCATTTCCGTGGTTCTGTGCACGATAATATTTTAATTAGGCAATTCATTGTCGTGGTAACTAGCTTTTCAATTAACCATTTCTTTAATGGTTCTCACTTTTTCTCATTACATTACTTTAATTTCTTAGTGGAGGAATAACTCTCAACAGACAGGAATTCATTCACCTGAGTTTTTAGGTGCTAAACATCAATGTGCAGTGGATGAAATATTCGTGGGCACTTTGTTTCTTATGCGAGTTATCTGTGCTTAGGAAGATGGGTGGTGCAGTGTGCTGTGTGACATTCCTGGTTGGTCTTGCTCTGTAGAAGAGTGAAATATGGAACATTTCTTAAAACTGAAAATACTGAGGTGTCTGTTCTTTACATCACTGCCAAGTAACTTGCCAGTTCAAACCTGGAAGACCCAAATATGTTGCTGATCAGGGGAATCAAACCTGACATGGAAGCAGTCAGAAAGTTTACCCGAAGATCAATTCATCATGTTTTAGTAATATTTCATAGATGTTACATAGGCATTTATAGGTTACTGAAAGATGCTGCAGGTGTTACTACATGTCGGTGTGTACTCAGGTGTTTGGAGCATCTGTGGACGTGGAGGACTATGGGTGAACGCAACTGCCCAGACTCTGCAGTGACTGTTCCATCACAAACCCATCAAACCCTGCATGTGTTATACACTATTGAAGCAGAACCTTAACTGCCTCTTTTTCTATTCTAGTTTTGTCAAAGTATTTCCATTGTTTGTGCTTTCAGCTGTATGTAGCAGCTTAATTACTGTTTTGAAACCAAGGAACATTGCAGAGGAGATGAATTAAACCCGAGTGTTCTTATCCCAGTGGTTTTAGCACTCTGCCTTTCAGTAAGGAGGGGACTGCCCATGATGAGAGAAATCTCATCAAGCGATTCGTCAGCAGTTGACTATGGTTCAGTTCTTCACAAAAGGAAAACACTGGAGATATGCAGATAGTGATTAGTTCACGGTTTTCCAGAGAGAAAGGGTCTAACTCTCACTGTCCAGAACAGAATCTAGTTAATTCCTTATTTTTTTTTATTTTAAACTGCAGTTCTAGTTATTTTTCTGAAAGTATGAGAGATGGTTGATCATTTTTCATCATGGGGATAGTGGGGGACACAGGGGCCTCCCAACAGGGCACCCGAACTAGAGCTGCCTGGGAGCCCCCCAGGGGAACGGTTTCTCCTCTGGACAACACGGCTGGAGGGCTGGGGTCTGGATTAACTAGAACACCCTGGTGTTCAACCGAGAATAAACCAGAATTCATATTGATTGGATTTTTGTTATTTTGATTTCATGCATTTTATCCCAATTAATATTTTAAATAGTATAATAGAATATGTACTTTGAACCTTGAACAATAGTAATGTTATTTTATAAAGTTTTGACCCTCTAAAAATATTTCTATTTGGTAACATTGATTTTAATCTGAATTCTCATTCTGCAGGTAAATCAAAATGTTGACTTTATATTTCAATTCAAAATAAAAACTGATTTTGAAATGGCAGCTTTTCCTGTGGAAAGCAAATCCGCCTTTCTAAACAGATGTACATGTGTCTTAATATAGTTTCAATATCACAAAGCCGTTCAGTGCAATTGACACTAATTGGAGGGGACAGGTGGCGGTGGTGGTGGGCAGGAAACCTCTCCAGGATGGTGCAGAGTTGACACAGGATACGCAGAGCTCAAGCTGCCTGAAAAATGCATGAATACCAGTTATGTAAGAAATTGATTAGTGAAGATTGAAAAATATTAGAGGAAAGTGCAATATGATGTAAACTGACAGGAATAAGAAAGATGCTTTCTCTTCCGTGTCCTCAAGAGGAATCCCTGGAAGCGGACTCTGCACCCCAGGGGTGTGTTGGAGCCTGGCTGGGGTGGGACAGGCCCAGGGACCCCAGGGACCACAGGGACCCCATGGGAACGGCTGCTCCGGCGGCCACAGCCCCGGGTTCACTTGACTCTGGCTCTGCAGCCGGATGAGGACGGGGACCCCGGCAGGAGGAAGCAGAGGCGCACCTGAGTGATTTATCACAGCTACGTATCACCCGCAACACCGCAACAACATTGTTGCTGGCTTACCTAGCGATTGCACTGCTAGAACGCTTCCTTTTTATGCACGGTAAACGAGAAGTTGCTAGGAAAAGGAGAACGGTACGGTGGGTTTTCCAGAGCAGAGCCGGCAGGCTGCTGTTCCTGCAGGGTGCGTCTCCCAGCGGCAGCTCCCTATTGCACACGAAGAGATGATCCATCCGTGACTCACCGAACGGCTCTCACTCTATCACAGCAAATGATCAAAAGAAAAAGAAAGAGAAAAAATACAATTTCCATGGCCTTATAAATGTGATAGGAGACTGTGATTAAAAATAAGGAGCTTAGCAGGAGAAGGGTAGGAGCACGGCAGCAGGAGCAGCGGGTTAGATGTTATTGCTGTTACTGAAATGGAGCACAGGGGTGACCACACTTTACAAGAGCTTTATTGCTTCACTCTAGTAAAAATGAATCACATTTCTCTCTCAGCTCTTTATTTTCCCTCTCAAAAGACCGAGAGGAAAAAAAGATGATAAAAAGCTCCAACATGAAAAAACGTCCGACTTTCCACGTCAGTGCTGTATACAGGTGCATGATTCACCAAATCCATCTCTGTGATTTTAAGTTGGCTTTTTGTTTGAACTATAGACATGTCAGACTTTGTAGAGGTTTCAGGCTTGGGCCTATGCTAATACTTGCTTTTATCAGTCAAATGTTCTGTGGTGGTGTAGAAGGGGCTCCTGCTGGAAGCGCTTCCCTTTGCTGGTTTGATGGGAAACAAAGAAATCTATGTGAAGTCTCCATTTCTGTGCTCTGAGAGATTATTTCCAGGAGGGTTTATACTGAGCACTTAAATGCATCCAGAGGTGCCTTTCAGTAGCTGACGCCATCCTGTGCGGTATTGGAGGGGGAGAACTCCACAGTTTTCCAACTCTGAACCGACGTAGTGACTGCCCAGCCTCTGTTGAGCACCCGTAACTTCTGCTGCTGTTGCAGCATTGGGAGCTGGAGGCAGCAGAATCCTCCAGCCACACAGCGCTCAACAGGCTTCGTTACTGAGGACGCCATATCAGAAAAGTTCTTGCAGACGTACAAAGGACAAGGGAGCAGCCTGCGAGCAGCACAGAAAAGTTGAGTTTATGGAATATGTGTTGAGTCCTGTAATATGTGCATATAAACTACAGATCTCATTGTTCCTCCTTGCAAAAACGTTGTACTACTCAATGTTCAGTCTGCACAGCACAGCTTGCCGTGCTAAGCCCTGCTGCTGCAATGGGGACACTTTGCTTTCTGCAGTGCCCGGCATCTGACGGTCCTGAAGCATTTTAATGCTAATGTTAATTAAGCTTTGCAACAGCTTTGTAAGATGGGTAAACACTATGACCAGACACAGCTGTGGCACAGGCCGGCTCTCCCGGGAACCTGCTGGTGGGGAGCACGCTGTCTGGGGCTGGATTTGCGCGTGGGAAGCCAGCCTTCCACCGCTGGGTGACCTTTTGTGCCAGCAAATTGGCACCTACATCACAGCTGGGACCTCTGCTGGTACTACGGCAGGAAAACTGGCTACGGTGATAGAAATGCTCTGTAGACTGGAATAGCACGATGGTCTGTCTGCCAGGGAGTTCTTTTGGATTGCCCCCGCAATGAGACTAGAATCCGGCTTCTGATATGCCGAACAGCTCCTCTGGTTCCCACTCACCATGAAGCTTTACCCGTTCCAGCAGTGCGACCTTGTACCGAGGCTGTGGCAGAACCGCGCTGTGTGGGCTCGGCTCCGTGACGGGCTCGAGCAGCAGCCGCGTGCCCGGCGTGCTGGAGTGAGCCTGCGCTTCATTCACACGCTGCTGGCTCGTTAGCAGTCTGTGCAGCCCGTCAGCCCTTCGTGTTCTCCCTTCAATGCTCTTGGTTTCCTAGCAGGAGGAAGAAATGCTCCTGGGCTTGTAGCTGAAGCCCTTTGCTGTCACATCTCGCTCCGGAGCCTGTCCTCCCCAGGGAGGCCGCTCTGACAATCCACCCCCGAGCTGCAGGCTGGCGTCCAAGCCGTGTGCCGGGTGTTATTTAGAGCCAGCCGAGTCCTGTGGGCGAACACCGTGGGGTCTCTTTGCAGAGGGACAGAGGGAGGAGGAGGCAGACGAGGCACCCGGTGCCCTGCTCTGCAAACGCCCAGAACCTGGCCCGCCGTGCTGTCAGGCGCTGTGTGCTGCAGGACCGATCACATAGCAATGTGGCCTGTTGGGGCCAGAAATGGCCCGGTTCAACGTTAACGCTGCGCAAACATTCTCCAACTGACTGAATCTGAGCAGATCCAAAAGTTGCCAGAAGCACTTTAGTGCTTTCCCTTTCTGCCAAAGCTGAAATGGCAACTCCGGCTCCGCCACCGTCTCCCTGGGACTCATTAGCTCAGCGCCAGCCGCAGGGGACACGGGGGACAGCGTCACACGTGTGGCTGGTGGCAACCTTCACACAGGAACAGAACTAGGAACCAAAACTGCGGTGGAGGGGAAGGATCATGCTTAATAATATGCAAATCGATGTAGCATCTCACAAAGATTTGATTTGAGTTTCGAGGCAGCTGCTAAAAATGTTGTTTTAACTCCTCTTGGGAGCCTAAATGCATCTCGCAGACACAGGCTGGAGAGGGGGTGATTACATTTTCTAATAACTTTAATTTTACAAGGCAGAGTATTTGAAAGCTGCCGTGTCTTTCATCCTTGGACCGAGTTTGTTGTGGAGATGGCCGTGTAAGGGTAATTGTATCAGTGTTAATACAGCAGAATCCTGCCACCTCATGCAAAAAATGCGCTAAGAAATGCCCTGCAGATTTGTCAGGACGTGAGAAAGTTTTGCTATAAATAACGAAATGTGAAATGTAATTTTCAATGCACAAACGACACGCTTCCTCCTTGCTTTTTACCGTTCCATCGCGGACAGCCCGACGCTCGGCGCTGCTGCCTGGGCTCCATCTTCGCGCCAGTGGGCTGCGAGCGCTCTTCTCTGCATCCAGTGCCCACCCGAGGAGCTCAGTCAACCCGGCTGTTTCTCTGTTTGTAAGGGCAAGTGATTGGGGTCCGTTGCCTTCCCGTAACCAATTCCACACGTTGTTAGCCTTGGGTAAGTCAGCCAGCTGGCTTTTCATTGCCTTTGCCTCACAGAAAGCAGCACTAGACCTAATGCAGTTGCTCTCACGTGACACAGCTGTGAGAAGGAGCAACATTATGGGCCTGGTGCTGGTGGGAAGCATCTTTAACATCCTCTTTGGTTACTCAAGGATTGGAAGACGTTTAATTTTCCTCCTGCCCTTTTCATATAAGGAACAGAAATACGTATTGAACAGCGTTACCTCTCCTGTATAATCACTGAAAGCTTTGCCAGCTGCACGGCTGCTGTGCTGCTGCGGTTCTCTTGCTGTTTAAACTCTTAGTCCTCAGCCAGGCCTGCAATGGCTTTTCCTCTGTCCTTTTTACTTTCCTAATAAATATTTCATATTTTCATATTTTCTAATTTTCTGATTTCCTCCTTTTCAGTCATTTTGTATTGGCTTTTTGTTCCTAACTGCCTCCTTCACTTTGCGCTGAATGAGAACGTGCTTTTAGCCAAACTTGTTCTTTCCCTTAATTGTGGTGATGTGGCTCTTGGCCATTTCATGGGTTTTTGGCCAAGAACTCACAATTCTCAGCATGTCTGCTTTTTCTTTTCAATCAGTTTTTGGACACTTTGTGTTCCTCAGTTTTTGGGCAATAGTCCTTTTGAAGCCTGGGATATAAAATTACATGTCACATTTACTCTTCTTTCAGTTCTGTCCTCATTTTATAACATTTTTTAAAGTATGTTTTGCATAGCATGATGTTAAACTGCACTATCTGGATCAGCAACAGTCTTACCAACATATTTGAGTGGCACTTGGAAAGTCGTGTCCTGTATCTGTGTGGTTCAGTCTCTGCAGAGACTGTTTTCTGTTCTAGCGGTGTCTCCATTAACACGATGTAAACTCTAAGCAATTTTTTCTCAGTTTGTTGCTTCCGTTTTGCCTTGGAGAAGTTCTCATGTTCTTCAAGCTGTGTCTGTGGCTCTTCCCTACAGAAATTAATTGGCATAATAAACAGATTCCTCCTCCTACAAAGCTTGCTTGCATCCTTAGGTTCCAACAGCTACACTGTTGGAAAATGGGGTTTGATTAGAATCCTTTTTTAGAAGACTATGCTAAACAAGGTCTCCTAATATTAGGAAGATACTTCTGTGATGGTGATTTCATATGTGGAAGAGGCTATCCCCAGGGACACACCCGCGCGTCTGGAGTGCTGAGCTGTGAGCCCTGTTGCTGGGAGCTGCCTAGAGCTGGTACTAAAGCAGCACGTGCTCCTGGATCCGCATCCAGAGCCACTGCTGCACCAGTTGCTCTGAAATCATTCGCTCCTGCCGTGGCAGCAATTTTGGGCAGTATTTGGTAGCTCAAGCTGCCAGGACGATCTTGTTCTCCTTGCATGGGTGTGCAGCAAGCTATGCAGCAGGCTGTAAAGCTAAAAATTCCCTGTTTTGGAAGAACGTGGCAGTTTGAGTTTGCGTTCCTCATCTGTCCCTTATTGAGTCACTTCGCCTTGTCATGGCTCTGAATCACTGACACTTAACTGATGGAAATGTTTTGTGCAGCTGATGTCAGGCCTGGCGCAGGCGCCTGGTGGGTGATCCTGGCTCCAGGAGGCTCACTGGGAACGTTCTTCAAGTGGCAGCAATCTGCACAGGGACAACATTAGTGCCTCCATACTGCACCTGGCCATGCACCGTACGGGTGCTGTAGTGGCTGAGTGTGGTCAGACTTAACACCACGAAGTATCTCTCTTGAGCATCTTATCTGGGATTTGAGAGGACACCACCATTTTTCACATGTCAGAGGACATCTGGTAGGTCCCAAGATATAAGCAAGGTCATTGTGCTGTGTTGCCTGAGATATAAACCTATGCGCAAGAGATCCTGAAGCACAGTTGGTGTCCGTGGGGCTGACAACAGAGCTCAGGCTTACAGAGCATTCACAACGTGGTTTCAATGCCTGAGAGAGCTCCCACTGCCACGGAAAACCTCCTGAGTCCCAGAGTCGGTGGGTGTCCCTGGCTAAGGTTTGCTGCCACCGAGCTTCTCTTCTCCCTTTCCCTGTTGTGGACCCATAGTCCGAAAGGTAGAATCTGGCCCTCCTTGGCTGTGCTCATATTGTCTTCTGCTTGGCATTTGTCCAGCGTCTCTTCCTGCTTTCTTCCCTGTCTCAAAAACGCGTGTCCCTAGATATCTAAACACATCCTGCCGAGAGCGCTCAGCGAGCACGGAGCAGATTGACTGCGAGCCCTCCTGACGCTGAATTCAGCTGACAATCAGCTGCTGATGCCAGCAGCTATTCCTGGTTTGTATCCTCTTCCTTCAGTCTGATGCCGGCAAGGTCAAGTTTAGAAACATGTAACAAATGTTACTTTCTCATTAACAGACAGCCTGTTGGGTGGCAGCTCCTGTTTTGTATACGCCAGTTGCCATTTTAATCAGCTCTCTCTGCTGCAAGCTCCGTGTTAGAGTAGCCGGTGATGCCAGGGTGGTGAATGGCATCAGAACCAGTAGGACTCTCCACACATGTTGTTTGGCTTTTCTTATTTTTTATAGCAATTAGTTTTTTAATCCCATTTTCCAAGGCACCCTGATTGTTCTTTGAGGAGGAAGGGATGAGGTGGCAGAGCAGGGGACATCAGCAGGGGGTGGATGGGTGGCTGGGTGGATGGATGGGTGGCTGAATGGATGGCTGAGTGGCTGGCTGGATGGGTGGATGATGGGTGGATGATGGGTGGGTGGCCGGGTGGATGGATGGATGGGTGGATGGATGGGTGGATGGATGGGTGGATGATGGGTGGATGATGGGTGGGTGGCTGGGTGGATGGATGGATGGATGGGTGGATGATGGGTGGATGGGTAGCTGGGTGGATGGATGGATGGATGGGTGGATGATGGCTGGGTGGCTGGGTGGCTGGGTGGCTGGGTGGCTGGATGGAGAGCATCGTTAACAGGTTGCAGCTGGTCCAGCTGTGCTGTTATAGGGAAACTTCTTCCACGTGGAGGAGAGCTGGTTCCAGATCCCGTAATTCCGGTTTTCTTGTACTGCGCCTTCAGCATCCTCCACTAATCTCTGTTGGCTGAGGCCCATTGAAGTTCGTTATGGACTCGAACTCAGCCAAGTACCTTAAAGTTGAGTATGCTGCATAGTGAGGAAAACGCACTCCCTGGGGTGTTGGTTTTGAATAGCAGGTGGGAGAAAGAGCCCTGCTTTATCATGACTAGAATGACGGCTCTTCCCATCTAATTATCACTATAATCTCTAACCTAGTGCTGCAGGCATGGATTCAGATGTGTACTCATAGCAATTATATAAGTGAATGAATCAAAAATATGTATCTATAAAAAGACATATAAATATGGTGATTTAAAACTGTTTTGTGAACATATGCATGGAGACTTACAGTTTGAATCAAATCCCTTTTGAATCTTTGGGAATCTTTCTGTCAGCCGCTCTGGACGGTGGTACCGAGAGTCACTGTCAGCCGCTGTGGATGGTGGTACCGAGAGTCACTGTCAGCCGCTGTGGATGGTGGTACCGAGAGTCACTGTCAGCCGCTGTGGATGGTGGTACCGAGAGTCACTGTCAGCCACTCTGGACGGTGGTACCGAGAGTCAGTGTCAGCCACTGTGGATGGTGGTACCGAGAGTCACTGTCAGCCGCTCTGGACGGTGGTACCGAGAGTCAGTGTCAGCCACTGTGGATGGTGGTACCGAGAGTCAGTGTCAGCCGCTGTGGATGGTGGTACCGAGAGTCACTGTCAGCCGCTCTGGACGGTGGTACCGAGAGTCAGTGTCAGCCACTGTGGATGGTGGTACCGAGAGTCAGTGTCAGCCGCTGTGGATGGTGGTACCAAGAGTCACTGTCAGCCGCTCTGGACGGTGGTACCGAGAGTCACTGTCAGCCGCTCTGGACGGTGGTACCGAGAGTCAGTGCCGCCTGGTGAGGCGGGAAGGGGTGTTCTTCCGTTCGGCTGAGGGCAGAGCCGGGGCTGTTTAAGGACGGACGAGGGTGGGAAGACTTTCCACAGGCTGGAAAGAGGACCTCCAGGAGAGTATTCTTGTCCAACACGCTTTAGGATTGATACTTGGCATCAGCTGCAATGAAATGGCCTCTCATTAACACTAATCACACCTCTTACTTTTTGTATTAGATAATTAACATAGTTACAGACTGGAAAGCCTGCTCTCCCTTTTTCTGCTGTGACAGCATTAGATTGCTGTGATTTACACTCTTCATATAGGTAGTAATACGGTTATTCAGTTAATCTATTATTCATTTCACTCATGATCTATTCTTTTCACATTCTTATTCTGTGAGTCAATTTCTCTCTCTGCTGTTGTAATACAGTAGCATTTTAAATGGTGAGAACACAGCATTAAACATGTATAAGATTTAATCTAATTTAAGATGCTTTCTTCTAGCAGGATATGCCTAATAAGCATAAAACCAATAATGTTCAAAATGCTATGGCATATTACCATGACACATTATGAAAGATCCTTTTTTCAAATAAAGCTAGGCACTAATGAATATGTAAAATACTTTCTTGTCCGTTATCCTGAGGCTGTCCGATTGACACAGAGGATCTCCTGATGGAATGGTATTGCAGACAAGCTGCCTTCAAGTTTACGAATACTACTTCTTGCTGTCTAATGTGATGTCTTTAATGTAGCGCAAAATCTGTGGTATCTCACAGTGTTAATGTTGGACACTGAAGTGCCTGTGAGCAGCTGATTTGCACCTGATGTAGTGCTGGACGTACATGTGTGATCCAGGGGCTGAGATGGGGCTTAGGTTTTCTGTCTGGGTCTTTCTGCAGCCTCCAGCAGCACAGCCTGGCAGTTGCCTCTTAGGTTGTAGTTTTAGAGACTCTTGCCCGAGTTCATTTATCTGGGCAATAATTATTTTTGCTACTATATTTTTTGACAAAAAAGGCAATTTTGGTGTGACTGAAAACTTGTTTGAAACCAGCTCAGCCTTGCGCCTGCTGCCCGAGAGCTGCGGTGCCGCAGCGGTCTGGCTGCGCTGGGTGTCCGCGCTGCTGCTGCAGCAGGCGCTCGGGCGCGCGCTGCGGTGAGCGTCTGCTGACGGTGCTGTGCAGCGCTGGCGCCCCGCTACCGCCACGGGTGATGGGAACGAGACCTGGGCCGGCAGGCCAGGATCCCTGGGACATCTGCAAGCTGATGCACACAAGTGACCAATGCTGCAAGTTCCAGAACACCAGCTCCTGTGATAGAGTGCTTAAAAACCCAGCTTTCTGACAACAAGCCAGAAGGATATTAGTCCTGAGCATGGCTTGGATTCAGCACTGGTTTCCCTTAGGCACGTTTAAGTTCTTGCTAAGGTCAGAGCTTTGCTGAACAGTTCTATTTGTTATTTCTGTCTTATTAGTTGCTGGGTACTCCAGGTGTAGTCCAGGATCTATTGTGCTGGTGGTGTTTGAACATCAAAGAAAAATAAGAGTGCTTTGTATTTGAGGAATGTATGAGGAGTGTACTTAACTCTACATATTTCTGCCCTGCAACTCACACAAAGTGAATTTTCAGGGAAAACAACTTTCCTGAACATTACAAAACCAATATTTGACAATGAGTGGGCATGCGGGGCATTTTTTTACCGAGGAGGTGCAACTCCCTTTGTAATTCTTCGTCGCAGGAGGAGCTTACAGAGGCTGTATTACAGGGCTTCAAGAAACACGGACACAGATGCAGGGACTTCCGTGATGGTTCTTGGTGTGCTGGAGACGCTCATCAGTAAACTGTGGTCATTCTTGCAGACGCGCGAAGGTAAAACAATTGCCACTTTTAGAGCTGGGAAGGAATTTTCCCTACGTATTCCCCAACTATTGTTATGTGCCGCGGGTCCTCCTGCTGCCCACTCCACTTTTTCTCTAACTGTGAAATCCCAGTGAATTGAGGAAAAGAAGCATTGGGCAGATGGTTCAGTTTTCGGCGGCTGCAGGTGGATGGCACACCTGCATCCCGGCCCCCTTGCCACCTCGGCTGTGTTTCTGTTTGCAGTTACGTCTGTGCCTCTGCGGCACTGGAGAACAAGGCACGCGGCAGCTCTCCCTGCGCTCCGCTCGGCCACGCGCCCGAAACCTGCCCAGAAACCTCTAGCGGTGAGAAATGCTGTTGTTTCATGGCACTGCTTGGTTTTACGGAGTGCTGCCCCATAGGTGATACCGTTCAGACCATGCGAAGAGCTGGCTTTGGTCTGCAGGCCTTTCCCGCTCAGGACCCCGGCTGCGCGGCGCTGACGTGCCCGCGGGTGACAGCTGGTGGCTGTTCAGGCTCCGGCCCCGGGCACACAGAGGTGCAGCACTGCTTTGTTCCCTGTCTGCCTCTCCTCGCGCCCATCCATCTTAACAGAGATGTCATTTCTAGCCCTCATTGTTTTGTTTCAGCTGTCAGCAAATAAGATAAGAGAAAGGTCTCTGACAATTTTGGGAGGCTGTATAGAAAAAGGTTACTGATGGCTGCTACTTGTTCTATGGGCATTTGGAAAAATCCTTGAAATGATAATTGGTGGCTTGGTGAAACGAATTATTACTATGGTAACAGCTGCTGAAATGTTACAGGAAAGTTTATTTCTACTTCTCTTTTTGTTTTCTGCGCTGACACGGCGCGGCGCGGCCCATTGCCGAGATGGCGGCACGAGCGTGTCGGCGACATTCGGTGTGCGGCTCAAACACAGAGAAAGGAGCAAGCACGTAAAAAGCTTTGTATTTGGGGTCTGAGCACAGCAGTGCAAATAAACACCGCGTCACTGAAATAAATTCAGAAACTGGAAAGAAAAGCTATGCACGTCAACTGGAGGAATCTTATTTTTAAAGCTAGTGATTTTTCAAATTAAAATAGTATTTCTTACAGAATTTATATCGCAATTCTACAGTTATGAGCCGCACTGTGTTACAAAAAAAATCCCCTTACAGTAGGAATTTAATATTTCTGCCAGTGTGTCCGAATGTGCCTTGCGGCAGTTGGGTGAGCGGCGGAGGAGGAAGGACTGGGTGCGGTGCCTCAGCCCCGCGGCGTTGGCTGGTGCTGCTGCTCATGACCAAAGGAGGGTTCCAGTCTCCAGGTTGTCCTCAGCACCCCTGAATAATTATAGATTAACTGCATTGCGGGAAAGCCTTGAAGCGAACTTGTGTCTGAACAAGGTGAAATGTCAGAGACTCTGCGGTTCAAAACCTAAAGTTGGGGCCAGGCCGCATGTCGCATGTGATACCAACTTCTTCTCTTTCCTTACGTCTTAATAACGCTTTTGGATGGGGCCGGTGACAGAGGCGAGGCACCGCGGCCTCAGGAGAGCTGAGGGCGCCGCGCGCCTGTAGTGTCGGTGTGAGCACAGTCCCGCTGCTCGACCGCGCATCTGGGCGAGAATCCTGCCAAAGCTCTTCGTCTGGGGACCTAAACCCTGGTTCGAAATCCAGATTGACCTTGTTGATGGGGAGAGAGGCAAAGAGGAGCCTGCTCCCTGGAGCCGTCTCCTGAAATTGTGGGCAAGTTTATGCACAAGTTCGCGTCGCGTTGCGTGAGGCTCGTGCCTTGGCTCCAGGGGGCTGGCCCTGGCATGGGGAGCACTGTCCAGGTGTTTTATCCTTTAACTCCTCCGTGACATTGCAGCTGGAATTACTGTCCGTGCCACACCACTGGAGGGGGTGACCTCAAGAAATGGCTTCTGCTCTGTTCTTTTCAGAAAGTTGCCTCTGGTGTGCTTTTAGAGGCTAAAACCTTTGGTGATGGATAGGATGATGGGCTTTGTTCAGAGCCGCAAGCACTCAGAAGATTTGATTGGAAATGACAGCCAGCAAACTCTGAGATACTGCTGTCAGTTTTATCCCAGTATTTGGGATCAGTCCTCGTGCAGCAGCGGTATTCCGGTATTCCGGTATTCCAGGTGCAGCAGTGGCTGGTGGGGCTGGCTGCTGCCACTCTGGGGAGTGGATTGAGGAGTCTTGTGCACGGACATTGGAAAGCTACGAGTGCATTAGTGGGAGGAAAAGTGGGGTTTTGTTCACAAACACCCACTCAGCCCCAAAGTGCTGGCACCAGAGATGGTTTTTGACAAGTCCTGATTCATATTCTGTATAAATCAGTGGCAATTAGGAGCAACTTCACTGTATTGAATGGGGTTGTCCATGTAAATGTAGATGAGATCAGAGTTATGCTTCTGTGCAACCAGTCTTAGTGGGGAGCGAATCCTGAACGAAACTAAAAGATTCAGGGTTTAGTGCTTTTTCTTCTCCCCGCTCTCCTTCCCATCGCTCCTGTCTCCTCAAACCCAAGGTATCACGTGGAGCACTTCCATAAATAATTTACTGCCTGCCTGACAGCAGCCGGGGCGGCACAACGCTGCCTGTGTGCTCCTGCTGCTTCAGAGCTCGGCAGAGCCGCCGCGCAATGGGAAACGCAAAACCTGAGGATTTTTGCTGTTCTATGAGGATAGAAGAGGTCCAGGGGCTCTGAAAGAGGCGGTTCAGGCCCCAGCACATCAAAGACGTTCTGTGGTGTTTGAAAGGCACCGCTCATTGATCCCGACCCCCAGAGGGACGCGGGTGACGTGGGGAGGGCTGCCCTGTGGTTAAGGGCCTGGGTGGAACTCGTGGGATTTTGGCTCCAGTCCCTGCCTGTTCTGGGTGATGCTGAGCGGGTACAACCAGCCCTGTGCTGGGCAGCAGAATGGTTGTGTTGACGGGCGCTGTGGTCCCCGCTGCCCGTTGGGGTGAACTGACACAGCACGTGGGGCTCGTTTTCCCAAATGACCTCGCAAAACTGCTAGATCTCCATCCTCACAGGGGAGTGATCGCTGAGTAATCACTGAGCGAGCCGTGGAGCTGGGAGCTGCTTTTCCCAATGTCCCGCGTGATCTCGAGCAAATCACGTAGGCAGAAATCTAGTGAGGTATTAAAGCGTTCCAGTCCTATTGAGGGCTTATCTCTGGTTCATTTCAGTGGGATTTAGGCTTCCACTTTCTATTTAAGTACCTAAATCTCTTTGTGATCCACATGAATCTTAAAGTTTCTCTTTGCAAAAAGGGCACCATAAAATGTCTCATGGGATGTTTTGAGGAGAAATTAAAGACTGAAAAAAATACAAGGTTTGACTATGGGACTATGTAGATTGGATAGAGAATGATCATGCATTTCCTAAAATGAACTCTGATGTGCACACTTGGCATGAGTGTTGTACGAGTGTTTGCGAACTGGCAGCAGCACCCACTCTCCATGTTGCATAAAGATCGTTCTATAATTTACAGCAAACCTCTGGAAAATACTTCTTTCACTTAAAACGGCAATACAAAAACTTCTGCCTGTGGCATGGCGTCTGTAACATGCTTGGCAAGCAGCACGAGCTCTTTATAATTCAAAAAGGCCACACGGATAATGAGATAAGGCTCCTTGCTGTAGCTAGATATTCCTTCCCAGTGCTGCCTCGGAACAAAAGCTCCACGAGGGCAGAGGACTCATGGACTCATCCCAGCACCGGGCCGGCGAGTGCTGCACAGAGCTGCGCCCGGGGCCGCTCACCGCGTGCCGTCCCGCTCCAGGGCGCTCCAGCCCAAGTACCAAACGGTAAACCTCTCCGGCACAGAATCTCGGCTGAAGCGTCCACTCTGGGGCTAAACGAGCTTCAGAAACTGTCAGAGCTGCCTTGGTGGCTCTGCTGCTGCCCTCTGCCAGCACCCCGGGGCCTTCAGCCGAGCCTGGCTTGGGCGAGGGTTCTGCCTTCGGGCAGACCCAGAAAACATTGCTGGAAGAGAGGGAGAGCTGGGGTTTGGGCTTGTTTTGTTTCGAGATGACATTGTGAGCAAGGCTGAGCTGAGCCTGTTTGTGGCCCTGGGGAAAGAAACTGTCTGTGGGAAATGATTCTTTCACTTGGCACTGTTTCCAGTGGGAATCAGTGAGGATTTCAAAGATGCTCCCCGTGATGTGCTAAAGCTTAGCTTAAAAAAGCCACAGAGATGAAAGGGCAGCCTCCTCTGGCGCGCGATGGGATGTGACAGGGTGAGCGGCTGCTGCTGCAATGAGCTGTAATGAGTTCGTGTAAGGGTAGGCACAGGTGCTGAAAAGTCAGATGAAGAGAAGTGGCTCTGTGCAGAGCAATTCCAGCAATGCCCGCGCTGCCCGTGCTCGTGGTGCGTTCGGTCCTGCTCCTCTTCGAGGCCGTGTCGTTCTCTGGGGCTCTGCAGGGACCTCCGGGGTGTCTGGAAGGCGCGGGGCGGTGGCTGTGCCGTGCTTTGCTCTGCACGCAGCCGCCTCCCTCGCTCACTGCTTTTTCCTTCTTCGTCTTCACGTGTCAGCTGCAGAGGCTTTGGCGCCGTAGCAGAGGCGGGTGAGGTGGCTGTGCTCCACTGGACGGTGCTGCGCTGTTTCCTGCTCTTCCAGCAGTCCTTCCCAGCCTGCGTTAAGCACAGCTGGAACGGTAGCGCGGGGGTGTGTGATTTTCCATCACGTTGCATGAATTGGCAGGGGGAGGGGGCTGTCAAGCTCTGTAATTCTCCAAACCTTCAGAAGCACAGGCTCTTCGTAGAGTTTGGGGTCTACTTTCTCCCGCACGACAAACTTGTAGGTGGAACGTGTTTATATCAATGAATCTATGGTTTCCTTCTCCCTTTTCTCCTGTTCAGTTTCATGAATCTGCCAGAAATCAGTAGGGAAGACTAGGAGATGATGCTCACATCTCTCTGGCTGTGGCAAAGTCAAATGGAAGAGGGCCCTGAAGAAGAAGAAAACACAACAGTGAAGAGTGTGATGGGGTGGAAGTGCTTCCAGCTGCTCTGCCTTCCCTGCAGAAGCTCTGCGTCCAATTGCAAACTAAAGAATGGGAGAAGCAACGTTAGAGAGGTATAGGAAGGATCTGCTAATAGTTATAAGCAGAGGTCTGCTTTCCCTTTCCCCTCCTTCGGTTTGCAGCGCGTTCTGTGGTCTCGGTAACACACGGACTGAGCAACGTGCACTTCTGCCTTGTGGCTGATAAATGGCACACAGCGACGGGGAATGGTGCTGCCTGCATCCGCTTCCTAAGCGGGTGAGCAGCCAGCTAACTCTATACACACTGGAAATGTAGGAGTTATTGTGGCAATAACCTGTTGAGTCACTGTTTTTTATTATACAATTATTTGTGTTCAGATGTGATGCCTAAATGACGTACAATACTGAAACGCTGCAGAAAAGGAAATGAATGCAGAGAGCATTACTCCATGTGGCAGAACGTCCCTGCTGAATCAAGTCTATAGCTGTTTCCCTTAAGCTCTAGTGAATAAGGTTCTAAAACTGATGGGTGCACTCCTTAGGGGCTGGCGTCTGAGTGCAGCTCAGGAGAGCAGCCCCGAGTCCAGACGCTTCTCTAAGGCTTCTCTCATCCTTCTGGATGTCACGAGTCTCAAACCTGGGCTGCAAGCCCCGTGAGGACACGCTTCTCGGCACTACTTCAACTTCTGGGTTCCCACTGGAGAACAGAACTGCAAAGGCGCGCAAATCTCATGCCATTTCAAGCTTACAAACCAAAGCTGGTGGTGTGCTGGAAACAGGTAGAGATTTAGGGTGGAGGAACATCTTTGTAAGTGGCTTTAAACAACGGAAAAACCTCATCTTTGTCATTGTGTTGATGCAAAGGCAAAGCACACTCCTGTGCTTGAGCTGCCGGGATTCCTCCTGCAGCTCAGACGGCACAGGCAGGTGGTTTAACCAGGGAGGCCGGGGCTCAGTCCTTTCCACACCGAGAAGCGGGCAGGTCCCGGCTCCAGGGCCGGTCCGCAGCAGCACCGGGGTGGTGCGCGCGTCCCCGCGTGGCGTGGCCGGCACCGTGCGGGTCTGCGCTGTGGCTCTCCGGAACGCAGCGCCCCTGGAGGGACGGCAGGTTTCCATGGCAGATACACTAGGAGCCTTCTGTTCTCAAGAGAAATACTCTATTCTCCAGCATTTCTAGGCTAAAAAGGATATCACGTTTACAATGCTGTGGCTGTGGCTCTGCCAGCTCTCCCACATCTGCACAGTGCAATGACGTGCTCCAAAACTCCACGACTTGTGAGGTTCAGTGCTGGGCTGGCAACATATACATCAGACTTTTCAAAAAGTTACAGCGCTGCTGATGATTAGAAAGAGAAAATACTCATTTGTCCTCTGGTATGGAGTGCTGATTAGTGGCCATGTCAAATCCGAATTGCAAATCTTCTAAACCGTGGCACTTACCAGCAAATAAAAGGTGTATTAGATTATTTTAGAATGCTTTTATGGCTCCGTGTGAGTAACTCAACAGATGGCACTAAGGCGCTTGGTTGTAATGCTACAGGAATATTAAAAATTGACTTGCTTAAAATAAGAAAGTAAATTCTTAAAAAAGTAAATTCTTAAAAAATTCTACAACAGTTTCGAAAGTGTGACATGTGCAGCATAGATAAAGAAGTGAATGTGAATCCGTAGTGCCACAGTCTGCCTTAGAGCCCAAGAAGACTCTGGCGCAAGCAGCAGTGCTGTCCCACACACACGGAGGACACGTGTGCGCCCCGTGGTGCTGGGGCCGCCGTGCAGACAGACGTGTGTGTGGGCACTGCCTGTGCCAGTTAGGGAGACGTATCCAGCTGCTGTGGAATTGTGTTAACCTTGTGGCATACGTTAGGTGGAAGTTTTCTGGGTTTGTGTTTAAAAATGGCATACTCAAGAGCTTTGGAACCAAACAAACCCCATCTGTTTCAGAAATCATACAGCACTGAGAATGTGCCCCAGCATACATCAGAATTTGGGATGTCGCAGAAGAAACAGCAATTTCTAGGATATGGGAAGATTTCAAAAAGCTTTTGTATATCTCTTGTTGAAGCGGTTGGTTAAACAAACTCATTGCCTAAAACTACTAAGTTTGTAGTGCTACTCATGAACTGTTTTCAAGTCTGAATTTCGACAGAAGTGTTCAGCACATCCCATGGCTGAGCCCTGTGAGCTGGCGGGTCCCGCTCAGCCGGGCCAGGCTCGCTCTGGCGCCAGCCACCATGGCCCCTCTGCTGCACAGCACCATCCCTGGAACAAGGGTGCTGCCACCGGAGATACTTCTGATCTGGATTGTGGTTGGTGCTGCTGGAGGGGAATATCCAGTGACATCTGAATTTCCCAAGGCCTTTGCATCAGGTAACTGCTTCTCTTGAGACACGCTTGGGGCTCCAGGAGGAGAAGGACACGGGGAGCAGTCGGCACAGGCTGACCCAGAGGGAATGTGCCCGACCGGTGCTGCAAGGTGTTACTGTAATAAACAGAACAGTGGCTGCACACCCAGGGTTTGCTGGGGGATTTCTGCGTGTTCGCTGTACCCAGGGGACACTGTATTGCCTGGATTACTGACAGTGAAGCTGATGTTGTAGGGAGAGAGGGAAGAGAACAGAAAGGTTATGTAAGCTTGTGTGAACAATTAGTTGCGAGTAAACCAGGGTGCGAACTGACAGCACGTCAGCTGACGCCCTGAATTCCTTTGTGTGAAGCATCTTCCGTGATTCAGAAAGTGCAGTGAGGCCCTGGACAGCTGCCCTTTCGGAGGTCCAGCTGAGCCAATGGAAGATGCCATTGATCCAGATGCTCCTCCGTGCTTCTCTGCCAGAGGCTGCTGCCCGTTCTGTTTGCTGGCAGAACGGGTTTGCGTGAGGATGCGTGGCTTTGGTTCAGGCAGCATCTGTAGGGCTGGCGCAAACCAGCCGCGCAGTTGGTGTCAGCCGGCCCAGGGACGTGGCTGACGGAATTAGGAACGCTCTGTGGTGTGCTCGGTGTGACAGGGACAGGACAAGGGCATTAGGAACGCTCTGTGGTGTGCTCGGTGTGACAGGGACAGGGACAGGACAAGGGGATTAGGAACGCTCTGTGGTGTGCTCGGTGTGACAGGGACAGGGACAGGACAAGGGCATTAGGGACACTCCGCGGTGTGCTCGGTGTGACAAGGACAGGGACAGGACAAGGGCATTAGGAACGCTCTGCGGTGTGCTCGGTGTGACAGGGACAGGGACAGGACAAGGGCATTAGGAACGCTCTGTGGTGTGCTCGGTGTGACAGGGACAGGGACGGGACAAGGGCATTAGGAACGCGCCGCGGTGTGCTCGGTGTGACAGGGACAGGGACAGGACAAGGGCATTAGGAACGCGCCGCGGTGTGCTCGGGGCAGCAGGTGCACACCCTGGCAAGGCGAAGGGAGGCAGCAGTTAATACATGGATGGAGCTGCTGAGTGTTCAGGTGGTGCCACAATGGAAGGAGATGTGGCGCGGGTCCTGGTCAGCCCTGACCCCCACGGGAGCCCAACATGTGCCTCAGGGGTGATACACCCACAGAGGTGTAATTGTTCCCAATTAAAGCGCTCATTGTTTTGGAAGTGAGGTCTTTCCTTACTGATCAAAGAGCTGCCTTTGATTAATCAGTTTGGAAATGAATGAATTCCTAAGTTCTCATGTTTTTGCTTTTCTTGGGGGACATATTTCAAAAGCATTTTGATCTTCAGTGACAGGTATTCAGCAAAAGGCAGGTATGTTTCTACAGGAAGAGCCGTGCAGTCTTGTGAGGAGCGATGTATTCAAAGCCGTGATCAGAAAGCGTTCAGGACACGCTGGCCTCCTGGGCCTGTGCACGCTCCCGGGCTGCTCCTCTGCTCGTTCCTAGCAGGATCAATGGCTTTAAAAAGCAAAATCAGGCTGCGGGTCTGCGGAGGGAAAAAAAGAAAATATAGCGTCTACTGCAAAGGTCAGAAAATATTTATGTGGCACCTCACGCTAGCAGAGAACAGGCAGCACGAATCCTCACAAACAGGCGTCCTGCTGCTACCAGCTGAAATGCGGGAGGCAGCTGGTGTCTCTCAGTTCTGGGGGTCATTTGATCCCCAGGGAGGCACTTAATGGATGGTATTTCCCTACTGCGTGTCCTGTCTTTTCTTCTGTGCTTCATTAGCAATAGCGGAGGGTCCTCCTGTTCATTAAACATGTATGCACTGCTTACCTGATTCTTCCCATGCTGTACTACGAAAAAAGATGGCGTTGCTACAGAACTAGATGCAATACTTCACCTGTAATTATACTTCATGTCTGCAAGCAGGTTTCCCCCGCTACTTATTACCAAGTCAAGGGGAAGGAGAGAAGCAAACAGGAAGAACAGACTAAGACCTGGCTGAAGTAAAGGCTCTTTGTACCTCCACTTGCCTCTGAAAGTTCCCCTCCCCACCCGAGCCGCCTGGCCTGGCTCGGTCTCAGGGACGCCCCAGAATGCAGCTCCTGCCTGGTGAGATCTCTGTGGGAGATGGCGGAGGTGGCCCGCGATGGGACACACGCATCTTACCGCGTACGAATCATTTCATCCGTGAGTGAAATCCTGCGGTGGTTTGACAGGGTGGAGCGTTACTATCCTACTTCTGTTCGAGGGAGAAGGAAAAAGTCACAAGTAAGAACTCAAAATATCACAAGTAGATCTACCTGGAATAAATTCCGATTCAAAACTCAAGCTGTGACCAAAATCCAGGTCTCTCCCTGGTGGCCCAGGGCCTCACATCGACTCAGCTCTCTTCCCCAGGATCGGCGCTGCCGCTGCCTTGGGTAACAGCTCTCCTGTTTTCCCAAAATGTTTTCATTCCAATTTACTTTCTTGTGACCTTGATCAACTTCACAAGTGTATAGATTACTTAATAACGGGAATACCCCTTACTTCAGTGGCAAATGCAATAGAACACGTTAACATGCAAATACACAGCTTGCCAGGAGCTGCTCTGAGAGCGGCCGGGACATGCTCAGCACACACATCTGCTTCGTGGCTCCTGCACGGGCACCGGCCCGCGCTGAGGGTGCTGTGAGCCCAGAGAGCGCTCAGGATTCACTGCAGGTGGGAAAAGCCTGACGGTGGGCCAAGAAACGGGTTTTGCGTCAGCCAGGGGCTCCTCGGCGCGGTGCTCGCCCTGGGACCCGGGACGGGGTGCGTGCCGAGCGGGCCGCTCGCCTCCCCCGCACCCGCGCCCCAGGGCTCCTGCGCCGCCGCTCCCGTTCGCACCGGAACGCGTCGGCGCTTTGCTGAAGCAGAATCGGCGGCCGCTCTCAATATGGGCTTGTTTTTGTCAAACTGAACACGTGGTTTTGTTACATAGCTCAGGGTAGTGAGAGAAATCCATTAAACTTGAAGTTAATTAGTATGGGAGAACTGTCAGTTTTTAAGATTGCATGAATGAAAGTAAGGGCATGGCTACTTAATTATCGAGTGCATTTGGATTTTTTAGCTTTTTTTATTATTATTATTTAATTCAAAATATTAAAATAAGCCCTTTGAAGATAGTGAAAGTAGATGAAGGATAGGAAATTGAAAAGACATTAAAAACCTGCGGCACTTTTTTTTTTTCCTATTAAGTCCATGCTGTTAATGGGATAAGAAAGCTTTTATCGCTGTGGTCTGCTTTCATTTTGTATCTACGTTGTTGCTGTAAAGATGCTTTAAATGGCAGAGTCCTAATCTATACCCCCAGGAAGGACTGAGCGTGTAGAGCTGTTAAACCTGAACGTGCCTGTTTGTGGCTGCTTCTTCCTCCCTGTTTCTGGGACCTCCCGCTGAAGAAACAGGGATCTCCAGGTGGTTTCCAGAAGCACTTGCACTCGGTTGTGTTTTATACCGTGGGCTACTTTCTTCTTCATTTTTCTTAGTTGAAGATAGGTCATTGTAGATTCAAACTTGCCAGTTGCTCTCCTTTATGGAATATGGTGCTGCTTCCACTCACACGAACGGGCCTCGTCCCACCAGTTTCTGCTCGCACCGCGTCCCACTGATGAAAGAGACCATGGAACGGGGTTTTGTCGTGTTCAGGGCATTGAATGAAGTACAGAAAGCTCTATCCCAGGAGCGTTGCTGCCTGCACAACCTGCTCCGTCTGTCCATCCATCGGCATCCAGGGCTCACCCGGCGCGGGGCCGGCGTTGCTGTGCGGGTGATGGACACTGAGCCATTTCTCATGGGGCGGCACCCACAACGGCGGGGCCTGTGCTGTGAATAACATGCACATTTATTGAATCTGGGTGTGCATTTAGTTGGATGCCACAGCGAGGCATGCACAAAGATACTGCCTGAGAGTGTTGGCAGCGTCTCCCCCGAGAGCCTGGGGATGGAAACGCTGCGGCGTTCTCGTGCTTCGGGAGACACCTGCTGTGCTGCCCGCAAACCGCAGCTCCGCGCCGCAGGTGCTGTGCCCGGGCTCCTTGTTACAGCTGCGGCAGGTAGGCCTGATATTTGCGTTGGTTTATGTGAAAGACAACCTGAATGTAGGGTTTGCTTCACTCCACGGGCTGCGAAAAGAACCAAGATTGGGCCAGTGGTCTGCATGGCTATTTAATCTTTTGAATCTTGAATTTTATGCAGGCATCCACAGCTGCCTGTGCTCGAGCAAGCTCCCTATCTCTGTGTGGCTCCTTTCGCCTCCTGCGAATGGCGATAATATCACTTCCCTGGCTCCCAGGACTGCTGTGAGTAAGTGCCTTAGAAGTGTATTTGCTTGGGGTGGTTTTCCACCAGTGCCCTAGCATCATTTGCTGCTGTGTCAGTCGTTGTGCTACGCTATGGTATTTTGTATAAACCCGCCCTGCGCTGCCACTGCCGTCCCTACGCACCCTGCTGTAGGGGTCGGGCACACTGGATGAGCAGATCCAGAGCTCAGAGAAGCTTTGGAACTTCTGCATTCCCCACGTTGGCGGCTGCGATTTAAAACTCCACGTTCGTAGTGCCCAGTGCGCTCAGAGCCGAGACCTCGGGATCTAAACTCATCCGTGACGCTGCAGGGTAGCACTGCGGTTCCCGCGGAAACTGGCGCTGACTCTCCAAAATCAAGGTGGACTGTTGGCTGATTATCTAATAATGATGCTGAGCATTTAAATACGAAGTTCTTCACCTTCCTCTTGCTGAAACAATTCCCATTCCTACAGCATCCAGCAAATGCAATAGAGGTCTAGCGAATTCAAACTGTGTCACAGCTTGGGCTGTGTAATCTGCTTTCCAGAGATGGAAGAATTCAGCCTTGACCCATTCAGCCACTGGGCCTTATGCTCTGCTCTTCAGATAAAAGGCTAATTTGTCCCTACATCTGCTCCACAAACTGGTACCATTGCGTGTATGACAAAATGCAAACCAGCAGGAGTTCTTTTGCTTTACCATGTGTTTTTATACTATGTCTTTCCAGAACGTTTTTGTCCTCAAGTGCATTTCCTTGTAAATAATTCTCATTGCATGAACTTCTTATCTGCTCGCGCTCTTGCTTATCACCCGAATTTAATCGCCCTTTGGCTCTGCACTCACTGGGCTCTTGTTTTGAATCAGTGGGTTCCATCGTTTTGCTGAACGTTCCTTTTTCCAGGTCATTGATTTCTAAGGTTAACAAAATGAATCCTCCCGCTGATCCTTGTTACGTCCCACTAATCCCCTTGCTATATCCTGAACTGCTCAATTACCTTTTGTCTTCAATTTCAGAGGCATTTATTGAACCCACAGATCAGTCTTTTGTGCAGGAAGCACTTTCATATTGGATTCAGGAACATGTTAATGTGAATATTTCTCATACTTATCCCTCAATTTGTTAAGGGTGTTTAAATTTTCTTAGTTAATTTGGTTTTTGACAGGCCCTTTTAGGTGTGCTTTCACCAGTGCTTATTTTTTCCTAAGGTGTCTTTCTAACCTCTGTTCTTTTCTATCTGCTCTTGAATAACCCACTATTTGATAGTGGTGGCTTTCCACTTTGCAGCACTTGCTCTTTTCTACCCTTCTGAGTCACTGTCTCCTTTGCCATCCGTTGTTCGTTTTAGGACGGGAATAAGAGCCAATATTGTTCTGAAGGACACTCGCTCTGGATTTGTCATTAGGAAACTGGGGATTTTCTTAGGCTTGTCTTTCATATCACTAACTCCATGTCCCTCTTTTTTTGATGAGGGTTTGATATCCACTTTAGCCAGGTTTGGCATGGCGAGCTGTATTTCAGCTCGGATGTACTGGGGAGAGCACGGCGGATTATTGGGGCTTCATTCTGCTCCCCGTCCCTGTCTTCCGGCTCAGGGGTGCGTGCACTTGGAGCACAACTGGCTTTACTGTTAAAGACTGAGGCAAGGAAGGCGTTTAGTACCTCGGCCTTCCCCTCGGCCTCCGTCACCGTGTCCTCCCCGCACCCCCCAGAGGGTGGAGGGTCTTCTTAGCCCCCTTTTGTTGCTGATGTATTTACAGAAGCAAAGAACCGCACACACAAAACCCCACAGAAATCAGCCATTGCATTGCCTTGCATTTTTTTTTTTGTATTGTTTTAGGCTTGCAAGCTGATCCGAACGAATATGTGCAGCTAGGAAGGTTTTTGGCCACTGAACATATATCAAAAATGCTTGCTTATGTTTGCCATCCTTTCCAAAATATATTTTTAAAACATGTTTGGTTGTTGTTTGCTGAGCTTATACAGCAACAGACCACTGGATACATGTTAGCAAGGAAAAAGGAAATGGAAAGAGACATCTAAATCAAGGTCGATACCGAGGAGCTGGACAGGTTCTCCCTTGGGGCAGATGAGAGGCTGAGGCTGCTGGAAATCACAGGTCTCGCCGTGTTCCTGGCACAAGCCTGACCTCCTGTGGACACCGGCCAGTGTCGTTGGCCTGTACATCTGGGCAAGATGTGTACAAATCATCTTCAGAGGCCAAACGTTCAGATTTCAGGGCAGCTGTTTGCTCCTTGGCCTCTTTGGGGCCTGCTGGCATAAACCCAGACCTGAGGAACAGCCTCCTGCTCAGCGATAAGTGCCGCATGGTTACACCGAGACTGGTGATTCTGAAAATGTCTTAGTGGCAGGGAGGAATTATCCTACCTGTGCCCTCTTCCCATAGAGCAGAGGGGGACACAGCAAACTGAGGAGCAAGCAAGGGGCAGCAGAGACAGGAAAAGGCCCAAAGCTTCTGGAGCAGAAGGTTTAATTCTGAATGAGGCTTTATCCTGCAGAAAGTCGAGGACTAAGGGCAAGGACCTGACTGCAGTTCATACGGTACAGTCTCACAGTAATTTGTGTCACTTCTTGGTGATCTTTCTTGTGCCTTTGTAGGCTGAGGGGACACACATTCCAGCCTAACCTGTGGTTCCACTTACCAGGGTAACAAAGAGCTGGGCAGAAGTGCTCACCTAAATGAGGGGGAGCCGTCTGTGTGAAGAATGACCAGAGGATTCCTTCCTTCCTCCCCACAGACCACAGGTGTACCTCTCACAGTCGGAACACAGCCCAGCCTGGACATGGCAGTTCCCTTTAGAAGAAATACACATGCAACAGCATTTTGGGTGAATTCCATTTCCAGTAATACTGTTTTAACATAGGAAAGAGAGGTATGTTTGTCTTAAGCATTTTCTTCTTTAAAACAGACAGCAGAAGGAACAGAGAAATTACAAGAGGTAGTGAGTTTAGCAAATCTGCACATAAAACCAACTTTCATAAGAATAAAATGCTGCATTTACAGCTCTAAATGTATACACCCGTATAATTTAAAAATAGAAAGCTACTTTGACTGTGTTTCAGGGCTTGCTCCCTTCTAGTTCAGTGGATGAAACGCCCAGGTGCTGGACTCAAAGTGTTTAACCTCACTGCATGGGCAAACCCAAACCATTCACGCACTTCGAACCCGGTGAGTGAGAAGGTGGCGGTTCGTGTAACCAAGGTGCAATTGTGTTCTTCACACCGTGTATGTTTTGACTGGCTTGTAAAAAGCAAGTAGAAGTTCATGACTCTCTCTGGCAGCTTCTTGAGATGACTGAAGGAAACATGATCTGCAGCATATTTGGCCACAGCCTGACTCCGAATGAGGAGACAGGTTTCTATCAGACAGCGGAGAAAAATCAAAGTCAGCTACCTGGAAAAGAACAAAGAGATCAGTTTTAATTCAGGTCCTGCTGGATCGAGTGAGTCCAGCACCAACACTTTGGGCCAGAACTGGCACTTGGTCTCCAGCCAGTTTCGGTCGGTCCCCAGCTTCCAGCAGCCCGCTGGTTCACACCTGCACACGTGGCTCACGGGCAGTCTCTTACAGCTCTGTTATTCACGTTGTGCCACGATGGAAAGTGTAGGAGGTGCTTTCCAAGGGCCATGAAAGCTCCTTTTGATTTAGGAGCTCACGCTTATTACAAATACAGTAACACAACAAGTGAAAGCTACAGCAGAAATGGAGATAAAGGTCACATAGTAGGGTCAGGTGACAATTTTGAGCTGCTTTGGGTAACACACGCACTCTTTTTACTGTCCTGTGTCCTCTCTCACTATCCCCCATTCTTCCACGTAAGCACTCCCAGACAGATCCTCTGGAGCGATATTTCAGTGCAAGCACCTGCTTGGGAACATTAACAAGCAGCCCACGGTAGCCCTGGCAACTTGAATTACAGTTCTAGTTCTCCCAACAAGCCAGAGCATGAGTGTTGCTTCAAGTGTTTGCCTGCGCTGTTCAGATTTTTCCGTGGACTGTATCAGATGCACCAGGGAAATGCTCCCCCTGCTCTGTTTGGGGATTAAGGAAGGGACGTGGCTGAAAGTGTCTCGTTACTATCCCGGCTCAAAGTAAGAGAAAGCGAATACCTCCACGAGATCTTTCTGTTGCGTGGCACTTCGAAAGGTTGTGTACAGCACCAGCCCCAGTACGACTGAAACCGCAGCGATGCAGAGCAGGACGAAGAGAGCCGGGTGGATCCCTAGGACAGAGCACAAGGCACACTCCTGGGGTGATAAAATACGCTGAGAAGAGGCGACGGCGAGAAGGAAATCAGGTTTTAGACGTGTTTGTATTTTTAGAATAAGGGACATGTGTGTAACAGGGAATCAATTTTTCAGCCCGGATCACGTCTTTCTGAAATCTCAGAAGTGGGAATATGGGGTTGTGAGGGTCTTTCCCTTTTTACCCCTCTTTTCCCTTGAACAGCATAAAACCCCCTGCTCAGTTACTTCTGTGAGCCCTGACGGCCCAGGGTGTCTGTACAGTGAGGTGTGAGATGCTGTTCCCAGCCGGGCTGTGCCCTGCTCACTGCGCCACTGGCCACTCGGCTTCCTCAGCGTGCCCAGGGCCCGCAGAGGGACGCGTGAGCACGCAGGGACAGCCAGCGGGACCCGGCTGCGGGGACGGGAACCTCTGATGAAATGGAGGCCTAGAAAAGATCTTAAAAAAAACATAACTAAAATGAACAAAAAGAATTGAGACTGCTTAATTAAGGGAGCGTTGCAGATGTATGTGTTTTCCTAGTTATCGTCTCTAGCTACAAGAGCCAGACTATTTCAACTGAAAAATACGTAATTTAAGTAACTCAGCCTTCCCAGGAAACTCATTTGCTTCAAGGTGCTCTTGAGACTGAGGGTTCAGCAGGATGCAGGGAGCTCGGAGCTTACAGTAGGCACGTTATAGGCTCTCCTCTCTCTTCTTCCTATGCTTTTAGAGATCTATTCCAGATTCCAGAAACCTCATCTGCAGGCTGGTTAATCCAGAGCTGGGTTCCCTGACCGGCGGAGGTGCCCACGCTGCTCAGACGAGCTGCCCCTCACCTGCCGGCCGCACTCGGATCGGGTGGTAGGTCTGCAGCACGGTCGCGCCGTTCTCCACTCGCACGCTGAGGCAATACTGCCCGGCGTAGCTGAACGTGTGGCTGAGGTTGTAGCAGGAGCCGTTCACCACCACGAGATGGCATTTCTCCCCGTCCAGGGGGATGCACTCGGCTTTTATCAGCCAGCACAAGGCCAGCGGAGGGCTGGAATTGCAAGAGCAAAAATTAAAAAAACCCCAAAACAGTGAAAACTTTGCAAAAATTTCAGCTAAAAGCTGATGAACCACTTGGTAAAAATAGCATAATAATTTGAAAATAATGAAGTTAACCTAAATACAAATAGCGATGTAATTAACTGCGCAATTGTTTGCTTTGTAGCATTTGTGGGTTCAAGAAGCTCTCTGTGGTGCTTCTATAGGAGCAAGCTGTTCAGGTGAGAGCCAAGCGTGGGTCACAGCAGGCCAGTGGGTGCAGAAAACCCCGCGGTCCCCCTCCAGCACAGGTAAAGCACGTCTTTCCTTTCTGCACTTCCAAGGGAGTATAGGTTGTTTCTCCTTTGCTCTTCTCACACAGAAGAAACCACTGTCCATGCTACTGGAGAACACCCAAGACTTTTCTGATTAAAAAAACCCACAAGCGAAACAGGGAAGAATGTAAGATGAGCTCGGTACAATGGACTAATGGCTGGAAAAGGTAAATAAATCGCAGGGATCACAGCACTTACTCCCTTACAATAACAAAGAGGTTTTTATCTGCTGTCAAGCAATCCAGGTGCACTCCACTTGGTGACTGCCTGGCTTCTCACCACGTCTGCTTTGTGCCTTTTATTTACATTTTCAGGGCCCTGTTCTGATTCTTCCCTGACTCACCTTCGGCACTATGGACTTTGGTTCTGACAACAGGTAGGGCTTTTTTTATCCCATCTTATTAGTATTTTGTTCCTTATCTCTTTAGGACCTTCTCTGCTAACGAAAGCAGCACGTTTACATGTTTAGCTCATTTTCTAGCTTTGTTTTTGACGACCCATCTCTCCAGCCTTTGTCACTGCTTCTCTGTCACAAACTCCCATTGCATGAGTCCCAGTCCTGGGGCTGGGAGGGGAGGGCTGGCAAACGTTGTCCATCCTAAGTCCAAGCCTGCTTTCAGGATCTCGGGTTTACCCAGAATGGTTCTGGCTGTTCATATTTTCTGCTACGCCACCTCCACAGCTCCAGTTTCCCCTGCTGCCAATGGGCCGTTCACTTCTGAACACAAACCCGCTGCTCTGTCTGCGGGGACCATTATTGCCTTTGGCAAACAGCTGTGTCCTGGGTGCTGCATCCCTACCAACGGCCCTGCTCTCTTCTCCTTTTTTGTTAATTTGGCATTAACCTAAGCATCTCCGAGGAGCAGAACACAAAAGGGTTACTCTTCTGCAGAATAAATGACTTCTGTGGTCATGGAGCTTTTGTGGTGAAGGAGCTTCCCTGAGAGTTTCAATGGTATTTCAAATCCTTCTGCCGTACAAAAACCTCTGGTCTGCTCTAAATATGGCAGCTTGAGAGAGCTGGTGCTGAGATCGAGGTGCTCCTGACTCTCCTGTGTTCCCGTAATCCCCACTGCATGGAGCGTCTCTGTCTCATTCATCTTGTGGCAAGCTTAACCTTGCCAGAATTATTCCCTAAGGCCATCACTCCCATTTGCCAGTCCAGGCTGCTGTGCCACAGGACTCCGGGTACGGTTTAATGGCGGGGAGATCGGTCAAGGACAAAAACTGAAAGGGAAGTTTTAAACTGATTTTTTCCCCCACTCTCTTCCTCTGGCTGTTTATCTTTTAGCATTCTCTTTACACAGATCTAAAACGAAGATTGGCTTCACGTATGAGGATTCTGCTTTGCTGTAAAGACGTGGGCTCTTTCAGGGTCTTGGAGTTCACGGTATTTCAAGTCAGGAAAATGCAATATTCAACAGCATTTTGTTCAAAGGAGTTTTTGTTTCTGTTTTAGGAAGCAGTTCTGTGGGTGCAACTGGCTAGTTTAAGGAAACAATGGGGGAAATCCACTTATATAGACAATGCTTTTTGGGGAAAGAAGTTGTGTTTGCTACTTACGTGCCGTTGATGTGAAGAGACAAACTCAAGTTTTCCATGACGTGGGTCTCTCTGGAGCCCACTACATTAACGCTTCTCACAGCATCTGAGGGAACAAGGAGAGCAGGTCACACTCCATGGGTACTCTGCAAATTCACCGCTTTGCCAGTCAAGGTTTGTTTTAATGCGCTTTGCCCATTCCAGGTCCATCAGTTGCACAGATAGTAATACTCACTTCATACCCAAAAGGAAACCTACCGGTAAAGTTGTTGTAAGTTTTCTGAATGATCTGTGATTTCTTTTTAGTATATATTCAACTACTTTATTAATAATTTACAGTTTTATTTATGTGTTTATTTACTCCTGAAGCTGACCAAACCACTGAGACTTTCCTGATGCTTATTTTAACTAATCTATTTTTTAGGGGTAGCTGGCATTAATTAAACAAATCCCCTGTGAGTTACACTAAACATTTTACTCTAAGTTTTAAGTGTGAGACTTTTACAAAAGATTGTTAAACTTTTGGTAAATGAAAAAGAACCAGAAGATTTTATTATTCCTGTATTAGAACAGTGAAAAGTCCACTTTGTAATGGAAGCTTTTCATTGAATAATGTTGACTAGTTCTTGTGTGCAAAGCAACACTGAGGTTGTACGGTCACATGAAGGCTGGATTGTATCTGTACATAGTTCTGTTTTGAGCATGTAAAATGTTCTATAATTACCGGACAGCTCCAGAGCAGTGGTGAAATCTCCGGTTTTCTGCACCGTTTCTCTTTCGTGTAGGACGCTTCCCATCTGCTCCCATTCGGCGATGACTTTCAGGTGCACCGTGCGGTTCCCCGCGCTAGAGCCGTTATAGTAGACAAAGGGTTCCTTGGTGATCTGATAAACTCTGTGTGCAACGTGGAAACATTTAGAGTCAAAATTGCCTTTTACTGGGTCCTCGTGTATTTCTGATTTTAAACGGAACAAGCTCTGACATATTTTCTTTATGCACAATGCTACAGTCGGCTGTGGTTCTAATTCTACTCTGTGTCCATGACAGTGAGCGTTAATGTCTGCGGCACTACCAATACAACTACAACCGGGATAAGACTCAGAGTAAATGATGAAATAATGACATTTTAAAATAACAATTTACAGTTACTTCTCCCAGTTCATTCAGTTCAGCTCATTGCGCACACAGTAATACACCTACACATGGACTTAAAGAAGAAATGTAGGTCTTTAAAATATCACCTTTTTGTGAGTGCGCGGTGGCTTGTGCCAAGGTTTCCGTAGCTCACCTGGCTGCTAAGCTGAGGGTACCAGCTCACAAAGGTGTGTGCTTTCCTTTGATTTGATCAGGATTTTCCTCTAGATGAGTGTCTGAATTGGAGCCATCCTGAATATTCGTTAAAGCAAATAAAGTAACCACACCTACCCATCTCCAAAATCCCAGTTGTAGACAAATGATGCTGCCTTGAAGAAATGACTTGGGTCATGAAGACAGAAGGAAATCCGGGTCACAGCCCCCGCGGAGGAACTGGAACCACGCGTGGTAAGTCTACTGTCTTCTATCTGGGCAATGGTCAGATTCCCTGTGACAAATTCTGTGAAATAACAAAGCGGAAAAAATTTAGCATTTAGCAATATTTGGAAATGCAGACATGACTTCTCCTGCTATTTCAGTGCACTCAGTCAGAACTTGAAAAGAAAATGTAACGGCCCTGTTGTGCTGGTGGCCTGAGCTCTTGCTCTGTCGTGCAACAGGGAACATCAGTAAGTGACCACTGCTGCCGGTCATCCTAACCTTAGCGCCAAAAATGCTGGGAAGCAGTATGAGCAGCATTGTGTTAGGAGTCTGGGCATCACTGAACAATGCTGGTGTGTCAACTGCAGCTGCCGACGCATCTGCTTTCTGGTTCAGTTTCTCTAAGTGACCGAGGCAGGAGAGCATGGGCAGGATCGCCCTCGGCTCCTGGATGCAGGTAGGGTACAGCACGGCCCACTGAGCGCAGTGCCAGCCAAAACCATTTTAAATCAAAGCGCCACACGAATCAAACTCTGGTGGCAAAAGCCATACTGATGCCTGGCTTTCATTTTTCTGATGCAAAGGCAGCAAGTGTCTAGATGTATACTGAATTCCTGAAGACACAGAAGTTGTAAAGCCATTTTACCTGTAATCTGAAGCACGGTGACATTTCTAGCAACTGGTTGACATAACCAACAGTTTCTATGAGTCACCCAGACAGATACAGGAAAAGTCCCAGGAAATTCACCAGTCACTTTAATCACGGAGTTAAACTGCTGCTCGGATTTCTGGATCAGAATCAGAGGAGCATAAATCCAGTTAAAGTGATACAAATCTGACGTGACGCTGTCATTCTTCACACTTAGGCTGGCGTGAACAGTAGCTTGAGCTCCTGTTGTGATGGGACTGTTGTTGGTTATTTCCAGACCATACTCCCCTGTGGAAATCAGAGGGAAAACAGAACAAAATGAACAAACCTCATTGTATGGCATTTTTTATTTTTTTATTTCCACGTTTTAACTGGTCAGCTGCCGTTATGCGACTCACAATGACATCCCCACAGAGGCTCTACCACCTTATTTCTTCTACCATTCAAAAACCTGGAGCGGAAACTGTTGCATCTATATATGAGTTTAAACAAGTAGCATTAAACAACATGTTAGACTGGGTCCTAGAAATGTTAATAGTAGGAGGGAGCTTCAGACTAGACCCTCACACAGACTTTGGTGAGGTTTTGTGGGCACCAGCTGCAGGTTGTGTCACTGGTGGTCTGACACAGTCTGAACTGCCAGCTGCTGGAAGAAGGTCCAGCTCAGCTCTTATCTCTGCCCTAGAGCAGTGAACTTTCAAACTCCAGTAAGATTTCATGCAACAGATTCCTTTGTCAGCCCTGTTGACCCATGAGTCGCCCCAACCTTCCTCCTGACTAAACAAGAAAACCTCAGTGCCAGCTGCTGCTTCTCTGTGCTCCACCATTGACTTTCTCTTCCAAGTAAGGACCAGAAATCCCAGTGTAAATGACACTTGTACCATGCTCTAGTGGCAGAGCAGTTGCCATCCAGCGGGGCCTGGACAAGCTGGAGAAGTGGGTCCATGTGAACCTCATGAGGTTCAACAAGGCCAAGTGCAAGGTCCTGCACCTGGGTCAGGGCAGCCCCGGGTATGAATACAGGCTGGGGATTCAGAGGTTGGGAGCAGCCCTGCAGAGATGGACTTGTGGGTACCGGGGGATGAAAAACTGGGCATGAGCCAGCAATGTGCGCTTGCAGCCCAGGAGGCAAATCGTATCTTGGGTGACATCAAAAGGAGCGTGGCCGGCAGGTCAAGGGAGGTGATTCTGCCCCTCTGCTCCACTCTGGCGAGACCCCACCTGGAGTCCTGTGTCCATCTGTGGGGTCCTCAGTACAGGACAGACATGGACCTGTTGGGGAAGGGCCACAGGAGGCCACAAGAACGATCAGAGGGATGGAACGCTTTCCTGTGAGCACAGGCTGAGAGAGTGGGGTTGTTCAGCCTGGAGAAGGCTTTGGGGAGACCTTGTTGCACCCTTTCATTACTTACAAGAAAGATGGGGACAGACATTTTAGGAGGCCTTGTTGCAGTAAGACAAGAAGTAATGCTTTTAAGCCAGAAAAGGGTGGATTCAGACTAGATAGAAGAAAGAAATTTTTACAGTGAGGGTGGTGAAACCCTGGCCCAGGTTGCCCAGGGAGGCGGTGGATGCCCCATCCCTGGAGACATTCAAGGCCAGACTGGACAGGGCCTGTGACACTGAACCGTCCTTGCTGCTCGGATCGCTCACGTTATCTTCCCTGCCTGTTTACAGAAGCTACTCCCTTCAGCTCTTACAACCACTGCAACAGGCAGACTGTGAATGAGGGTGGGTCTTACGGAAAGCACACGTTCAATTTTTCCAAAAAATAACAGCGCAACAAGATTAAATGACCTGCGTATGTTAAAAACAAACAAAGCCAAACCCAAAGGAAAGGCAGTAACTGCTGAAAGCTGTGAACTGGGGAAGAGCTGGCAACAGGATCTGGTGGTTTGCCCCCCGCGTGCAGCACGCTCCCTCCCTGCCCCAGCGCTCCGCATGGGAGCAGCGGGGCAGTGCTGGGCACAGCAGCAGAGCTGCGGAGCTCTCATGCCGGTGACCTTCCTTCTCCTCTCTTCCACATTGCTAACCTGAATCTTTGAGCTTAATAAACCGCATTTCTCACTCATCCATGACCTGTCATGTGGAGGGAGCGCTGGGCTCAGCTCACCCCTCTGCTGCCTTTCCTGCACCCACCGGCTTGGGATGGGGTGGAAGGAGAACTCGAAACATCTACTTCGTGCCCACAATTAATTCAACAAATCAGAGGTGCTGAGCAAATCGGGATGCAAAAGGACTGTGAGAAATGACAGTAATGTTACTGTCTGAGCAAAAACTTCACTGTTCCTGTTCCACAGCAGAAGGAATGGCCCTGAGTTCAGACTTTTGAGTTAGAGAAATGCTTGTGATTTGCTATAATGTCATAGAGAGGTTTCGGGTCTGTAGAAGATTCAGGCTATGCTCCACTTTGTTTCAGCAGAACTTGGGGAAAAAACAGCCAGCTACCTCACGCTTATCTAGCACTTCTCCTTGGAGGTTATCTCGGTGCTTTCCAAACAGGGCCCTATTGAAGCCCAATAGCTGCAGCAGTTAGAGATTAAGTGGCTAACCCAAGGTCAGCCAGCGAGCCACTGGAGGAGCAAGACATTTCACAGAATCACAAAACGGTTGGGGTTGGAAGGGACCTCTGGAGATCATCTGGTCCAACCCACCTGCTTTAGCAGGTTCACCCAGAGTAGGTGATGCGTCCAGGTGCGTTTTGAATGTCTCCAGAGAAGGAAACTCCGCAATGTCTCTGGGCAGCCTGTTCTAGAGCTCTGGCACCCCCAAAGTAAAGAAGTTTCTCCCATGTTTAGATGGAACCTGCTGTGCTTCTGTCTGTTCCCATTGCCCCTCATCCTATTGTTGGGCACCACTGGAAAGAGTCTGGTCCCATCCTCTTGACACCCACCCTTGAGCTATTTATAAGATTCCGCAGATATTTATGAGATGTTTATAAGCATTTAATCAAATTCTGGGATTTCTTCTGCCTTTCCAACCCCTCTTTGCAGAGTGCAGCTCAGGGAGGGTGCTGTAGCGGGGCACAGAGGCTGCCCGGGTGCCTTGTGAGCCACTGCACCCGGCCAGCGGGGGAAGCAGAACTGCAGCTTTCCGGTTAGAAATGCGGAGCCGAGCCCTGGCTCCGCGGGATGCGCCCGCTTCCCTGCCTGCGCCGAGGTTGCAGCGCCTGAGAATGGAGCCTGGGGAGGAGACGGTGCCCGAGCCGTCTCCATCCCGTGTCACGGCTCGCAGGTCTCGGCAGGGCACTCCCACCGTCCCCGCAGGTCAAGCCGCTCAGGGCTGCGATCTGCCCCTCGCCCGCCGCCCCTCCCGCACCCCCCCGCGGCGGGGACTGCGCACACCGGGGCCCCTTACCTGCCGCCGGGGCGGCGCGGCCGAGCAGCAGCAGCAGGCAGGTCAGCGGCAGCATGCTCGGGCCGGGGGCACGGGCAGGTACGGCCGGGCCGGGCCGGGGGTCGGGGCTGGGCCGGCTCTGGCTGCGCTGGGCCGGCGCTGCCCCCGAGCGCGCCCGCGGGACTGCGGCACCTCCGCCCGGCCCCGGGACGCTCCCCCGCGGCAGCGCCCAACCAGCCGCTCCGGGGGACGTTCCTGCGGTTGTGTTCCAGTGCAAGGGGCGGCTGCAGAGCCGCGGGGATTGAAAAGAATAATAAGTACCAAGCACAAACACTGCCCGCCTGCGGAGCGGGGGGCGTTTGGGGAAGAGCTGGGACCCCGGTTCGGTGCGGCTCGCACGAACGCAATACTTTCCCTTTTTTTTTAATTAATTTAATTTCATTTTAAGGTACTTATTCGAAGCCTGTTCTTACTGCTGTGGTGTGTCGGTTTTTTTCTGAGGGATGAGCCCCCCCTACCGGCTTTGCTCCCGATTCCCCGGCGCGGCGGATCCGCTTCTCGCCGCTCTCCGGGCGCCGCCAGGCCGCAGCGGGGCGGGGCGGGTCCGCGGCGGAAGGGGCCCGGGCCCGCCGCGGGGACCGGCAGAGCCGCGCCTGCCCGGGGAGCTCCCGCCCGCTGCCAGCGGCATCGCGCCCGGCGGCCGCTGCGGTAGCAGAGCGCCGGGGCTGAGGGAGCGCCGGGGCTGGCCAGCCTCGGCTCAGGCGGTGCGGCCCGGCGGCAGCGGGAGCTGGCAGGCGCCTTCCCAGGTGGGCAGGGCAGGGCAGGGGTGTCCGGGGCTCCGGGCCGCGCTGAGGGAACCCGCGGGCCTGAGCGCGCCCCGCCGCCCGAGGGATGCGCGGGAGGAGGCGGCCGGAACTGGGCTCGGGCGCTTCCGTTGCGCCCATGCGCTGCCGCCGGCCTCCGGAGCAACAAAGGAGGAGCTCGGGGGCCAGGGCCGCCGGGCCCGGGAGCCGGGGGTGAGGAGCGCCGGGGTGGCAGTGGCAGCAGCAGTAGGGGCGTTTCGGTGGCGCCCAAGCCGGGGTGTGCGGGTGAAGCGAGGCGGCGGGAGGCGAGGCCCGGCCCGGCGCAGCCTGAGGGCGGAACCGGCGTGCGGCGGTGGGGAAGGGGCCGGAACGGCAGCCCAGCCCAGCGCGGCGCTCGCAGGCCCCGGGCCTCGGGCGGAGCTCGGGGGCTGAGGAACGGCGGGAACCGGCCTCACGGCCCTTGGCGGTGCCTGTGTCCACAGGGCGGGCGGCTCGGCGGGAATGGGGCCGGCGTGACGGCGGCCTGGGAGCGGGGAGCGACCGGCGGAAGGTGAGGGGAGCGGGGCAGCCGGGGGGCAGCGGGGCAGCGGGGCTGCTGATCGCGGGGACGCCGGAAGGGCGGCCCGGCCCGGCCCGGCTGGAGCGGATTGTGCGGCAGCGCTGGCAGGAGGGCGCCGAGGGGAGGAGAGGGGAGGAGAGGGGAGGAGAGGGGAGCAGAGGGGCTGCCGTCTTCCAAGCCGAGTTTGATTTCAGGTTTCTGTAGAAGGGGGAAGGCAGCTCGTGGCGCAGGACCCCGAGTCCTGCTGGGGGGCGGGTAGGGGTGGCTGTAAGTTTGGGACCGGCTGAGTAGGAAGACAGGATCACAGGTGTGCGGTGCTGGGAGCATCCCCGAGCATCCCTGAGCCTGCTGCTGCTCCTGGGAGAAACCAAACAGACGTAACATGGCCATGTTTACACTGTGCTGTGAAGAGCCCAGGAACCACTTGTATCTATGGGTGTCCATTACATCAAGGGTGGATGTAGGATGTAGGTGATGTGATAGCTGCTCTTAACCACCTGTGTGAACTGACAAATACTTTTGGTTTTGGTAGGTGTGTTGGTCTTGATTTTATGTACTGAAGGCCGATTCTTCTTCCTCCAAGATGGCATTTGTTTCAGCACAAGGGCCTACGGTGGTGGACCAAACCACTTTGATGAAAAAATACCTTCAGTTTGTTGCTGCTCTTACGGATGTCAATACACGTAAGACACTTTTTTTCTACTGAAAGTTACAGTTCTTCAAGAATTTGTTTCACAAACATAGTGGTATTGTTTAGACAGTTGATAAATGTGTGTTGAATCCAGTTTAAATTTCGTTTGAGTTTTAATTTTTTGAAGAAGCAAAATGATGAGAAATACTTGCAGAGCCAAAGTGAGTGAGGTGTGTGTGTGCAGGTGTGTGACGGTTGGTTGTGAGTTGTGTGCCTTGTAATTGGGCGGTGATAGCTAAACTGATAAGATCTGATTGCTTCTTTGGTCAATGAGCCTGGTATTTTTCTTCATGATGTAGTTTTGCGCTTAATTTTTTTGCCTGAATTTCCATTTTCAGCTGATGAAACGAAGTTGAAAATGATGCAAGAAGTCAGTGAGAATTTTGAGGTAAATAAAATAAAATTTTAAAACCTGCAAACAACAAAACCCCACCAAAAATCCCAACCTTCCGAAGAGTTCAGGAACGTCTGCAGGGCTGTGTGTGCGTTGTTTTTTTCTGTTTCCCATTTAAGGTAGCCGTATGTCATGCCGGTTTTGTGTTCTGTGTGAGGCGACTGTTGAAATAGAAAAAATCATATTACAGTCTGTTACGACTGGGTGAAAGAGGCTAATTTATATTCCCTTTAATTTGTTTCACTAATGGTGATCTGTAGTGTGTCAGCAGGTACATAATCACTGAATTGATTAAAAAGTTACTGAAAATGTTTAATAATGGCTTTGAATGTAAATTAATATAATCTATGTAACGTCTATTAATGTCTCCCCCCTTTTTTTCCATAACTAGAATGTGACGTCGTCCCCTCAGTATTCCACGTTCCTGGAGCACATCATCCCCAGGTTTCTCACCTTTCTGCAGGACGGAGAAGTCCAGTTCCTGCAGGAGAAGCCGGCACAGGTAACCGCGGAGCCTCTCTTGGCGTTTGCGGTGTGCGCACCAGACTACTCATTCACCGAAGCACTTGGTTTACCTGATGAACTGATTTACCTCTAGACTTTGTTGTTAAAAGTAGGTCTGTCATTTGGAGTAAAATTGAGAAAGTCCAGTTCCTGAAGAAGTTGCTAATAAACTTGGCGAATCTAGGCTTCTGTGGAAAATGAGGAAAAACTAGGTGCAACAGGATTGGCTTTCTCACTGCAATATGACACGCTATTGCAAATTGCTGACTTGTCTATGTCACGAAATACTAAAATTGAGTTCTTCAAAATCTGATAACTTTCATTTTTCAGTTGTTACATTTGCCTGATTCACATATGTGGGTAGTAGGAAGCATTATGTATTTTTACGTCTACATGGTTTAAAATGGCTTTTTCTAAGTGTGCAGAAGTATTAGGCTGAAAAAATGTTGCAACCAAATGTTGATTTTTGTGGCCTTTAAAAAAATTCTGTTGTAGCTTTAAGTTTTGTTTTGTTTTCCCAGCAACTCCGAAAACTGGTGCTTGAAATAATTCACAGAATACCAACAAACGAGCATCTTCGCCTTCATACCAAAAATATCCTGTCTGTGATGTTTCGATTTCTAGAGGTATCTTTTTTTCTCTTGAAACTGTTTTGAATTTTCAGAAAGATTTTCCTCATCTTTCTTCATCTCCAGAAATTGCCGGGGTGAGGATCTTAGCGAGCTGTGCTCCTGGAGCAAGGCTGCCAGCTTTCATTCTGGTTAGGCCTCCCCACGGTGATATCTTACCCGCAGGTTTTCTGCGTGTTCTCCTCTGCCCTTTAGAAACTTGGATTTGACAAACGCAGGGAGCTGTTCTCCCGCTAGACGAGGGTTCGTTCATGAACGCTTTTCCGCCTTACCTGAGCACACATGCCGTAGTCTAGAAACTTGCTTTGGTTTCTTGCTTGGAATTGAAAACATTGTCATTCAAAGGCCACGGAAAACAGCCTGCTCTGGTGGAGGTGCCTCAGTGAGTGAACAGCCCCACGCGTGTCTGTCTGTGGGGCAGCAGGAACGGGCCTGATAGTGCAGAGTGGTTGGAGCTTCTGGTTTTTGATCCGATGGGGTGGATTTAATTTTAGCCATGCTCTTAAGGCTGCAAGGTGAAGTTATATTCAAGGAAAGACATCTTGCTCATGCAAATTCACATCAATGGGGTACTTGTAGGTTCTGAGATGAGTATAATTGTATGGAAGTACCTGTGGAGTAGTTGAAGAATGCTGCAGTAGGCTATAAAGATTCTCTTTTTTTTAGACGGAGAATGAAGAAAATGTACTGATTTGCTTAAGAATTATCATTGAATTGCACAAACAGTTCCGACCAGCAATCACTCAAGAAGTAGGTCATCATCTTTCTGTGTGTTACAGAACTTACTCGCGTGCTCTTCAGAATTATTTTGTTCAAGAGGGGTGCTTGGTTGGTTGTTTTTTTCCTGCTGTCCTTTTATGTTGGTTGAACTGTTGTGGTAACCATGTGTTACTATTTATTTTTTTAACCTTAAAGTAATTTTAAAAAGAGAATTGTGTAGTGCTGGCACCCCAGGAAGAGACCAAACTGTTAAAGCCCGGTTGTTTTTGCTCTGAGTGTTTATGGGCAGTATGATTAGACTAAGGAGTAAAACCCCATAGAAGAGAACTGATGCCTTTTTAGTTTGTGAAGGGAAGATCCTGAAAAAGGAATGTTATGATTGTCTGCCCCCCCTGCTTCTCTCCCGAGACTCATGAAGGAGTACTTTTATTCTGTTGTTTTATTTCCTTGGTTTTCTTCTAGGAATACTTAGTTGACTTATAGTAATTTTTTCTAATAATACTGTACTGAAGCTACAATAGGTAAATCATGTTCTGTCTGAGTGCAGTTTAAATTATATTGGCAAAACCAAAGGAAATAGGAGAACACTTTCAGATTATTCTTAAATATAATGAACAATAGACTGTATTGTTGACTAAAGCTTTGGTGTAATTGTATTGCTAATACTGAGATTCTAAAATGGTGATTTTTTGATCTTTATGGTAAACCCACTTTTTCCTAGATCCATCATTTTTTGGACTTTGTGAAACAGATTTACAAGGAACTTCCAAAAGTAGTGGTAAGCTTTTTATTTCTTAAATGGCCCTTGTTATAGTCAGAAAACTAGTTTGTATTTCTTAATTTTAACTCCAAAAGATATTAACATAATTACTTTTGTATCTAGTGATACAAACTAAATATAATTTTCATTAAAATATTTAACAAAAATCCATCTAAACTGGAGAAATTTAGATTTTGAACTAGAAAAGCTGTTTCTAGCACAGTATTACTGGTGCGAGGAAACCGAGGTAAGCTGGAAGAACAAAGCAGCAGTCGGTTGAGTGCAGTGGTGTCCAGGTAGCCCGGTGCTTTCCTTTTCTGAGGGAAGGTGAGGTGGCGCGCGTTCCAGGGACGGGGTTCGGTGTGCTTGCTTTCTGCGGAGGCCGTTCCTGCTCTTCCCGCTGGCAGACAGTGGCTGGCTGGGTTTCTTCGGCAGAAGCAGCACCTTGGGTGGGGATGCTTTTCTGCTTCGTGCTGTAGCAGGAGCGGACGCTTGCGGGACCTGTGTGTGGTCCTGCCAGATGCTGCAGTGTACATGCCTGTGCAGGGAAGAAAGGTGTCTGCAGTAAGTTATGGGGAAAAATAATACGGAGGAATTGTAATGAGATAAATGACCTTTTGACTATCACTAGCATGATTATATTTTTCTTCTACTCTTTGCTTGTAGAATCGGTATTTTGAGAATCCTCAGGTGATCCCGGAGAACACTGTTCCTACTCCTGAAATGGTTGGCATGATTACAACAATCGTGGTGAAAGTAAATCCCGAGCGAGAAGACAGTGAAACGAGAACAGTGAGTATTCGATCTGCTCTAACCGTGAGACCGTCTGTATCACTGTACCCCACTCGTAAGGGCAGGTAAAGGTAATAGGCTTTCTTTTTGCTGTTTTTCTTATAAAGATGTATTTGTGGCAGCTTATTGAAACTTTTCAGATACTTTCTATGCAGCTGTAATTACGGAACTTTTATTCCATAGAATACCAAATGGTTTTGTGCTTTTAAAATGTTTTTATGACTAAATATATTGCTATTAAAATGAGCAGTTTCTTTAAAAATGTATTTCAAATACTTTTTTGGGTTAATAATCAAACTGTTTATAAAACCTGCACTCTTTCTTTCAGCATTCTATAATTCCCAGAGGATCTTTATCTCTGAAGGTCTTGGCTGAGCTCCCTATTATTGTTGTTCTTATGTATCAGGTTAGTACTTTGCATGTAAATACTCTGTATTACTGAACAGCTTGTGTACCTTCTGCTGGCTAACTTATTAGTAAAAACGGATGTAGTGTATTTTTGAGATTTAAAACGTGGTCTAAAACTGCTGAGATTTCTTCATGTTTTCCGATCAGCTCTCCAGTAAGTTGTGAGTGTGACAGCCAGAGTTCTCTAATAACACTCTTCTGGTTTTTTTTTAGCTCTACAAACTGAACATTCATAATGTAGTTGCTGAATTTGTGCCCTTGATTATGAACACTATTATAATCCAGGTTTCTGCTCAAGCGAGGTGAGAACGTTTGAACAGTATTTTGATGATATTTGGGATAAACTACTTAAACCTGCTCTTCAATATTTCCCCAAATGTTTTTGTCTGAAGTCCTGTGATTTTTCTTTCTTCTAGCGTTACTGCTGTTAATCTCGAAAGTAGCAATGATTATTTGACTCGAAATTGCCAAAGTTTTGTAGGTGAAGTAATTGGCAAATCTAAATATGTCCCTTATATGTCAGGGATCAGATCTGGAGCTGTGCAGTAGATGGGGTGTTCTGAGGAGCAGCAAGTGGTGCTGAGCGGGCAGCAGAGACACATCCTGTCCTGCCCTGTCTGCCCAGAGGATATGAACAAGTAAAATGGTGGATGCTAATGATAAGATGCTGGTGCTGATGCATTGGCTCTCTGTAGAAAGCTGAAGATTGTATGGCTGTGCCAGGGTTGTGCATTTCTGCTTAAAGCATGAGATGCTGAGAGTTAGAATGGCAGAGAGCTTATAGAAAATGGTCTCTCCCCTGATGATTTTATTGCCTAACGAACAAGACCCTCACCACAAGATGATGTGATTTGAGACATCTGTGAATTTTCTGAACTAAGGTATTAAAGAGGAGGAAAAAAATCATAACCAGTGTTCAATTTAATTTCAGGCAACATAAACTTTATAACAAGGAACTGTATGCCGATTTTATTGCTGCTCAAATTAAAACGTTGTCTTTTTTGGCTTACATCATAAGAATTTACCAGGTAGGTTACGTTTTTGTTGCTTGGTTAGTGCAGCAGCTCTCTGGTCGCTCCTGGCAGGGAAACGCCTGGGGGGCCGGGGGTTGGAGGGGGGTGTTGGTGCAGCAGAGCTGGAGATGGGGCTGCGCTCTGTCCTGCCGCAAGTGTTCTGTTGCCCATGGCTTCTAGGGAACGGCTCTGGTGTTTTGTTTTTACGATTAGACTTCTTGAAGAGAAACGAGAGAATTTTAATTGAATGTTATTTTGCAAGTGTAAAGCAAAGCTTAAAAATAGTGTCATAGTAGTTGTATTGGTGTTATTTTTTTTGGTGATAGGAGCTGGTGGCTAAATATTCTCAGCAAATGGTAAAAGGCATGTTGCAGCTGCTGTCCAACTGCCCGGCGGAAACGGCACACCTCCGCAAGGAGCTGCTGATCGCCGCCAAGCACATCCTGACGACAGACCTGAGGAGCCGTGAGTACTGCTTCTGAAAACGTAGCTGGAAATTGGAGAGATTTCAGCTGCCTCTGTGGATTTAAGAGACACATTGCTTACTAGTCGTTTTGAACTTACATACTTCTGATTATTTTGAGAGTGGATGTGATTTTTGTTTTGCCTTTTTTCTTTTTCGTTAATAGTCTGATTAAGATGATGTACTGAGCAAGTGGCGTTTCTAACTTGCCAAGTATCTGTTGTTCCAAGTAATTACCAGTTGTTCATCAATATTCATGTTGGTTTGTAATTGTGCCTGCAGTTGTACTTTAAAATACCAGTCTGTTAACCTGAATGGAAGTGATTCTGTCAAAACCCGATGCTATGTGTTTGATTCAGCTCGTGATACTCACCTCTGGCAGAGGAAAGCTCTCTTTGTTCTGCCGGAATTAGCTGGGTTTGGTGGATGTGTTCTGCCGTGGCAGAATTGCAAGATTGAAGACGAGTGTACATTGTAAAATATTTACTTCTATCTTCATCTTTCCCACGTGGTCCCTTTCTTTACCTTCAGCTAACAGTAGTTATGGGGCAGTGTGATGACTTGGAGGTATTAGATGACAAAAACAATAGCGTGTTTCCTAGCTCTGGAATTTAGTATTGTGGTCGCGTGGAAAGCTGTTTCTTGGCCATTTTTCTGAAGAGATCAGCTTACTTGTTCTACATTTCTCAGCTTCTCCTCAATAACTTCTGAACTTGATCAGTTTCGACAAAATTCAGCAGAGGAGCAAAGTCTTAAAAAGCTGATGTTCTGCATCCTTTGTGCACTTTAGCGTTTGGGTGGTGGAGAAGACCAGAGGTCACGTCTGCGTTGGAGGGACTGAGCGGAGCTGAGCCCACGGCAGCTGCCTGAGGGTTGAACATGCGTGTTGCTGCCATGTCCCTCCAGCTCTTCTGCTGGCTCCCTGGCAGCCCCAGAGTGCATGTAGAGGAGGAAATAGCTTGAAATATTAAGGCAAAGAGGAAACGTGGTATCGCAGGGGTAATAAGGAGTCTGAGGAAGAGGAGAATTGGGATGAAATGTATGTGGAGATCTGCAAAAGAGTAGGTTTGGTTGTTCTGCTGATGCGCTTCAACTTCTTTGGAACAATGAGTGCTGAGGAAAGTGCTTCGTGTTGGGGTGTTTGGCCATCAATATTACTGTTCTCAGTGAAATGGTCTTTCAAACTGAGTCTTGTGTGTTGATGGGGAGTTGGCGAATGGTGCTGTGTATCTCACCGGGATGCGTTTTGTCTGTGTGGGACTTTTCTGATTCCTAGAAGAGAGGGAGCAGATGAAACTGCACTTGTTCTCTCCACTGTTATCACTGTAACGATGGCTTCTGTCTAATATCGCATATCATGTCAGCAAAGTGGGGTGCACATCAGTATTAGGTGGATAGCTGGTTTTGTTGTGTCGGTGCTGTGACTGTGGACTGCAGTGTTACCCGAGGGGCAGGTGTCGGTGCAGGTCATCGTCGTAAGAGGTTAATTGCAAGTTTCCTTCTGTGTAGCACTGACTTTTATGAGCTTCAGGAATGAACTTTAGAATAAAACCACTTTGTGACTTATGTCTAAATACCTTAGTTTAATACTTACCTATCTTATTTTGATGATTTCCTTTACCAGTCACTACACATAGCATTTTTTCCCCCTCTCTCTTTTTTTCTTTTTAATTATAGAATTTATTCCATGTATGGACAAGCTGTTTGATGAATCTATACTGATTGGCTCTGGATACACTGCCCGAGAGACACTGAGGTATGATGGAGAGTTTGGAACAGCTATCGAGTGCCTGTCAGGGCTGGTTGCTTTCAAGCTTTAGTGATATTTACAACAAAGTCTGTATAGGATCCTAAATCTTTGCTTTAAATAACTAATTTTGTTAGGTTCGAGTATTGGAAGAGCTTCTGCTGCCATAAAGAGCCGTTATTGAACACTGATGGCACAGCATAGTAGTGTGAGCGTAGGGCAAAATCAGATAAATGGGTGAATGAAAACTATTTACATTTGACGTGCAGAGCACAACCAGTGCTCCTAGTGAATCCGCTCGGTGTCTTACCAGTAGTGCATGAAACAGCCTCAGTCCCGTGTCCAGTGCAAGTTCCGAATGGAGTTTCAACTGTTGTGTCATTATGTACCTTGAAACTTCCTCACAACTGAAAAAAATACATGGGGAGAATACTTACTTTCTTCAGTAGTCTATGAAGTTTTGGGTGCTTTTGCTGACCAAATTAAAATACGTGTATGAGCGCAATTATCTCCTCTTGCTTAAGTATCAAGGGTACCTTATTGGCAACATGTATTAGGCGTATTTACTAGATGCTTAAACGTGGTATTTGAAAATAAATGATTTTTTAAATTTATCAATTTTTGTAGCTACTTTTGAGATCATGAGTCATCAATGATTAATTGTGAAAGAGTTTACCGACACTGCTTAAAACATGCTAAATTTGCTCTTTATGTAGAGGAGCGTGTGCGCTGGGGCTGTTGAGCAGTGGGAAGGAAGGTCAGAGGGGTAATATTAGTGCTGTGGGACAGATTAATGCATCTTCAGTTCGATTATATGGGTTATCATTCCCTTGTGTAATTGAGAGAACCTTTTGAACTCTGGATTTACATATAAAAGTAGATATTTATGTAGAGTCTTGGAAATAGCTTCAGGCAGTAATTATTGATTAAGTTAAATTAACAACAATTATAGTTGTCCTCAGTGTGTTCTCTTCGTTTCTCGTTTCCGCTGCTAGGCCGCTTGCCTACAGCACCCTGGCAGACCTGGTTCATCACGTCCGGCAGCATTTGCCTCTCAACGATCTCTCCCTTGCTGTCCAGTTGTTTGCCAAGAACATTGATGACGAGTCGTTGCCCAGCAGTATCCAGACGATGTCCTGCAAGCTGCTGCTAAATTTGGTGGATTGTATCCGCTCTAAAAGTGAACAGGAAAATGGAAATGGTAGAGATATTCTCATGAGAATGCTGGAGGTATTGATTTGTTGTTGAATATCCTATTCTGTAGTACGTTGTCAATCACGTTTTGCTGTCTCCCGTCTTCAGCAGTCTGCATACTGGACTTTGTGTTAGTGCTTCAGAGAAGGGCTTTTGAAGAGGTGTGCAGCTGGGATGGCACCTCAGGTGTGGGGAGATGCGCTGCCAGCTCTGCTTTGCGTTCAGTACCTTGACTCGGAGCAGGAGACCGAGTGGCTGTGGTGCTGGGGGCAGCTTAGCTCTTGGTTTTTTTTTTTAAATTTTATTTTGAATTTTGGTTGTAATCTCCTTTTTCCTCACTGAAGGGTATGAAAGAATGGCATTTTTTAATGCCTTCTCAATATGTTTTTTTTCTGTTCGTGTGTGGTGTTTCTTGGTTGTAAGTTTTCAAATCCCAGCAGAGGTTTATGTTGCAGGTCCCTGGCGCAGCCCAGTACAGTCCGTAAAGCGTGAAATAGCCGCACTTTCCAGACCCACTTGTCCTTTTAAAGGATCTTGTTTAAATTGAGGATTTTTGGGGGGCCTCTTTTTGTTGTTATTTTTAAAAATCAGAGATGCCCCCTAAAATCTGTCATCCGTGGCGCAGTAGAAGTGAAACAGCATCTGCTTGCTGTCACCACATTGTTAATGGACAAAGGTTTCCGAGTGTTCCTCCTGCCACAAGATGAAGATGCACTTAATTGTAGGGTAAAACACTTCTACGGTAAATACTGGTTTAATGATCTCGCATTTGGATGTGAGAGCACATCTTGAAATGTGAACGAGCTGGTGTTACACTTGAAGAGAGCTGAGGAAGCCGTACGGCTGCTTGTTTTGGAAAGGGAGGTGTAGGAGTTGTGAATGACGTGGTCCCTCCGTCTGTGGCTCTTCTGTCGCTGACAGATTGCTGTAGGTCTGAACGCACCAGGGAAGACATTCGGTCATTTTAATCATCTCCAGATTGTTTGGTGTTACCCCTGAACTTTTTTATTCCGAAGGTAGCAGGAGTTTAGGGAATGGCTTTCATCCGCAATGCAAAGTGCAAGTGGTGGTGCAAGTGAAAAATGTCCATGTTCTGCATTGTATTGGGTCCTTTATTCCACATTTCTCAAACCGAAGCAGCTTTCTAGCAGGGCTTGTCTTCCAAATCAACTTACACTTTTATTTTCTACTTTAAAAAGAAATCTGTGTTGTAGCACAGTTGTTTGGTCATTCGTTTATCAAATTAATATTTATAATAATATGTTAATTCAGAGAAGCTACATGTAGGCGAGAAGGGAGCTTCCAGAACTGGTGCTAGTGGGGAAATACCTGAGCAAGCCCATTAAATCTTGCCTTTAAAGTCTGGGAAGTACAGAAAATTTTCAACTGGAACCTGGTGCAACATGTGTCTTTGCTAGGTTTCAGCAAATATTTTGACTTTTGGAGCTAGTTAAAAGTGAGCAAACTAGTTCGTGTTGCGCTTAAGATGTTTACTGTCATTTGATGATTTCAGAAATGCTTAGGTGTAAATCGTATTGATCTCAGTATGCCGAAGTATTAGTATTAAATTTAGAATAGTTTTGGAAGAAGAAACGTACTTGCTCTTTTCTTCCCCGTCCCCGCTCTTCCACTCCCTTTGCTCTTTGTGCCGCAGGTCTTTGTTCTGAAGTTCCACACCATAGCACGATACCAGCTGTCTGTCATTTTCAAGAAGTGCAAGCCCCAGTCTGAGCTCGGGGCTGCGGAGGCCGCGCTACCTGGGGTACCCACGGCGGCCAACGCGGCGCCCGTTCCGGTTCCGTCTCCCGCCCCAGCCACCCCGGTGGCCCCCGCGCCGGTGCCCGTGTTTGAAAAGCAGGGCGATAAAGAGAAAGAAGATAAGCAGACGTTTCAGGTCACGGATTGCCGGAGCTTGGTCAAGACTTTGGTCTGTGGTGTCAAGACCATCACGTGGGGCATAACATCCTGCAAAGCTCCTGGCGGTAAAACTGCGTCATATTCAGTTGCATTTATCTTTTGTGATTCTATGATTAAAACTCTCTAGCATGAAAGCAAATAGTATTTTTAATGGTTAACAAGTGTCTTGTTCTTTCTCTTCTTTCAGAAGCACAGTTTATTCCCAATAAGCAGTTGCAACCTAAGGAGACTCAGATCTATATAAAACTGGTAAAATATGCAATGCAAGCTTTAGATATATATCAGGTATGTAACCTGGCCACATAGCACTTTTATGTATACAGTTACTGTGTGTTAGATACTTTCATAGGGATTATTTGTAGTTACACAAAATACTAATGAAATGTAAATGTACGTGATTTGGAATGGAATAGCTTCACAAATACACTGCGACATCTCCTGCTCTTGTCTCCTTCCACTCCCGACCTCATGGTTTTAAAATCTGTGCTAAAAAACACTCTATTTTAATATTTTTGTTGGCACTATTGGCTCTTGTGCCCAAATTCGAATTGTGTGGGGCTTGCACGTGAAAGTCTTGGTATTTTTTCAAAAGGTTCTTTAGGAATAGTGAGAAAATCGCTCAAGTTCTTTAATCGATATGTGCATTTTCTGAATTGCTGTAGGTGCAAATAGCAGGAAACGGACAGACGTACGTTCGAGTAGCGAACTGCCAGACGGTCAGAATGAAAGAGGAAAAGGAGGTTCTGGAGCATTTCGCTGGTGTGTTCACGATGATGAATCCTTTAACTTTTAAAGAAATCTTTCAAACTACTGTTCCCTATATGGTGGAGAGAATCTCCAAGAACTACGCTCTTCAGGTATTATGGGTTGGTTTACTTTTTGCAGTTGGTATAAACTGGGTGTAGAAATAGCTTGTGCCTTGAGGTACCTGGGGCTGGAGCGGAATTACAAATACTGATGGTGAAATGAATGCGAGATTTGAAGCAGGCTATAAGAATCTTTTGTAAAAATGGCTTTTCAAAAGCTTTCCAAAGTGATGCAACACAAACGCCAGCATTTCAGTTTAGAATATGTGAATGGGCTTTGTTCTTGAAAAGTATTGAACATTGTGGAGTTCTTGTTTTGTTCAGGTTCTTGCATTCATGTTCTGCTGTTTTCTGGAACACAAGTCCTATAATATACATTTAAAATTAAACCTAAATACTTAAAGGATATGCATGGTTGTTTTCCACTGAGGATAAGCTGAACCACTGGGGTAGCAGTGGAGATAGGGGAAGAAATTTGAGTGTTTTGTTTTAGAAGGGTAGTGCGTTTCTCCCCCTGTTCTTTTTGTTACAGCAACAGCAACTCCTCTGTGGTTTCCTTTTCCAGATCGTTGCCAATTCCTTCCTGGCAAACCCGACTACCTCTGCCCTCTTTGCCACGATCCTGGTGGAGTATCTCCTGGATCGGCTGCCAGAAATGGGCTCCAACGTGGAGCTCTCCAATCTGTATCTCAAGCTGTTCAAGCTAGTCTTTGGCTCAGTTTCACTCTTTGCAGCTGAAAATGAACAAATGCTGAAGGTAAAGGTCCTTTGTGTTAAAAACAAAAAAACCTGTTTTGACTCCTGGTGCATTCTTTGGATGCCTGAAGAAATGTGAGAGTTTCACGCTAATATTTGAGAGTGTTTTTGTGTTTGAACCACTGCTGGTGATACATCCCCATTTGTTCCAAATGCTAAGCACATTGCCTTATTTATCAGAGATGGTTTCTGGGAATGTTTGCTTCGTATTTGAAACTACAAAGTGATGTGCCAGTTCCGAGTATAAACGGCTGATGTGTGCTTGTGGTCCGATCAGGACTGCCATGAACCCGTGTCGCTCTTTGCTCAGGATATGTGTATCTGCTGTGTGTTTTTCCTCTTTGTTTCCATATTAATTCAAGACTTTTGCTTAGACTGGAATGACTTTGTGTGTTGCTGAATCTCCTTTGTTCGTGTTGTGTTCAGTGACACGTACCTCCTGCGTGAGGTGTTCCTGTGCTCTCCGCACGTCTGGGTTAAGGAATGCAGGTTTCCTACTGACAGCACGTTGTCTGTGTATTCCAAAGATCTGTTGCTGTTGGTGAGATCATCTCGCTATTCAGTGAGTTTAGTGGTGAGCTTGAAGCAGGAGTGTGCTCTTCTCGTCCAAGTAAAAGCTGCCTATATCCAGAATTAACTGAATTAACTGAATGCTGCTTTTTCTAATTTTTTTTCCATTTATCTTCTTTCTACCTTTGAATAAACAGCAGTTTTGATGCAGGTAACTGTGTGATAGTGGTTTCTGTGCTTAACTACTTGCTGCAGCAGCGCTAGTTCAGTTTTCTGGGTAGAACAGAGTAGGGCCCACTGATTTTCTAGATTCTTTGAAAGATAAAAGTAATACGAAGCAATATTTATAAGTGAAATGAAGCAATATTTGTATAATCTTGCTCAAATTCTTCTCATTTGTCATCAGAATCAAGGTCGTTTGGGTTTCCTAAGCTGGGGATCCAATTCAGAGAGTGTGATTTACAACCTGCACAGTTTCATGCTTCTGTTAGGTTTTTGTTTCTGCAGGATTGATGATGTGGGCCTTGGGAAGACAATAGAATTGAATGATGAAGGCCATTTGCAGCGTTTGCATAGCAACGTGGAAAATCCAGAATGTGTCCTAGTTTGTCCCCGCTCTGTAGGAATCCTTGTATTTATCAACTAATTGTAAGGATTCCTGCCAGCTGTTAATGCCCTCTGCTCTAGACAGGCCCCCAGTGCTGTGACCGTTTTCTACTTTTACAAGTCTGCTTTCAAAGTGAGATTTTGGCATCCAGAACCATTAAGAAGGAGTGCTGAAGCTGATCAGGAGGAACTGAGTGTTGTGAGCCGTCTCTCTGGGGGTCCTGACATTCGTGATTTCTGCTACTCACCCTGGGTTCTGCCGAGCAAATGGTTTTCCTTGTGTCAAATTTGTAGAAGGTTTTTTGTTTTGATCGAGTTACTGCTTGGAGTAGCAAGCAGACTCGATCGTTTGGCTAATATGGAAGCAGGGTTTAATTAATCAAAGAATCTCTGGGTTCTGATGCTGTTCCAATACAGATTTACTTTAGAACAGTTCTTCAGCAGTGGTATAAGATCAGGGTGGTATCAGGGTGCTTGGAATAGCTGAAGGTTTTTGATCTGAGCATCTTGTCACATGCTGAACTCTTGTACATGATGATGATAAAATGGCTATTTTATTAATCTTCAAGCTTTATGTTTTTATAGCCACATTTGCACAAGATTGTGAACAGCTCTATGGAACTTGCACAGACTGCCAAGGAGCCCTACAACTACTTCCTGCTGCTCAGAGCCCTGTTCAGATCCATCGGAGGAGGCAGCCACGATCTCTTATATCAAGAATTCTTGCCGCTGTTACCGAACCTACTGCAAGGTAGAACAATGCCTGCCTTCTCCGCCCCCGTTTCTCGTCTTTTCATGTAAATGGTACTCATGAAGTTATGTTATGTCATCTGAAAAACAAACAAAAGCCCTGACTCTGATAAGCAACTTCTGATTTTGAGCTTAGCGGCTGATGAAATATCTTTAATGTGGGTTATTTCATTTTCTCCCAGCTGCTCCAGGCTCCATAGTTTTGGCTGCTTCACAATTTCTGCTGCTTGTTTTTGTTTTTCATTGGGGGCTGTTGGAGGTTTTTTACTTCTTTCACTTGCTTTTTTTAGCTCTGGGGAGCTTTGTTAGCCTAAGGCGCCCAGGGCCAGGCACTAGGAGAAGCAGTGTTGCCAGGCCATCACTGTTATTTCTGGGAAGGACGTTTCCGAGAGGCTCTGGTTGCCGTGCAGTTGAGGGCACGTGTGTGCACCTGCAGGTGTGTGATCAATACAAACGCAAGTGGTGTCAGTTTGCAAAAAGAAACGGGAATAACAATCACTTTGATTAATTACACATTCGTGCCTGCAAGAACTGTGTTCCAGAGATACCGAGGATGAACAAGGAAACGTGCGGAGCTACTTGAACCTAAGGACAAGCCGATGGGAACAATTCCAGAAACGTGGAATCCTGTGGTTTCCATTTACAGCCGTGGGGGCAATTTTAGTTGTAGTTAGCAGAAATGGATGCTATCTATAAATCACTGTGTGGAATACAGGTCAGCGTAGAAGTGCTAGCCAGGTTTACGGAATACATGTAATGCTGATGGGGAGAAACATAAGTTGAGGAGTGTGTTAGTCTGTGTGGACAGTGAATATATTTGAACTGATTTAATGTTCCTTTTCAGGATTCCAGGTGTTTTCAACAACATTTGTTCTGTGTGGAGGTTTTTTTAATTGATACAAAGCTGTGGTTTGAGTCAAATTATCTTTTTCTGGCATTCAAATGCTACTTTATTGAGTCGTATGTTAAAATAGCTATGCATATTCTAAAATTTCTTTTTTTTGGATATGCATGTACCTACAAAAGCATTAACTGCATAAAATCCGTAGATGTATCATTATGAACGGTATTATATTTTGTAAATATGTTATTTATAGAGATCTAAACGTTACAGAATAAAAGAAATGTGAGGTTATGCTGAATTTAGGAAATAGCAATTTTCATCAACAAACTGCGGACTTTTTCCTTTCGTTGTGTAACTTGTCGATGATTTTCAGGACTGAACATGCTGCAGAGCGGCCTTCACAAACAGCACATGAAGGACTTGTTTGTGGAGCTGTGCCTGACGGTGCCGGTGCGGCTGAGCTCCTTGCTGCCCTACCTGCCCATGCTGATGGACCCGCTGGTGTCGGCTCTCAACGGCTCCCAGACGCTGGTGAGCCAGGGCCTGCGCACGCTGGAGCTGTGCGTGGACAACCTGCAGCCGGACTTCCTGTACGATCACATCCAGCCCGTTCGAGCCGAGCTGATGCAGGTAAACGCGTTGTTTCCCGTCAGGCTGCAGGAGGTCATTGATCTGCTCAGGACTGCTAGAAACTTATGTGAACCTTTTGGTCTGTCCTGAGACCCATACCGTCCGGTTTGTGTGTAAAAGGCCAGCTGGTGGTGTCTTGTTAAACCGAAACCTCTGAAAAATTTAAAAGTACCCACTCTCAAAGGATTAAAGTTAAGATTTGTGTCTCAGTCACAAGAATATTGCTACGTGTAAGTTGAATCGGTATGGAAAATGATTAACGTTTGTTAACTTTTTCAAAACAAGAGCACTGAATACCTCCAGCGTATCATGACTGACAGCTACATGAAGTCTTATGTATACAGATGATGTGGTTCAAATTTGGAAGCATGTTTTTAGTGTGGCTATTTCCCCCAATACAGTGCTTGCATATACCTTATCCTTTAAATATAACATTTATTTTTTGTATTTCCAAACTAGCTCTTTGGGGTTAATTCCCTTCAGCCTTAACTGGCCTTTTTCTTTTTTCAATTCCTAATGTTTATCTACCATTAGCCGTAAACGTGCAATCACATTGCAGTGGGGCAGAGGTTTTGTAGCTGATCACATTAATCTAATCTAAAACTGCATTTAGGACAACTTTGTTGCAAAGCACTAGAACCGTTGCAAACTGAGGCTTCTTATATTCAATCCAGGTGAGTATTTCTGGAAGTTTTGCAGGGTTGATTACCGAGATACAAGAAAAAGTCTTTTCCTTGACTTTTTTTACATTTTAACCAGAGAACTGTCGAAGAGTGCCTGGTCGGACCATTAACGTTTACAATTCTTCCAGGCTTTGTGGCGCACCCTGCGCAATCCTGCTGACAGCATTTCTCACGTGGCGTATCGGGTACTTGGTAAATTCGGTGGAAGTAACAGGAAGATGCTAAAGGAGTCACAGAAACTGCAATATGTAGTCACAGAAATCCAAGGACCCAGTATTACAATTGAATTTTCAGACTGCAAAGCATCCATTCAGCTCCCGATGGAAAAGGTAAGGGCAGAGCTTATTTGCTGTGCTAGGAAGAACATTTTGGATACCATTTATATCTGTGTATAAGTGCATGGTCTAACTGCGGTATCTAGGGGTTGGGAATGGCGGTTATTGCTGGAGAGGAAGGGGAGGCAGGTTTCCTTGAGGGAGGGCAGAATGGGGCTGGACCTCACTCAGGGCTTCGGGTGCTTTCGGACTCTGAAAATCAATGTATCTGCCGTAAAACTTTGCGTTTATAAAATACCATAACAGTTTCAAGCCTGCTCTCTCAGGCTTTCTCTGTATTTCTTAATTTAGGTAGTCCAAATTGTACACACTTTTAAAGTTACTTTTAATATGTATTAAAGGTACTGTTCCCTTGATGAGTCACCTTATTGCGAATATGAAGAACAAGAAGTGTTTGGTTGCTGTCTTTTTCCATTCTAGGCGATCGAGACTGCTCTGGACTGTTTGAAGAGCGCCAACACGGAGCCCTATTACCGGAGGCAAGCGTGGGAAGTGATCAAGTGTTTCTTGGTAGCTATGATGAGCCTGGATGACAATAAACATGCGTTATACCAGCTTCTTGCACATCCCAAGTATGACAATTCTTTAATCATAAATGTGTATGTAAAATTTATAGTGTTTTCAGAACAACCTGATTTAGAGCCAATGGTTTGTCTAGGCAATGCATTCTTCAAGGGGTGTTTTACCTACCGGTTTATCCTGCTTTCTTTTACATTAATGCAAGACTTTCCAGGAAGAGGAATTTTGTTGTCATATTATTTGATGCCAATGATGTGTTCATTTTTCATACTTTTTCTTTCCCTAATAACAGTCCAATGTATAATAATCTGTTACATATAATCAGACATTTAAAAAATGAGTTTAGTATATTTAAGTAGTTGGAATGTTTTGGTGCTTCGTTGTGTTTTGAAGATGAGCTTAGACTGTGATTTTTGTATGTACACCTGACTTGTTACTAAAGTGAGATACCAAGTTCAGTTTCATTTAGCGGCTGAACTACAGCGTAGTCACACACGTAACCCGCGTTTCTCCATGTGGGGGCTTTTTGTTGATAACTTTAACATCTTTTACAGCGTTAGTCATTGATATGTAATGGGTATATTAGTTCTAGACAACTTCAGCATAGTAAATGTGGCTAAAGAATATTGTAGCTTTTATAATAATGGACTTGTTAGACTTGACATAAGTAGAGCTTTGCCATGAATAGGTTTTGTTGGACAGTGATTTGATAAATAATGTTTCAATCTTTCGAGATTAAAATCAAATGTCATTTTAAAAAAGGGGGAAAATGTTAAAATATTGAAAATGACGTTCTGTAATTGAGTTGCGCGTGGTGCCTGTGTGCCTGTTATTTGTAATGCATGTGGCTTCTTCTGAGCCACTGGCTCTAAATGTTCCTGATGAAATGGAGCTATCCATCATGGCTCAGACCAGGGGTTGGCAAAATTAATATGGACCGAGTGAACTGGTGTGGCTGTGTTGAAGTGAGGGAACGGGAGCTGGAGGAGGAGTTAGACATCCACAGCAAACTTTAAATCAAGTACTTGACAGTGCTCATGTCTGAGCAGCCGGTACTGCAGTTTAGGATGGTAATGAACGGAACTTTGTCTTTCAGCTTTACCGAGAAGTCCATTCCCAGCGTGATTATCTCGCATCGATACAAAGCCCAGGACACTCCGGCCCGGAAGACGTTTGAGCAGGCGCTGACGGGGGCGTTCATGTCGGCCGTCATCAAGGACCTGCGGCCCAGCGCGCTGCCCTTCGTGGCCAGCCTGATCCGCCACTACACCATGGTGGCCGTGGCGCAGCAGTGCGGTGAGCGCGGCGCAGCGCGAGCGCGCGGGGAACTTTGTGTGCGTCTAGTAGTCATTTGTTTTATGAAAGTCAGGATACTGCACTTGCTTCTGGGTACATATGTTGGGTTTTGTTGGATGGCTGACTTAAGTTTTAATTCTTTTGAGCAGTGAAAACTTAGGAAGCAAGTGTTGAAAAACAATCGATCACCTTATAATGCTTTATAAGTGCTACAGCCAATGAAATAATTACAGCTTGGGACAGTTTGTATTTCCAGAGCATTTCTGTGGCTCGATAGACACAGGTCTTTTGGCAGATCCTACTGAATTCGTTTGGTCCCACTTGTGGTTCTGAAGGACCATCAGGGGAACTGAGGAGACCCCAGAGCACTGCGGTGTCTTCTGTCTGTGAAGAAAACTTCTTGTGTGGGGTTGGACTGTATGACGAGCAGTTTGGGAACTGGCACGCTACAAGTGTGTCACTCTTCCTTGTCACATTAATGGAACTTGATTTTTTACGATTCTTCATTTTAATTAAAACTTCTTGCAGTGCACAGTCTAGCGCATAGAAGGAAATATGCAAGTAGACGTAATCTTTGTTTCTTCTAAGAGTGAAGAATGCCTTAAATCCATTAATATACAAATAGACACCGTGCTTACTGGTTTTACCATGAGCTAGTTGTAGGAGCAGTAAAATCTGATTGAAATATGTTCATTGAAATATCCAGTGTTTTATCTTTTTTCCCTCTTTTCCTCTTCACCATGAATTGCAGGTCCTTTCTTGCTGCAGTGCTATCAGGTGGGAAGCCAGCCCAGCACAGCCATGTTCCACAGTGAAGAAAATGGCTCGAAAGGCATGGACCCCTTGGTGCTTATTGACGCCATCGCGATCTGCATGGCGTACGAGGAGAAGGAGCTCTGCAAAATAGGAGAGGTGGCTCTGGCAGTGATATTTGATGTTGCAAGCATTATCTTGGGTTCAAAGGAAAGGGTAATATATATATATATACACACTTTTTTTTTTTTTCTTTTGAAAGTATATTTAAATCATCTAATTCAGCCAATGCAACTTTGCTTCTCGAATTTTGGAGTCTACCACTGAGCTGAAAACAGCAAACTGATACATTTCTTTGTTTCAGGCTTGCCAGCTTCCCTTGTTTTCGTACATCGTGGAGCGTTTGTGTGCTTGCTGTTATGAGCAGGCTTGGTATGCCAAGCTAGGAGGTGTCGTGTCAATTAAATTTCTTATGGAACGACTGCCAGTAATTTGGGTCCTCCAGAACCAGCAGACTTTCCTGAAGGCACTTCTCTTTGTCATGATGGATCTAACTGGAGAGGTATTTAATGAATGGATTGTATCAAAGAGCTGAGGGAAATAAATTAGTGTTCTTAAATCCGTGCAGATTGTACTCTTGCTGATCTTGATGCTACTGAACTTCAGAATGTATCATATCTGCAGTTCATCTACGTCAAGTGCTCGGTTTGTTGATGGGTAGTGTGTAGATTTGTGATCTTTATTTCATAAAAGTCATCTGTGATACCTTAGGTTTCCAATGGAGCAGTTGCTATGGCAAAGACCACATTAGAACAGCTTCTGATTAGATGCGCAACGCCTCTAAAAGATGAGGAAAAAACAGAAGAAATCCTGGCGGCACAGGAGAAGTCGTTCCACCACGTCACACACGACCTCGTTCGAGAAGTTACCTCCCCGAACTCCACTGTGAGGAAACAGGCCATGCATTCCTTGCAGGTGCTGGCACAGGTCACCGGAAAAAGCGTCACGGTGATTATGGAGCCACATAAGGAGGTGAGCAGAAATATTTACGGAAAGTGAGTTTAGAGTTGTTTGCCAGTTTGGATTTGCAAAATGCTTTTCCGAGTACGTTTTCCCACATGAGTGAATTAACTTTAGTGCTTTGATAGCACACGTTTGTCATCGGCTGGTTCCGTTGTTCTGAAATACTGTGGCTGGAATACTGTAGAGATTCGTACAGGCTGTGCCTGACTGCTCAGCCAGTATTTATGGTGTCTTCAGGTTGATTTACTTCTGAAATTGGCTGCTCATCCCACCACCAGTCCCACATAGGCTAGGCAGGTAGATAATGCATTTCGAACCTCATTTTTGTGTTATTCTCTAAATGTAAGGCATGTTGTTGCTGTGTCTTTCCCTATCCAGAAAGAGACTATAAAGATCAAGGGTGCTTGAAATAGCTTTTTGCTGGATACTCCTTAGAGCTGGTAGCGTTCATTCTCTTGAGAGACAAATAAACCTACATAGGCCCTAAGGGCCACCACCACATATGAAATTCTAGATGTCGTCGTAGTTTGGGGAGATACGGAGAAGCCCCTTAATTGATAGCTCATTTTGCTAAAGGTGTTTATAGAGGAGAGTGAGAAGTTGGTGTAATGGAAAAAACTTAGGTTAATGTTTTTGTTTTGCTGATGTTTTAGGAATTTGAAATATTCTTGTTTCTTGGCTTTAACATGATAAATGCTCAAGTCTATGGTTTTCTTTTTTGTTTTTAACATGATGTGAAGTTACTAAATATTATAGATAATATATAAAAATTACAGATACTGAGTTGATGTGCTAACTCCTTGTGAATTAAATTAGTTCAGAGAAGTCCTGTTCTTGCTTAGCGAGGTGTAAAGATGTACATCTGGAGCCACAATAGCAAACAGAACCATGCGGCGATGACTAATGATGGCTCAGTGACCAGCTCTGCGGGGTCATTTGAATAGGCTGCTAATTAAGAAATCTAAATTACATTGTGTAGGTTCTCCAGGACATGGTTCCTCCCAAAAAGCATTTGCTTAGACACCAACCTGCAAACGCACAGATTGGCCTGATGGAGGGAAATACGTTTTGCACAACCCTGCAGCCCCGCTTGTTTACAATGGACCTCAATGTTGTGGAACACAAGGTTTTCTACACGGAGGTACTTTCTTTTCAATGTTGTTATATGTGAACGTAGATACTTAAGTAGTGATGGTGTCGGAGCTCTCATTGTTAAAAGTACACATTTTCGCTGTGCAATTTAAACTTTAACCAAAATGCAAGAATTCAGCTCTGGAAATGTGAGCTGCGGTCTGCCCTTGCCTCCAGCATAAAGCTCCGAGCTGAGCAGAATATTCCAATGTGTGTGAGGCGTATTAAATGAGCTTTGGTGTTATACTCCTGGTTTAGTAGCCCTAACTTTCTTATTTAGTGCACAATGTATCTGTTAAGTAAATTTTTTACCACCAAAACGTAGATACCGTTTGCTAGATTTTTGAGTCCGTAACAGTTTGAGTAAAATCAGGTATGAAATAAGTGTGTAGATTTAATGTGGAGAAACTGTCCGGTTCCTTGGTTTCCTGGCTGGCTTGTCCAACTCTAAGTGCTGAAGGTGTTTGATCCCAACAGTAGTTGTGATTCCGAGGCAGGAGTGGGGTGTAGTTGTCAGTGCAGAGGATCCTCTGTTTTTAAGACAAACCGAAGTGCTGTAGATCAAAGGTGTCTGTACAGGCGGGAGTGATGTGTTGGCATTGTGAAGGTGTTACTAGTGTTCTTGGATATAGGTGCAATCTGGGCAATGTTAACTCACAGAACTTGGTTTCAACCTGTTGGGTGTTCTCAAACAAACCCCATATGCATCCAGTGAAAATACTCAGCCCTAGAGAGGAGAGCTCTGGAGGAAAGAGTTGTTCCCCCGGGAAGAGACTCATGAGCATTAGAATGATTTATGACGTTTTCAGCACATTTTTTCCATATTAATCTCCGCCTGTTCTGTTCCCTCTTCCCTCGATGTTTTCGGTGTTGTTGCTGCCATTCAGGCAGCAAGCTTCTCTGTAGACTTTTTTCTGCTGTCTGAGCAGCCCGTTTGCAAATAGACCTGATAGATATTGGCCAATAAAATGCAAAATGGTGAATTTTTGCATGACTTTTCTTTGGTGGCGGTGCTAATGGGCTCTCTTGCCTCTGCCGGACCACTGCTCTCCGTGGGAGCTTAGACGCTGATCTTGAGTAGAATTTTTGCCTGCTGGTGAAATTTGGAGGTTGGCTGGTGTGTGACATAAACTCGGCTCTTTGAGAAAACAGCACTGGAAAGGTCGCTGATAATACCATTCCAAACATCCTTCACAATGCTGTGCTAAAATGATTGCTGAGTTTTTTCCCCTAGTTGCTGAATTTGTGTGAGGCTGAAGATACCGCCTTAATGAAACTACCTTGTTACAAGAGTCTTCCGTCGCTGGTGCCTCTTCGGATTGCAGCCTTGAGTACGTAAAACTTCCCAAACAAAGCGTGGGGTGGGTGGGTGTCCCTGTGAGCAGCGGGCAGCCCTGTGCCCGAGAGCAGCAGCGCGCCTGGCCGCGTGGAGGCTGGTGGTGCTCCAGAGGTCACGGCTTAATGGAGAACAATGGGAAAACATCGCTGCTTTCTTAATGACTAGGATTTAGTTTCTGAAATGAACCCAAAATATTTTTAGTCTAATTACGTTATATAGCATTAGGAGAACTTTAGAAGACTGTTCGTAGAATTTCCATTCTTTTACTGTTTTATGATGCCTGTTGCTTTTGGCAAAGCATCTGTAACTTAAGATGAAATAAAAGAAACTTGAAGAGCAGAAATGTAGAATTAGGTTTTTCCCCTCTCCTTTGAAATGGAGTTAACAAAGAGAACCAATTTCCTTTGATATTTGCAGATGCTCTAGCTGCCTGCAATTACTTGCCTCAGTCAAGAGAGAAAATCATTGCTGCACTTTTCAAGGCACTTAATTCAACAAATAACGAGCTGCAGGAGGCAGGAGAAGCGTGCATGAGGAAGGTGAGTGGCTTAAAATGTTGCTTTCCGGGCCGTTTCTCTCTGCTGAACTCCCTTGTTACAAAGCTTCTTGGGAAGTTCTCCGCAGGAGATAACGGCTGCTCTGTTCAGTTTTTGTCAGTGACACCAATGTAATTAAGTTTCTGTCGGATGTGCTTTTTGGGGTTTTGAACTTAGCCATAAAAATTTCTTCTGGTTGAAATGATGCATTATAAGCTCTTGGCCAAGGACCATGGCAAGTCTTTCAGTCTGTCTGTCTGGTCTTCTGCCTGTCTGTTCTTTGTGAAGATAGCTTCTAAATAAACAGTGTCAGTGCTTCCCAGCAGTTTCGCAAATGTGCGTGCCTGGCGTTATTGTACCAGCTTTTCTCGTGTCTCTGTGTTGCTGAGAGGTGTGGTGGAGACCCCAGGGCGGGTTTTGGCGCAGTGCGCAGCGCAGCAGAGCCAGGCTCTGCGGCCGGGGCGGTACCGAGGTCAGGGCTGGTGGCCGTGCCTGGTGCTGCTCCGCTGGCCGCTCTGCGGGCGCCAGGCTGTCGGGTAACAGAGCTGGAAGGGTAGGGAAGCGGATATTCTCTCGTCGTGATTTGCAGCCCAGTAGATACGCCTAATTCTGATTCAGCAAGATTTTAATACCATTCTTGTAAATATAGAAAGCGATAACAAAAATACTTACAGTTTCTTTGGATTGGCTGGCACATAACAGGGAATGTAGCTATAGCGATACTGGTGGTTTACGTTTGCTTAGGCCATTGGCTGATCAGAGGTCAGAGGTTGGCTTTTCATGTCACTTGAGTCATGGAAGGAAATGTACTTATTATTTGTGGCTGCTGCCAGTGCAGCCGGGTTGAGAGGTAAGAGGGAGGCAGTAAGGCTTGTTCTGACCTATGCAGTTGATATACATTTTTCTGGTTTTTTTTCCTGTGATAAGCCCATGCTCACAGAGGTTCGGTTATGACAGTAAATATTCTCTTTGGCTGCCTACCCCCAGATTCTCTTGAGCTTTTATGTTACTTAGGATGCACCCAGGTTGTAACACAGAAATCTGCTCTGTTGGCTTTGGCCAAATTCCCACGCAGTTCTTAATAAAGCAGCGTCTAAAGGTTTGTCCATAGCTGTGTTTTGAATTTATAGCTGTGGCAGTTCTTCAATCTGTCTGTAATTATCATCTCCTACTTGATTATTTTATGGAGCATCCTACTGTGCGTTAGAAATACTTAAATACTTCCCAAATCCATCTTGTCATGTATCTTTTTCAAGCAGTAAATGTTGTATAAGCTATTGCATTCAGAAAGAACTAAACAAAAGGAAAATCAAGTCAGCAGAATTTGTTTTAAAAATAAAAGGGACTTGCACACAAGTCGTTCCCCTCTCCATCTGCATCTTCATGCTGTGCTTTCTCGCAGTTCTTGGAAGGAGCTACCATAGAAGTTGACCAAATTCATACGCACATGAGGCCGCTGCTGATGATGTTGGGAGACTATCGGAGTCTGACGCTGAATGTTGTGAATCGCCTGACGTCTGTCACCAGACTGTTTCCAAACTCCTTTAATGATAAGTTCTGTGATCAGATGATGGTAAGCCCATTCCACTTTTCTTTAGCTCTTCAGAAGGGGTTTTCTTTTCGCTAACATTTGTATCGTTGAAACATTAAAGAACAGTTCAGTAGTGACTCGAAGTATGTATTGGAAGTAAAGGATTTTTGTTTCACCATTTTGAGTTAATTTCTAAAGAGCTATTAAACCAGAAGGTTCAGAGACGTTCTTTTGTAGAGAAGACACACCTGGTTGTGCTAAGGTCTGCTTGGACAAGTTTCTCTTTCAGCAAGATGCCAGCAGCACAGTACACTAAGGAAACCCTTGAAAATACAGGATGTTTCAGAAAGATGGACCCAGTTTGAAATCACTGTATCTCTGCAGCCTCTTACAGTCTGTACAGCGGGTGGAGGGAACATAGAGCGTTTATTGAAAGGTTACTAAAACTTGATAACGTATTAAACAGTCTGTAAGTTTTTATGTGATTGTAACACGTTGGGTCCACCTTTTTGGAACACCCACTGCTTCCTGGTGGGCTAAGTCTGTTTTGTTGTTTTCTTGGTTTATAAAGCGGTTGAAGTTATTGCCCTTGTTTGCGGTTTTTTAAACCATGTTTGTGAGTTCTTTAGCCTTTTGCAGTGGATATTTAAGTATGTAAATGCATACGTATCAAGCAAATCATTATGCGAGTGGAAGCTGATCAGACTTGAGATTCTTGTGCCTTTAATGTATGTGCGGTCGTAGCCCCTGCCTTCCTGACCATGGACGGGACTTTGAGCAGCAGTGAACTCCACTCTGAGGGAATGAAAGTAACTGATCGTTTTCCCCTTTGTTTCCTTCAGACAACAATTTCTGCCTCTTGCTTTTCTTGTAGCATATGCTCTCATTTGCTAAAATGGAACAGTGTAATTAGAAGAGTAACACTCATTATCCTCTCTTTATAGCAACACCTTCGTAAATGGATGGAAGTTGTAGTTATTACACACAAAGGTGGACAACGGAGCGATGGAAATGTGAGTTAATGCATGCTTTTATATGGGAAGACAAGAAATAAATAGTGTTAGTGCTATGGGATTACAGAACTAATTCAGCTGTAATGTTGCCATAACTGATTATGCACTGATGTTTTGTTACAAGCTAATGAACTTATATGTATATTGAATATTTGTTACACATCTTAGTAAGAGAAGCTTCTTATCTGCTGACGACGGTTACTTTACAGCCTCTGCTCTACCGGTTAGGATGGGAATAGCTCATTGACTTTATTTTTCTTCTCCGGATTTTCTCCTTAGAAATCCGTTCTGCACTGGAGTGGCTGATGAGCTCAGCAGCATAATCCCTCTTTTTCATGGATATGTTTGATGTTCATAACATAACGTAGTCTTCTGAAAATTATACATAATAACAATAATGTAATCCCAGTTGTTTTTCATAAATGGTATTTAAAATGCAGGTCAATGTTTAGCGGTTGAGATCACGTTAATATCTCTCTCCCATCCGAACTAATGGCCTCAGTGAGACCTGTGGGAAGCTTATCAGTTTTCTCATAGCTGGGAAGCTGCGCAGCATGGCGAGTGCGCTGCGGGCTCTCAGCCGTCCCGCACTGAGTGGGCTTCCCGCTGCAGGGTCCTTTCCTGTAGATTACCAGAAATCCTGTCATTCCATTAGCATTTTATTGATAACTTACGTGAAGTGCTGAGATTTATTATTGCAACTAAGAAAAAATTGGGGGGAATTTTATTAATTTCTTTGTTTTTCGAATTAGAATGAAATTAGATTGGGTTCCTATTTCCCTCAAAACACAGAAAGGGCTTAATGGCTTTTCATTACTGTTCCCTGTCATTACAAAGAGAGCTTTTACATCTGAATTCAGTCACTACTCTCTGTTTCACGGAGATGTTCTTTAATGGAGTGGAATTCATTTCAGATGTCTGAACTTCAAACCTGTTTGGTTAAACACATTTTATTCAAGTCAGAGCAGTTCCAAGGCCTTCATTAATTAGGAAGGCGTTTTAGTGCACGCGCTGCTCGGTGAGCGCAGTGAGTGCTCCGCAGCGCTGCTGCCGCCGGTGTCGTTACGCACCGTGCAGCTCTCGTCTAAAACACGGCTGTGCTGACAAAGTCCAATCAAACCATGATATTACTGGGGGAAGGCAGACTTCCGCAAGGGCCGTGTTCTTTGTACGTCATGGTAAGCAGATGCTGTACGTATGTTACGCCTTTGCGTTTGATTGCTGTCTATACTCATGTAGAGAGAAAAAAAAGGTGGGATGTGTGGTGCTGGTTTTATACATTTAACTGGTAGTATTGATTTAATCGTGTTTCTGTTTATCTGCAGGAAATGAAGATTTGTTCAGCAATAATAAATTTGTTCCACCTGATCCCAGCTGCCCCGCAGACGCTGGTGAAACCTCTGCTGGAGGTCGTTATGAAAACAGAACGAGCGATGTTAATTGAGGTAAAATTGAGTGGAAGTTAACCTTGCTGATATTTTTGGTTTATAGTATTTGTAAACATTAGTATATAGTAATTATAATATGTTAAACAAGGTGTGGGGACATTTGGTATAATAAATATGCATTTCAAGCCTTTTGGGAGGTGTTAACATTTGTCTTAGGCTCTTAAAAGTGAAGTCTTGAAGTTGTCCATAAATTGTCATCATAGAAGTCCTGAACACTTTGTATGTGCAGAATTGCCAAGTCACGTGTATTTCCCTGAGTGCCAGTAATGAGTAGAAAATACTCTGAGCTCTGCGTTTTGAACCCGAGCTCTCTGAACCTTCCAGGCTGGCAGCCCCTTCCGGGAGCCGCTGATCAAGTTTCTGACCCGTCACCCCTCGCAGACCGTGGAGCTGTTCATGATGGAGGCCACTTTGAACGATCCCCAGTGGAGCAGGATGTTCATGGTACGCTGGTGGGGAGGGGAGCCGGGAAAGCCCTCATCTCCACAGAGCAGAGCGAGGAAAGCTGCTCCATCTTCTCCGTGGTTTTTGTCCGTGTACGACCTCGCAGTCCTCAGTCGTGGTCTCACTCTGGCTGTAGGGTGCCTGCTCTCCGTTCTGTGTTTGCTTGTTCTGAGCTGTTGATTTTATACCTTTCCTGATCGTGTAGGGTTATTGCTGAAGTTGTAGAGGTTATTTTTCTATGTGAGATATAACCTCTGCAACTTGAGTGAGGAATGTAAAAACTCAGGATGATATAGCCTTTCGGTATCTTTGCTTTTAAAGGTGGTTGTTAAAATTATTTCTTCCCCTTTTTCAGAGTTTCTTGAAACATAAAGATGCCAAACCCCTGCGAGATGTCCTGGCAGCCAACCCGAACCGGTTCATCACGCTGCTCTTACCCGTTGGCACCCAGGCGGCTGTCAGACCTGGCTCTCCAAGCACGACCACCATGCGCCTTGACCTTCAGTTCCAGGCTATTAAGGTGCTAGTTTATCTTGTTTATCTCTGCACTAGATAGCTGAAAGCTCTTCAGCTACAGGCCTGTTCCATACAGGCTTCCCGGTGTGTGTGTATGTACTATAGCCCCTAGAAAAACACTCGGGAAAGTGGGAAGAGTCACTCTAGGAAGGGAAACGAGACTCAAGTGAACTATACTTTTTTAATCAAATAAGATATAAGAGGAAAACATGGCAACAGAAACTTCTTTTTAATTCCTTCTAAAATTGGTCTAAACTAGGTTTTATTTGACCTTTCAAAAAAATATTTTAGGAACCTCAGTTGCCCTTGAAGAAGTGCTTCTGTGTTACTGGTTCTGCTGGCAGATCTGCGTGCTGACTGTGCGTTCATCCTGGCTTGCTTTTGACAGATCATAAGTATAATAGTTAAGAATGATGAGTGCTGGTTAGCAAACCAACACTCCTTGGTGAATCAGCTGAAGCGCGTGTGGGTGAGCGAAGCTTTTCAAGAGAGACACCGTAAGGAGAACATGGCTGCAACAAACTGGAAAGAGCCGAAGCTGTTAGCTTATTGCTTACTGAACTACTGCAAGTACGTAAGAACATTTATTTCCTCTGGCTTGGGTACCTTTTTCTTCTTTTTTTTTTTTAAATTTTGAGAACATTGTCAAGGTAGACAGAGGCGCTAAAAGGAGTTTGGAGTTATTGAAGAGGAAGTTTGATGCATTTCATAATGCTGCCATTAGCTCTGAAGCCATGCCTGCTCTCGGCTCTCTGCTCGTTTAAAACCAAGGGTGGTTTCTTCACCGGTTCGTGGGTGTAGTAGTTTGGTTGGGTGTTTTTTCACAGAAGCTTTTCGTGTTTTGTGTTTTTCCAGAAGGAATTATGGTGATATAGAGTTGCTCTTCCAGCTGCTTCGGGCTTTTACGGGTCGATTCCTCTGCAATATGACTTTCCTAAAGGAATACATGGAAGAAGAGATCCCCAAAAACTACAGCATTCCCCAAAAAAGGGCTTTGTTCTTCCGGTTTGTAGACTTTAATGACCCGAACTTCGGAGATGAGCTCAAAGCCAAGGTAACTAAAGCAATTAAATCAAAGGAGCCTGATATTTAGGTTTAATTTTCTTCTTGGGAACTAGGGCAACAAAACTCGCTTACTTAAATGTCAACAAGTTTGCTAATTGGCAGAGCCATTTAGGGGAAAATATCACACCTGAAGAGCAGCGCTAATGAACAGAGGCAGCAATTCGTCTTGCTTTCAGTGCTCGCTGCTTTAGTTTGCGCTCTCTGAGAATCTTTGCCCTTAGAGGGGGGAAGGAAGAGGAAAACAAGTCTGTGTGTGTCTGTTCGTTAAGGTTTTAGTCACAGCTTCCTCTTGTGATGCACTGAGCGTTTCCCATGTGCAGGGTGCGTGTGGAATCCCTTGCGTGTTGCCTGCCTTTGGAAGGGTCCAGGAGCTGTAACGGGGTTCTTGTTGCTGTTCTCTAGGTGCTGCAGCACATCCTGAATCCTGCGTTCTTGTACAGTTTTGAGAAGGGGGAAGGTGAACAGCTCTTGGGACCCCCAAACCCGGAGGGAGATAATCCAGAAAGCATCACCAGCGTTTTCATAACAAAGGTGACAACCCTTGTTTACATCAACACGTTTGAAATGTAAAACAAAAAGTTGTTCCTCTCGTTGGCTTTTTAATCCTGATTTGAATTTGTTTTGCTGTTTCTAAATACTGTGATGGTTGTGTCAGATCTGTCATAACTTTGCATTGTTGTGGGAGCCGCCAGTCAGGACTGGGCTGCACTTCTCGGTTTCTGATCTCTGACTCGAGCGTCTGTCTTTGGGCTACAGCCCTATAAGGCCAATTTCTGGCCCTTTTCCGAAGCAGAGCTGGCCATGATGGAACACTGGTATCTTTAGAGTTCACTGCACTTTCATGGAACCAGTTTGCAGTTAAAAAATGGATGTTGAACCTGAGGGTTGGGTTTTTAATTTTTTTTAGTAGCTTTGGAAGTTCCTAGATGTGCACATATTTAAAATATCTAAATAGCTCACCTCAGGAGGTTGCTTTGTGGGTATTAAACTGAATCAAAGATGTGGTTTTAGTTATTAGTTTTCTTAAAAAACACTCAAGAAGAAAAAAAAACAACTAGATAGATAATAAAGTTGGGTTTTCCTGTTCTGTTGTTCTCATCTCCGTCCTCTCCTCTTTGATCATCCCTGGGAGCAGGTATTGGATCCGGAAAAGCAGGCGGATATGCTGGATTCCCTCAGGATCTACCTCCTGCAGTTCGCCACGCTGCTGGTGGAGCACGCTCCGCACCACATCCACGACAACAACAAGAACCGCAACAGCAAGCTGCGCCGCCTCATGACGTTCGCCTGGCCTTGCCTCCTGTCCAAGGCGTGCGTGGACCCGGCCTGCAAGTACAGCGGGCACTTGCTTCTGGCGCACATCATCGCAAAATTTGCCATCCATAAGAAGATAGTTCTGCAGGTATCGACTGGGAGCTGCTTTCACACGTTGAAGGGATGCTGATACCTTCTGTGCTGTGCTTTCAGTTTAAAATGCAGAGTGGAGGGTGGACAGTAGTTTTGGAGACGTAGTACACAAGTAACAGTTACATTCATATGCAACAAATAAATACAGAAGCAGGAAGCCAAGTATTAGTACAAGTTTATTTGGGCATAGGAGAATGCAGAAAGAAGTTTGACGATAAGTGAAAACAGAAAAGGGTAATGGGACAATTGAAAGTCCTTGGTTGGATTAACAAAATTGATAATGTTTCTTCATTTCAAAGAGTCAGACATTTCAGGTGAGACAAAGTGGGAACCATGGGAAGGCTTCAAATGGGCCAGTGGAGAGGGAGGAAGAAAAAGGGAACGTAAGGGAGACAGAAGTATAAGCTGTAGACTTCCGATGATGGAGTATCATTGTATATTTATCAAATTATGGGCCGTTAGGAAAAAAATGGTGTTGTTTAGGAAAAGTATGTTGTACTTTCTCTTTAGAAATACTTTATTTCTGCAAATATGTGTAGTATTAACGTTGGTCAGCAACTTTGCTGTTCAGGTGTTTCACAGCCTGCTAAAGGCCCATGCGATGGAGGCCCGTGCCATTGTCCGGCAGGCGATGGCCATCCTGACCCCGGCTGTGCCGGCTCGGATGGAGGACGGACACCAGATGCTGACCCACTGGACGCGGAAGATCATTGTGGAAGAGGGGCACACGGTTCCCCAGCTGGTGCATATCTTGCACCTGATCGTACAACATTTCAAGGTACTTGTACCAGTCACAGAATCACAGAACGTTAGGGATTGGAAGGGACCTTGAAAGATCATCTAGTCCAAGGTAGTCATCGTATCTCATATATCATGGAGATAAACTGCAGTTCGATATACGGTTTCATTTCAAAAGGCATCAGCTGTCTGCCAAGGTATTTATTTAAAACTGAAAACAGCTATTAAATAGCAAACCACTTACTAAGCTTTATCGCAATTGAAGTTAGAGCTCAGAATGTTAGGTGAAAGTCGGCAGGACTGATTCGCTGCCGAGCTGTGAAGATTCTTTAAGAGTTGTTTAAAAGGTGCAGAACATGTTCTTTTCCATCCTCCGGTAGCCCTTGTTCGTTTGACTCTGTTCTGTGGGTGGACCAGGTAGCTGGTACCTCTAGCTGCTGTGTGCTGGAAAGCACTGAACAAGTGGGGAGTGCTGCACAGTGTCAACATGGGAGGGCTTTTGGAAGCGCTTGTTAGAGTAGGATCCTGGTGACAGCCGGCTGGTCAGCTCTGCAGCCGCTCTTCAGGAATTGGAGCCTCACTGGTGTTTGACAAAAAGAAATCTGCCCGTTCAAATGTGGTTATATCTCTCCAAAAGGGTCAGCAAAAAGCTGGAATTATTGTTCCTGGAGAAAAATTAGGGTATCTTAAAAAAAACCTCTTAATGTGAGTACATGCAATCAGTAGTCCCCACTGAAAATTGTAGCCAAAATTTTATTTTTAGAGCACCAGTTACTTTTCTGGATTGAAAAATTTGAGCATGGTAGAGATTTAGCAAACTTGTGGATTAAAGACTGTGTTACCATTTTATTTTGTGGGAGTTTTTCTGTAGAATTCTCTTGGTTAACAGCCTAACGTGACTGTGAAACTGTGGTTCCAGGTTTATTATCCAGTGAGGCATCACCTGGTCCAGCACATGGTCAGTGCCATGCAGAGACTGGGCTTCACTCCCAGCGTTACCATCGAGCAAAGGAAACTGGCGGTGGATCTTGCCGAAGTAGTTATTAAATGGGAATTGCAGAGAATTAAAGACCAGCAGGTAGGAAGTCCGAACAAACTGGTGAAGATTGAGCTGCCGTGCAGTTAAATGCTTTCTTAACATGCACGTCACTGGTATTGCAGCCGGATTCAGATATGGATTCAAGTGCAAGTGGAGATGGACCAAGTTCTGCCTCGTCTGCTGTTAAAAGAGGATTGTCTCTTGACTCTGGCCAAGAAGTGAAACGCTTCAGGACAGCTACGGGGGCAATAAGTGCGGTGAGAAAAACTCAGATTTTGTTCATAGACTCTGAAATTAGAACTTGTGGCTTAGTTACTGTTCTTTTTTCCGCATAACTGGAAACTCCCTGAATTGAAGGTTATACTTCTAGAAGACGTTTTAAATCTGTTCTAGTTATCGTTTTTCAGCGTGGTTTACGAGGTTTGTGTTTTGTGCAGGTCTTTGGGCGCAGCCAGTCCCTGCCGGGAGCGGACGCGCTGCTCTCCAAGCCCATTGACAAGCAGCACACGGATACAGTCGTCAACTTCCTCATTCGAATCGCTTGCCAGGTAGTGTGTTTATTCTGACAAGCAAGTACCAACGTGGCATCAGTAGCCACAACCAGAAACCCCTCTTTCCATAGGAGTCCTTTTATGCTTGGATTATCCTAGTATTTGTGGACTTTGTTTGGCTGAAAGATTAGAAACTTGAGTGCAGAACTGTAAAAAAGTGTTTTAAGGAGGAAAGAAATTGAATTTGATAATCAGTTTCTGCATGTTTTCATCTCACACCTGATGGCTGTTATACATGAGAGGTGGGCTTTAGCTTCTTATTGTTGGCATTATTTGTTTATAACTGATGCAGGGACCGTGCACTTTGCTTCTTCATTACTTTCTCTTTTCAACACGTCCTGTATAAAGGTGACCTGTGGAGTTTGGCCACAGCCAGGCAAAGACTTTGAAAAGTTTCCTTAATTCATGTATGTGTTTGCCTGATGCTGCAAAGTATGCTCTTTTATTGCCTAGATTTAACGGCAAGAGTATTTAACCCAAAACTGAAGAGTATTCAGAGTTTCGTAGGGAAAGACTATTTGAATTACATATCTAAGGATAACAATTGTAATTGAATTTGCAAGATCAGATACATGGAATGACTACTTTTCATGCAGCATGTAGCTTTTCACCAAGTTCTGTTAAGAATTAACTTCTCCAGAGTGGGGAAGATTGGCTGGTGTAGCTCAAAGCTGAAACCGTTTATGGCTTCTGCAGCAGACTCAGCTGGTAAGTAACACAGGAGCTTATACACCACAGAACAGGCGTGAATTGAGTGAAGATTTATGCACGTTTGTGGATACCTTGCAAACAGAAAAGGTGATGAGAGTTGTAGTAATACCGTATGGGTTTACCCTTCTTTTAATATACCTCTGATGGGTGATTTGGGGTAATTAGCTAGCGGTTTAGACCCCAGTTTTGATATTTGCTACTAGTTGTCAGCTTTTTGTGCAGTTAAATGCCCTGTGACTATACTGATAAAACTACTTAAACTCATCCATTTCAGAAATAAGAAATTATGTGCTTGCCTGGAATGCATAATGAATTAATGAGTTGGCTACAAAAGGGTGTCATTTGTGAACTCTGATGAATTGCTAGGTAAACGACAACTCAAACACGGCCGGTTCTCCTGGGGAGTTACTGTCTCGCCGCTGTGTCAACCTTCTGAAAACGGCTCTGCGACCAGACATGTGGCCAAAATCAGAACTGAAGTTGCAGTGGTTTGATAAGCTGCTGATGACTGTGGTAAGTACCGTTCTAGGCCTGTGGGTTTGCTTCTGCAACAAACAAACTATCCTAGGGGTCATTTTGTAGTTAGAATAATATGTCTAGGAATATTTTATTTCCTCTTGTGTTTTTTTTGCCCAGTTTCAAATATCCCCTTTTCTTACCTATAAGTACAACCTGTAGTAGAATGTGCTGGTTTAGGTCTTGGCGGAAGGCCTGTGTCTGGAAGTTGCTGACAAACAGAGAAGATGTTATCATCTCCAGAAAGCATTTAGAGCCAGCAAGGCAACTTTCAAAACTGAGGAACATACTGTAAATGCTTAAGTAACATTTTTATGGGTAAAGATTTCATAGCACCTGGTATTTTAGTGTTTTATATTGCACGACATCCAAAAGATGGATGTGAAGCTTGGCCAGTGTAGAAACCTCAGCTTGATTACAGGTTGTCAGCAGGTTTGTTCTGAACTTGCTGCATTTCTGTTTGTGCTCTCTGCAGGAACAGCCCAACCAGGCCAACTTTGCCAACATCTGCACGGGACTGGAGGTGCTGAGCTTCCTGCTGAGCGTGCTGCAGCCGCCCGCGGTGCTCAGCAGCTTCAAGCCGCTGCAGCGCGGCGTGGCCGCCTGCATGACCTGCGGCAACACCAAGGTTCTGAGGGCAGTGCACAGTTTGCTCTCTCGCTTGATGGGCATTTTTCCTACAGAACCGAGTACGTGCTATTTTCTTCCTCCTTTTATCCTTTATTGCTGCATAACTTAAGTGATTAAGGGCAGGGTGAAGACACTCTTTGGAATGTGCTAATATTCTGTTTTATGATTCCTGCATTTAATGGTCCATTTTAGCTTGCACTTTGAACCTCTGCTTAAAAAGAAAAGCTGAAATAAGTAATCATGTGGAATACATCATTATCCATTGACATAAAAACTTAATAACCTGTGGCTGTCATAACTTTAGTTCAAGAAATGCATGCTATAAATTTAATGTATTTTTGCAATCATCATTTTTCAGCTTAAGAAGTGCATTTTTTTTTTTAGTTGTTAAGCTTTTCTGTTTTGCTAAAACAAGGAAGGGAGAGTGTGAAAAAGAAAGACAATAGGTAATGTGCTATATCTTAATATAAACTAATCTAGATAATCTTTATTAAACACATCAGTAATGTAAGACTTCTCATCCATATGAATTATTTAGAGGTAGTGGCACACTATAGAAACATATTGGTCGTATAATAAAGAGGTTGATGTAAGTGAAGGATCTCTCGTGTCACCTTGGTTTATTAGCGAGATGGAGTTCCCACGATGGTGTGGGCGAGCGGATGTTCGCAGTGTAACTGTTCCTTGCTCTGTGCCTGACGTTACCAGAATTGAACACGACTCTCCTACCTCTGCAGGTACCTCAAGCGTCGCTTCCAAGTATGAGGAGCTGGAGTGCCTTTATGCTGCGGTTGGAAAGGTTATTTATGAAGGACTTACCAATTATGAAAAGGCCACCAATGCTAACCCTTCTCAGCTCTTTGGTAAGCCTCACGTCTGCAGCAGCCACTGCGCAGTGCCCCCTAACGAGTGTGGGCTTTGTCAGGAGCTTTTCTTGTCGGTAAGGAGGTTGCAATCGGCCTCGTGCAGAGGCGGCCGCGGGAAGCGCTTGGAGCTGACTCGCGAGCTGGGGATGTCTGTTCTCTGGGAAGAAAGGGACGGGGGCTCATTCCGCTCTGTTCTGGCAGCTGACGTGGCAGCTCTTACTGGAAGTGGGGAGCTCCAGCTGTGCTGGGTGGAAGCCTTTTGTACTCAGAGTGCCCAGGAAAGAGATGCAGCTCTCAGATTAACCAAAATACAGAGTGAAAGTTACTGGAAACCAAAATCCTGTGGGTACTACTCTGAGGTATAATAGGGTATTTCAAGGGATCTGGGCAAACATTCTTAGGTGTTACTGCCTTATACTTTATTTTTCAGTTGTCTTTAAAGCCACATTTATCAGCTGACGTAGGTAGTGTAGGAAGATTTATGTATTTATAAATCTTGAGTTCTCAGTAAGTAGAAATTATGAAAAGCTATTTTTTCTTGATTGAGCAAATCTGAATTTTTAGCATATCCCATTCTGAAGACCTGAAATTTTATGTTCTTGTTCTTTGTACTTAATGTAACTGGTAGGGAGCTCAGCTACATACTGCAATTACAAAGATACATTGGATAATGCTGTTTGGCCCAGAAGTGGTTGTGTTGGTAATATAGGCTTGAAATTGCCCCATTTTGGAAAAGTTGTTGACTTAAATGGCAAATGACCTTCACTGTTCTACTCTGTGATCTGTGCAGGCAGCTCTGATTTCGCTTGGGGAACTGCCTGTTTCTCAGGTGTCAGGCGGTGCCTTACAACAAACTAACCAAGAAGGGTGTTTCTTACACTGCGTCCAGAGCCCCACTGAAAAGCATCAGCACAATCTCACCGTCAGGTGGTGCATAACTTACGGAACCTGTGCTGGAGAGGCTGAGCTTTCTGTGCCGCGTTCTGTGCCGCGTTCTGTGCCGCGTTCTGTGCCGCGTTCTGTGCCGCGTTCTGTGCCGCGTTCCGTGCCCGTCTGAACAGCTTTTGAAGCAACCATTCAGTGAACAAAGCGCCCTTCTGCGAATGTCGTTGTGGGCCTCTCCTGAACGATGGGGCTGCAGAAAGGAAAGGAATGGCTGTAGGCTTTGTGGGGGTACGGTTTGACAGGATGTTTGTAGTTTTTTAAAAGTATTAAGTATTTTAAAACAGAGATGTTGCTAAAACGGGTTGGTCTGCGTGGATGCGGATAAGCTGTCAACAGCTGTGTCGTTCGAAGGGAGCGTGGTCTCGTAGGCATCGTGCGTTCATGAACTGCCAAAAGTACCAAAAGTGTTTCAATAGTGTTTGCTTTTTCAGTCTACGGTAACGGATTTACGAAACTGTAGAAAACCAAGATTGTGTAACTTTTTAAAATTGTTAATTACTAAACCCAATCCCATTAATGTAAAAGTTTTGCTAGTTTTTGCCACTAAAGCAAAGGTGCAACGTTAGGAGTTAGTTTCACTTTGCCTGGATAACCATTTGTTGTTGTAAGGCCCTGGAGCAGTATCTGCTCTCAGTTCCTCTCTTTCTCTCCTCTCTTTCTCCCCCTTGTCCATCCGTCACGCACTTAGATACAGAACTTTCCAATATTTTGCTTATTGCAGAAATTAAACTTTAGATTAAAGTTGAGACCGAAAGGTTTTCTTCGAATCTATCCAGGTTTCTAGTCCCTGTGACCTGGGTAGGCCGTGTGTTTTCACAGCAGGACAGAACACAGGTAGAACACCTGCCTCTCTCGCTTGTGTCCCACTCAATAGAGGTTTTACAGAAGTATTGGTTTTTATCCGCAGGTACTTTAATGATCCTGAAGTCCGCATGCAGTAACAACCCCAGCTATATCGACAGGCTGATTTCGGTTTTCATGCGATCTCTGCAGAAGATGGTCAGGGAACACCTAAACCCACAGGCGACAGCAGGAGCGGCAGAAGCAAATACAGGTATCGCTTTAACAGACTGTTTGTTAATACTGGAACAGCAGTTTGAGTTACGTTGGTAGAGCTGATGCTTTTGTTTTCATGTCTGTACAGTTCTCTCTAAACAAATGAACTGGGTCATGAGTCGTTGCAAAACTAATCAGATGTTCTTTTAGAAAGAGAATCCCATGCTAGTGAAGACGGCTGTAATTTATTAATGAATAAGCTGCTGAAGAAAATACTCTGCAAGAATTGCTGCTGTTAGATTCTGAGCTCATATTTTAATTAGGTAAATGAGAACCTTGGAAATTTTATTAACACTGAGAAAGAATTGGAAAATTATTCAACTTGACAGATAAGCAAGTCAGGAAATGAAGAGAACAGAATAGATGTGCCGCATCATACGGTATTTCTTTCACAAGTTTAATTGCGGTTTTTCAACACTGGGATTTCATGATATCTCTTACCAAAGATTTACTGAAATGAAAGCCCACAGGTTTGCCTTAGGATTCTGAATGGATTTGGGTGCTTTGGAAGGAGTCTGTCACACTCCTTTAGGAATGGAAAGTAGTCCAGGTAAGAGACATTGCGAGTGACCCCCGGGTGTAGTGAGAAGGTGCCGTGATGCTCAGGGACGGGGTTTAGTGCTGGACTGGGCAGTGCTGGCTTAGCGGTTGGATTTGATGGTCTTAAAGGTCTTTTCCAACCTAAACGATTCTGTGATTGTCATAGCTGTTTCTAAATTACAGTAGCTTATCTTGAAAATGTCTTTACGAGGCGTTTTATGGTCATCTAAACAAAGCTAATCCTCCCCCTGCATCCACAGCAGGTACGAGTGAGCTGGTGATGCTGAGCCTGGACCTGGTGAAAACTCGCCTGGCCGTGATGAGCATGGAAATGAGGAAGAATTTCATACAAGCTATTCTAACATCTCTCATTGAAAAATCGACGGATGCCAAAATTCTGCGTGCAGTGGTAAAAATAGTGGAAGAGTGGGTGAAGAACAATTCCCCAATGGCAGCTAATCAGGTACACTGAGAAGACAAAATCATTATTGCACTCAAGTATCAAATACATGTGTAAACCACTGTTATAATTCATTACTTTTTGACAGTGAGGCATCTAAGAGTCTGTTGTATGTGTTTAGATGCCCCTGATGAGGTTTGGAATGCTTTGCGTCCCCTGGGAAGGTAACTGGAGGTGCTTGGTGGTTTTTAGGCTTGTGTTAGATGTGTGATCTCAGATGCTGCTTTGCTGAGACCTTGTCTTGAAGTAAAGATTTTAAAATCCATTTCACATGCACTTGGCTAGAGAGACCCTTCCGGAAGAGCACGACTAATGCTGGTCTAAATCACGTTATTCGTGGAACATCTTGTGGCCTCAACTTGCCCTGTTTTCTGTTAGATTTGAGTACTTGACAACCTAGAACTGTATAAAAAGACCTACTCTTTTTTGTAATCTACAACTTCAACCTGTTTATAGCAATGATTTTAAAATTCTCTAACATATATTGGAAGGATTGATTTGTTTCTGTTTTCGAGAGCTATGACCCCCTTACCAAGCTATTTTTCAGTATTGAGAGCAAAGGAGCGCTACAAAGGAAGGCCGAGCTGGGCTTTGGCTGTGCTGGTTCTCTGCGTGCTTTAAGATGAATTGACAAAATTAATCATGTCTTCTTTTAACACAGACGCCTACTCTGCGGGAAAAGTCCATTTTACTAGTGAAAATGATGACTTACATTGAAAAGCGTTTTCCAGAAGACCTTGAATTAAATGCCCAGTTCTTAGACCTTGTTAACTATGTCTATAGGTAATTATGGCAATTAATCATTTATTGCAGCTTATTGGTTCATAGTTTGTACCATATGACCTTTGTAACATGCCATCAGTCTTTTTAGGTCTGAATTTGGTGTTGGTGGTATTTACGGAAGACAAAGTGAAAACACAAGTCCCTTAGAAGGGGTTTTGGTTTTGGCTCCGAGCAGCAGCCTGTTCCTTTTCCTGTAGCTGCTGGTATCCGAAGAGCTGCGGTGGCAGCTGGAATCTGACCGTCTTTTGACAGCTGTAGCCTATTAAGACTTCTGCTTTTAAAACTGCGTGTAAATTATACTTTGAGGAGACTTTGCTGGCTAAACTGGCAGGTTTTGTAACATGATGAAATAATGAGAATAGTTACCATATTAAAAAATGCCACATATTTAATCTTGTGCTGATGATTCAGGTTATTTTGAGTTCCTGTTTGCTGCTGTTAGTGTTCTGGTTAACTGTGTCAAACCCTCGTATGGACATGGTCAGAAGGTTTTATCAGTGAATGTCATTTGGCATTCCCAGGAGGATATAGGTGTGGCTGAATTTGGTTCACGATTACGATGACATTTTATCCTCAAAGAGTTTTTTGCAGTAGTTCTGGGGAAGTTTCCAAAGAGCACCAGTATTGTCTGTGCTGTTTCTCTGAAGTGCTGCCCCGGGATGCGTGGCACAGCAGCCGGGCTTCTCCAGAACCTCACCTCTTTGCATTTTGCTGTTTTGTGCACAAAACCCAGAAGGTTTCTCTGTCTAACGTCCGTGTCCCTTCGCTTCTGTTCGTTTCAGGGATGAGAGTCTCTCTGGCAGCGAGCTGACTGCGAAGCTCGAGCCGGCGTTTCTGTCGGGGCTGCGCTGTGCCCAGCCGCTCATACGAGCCAAGTTCTTTGAGGTCTTCGACAATTCCATGAAACGGCGCGTTTACGAGCGCCTGCTTTATGTGACCTGTTCTCAGAACTGGGAAGCGATGGGCAACCACTTCTGGATAAAACAGTGCATCGAGGTAGGGAAATTATTTGTGTCAGAAGTACAATCGTAATTTGACAAACATGTTTTATTCCCCATTTTCCGTGGCTGTGTTTAAAAGCATTATGCAGTTTGTATCTCGTAGTATGTATTATCTGTATCAAAGCTAAAAATACCAAGTCTGTTGCCTCAGATACTTGCAGTGATTGATAAATATTAAACCACAGTGGTGTTTTCCTTGAAATACTACAGTGAAACGTATATTTAACAACTCCTGTTGTGTTTTAATGCCCCAGCTGCTGTTGGCAGTGTGCGAGCGGAATACGACGATAGGGACAAGCTGCCAGGGCGCTATGCTGCCCTCCATCACCAACGTCATCAACCTGGCTGACAGTCACGACAGAGCAGCGTTCGCCATGGTCACCCACGTCAAGCAGGAGCCTCGCGAAAGGGAGAACAGCGAATCCAAAGAGGAGGTAACTTACAGAAATCTTTTTGATGGCATACAGCTCTTCCTGGTTTCTCGTCAAGTCAACCTGCAGGATGTGTCTTGAGCTGATGTGCACGGATTATTCCGTATATCTTGTGTTTAATACGTTGTAGTTTAGCCATGCGTGGGTTTCTCAGAACTCCACTCATTTGAGCTGACCTTTGCTATAGCACTGTAGCAGTTCTGTATCCGAACCTGAGGAACTAGCAGAGATAAATGGCGAGACCTGAAATAAGTTGATTGGAAGGGTATTTTGTGTTTGTTTGGAAAAAAGCACAAGTGCTTAGGAAAAATCTGCGTGCTCTGCGTTGTTTGCTTCTGCATAGGATGTCGAAATAGACATCGAGCTGGCTCCGGGGGATCAGACCAGCACACCCAAAACGAAGGAGCTTTCGGAGAAGGACATTGGCAATCAGCTGCACATGCTGACCAACCGCCACGACAAGTTCCTTGACTCTCTTCGGGAAGTGAAGGTTGGTAGGGGTCGGTTGTTTCCGGACTCCCCATGGTAATCCTACGGCTTCAAACTGACTTGACGTGCTTTTTTTTTTCCTTTTTTATCTCACACTTCAGATTTTTTTTCACTTTTTTTCCTTTTTAACGGATACGTCTCTCATGATCTCATCTGAGTTCTTACTTGCATAAAGTAAAAAACTCTTAAGCCTTCACTGAGTTGCTGGTTGTTACTCTGTCCCTTTCCACCTGTAAGTGTGTTATAGCTGTTCAGTTAAGAAAACAATGATGGCAAAGACCAGGTATAGGATCAAAAAAGTGTATGGTATCTTAGGATTAAATAATTCACCAGGAGATAATTCTAGCTGAAAGCCGTGTTGAAATCTCATGGTTGTAACAGTTCTATCCATTTTTTTTTAAATGGTTACAGTGCTGAATCCATCTCGATCCATGTGAAAATACGATTAAATTTTGTTACAGTCACCTGTATTGCTGAAGGAAACACTTATTTAATCTGTTGATTGGAAAACGCATTTGCATTCCTGCTTAAACAACTATATAACTGTGAACTGTTTCTCCACAGTATTAATTGTATTTCCCCATTGATTTACATCTCTGTTTCTAGACGGGAGCGTTGCTGAGCGCCTTTGTGCAGCTGTGTCATATTTCTACACCATTAGCAGAGAAGACCTGGATTCAGCTGTTCTCACGGCTTTGGAAAATCTTGTCAGACAGACAACAACATGTAAGAGTCTCTCTCCTCACTTACAGATTCTTCTTTGTGAACGACTCGTGTTCAGGAAGATGTGTTTGTGTGATCAGTGACTCGTTCACTTGCTTGAGAAGCTTGCTGTTCTTCGTGAGCACTGAATGCTGTATGCCTCTGCCAGTACGCCTTTTGAAAGAAACAGGACCCTTCGATTTAAACAGAGAACTACACTTATCAAATTATTGTTCCCTGCATTAGTGAGATTTTTAATCTGAATTCTCTAATTGAAGAATCAGAATGAGCAATGCCGTGTTTCCCTGCAGGCCCTAGCGGGTGAGATCAGCCCTTTCCTGTGCAGCGGCAGCCACCAGGTGCAGCGCGACTGCCAGCCCAGCGCCCTCAACTGCTTTGTGGAAGCCATGTCGCAGTGCGTTCCCCCCATTCCCATCAGACCCTGCGTCCTGAAGTACTTGGGGAAAACCCACAACCTCTGGTTCCGTTCTACGCTGATGCTGGAACATCAAGCCTTTGAAAAAGGACTGAGTCTGCAGATCAAGCCTAAACAGACAACAGAATTTTATGAGCAGGAAAGCATAACTCCTCCTCAACAGGTAGCGTTCTATTGATTGAAATGTGAAGAGAAAACATGCAGTGACAGTATAGGACAATAGTATCAAGAATCATTTAGGTTGGAGAAGACCCTTAAGATCATTGAGCCCAACCATAAACCTCACACTGCGAAGTCCACCACTGGAGCACGTCCCTGAGCGCCACGGCTGCAGGTTTCTGCAGCACCTCCAGCACATCCCCGGGCAGCCTGTTCCCGTGCCTGACAACCCTTCTGTAAAGAAACTGTTCCAGATATCCAATCTAAGCTTCCCTGGGCACAACTTGAGGCTGCTGCCTCTTGCCCTACTGCTTGGTATCTGGGGACACTGACCCCACCTCACTACCACCTCCTTTCGGGTACTTACAGAGAGCAAGGAGGTCTCCCCCCAGCCTCCTTTTCTCCAGACTGCACGCCACCAGTTACTAGTTGCATGCTTTCTGGAGTTTTAAAAAGAGTTCCTATAGACACTTTGCTGTTTCCATGTCTTTCTCAATTTTCTGCAGCGTAGAACGTGGTTTTGCTACCTGCTGTGCTTTGTAAGGACAGCTTGACTGTGGAGAAATCTGTGTGCTTCACTTTGTAGGAAATACTGGATTCCCTCGCCGAGCTCTACTCGTTGTTACAGGAGGAGGACATGTGGGCCGGACTGTGGCAGAAACGCTGTAAATTCCCGGAGACAGCAACAGCTATTGCCTATGAGCAACATGGCTTTTTCGAACAGGTAAGGCCAGTGGTGTCAGAAACTGTTTGAGTAGTTCTGCTGTCAGGGTGAATATTAATATGAATATTAATAAACAGCTTAGTCTTTTAACGTAGTGCCCCAGCTGCTTTACTGGCTAAAGTAGTTTAAGGCCGTGTCATACCCAGATAAGGTGAGAGTTTTGAGCACATCATCAGTTGTTCATTACAGCTCTAAAGCTGCCAAATAGTGACGATATTCAGGAATGACTTAACACACTTTTTTTCCCTAAACTTTGAATTTATAAAAGAATTTATATAAAGAATTTATTTTTAAATAGAAGAATGTTCAGTTAATGTGTCTATAGCAAATGGAAGAATAAAGTGGTTTGGATTTTATTTAGGCACAGGAAACTTATGAAAAAGCAATGGAAAAGGCTAAAAAAGAGCACGAACGGAACAACGCTTCCCCTTCCATCTTCCCCGAGTACCAGCTGTGGGAAGATCACTGGATTCGGTGAGGCTCTAAAGCTCAGGTAGAGCAAGTGTAAACCCTGCAATAGAAGTAGAAGACTCTGCTGGTTTAAAGCATTAGTTACGGGAATAAACGTGCTCGGGACTTAGCTCAGATACAAGAGCAACTTAAGGGAATAAAGCCCGCTATTCTTTACTCCCCTACCAAAGCCTCAGAAGCGACCTGCCTGAAGTGTTGTACAAATGTAATTTGCTATTGGTGAAACTGGAGCTGAAATTTGTTTTTCCTATTTAAAATGGCTGTTCTGGGAGACCCAAAATGCAGCTCTTCCCTGTTCACAGATCTGTGTTATGACTGGGAATAAGTTCAAAAAAGGAAATCTTCCCATCTGGGTAAAAGTTCTGCAGTGCTTGCAGAGCTGTTCATAGACAAACAAATATGCGGATAATATTCCAATACACATCATCTATAGTCGCTTTTACTGAAATTTTTTTGTTTTTCGTAAGCGAATTGACAATGGTTTTGATTTTCTCAGTTGCTCCAAAGAGCTGAATCAGTGGGAACCTTTGACAGAATACGGCCAGTCCAAAGGTCACATAAACCCTTACTTGGTCCTGGAGTGCGCGTGGAGGGTCTCCAACTGGACTGCCATGAAGGAGGCTCTGGTGCAGGTGAGCGGGGGCGTCTCGCGCTCCTCTTCGGTGTCTTTGTTCGTCTGACCGCTGGCGTTTTTAACCAGGCGGAGTCACGGTTCACTTCGCGCACGCAGTGAGCTGCTCTTTGGCAGTTTTCCTTGGATGTCCCCGCTCGGCTGGGTGGTTTGGCAGCTGGGGGCCGTCACTTCAGCAGGCAGGCTTGGCTCTCTTTTCTGCCTCTTCATAGAGCTGTACCCTGTAAGGAATGCAGCCAGGACAGGTGAAAGACATGGGGCGTGCTCACGGGACGTGAAACAGAAACAAGTGCTTGCCACAGGAGTGTGTGCCAGCAGGGTACGCAGAGAGACTTAAAATGGGACCCTTGCATGTATATGAGACCATTTAAAATAATTCAGTGTTGAGGAGGGACTGTTCTTGTATTTAACACCTTTACAGGGACAAATTTCCCTTTTGTGAAAAGGAGTAAAGTAAGAAAATACATCTGTTATCATCTTGCTGTCTGTGGGAAATGTCACTATGCTTCTGAGTGTGAAAAGACAAAAGGCCATTGCCTCTGTTTTTGTTTTAGCACTGGAAGGGCAAAGCCAAAGTGTTGTCAGCTTCTGCTGGCCAAGCTTCCAACTGCTAAACACACAGAACATTTTAAGATGCTTGGGAGCGCTAGCGGTTGGAGCCAGTGTGGTCAAGCCTAGAAGGTGGAATATCTCTTTTAAAGCCTAAACCAAGAAATGTCTTGTCCAGTATATTATAAACCCCGAGTTCAAAGAAAAGGAGATCAATGGCGTCTGGCAGGTTCTGGGCGCGGAGGTTGGCAGGGCGAGCAGAAGTGACAGCCACGAGTGGCTGCTGGGGTGCGTGAGGGCGCTGAGTGCTGTGGATGTGCTCAGTCAATAGACCGGTACTGAACGGCTGAGGAGAAGGTGCTGCTGAAGCCGTAAACGGAGCTTTCGTGGCTCTACTCAGATACTTGTAACAGTGGCAGGACACGTCTGCATAAATGTTAAGATATGAAAGAATAATTGATTCTCTGCTGCTATACTCGCTACTCCAGCTTTGTTGGTATTCTTTAATGTGGCTGTTTTTATCAAGTTCTATGGCTGATTCACAGGAGAGGTCAGAAAAGACAGCAAATGTGTATCAGTTTTCCTAAATCTTAGTGAAACATTTTTAATAATCTACCTAATAAAGTTGAGCTATTAACATAGCAAGTGGCCTTTGAGAGCACGCAGGACTCATTTCCATTTGCTCACATGGCCATTGTGGTTAACGATCCAGGAGATAATGTAATCAAGACAGAGATGATTTTCGCAGTGTAAATGGAAAGAGCAACCTGGCAGTTTCTCTTTGCTGGCTCAGGCGTGGAAGTCGGTTGAGGATGACAGAACTAACAGTTGTAGTGGTTAAGGTGCAGTGTATCAACGAGGAGATAGTGCAGAGGGATCGCTGCGCTGCGTGCCGATCCGTAGAGGGTTTGATGTAAAGCAGCGCAACGGGAAGTGAACGACTTCCAGACCGAAGGCCTGGGGGTCAGCTGTGAGCGTTGGTGCAGGTTCACTGGGAAATGCTCCCTGAACCTGGTTCTTAGAAGCGCTTGGCAGTTTCTAGTTGCTGTATTTCTACTGTTTGTGGATTTGAAGAAAACGGTGTAAGGTTATTTTGTACCTGATTTTAGCACTGTGACCTTGCCTTTGCACCTGTACTCAGGAGTTACTTTGACATCAAAGTCAGTTGTAGATGTCTTAAAAATTATTAACTGTTTATTCCCATAGACTTAGCAGTGTCCCAGAGCAGGCAGTTAGGAGCTACACTGCCAGCATAGTGTGCTGCCGTAAAGGGACGGGATCCTCCCAAGGGAGAAGTTGACGTGCCCTGATGTTGGGGGTAGTGCATCTTCTCTGCAGAGAAGCATCTTCTTGATTGACGCAGGGCGAGCGGGTTTGCGGTGTTTGTTTAGTTCTTTAAAGTCTGCGTTAGAGTCTGAATGATCTCGACTGGGCTTCTGTCCGGTGCCTTGCAGGTGGAGCTGAGCTGCCCGAAGGAGATGGCGTGGAAGGTGAACATGTACAGAGGGTACCTGGCCATCTGCCACCCCGAGGAGCAGCAGCTGAACTTCATCGAGCGCCTGGTGGAGATGGCGAGCAGCCTGGCCATCCGGGAGTGGCGGAGGCTGCCGCACGTGGTCTCGCACGTTCACACCCCCCTTCTCCAGGTGAGAACGAAAGTGCTTTATTGCCCGTTATTTTCCAGAAGCAGTTTTCAGGACTTTGAGTAACTGTGAGCATAAAATATTTCACTATATAGTACTGATTGTTTTTTTGTAGTGGTATTTTTATGGTAAAAGTTGCAGAATGTGCATTTTGATTTGGATTCCTTTTAAAGTTTTTGTAGTTTACCTGAATCCATTCTGTTTGTGGCATACTGAGGTAGCTCTTCAAAAATTGATCAGATGGCTCAGCCTTTTTAGTGGACTAATGCATGATGCACTGCAGTGCTTGAGGACCGTGAATATTCAGTGGGTTTTGAAGCAAAGTCCATTTTGGATGGATATATTACTACAGTATGTTACTTGCAGAAGTGTTGAAATAACCACCTAAGTGTTCTTCTCAGTTAAATGTGTTGCATGTGGTATGGAATTTTGTCAACTCTAATGTGCTCCTGTATTGTTTTAAACTTTTTGGCCTCAAGATGCTTCCAGAAGCTTCTGGAGACTGAGCCTTGTGTCCTCTGATTTGCGTTGTACGGCTGCAGGCAGAGCGTGGCAGCGGTAGGGCAGCACCGGCTCCACTGTGGGGTCTGGACAGGGTCACTTGTCGTCTAGGCCGTGTCCTTGCTTGGATGTCCTGATGGACGTGCGCCCGGTGGAGATGAGCGGCGGTCGCTGGCGAGGGAACCCGTCATGTCCGGGCAGGAGCGGTGGAACAGCCGAGTGCAACGCGAGCTGCCGTTCCACCAGAGGGGTGCGCTCAGTGATGCGCTGCTCACCGGGCTCTGCATGGCCCTCGCCTGCAGGGATGCAGGGGCCCTGGCTTTCCGAGTTGCGTGTGATGTAGTGCCTTCTGTAGTTCTGTTAGGATCAGTAGCTTTGCCCTGTGTGTGATGTAGTGCCTTCTGTAGTTGTGTTAGGATCGGTAGCTTTGCCCTGTGTGTGATGTAGTGGTTCTGTAGTTGTGTTAGGATCAGTAGCTTTGCCCTGTGTGCGATGTAGTGGTTCTGTAGTTCTGTTAGGATCAATAGCTTTACCCTGTGTGCAATGTAGTGGTTCTGTAGTTCTGTTAGGATCAGTAGCTTTGCCCTGTGTGCAATGTAGTGGTTCTGTAGTTCTGTTAGGATCAATAGCTTTACCCTGTGTGCAATGTAGTGGTTCTGTAGTTCTGTTAGGATCAATAGCTTTACCCTGTGTGCAATGTAGTGGTTCTGTAGTTCTGTTAGGATCAGTAGCTTTGCCCTGTGTGCAATGTAGTAGTTCTGTAGTTCTGTTAGGATCAGTAGCTTTGCCCTGTGTGCCGCGCCCGGTGTGGTTCAGGGGTAACCGAATCTGCGTGCTCTGAGGCGCCTCTGGAGCGACCGGCCCTGTGTGCACAGCTCAGACACCGGCCCAGAAACTGCAGTTTTCTAATATAGGTTGATTGATCAGGTGAAGGGAATGGAGGTGGAAGTTTCCTTCAAACTGAGAGGAAGTTGTCAGTTCAACAAACAAAACATTGTACCTGTTTAAGCTCTACCATGGAATGAATTCCTTCCTGCTCCGTTTTCACTGATATTTCACGTTTTTCCTCCCCCAAGCCTGGCAGTGTCTGCAGCGTGAAAGCGTTAGTGCTGCGAAATACAGTGTTTAAATGCTGTCCGATATCAATTAAAACAGGCTTCAAAAATAACCTAATATGTATATATCCCTCCTGAAGAAATGATAAATCAGTCCATGACTGACGGGGGTACAAATGCAGCCATGAATTTGCACTGCAGTAATTACTTTTTTTAATATCAGATAGCATGTGATTAAATACCTGTGAGAAAATTAAGTTTCTGTGATGGATGGGTGCAGGGTGAAGGTTAAGCTATTGTGAGAGCCGATACCGAGATGATTGTAGGAAAATATTACTGTGTTTAATTCATTTTGTTTCCAGAGATTTCACGCTGTAAATTTGGACTGCCTCTTTTTTTTTTCCCCTCCAAATAGTTATCTTATTTGGCTGATGAACAATGAATGCAACTGCTATCTGCCAAGAGGTAGCTTAGAGAATACTGCAGTGGTTTTATTGCGCTACAGGTAATTAAATCCGTTCGAGTTTGCGGGCCTGTCCTCCAGGTGGTTGTTGAGCAGTGGCTGCGGCCCCCTTGGTTTGCTCCTCCTTCACTGGAGGGCAGTGCCTGACACCGCAAAACCAGCCTGACCTCAAGAGCTCTCAAAGCGGAGGCATTTGCAGAGTATCCTGACGCCTCCCGCAGCGCACAGGCAGCGTTTCTGTTCATTCAGGTTTCTATCAAGGGTTGGGATCAGGCCCAGGGCTTTTAGACTAGGAAGTTCTGTTAAAAGCTTTGATCTTTATTTCTTCAAAGTTCTGTTAAAAGTTTTGTTTAAGGTCCATATACCTACTTGATCCTTGTATTCAGCACACCGTCTATATATTTACTTGTGCTTTCCTGTGATGAGGGTTGACGTAGTAAGTTCAAACCTGTATGCTAGAAGGTAATTCTAACTTGTGGTTTTATTTTGAAGTGTGTGGGGGTAAGGATAGGTGCGTATGCTATCAAGGCAAGACATGTCATAGCTGCAAGCTAAATTTAGCAAGCAAGCCCATAGTGCTATAGGAAGAACGCAGTAATGTCTGTTTGCAGGCAGATGATGTTGGGTGTCCAGGTTCTGTCGGAGTGAGGCCTGTGTGGAATGAGACTTGTACCCCATCCCCGGGGAGCCGGGAGCTCAGGTTACGCAGGGACCTCGTGCAGCGTGTAAGGAAGGACTTCATGTCACCTTGAGTGGGCTTTGAATAATTTGTTTGTTTATAAAGACCAGCAACCCGTTGGTGTAAATTCTGTGGATGAATTCACCATTTCAGTCAATGACTGGAGTGTTTCCTACTTTGTTATTGATCAGACTGGCTAAAGGTCATTTATGCAACTAATAGAGAGGTCCCTAAACCAGCAGAAATAGTTTCGTCTTGATCATTTAAAGGTGGCATCATTCACAGAGATCTTTTTCTAACAGTGAAATGGGCCAGTTTATTGAACTGTCCTTCATGAGAATTTGTATTGCTTAATGGTTTCTAGGCAGCACAGCAAATAATTGAACTTCAAGAAGCAGCCCAAATAAATGCAGGATTGCAGCCAACGAATCTGGGGAGGAACAACAGCCTACATGATATGAAGACTGTTGTGAAGACGTGGAGGAACAGGTTGCCCATCGTGTCGGACGATTTATCCCACTGGAGCAGCATTTTCATGTGGAGACAGCATCATTACCAGGGTAAAAGTGCCTGGTCCAGCATGCATTCATCATGTAATTTTCCAGACAGCACGTTGTTTGAAATAAGTCGTTATTCTTTTTATTTAAACATACAAAAATGCTATTGATTTTGACAAGCGTTTGTTTTTTATTCTGTTTCCATTCAAGTGTTTCATTATCTTAAGTCATCATTTCATATGTATTGCTGTGTAAGATATTGCTGAATATATAATTTCATTTATAATGACAGACATTTTGTGTTTTGTTTGTAGCCATTGTAACTGCATATGAAAATAGCTCTCAGCATGATCCCAGTTCCAATAACGCGATGTTGGGGGTTCACGCGTCTGCATCGGCAATTATCCAGTATGGAAAGATCGCTCGGAAACAGGGGCTGGTGAACGTGGCTCTGGATATTCTGAGTCGCATCCATACGATTCCAACCGTGCCCATTGTGGATTGCTTCCAGAAGATTCGCCAGCAGGTGAAATGTTACCTTCAGCTGGCTGGAGTCATGGGCAAGAACGAGTGCATGCAGGTACGGCAGCGCCGCCTGGAGCTCTTGGTGGAACCTGGAGGATCCCAGGGACCACCAGATGTGATTCCAGTAAACTGCCCGTATACACAACGGCTCTGAGATTTGCTGGCCGTGTTACACCATGCCCAGAATGTTGTTCTAAGCAGTGCTGTTAGTCAAAGGCAGTCTTTGTCCTCTTTGGACTGAATTTCTTACAGATCAGCTGAATAGAAACCAAAGTGGAAATATGTGGGGTTTTTTAATTTTACAAGATAGGTAAATGGAAGGAACTTTGAAAATTACGTGATTTACAGTAGGAAGAAATGATACTGCTGCAAGGCTAAATGGAGCTCTAAGGCGCTTTGGAGCGTGGCTCAGCGCGGGCTGCTGGCACGCCGGACTGAGATCCTGTTACAAGGAAAGGAAAAGGTGGCTGTAGGCAAACCCCACTCACGTAGGATTGTAAGGCCAGCAAACTGGGACCTTCTAATGTAATATAACATAACAAACAAGGTGGAAAAGATAACCCATCACCTGATGAATATTGCCTATAGTATCTAGTGATTTTGCATAGACCAGTGGAAATGTAAAGTTGTTGTCGGTCCAGACTTTTCTAAAATGAAAATTAAATGCTTGAAACTCATGTTATTTAAATGTTAGGATAATATTTTGCCTGTTTTTATGGCACTTTTGTTGTAATTAAAGCTTCCATGGCAGAAGGCTTTTCTCACTCAGGTGTATTTAACAGGGCCTTGAGGTCATTGAATCAACCAATCTGAAGTACTTCACCAAGGAGATGACCGCGGAGTTCTATGCGTTGAAGGGAATGTTCCTGGCCCAGATCAACAAGTGAGTATATGCTGCCTGGCACAGGCACTGGGTACCGCTGACAGAGATGCACCTGAAGCTTTTCACCACAGTGTTCGAGCAGGAAAGTTGTTCCATGTGTTTGTACCAGCCGAGAATTGTCACAACTCTGTAAGAAAGAAAAGGTACACGTGAGAGTTCCTTTGCAGTTTGAAGATGTAATGGCTGCTCATATTCCTAAGTATTGTAGAAAAAAGCTAGTTAAAGCAAACGTTGCGCCAGCTCTTCTTTAGAAAGTTTGATATTTGAAGGGTAGGACAGGAAGGGACAGGGAGAACAGGCTTGGCCAAAGCTTTGCTAAACTGATGTCTGGCTGATGTCCTCATGTAATTGTCAAACGGAGGTGTCTTTAGTTGTATTCTTAATGTAAATATCACACAGAAAACCACGGAAAACGAAAGTTCAGTCTAGAAGCTCAGAGCTGCTCCAGCATTAGCTGACCTTTTTGTTTCTCTGCTTTCTGTTTCGTTGTTCATTGTATATGTCTCGTGTAGCTGCAGCCGGTCAAGGCGCAGGAGGGTGTGCTGGTGTAGTCCGTGGTGCTGGCACAGCTCTGGCGTCCTCAGGGCACAGGAGGGTGTGCTGGTGTAGTCCGTGGTGCTGGCACAGCTCTGGCGTCCTCAAGGCACAGGAGGGTGTGCTGGTGTAGTCCGTGGTGCTGGCACAGCTCTGGCGTCCTCAGGGCACAGGAGGGTGTGCTGGTGTAGTCCGTGGTGCTGGCACAGCTCTGGCGTCCTGCAGTGTGGACAGCAGCGCTGGTTTTGGATACCTGCATTGGAAGGGCTGGTGTGCTGTGCGCTGGAGCCACCGTGCAGTGAGCGGTTGAACAGCTGGGTGCGGGCTGGCTGTCACACACCTCCTGCTCGCCGTTCTGCTCTATGCTGGTGGGCACCTGACCGTTTGGAGGAAGATCGCTCTTTAATTCAGTAAAAAAAGCCATCTCAGCTGTCAAATTTTGTTCAATGAGGCCAAGAAAACCCTTTTCAGATTTCCACAGCTTTTAGTACGGGCGGTATTTAATGGCAGTGTTGCTACCTGTTATGTATGCGTGGAATTATTTCTTTGCCGCTACATTGTGGACACTTAAGGGATGAAATCCATCAGCCGGTAAGCTGTACACAGCAACCTCACACAGCAATTTAAGTCAGGAAATGATGAATATCTTCTTCTGTGGATACAAGAGAGAATTTTAAATAGGCAGAATGTAATTAGTTTGATGGAAAGCACAATGGACTATTTTTTTTGGCCATAAGCAAGCGTAGTTTCAGCTGAGGTACAAAGAGAGGAAAGTGCACCTTGCCCCCGCCTTTTTTTATTATTATTTTTTTTTAATTCATGCAGATGAAATAAAAGGCAACTCAGCTATCTCTGTTACTTCTTTCAGGATGGAATGCATAAAGGTTTCTATTTAAAGGATGGTTCTGTCGTACTTACAGCTTCTTAATCTTAAAAAGCACGCATGCAGTGCATGCAGTGCAAGCAGGGCAGCGCAGCTCAGGGCTCGGGGAAGTCGCCCTTAGGAACACTCTTGAACCCCATACCCGGTGTCACCCACACGGAGTGGAAGGTCCCCTGCTCCCGCGCTGCCCGTCTGCGCGGCGGGGATAGAACGTTGGGAAGAAGCCAGCACGGGCGTCAGGAGTGATGGATTGCGGAGAACGAGAAACGAAAACCAGCGCAAATGTCCCCTTTTCGTAAAAGGGAAGGAGAGATACAAAGTCATCCATCAGGCTGCTGCTGCGTAGGTCGCTTTAAAGCCTCCATCTAGGGTGCAGAAAGCCTCTGAGGGCGAGTAACGTGTTTGTTCCATAGAAACCAGTGCAAACTTGGATAGACTTAGACTGCGTTACCTCAGTGTGGTTCATCTCAATGCTTATTCAGTAAGGGAGAAGTGAAGCGCTTTCTATTAATAAAGAATTTTGGAATGTTTAAATTTCATTTTGGTAAAGCGTCTATGAGTTTTCTCATCCTGCAGAGTTACATAGGTTCAAGGGCTGTCTGTATATCAGGGTGAATCATGCCGAATCCTGGGCTAGGATCACTTGAGGAAACCCAGAGAAAACTTCAGAAGGCTCAAACAAATCATTGTTTGGTTACCAAGAACTGTGAGATTAACCTTAATATTCCTTCCATTTTCCTGCTGAAAAATAAACTGCTAAAGCTGTGGGGATGAGGAACCAGCTCTTTCCAGAGAATGTTGATTGCAGATTTTGTCATGCCTCTGGTGGGAGAACAGTCCTGTAAGAGACAGCAAGTGGAACACTTGCCCGCTGTCGCTTTTGCTTCCTCCCTTTTCTGCTCAGCAGGGAAGCACTTTTTAATGCACTTGCTTCTGCTTTTCCTGTGTTCCCATGTGTTCTTTATCCCGCTGTCCTCCCTGGTTGCACGGGCAGCGTGCTGGAAGGCGTTTTTAGTGGGTTTTTCAGGGAGACTCTGGAGATCTTGGACATTTATGCAGTTGTTCCCATTATGAAGCTTTTGGTTTCACGGGCACTGAACTTAAGGAAAGCTGACAAAACCATCACAAGAGGCCTTTCTGGAGAACTTAGTGGAAAAATGCCATGGAGTAGTAAGAAAGTAATTGGGTGCCCTGTCAGAAATCTGACTCTTAAATAATTTAGCAACTTTTTGTTAGTGTAAGAGTGACGTTTCTCCTGGTCGCAATGCAGGTCTGAAGAAGCGAACAAAGCGTTTTCGGCAGCGGTGCAGATGCACGACGTGCTGGTGAAAGCCTGGGCCATGTGGGGCGATTACCTGGAGAACATCTTTGTGAAGGAGCGGCAGCTGCACCTGGGGGTCTCTGCCATCACCTGCTACCTGCACGCCTGTCGCCACCAGAACGAGAGCAAGTCCAGGAAGTACCTGGCAAAGGTAACGTCTCCGTGGCGAAAAGGAACTGGAGCTCCGCCGCTTCGGAAAAGGCTGCGATGATACCGGGGCCCAAACCGGTGCAATCAGAGAAACGGCAGCGACTGATGGGAAACTGTGATGTGGGTGGAGGTTTGCATACGGTTACCTCTAACTCGTCGGGGAGTTTTCTGTAGGTTTGGGACCTCTTTGTGAAAAGGGGTCAGATCCCATCCAGCACCTGTTCTGCATGATGCAGGGAAATAGCTGCAGGAAGGCATCGCATCCTTCGGTGCTTTAACATAACTTGATGTCTGTTTATCATTACTATGGATAATTCGTATTCACTTTTACTTCAGTATTGTATTCTATTCCAAATGAGCCTTTCTGTAAATTTTTACTCAATTCGAGAGAATTTCAGCCAAAGCTCTTTGTTTAATGCATTTGTCAGTTTGGGGGTATTTACTTCAGTCTCTCTCATGATGAAAGTTTAAAAATGCTAGCAGATCTGCAATGCAATCTGTTTTGAATATGAAACACAGCAAACATTTTTGCAGATGAAAGGTGGCGTCCATAGCCCTCTAAAGTGTATTGTTATCCTTGTCTGCTGGCAAAACTGGTAGAGATTTTAAGTCAGCGCTTAATAGATTTGCATTTGAATTAAATCGTAGAAAAGATATAACTGGGATGGACAGTTAAAATAATGAAAAACACTCAAAGAAATACTCAAGTTCTTGTGTCAGAGTTAATTTATCTGCATAGCAGATTTTAGGTTCTACAAACATGCCTCGTTTTCCACGCACCCCCCAACCAAAACCTTGAAGAATTTGTGGAATGCTTGTATGTTCACTGCCTTTCTCCTGGCTTCTTTCCCAGCAAGTAGTAAACTTACATTTACTTTTTACATCCTTCAAATATGATTTTTAATGGAAAGAATGGCATTGGCCAGGCGTAGTGAATGTAAGTTCTCGTGTCAGAGGCAACTTGAGCACGTGCCAGGACTCCAGTACCATATTAACAAAATCCCCGCGATGTTTGCGCGTCGCGCTGATGGTGTCTTCTCTCGCGGTTCTCCTCAGGTGCTGTGGCTGCTGAGCTTCGATGACGACAAGAACACGCTGGCGGACGCGGTGGACAAGTACTGCATCGGTGTGCCGCCCATCCAGTGGCTGGCCTGGATCCCGCAGCTGCTGACCTGCCTGGTGGGCTCGGAGGGCAAGCTGCTGCTCAACCTCATCAGCCAGGTGCGCTCGTTCTTCGTTGTCTTGAACCTTTGTCTGCAAAATGAGACACAAATACTTTTCAAAGCAAATTTAGAAAAATACTATTGAGTGCAACTGTTGAGGAGTTTGAAAATGATAAGTAGACTATTTTAAATTTCAAAGTGAGCATTGCTTAATGCGATTAAATCCAGTGAAATTGTGTGCCATATGTGCCTGGGGTGTTACAGCTTTCCCGCTGGAATTCTGTGTATTACATATTTATGAACATTATAGACCACATTTAGAAATATATAGTTAAATGCTCGTAATGCAGTAGTAGGGATAACTAATTGTTAGCTTTGGTGACTAAAGGGCAAACTATTTCATTAGGGCTCTGGTTTTTAGTGGACTTGAATTTAAAGAACAAGGCACTGTCTGTCCCCATCAGGAGTCTCTGCCAGGGCCTTTTTGCTGGCTGGGGACAGCGGCCGTGCTCACTTCATGTGCTCATTCTTCTTCTTCCCTTCCGCTCCTGAATTTCGAGATGTGGACCTGATTCTCCATGTGGGTCCCTTCCAACTTGGGATATTCTAGGAGTCTCTGATATCCACCTTCTTTTATACTGGCCCTTTCAAATCTCTGAGAACGTGTATTTCTATAGAGAGAGATCATGCACATGTGTTTGCTTGTGAACATAAATCTGGATGAGTATGCGTGTGCGCATGTGTACGCGTTTCCTTCCCTCTCTCTCCATAAAACCAAAATGAAACTTTGAAGAAGGGACAGTGCACCTGAGCAGCTGACACAGCAAACTATCTACGGCTGCTTTTCTAGTGTATATGGCTGGCACTGGCTTAAAACAGCAGCCTGCTCATCTGTCTCCTGACAGCAGACAGGAAAAACTGGTTTCAAGGAGCGGTAGACGCTTTCCATTTGTTGAGATCTGTATACACTTTTTAGAAAGGATTGGATGCTTGGCAGTTCTGCTGTCGTTGGTGCCCAAGCTTGTAAGTAGCACAGATATTTTTGCTTCTCTTGCCTTTAAACTTCAAGTCCGTGAAGGAACATAAAAGAAAAAAAAATGCCATTTTCTGTGTTACCAATTTAGAACTTCATTGTGCGGAAGTGCTAGAACCTAAACCCTCCAATTCTCAAATAAGTCACTCTTGACTGGCAGCATGAAGCTGATGTGTCAGGCCAGCAGTCTGCCGTAGATACCACATCACTGAGCACTGAGGTGCCACTGCAAAATCTCTACTGCTTACCATCCCCATTTGGGTGGAGGAAGAGGCAGTGATTTAGTGAACTCGTGGCTGGAGAAACCTCTGACCATGTCTCGGATGTGCTCTGTCCTGGGCGGTACTTAGACACATGGTTTCTCAGTAGACATGCACAGATTTTAAAGGGGATGCTGAACGTTAATAGCTCTCTTTTTCTTTTTTTTTTTAATGGAAGCCATAAAATGTGTTTTATTTTGGGGTGAAATTGGTGTCCTCTTACATTAAGTGCCACATTTAGGAGTAAAGTTACGCTCTAATGGGCCTTCTTATCAATATGGCGGGGCTCGCTGGGAGCTGTGGCCTCATTTAAACCTAACCGCTGTCATCGTGCCCGTTTTCTGCCACTCTGTGCACGAGTAAGATCCTGGAGCCTGCCCAGCTGCTCCTCTGGCATTATGCTGCTGTCAGGTTTATTAGGCAATATGATCTGGAAGCCCTCATTAGTTAATGCCTTAGCGGTGTGCGCAGGGAGTTACCGCTTAATCCTCTTCAGGTTTCTGTTGCTGAAGGAATCCTTAATTTCTTAGTCTTCCATAAGCTGTTATGTAGCACGAGGAGCTGATTATTACTGAACCGCACTCATTTCCAAAGGGCCGCTGTGTGTGCGGCTCTGATCTATGGTATGTTTTCCATACTGAGCGCTGTGTCCGTGTGTGTCTGCACAGGTGGGCAGAGTCTATCCCCAGGCCGTGTACTTCCCCATCAGGACCCTGTACCTGACGCTGAAGATCGAGCAGCGGGAGCGCTACAAGAGCGGTGAGCGTCTGCCGAGCCGCTCCTCGGGCTCTTTGTGAGCGGGTGCTTGGAGTTTCACCCGGTGGTACTGGGAACACGCTTTCTCTAGAAATCGTACCAATCGTACCAGCTGACCGAGGCCAAGGAAAGAAATATCGAAAAACTTTGTTTGCATTCGTCTGTTCCTGTGAAATCAGATCTACAGATGGCTTGAGCTATCTTGAATTTTCTTGAATATAATATTCACCAATAGTTTAATCTCCTTCATTCTTATATCACCTTATTTATTGAGAATCACATGTTCCTTACTGGATTTTCATCTTTAAAAATTGGTGGAGAAGTAGAAAATTCCTGGATTTCCGATACAGAAGAGCATTGTACCGTTCTAAGGTCTTCTGGTCTAATTTGGGTTAAAAGCACGAATCATGGGACATTCAATTTCTTTCCAAGGCTGTCAAACTTTTAAAAATAATTGAACACAAGGTGAATACTCTGTACTTCTCCACAATAACTTCTTATGGTGAATTTTAAAGTAAGATGAGCATCTACATTTACACAAAGTAAAATCCTACTTAGAGTGGTTATGTCAGTGATTCCCCAGAGTTAAGTTCTCCTTTTGTCGGGTGTAATTTCCGGGGAGTCCCAGGGGAGCTGCCTGGAGAACTCCACCTGGTCTGTGTAAAAGCGTGTTGGGAAACACGTGCAACCCGGGGCCCTTGGGGCTGCTCCAGAGGCACAGGGACGGACAGGACGCTGCTTTGGAGGAGCAGGAGATGCCCGCGTACCCCGGCACTTCACTGCGGTCCTGTCCAGTGACAGGGGTTTCTGTGCCGAATTCGTGATGTTGCCACATGCGCGTTTAGAGAGACCCACAAGAATGTTTTCCTGCGGGTTCTGCCGCAGTCTGCTCCCCGTTGCTGGCTGTGGTGTGAGGCAGGGGGTGTCCTCAGAGAGCACAACTCGGCGGGGTCCCTGGGGAGCTTGTACTGAAATGACACCCAGCCCTGATGTGTGTGTGGCACCAGCACGTTCATCCTGCAGTCAGGCGTGAAAGGTCTCCCCGAGAGGAGGGGAGCAAACCCCCATGATGTAGATAATGTGATCCTGTATTGAACCATGTCAGCTACTTCTGGAGCGTGGTTTGGTGGTGTGAAAGCCGAGGCTACACCTCCAGTGTTTCTGTTGCTCCGAGTTTGAACTCTGGACCCCTGAACGGCATTCGGAGCAGAGTGTTTGCTTTCAAAAAAACAATTCTTTCTAAACCCCACCATTTTTCTCCATTTTTTTTAAACTCAGTAGGTAATACATGATCAATACTTAAAGCAAATCCAAAGCAAATTCTTGGAACAACTTATTTTGTGCAGGCATCTCCCAAGTTGCTGAAAGGTGATTCTAATACTGTGAAATGTCCCCGTTGCAGACTCAGGGCAGCAGCAGCCGAGCTCGGTTGGCAACCAGTCGCACTCCGCCTCGGACCCCGGGCCCATCAGGGCCACCGCGCCCATGTGGCGCTGCAGCAGGATCATGCACATGCAGCGGGAGCTGCACCCGACGCTCCTGTCCTCTCTGGAGGGCATCGTGGACCAGATGGTCTGGTTCAGGGAGAACTGGCACGAAGAGGTATTTGCCTTGAACACGCTTTCATATGTATAATACGTATCGTCCGAGGAAAAGTTAACTGCAAAATATTTATCTAGAATGATTTTTAAATATTATAACTATTTGTTTTGATCGGTAAACTGATGTATTTGTAGAACTGGCTGTGCTGATTGGAGTTTTAAGGAGCTTGGTTATTTCTGGAAGAAATAGAGAGGTTTCCCAAAATGATCAGTTTGATGGAGGCCTCGAGGGTGTAAGCTGTAGCTTGCACTAACTGAACGCTGGTGTTGTGGCACTGAGTTTCAGAGATGGCACTTTCCCTTGGCCTGGTGTCGGTGACAGGCGGTGATTGTTCTCTGGAGCTGGAGTTGCACCGGAGCCGACGGACGTGCCGCTCCACTTCTGTTATAATACCTGCCTCTTGAATCTCAGGCGGTTCTGTTCTGTCTACCTGGAACAGTGTGTGTTTGAAGAGGGATTCCTCATATCACACAGTTTTCTAATATATCACAAAATATGAAATCTAGAACGTAGCTATGGTCTAAAGAGCACGGTGCACTTTGCTGCGTTTCCACCGCTCGGTCTGGTTGCTTGCAGGCCAAGAGGAGTCAGGACTGGCATTGTGACTGAGCCTCTGATGTGCTTTAAAAATACAGTTTTAAATAAATATTTCAGAGAGGATAAGTTTCCTACATAAAATGCAGGGGAGGAATAAATACTTGGTGTCAAATCAGAAGACCTAATCTTGCTGACTATTTTGTGTCTTTTTTAAATCCTCAGGTTCTTAGACAGCTGCAGCAGGGCTTGGCAAAGTGCTATTCGGTTGCCTTTGAGAAGAGCGGAGCCGTGTCGGATGCCAAGATCACTCCCCACACGCTGAACTTCGTCAAGAAGCTGGTCAGCACGTTCGGCGTGGGGCTGGAGAACGTCTCCAACGTGTCCACCATGTTTTCCAGCGCCGCCTCCGAGTCCCTGGCCCGCAGAGCGCAGGCCACGGCTCAGGATCCCGTCTTCCAGAAGCTAAAAGGGCAATTTACCACAGGTAAATGTTGAAAAGGATTTTTAAGTGTTACTTCTAATCTTCAGAGAAAGTTCCTCCCTTAAGCTCAGCTGTGAAAACATTCGGCTTTTTTATTCTTCTTCCAATATTTTTCCTGAGAGAAATTACGGAAAACAGCACCTTTCTGTCATTCACCACACTGAAACAGTTTGTTCCAGTCTTGTGTGGAGTAGTAAAGATAATTCAAGTGAAGAAGAGACCTCGCTATAGAGAACGAGTATATTGTTGTAGTTTTATTACCTAAAACTGTGGTCAGATCACGTCTGTGTTTAAAGATAAATTAGGTGACTTCACTGTAACAGTTTTGCAGATTGCGTGGAGCCGCCGGCCGCAGGTGAGGGGCAGTCGTGACCTCTGTGCTATGGTGCTGCCGGGTTTGATGAAATACCCACCCCACAACTCCAGACCGAAATACGGTCAAGTCATTGAAAACAGTCCACTTCTGATGAATAGGGTTCCTCCTGTGTTCTGGATAACTAGATTATAAAAATCCTATTACATGAATTCACATCATTGTTAGGTAAATGGAATCAATAACTTTAATCAGATCTAATAAAAAAAGATATGTAAGGGAAGTTGCTTCTTTCCTTGATTTGCCCGGACACACAAATCCCGGGAAGCCATCAAATGCCATGTGTTTCTTACTCATCTGCAGTGCAGTAATAAGTGATGATTATGGATCTTTTTGTTGGAGAGTTAATGTTTTTTCAAATACAATTCAACATTAATGTCTGCAGGATGAAAATAATTATTTTGCATAGTGATAGATTTGATTTTATTTTAATGAATAAATTCAGTGTTTTAATTCACAAATCAAATGTGGGAAAACAGAAGCAGTTAAACCGATCAATATACTTACGCATTTTTGTATTTAATTCATTATGCAGCAAAACAAAGCAAGTTTTTGGTTAGTTTTGTAAGGACAGTAAAATGTACCTGAATGAACAGGATTGTAATGACTGCACTAAGACACGAAAGGCTGTTCGAACAGGCGAGGAAGCATTTGTGATCACGCCAGCCGTGTCCCTTGTCACAGCGGAACGCTGCGAGTGTGGTGCTGATTCTCAGTGCTGGTTGCGTTGAGATGATGGGCAGATAATTGCAGCGGCTGCCTCGGTTCAGAAGTGTCCATGGCGAGGAGCTGTCTTGGAGTAAAATGTTTGCTTCGGTTATTTCCAGATTAATGCTGACAGCTGTGTTTTACAGACACTTTCAACTGTTGGGTTGCATAATCTCCTCCACCAACATCTGAGTTGCCTCTCGCTTGCTGTTTGGAGCCGCTGGGGACACTCACAGCGTTTCTTACCTGCTCAATGCTCCGTGTGCAGCCGTCTGCGCCGCTGGAGCTTTGATAGGTCATCTTTTCCCATCTGAACATTAGGTACTTTAAAACCAAATTTCCCTTTGAATTTTTTCCCGGAACTTCAAACGCACAGTTCTTTGCCCATCTGTTCTTTGTTGCCTCTCTCCTGTTCTGCTAAACCTTTGACATCAAAGAGCAGGGGGATGTGAGAGCTGCTCCCCGTGAGAGCTCTGAGCTGGGGGGAACCGCCTCCATTGTTCTTCTGTGGGCAGATGACAGCTGAGGGTTCGCATCGTGCTGCTTTCTGCGGCCGTCTCTGCACCAAAGCCCAATGGGAATGGAAAATTCCAAAATATACCCTGAAAGGGCAAGATCATTTTCTTGAGAGTTTTGGCACCTGGCACAATGAATTCTGCACTGCGGATGGAAACTGCAATCACAGGGAAGCTTCTTCAAGTCCTGCTGTTCCTCTGAAGTGTGGGCAAAGGGCAGACAGAAGAGCTCTGGTGTTCATTTTCAGCTTTTCTAAGGGCTTTTAGTTCTCAGAGCGAGCACAGCAGCACTGGGCAGCTCTTTCTTTACTTCCCTTCCGAGTTTCAACAGGACCTCATCCAGAAAATCCAGATCAGGAATTGCTGTCAGCATCATATTTGACCTTGGTCTGGTCTCTGCAGTCCTGGTTTCCCAGGGCTGAGGATACAGCACAGTCCTGCTCTGTGTCTCCGCTCGCTTGGCCCTGACATTTTTCATGTTGTTTGGTGCTTCCCAAAGTTCTTGAGAGAAAGCACAGAGTTTATAAATGTCTGAATCACCATGTCAAAAGCAAGACAGGTCTTCTCTCTCAGAGAATGCCTGGATCTTCTTCAGTATCGTGTGTGAAGGATTTGAACTGCTCTGCAAAGCCAAGCTTACATTTCAGCCCTAAGTGGCATCTGACATGATGGGAGTCCTGGCTTTGTAAGTGCAGATCTTTGGGTTGTGAACTCTGAGTGTAATCAGACTTGGTTTATGGTCAGAAGCATCTTTACAGTCTTGCAGATGAGCTACTGCTTGCTCTAAAAGCTTTCGTTGCCTGTGACTTTTCACTGATTGGAGCTGTTTCCTGCTGGTTGATTAGAAGGCTTTTTGTTGGTTGTTAAGTCTTGGTTTGAAGGTGTGCTTTTGGTCGGCTGTTCTGTTTGTTTTGTTTGGGGGGGGTTGTGTGTGGTTTTGTTTGTTTTCTTCCTTTTTTTGTCCTTTTTGTGTCTGGGGACAGGGTGACACAGCTGCCTGTGCTCCCGCGGACTCCTCAAAGGATTTTGCCTGAGGGCACGTGGCTCAAAGAGCCTCTTTGAAAATGCAAACTTCAGACACTTGGTAGCTAAATACACAATATCCAATTGGAAACGCTGAGGATGTAGATATATATTTATACATATAAATACATATGTATGTTCATTTCTCTTTTAGACTTTGACTTCAGTGTACCAGGGTCAATGAAACTTCACAATCTTATCTCTAAACTGAAGAAGTGGATCAAAATTCTGGAGGCAAAAACCAAACAGCTACCGAAGTTCTTCCTCATAGAGGAAAAGTGCCGCTTTCTGAGTAATTTTTCGGCTCAAACTGCAGAAGTAGAGATACCCGGAGAGTTCCTCATGCCAAAGCCAACACATTACTACATCAAGATCGCAAGGTAACCGGAAATACCCTGGGGTGGTTGTCATTCTGAAATCAGAGGAGAAAATGAAAACCTCCCCCATCCATCCATCCATCCATCCGCTCCGTAAAAGCAGATGTCGTGTACATTTCACATATTTAAATTGCACATATAGGGACATGCTTTGGTATATGCCTTTATTTGTTTATTTCCTCCTGCTCCGGTAATTGTCCATTGCCTGAGCAACCGTGCTGTTACATGAAGGGTATATTGGGTTTTCTGTTGCTATGAGTTGAGATTAGTTCTCCTGTTGTGGTCAATAGTGGTACCAATCTTCAAAAGAGCGATAAAGGCCTGACCTAATGATTAATGTTGTGCAACAACTGTTTCTGCTTAAAAACAAATAAACAGAATCAAACAGAATAGCTTTTTGACTACAAAATAGAAACCATGTGCTTGCTGGGTAAGAGTCGTACCTGGTAATACAGTTGTGCTGGTTTTGTTGTTGCTTGGTCGTTTTGGGTTTTGGTTGGTTGTGGTTGTTTGTTATCAGGATTTGATATCAGAGGAGACCAGCTCAGGTGCTTTGGTCCCCTTGTCTTCCTCCCAGGTTCATGCCCAGGGTGGAGATCGTTCAGAAGCACAACACGGCGGCCAGGAGGCTCTACATCCGCGGCCACAACGGCAAGATTTACCCCTACCTGGTCATGAACGACGCGTGTCTGACGGAGTCGCGCAGAGAGGAGCGGGTGCTGCAGCTGCTGCGCCTGCTCAACCCCTGCTTGGAGAAGAGGAAGGAGACCACAAAGAGACATCTGTTCTTTACAGGTACTCAAAAGAGACGTTTTAGATTCTTTTCAAACATGGGTTGTACTCAAAGATGAGAATTGCTAAAGTTCTTGAAAGCTGCTAATCACCGATGCTGAAGTTGTGGAACATTCAGAAGGTAAATCACATCTGTCTGGGTAGTGAGTCTGTTCTGGCGTGGCAGCACCTCTGAAGCAGCCGATTGCATGTGATCCGAGGCTGTTTCTAGAAGAGGTGACACAAATCATTCACATGTGATCCGAGGCTGTTTCTAGAAGAGGTGACGCAAATCATTCACATGTGATCCGAGGCTGTTTCTAGAAGAGGTGACGCAAATCATTCACATGTGATCCGAGGCTGTTTCTAGAAGAGGTGACGCAAATCATTCACATGTGATCCGAGGCTGTTTCTAGAAGAGGTGACGCAAATCATTCACATGTGATCCGAGGCTGTTTCTAGAAGAGGTGACACAAATCATTCACATGTGATCCGAGGCTGTTTCTAGAAGAGGTGACGCAAATCATTCACGGTATGAAGTTCAGTTGTGAATACCACACATAAGGCAGAGGATGCACAGAAAGGTATCCTCGGTATAACAGGATTAGTAACGTCACAGGTGTTCCTTCAAAGAGCAGTTTTCAGCTCTAGTCTTTATGGGGAGAATTGTGTACCTTGTGGTGTGATACTATTTGAAAGAACCTGAAGAACATTCATTCTCTGCTGCCAGAGGTTAATGGGAGCAGAGCAGAAGAAACAGCTCATTAGCGGCCCGTCCTTCTGCAGAATGTATTCTGAAGAAATCACATCAAACAATTTAAATGCGTTTGAGCGACTTTTCCCTGTATTTCTGAGGCCGATCATTGTTGCTCCTGAGCGAGCTGAGCAGAGGCCGGTTCTGCCGTGGCCGCGGTCTCTGTCCCAGTGTCTGTGGAGAGGCCGTGCAGGGGCCGGGCGTTCCTGGTGTCCGTGTAGGTGGGGATGTGTGGAGCACTGGGGACGATCAAACGGCTCTTGGGCACCATCACACTGCAAATGGGGTCTCTGCCAGTTCACTGCTCGTCAAGGAAAAGCTCAGTGGCTTAATTTTTGTTACTACTGAATACTTCCTTGTGTCTTCCCAATGTTATTTTCAAATAGTGTCATTTAAACGTATATTCCTCAACTATATTAAGATTTTTTTTCCTCCAGTTTTTCGCTTTAAACACACTGAGTTCAGGAGTTTTGCTCTTCAGAGTCATTTTTATTGACGTGATGTCCTGTAATCAGATACTACAAACCAGTTTGCATCCGAACAAAATATTACCCTCTTTTCTGCAGATACAGAAAAGTAGGAAGTATAACGAGTTCTCGGGGTTTTTTTGCTAAGATAATGGAGATGTTTCTGTTAAGATTAAAAAATTGCTATCGTACTTGTTTTCTTTTTAACTGAGCTTGTGAATTAGTTATGAGTGTAGTAATAAGAATTTTCTCTTGATACGCTTTGGTTGATTATCACAGTCGTATTCCAAGGGCTGGTACTCGCATGCCAGTTCTCTGTTGGCATTTGTGTTTAACGGTGTCCTTTGTTCTGCTCTGTCTGTGCACCCCGCGCCCGTTCCCGCCCCAGTCCCCCGCGTAGTGGCGGTTTCCCCGCAGATGCGTCTGGTGGAGGACAACCCCTCGTCGCTGTCGCTGGTGGAGATCTACAAGCAGCGCTGTGCCAAGAAGGGCATTGAGCACGACAACCCCATTTCTCGCTACTACGACCGGCTGGCCACGGTGCAGGCCCGGGGCACGCAGGCCAGCCATCAGGTAGGAGCGTGCACCGAGAGGCACTGTGTCCAGTCCTTCCCTCCACCTTGGCCCTTCGCCTTTCATTTGATGTGAGACGTATTTTGCAGAAGGGGTATTTTGGGCTTTTTTGTGTGTTTTTGGTTTTGCTCAATGTTTTCTTGGGGACTCTTACATCTCCTTGGTGTTTTAGATTATCTTGGAAAGCTAAAAAAAACCTGTGTTGGTTTTACTGTGGGCTTTTTGAGTAACTGCACCTGCAAACAGACAAGGCGCTGATTGCTTTTTGGCCACTCCAGATAGTGCTTTGAAAATAATTAATTGATAACATGAGAAACAACATTTCACATCTGTTTTCTTCTGAATCTTGAACAGAAGATGTTTCGAATCAGGTTATCCAACGTCACAGGTTCTCTGACAGGCCTGTTTGCAGTTCTCATGGTTACATGGTTTTATTAAAAATCTGGTCTTTTCATATAACAAATACTTCCTAGCTGTGCAGAGGATGGGCTGACAAATACTATGTGTGTTTTGCCAAAGACGTCCGGAAACAATGTATGAGTGAGAGTGTCCCAGGTTCCGGACGCTTGTCCTAAAGCGGACGCAGCAGCTGGGAGAAGTTTGTGGCTGATGTGCAGACCTGTCTGTTGCTGGGAAGCGCGTTCAGAATGACCTTCCTGCTCCTGTTCCTCACGCGCAGGTTCTCAGAGACATACTCAAGGAGGTGCAGAGTAACATGGTGCCGCGCAGCATGCTGAAGGAGTGGGCGTTGCACACGTTCCCCAATGCCACGGATTACTGGACCTTCCGGAAGATGTTCACCATCCAGTTAGCCTTAATCGGCTTCGCAGAGTTCATCTTTCATTTAAACAGACTCAACCCTGAAATGCTGCAGATTGCCCAGGTAGGGTGTAGTTTGTTCTAGATGCGTACTGGCAGCTGTCATCAAATGGAAATTTGACTGTAGTTCTGAAATGAGTCAAGACGGTAATTCGGCGTACATAATTAACAGAGCATTTCAGCAGGCTCTCCGTTATGTGTGACTGTGATTGCTCGTCATGGAGGCAGTCGTTTAAACCGCACTCCCTGCGGACGTCAGCTCGAGCTTCTGTGGAGTTTAGAACTTTGTCTGCAAAATAGTTCTTGGATTTTGGAATCATTCGTGTAAATGACTGATGAGTCTCTCTTTTCAGTCATTCTTTGAATATCTCTGTGTCAAACAGATTTAAAACAAATTAGAACTTCATTTTCTTAAAGGGGAATAGCCTTGTTCAAACGCTGTTCTCTCTTCAGCATTGCCGTCACGTCAAGCTACAACTCCTGTTAATAGCGATTTGTCTGTTTTAACATTTAAAATGAGGCTTGCCACCTTAGCAGGGCAGAGGTGGTATATATTAAAGCCTTAATGCCATTTTAATGCATGGAGGGCTGTACTTCATATAGCGATGAGGATTCTTTAGTCCCTCTAGATAAGTGTTCAGCTGCTTACCCAGAGTGAGCTGAGATCTGTCTGTTTGCATGATCCCTGTAGACCATGCTACACAAGAATCTGTTCCTGAAGTTTGATATTGCAATAGTTCATATTTATTAAGGGGGTTTGGACGCATATTTTGGGAGAACACCTGACTTTGTGCATGACTTCAATTTTAACACTTTTGCTCAAAAAAATGTTTGGCGGAACGAGTAAAAAGCTGTTGGAGCACTATGGGTGCTCTGGGTATAAACAGTGAACAAAAACCCAACCTCTTTTATTTCCGTTAATGAAAAACGGTTCCTTTTAACCCCAGGATACTGGCAAGCTGAACGTAGCGTACTTCCGCTTCGACATCAACGATGCTACCGGGGATCTGGATGCCAATCGGCCGGTTCCGTTCCGGCTCACTCCGAACATCTCCGAGTTCCTGACCACCATCGGGGTGTCCGGGCCCCTGACCGCCTCCATGATTGCGGTGGCTCGCTGCTTTGCTCAGCCCAACTTCAAGGTTTGCTTCTCTTTCAAAAGGTTGTTTGCACGCTTGTGAAATCTGACATTTTATAAAGTAAGCAGCCTTTCTTGGTTAAGGCCACGACAGAAGCCAGCTGGAATGTTTGCAGTTTGCCTTTTGGGAAAGAACTGCAGGAAGATAGGTGTAATGCAGTTTTTTGTCCAAACGTGTGTACTCGGGCTGTTGTTTCGGTGCTCTAGCCTCCAATCATTACAAATTCTGGCAGTGGGAAATAGCAGAATGACAAACGCAACATCATCTAGAATCTTCATAATAATCTGTGACTAGAAATGCGTCTTGGCCCTTTGTTAGCAGAATAGAATGCTGAAGATACGCTGTTGCTTTGATGGATTCTGGCTCTTAGCAGAGTGTAGTTTTCTAACTGAATTGTCTACCTTCCTTTTAAATTCTAATGCTTTCCAAAAATGAGGCATCCTGCACTTAGCAAGCGATTTGCACCAGAAGGACACGGCACATAACGTACCATGGCTGCAGTGTGAGCCAGTTCCTTTTCAAAGGACGGACAATATCCTGAAGTGATTTATTCGTTATCTATAACACAGAAGGCTGTGTCAGACTATTCTTTAATGAAGTATCATCTTCCCTTCCGAAGCCGTGCATATACATGAAATGAATTTGCTGACATCACCTGGCGTTTCAAAATCTGAATGGCGTATGCCCAGTGTGGCGTATATTTAGTATGTGTTTATGTATGTTGGCCTCATACTTAGAGGTGTTATAAGATGTTTGATTTTTTATGTTCAAACATTGAATTTGATCCCGGCTGGGTGTCTGAAGGTTTGTTCTAGAGGGCCAAGGCTGTTGGAGCTGACAGAATAGTGTCAGTGACGTAACTCAGCGACGAGAAAAACCAGGAAACCATTTGCTGCAGGCGTTTCTTATTCATCCAAGGATAGAACTGGCCTATATTTACATATCTATGTATATATATTACATACATATGTATGTATGTTGCAGTCTTTCCCTATTTGGCAGAAAACTGTATTCTCTGAGAGCGTAATTGTTCTGAAAAAACAAAACGCAACCAGAAGAACCCCAAACAAAAGAGTTTTGCAAAGCACTTTGCACAGGAGTTCTGTGAATGCGTGGGGAAAGTTGTAAACGTAGAAGACTCCTTTAAAAACAGAATATACGTGACTGTATTGTACCATGAAGATCTTAATGTATGTTATAGTGTATGTGATTTTCATTCTGTAGAAGTCATTGTGTTGTGTTTTCATGAGAGCTCTTTATGAAAAGAGAGGAAATAGTGAAGACAGTTGGACGCCACACGTTTCGAAAAGACCGAAATTGCCGAGTGGGACCGAAAGCGTCAGAATGCTGTTCACTAAAATCTACTTACAGTTCTATAATCCGTTGGTTCCTTGGATTAGATAACTAGTCTGATGTTCTCCTTCGTGCAGGTGGACGGCATCCTAAAAACCGTGCTGCGGGATGAGATAATCGCGTGGCACAAGAAGACGCAGGAGGACACGTCGTCCCCGCTGTCGGCGGCCGGGCAGCCGGAGAACATGGACAGCCAGCAGCTGGTGTCGCTGGTGCAGAAGGCCGTGACGGCCATCATGACGCGCCTGCACAACCTCGCGCAGTTCGAGGGCGGGGAGAGCAAGGTGAACACTCTGGTGGCGGCTGCCAACAGCCTGGACAACCTGTGCCGGATGGACCCTGCCTGGCACCCCTGGCTGTGACCTCACACTTCAATAGCTTCTGTTGCTGCTCTTTGTGGTGTGGGCCGTATATTGTGCTAAGAAAATGTGAACAACGCTTGCCAGCCCACAGTTACCGTCACACCGCGCCTGCCGGTCCTTTCAGTCGTGTTTACAGTAACATGACCATTTTAATTTCAGGAGGGGACATTTGCTCCCGTTTAAGAAATGTTGTTAAATATGCAACAGCAGCTTTCACAATTAGCTCAAAATGAAGAGAGGAAACTTAAATAGTGTATAGAGAAATCTTATTTTATGATGAGGACTATCAAACTAGCGCTGTTAGATTTGGGGTCTGCCATTCTTGATAACCTGCAGTATATAAATTTTTTATACAATAGTAATTATTTAAAAAAAAGTATTCCCAGTTACTGAATTTTGTGAAATTTTAGTTAATCACTGCCCCTTCATTACACCAAATTGAAGGCACAAACAAATACTCTTCCTTTAAGTTTGCTTCAAATGTACATGTGCAAAGTTGGTTTGTACAGAGGATTTTGTACCAAATGTATAGAGGTGACTTTTTGTCATTACTGGGAAAATGATGATCAAACTGTGCTTTTCCTGGAGCACGAGCTGTGTACAGTGGAAGTGTAAACCAGTGAGTGTTTGCTTTAGTGTGGACAGTGTTTGGTGGGGGAAGCTTGTGAAAAGGATGGAACCAGTCATCCTTTGATACAGTGTCTGGCTGTAACAGATAAGAGTCAACTCTTATAAAGTTCTCTCTCTTTTTTAATGTTTAGAGTTACAACAGCTTCTTTAGCAGGAATCTGTTTCATTGGAACTTAAGAAAATATCATTTTAATGTTTCACTCGTCTTCTGTTGTGTTAGCAATTTTTATAAAACGTCGGTGTTGAGAATGTTAAATTTGTACAGAGTGATTTTTTTCCAAAATAAATATTTTGTAAAACTCAATGGTATTTATTTTATTTAGAGTATTTATAATACTATGGACCAACAGAAAAGACCCCAAAGCGGCCTGTGTGTTAAAGCTGATGACTGTATTAATGAGATGTGGTGTCACGTTCTCATGTATGATGTTGAATTTGTTTGCAGAGGAACTGCACACAGGAGGTAAGTACATGACAAGAATTTCTTCATTGGCTGTACAGTCTTCCTAGCTGGTCAGTTAATGTGTTCACCGGCTGTTTTCTAGAAGTCTTGCTTTAAACAGAATAATCTGGTTTGTGTCTACAAGAAACTCAGCTTTTAAGCAATTGTTCAGAAGTCAAGATGATACCTGCAGGTGAACTCTGTTAGGGGATTCTGCTCTTCCCACAGAAACGACGATTATCTTGGTTGCCCTGCCAAAGGATGGGGCTCTTTGTCTTTTAAATGTTTTATTAATAACCGGTCAACAGGTTCTTTAGAGGTTTCAGAACAACACGAGGGGCACACTTGAAGTCACTCAGCACCGTCCAGTCCTGTGCTGTCTGTCAGACCAGCGGAGTTTCTGTAAGACTTTTCCTGGCTGGCTGAGCTCACCTGCACGTTACCAGAGGAACAGCATCTAACACGGGTGACCTGCAGCTTGCCGTAGGCGGGGCTGTAGCCAAGTCCTTGCGCAAAAGCAAAGCATCGTTCTTTCCACGGGCCTCTCACAGAGTTGCAAAAAGACCTGTTCCTTTCATCTTTGCAGCCACCAGCAGAAGCAGTCGATGGAGAAGGAAGCCGAGTGTCAGCAGGATGGGGGCCACGTCCCGCTGCTGGTTATCGCGGTTGACAGTTCTGCCAACGCCACGAGCGGCGCGGAACCTGCTGCAGTGAGGCTGGCGAACGGAACCTGCAATGTATGTATGTATGTCTGCACAAGTCTATACGTAAGTATACAGACCATTTGCAGCCATGATTGCAACGTGAACTAAAATAGTTTAATTAAGCTGATGAATTTAAACCCATTTGAAGGCCAAGTGTTAAATAGGGTGTGACTGTACGACGGGCCGGGAGGCACCGCCTCGTCATGTCAGACAGACCTGGGTAGCAGCTCTTGGCTCAGTCTTCATCCCTTCAGCCGGGACCTGCCGGTGCTGGGCTGTGATGCCTCTGGTGCTTGGTACAGAGAGGATGGACCAGGGCTTTTCCAGAGGTGTCTGCTGCTCCTGCTGGGTGCGGAGCAGCCGGTACTCGCTGAGCTCCAGCAGGAACGGATCGTAAGCATTTACTCCTCTGAAGTTTACAAGAGTGGCAGCCAGCTGCTCCGTGGCCACGCGGTGACAGGTCAGGATGGTCACTTCGTGGGCTTGAGATGCCGGCATGTAGAGCAAGGGGCTGAAGCCGATCTGCTTACGGCAGTTCCTGCATGAATCAAAGGATTTGCTGTGGGATTTGGCTGGGAGGAAGATTTTATTACTCTCACTGGACACATTTTCTTCTAGATTATGGTTCTTTTTCCCTGTATGATGAATTAATCATGGCCCCTTTATTGCTATGCTTCTGTATCAAAGAGGATGGTAGAGTCATGCTGTACTTGGTATATACAAGTGGAAGCTCAAATACGTGAATGGTAAGGACTATATAAGGATTTAGAAAACCAACATATTTTCTCTTTTTTATTTGGCAGAGACTCACTTCCTTATTGAAATCATGTTGGCAAGAAGAATCTGAACTTCTTATAAAACAAAACGCTTCCTGCATGTGTCACAACATCGTCTACATGCAGTCATTCACAACGAAGCTTAGTGCTTTCATGGAGGGAATTGTTGGCTTCCTTTTGTTAGAGATGGTAGCGTTTGTAGCTGTGAATATGACACATGCTGCATCAGAGGGGCTGCGGTATTTTTTCCTTAATCATTTGCATGTCTTAGATATGTCCCATTCTCGGAGATGACAGCATTCCCTGAAAGGAAATCATCAGATAACTGAGCCGCTTGTCTGTTCATGATAGAAATCATAATGGAAAAATGAGAATTCAGGTTAAAAGCGATAAATTTTGTTGGTTTTAGATTTGTGGCATCTCTCTTATCTATTCAAATGTACTCCTGAAAGAAAACCTGGGGCTGTGGGAGCAGAGCTAAGAGGGAAAAGAGTTATTTTAATGAGGTCCCTGACAGTGTTAATGTGCAAATGTTAATAGCTGGTTCCCTTATTCATGAATATATGCTATGGATTTGCAGAGTCTTAACCCAGAGTTTTACCACTGACTCCAAGGAGTTAAATCCCAAAAGCTTTTCGTTACACATGAGCATCCTCAGGTGTGGAGGAAATCTTCTGATGTATCTTGTGTCAGCAGCAGCGTCCATTAGCAGGTAAGTGGTTTGATGTCGTAGAGTATATGAAGTTCCTGATTATCTTCGCGAACACGTGCCATGTATCTTAGCTGCTTTCAATTTTTTATGATTGTAGATAAGGTTTTCCTCTGTCTCATTAGTTCAGATATATGCTCAATATGCATCTTGCTGAGCAGATACTTGAAAGTGAAATACATTAATTGTCGATTCACTCTAAGTATTCCCTTTAAGGTTTCTTCCCTCAGATTAGATATTACACAAAAAATCCCCATGTTATTACTTTGTAAAATCAAATGCTTGAGAATTAAAAGAGATCAAATTTAAAACTGTCTCTGGAATGGTGTGCATGGGCATTATGTCATTCTGAAAATTCCTCCTGGTTGCTTGCTTTGGTTGGTTGGTGTTCTCCTCTTCCCTTTGAGTCTTGGGCAGAGGTGGCTGCGTCTCCCTGAGGGTACCTAGTGACCAGGCCTTGGCACCCAAGTTGCGCCAGTCATATTTTAAGTCAGTATGAAATGTATAGATCTATACATGTCGGTGGAGTTTCGCACACATACCTCTATTGGCATGAAATGAGCTTTATGGTAGGTCACCTGAGTGACAGAAATATTAGTAACTAAGAAGCAGATTTGGCGTGAAAAACTGTAGACAAAAATGTGAGCTGTGGGTTTTATGTGGAGGATAAATAGTTGTCAGGTTCCTCAAATTATACGGTATTATTTCAGTCTCCTGATTTTTGTAAACATGTTTGGCTCCATCTTGATGAGATGCTGCTGCTGCAATTTAACCATTTAGTATTACAGTCTGCTCTCAAAGTAAATTATCAGAATTCATTGAAGTGAATTATGCTCCAAAACAAAGTCATTTGACTTTAGTGGGTATTTGAGTCCACCCTCTGAAACTGGTGTGCCGCTTCCCTCTCCTGTAATTGGGCTGTCCACGAGTTGTCAGATACAAAGGGAACAAGTGAGAGATGAGTTATTACTGGAAGAAGATGACTCAAAGCATTTCAGCAGCAGACAATGAAAGCTCTGTTTCATAATGGCAGTAGAATAATGTTGCTTTTAAGGCTCCTATCTGTTTCAAATATGATGTATTAAATGTTCTTTTGTGGTGTAGAAACCTATTCAGGGAGAAGAATTCACACTCGCAGGAGCTTTTAATCAGCTCGGTGTGGGTGCATTTCACGTTGAAGGGGTTCGAGAGCGCACACGTGGAACAGCGGGCGCACCGTGGGGTGCACGTGGGTTCTCGGGTCCGTGTGCCCGCTGCGGGCTCCTCTGCCGCTGCGCATGGCTCTGAAGGAGCTGCTGGAAACGCACGAAAAACAAACAAAGAAAAGGTGTGAAGTTGTTAACTTTAGAATTTCATCTCTAGCCTGTGGCCTTTGCTCTAAATGAGCATTGCTTTTCCCTCAGAGCTTCAAGAAAAGAGCGGAGGAAATGCTGCTTCTGTGTCAGCCATGTTGCCTCCCCTCTCCGCTTTCAAACTTCTCCCTTCCCACTTAAAATCTAATGCTTTACTTGAATAAATCCTTCATTTCTTTGTGTTACCCCACAGAAAACACCACGTCTGTGTGTAAACGCGCGGCTCTGGGCTCCTGGGAGAGCGGCTGCAAGCCGGCCCTGCAGGGCCCGGTTCCGGCCGCTTCCGGCCGGCGCGGGGCGCTCCGGAGCACCTGGCGTGCAGGGCGAAAGCAGCGGCGGTGCTGGAGCCGGCTGGGCGACCCCTGCAGGGCAGAGGCGCCGTTCGCCAGGCTCGGCTCCTCCCGCCGCGGCGCCCTCCCCCGGCCGCGGGTTCCTCAGGCCGCCCGCCCCGTTCCTTCACCTCATGGCGCCCGTTCCTTCACCTCATGGCGCCCGTCAGCCCTTCCCGGCTCCTTCCTCCGCTCCTCCGCAGCTCTGCCTGCTCCCGGTGCTTCCCCACGGGTTTGTTTCCTGGTTTGTCTCTCAGTGACTGAGTCGGTAATTAAAGCTTTATTTTAATTTGCAATAAATTAAATTGAGTGAAATGCCCCCAGTGCTGCTGCTGACGGTAAGCAGCCTGGCAAATGTTTGTAGCTGTGGTAACTTTGATGGCTGGAGCTTGTACAGCCAGGACTTTGAACACATTGTCATGGAAGCTCATGAGGGGAGATCTCGGTGCTACAAAAAGCAGTTGCTTTTTCTTGTTTTTTTTTCATTAGCTGGTGCTTTTCCCTGCGGCTGCACTGAGGTTCTGCATGTGGTTAATACGCTCTTGGAAAATCTTCCTTGAGGGAGCGGTAAAACTTGTCCTGAGCTGGTGAGCAGTGGAGCGCGCGTCTCGCTGCCACGGCGAGGTTTCAGGTGTTTGTGCTCCGCTGTCTGCGTTGCCGGGAAAGCAGTGACTGCGCCGTGTTTTGGCCGTGGAGTCTGCTGGATTTGCGAGGGCAGAAGCTGTTTATTTCTCGTGTTCAACAACGTGGACCTCATTAACGCTTTGTATAAATATGTGTCTCGCCGTTTTATCGGTGGTGGTCAGACTTCTCTGAAGAGCAGGTAACTGCCCCAGAAATCAGCTGTCATAGTGAAGTGCCGAGAAAAGCCCTTTCCAACCCACCTGATTCTTGTGCTCCTCTACATGGTAGAGATATTTGTTACATTAGAAGTTGTATTTGCTTTGGCTTTTAGAATTCATGTGCCCTAATACCAGGCCTCGCTCGCTGCCTATGGCCTATTTGAATTATTTTTAGGAAGGGATATTTCTGCGGGCTCTAAGGTGCTGCCAGGTGCTGTCTGAGTGCTGCCTCAGTGCAGCCTCCATGGGCTGGGACAGGACCCGCTGCGTGGAGCTTTCGCAGTCTGTGTCTGGGACAGGACAGAGGCCTTGGCAAGCGCTTCGTTTCTCTTGATACTAACGCATTAATTATTGTTTCCCTTCAGTCCTTGCTGCTGGTTGGAAGAAGCTGGCATTAAATAATCTATCCTGCTTATTCAGCAAGAGTTCCCATCAGTAGCAATTCATAAACCACTTTACAGTGGGTCAGCATTGCTTAACCATCCCTTGAAGCAATACAAGTGGCACAGAACTTTTAATTGGGGTCTGGTGGTGTCGCTTAAATGTTGTTTCACTGTGTAATAGCTGTCCCCATTCCTTTCTATAATAAAAAATAGCAATGATCAAGTAAACTAAGCACATGTATTATTATAAAAGCTATTTTTTTTAACATCTCATGCAATAGCCTTCTTTTTTTTTCTTTCAGTGTGAGCGTGCAAAGGGAGCGCTGTCTGAGACTGTGCACAGGACCCGCACTCGGGCCGTCAGACTCCTGGTCTGACTCTGCGCGTGATTTACGTTCTCCAGTGATTTACGTTCTCCAGTATGGAGTAAGTGTGGGGAATAAAAGATTTTGTACTTTGGACACTTTGGGGAGCGGGTGTAAAACATATTTGCTTTGTAACCCATGGGTGAAAAACGCTGCTCTCAGTTAAAATAATGTTTCTCGTTAAGGCACTGCAATCTGGGAGGTCCAAACTCAATTTTTTGGGGATTAAATGACTTTTGAAGCATTTGTGAGAGTGTCCAAAACTGTATGATCTCCCAAAGACCCTTTATCCTCTTCTCCCTTTTACTGCACGTGCTTGGCAACAACTAGCAGAGACTAAATGTGTGGACATAAACAGATAATACAGAAGATGGCAAGATCACAGTAAGAACAGTAAGAGTCAGATGGATTAGTCTTGCAGGCTGTATCTGGTTTCCAGATGCGTAGCTGCATGCATCCTGTGTGAGATGTGTTGCTCTTGCTTTGGAAGCTGTATACATCACAAACCAGCTAGCCGTAACGGGAAAACCATTTTATCAATATACTGTGTCAGTTCTGTGGAGATTAAGGGCAGCAGAATTCTAGCACAAGCACAAAATGTTGTACAAAGTACTCCTATACAATTTAATCCTTTAATCCATGCAGTAAATAAATGTTTTTGATGTGAAACATAATCACTTTGATTAATGCAGCAGAGGGGAGTATTTTTTCTTCTGCTGCTTTAGGTAGGATAAATAGGAAAAAGACTGGTTGGGGTTTGACAGAATAAGCCCTGTCCTTTAGACAAACTAATCTTTGGGTTATGGCACCGTTATTGGCAGAATACACCATGGCTCCATTAGTTATCAGTGATTTCTCCAGTATGATAAGTATTTCAGAGTTTTGTTATTGATTTTTCTGAAGCTCTGCTCTTTAGAGTGGGTGTCCGCTTGATAACTTCAGTGCACACACTGAACCGTGCAGGGTCAGGACAATGTCAGCAGAACCTGCTGAGAGATATGGAGCCACCAATGTCAAAGCATTTCAGTAGTTCATTCACATTTTATGGAATTGTTTCATTTTCAGAAAACAATATAATGGTTGTTCATTTTTAACCATTTCAAATGAAATGAATTTCAGTTTTTTTTCCAAAATTTAAGCTAGAAACAAAGTGAATTGCAACTTTTTGATGGGGTGCAGTTGGGGTATTCTCAACTTCACAAGTGTTCATGTCAGCTTAATACCAAATCACGTATTTTTATTGTTGAAAACTGCAAGCAAATACTATGCTATTGATAGCTTATATTTGCTATAAATAGTATAAATAGTAAAGTGATGATGCATTTTCCTCAGCAATCCAGAGGGGATTTTTAGTGCAATTTTTGTTGTTGTTGTTAGAATGTAGTATTTTCAGTCTGATTTTCCATCCTACAAGCTATAAATCTTACCTGTTTACAGGTGCGTGTAGCATTCTGCGGACTAATGGTTTCAAAGTGCCATCACATGAAAACAATGGTGTCGCACAATAGTTGACTCCCTTGGGAAATTACATAGCTATCTCCGTACTCAGGAGGTTTGAAACTGTCAGTGCTTGCTAAAGATGAGTAATAGCAATCCTAGGTGTTCTCAGCCTTGAGTTTTAAAGTTGTTTTCAACTCTCAATGCAAATGTCCCTTTCAAGGTGAAAAATGTCATACCAGAACGGCTGAAAAGTTTCCAGGCAATTACACTGGTGAATAAGTGTGTGTGGATTCTTGATAACTTCTAAATAAGCTCTTTTTAAAATAAATAATAATAGTGAAAAAGACAAGAACCTCTGTAATTTATGTATGGGTTGGCTGGGCTGGAGAAAATAAAGCATTGAGTAAATCTGTAGGGCTATTTACTGATTGCTGGAATCTATAAATGATCTTTTAATCAGTGTGTGCTAAGCTTGCCACTGCAGGTCCGGCTCTGCAAAGACTGTCAGGTACTATGGAATGACAGGATCTCATCACAGTGACGTGCGGAGCCCCGGGTCTGGCTTTGAAATTGCGAACCAATATAATAAGCAGTAACCCATTCACAGATTATCTCTTAATTTGAGAGACTACATAGGCAGCAAACGAGCATATATAAGCAGCAAACCAGCATATATAAGCAGCAAATGTGATGTCACTTCTATCTCACCTATAGCTCTGTTTGCTGTTGGCAACATGAAATCTTGTACTGTAATTTTTCAGGTTCACGTTGTGGCAGGAATTTGGCTGCATGTTCCACTGTTGCAAAGAGTCTGCTTTTGTCGTCTTCTGGCAGTTTTAGCAGCTTGAAACACAAAAACACGGAGAGAGGATTGTTACAGCTGTGATCACTACTGAGCAAATGAAGGTTAGTATTTCAGAGAAGAGGACTGTTTAATGTATGCTGTGATTTTCATACTCTTCTGTTGACTGCACACCCAAATGGCACCACGTTCATGTTAAGCACAACTAAGATTTAATTAACTTGTTGGTCCTGTGATATGGCCCCTGTATAACACCTGAAAGCAAGAAAAATTTGGGTTAGAGAGGTTGCATGACAAGCTCTTGGTCAACCTGTCGGTTTCTGTGAGAGTGGGATTGTCACTGCCCCCAGTCTGAGGAACACGTGAGTTTTGCCTTTGGTTGCAAGCAGAGCAACCATTTAGATGCTGGCTCTGCTATTGAGTCACTCGGTGTTGGACGTATCTTCACCTCTGTGGTTATTGCCCTCAATTTTCCTGCTCCTTCATTCTTGTTCTCTTGTTGCATCGTGTGAAAAGGCTCGGGATAGATTCCCTGCTGCACTAGCTCAGCTTCTCTGCAGTTTTCACATTTGATGCACTGAGACCAACTCAGCAGCTGAGAATGTGCAAATTGCCGGGAATATGTCAGGGGACTGTGAAATGAGAGCAGCTGAAGCCTCTGTGTCCTCCCTGATAACTTTGTGTCTCCTTGAACACGAAGCAGAGCACATACAGGGCGATGTGCTAATGCCGAACGAATTACAGCGGAGCCATTGCAGGGAGAGTTGCGCTGTGATGGTGAACGGCTGCGCGCAGTGTGCCTGGGCTGTTCCTGCGCGGACGGGGCGGCCGTGGCCCGCTGCCCCGTGTGCCGTGGAGCCGCTCCGGGGCTCTGAGTCGTCCCCCGCTGAGCTGCGGGCACTGCTGCTGAGGGGGATGAGGACACGTCTTCCAAGATGAAGACTGGCGTTCTGAAAACAGGCTGTAAGATTCCAGTGGGAGTAAACGGGAATCCTGGTCTGTGAGAAAATACACGTGCTTCCTTGAAGCTCTTACTTGGTGATACCTTGAAAAATGACTTTAAAATCCCTGTTTAGCAAATTCCTTATGCAAAAGGGAGTTTGTATTACTCTAACAGTTATTATTTAATGTGAATTTGAATTTTAAATAACCCATTTCCAAAGAAATACGTAAACTTGATTGCAGTTCTTTTCCCCGTCATTATCCTTTAGGCAAACAGTACCTGGTGTGCCTGGAGAAACCTGAAGGCCTTCTTAGTAAACTGCCAGTTATGCTGCAGAAGGAAAGGGGATGTATTTAGCTGATTTATAAATGGCAGAAATAAATCTGGTGCCGTTTGGTATCAGGCATAGGCTTGTAGGATAAGTGGGAAGAATATTTTGTTTTAATGTGGTAACTCTCTGAAGCATAGCAAGCAAAAGAGATGAAAATACACATTTAAAGCAACTTCTCTTACGGCAAAAAGAAGCAAAGAAGTATTAAAGCAGGTAAAGGAAGTACGTAAATGAATAACTGGAGGAAGGTAGTTCTGTGAATCATCTAGTACAATCATCTAGTACAATCATCTAGTACAATCATCTAGTCAACGATACGAGGCTCTACAACTATTTTTATGTAGTGCTTTGTGGCTGTGATCTGGAAAAATGCTTACACACATGTCTACCATGGAAGCAATTCCACTGCTCTCAGTGATTTAGGAACAAATGGGCAGCCATCTGTGAATACGTTTTCAAGAGTAGAGCTATCAGACTCTCATTCTTTGTGCACGTTCAAAGCATCCACCCAAGTCGGTGGGAATTTGGGCCAGTGGAGATTTCATCTGGAGTTCATTTGGCGCAGTCTCCTAGCAGAGCTTGTATTTCCTTTCAGGATGGAAGTCATTAACAAAAGAAAGAATTAGGCAGCCATTTCACCCCTCCACATCGCCCACTCAAGACAAAACATACTCAGATTGCTGCTCACCGAGGCTAATGTGCTTAGCCTGGAGACGCTTCTCCTCCTGGCCTGGCAGCCTTGAGCAGCTGATGGCTGCAGCAGCTTGCAGGGCCTGCTAAGACAAAGCTGGGAAAATAGGGCCAGGCAAGCGTGGTGCTGCTGACAGGGACGTCTGCTGAGGGCAGAATCCTGAAAGAACCTCTTTCTCAAAGTTTAAATTGGGGGTTCCTGCCCACATGGGGAGTGCCATGAATGAGTTGATGTAGCGTAGGAACTTGTTCTCGTGTATCCCTCCTGCTGGGACTGAGCTCGCTGTCCGTATCTTGTATTCCACAGCTCCCCACTCTCCAGCCCGCCCCAGATGTGGCTTGGGACAGCCAAGCCCTGGGCAGGCGTGGCGTGGCAGGATGGTTTGAAACAACGGGCAAAATACGGCGATTGTTTTTTTTGTAGTGCGGTTGAAAAGAGTGGACACGTTGATATCTGTGTGTCTCTAGAATTCTCTGACCTAGTCCTGAAAATTGTAATTATTATTTTGGTTATGACTCTTACCTTTAAGCATCAATGATGTGCATAAAGCTGCAGACTGTTTCCGTTATAACTTATCAACAGAGTAAGATTTGTCTTTTTCTTGGAAGCCTCTCCTTTTTGAGTGTGAGAAACAAAGCAGTTTGACAATACTTTTTTCCTGAAGGATTAATTTTCTAATCCATATTGATACACACTTGAAAACCAGCACCTACCATACAAACATCATTCCTTACCTAGCAATTACCTGGAATCATTTAGTTGAAAGCCCATGATACATTCCTGCCATGTGTAGATCAACGCTGTGCATCTGTGAAACAGTCCATTGATACGGACCTAATTAGATTTTTATCAGTTTCAGCTAGGTGTAACCATTTCATTGTAATTGACCTGGATTAGTTTCTACGTGTCTTCCTCATTAAAACGTGTAGCACCTGTGCTAATGGGTTTTGTTTCTATCAAGATATAATGAGGACTGGCATATCTGCATATTCTCCAAGCTCGCCAAGAACAGAGACAGATACTCTGTTGCCATCTGACAGAGACATAATGATTGCTGAGAAGCCCATTACCATCGTATTATGCAATGATTGAACTTTAAAGCTCGCCGTGCTGCAGCCTGGAGTGCTTGGGCTCCTGGAAGTGCCTGGGTTTTCGTTTGAGTAGTGTGAGCTGAGCTGATTCCCTTCTCCCCATGTGCTGTACACAGTCTATTTGCTTTGTAGATTTCCAACTGATTTTGAGTGTATTTCATTACTGTGCTGTGTAATTAAGGAATATCACTGAAAGACTGAGAGAAAAACACGTGATAAAAGTGCAGGTAGAGCAGGAAGCTTGTACAAAAGGCAGAACTTTGAACATATTTTTCCTTCTCAGTACTCCCTGATTCGCACACCCCCGTGACACTGTGGTTTGTGGGTAACGTGTCCTGGTGCCTCTTTTGAGGCAGCTGGTCAACTTCTCTGCAGCTTTGCAGGTATAGACAGGTACTTGCAGATACAAGTGTTTCAGCTGTAATTTGTGTCTTCGTTCTCTGTACAGCTTACGCTCTTCCAAATGCTACTGCTGAGCTGATTTCTTCAGAGCTCAGTTTAGTGCAAATGACCATGACAGAAAATGTCACTGGGCACAGTTTATCATTGAACACAAAACCCCTCAGTAGCGCAGAATGACCCAGCTCATCAGGCGAGTGCTGGCTGCAGTCTCTGCCCCGCGCTAGGCAGGGGAGAGGGGTGTGTGCTGGAAATGTCTCTTTCACCTGACATAGGAGGTCCTTAAGGATCCTAAATGTCTATAGGGTAGTTGGGAATGCCAGCTCTAAGCCCTTGCAGCCTGTCTGACAGATTCATCTCGCGGCGTGTTGTTTCACTGTATGTGGAGGGGTGAGTGCTTTGGAGAGAGAGACCGCTGCTCCTCCTTACGCTGAGTGGTAATACTCCTGGAGTTCTGTGCAAGTGCTGAATAGCTTCAATTAAATGATTGTTTCTATGCAGTTTCTGGAGAGAAACACCCATACTGTGAATTGCTCGCTACTTAACAATTTCAGTGACAGTACTAGTATAGAGATGAATCACAGAATGACAGAATGGTTGGGGTTGGAAGGGACCTGGAGATCATCTGGTCCAACCCACCTGCTGAAGCAGGTTCACCCAGAGTGGAAGATGAAGATGGAACTTATTTGTGTCCTAGCCCAGTGGAATCGTGGTAGCAGTGCTCAGAGAACCAGACAGGTATGTTGATCTGGAAGCAGTGTTTCAGTTCTCCTTTCAATGTGTCGAATTCTCGGTGTTGAAATAGTTTTAAAAGTTCGTTCTTTCATGTATGTATGCACGAATACACACTTGCTAACGGGGGGATGGTAGGAGAGCTTTGTCATTTTGGAAACCTTTTGAAGTTCAGAAGTTGCGTTAACATTTTGAATTTCAAACATTGAGCAGCTCTAAGCAAAAATCCAGGCTCGATTCGTGTTTGGGGGGGCACGGACCTTTTTAGCCACCAGACAGCTACTTCAGCAATTTGGATCCCTTTGAAAATCATTTGTTGTTTTAAATAAGTTCAGTTGTTAAAGAAACATAGAGTGTTCACACAGATGTAATTTATTTGATAAGTGAGAGGAGGAGTGACTCGGGTAGCAATGTAAGTTTAGATGTTCGATTTCAGCACTGTAAGGTCAGTGGGCAGAGATGAGGTCCAGGCTGTTCTCCAGGGGAAACAACCTGGCTCCTGTGCCGATAGAGACTAAATGTGGATGCCCAAAATTAGACAATTATTTGTATTTAGCACGAAAAATGACAGGAATGTTTCATAAACCTTGTTTTCATCTAATTGGCAATGAGAACTTTGCAATACGATGACTTTTAAGACTTAATTCCTTCCTGAGCTTGCTTACCTGTGTTTTAGTGTTTAGAAAGGAGGGAGGTGGGAAAACTTCTTATTCTGTGTCTGTGTCTGAGCACTGGTGAGCAGGTTAACAGATTGAAATGCCTGCTGAAAAAGATAATGCAAAATTGATAAAATAGGCTGTGCACACCTGAAGATAGATGGAAAGCTTTCTCCATATTCGGTGTTTGATCATGTAAGTAATCTAGCTGTGGTATGTCATAGAATGGTAAACACAGTATTTCACCTGGGAGAACCGCAATCGGTTTATAGAGCAGGTTTCCCAGTTGGAAAATGAACCATATGGTGCATATGTCAAACCGAGGGAAGGAGGTAAGCCTCTCAATACATAGAGTTAGCAGATTGACTCTTAATTAAGATCAGATGGTGCCTACCATTAATCAGATACCCAGGAAGCCTATTTATAGTTGCCTTGATCTTGGGTGTAAAGTTGTTATATGGACAGATTTCTCCACTCACCCAGGATCAATGGAGTTTCGCTGATGTGAGTGGATGTTGAACACGACCCTTGGTCTGTGCTGGGGGACAAGCCAGCTGGCGGCTGCTCACGCGCCTGGAAGGAGGACGCGGCACAGAGCAGCGGGGAGCCAGGACGGGCCGTGCGTGGCAGAGCCCGTTCCTGGAGTGCAGGAAGGGTGATGTCTCCTGGTTTCTCCACCTGCCTCCTGTTTCCGTCTGGCTCTTTGCTCTTCACCATGCTTTCAGGTTCTAGAAAACACCGGGGCATTTCAGTCTGTTGCAAAAACCTTATTTGCTCTCAGAAATATTAAAGATTATTTTTTAAAAGTGGTGGTGTGTGTAGACCAAAGAGATCCGAAAGTCGGTGGTCTCCAGAGAGAAAGAGCCAAGACTTGTCTCTTACCCCTCAAAGAGGTCCTTTGTAATACAACTTGCGCAGCCCTGTGCAGGGTAAAGTTGTACCCCTTGGTTATCACTTCTAATAAGTTTGATTTTATTAGTGCCTTTCCGTGCAGTCCTGCCCTGCATTGCTGGTGTTTCAAGCTGAGCACTGAACTGAGACATTTGAGAGGAGAGGATACAAACCAATGATAAAGTTTGGTTTTATTTCTGAATTCATTTAAGTTAGCCCCTACTGGCTCCTCATCAAAGTGGCACAAAAGCCTTCAGTAATATTGTGTCAGTCCCCAAAAAAAGCTGACCTGTTCTTCTCACCCAGTATGTGGCATCAGGCTGGCATTTCATTGTCACCGATGCCGTCAAAGAACTATTGTTTGTAATGCAGCTGATGGGGAAAGGCAGGAGCTGATTCCTCCAGAGGACTCTGGATACCAGTTACAGGCCAGTTCGGTCACTGGGGCTATGAAGAGACTTTCTGCAGATCAAAGCATTTCCTTTTCTTTCCTGTAGCTTTTTCTGCACTTTGGCTAAAGTGATCACTCTACCTGTGTTGTATATCCGTGTGTATAGAGTGTGTCAGGAAGTGCTGTAATAGTTTTTGAGTAATGAGAAGGAAAACATGGTTGTGTGCAGAATTTTTTCCAACCAGCTGTAGGATTGCTGTCACAACATACAACTGCAGAGCTCGAACGCTTCCCCAGCTTGCATTAATATTGCACATAGGATTTTGTGTTGTGTTGAATAGAAGGAAATAGGGTCAGTGCACAGTGATGCTTTAAGCTTATTATTGATGTTGTAAAGGATGATTTTTCTTACATAAGTACAAGGATATTGTACCCATGTGTTTGTTTCAGGTAAACGTTCTGCTGGGATTCGATTTATGAGAGGGATCTTTCTCTTAAAAGCATTGGACATGTCTGCATACTAATAAGAGATTATGCTCTTGTCATTTGAGTCCAGCAGAAGTTTGTTCAGTGTGTAATGATGAAATGCAAATATAGCACCCAAAGTGACACTGAGGCTGCTGGCTTTGGAAACCTCCTCTCTTTGGAATCCAGAGTTGTGTTCATTCGTGTGTTTCTTGGTTGGAAGGACTAGCGTGTTTTTCATGTTGTAGAAAGAAAAAAGAAGAATCCATGTGTAGAGAAGATGACTAAAATAACCAGAGCTGAGCAAACCTTAGAGGGTGGGCATCGCTGCTTCCCAAGCCCAGGTTGGTGTTCGCAGTGCACCAAAAGGAGTCTGTTGGCTGTGCCTGTTGGCTGGTTTTGGTTTTCCCCCTCGAGCTGTGGGCAAAGCAGGAGCTTACTCTGTGGGGAGCAGTATTTGGTGCATCCATGAGATGTGGAAGAGACCGATTTGTGCTTATGCTGTAAGAATAAATTCAGGGCGAAGTTCTTTTCCATCTGCAAGAATTCAGTCCACATTCCAGAGTTGGGCAAGTGATTCCCGTAACCAAAAATATTGGTTTTTTTTTCCCCTGTCTAAAGCCATAAGAGTTTTTCTGAGTAGCGATATTCCCAGTTTAACTCTTGCTTACCTCAGAGGGTGTGTGTGCGTGGCCAAGGGAGGCCGGACCCCAGGCCGTCACGTTCCAGACACGGAACTGCGAGCAGAGGTGCCAGCGCCACAGCCTGTGGAACACGTGCCGCGCTGTGCCGTGCAGTGCCGTGCCGCGCTGTGCTGTGCCGTGCGGTGCGGTCCCTGCGCCCGCGTCCCGCCCGTGCCCGTCCCCAGGCTGCTGCGAGCGAGCGTCCCTGCGCAGCCTCTCCCTGCGGTGCAGGTGAACAGCCGCAGATCATCCTGCCGCGGTGCTTTCCCTCAGTAGATGTCACATCATAACAGAACAACTCGTTATTTGCTGAGTTTTCGTTGTCTTTTTGGTGAGTGTTGGTTTACTCTAGGGGAGTGTTTTCTGAGTCAGCCAGAAACTGTATTTGTGAATCTGATAAAGCAAAGGCCTGTACTTGCTATGAAATGTGAGCCTGATTCAAAGCCCTCTCGAGCTCTTGGAAATAGCTCCATTGATTGCAGCAGGCTTGGATCTGTTCTTTCTTCTGTGAAAATTCTGTAATAAATGGAGCTGCTTTGGGTCGTTGAGAATGAAGGACAGCAGCTCTAGGTAGTGTTATTACTGCGGTGCCAGTCATCTCCAGCTGTATTAGGGCTGTTACATGTCCATGGGAAACAGTTCTTTTTGTCAGTTCCGTAAGAACTTTTTTGGCTTTTCATTCCTGGTTTGTACTGGTTTCTTTGAGGTTCGTGGCTGTTTGTTCTTTTGTCTCCATTGGTGTTCCAGTCATCCAGAGAGCCAGTAGCTCATTAGGTACCTTGCTGGATTCCAAAGTTTAGCTCCTAACCTGGATAATTTATTTAGACCATCAGCATCTTGCGTAAGAGACTTCATCACATAGCAGTCTCAGACTGCATCGGCCTCTTAACTAACAGTGCGCTCGGTAGGCAGCGCTCTGCAACGTACTGTGTCTGTACCGTGGTTCTAGGATGTCCTTCCAGCTTCTCTTTAGTTAATAAAATGCTTTTGATACACCCAAAATTAAAAGTTTCTCCTGGCTCATTTTTCCTATGTGGTAAGCACCTTCTTCCGATACCTGAACTTAGAAGGTATGTAGCTTTTTCCGTCCGGTCTTTTGCTGCCTTGTGTTGATTGAGTTCTGTGTAGCCCCAGAAAGCTCTGTCGTGTGGTTTCATTTTTTGAAGGTTACTCTTTCCATTCAGAGATGCATGGGCTCAGATAAAGTTATTTTCCAAAATGTTTCCATTTGACATGTCAGTGTCCAAATAGGATCCTCTGGAATCCGTTGAACCCTGACTTCTGGAAATACTTGAATTTGAAATTTGAAGGGAATGGATAGCAAGTGTACCACTCTTAATATTGATTTAGCTAAAGAAGAGAAACTTGTGAAGAATCAACAAAAACCAAGTCTTCCTCCTTGCCCGGTGCAGTTCTGTGCAGGTTGTTTTCAGTGGTCTGCGTTCCCTTCTTTTCTGGGTTTAGAAAACTTGGTATTTCATTTCCTCCCTGGTGTGCTGAGCTTCAGAAACTAACCCTAATATATCAATTAGACTGAGAAATACTCTTTCCCTGGCATCCACCCGTGGAGATTCCTGATGGCCATTTGGATGAAGCCCAAGCTCTTGTAGTGGTTGCCTGTGGTGAAAGTCCAGCTGCTGTTGTGTGTAACAGACCCCTGGGCATGGATGGAGCATGTTTGCGTGGATCCAGTTGTAGGATCAAAGCCCTCATTAGCTCTGCTCAGGCTTTGGTTGGAAGCCGGTCTTTCATTGCGCGGATCCCTGCTTTACCGCTGTGGATGTGTGCAGCGAGAGCAGATGAATCTGTAACCACCCCATTAATTCCTGCTCTTGTGACACAGCGGGGACTTTGCAGCCCACCCAGCTGCTTGTGTTGTACCCAGACCTACAAACACGTGTAGAAACGCAGCTCATCTGTCTCCTCCAGCTTAAAGTTTTTTACTGACCCTAATTAAAGAATTTTCCGTATGATATAGCGCCTGCCTTCCTTCACCGCTTTCTGGTCCTGAATTCACCGTCGGGTTTGCACCATTCGAGAACCTGCATATTTCAGAACAACTTTCAGTGGATAACTGTTGCTCTGATTCGATGGGGGAGCAGTCAGGATGGAGGGGTTTTGCCCAAGAGCTTGCGTTGCTGTAACAATACCATTAATTGTCTAAATGATAGTAAGTGTAGTTTCACATGCACTTGGAGCCATCATAAGTAGATGCTGCTGCCAAGAGTAGCGGTTCAGCCCTCCCTACGCCCTCGGCTGCTTTTTCCCATCCCAGAATTGACCCCTTTGGTGAACTACGTTGTTTTCATTCAGATAGGTTGCCTGATGGACTTTACCACCTGGCTGCACGGGTGAAGGAGAGGAGCTGGGAACAAGTGACTGGAGCCCCGGGGAGGGCAGGACTGCCTCCTCTGGAGCCTGTCCTAGCTTAAGCCAGCTTAAAGTGTATGTGAAATTACTGCCTCACGTAAAATAATGTTATTTTACATCCTGCTCCTTTAGTTCTTCGCAGGGTTCCCACTTCAAAGTGCCTGTGCTGTAACATTTGGAAGAGCTGCAGTGGGAGAATTTGTTATGTATTAGAAGGTGGGCCTGGTTAGTCGGAGAGCAGATCCAATTCCTTTTCAAAGTCTAAAGTCAAGAAATCTAGAGGTGATTGCAGGGACGGAGTGGGGGATGGTTCTGGGGGCATTTTAAAAATCTGTCATCTGGGGGCATGGATTCTCCTGGATCATTGGCTTTCTTTCCCTAGCAGATTTACTGGCTGGTCAGACCTCTGACTCTGTAGCAGCCTTTGCAAATCTGAGTAGATTTTGAGTTGGTTTGTTATACACAGCTGTTTCTTCTCTGGATTTGCATTTGGGAGAAGGAAGGAAGATGGTGTCAGGCCAGCTCAGCTGCCTGTCTGGTGAACGGGAGTGTGCTGCCCTGTGGAGCACGGGCACAGCACCTGCCTCCAGCACCGGGACCCCTGCCAGCTGGAGGAGCGCGGGGGTGCATTGAGTGCATTGCCCCACGAGCTGTGAGCGCAAGGTGGACCCTTCTGCTTTGCCTCGCTGTGCTTGCTGCGTGGTTAACTCTGGGAAGGGACTCGCTCGTTCTCATGCAGAGCCACCTTTACTCAGGCGCACCAGTCATGTCACTGCAACTCAGATTTAAGTGGTCAATTTTTTAAAAGCTGCTATAGTCTTTAGGCTCCTAATGACTCCTGAAACATGAAGTGAATTCCTATTTGCTGAGACTGAAACAAAAATAAGAGAGCTCAGTGCTTTCTCTGTCTGTTTTTTTTGCCTTTCCATGGGTGAATTATTATAAAGGAAGTTATGTAGCCATGGAGACACACATTATTATAATGATAACTGGAAGGGGCTTCCTGTCGAGGCAATAATAAGTGTATCCTGGGTTGAATAAATTCCAAGAGAGAAAACTCTGTCCTGCCTATCCCAGCACGCTGCCCCTCCGCAGGAGCCCTGATGATTTCTGCGTAGAGCACGAGGGAGAAGCTGCTTCTCACAGCACCCATCTCGGGCTGTGTTGGGATCTCCAAATGGGAACGCACATGGGAGGTAGTAGAGCTTGGAAATGCGTTTACCTCCCTCTAGGTCCCATCTGCTGTCACCTCGCAGGCAGGAACCCTACCAGTGCTAAACTGGGTACCGTGTCCCGCAAAGGGAAGGTATGGTGAGAGGTTGTTTGTTTGCTGGGGGAAGACTCCTGGCAGCTACGGATGGAGAATGGCTCTCGAGGGAGAACTCTATGATCTGCGCGTTCAAGAGAAGCAGAGCTTCTAGAATAGCAACCACTCAATGCTTTTCTCTGTTAAGGACTGTTTAAGAGGAAAGAGCGAGAGGGAGACCTTAGAGGTTCCTGTGTGCTGTGGTCGGTTCTGCAGCAGCCGGCCGTCTGCCCTCAGTCCTCCGCGTCCGCTGCAGAAGGCCTGGACGTGGGGGTGCTGCAGGGCAGGGAGGATGGAACCGTGTGGAAACGGGTTAGCTGAAGTCTTCCTTCTTTCTATGCGCGTTTACTTCTCCTGTGTGCCTTTGGACAGTTAGGGTCATTTGAAGAGTGTTTGCCCAGGGCTGTCATAGGTGTTTTTAGATTGTAAGCTGGGGAAGCATATCTGTTCCAGCAGGGCGAGCAGGGAACCACAGAGGATATGGCTGATTGGAAAAAAAAATGACAATAATTAAAGGCAATCATTGACCTTGGATTGAACGCTGCTGTCCGTTGCTCAGAGCGCAGCTCTGCGTGGCTGTGGGACCGCTATGCAGGTCAGGCACAGAGCCGGCCAGAAGACAGGAGTTCCGGGCGGTGAGGAGCTGGAATTGTGCAGCGGTGCCACGGGAGCAGCTGCAGGCCGCGTGTCCGGGCAGGACCCCTCCGGTCTGCGGCAATGAGCCACGCGCGCAGGCACAGCAAAATGCTCTTTCCTTCAAAATCCTTCTATTCGAGATAAAAAATTTCATGGTTAATCATTATCATCTTGTTCCCTTGCTAGGTAATTAGTATTGCATTGTTGCTTTGTGCCTTTCCCTATGTTCCCTTCATGTCAGAGTAGTTTAATTGACATTAAAAGAAGAGGAAATTAAAGGGATTTTAATCAGTTGGTCTGTCCTATCTGTTTTAAAAAGAAAAGCTGGAGTAATAGAAAAATAGACTGGTGTCTACGCTCTCTTATCATCCATTTTGCCATTCATTACTGAATTGATGAGAATGTCTGCTTTGCATATTTAATCATATAAGCGATTAAAGTACTGCTGGGGTTTCTTCCTGTTGCTGGGTCTATAGGAAATGCTGTAGGTGCTCAATAGGCTCTTGCCTAACTGTTACCTCAACTTTTTTCGATTTTCACTCAGAAGCCAATACTGCGAGTGCCCAACGGGTGCTTACTGCAGCGCTCTCAAAGCGTCCAGTGCTCTCTATGGCAAGACCTCACCTCCTGAAGAGCTAAGTAAGAAAATCGTTTTCTGCTCTGTGAGAGCTCTTTAAACGTATGCTTCAACTGAAACCTTTGCTTCAACTGAAACCTTTGCTTGAACTTGTGCACATAAACATTGGCTGAGTCGAGACTGTGTTGCATTAAGTCTGCAGAATCTACAAGTGCCCGATGCCCTGGTTATGAAATGACTGGTAAACCTGCACTGAAGGCAGCAAGAGAGCAGTTGAAGTCACACAAAAGAATATTTCCAACTATACTAAATAGTCAAAGCCTGGGAAAATTTGAAAACAATCTAAAAAGTCCTTTCTGGAATTTGGCCTGACAAATAAAATCAGTTTAATGTACTTCAACGACCTGAGGGGAGAGAAAAAAAGAGTCTCATTTTTCTTAATCAAAGATATTGAAGAACTCTTATTTGTTTTCAGTGTTTCTTATAGTGAAGAGGAAATACGGATTTTAAGCATAGTATTTATTAGGCCCTCTTCTTTTCTGGAATTTGCAATGATAACGAAAATCAGAGAACATTCTTTAAATAGCCTTGGAGAATCTGCTAGAAGAATCGGACTTCAGCGATTTATTATGTGCTGTTCAGAGGTGAACTCAAACGTGCCTCTGCAAGGCAATTAATGCAAAGCAAGTTGTTAGGGACTTGAGGCCGAGTGCGCTGGGATAAGCAGGAGGCTCCCAGTGGTTCCAGTGTGCTCGCGGTCGGGCAGCGGAAAGGGGGTCCTGGCCGTTCTCCAGTGCAGACTCCATCGCCTCACCAGCAGCAGGACTTGGCGCTACGTTTTGCTGAGACTTCATTCCCAGGAGAGTTTTATCCTCAAAAGAAGGAAAAGCAGGAGGTTCATCTCCGTGGGTCTCTGCTGTTGCTGTGTAGGTGGAAAGCTCCATGAAGCTCTGCTCTTTTAGCCTGAACTTCTCTGTATTTGTTCTGGGATAGGAGCCTTATAATAAAGACCCCATGTGCCAGTTTATTTTTATGAATGAGAACTACGGGAAACCATTAGCATAGGGCTATGCTGTGTTAAAGCCATCGGCGTTACATGGCACAGCTTTATCTGCCTCTTGGTAGCACTTCAGCAGGGAACGCATGGCAAGGAGGCGGTGGGCAAAGGGGACCGTGCTCTTGCAAACTCAGTTCTCTGGAAATGCCGGTGTGATGGGGTGGCCTGTGGTAGGGAGTGAGACTCAAGAGGACCAGTCTCTCCTGGGACCTGTGTTGCTGGGCTGCTCTTTGCAGTGGACCACAAGGGGGAGGTAGATGCTGTTTTATCGTCCGGGAGGAAGACCATATGGCAAGGAGATGCAATCTGAGTGGTCCATGAGGGCAGGAAGGCTGTCTGGCCAGAACTTAAACCCCAGACCTGTGATGAGCTGCTCAGGCCTCGCTCTCATCATCCCCTTTCAGTAGTCAGACTCAGTGTTTTCAAACAGTGTCACTGATTTCACAGGTGGACAGCCTGAGTTACAAAGGTATGATGCGAGCTGATGGATTACTGTGAGGAGCCGCGTGCCGAGGCACTGAACGCCCGTCTCTGGCCCAGGGCGTTCTGTAAAGGGCGAAGGCTCCTTCCTTGTCTTGTCCTCACGCTCACTTGCTAGGAAATAACCTGTGTTGTTGCAGCGTGTGTCGTATCGTGCTACTTTGTTGTTCCTCCATGCTCAAGGGGGGCCTTTTGCAGTCCTTTTTCTATGGGGTGTTACAGATATTTTTCAGCTCCCGCCAGCTGGGAACACGCCCTGGGAAGTTGCTTAGGCAGCAGTTTTGATGTGCGTTGTTAGGGAGCTGCGACCCTTCTGAAATGCTAGCGTTGCCCTCAGTTGTCAGCAAGATGAGAGCATATTTACATCTTCACATAATTATATTTTGTGATAACCTGGTGCTAATGCGAATACCAAATTGAACATAAGAATGTAATTGTGTACTTCCTGTTGAATAATGCAAGGCAGCAGCAGTCATTAGCCTTGTACTGTCTGAGAATACAAGGCTTTTCCTTTTGTGGAAGGCACATAAACAGAAGATAAAGAAACAAAATCTTCTCACAAGGTTGTCATTGTTCCTTTCTCTCACATCAGCAGCAGTCTTAGTGAATCAGGTTCCCAGCATTGAGCGCTCCCTGGTGTGCCGGATACTTAAAAAGAGGGTGTAAAATATGTTGTATCAGCTAGCGAGTCACACTGGCTTCTCTGAAATCAGTGCGTGCACTGAATGCCCATCTGGTCTTGAAATATGTAGTGTGTGCTAATGTGGGCAAGTGGAAAGGGAGAAAGGAAATGACAAATTTCATGTTGAGGCTAGAGGACAGAAAGAATGAGAAGTAGCAAATGGGCAGCATCACCTGTCTCTGGGTGACCACCTTCATGGCATTCTGTGAAGTGTCTGGGTCCAGATATTCCCAGGTACGCCTGCAGACTCAGGTTCAGGACTTTGTGTGAGATCTTGCTATTCAAATCTCCTTCCAGTAGGGAACTTTCCGCATGGAGTGCAGGAGGAGGAATTTTGTTCAGGAGGTACAATTATTGGTTCAACTGAAGCAGTAAGCAAGACCCGAGAACCTACAGACCTAGCTCATTAATGGAATTTGGTAACGGGCTGCAATGTTTTGGCTGTCAAGGCTATCAAAGCTATTGTTTTCAAATATCTGACCCAAGTTGTGGATGCGCAGTCCTTCTGCAAATCCAGCCCTTAGTATGGGACTATTTATCACTTCAGAGAACAGAGAACTGTGCAACAAGAGGAATTTGCAAAATGGAACAGAGTAACAGACCAAAGATTTTCTGATCTGTACCTCAGCCGCCTTCTCTGTCCCACTGGTATTCAAGAGGCAGGCGAAGAGCCTAGAGAGGATTCTTTTCTGTAATGTAATCTCCCAGCAGGAGAGAATTTTCCTCTTCAGCAGGCAGAGACCTAGGAGAGAGATTAAGAAAGGCCTGAAGGTTAGCCTTATCCCCAGCGGAGCTGTGTTCAGTGCTGGCAGTGGGGCCAGAGCGGGATTTAATCCACAGCGTGTTTCTCCTGTCTGTCCTGTGGCCGTCACATCCCACTTATTAGCAGTCCTCATACTCCTGTATCCACTCTGGTGGGGTTCTGACTTGCACTGAGGGGCATCCAGGTAGCATCGCCTGCCTGGGTATCCTTCCCGTCTGTCAGCAGAGCTTGGTGGGACACTTATCTGACACGACCGCAGCGCCCCAGTCCTGAGTGTGTAAGAGCCCTAAAGGAGGTGAGAGCGACAGCCACACGCGGCTGCAGGTTGGAGAGCGTATCATTACGTGTCGGTCTGCGCTGGGGGTACCGGCTGCCAATACCCAGCAGTAGAAGCTCTGACTCACTATTGTTCCTGTTCCTGGCAAACGCAATATTTGCAATCACCGTTGGGCTAATTGTTATGAGAAGTGCCACTCTGCTTCACACATCCGATGCGTGTTGATTGTAGTTGTATAACAGAACAGTTTATAACCTTCTGCTTCTTGTCTGCACAAAAGGGATGTTTCTTCTCACCCTTGTGACACCTGAGAAATTAAAAGCTGTCTCCGCTGGGGCTGTGCATGATCTGGGACTCGGGCCTGTCTCTGTCGTCCAGCTCCCTTTCCTCCTTTGGGGCAAGCTGTGGAAGTCCGGGCCTGCTTATGTGTGTAAGTGTGGTGGGCTGTGCCTTTAGATTGCGAGGGTGATAGTCAGAATTTCTGAGAGTTCAGGAACTATGCATAGTTCTCCAGACTCTGAAGGCGCAAACCACTCTACCTAAAGTCGGCGTGGTGTGTTTTTTGGGGAGAACGGGCATAGCAGAACTGTCGGTCCCTGGGCTGGGTGCCCTGCCAGGCTGGCGGCTGTCACAGCACTGCAGTCGCTGGTGCTGCTCTGAGCCCAGCATTTGCTTCAGTGGCCCAGCCTGAGGAGGATGCAGGGCTGCTTGTGGCCACCCTGCAGTTTACAGACTCGGTTTCACAAATCTGGCTGTGTGATGTGAATGTATGAAAGCTGAAGGTAGCATATGTTTGGTTGCATTTCCCTTGAGTTGAAGACTTCTGATTTGCTGTGAAGTCGCATGCAGGATATGAGTGCTGTGGGAGAGTTTCTTGTACTTTCCTTTTCCTCCCGTTTCTTGTGGCCCTGCACAAATCCTCCATCCCAGCCCGCTCAGCACCGCTCAGCTGCGTTGCTTGGCCGCGAGTCGGGCGGGCTGAGCACCGTTGCTGTCTGTCTGTCCTGCCAGTTACTGCCGGGCCTTGCTGTTGGCTTTTCTTCCTGGTGTTGATCAAATGCTTATATACAGTAAAGTTTACATGTAACATGAAAATAACCAGGATTATGAGCTCTCCTTATATCTGTAGACTGACTAAAAAGTGGTCGATCAGGCTTCATTAATGGCAAAGCAAGCATGTAGGTGTTTCTGGGGTGGTGTTTCTGCCTGTGCTGTGTGCATTTTGCAAGGGGCTGTGTCACTGTGCTTACCTCCTGACTCTCTTGTGTAAATGGGCTTTTGGAGAGATAATGTCCTCTTTTTTTTTAATCCTTTTTTCTTTTTCTTTCTCCTGACCTGAACAGGGACAACTTTGCCTCGCTCTGTGTCACATCTTTGGAGAGGAACATTTTAACTGTGGTTATTTGAGGATTTTGAAGCAGCAATTGTGAGGCATATTTAAAAACAACCTTATTTTCCTCCTGAGAGAAAGAAGCAACGTCTCTGTTTTTCTGTCACATTGCCAGCTCTGCCTTCCAGGTTGATACTGCTCGTGTCTTTGTTATTTGCAGTAGCTTCTTTTTCGGACCTCTTTAGTATTGGTCAGTGTTTCCCAGTTCAGAATGCATAGCTCAGCGTAGCTGGTGTTCACGGGAGCTGCGGCCACACACTCGGAGGCCTGTGGAAGTTTTACAAGTCTGCCCGCCTGAGCAGGGTAGAACACTAGGATGGTAAATGAGATGTGCATGTGAAACCAACCAAAAGGTACTGTCCAAAAGCACACTAAGAGGCTGAGCAGTTTATGAAAGGAGAGAAGTTGTGGAAGAGAATGGAGCTGTGGAATATATCACCACGCGATTCTGGGAAATGGCTTGAGATGGCGTGCAACAGCACTTTCTGATCCTGCAGCAGCTGAGAGAAGGCTTTTAGCACTTAGATGTTATGGCTTGGCTTTATACTTAAATCCCAATAATTTAATATTTAGCTGAGAGCCTTTGGAAGCAAGAGGGTGGGAATGGCAGCCTGCAGTCTGGAAAGCTCAGTGGTTTAGGCCTGACTTTCGTTTGATTTTTTTTGAATGTAATGAAAATGCTCTTGGTACATTGATAACCAATATCTTTTTTGAGCTTCTCAAATAAAAAGCATGAGCAGGTGTTGTGCAGAATGACGTGTTGTGGTGCACAGCTTTTCCTTGGCTGGCTGTGCCCTTTGCGTGGCATCCGGCACGGCTGGCTGGAGCACTGCCAGTGTTCTGGAAGGTGGAGGATTCATTTCCTCCCAGATTACACCTGCTTATGCTACTTTACCTTAAAGGAGATCAGCCTATTGACTTAGTGACTGTGCAGTGACTGCAGAGGAATGTCAGACCTACCACGCTCTTCATATATCAGCTGGCAGGAGGTGGGTCTGTTGCTCTTCTGGGTTTTGTTGGTGCTCTATCGCTGCTTTGTACCGGTGGCTTTTGGTGCGTTGTTTTCATCAACTATTCTTGTAGTCCCACTTCTCCCTTGTGTTCACCACAAATGGAGTCTCCAGTTAAAAATCCACTCGCTTCTCCCGTTAAATGTTTCCAGCTGAGCGACAGATCAGGCCTGTATCATTTCCATTGGGTAGTTGTCAGTGTCATTTTCCTCTGAGGTACTTTTTGTACACTGTGACCATGATTGTTCTGTAGCTGTTCTCTCAGACATGCCATGTACTTCATCTGTCAGAGCCAGGAAATGCGTCTGAGCCTAATTATGGTCTTTGTGAGGAACAGTCTAATCAACTGAGCTCTAGTTTAGTATTTCCAAAGATAGACCTAAGCAGACGCATGCACATGGTGTCTGTGCGTGGTCAGGAGAGCTGACAGCAGAACCTGGGGCAGAGGAAGTGGCCCGTGGCTGTTACAGCTCTGCTGCTCGGCTGTTCTGGGGCTGACCGAAGGAAGTGGGTGAAGGGTGTTTGATGTTCTGCCCCACTTCATTTAACCAGGCGTGTTTTGACCTGTGGGTTTTTTTGAGATGATTCAGCTGCAGCACTTGTGGGCGTTTCTGTAGACAGACACGGTTCTTATGGTTGATGTAGTATAGACATGAATACTGACCAAAGTTTGGTTTTAATCACAGAGGCAGTTGCCTTCTGGAGACTGATTTTCCTGCTTCTATTTAGAAATCTGCTCCTATAATGCCAGGTTGCTCTATGCAGAGGAGCCTCCACCTGCCTGCAGGCTGTTTTATTTCACGTGTCACCATGAAACAGAGCCCTGCTCCACAAATACGGCAGTGTCTGTTGTGTGTGGTGGCAGGGTGAGAACAGCCATTGGTCGGGGGTTTCACAAGGCTTTGTGGAAACCCCCAGCTCTGGAACTTGGCTGTTGTGCTCTCTGGTGTCAGAGACCCCCTCCTCTTCCCGGTATGGCGGGAGGAGTAAGTGGAGGATCTGAGGGGGGTGACCTGGCCCCAGCAGAAAGCAAGAAAACCGTAGGGAGTGCGGTCAGGGTCCAGCTGGTGAAGAGAACTTTCCAACATGGATTAAAGGATCCAGACAGCTTTCAGAAATTCCAGAGCTGAGTGTGCACGTGCAAGCAACAGCTTCATTGTGTCACGTCTGGAATCCTGGTTGAACCAAAGTTAGTATCCTTTTTTTATTCCTGACGTTTTAGGACACGGAGATGGACCCGGTACCTGTGAACTGGTTGTGTGCTGTATTCTGGGGTGTTGCTTCAGGATTGTATTTAATGGCATCACTAAAATAAAAACCCACACATCATCATCCTAAGACAAACCAGTGCGAATGTGGACTTTGTATAGAGCAGCTTGTGTCCCAGCTCTACCTGGCAGACGTTACGTTTTCCTTCCCTCCCATGCCAGTTTGTATTTAGTGCATTGTCTTCTTTAGGAATCTCAATATTTCACCTGCCGAACTGCAACTTGGGTTGAAGGGAAACACTTTGAAGTATCCAATTTTTACCATGGTTTACCCTCATGACGTTGGGGGACTGTTTGGCGTTGTGTGAAGTCCACTGGGTAGCATGAGGCAAGGCAGATAGGGAACGGTTATTGTTCTTAGGGAAGCCTTGGGATTTAGGAGTGCAGGTACCGGGTTTTACCTGGTTCAGTGTTACTCATGAAGCAAGTTGTACCATTTTCCTCTTCCTCCAGAAGTTACTCACACAAGTGTAGCAGGATTGCCTGGTATGACAGAGTGGTAGTCGAGGATTTGCTGTGGAAGGGCTGGGTAAGACAGCAGTCGGGTTTATGCCGCGCCGATACAGCAGCATCGTCAGGGCCTGGAGCAGCCCCCAGGTCTGCCCGCCCGGGCTCCTGGGGAGGTTCCAGTGGCTCCTTTCATTACCTTGCTGTTGGTGCACGGTGCTGAGCTCACCGGGCAGGAGGAGCCTGTGTGCTGCTCAGCTCGAGAATCAAGGCTTTAGCGGCCAATTTCTAATTTGATTATGAAAAGGAAAAGAAGAAAAAAGAAAAGGAAAAAAGATTAGCAGTTACAGAACAGTCTCAATGAGCTTTGTAGCTGTTATCGTAATAACCTCTGTTGCATTCCGTTTGAAATTTCATTGTGCTCTAGTCCGGCACTGATTCACCTGAGCAGTGAGAGGGCATTGAGACCAGCGTGGCAAACAGCTGCAGCGATAAAACATGTCCTGCCTTTCTGTGGAGAGCTGTAGAGAATTGGGGAAAAGGTAGAGAAGTACAGTGGGCAAGGGCTTCGCGATGGGTTTGTGATGCCCCCAGTACTGCATGTTTCTGTCTCACAGTTTGTATCAGATTTCACAGACAGAAGACTCATTTTGTTGCTTTTCTTGGCTTAATTTGTTTTGTCTGCTTCATGCAACGAGGTGATTTAAATGGTCCACAAGTGAGAGATACCTTGGGGATAAAACTTAGTTTTATGCTTCATATTATTCAGACTCTAAAGCTCAAAGTAATTGAATCTCTACTCAGAAATGAAGATTGAGTAGTTTTATTTTAAATTTAAGTGTCTATATAAACATGATGCCTCGGGGCTTTGCTGATTTATAATAGATGGGATTTGATGGGTGCCTTAGTGGCTTCAGCAGAACCCTTTTCATTGTATTAATCTTTGGGAAAAAATACGCCGCCCATAATTCTTTTCCTTCCCACACTACAATATTGCTAATGCTCTTTCTGTCGTGATCCCGTATAATGCTATTAGCTAAGCAGCTGTTCCGTACCTCAGACACATGACAAAACACCTTACAAAATTGGTTCCTCCATGTACTAATGGTAATCTCCGTGCAGTTTTCTCCTCCTTTTTGTGCTCGCCTCCTTTCCCGCTGCCTCTCAGCCAGGTGTGCTGGAGAACAGCGGAGCTCGCGCTGTCCGCGCCGGCCGGGCCAGCCCACCGCGCCGTGGAAGCGTAGGCGGCGTTACTGTGCAGCACAGGGCGGCCGCGCTCGGCCCGGCGCTGCTCACGGGGCCCGTGCGGCCTCTCGCTGGCTGCTGGGGCCGCGTGTGGGTTTGGAGAGGCGCTGAGCACACCCCCAGCACGGGCTTAACTGCCTCTTGCCAGAGTGCAGGTTGAGAGGTGCGAAGGATGCTACTGGTTTCACTCCTCTGGTTTTGTGCCTGGAGCCCCATGGCAGGAGGTGCTAAGATCGTGTCAGCCACGGGCACGGTGGCTGGGGCAGCAGGTCTGTTGGGTGCTTTCTGGCCAGCTGGCGGGCTGTGTTCTGCCTTCGTCTCTGTCACATGTTTCCAGACACAGTGAGTTCAAAATGCATCCCTTTAGATTAACAACTGTGACAGCTTGGGGAGAGAGCAGACAAAAGTCCTCAAGATGCCGACTGGGGACCAAAGTGAATGCTGCATTGTGAAGACATCCAGTTCACACCCAGTTCAGTTTTTATTTAAGACCCAGAATAAAGCATGGAGGTTGCAGAACTGGCTGTTTTACCATGAGAGCCAGCTCAGCCTGACTCTGATAAGGTTTCACGAGCCTGTATTTTCCTGTGAGGGCCTCGTGCTGCTTTGTTCACTTCAGGGACGTCCAGTGGTCCATCGTCTGCAAGCCAGTCTAGGGTGAACATTTGGAATGACCACCTGTTTGAGTGGTTTTCTCCTGAATGCAGCAATTTAAGTATTGTGACCTGACGGTGAGGCCACAGTGCTGCTTGGAGAAAGTGTTCTTTTCCTCAGGGAGCAGCAGGAGATGTGCTACAGGTTGATCTGGCTGCTCTGGCGACACCGAGCGTGCTGTGACCTGGGAGTCAGGCTGGGGTAAGCGCTGCTGGCAGCGCTCGGGCAGGGATGGGGGGCAGAGTCACCCGCTGCTCCGGAGAAACCTCCCACCTTCTGCAGAGACCCAGCACATAGGAATTGATCTTTTAATTATTATTTTATTCTTAAATTTCTTTTCTCCTGCCAGACTCTCTGACTGGCCGCTGCGATATGAGCAGCTCCTTTTGTGAGCAGGAGGTGAGAGTCCTTTTGCGAGAGTCCTTTTTTCCTATGGGCTCTGTAGAAAAATATTCATTAGCTGTACAACTGACAAGAAAAGGAGCTTTAAAATGTTTCACATTACTTGAAATTGGTGTTTTCAATTCTGGTGCTTGGGTAATAGGTCCCTCAGAAATACCTAAGACAGCGAGACGTAGCTATAGGGAGGTACTATTAACACTTCCACTGTCATTTTTCAGTGTGGACTGAAAGTGCTCTAAAATGTTGTCTGTTTGCTGGTAAACCTTTATCCAGAGCTCTTTTCAAGCTCTGCGCAGGAGTCCCTGCAGGTATGCATACAAAGGAACCTGTGTGTTCATCTGTTCCTGGCTGGGATGCGGTACTTGCTTTCTGTAGTCTGTTGTGCATGTGCGATGTGAATCTGATCTGAATCAAAGGGATGTGTTGAGACTCTGCAAATTCTGATGGTGCAAGGTCTAATCCTGTTCTGAGGAACAAGTGCTGGTTCATGCACAGATGCTAGTGTGTGCAGGCACAGGCTCCTTCGGTGTGCGAGAGTGTACATAGACAGCTTTTCACGGGCAAAAGGCAGTGCTAGCGTTTGGAGGATGAGGTCTGCAAGTGGCGTTTTTTATTGAACCCTTTTTCTGTGTGCCACGTGTCCCTCAGGCTGCGGATTATCCCGCACTCTTGGCCTGTTCTTATCCCTGGGCTTTCCTCTTCCCCACATCTGTGTGATTACACGGTCCACCTGAGCGCACGCGGTACCTCAGCAGGAACGTTCCTTCTCTGACTGCTGCTTCACTGCCCGGTTTGCTGCTTGTTTCCTCGGGAGCCGCGGCGCACCAGCCAGGCCGCACGTGGGCTTCAGCACATCAGCGAGGGTAGGCTTGGCTTTAGTGCCTGAGAAACAACCGCCTTGTTTGCTGTTGCCAGAGCAGCCTCTTGTCCACCGAGAACAAACACAACACATCAAACCAGGAATATTTCTCTCATGCCTGACTAAGCAAACCAAATGAATGTTTAGTATCTCCTGCTCTAAATGCTTCTGGGAGGCACTCGGACAGTTATTCGGAAGTATTCCCAGTTCTGCCAACTTCACAGGTGAAAAGAAAGGGAAAGATAAAGAAAAGAAGGAAATGCGTCAATTAAAGGAAAACGGTTTTGTCTGGAATGTGTGAGATCAAGGAAGAATTTTTAAAATCTCCCTTTACATCAGTTATTTGAGTTTTTCTGTTGGCTTTCAGCTCCCATGCCAGTTTTGAGTTGCAGGAGATGTGTTCCCCGCCCTGCCCTGCTTCTCCCGCAGCACAAAGTTATCAAAGAACCAGAGAATTAGTTCTCCGAATGAGGACACAAATGCCAAACCTTTCCATTTCGATGTGGTGATCTGTGGGGCAGGTTCCCAGGACGGACGGACGGTACCTCTAGGGAGTATGGATGAGCTCTCTGCTCTTCCTTCCCCAGGAGTTTTGGTTTCTTGCTGGTGGAGGACAGACTGCGCGGAGCACAAGGGGTGGGTGGTACCCCGGGAGTGACGGAGTCAGCGGGTTTATGCGCCCGGCCCGCGGTCCGTGAGGGGGCGGGTGGTGGGGCAGGGGTCGCTCTGGGGTTTGTGAGCCCTCGGTGGCCTTCTCTGGGGATCTGGCCTTTTTGTTGTTTCTACTGCCGTTTTCTCTGGTGGTTTGGCAGCGTCCCACGTGCGTTCTGATGGACATCTGAGAAATGAATAAAAAATCAATGAATACCATGAAAAAGCAGTCAGCCATTTCAGTGATAATGAGAAAAGGTGTGGGCAGAAAAATAAAACAAACCAAAAACACCAACCAAGCATGAACAACCGAACAACCGAAAAACCCACAACACAAAATCAACCGAAAGACAACCACAAACACAGAAGAAAGTATCTCCTGTAATAAAAACATGGAGTCGTTTGGGTTGGAAAAGACCTTTATGGACATCACTATTCATGAGCCGTCACTGAACTCTTCTTTCTAACACCTTATTTTTGTTTTTTTTTAATAGCTTCTTTCAGGAAGGAGGAAAATCGGCTCAGAGCTGCAGTGCAAAATGACAAGTGTTTAGTTTGTTATTCGTTCCAGCTAATAAATGTGAATATTGCTGTGAGCCTCTTTCAAACCGGTGGGCATAACAACTGCAATTCCATTCAAGCTAAATGAGGGAGCAGTTAAAAACGTCTGTATTAGTGAGGGCTGAAACAATAGGGGCTGCTGCCAACAGCATAAAATGGTGAAGCACAGCAAAGGTGGCAGTCCGGGGGGCTGAGGCGTTTCCCTGGGTTAGCAGAGCAAGCAGAGGTTGGGTGCTGGAGGTGAGAAGCGCATCTTGAGAGAAGGAAGCGGGACCAGAAGAGCTGAGGAGGTGGTCAGAACAAGCATTGCCACCACTGGGAACATGCCTTTCAGAAATAAAACAGGAGATGTTCGTCTTGCCCCAAGAAAATGGGGCATTTTTCCTTCTGTATTTAAGAAACCAGCAGGATTGCTTGAAGAAAGGGTCTGGTCTCCGGGATGTGTTTCTCTTTCAGATGTGGAAGACAGCTCAGGTTTGGCTCAGTGCTCAGGTGAAATGGGAGGTGAGGAGGTAAATCTTGGGCTGGATTCTCAGCTAATAGCAACGAGCACAACTCTGTGCTCTTGAGCTTTGTGAGGACACGACGTGCAGAAGCGAGCGGGAAAGGTGAACGAGTTCTCCTCTCCTTTGTTTAGGGCAAATTAGATGTCATTTGACACAGGGTGGTTTCCAATTTTGACATATTTTACTGCCAAAAAATGATGCAGGGATGAAAATAGCACTGCTGGAAAGAACTAACATTCATCCCTCATCTGACCAAACTGCAGAAAACAGGATAATGATGGGGGTGTGTGGGACGAGGAACCTTCTGAACTTTGCCGTTTCCCTGTAAACACGAAGCCCGCTGGGACTCATCCGGACTGCGTCTGAGGTGGCGCGTGGGAGCCCGTAGCTGTGGGGAGGCCTGGGGTGGAAAGGGCGTTTCTCTGGCTTGGTTTCAGCTTTTAGGTGAGTTGACAGTAACTCTGAGCAGGGTGTGCGGTGCTCAGCTCACGGCCCTGCCCCGTGGGTGTGACGAGGCCCAGAGCTGTGCTTGGGGTATTCAGCTGGTCAGAAGGCAAGTGCCATTAGCAATGAGCACCCTGGTGTGCGCTCAGGACCTTCTTTTGTGGCTTTGAGTGTACGTGTGGGGAAAATATTTAGAAATATTTCAGCTGAGTGCATTCATAATTGTGTGGGGGTTTGGTTTTGGCTTCGTCTTTACGCTGAGAGTTTTGTTTGAACTTGAACGCTCTCAAATCCTCTGGATCCTACATCTCCACGTATTAAAGTAAGTGTATTAGAAAACCTGCCGTGTATCTGCAATGTGCATTGTGACGGCAGCCCCACAGCCAACCGCGTCTCCCACCTGGGAAGAGGTGCATTTTCCTCATAGTTTCTTTTTTAGCCCCAAAAGAGCAACTGTTCTGCTTTCGCAAGGCAGAATGTTTGGCAAGGCTTTCTGTATAACAAGTATGGCGTGCTGATCACAAATGAATAGTGCTACCACAGTAAATTGCACCCAGACATGGTAAATAAAACAATAGGAAATTACCTAGTCTGTGATTTGCTGACAGATTTTAGTTAGGCAGCTGCTATTTCAGTGTTTCAGTAACTATAAATTCCAGACCCACACAAACTGCTTGCTGCTATTAGCATCCCACATTCTCTAGTTATTTTGCACTTTTTATGGTGTCAGTGTTATTTCCTATTCAACTGCATAGCAGCTAATTTAACTTAGATAAATTGGCTGAAATGAAAACATAGTATGACTGCAGCCCCGATTGCGTGCTTTTTATTTAAAAAAGGGAAAAAAAAAAGTTGCAGAACTGCAGCATCTCTTGAGGATGTGCAGTTGGCCCCGCACTGCAGGGGAAGGTGCTGTGCAGTCACCCAGCGCTGTCGTCGCTGCTCGCTGGGTGTGAACCGCGTGGGCACACCGGGCAGCGGTGTGCGTTGAGCTCGCCGTCCTCGCTCCGCAGCGGCTCCCCGAGGGGACAGGGCTGGCGGGCAGCAGGGCTGGCGGGCAGCAGGGCTCGCGTTTGCCTGTAGAGCTGCGTTTCAATCTGAAAACCTTCCTGCGTGTTTTGCCCTCTACCCATCCTCATTTGCTTTGCTGAATATTTGGGGTTTGTGGAATGGGGAGATAAAGTGAGCTCCACCCTGAGCTGCCTTTGCCTCTTGGAATCTCTTCTAATACAGCCACTGTGTCAGGAGACCTACCTGGTTAACTTCTGTTAACTTTCGATCTGCTCTCGGCCTGGTCTGTGGGACTGAAAGGCAGCCGCGTTGGCAGTTCTCACAAACATCCCGCATGTCTGGAAGGCTGCGGCACTCCTCAAGGGAATCATACATTCTGTACGCCAGGTGTGTTGGGTGAGTAGTTGTTCTGTGCTGGGGGTTTATCTGTTATGGTAAAATGCACCTTAGGAGGGCATGCGGGGTCGCGGGTGGTTGCCTGGCCCCCCGGCCTGACTCGTGCCTGAGCTCGCCGTTGCGGGCGGGCAGTGAGGCGCGTGAGCTGGCGCCCGCGGGGGCCGCAGGGGGTGAGACACCGGGAATGGCCTTCTGTCCTAGAGTCTCCTTGCTTTACCTAACACAGACCCTTGGGGATTTTTAGATACTTTTTTTAAAGGTAGCGTAGGTATAATAGAGGCATAACTACAGCTTTGCTGGAGAATGAAGGTGTAAGTATCCTTTCACTGAGATGAGAAACGTATTCTCCAGAGCCTGAGATATTAACTGCTGATTGCTATTTGGATATCTGTATGTATTTATACCTGCTTCTCCCTGCTGCGTGTTCAGTTTGAAGGACGCTAATTTACTCTTCAGCTGCACATTCTGTTGCTGAATTTCCTTAATAACGACCCGACTGGAGTCTGTGTGACCGCGGTGTCACGAGGCCCGGGGCCTGGCGCTGGGGGCTGGGGGAGCATGTCCTGCTCTTAGTGTCTGTGAGGCTCAGGCAGCAGCCTCCACCCTGACGAGGAATGGCTGGGACAAATATGGTAATAAAAGCTTTTTAAACCAGCATTTCTGCCCCCAAAATTACATAAATTATTTTACCCTGATTTATGATAAGGTAGCAAACATTCAGGGCTTTCGTAAGTTAGAAAAACACCCTGGTTTAGCTTCATCTGCTTTTTGAAATAGTTCTTAGATAGTCCTGACAAGTCCATGGCCCACAGATTCTTCTAAGAAACGCTCAACTCCTTTTTCCTGTGTTATCCGCACGTTGTGTCTGAAGTGTTCAGCTCAAATCCCATTAAATCGCCTCCTGTGTGCCGACATTCTGCTCCATCTTCTGACCCTTACAAGCGAATTTAAAAGGCGCTCATATACATCTCTTCAGCCACGTTTTTCTGTTCCTAAGAATCTTGAGTGCTCATCTAACACTTTTCAACTTCAAAGCTCTTCAGAAGTGAAGGACCTGATCCAAAGTCCACCAAAATAGATGAGTAGTCTTTCTGTGAGCTTCACAGTGACTTAAAATCTAAATTGTGCTCATATTCTTATTATTTTCCCCCATCTGTTCTCTGAAGACCTGCTGTCTTTTGCACCTACTTGAATTTTAGACTCTGGGTAGTAGCTCTTGTATAGTGCTCCTGTTGAGCAGTGCCATAAGGAGACCATTTCTTGCAGTAGCTTTCTGAGAGACGCTAAAAATTGGGCTATAAATATAGTGTTATGGGCCCTTTGTAACTAGCAGCTGTCTTTCTGTGTGAGCCTCTAGCCTGTCATTCACAGGAGTCTCCTCGGGCGAGATGGCCACGAGGCCTGTGTTTGGTACCGAAACAAGCCCTGCCCTGAGTTCTGGGTGGTTCCACGGTTCTTCCCGAGCCCCTCTCACTGTACAGAGCTCCTCCTTTCCTGCTCCTAACAGACCGGACGGGTCATTCCGCTTCTTGAACGACTGTAGGAGGCTTTAGCCTTGTAACGCTCTTCGGGAGGTCTGGAGGGCCTTGCTGCTCACGGAGTGCTCGGTGCCTGTCTCTGTGCAGGGGTGCGGGTGGGACTGTGTACTTAGCAGCTCCAGCTCTACTTCGGCATCCTTTACATCTCCTGGTTTTCCTGATTTTGCAACATCGCTGCTTCCTTTCTGGCAGATTTTGATTTCTCTGTGCTGGTAAAATGCGCTAGTTCTTCCCCCTCTTGGTGTTTTCTCTTACTTGTCTGTTGCACGCACTTGATTTCTGTGTTTTATCAACTTTCCTACCATGTGTTTGTTTATTCATTCCCAGTATTTGTTTTTCTCTTCTCCTTGCAGGATGCTTGGTCTGTGGAGGCGACTGTGTGGGCAGGTGGTCTGCAGGGATTACTGGTCCCAGAAATAGTCCCTGGTCTGTTAACAATGTGCTTTGCTGTTTTCATTGTTGCTTATTCGGCGAGTCAGCTGGAGCCATTTCAGCTCTCAGTGCGGCTTACAGGCTGAGCTCTGCTTGGCGTTGGGCTTGTGATTTGCCTTGGTGCTGCTGGTGGTTTCGAGCCCTGTGGAACCCACATTCAACAAAGTACGTAAGCCGTGCTTTTACATGCCCGTGTAGCTTTCTGTTCCTACCACTGGTAGGCTCTTCGTTACCTCCAGTTATCTGTCCTTTCATTAGGTTGGAGCTTGCATTAAATGAGCTCTCAGTTCTACTTAGTCCTGCACTGGAGTTCCTGGACCCTGCTCAACTCACATTTTCGTTTGTCCTTGAACAGCATGACCACTTAACTCTGATACAATGGATGTTCATGAACCAGCCTCATCTTGCCATTGCTGATTTACCTCTCCTTCTCTGGTCTTAATAGAAGAAAACCAGATTGTGCCAGGGCAGCCGGATTGCCTCTTGTCCACTTTCCTTGCAAGTATCTTGGCACCATCTCCCCTTTCCCTTTGAACTGATGTTAAGTCCGGATTTACTACAATCAAGATGCAGGTGTTATTTGACCGTTGGAGCCTGCTGCAGTGGAGGCGGTGGCAATCCTCCTCGTAGAGAGGACGCGTGAATCAGGGCTTTAACCGTGGCTCGTCTGGGTGAAACCCAGTGTGGTTTGTTTTAGGAAATGTGGGTCTAGATGGTGTGATTGTCCCTCCGCATGGCTGTCACGCTGGTGAACTGAGATGTGCTCTTGTCATTCAGCGTCCTCTGGGATCGCTGAGGTGGGGTCTGGGGTTCCTGGCGCTTCCAGAGACGTGGGTCAATGGGCTGTGTGAGCTTAACACACTTCACTGATCACCACCTTCCACATGGGATGGAAAAAATACTTCAAGGAAATTATGAAACTGTGAAAATCATATGTTCGAATGTAGCATTATAGACTTCTGTGCTTTCCTTCACCTGTGACCCAAGTCCTCCCCCAGAGTTGCAGCACTAGGCTTGGCTGTGCGTTGTGTGCGTGCTCACCTGCTGTTCAAGCTCGCACAGCGCCGGCTCCAGAGCTGCCTTTTGTGACTGAGACCGGCACGACTCCATAGAGATGTGGTAACATAGCAAAGGAAATCATGAGACACCATGGCACATGAATGCGTTTTTTTAAGGCTGCATTAGATGCTGACTCTAAGGCTAAAAAAGATGAGTATTTCACTTCAAATATTCGTTTGTTTTCAGCAATTCTTACTTATTTGTTAAACAGTGAATATCCTATGGATGGCTGAGGTGTTTGGAAGTAATTTAAGATGGTATTTGGTTGTAATTCTTGTTTCTTATAGCTGCCAACAGTTTAAGACTTGTGAGCTGAGAGATGACTATTATACATCACTTCTCTGGGGGCAAGGGTGGTAGGGAGAACATTTACACAGAAACAGCGAAGATGGCGGCTATTGGTGTAATTATTGGATGCTAATTGGTGATAGACTATGGAGATCGTTTATAGCCTTCAGCTCTTCTCTCATCCATCATAATGATAAATTTCAAAAGCTGTGTCTTCAACCACGTCTCGTCTTGATACTCTAGCAAAGAAATAGGATTTTCCTCAAGGCGATTTCCTTCCGAGAAGCAGCACAGACCATTTCCTTCTGGACTTCATTGCTGGCAGAGAATTTTTGCTCTGGTAATCTCTCCAGCAAATTGAAAAGTTTATAACAGAAAAGTGAAAGCAATTAGTGTTCTGATTAAATTCACCTTTGAATTGAGGAGCAGGTTTCATGTGCATTCAGATGAAACAGAGCTCGTAGAACAATGGAAAAGGCCTTCGTATAGGAAGTAAGAAAAAGGTAATTGGCTCCTCTGTGTTTTTAGTAAGTGTCTTCTTTGGGAAAACACGCACGTCTGTCCAGTACCTGGGTCATTGTGATCGCAGGGCTGCGTGTGCCCGCGCACGTGTGTATTACGTATGATTAGATTGATTTTGCTCTGTGTAATAACCAGCATTGCTTTTACAAGCATCTCACAACCGATACTGTTGCCAGCATGGGTGTTGTGAGCTCAGCCTGTAAGCCGCACTGAGAGCTGAAATGGCTCCAGCTGACTCGCCGAATAAGCAACAATGAAAACAGCAAAGCACATTGTTAACAGACCAGGGACTATTTCTGGGACCAGTAATCCCTGCGGACCACCTGCCCACACAGTCGCCTCCACAGACCAAGCATCCTGCAAGGAGAAGAGAAAAACAAATACTGGGAATGAATAAACAAACACATGGTAGGAAAGTTGATAAAACACAGAAATCAAGTGCGTGCAACAGACAAGTAAGAGAAAACACCAAGAGGGGGAAGAACTAGCGCATTTTACCAGCACAGAGACATCAAATTCCCCTTCCCCTGTCCACCTCCTCCTTGGCTGCTGACCCGTGGAGAGGATGTGAAGGTGGAGTTTCCGGCTCTTGGCTCCCGTGCGGCTCTGTTATCTGTGTTGAAAATCGAGTCTTAAAATGTGGTGCCTTAAAGATGGGGAACTGTGAGTAGCTCTAGATGGTTTGACCCTATAAAAGAGGTAATTGCTGGTGAGATGGTGCTTCACGTAGGCAATGTCGTCATGTGAGAGTGAATGACGCCTGTGTGAGAGCATTTATTTAAACGGCAGCCCCTGTTCCTCCAGTGTTTTATCAGGTTGAATTTGCTTTTCTCAGACAGGAGGTTTATGCTTGCGTTCTCTTGTTTGAAAATCCAGTTTTGTCCAATGAAGAGAGTTTGTTGTCTCCACTTGCAGGGGTTAGTTAGCTGTTGGCTCACAAAACCAGACGAGAATATTGCCCTTGTGTACTGAAGTGGAGATGCTAATTTTTAGGTCAATGATTAATTTAGTTTGCATGGCTCCAGCGGTTAAAACAGCCAGGTATTTGTTGTTGGGTCACAACCTGAAGACAAGACCGCCACTTCTAGTTCAGGGGTTGAAACGTGAGGATTTTGTGTGCATCTGAGCTTTACTGACCCAGGCTGAAGTTCACTCTTGGAGACCATGATGCTCTGGGGCCTAAAAAGGAGGGCAGGCTGGGTGGAGGCCTGAATCACCGCAGGGGCTTGTCTGCTGGAACCCGTGTTCTTTCCAAACTGTCTTTGTCCGAGGAAAATGGACCAACTTCCCGTCGGCTCTGCCCTGCTCCTGCTGCCGAGGTTGGTGTGAGGGTGGAACCTCGGGCGGTTCTGCGGCCACAACCACCATCTGCAATGGGTTGGTAAACCTGTCTTTGGTTTGAGGTTGTTTCCACTCCGAGGAGTTGCCAGACTGGGGAAAAAGGACAGGTATTTTCTCTTCTGATGACTCTTCTGACTACTCCTATTATTTTGTATCATTTTTTACCATTTATCACCAGTGGCATGCTCGGCTGAGAAATGAAAAGGTATCTCAGCCTGTCACGTATTTCTCGCTTTGCTGGAGATGGCCCTTCACTTTAATCCTGGCTTTACCTGGAGCGTGCTGCTTCCTGAGAGATCGCCTCATCCATCACCTGACGTGCGAGCTTTGTGGGGTCAGGTGTGGAACAGCCCCCCAGATGCATCACCTGACCCGTTTTGATGCGGTGTGACAGAAGTCATAAGAATTGGTACTTTTTTGCTGCGGGTGCAGTCATTTTGAGGGCGCTTTACCCGCGTTGCCCGTGGAGCAGCAGTTCAGCCTGTTTGCTGGCAGTACACATCACTTCGCGGATTCAGGCGTATCTCTGCTTTCCACGCTGCTTTAGGAAATCCGGAGGATTCTTAGGAATATATTTGCAGTATGATTTCCAGGGATTTGCTGCACACCCATTTCTGTCAAGGGAAGTTATGTTGGTGTCAGCACATTAATCTCAAGAAAGATGAGCGAGTATTCACCAGGCAATGTTATATGTTGAAGTTTCATTTCAAGCCCCTTAAAATCATAAGGCAAATAAGCAAAAGGGGAAAAAACCCCAAACCTTCACCATGTCTTTTTCCAAAATGAATTCTACTTGTATGCATATTTAAAAACTCCTTTTGCATTGGGCAATCAACAATATTTAACAAAGTTTTGTAAGGGTAAAAGAGCACATCACACAGATATATCTGTTTACGCTGGAGGCTTTCCAGTGCGAATTAAAACCCCCAAACACTCATTTACAAGGCACCGACCTTCGTCGAACAGGTGTGCGATAGCAGCTCTGAGCTAGTGGAGAGTGGTTGAAATGCCCACTTACCCAGCATCACTGTTTCTGAAAGACGCCCTGTTCTTCCACAGCTTACGTTACAGATCACGGGAGGCAGGAGTCACATTGGTGCTTTTGCAGTGCCTGAAATAACAGAATCCCAACCCGTGACCTCTGTTGTGGCACTGCAGTAAAGATCATAACTGATATACTGAAGAGGGAAATATGAAGAAATACTCACTGTAAGAAATTCACCCTCTTGTTAGCAGCAACATCCACCTTTAAAGCCGTAGAGCTATATAACTAGATTTGGTACAGTGATGTGCAAGTGTGTGTCAAGTCGTTTCACCACCAGCTTGGAGCAGTTCCAAGCACACGTAACCACGTGTCCCCAAGACTGAGGCACAATCTCATCCTCAGCTCGGGGTCCTGCGCAGGTGGGTCCGGGTGCTCTCAAATTCCTTTGGCCTCTCAGCCGCTCTCACCGGAGCGGTGACCGTAGCAAAACTGCAGACCCTCCTGAGCTTTGAGGAGCTTTTGCTTTCACTGTCAGCATTCAATTCAAACCTGAAATCTGATGAGATGAAACTTAGTAGGGAGGGTAATTTCTTCTTCCAGAGCTTCTGATGAACGGTATTTCTCGGTCACTTCACTGTAAAGTCCTTTGTCGTTGCTGGTGTCTCGGCGGTAGCTCCAGCGGAGACCGTGGGTTGCCTGGGGGCTCCGCGGTCAGGGGTGATGCCCGGTGCTGTTACGTGTCTGGGTGTTACAGTCAGATGGTGGAGGGGAAAACAAGGAGGAAAAGCAAGCACAGCGTTCTTTGTGGGCAGCGATTTTTGCAAGATGCTTCAGGGGAGTTTTTAAGTGAGAAAGAAACCTGGGGATGTTTTAGCAGTTTAATTATGTCTGTGTTAATAAGGAATTTGAAGGGGGCTGGGAATGATGATTACAGTGTAGGGATCTGCTCAGGGACGGTAGTGCAGTGCAATGGGGGCTGTAGGACCTGGCCAGAGAGTCCCGGGTGCGGAGCAGGAGCGGCTCGCTGGAGCGGGGCCGGTTTGTCTGCTCGGAGAGGTTCCGCGAGCGAGCGCGTGTGCGGGGAGGATGGCTCTGCCTCAACAGCACTCTTTTGATAGGTGCTGCACTGTGTAGATTCAGAAGGGTGCTTTTCACAGACACCGTTCTTGTAAGCAGCGAACTCTGTGCAGCTGGGATTGATCCAGGTTTCACCTCCGTTTCTGCAGCCGGTCAGGTGCTGCGCGCTCAGATCCCAGAGCTCAGGGACCCTTTCCCTTGATCTGTGCTGGCGACTGCTGGGAAACATGAAACTCCTTTTCCGTTTAATTGCAAACCCGTACAATGCTGGTTCTTGTTCCGCAGTGCATTGCTGGGTACATTCCTTTTAATAATGACTTCTGTATCAGAAATAGCATACGTATCACATAACGGAATGCTGCTTTTGAACTTGGCTTTGACTGAATAGCACTGTCTTTCAGAATTCAACGTGAACGTCTGGAATTTCTATCAGAAGAGACCCTAGGCAATAGTCTTTGAAATAACCCTGCTTTGAAATTTCTAATAACGTGGCCTCCTTTTGAGGTCAGCCCGTCCCTCCTCAGCTTTGTTGGTATCGGGAAGGTGAAGGGAGGTGCTGTGTGCAGGGAACGAATGCAGATTTAATGAACAGGGGAAGGGCAGATGGCATTTCACTGTGAGCGGCTTTTGAGCAAAGTCCTTGGAAACCGTACGCAAAGAGGAGCTGTTTATTAAATGGGCTTCTTCGTGTCAGCTGCAAAAGGGGCAGAGCTGGTGTTCGTGTCTTCAAGAGAAAACTCTTTGAAGCGGTGACCCTGTCCTGGGGGAAGGTGCAGTACCCTGGGTAGGAGCCTGCAGTAGGAAGCTCAGCAGGGCTTTGTTGGTGTGAACGCTGTTTCCCAATAAACTTCCCAGCCTGCACAACACTTTGCTGTGGTGCTCTCAGGTTGTGCTGCGTAATTGGCTCCATTAATACTTTGATCTTTGGCTGTGTGCATGAAAAGCATTTTAAATGACCACCAACCCAAAGTGTTATTGAACAAAGCAACCTTTTGTATTTTTCATCCTTGCCCATGCAGTAGCATTTGGTTTCATATTAAGTTTCTTTTTATATAAATTTCCCAGGAGATTTTTTTCCTAGAGAAACCATATGAAAATACCCACAGTTTGTACCTGATCAATTATTAATCCAGCAGCAGTTGCTTGCTGAACAGTTCTGTCAGACTCAAAGTGCTGTTCTGCAGTGTAGCGGAGTTATTTCGAGCTTTTGTTTAGAGATGGAGTTCACACCAACTTCAGGTCGGTGCATACGGCAGTACCTGGCTGAGCGGCTGAGGTGCCACGGCCGCCTCCTGCCTCATTTCTGTGGCAAAATACCACAGCTTCTGCATCTTTGGCTTGTGTCTGCGACCTTTGATTCTTCAGCCCTGGTGGAGAGTTGGTACTTGTCACGGTCAGCTCTGAGCAGCCGACTGACGTTCGTTTGTCTTTGGGAGATTTAGTGGAAGAGCTTTGTTTTGAAGTGGGTTTTGGAGACCTCTGGAGCTGCAGGGCTGAAGCAACCAAGCTGTTGGTAGGGCTGGGCTGACCTTAGCCCTGCAGATACCCAGCAGGACTTCAGTGCCAGCTGTAGTCCTGTGTTTCTCATAAGGTCACTTTAATTACTTCAGCAACATTAATCCTAAATTAACAGGGCTTATGTATGGCAAACGACTGATCGGTATTAAAGAGGGCATGCTTTTTCACCCAGCAAAATTAGGATGTTTGAAAGTGATATGCTGTCAATAGAAAGGATAGAGAAAGAAAAGATCTTATTATACATTTCCTTCCAATGGGCATTTGAAAGTCATCCTTCCTGTGACAAATATATAACATATTACAGCATTTTCTTCTAAGCTGAAGTTACTTTCTTGGCTCTTCATGCTTTTCTTTTTAAATTCCATTAGTTCCAACAGCTTCTGTACCCTGGCCCCAGTCTCACATAGCGATGCAGATACATGGAGGGGATCCCAAGCTGGAAGGAAGGAGCTTGTTCAGTCCACTCCCTTCCTGGGCCGGGTGCTGGGTGCTGGCAGGTGGGGACGGCACCCAGCAATGCATTTCAGGAGCAAGGACAAAGCTCTCTTCTATTTTGGGGGAAAAATGTGTGGAGACCCAGGGCTGGTCGCCCTGCTGGTCTGGCCTTAGACAACTGAAAGGTTTTGACCTAGTTTAATAGGAGCTTACATCCATAATTAGGTTATAATGATTGCATGGGTGATGGATTAGAGCTCAAAGCAGAGATTCTAAAGGAGGCTTAACGTGTAACTCAGAGGAAAGCTTAACCTCTTTCACCCAGTAAAAGCCAGGCCTGGAAGAGTTGTGGGTTGTCTCTAAATGCTGGTGTGAGAGCTGCCCAGGAGTGCATTGGGGTTTATCGCTAGAAGGGCTTTCTCAGACCAGTGGAGCGGTGGACGTCTGCAACAGCCTTTCACGAGAAGCCATCAGCCTGAAAATCTAAGCTTTTACGTTTATTAAAGCTGACAAGAGCAGCTTCCTGTTGTAAAGGAGGCCTTGCACGTGTGCTTTAGGAAGTTATTGAGACACTCCTTAGCCAGAGTATTAGAAATGCAGGGCATCTCCTGTAAATTGTTGTCATGGTTGTTACTGTTGTGTCCACGGGAGGTCGGCACCTTGTTGGCTGGATGTGCTGACAGTGCAAAGAGCGCTCCTGCTTCAGATCGCTTTAATTGGACAAGACAGAGCAAAGGTAGCAAGGAAAACAGCGGCAAAGAGAAGCAAAGCAGTGAAGTGACTTGTGCAAGGTCACCCGGCCGTTCTCGTTTCTGTTTCTGTCTCCCCGTGTGCGGTTTCTGCTCCTGGAATCAAGCGGGTGAGCTGTGCAGGGCACGGCTCCTTTGGTAGGAGTGGGGTGCAGTTTCAGGAGCTGCGGGTGCGCTGCTGCTTCAGAGACAGCGCCTTCCTTGAGACAGAACACGAGCTGTAAAATGAAAGGTGAAGTGGGAAATGGTAAAGGTACTGCAACTTTCACAGTAAAAATCCAGCACTGAACATCAAGAGAACAGAGAACTTGCTGAACAATGGGGAGCTTCCCCTTCTTCTTCTTGTGCGTTTGAACTGGCATGCAAAGGTGAAGTTTGTCTCATATGCCAAATAAGTAACACAGACCATAAAAGTAAAGAATAGAGTAGTTAAGGTAATGTCTCTGATTTTAGCTGAGAAACAACACAGTATAATTGTCCGTGCTCCACCATAAAGAAACTGGCTCCTCTTCTCTTCATCGTTAACATCCTCACTGACCAGCCATCCTCTTTCTCCTCAGCTCTGGACTCCCCCCACACACGAAGAGAACCTTACTCTTTCCAAAATCTTATTTTTAATGAGCTGTAATGGTATAAAGCCTCACAAAATTGGAAGAGAGACTGTTCTTTTATGGAAAGGCACTGTGCCTGGTGAAGGTAACCTGTCTCTGCGGAAGGGGTTGCCCCTCAGCAACCTGCTTGTTGTGCACGAGTTCCTCTTGGTTTAACAAGAAGAATCGATGAGAAAGGCAGCCAGAAGTACCACTGTGTGTCATATTAATTTGAACATTGTTTTCTACAGTTGAAAACTTTATATTCATCAGTAACTTGTTAGATTTATCCCCCTCTCCCCATCCTCCCAGTCTCTGATGCACAGGATTATTAAACTTAATTGGGTTTCTCTGGACACTACTCATTTCTCAACATTTATTGCAATTATACAATACCCATAGCTCATTTATTTTTTGTTTCCTGGTGATTAAAACTTAAGACACTGAAAAATGTTATGTGTGTTTTCCTTTTCATCACTAATCCTTTCCCCTACATTCAAGGTGCATTTTGTGGTTATGAATCATTGAAGTAGCAAAATTCGTAGGCAGAATTAATTTATTGCTAAGTATAGGAAAACCAGAACGCAGGTCAGAAATGGTGACAGTTTTGAGGAAGATATTCTGGGTTTGTTTCAGAGTAAGTTTTCTTAACAGAGGACTCATTTGTTTACGTCTTATCTCAAACCGAAGTACAACTCAGTTACTACAGAGAACCGTGGAGGAGGGAGCCGAGCGCTGTGCGCGTCCACACGGCCTTGTGTCGCCGTTCCCCCGGCTCTGCCTGCTCGGGCATGGGGGATCTCCAGGAGGGTGACCCCGCCGAGGGGGTGACCCCGCCGAGGGGTGACCCTACCGAGGGGTGACCGTACCGAGGGGTGACCCCGCCGAGGGGTGACCGTACCGAGGGGTGACCCCGCCGAGGGGTGACCCTACCAAGGGGTGACCGTACCGAGGGGTGACCTTACCGAGGGGTGACCGTACCGAGGGGTGACCCCGCCGAGGGGTGACCGTACCGAGGGGTGACCCCGCTGGGGCAGTTTGGCTGTTTCGGGGTGCAGAGAATTGTTTTTTTAGTGTCACTTAGCTTCCACGATCATGACTGGTCATACAGACTCTGGAATGTATCCAGGTACCTACGTGGTGCTGAGAACCAGGTAAATTCATGAAAGAAACCATATCCATTGAGGGCTCTGAAGGCCAGAGATTCTGCTGCGGAGCTGCGGCTTTTCCAAGGCTGGGCGGTATTCCCTGCAAGCACCATCACATGCTTTTCCTGTTTTGATCCTCTTTTGAAGCTGCAGGCTATTAGTCACTTCTGAAAAACTGTAGTTATTGAACAGAAATACTGCGTGAGCAACACTGAGTGCTGTGGATCCAGGCCGCCAAGGGAAGGAGGGAGGGAAGGAGGGGAGTGCCGTCCCTCGCCTTCCCCCGCGCTGGCTCGGGGGCTGAGCTTTTGGTGGGACCAGGGGCGCTGTTCTGCCATTCTGATGTCGGGAGGTGTTTGGAGGACCCTTGAGGATCCCATTCTGCACAGGCAACGTGTGTTCCGTGCTGAGATGCTGCTTTGTCGTGTTGGTAGGTGAGTGCTGGAGTGAAGAGGGAATAATTAATGCCATTATAACAACTGGTGGTATTTTTAGCATGAGCGGAGTAGGAGGCACAAATATTTCTTCAGGCAGAAAAACTCTCGATAATACAGCAGAACGTGTGCAACAGGGCAGTGGTATCTTCTCGGGACAATGCAGAGCGTGGTAGTTTGATAGATACTCCAATCGTGTAGAGTCTTTCCCAGCTGAAACAGCAGCAAAGTTATTCAAAGCAAATACACGCAGCAGCTGGACTTCCTTTAGCACTCCGTGAGCTGAGTTCAAGAACCGAGGGGCTGGCCCGCGTCCAGAATAAGGGCTCCTGGTTGCAGTGCCGGCGGAACAGCGGTTGGGAAGTGAAACTGTCCGCTGGTTCACCAGGCTGCTGGCATCGGCCGAAGTGAGCTGAACCAAGGGCGTACGCTGAGGTGGCGCTGTGGGACCTGAGGGTACCGCAGAGACGTGATTTGCCGTGGTCACCTCTTGGAGCGAGGAGCTGCTTTGCAGACAGAGATGGGCCCGTGCTGGGGTGTCTTTCTGGTTCTGCTTGAGGAGCCCAGAAATTCAGTCCGCAAAATGAGCCATCCTTCTTGCTCTGAGTCAATAGAGGAAAAGAAATCAGTATGCAAGACATTTCTCTCTGGACAGATTCATTATCTTCTTCCTCCACTTGTTTCTCTGGTGAAGGATGGATGAAAGCCAAAGCAAATAGCAGCCATCTATTTATAAGTTGGTTTAGGAACCTTGTTTATAAGGAACTGTTACAGGCCGTTCAGTCCAAATCTCACTCACATGGCAGCCAGTGGAAAACACTCCTCTTGACCTGAATTGGAAATGACTCAGGTTGCTCGTGTTTTTATAAGTTCCATAAAACGTTTGCTTTCATCTCACATATTTCTTTGAGTGAGAAAAATAATAAAAAAGTGTTTCATTTCGGTCATGCCTTCCAGCTGAAGTCCGCTAAGTGCTTTAGAACCTGTGTGGATTTAGCTTCACAGCATCCCTTTAATTCGGGTAACGCTCATTTCAGCGTTAGCGATGGGAAGGTGAGAGGAGCCCCTTGACATTCTCAGGCCGAGTGTGTATGAGCACCCATCTCCTCTCCGGCACTGTTCCCACGATGCTGTTTTTCTGCTTAGCTGTAGTGGGCCTCTGGGTTTCCCACTGTAGTGTGAGCGCTGGAAACCGCTGGATGAGGTGTCTCTGGTGACCAGGCCCCAGCTGCACAGACCTCAGCACAACGCGACCGCTGGGTGCCGTCAGGGTCTTGCAAAGAGAGACCATCTGCTCACCTGTGAGGCCAGTTTGCAGGAGATCAAACAGGGGGGTTTGGTGGTTGAAATCAATGACCTTTATGCACCTGCCGAACTTTGAACGTCCGGGGGCGCTGGCGTTTTGGAGGGGATGGGAAAACGTTTGCGTGTCCTGGGAAAAAAAGGCAAAAACCCAACCAAGCGAAACCACCACCAAAGAAAACACAAACACCCCCCAAACCAAACAAAACCCTCAAGGTCGTGGTGGTGTTGTTGTTAAGCTGAAAATAGTAATGAAGCAATTGGTTCTGGTCGGCTGAATAGTTTTTTTCCATTCCAAGATTTTATTGTTAATTCTGAAGTTGTTCTTTTTTTGCTATAAGCAGCAACTTTCTAAATAGAAATTCGTATTGAAAGAAACACAAGTTTTCAAATATGGCAGAATAACCCCTGTCACGTACTGGGCCTTGGGCAGCACGATCGGTCTTGAGCTGCAGTTTCCTCAGCTGGGAATGGGCACATTGGTCTGCAGGCAACACTGCAGCCGCGTGGGAAGGGTTGAGGAGAAGGGAAACAGAAAGGAGTTTTGTCTTGGCTCGTGCTTCGGGATTAAGACACTGTGAACAGTTCAAGTCCTGCAGCACAGGTCTGCAGAGTCCTACAGTGACACTGCTTTCCACGCCGGGAGAGCTGCCGCTTGCAGTGAGGAAAAGAGCCCGTGTGCCACAGCCCAGGAGGGAGCGGGAGGAAAGGGGCAAGCTGGGTGTCCCGCTGGGCGCCGTCCCGCTGGACACGGCGCGGGGGCTCGGCCCCTTCTGCTGAGCTGTGAGAGCTCCCATTACAGGAGTGAAGCACCTGGGAGAGTGGGTGGTGTAATTCTGTGTAACGTTTTAGAACAGAGAAGCAGGACATACTGGTGGATTGCGGTGTATCCGCAGCGTGCGCTGGTGTGCTGTGCAAGAGCGACACAGCCCAGCGGTGACCGGGGCTGCTCTGCTGGGTTCTCACTGCTGAGGCAGGGCGGGAGGCAGAGCTGTGGTTGTGTTTATTTTCCTTCTGTTGAAATGAGAAAAAAAATAAATAAAAAATCCCAAACTAGATGAAAAGAACATCCTAGAAATGATTCAGTAAAGCAGCTTGTGAGGTGGGCTGCAGCGTCACTGTTACGGTTCCGTCCAGTCCCCCTGGGAGCTGTGTCCTTGCAGCAGTGTGTGTGAGCAGCAGATGCTCTGGGTCAGCAGTGAGAATGCTGTCAGTGCAGCGGTGTTTGGGAGGAGGCTGTTTCAGGGTGCTGCCGTCAGCTCCCGTCGAGTGCGCGTCTGCCGTCCTGCTGTTCACCGCCGTTACACCCGCAGTGTTACTGGGAGTGCTGTCCGCGGGGTATCCTCAAGCAAATGAGATTGCAGGCACGTCCTGCGTGTGTGTGTGAGAAACTGACACCTCGCCGCATGATTTTTGAACCTGGGAATTGATTTTAGCCGTGTTGTGTGGAGAGGCGAACATCTCAAGGAGTTTAAATACACTCTTCATGAAAATAGATGCTGATGGAAAACGAAACCTTACAAGTATCCTTTGCATGCTCCCCAGCCATGGGAAATGGGTTACTTACGGGTTATTAAACACGCGTAAAGATCCCAGAGGAAAGGGTGACCTGTGCAGACTGCAGGACGTGTATTTGTGCACTTGATCTGTTAGAAGAATGGAAATAGAGCAGCTGTCATTTAAATATCTTATTCTGTAGAGCTGGATGAAAACCAGAGAGAATGTTATCAAAAAATGTCAAAACAATTTATTTGGCCTTTTTTCCATGAGATTCAAAATCGCAATGGGAAATGGCAAACTTGAGCCCGTTGTAGTTGTTCAAGCAATTACTGCATCTTGCTCGACTGAGTTCAATCAAACTCTTTTTCCCCTAGGAGTTCATTTTTTTTGGCTTGCCAGATTTGTTGCTGGAGGATGGTGCTGTGAGATGGGTCAGACAGACCGCATCAGCCAGGCCTGATCCCCGCGGGCTCTGGGTTTCTCCTGGTGTTTGGTTCCTGTAGCAGGTGATAAGCGAGCAATCTGATTAGAAGGTGATGGGAAACTGAAATACGTTGATATACAAAGCGTTCAAAAAAAGCTAATTGAGAAATAAAAGCGAAAGACAGAAGCCAACTCTTCTCAACGTTGCCACGTACCCTCTAAAACACAGGAGATCTTTGCAGTCCCTCCGGATCTCGTTGGCTCACGGAGGTCGGGTTGGTCGCTGCAGCGCGCGGTTGTACCCACGGGTCGTGGTTTAGCCCCAGCCGCTACCCAGGCCTCGCGCGGCCGCGCGCTCGTTCCCGGTGGGACGGGGAGAGAATCCGAAGGGTAAGAGTGAGAAGACTTGTGGGTTGACAGAAAGGCGGTTTAACAGCTGGAGTGAAAGCGGGGACCGAACATCTCTGTGTCACCAACACTGTCCCCAGCCGGGACTGAGCACCTCTGTCCAGCACTAACCCGAAGCACAGCCCCGTGCAGCCACCAGGGGCAAAATGAACCCTTCCCCAGGTAGAACCAGCACCCCATGTAATTCTTTCCCTGCTGTGCTTTGAGTTCATTGAAGGACCTGCTGTTTAGTGAAAGGCAGTTGATACGTTGTTCTTGTACTTTTATAACTGGGTGAATTCTTTTGAAATACAGCGTGTGTTTCTGAAGGAATTATCTTTAAAATGGCAATACTTATTTAGTCCACCTCTAAATAGCTTTTAGGAAGCCACAGGACATGCCATTCATTTTTGTGCCTTTGTGAAGACGTTGCTGAAGCGACAGCCAGGGTCGCTCTTTCATGTACACTGGCTTCCCCGGGCCTGCTGGCATCAAACAGGCGCTGGTTAATAGCTCTGTCTTTTAAGCTTTAAATAATTCAGTTTCTTGGGCTACTGCATGCACTTCTTAAAACCTGGCAATGCTTGAACCCTGTAGCAAACCTGATATGAAAAGGACACTAAAAAGCTGAATTTGAACAGGACTCCTCATGGCTTGATGGTCAGTTCTGGTTAAAAATACATCTCAAACTGAAGTATTTTCTCTGTTGTCGACTGTTTGGGGTTTATTTTGGATGTGCAGTGCTGTTGCCAAGAAATGAAGCACAAAAGCTAACCCTGAATCTTTGAGAAATGCTTAGAAAAACAAAAGAGTTGCAGTCCCTGCTCACACTGGCGGATGAGTCGCTGCCAAGTCCTTGAGCAGGCGGAGAGGCCCCGCTGAACGAAGTCTCAGCCGGGCTGGTGGGGCTGTTTGGGGGAACACGGCAGCGCCCGGAGCTGGGTCAGTGAGGCCCCGCTCAGCTTTGTCTTTGCAGTGAAGCACACAGCGCGTCTCCTAGGTAGTGCGGTGATCCTGGATAGCTTTGCAGCACAGTACGTTTTCCTGTGCTTAATTATTTAAAGGAGGCTGTATAATGGGTCTCTGGAATTGTGTGACCGACTAATCAATCCATCCACTTCTGCATAATGCATGTGGCATCAATGCTGTTCCATTTCACCATCACTTAGGAAGAACTTGCCAAGCTGCTCATTGCTCCTCCGCAGTGCAAACACAAACACACAGCTTGCAGTGCCATTTGCCTTCTGTGCTTGTTCAGAGCCAGCTGTAAACGTTCCCAACAATTAGCATGTAAAGAAGCAAAAAGAAGTCTCTAAACTCCTCCTTTTGAGCAAGATTGTTCCAGTGCTCCACCTCCAAACCTGAGCGAGGATCCGTGCCCCACCTGTGAACCTGAGCGAGGGTCCGTGCCCCACCTGTGAACCTGAGCGAGGGTCCGTCACCGTCACCGTGCCGTGAGCACCGATATCTTGCCCGCGGATCCTGAAGGTCTTGGTTTGGGTGATTGGTTTTGTGTTCTTTTCCATCCCGTGGTTCCTGTGGTGATGGCAGAAGTTCCCCTTCCCTGAACTGAGGGTAGACCCTGGTTCAGGACAGTGGTTCTAAACTGAACTAGCACTCTTTTGTATCTCCTTGTGTCCTCCTTCTGACACGGAATCTGAAATGTCTTTGTTATGACAAGAAGAAAAAGAAATAGTTAATGATTGAGCTTTTTCCATCTGAGATCATCATCAGCAGTAGAGAAGGTTAGTATTTTGCTATAAGCATGTGGTCAGGACACCAACTGTGTTGTCTTTTTGTGCCCTGGGAAAAGCAAAGGAGGAGAGTATGATTCTGAAACTTAGTGAAGATCATTAATGAGTAACAAAAAAGAGACACATGAAAGAAGTAAAAGGAAAGAAGTGTTATTATTTCCCCAAAGCAAGGGAAGGAGGTCAGAAGGATTTGGAAGAGGGAGGGGGTGTTTTTTATTAGTGGAGTTGTGTGTGGTTGTGTGTTTGTCTTGCTCTTCATGAAGCTGTACTGGAAACGTGTACGTGAATGGGCTTATCTGGACACACAGCACTTGATGCTCGTAAAGTACTGCCCACATTTTGGGTACTTTCTTGTTAGTTTGAAATAGTCCAATCTAGACGGTGTGAAGTATGAACAGATTCCACAGCCTCCATTTCCTTCCGTTGGAAAATGAAAAATCGGAAGATCTGGGTGTCTGGCAGTTGGAGGTTTCTCCGGCGAGCCCTGTCCGCCGGGCCTGGGGCCCAGGGGCCCTCGAGAGCCGGGGCCCGGCTGCTGTCACCACAGCCCGTGGCACTGGGCACCGTGGCGGCCTCAGGGGCTTCTGTGGCTGTAAATGCCCGCTCACGTAGTGAGCGCTTGAACGGCATCTCCGTGTTCCCAGGTAGACAGGGCTTGCTTTGCTGTTCTGTACGAGCCTTTGTGTGAGGATGGAGTGGTTCTGTTTGAAAATGCCTTAATTTTTATTGCCTTGAAAGCAGAGCAGTGAGAGGAAGGTGAAGGACTGTATTGTGTTACTCCTGCTCAGAGAAACCTTTTTGCTCTAAGTTACAGTACAAGTACAGTATTGCTGTTCTTCTATGGTCTAGTGACATATGTTAAAAGCTTGTTACTATCACTAGATGCTCTAGCTGGCCTATACTAACAACAGGTCCGTTTATAAGACCTCATTATTTTTTGAATGCTGTACCAAAGCTGTACTCAGGAGTGGGAGGAAAAACGTAGAGAGGCATGAAAGCCAGGATGGTTCATTTTTATGGAATCCTGGTTTTCCTTCTTCAGGTACCGCTCATCACGTTTGTGTGCATGTTTGTGCTCTTTGCTGGGCACCAAACGTTGTGCCTTTCACGTGGAAAATCGCTGCTGTGGAGGTCACTAGAAAGGTCAGAAAGGTTGGAAGAGGAGCTCGATCCCCACGATCTGCCTCTGCACGTGGTGGGTCAGACTCTCAGAGCAGCTCCGCTCCGTTCAGCGTGTGCCCCTTTTCACCAGCGGCCAGATCCACGTCCTGCTCAGTGTGGCGCACAGAGACTGGAACCAACACGCGAGTGAAGGAGGGCGCGGGAGAAGTTCCAGCTGGGCTGGCTGCCTGGGCTGGGCAGCAGGACGGTGCGGTTCCACTTTACAGACCTGGCTGCGAGGCCCACACCAGCCTGCCGTCGTTACCCATTGGTATTCCAGTGCTGCCTTACATGTTGTGTGCCTTTATTCACAAAGAAGTTAGGCAACTGTGTGAATATACACGGCAGGGGAAAATGCTGAGCTGCAGTTTTTACTGTTTGTCACAATATTTGGGTTGTAGCTCAATAGCTTTTCTGTTGTACTGGAAAATTCCCTCTTTATAAGAGAGCACAAATTGCAAAAGCAGCTTGTTGGGAATATACTTTGTTTACACACGACCAGCATTATTCTTCCGGATACAAGCTGGGAGAGGTCTCTCATTTCAAGATGTACATTTAGGGTTGGGACAGAGAGTTTTCACAGCGCTGTGACGTTAATACCTCTCCGTGACAGAGTGTTTTACTGCTTGCTCTCTGTAATAGTTTCTTTCATTGCCACTTATGTCCTTTGCAGAGAAGGAAATTCACCTCTAGGTGACAGTACACTTGGAGTGTCACCGGCCTTCACATCGCCTATTAAAAAAGATAATTGTGAGGAGCAGATCAGACCCCAAGGAAGCCTCAGAACTGAACTCGTTTAAGGGAGGAAGCCAGAGCTGTCAGAACTCTGACTTCCTAATTCCTAAAGAGATGTTAATTCACTTGGCTGCGGGATCTACTGGGAGTAGAAATGAAACTCGGCTCGTGTGACCTCTGGTGTCAATCATTGTGGGAGGCATCTGCATTTAGATTGTCATGCACAAGCTTGCTTTACTTTCTGAAGCATGAAATCGCCTTTCAGATGAAGGCAGAAATATAACCCCTCACTCTTGAGAGATGGAGCAGTTGTGTCTGAGGCTTCAGTTACCCAGAGAAGCGTTTAAACACGATATCCTGACCTCAGCCCGTCTCTAGGAAGTGGTCTGCTTTCAAGTGCAAGTTACACCGTTGTTCTTAAAGAGATCTGTTACTATTTTGTATCATTTTATGACCTCTAATTTTCCATCTCTAAGCCAAAGGGAGGTTTATTAGTGATTCCGACACTGTCAACAGCACTTGGCCCGTAGTGTCCCCCATATCATTGTCCTTTAGGCTTGTTTATATGGAGCGACATGAGCCCAGCAGCATTGTGCCAGGAGGCTCTTTGCGATACCACAAGCTCAGAAGACAGAATTGCTCTCTCTGTCCCTAGAAATTTAGCAGAACTTAGAAGGGCTGTGGGTGTACTTAGAAGTTGAAGCCTTCAAGAAAATTTGTTCTTTATTCTTCAAACCAGAAGCCGCTTGGCGTGATCTGTTTTCCTTTTCTGATACTCAACAGGATATGAACATAGGCAAGCATAATCCTTTCTTTGCAAAGACAGCATGAAAGAATATGAGGCAGAAGAAGGATCTAGGCTGGGACTCAGTTTTATTTCTTCCTGCGAATGCAATGTCTGTCCAGGCCGGTTCTGTGAGCGGCTTTTCCACCATGCTGCTCTGCAGTTCCTCTCTGCGAGGCCGCGTTGGTGCCAGGTGCGGGCTGTCCTGCGGCTCTGCCACACGTGTTTTGGCAGCTCTCGCCACATTCCTGCGCTGTTAGCACAACTCTTGTCTCCTTGGCATCATGAAGGTGCTAGCCCGCTCCCAGCTGCCCTTAGATAGTCTGTGTGTCTTGGCCTGCTATCCGTCAGTGTTAGTGCGACTCCATGTTCTACATCTTTTTACAAAAGCCCTGTTGTTCCTACTCAGGTAGTCTTGGTTGTATGCTTATTAGCACATTAAATAACCTGCTTAAAATGTCACCTGAAGCAGCGCAGGAAATCATCAGGACCAGCGGTGAGTTTAGCCGAGGCACCTTGGACTTGTCTGATCCGCCTCGTGTCGAACGCGTTCCACAGACACTTCAGCAAAGCATCAAAGCAGCGCTTTGCCGTGAGCCTCCGCGCCCTGCAGAGCCCAGGGGCGGAGAGCAGCGAGCCCCGTGCTGCAGAGACAGCTCCGCTCCTCACTGAGCGACGCGTCCGGCGTCTCTTGCTGCTCACGGTTTTAAGCAGCAGGAATCCTTCAGCCAGCCCCCAGGAGTCAAGCTGTTGACCCTGTTGATCTCTTTGGTACTTCAGCGTCGTCTGCTTGGGTTTTTTTCCTCCAGGAGAACATCTGTACATCTTGGCCAGCAGAAAATCACAAGAGCAAAAGTAACTCGTCTTCTCAGTAGGTAGGATGTCTTTCATCATTTGAAACAAAGTGGTTTTTGTTTAAACCGGTACCTGAACTGGAAACTGAACAGGTCATGAAGACGGTTTGTCTGCAGAAAGCTGTGTGAACAGCCCCTCTTGTCGCATCTGCTGTTACCAGCCAGGGCGAGGAGGGCTGCGCGTTGTGCTGCAGCTCGCTCTGGGGGAGACGGCTGGGCTGTGAGGCCGGAGAGATGAAGGCTTAGATAAACCTAGAAACACGTATGGATAAATGTGTGACTTCAGCGTACAGTTTGCCTCCTCTTCTGTGCGCGCTGGGATATGTGGATCTGGCCTTTCATGATGCTGTTGCTGGCTGCAACAGACCTCAGTTTCACAGCCTCATCTACGTACTCACGGCACAGCCTGTGCCATATTCATGTGTTCTTCAGGTTCAGTACGCTGGGAATAAACCTCAAAGCCAAGCCATTTTTCTTAAAAGGCCATTAAAGCTTTCCAGAGGGCAGAACGGTTCGATAGGGTTCATGTGGTGAGTGAAGCGGTGCCACGCTGTGGTTGGTGTCAGTTGGTAGCACGGGCCGCTTCTGTGTGGTCCGCGTGGTCTCCTGCACGTTGCTCTGTCCGTACCAGTGTCGCACCGCTCTGCCTTCTTCGTTACGCTTCTCCCGAGGTTTTAGGACAAATAACCATGTCCTTCCCCGCCCCCCCCCTTTCCTTTGACCCAAGACATGACAGGATTCTCAAGAGTATTTAGTCACAGGAACATATTCAATGTGAGTCCTGGTGTTTTGGATACATTTCACTGCTTTCTGCGAGTCAAGGGGTGGAATTTGCCTTTGGATATATGTATGTGAGCACCAAAGGAATAAAGGAGTGCATTTAAGAGAACTTAATTAAAAGTTTGAAAGAGAGACTCCTAGGGCAGTAGGAAACCTATTGATTTCAGCAGATCAGCAAAACCTCAGCCTAACAGGTAATTAACTCAGAAAACTGACCTAATTTCTACAGCGCTTGCTTGATGATCATATGTGGTGTTTCCTTGTTGTAGTTTCAGAGGCGCTTGGTGTCGTTGGTGCTGATTGGGTTTCCATTGCTCAGGTCTTTCTGATTCTTTGTTTTTCAAAGCTGAAGTGTGAACGAGAAGTTCAGGAATTTCATCGTTAAAGCTGCACATGTAAAGGAATTGACACCTAGAAAAATAAGCGGAGTTAAACAGGATTTGACAGGTTGCAGAAAAGAAAGAGTGAAGGAGATGGGAACAATGAGCAGCAACTAATTATTATTTCACTGGTCACCACAACGCATTAAAAACTTCTAAAGGCTGTGAAATTAATTGCATGCAGAACAGCACTCAAGGTGCTTCATATTTTGTCTCCCTGGGACAATTTGCTGGAGACATCGTTTGAACTGCAAATACAAAGCGGGACGGATGGGGCTCTCTGGCTGTGTCATTCTTCATTTTAATGAGGAAAAATGTCACCCAGAGCAGTGTGGACTGGAAATATTATCGTGCGCTTCAGTTTTGTGTCACAGTCAGGGTGTTTCTTAAAAGAGCCCTAATGATTCTAAATTCTAGACCTTGTTGACAAGACATCTGCTTACTTGGCCTGTGGTTTGTGTCTCATCTATAAGCTCATTATCATATATATTAAAAGAAACCTATTAAAATATTTGCATGTTAGAATGGATGATAAAACCCCCCTACCCATCTTCCAGAAACTTGTTCTTTTTGCCTTGCAATCGTTACACTAGGGAGAGAGAAATATTTCAGTTCTTTTCAAACCATTTAACATTTGGGTAATTCTTATAATTACTTTTCTCTTTAATTGTTGAAGCTGGAAGGCTTATATAATATTACTTTTAAACTTCGTAGTTCGATGTAAATAATCTTCTGTGTCCCCTCAGGGCTCTCAGCTGGGTGCTGTCACCCTCAGGGTGCTCGTGCTTCCTTTTGGTCCTGGTTGTGATTTTCTCTTCTCCTCTCTCCTGCCTCTTCAGCTCTGTAGCTGCACGTGCAGTGGCTGCTCTGGCCCTCGAAGCCACGCTGGTTGGTTGTTTAAACAAATCGCAACGAGATGAAAAGAACAGATGATGGCAGAGATGTACTGAAGTCTGATCTAGAAGCTCCTCAGGCTCTTGGGAGCTCTCACCGTCTCCGATCTCCCACCTGGACCTGTGGCTCTGAGACCTCCAGTGCCAGCCCTTCTGCTCTGGCCCAGGGTTCCCTGTCACTCCTCTTCCAGTCTCCTCTCTTAAAAAACCATTACTGTGGCAGTTCTTGAAACATCCTTAGTACCTTCCCACGCATTTAAACCATTTTGTTGCATATCAAAAGCAGCTGTATAGGGAAAGGAAGCAGCTCCTGCTGCTTTTCAAAAGCGGTATGCATAACATCACAGCTGGAAATAACATGTTTCATGAACTCGATTAATCCCTTCTTGTGTGTGGTATAGATCCCGCTTCCTCGCTGCATGGCCTGCACATGCAGTTTTGGGGGCCTCATCCTGCCAGGTCCTGCACAAGGTGCAGAGTAAGGATTTCATTAAAAGCAAAACCACTACACGTCCTCTGCTGCCGAGCAGGGGGAAGCAATAAGGACAATGGTGGGGATCACTAAAAATACTTCCTGCCTGCTGGAATTATTAGGTACTTGTGGTACCTACTACGCTATTTCAAAATCACAATTATAACCCACGCAAAGCAGAAAGTGATCGTCTCACGTACAGCAGCATGATCTGCTTGTTGTGTAACAGCTGGTGGAGGACAATCTTCCATGGCTTCCCTTTCACGTTGGTTTTCTGCTCAGACAATGGATTTCGTTGCCGATTTTAATGAACCGCCAACTTTTGTTGTTGTTGTTGTTGTTGTTGCTGTTGCTGTTGCTGTTGTGTTCGGTCAGTGGGCAGCTGCCCCGGCCCTGTTCTGAGTGTCGGAGTCACTCAGCCCTCAGCGTGCTGGTGCTCACCAGCAGAGGAAAATGAGCTATGTGAGCACCTTGAATGGTTGAAATCTGTAGGAGTGAGATGTTTGTGACCGAGTTGCTGCTGTCACGTAGGACGAGGATCAGTAAAGCCCAGATGGAGCCGTGTGCCAGTCTGACCGTGCTGCGGGCTGTCTGCATGGATCTGCTCTATTGAAAGCCAGGGAAGCTGTTCCCTGTTTCTCATCTGACAAAACGTGGCTGTCGATTTAGATGCCTAAACATCTAGTCCTGTGATGAACGTTAAACACTGAACTACAAAACCTTGAGTAACTGTCCTAATTGTGTACAGTGCGTGCAACAGGATTAGTTTAATGAATGTAGCGCTTACATGATGGTCAGAAGCCCGTTGTGGTTGTTACTGTACAGACCCACAGCAAGACGCCCTTGTGCTGCAAGCTGAAATACCTGAGAAGTTAAAGAGGTGGGAACGTTGTTTGAACAATGAGGGAACTAAAGCACACTCATTAAATATATTGAAGCACACTCATTAAATATATTGAAGCACACTCGTTAAATATATCGAAGCACACCCATTAAATATCTCGAAGCACACCCATTAGGTATTTCGCCCACATCACACAGGCGGTCTGTGGTGGGGCTGGAAAATGCTTCTGTTTTTAGTCTTGTGCCTGGATTGACCAGCAAGGCTGTGGGACAACCCAGCAGATCCATAGCCCAATGACAGTTACCGATTACCAAAAAGAGCTGTTGTGCTTTATGAAGTGCTGGAGTATTTAATCTTTTCATGTCTGTTGTGGTGCCCTTCCCTCTCAGCATGAGAGAGAAAGGGAGCAAGATGGTGCAGATAGCAGTGTCCTCATTAATGAGAAGTTCAGCCAAGCGTGTGCGAGTTCTTCTGTCACTCTGCGCTGCGGTTATCTGCGGAACAGGAATAGAAAACGAGTATCTAATCGTTAGAGAGGGCTGTTGAAGATTACTTCAGCCGCTACCCTGCCTCAGTTCAGCTGTGTGTTCCAGTCCGGGCTGTACTGTGCTGTCCCGCAGAGCCGCTGCCCCATCCGGATCATCCTCTGCCCCGCACAGACTGGCAGGACGTCCTTGCTGGGCCATGGAGAGGTCGCAGGGCCTGGCTGGCTCCTGGCGTGCACATCCCAGCCGTCGAGCAGTCCAGGCAGCGAGAAGGAGAAACTGCTTGTTATGAAGCGAAAGAAGATCTGAGAAGTGTGCTGTGCACTACTGGCCAATTGCAGTATTTCAGGCTGTTGCAGTGGGATTTGTCTCAACTGAACACAAAGTGCCTCTGGCTGCTCCGCTTCATTAGGTATCTACACACAGTCTGGATGATATTCCTAATGGATCAAGGTTGATCCTTTCTAACTGCAGAGGAAACTTGATTTGCTTTCATGTGTGTACTTTTGCACTCAAAGTGCTGTCTTTCCTCTTCCCCAAATAAAGGCAGAGTAACGCAAATAGCTGCCAGTTACCAGGTATGAAGAGCAGGTGTGGAACAGTTATTGCAGCAGTTCCTGGTCACAGCACTGCCCCAGGAGACGGGTCCTGGGGAACGGCTGCGCCGCTCCGGGTGCTGAGGGATCCAGCACTCCATGCTGTACGGGATGTTCATGGCATCGGTCTCTAGGGCAGTGTGTGAATTAGCAGAAGGATCGTGTGTGTACCTGTCCTTGCTGTTAATTACCTTGCCATTGGATAAAGCAAAGCAACCGAACATGGCCTTAGGCAATATTCAGACTAGCTGGAACATAAGGTTAAAGGTTGCTAATCTGTTTTACGATGGATAGGCCCAGCAGTGCTGGGGCTGGGGGAGGGAGGCGGGGAGTAGTTCTTTATAAATCATTATTTTTTGTTATCCTATGGCTCGAAGCTGGTCAGAGTGCAAAGTGACTGTGAGCTGGAGCCCGGCCCTGGCGCCCGCCCCCAGCGGCCCCCGCTCGCTGGAGAGCAGGACTGGGGTCCTGGTGGAGCAGGACCATGTGCTGGCCCTCTGCGTGTTTTCCTGATAAGTGTCTGTTGCGGCTGCTTTTCTCTTTATCAGCCGGAAAGGTAAATTATTCACAAGCAATTTCACTCTAAAGAGCTCTCATGTACGTGTTGAAAATAGAACACACTTTAATGAAAGTGAAATCTTGTTTTTAATTTATACAAGGGTTAGTGCTTCTGCTCCTAAGAGATGGCTTTGAATTGCTGTGAGAAGGTTACCTTGTAATGTACCTTTATCTGATGGCTGGGCCCTTTCCAACCACTCTTTCCAGCTCAGTAATTTCTGTGTACGAATACCGTGCTATCGAAATATTGTCTGTTTAAAGACTTTGTTTGGTTGTGGGTTTTGTGTTTGGTTTTGGGTTTTTGTGGGTTTTTTGAATTCTTCGGTCTTTCCTTTATGTGAAGACCTGTAGAGCAGAACCTCAGCAGAAATAACCACGCAGAGACCCTGGGCTCTGGTGGTGAAGATACCTGAGCTCGAAGGGGGGAGGCTCAGCTGAGGAACACACGGCAGCATCTGCTGCTCAGAGCCGCCTGCCCGCCCTGCGCAGCGTCCCTCGGTCCCCTCCTGCCCCGCTCTCTCCTTCTCTTTCCATGAGCAGTGCTTATCTGGTGATATTGAGAGCCCAGCGAATGAAGTCTTGTGAGCAGCATGGAGACAGGAGCATCGTTCAGGTCACCCCGTGACCGTCGGCCGTGAGCAGCCCTGGGAAAATGTGCACATTTTGTTAAATGCTGCTATTTATTTCAGTGCATTTATTGCAATAAAACGTCAATGACATTATAATTAAGAGATTAAATTTTTTATACTGCAAAGCAGAAATATTTATGAAGGAGGTCATCAGAGGCAGAATATTAAAACAGAACAGGTGTTTTTACAGAAACACAAATAAAATGTCTAAGAGCAAACATTAAAAAATCAATTATTAATCCTGGTTCTTTTCATTCCTGTTCAACTGCATTCCGAAGATTTTGTGTCTAACAAAGTCTATGGATCTGCAATATTGTCTTCTCGCTTGGTCTTCCTATTTATATCCTGTGGGACAGCTGGATAGATTATTTGCAACCAAACTGATAGGAAGGTTGTAAACTAAGGGAGTCAAATGTCTGAATTAATTCTTTGCCATTTCCTTGGCATGAGCCGGTTTTCCCTCCTAGTGTTAGTATTTCATGACCATTGATGGCACCACCTGCAGGAGTTCATTGCGCAGGCGGTGGTGGTGTGAGCCGGCCTGGCGCGTTCCGTCGTTAGAAGGGGTCTCAGTGCCGCGTGTCCCCTGAGCCGCAGGAGGTGTCTGAGGGGCTGCGCTGTGCGCCTGCTGCTTCACCACTGCTCGCACTGCCTGTTCTTCTCTGTGCTGGCCGATCTGCAAACCTCCGCCGCCTTCATTTTTATGTCCGCTCCTAACGCTTTCTAGGCCCTTGACTTACTGCAGTCTGTAGTTTTCCTTCAGCTCAGGTCCTTTCTGGTGATTTGTCTTAAAGTTTGTCCCTACTGCTTTTTGGAACTCTGGAGGTTTATTACAGCGAGCTGTAAATTACATATTATTTATGGCTTGCTCACATCTGTGATGAGAAAATGTTGCTGTTGGCTCCACTGAAGAATGACTGGGTTGTAATAGGATTCATGTCACAAAATCTGTGCTACATTTTTGGAGAGAAAAATTGTGTTTAATTGTTTTGCAGTTTCGCAGGTGTCTCCAGCTCTGAGAACGGAGCCACCTCTGCAGCGAGTGTTCAGCATCGGTGCCATCAGCTGTGCTGACCTTGTCTGAGTCACAGTGGGCGGCGACAAGGCAAGAGTGCAATCATAGTCATTAGCAAGAGGGAGGGAGATGTTTTGCTTTCTGTAGCTCTGAGAACAAATGGCAGGGAAGTCCACATTTTCCTTGCTGAAGAGAAGTGTGATGTGGTGAGAAGATCCATGTTGCTACAACCTGCCAAAAGAGGTTGGGGAGGTCGTTCCCTGTACGGGAGGGACTGAGCACCTGGCAGCGCTGAGCAGGTGTCAGCACTCAGCGCTGGAGGCTCTGACGGTGCAGGAAGCACCTGGGCTGCAGGGAGAGAGCTTTTATTGCTGCAGGTGGATCCGGGTGTCTTGTTAGAGGTATCGGGCTGTGAGAAGACGTTTGTGCCTGGTCCAACTGAAAACACCTTTCTTAGTGTGGAAATTGCTTCAGGCTCGAAAGGACCAAGTACCCATCCCTGCAGCAAAGAGAAGTGGAGTAACCTGGAGACGTGCACACCTGGGATGTAGTCGGACTAGCAGAGTGGATTGGAAACACCTGCTTACAAGAGGTGAGGGTAACAAAGGAGCCAGCCTGCTTGGGAAGGAAGAAGGGTGTCTGCCTGTAGAGCTCTTCTGTGTTGCTCTGGATCAAAGGAATCGGATGGATGCTGATGCGGGGAGTGGTTGGTCCGAAGGTGAGTGAGTTGCTACTGCTATTGTAATAACTCTCCCGCCCCACAAAGGGGAGGGTGGTGGCGGCTGATAGCGTGGTGCAGTAGGGACCGAGGCTGAGTGCTTGAGAAAGATGAGTTTGCTCCCACCTTGGTACCGGCTTATGGAGTGGAGCCTTCCCTGAGGGTGACCTCTCACTTGATCTGGACTTGGTCCGTTTCTTCTGCCCTTTATATAAAGCTAAAAACACAAGATGAAAAGCTTATCTGAAGGCTTTGTTCCCGCAGTCTAACTCTGATTTCCTGCCAAATGTTTCTGAAGCGGTAAGAGTATGCAGGAAAACTCGTCTTTACTATTCCTTCACACCGATGGCAGTGTTACCATCGCAAACTCAGTGTGCCAGGTAAATAGGTTCTGTTTCATTGATCTGTCATCCTGTTCTGCTGTAATCAACTGCCAAGTGACTTTGTTTTCCCACTCCAGACTCCTAATGGAGATATTCATGTTCTTTCCACCAACTGTTGCGGAACTCGGTGGGTGAACTTGGCTGGCAGTGTCCGTTTGGTTGCAGTGGAGCCAGACTCCACATTTGCTGGTGCTCTGGTAATTGGGGCACTTGTGTTTTTTCTGTTTCCAGGCTTCACAAACAATTGAAGGAACCGTAGTGGATGCTTTTCATGCTGTCTGGTGCTTAAAAGAGTGAGGGAAGGAAATAAACTGATTAAAACACATTTATTCTTTGTGATGTAAATTTGATTGCTTAATTCCAGGTACAAAAGTGGCTGGCGGGTTTGTCTGCCAGATCCGCTAATATTGCGGTACATGAAAATAATGAGCTCCTCGTATATGAGCGCCTCAGTAACTCGAACGGTGGAAGAAGTTAGTTGGAGCTCTTTGATTAGAGACTCAAAACTCCATATCCAGCGCTTGCTATGATACCAATCTTGTCTTCATCTCAAGTCAGCAAAGGAACTGCGTATTGGTTAAGGATCTTGCTGTGGATAACGTGAGCAAAACTTTTGTATTGGTTCAGTCAAAGAGCCTCTCATGGTTTCCGAAGCCGCCGTGTGCTAGGCGCGGATGGGGTGCGATGAGCATTGCTCACCTTGTAGCAGTGTAGTTACTGAATCTTTTGGTAAGAGTAATATAGCAAAGATGCTCACTCTGATATAATAGGCTATAGTTTTATAATTACACAACATTATTCTGATTTTTCTTTCATCTTGCCTCTGGCTTTTTAAAGTTCAGAAGTTACCATGCCAGAAAGAATATCCTGCTCTTCCCCCCTCCCCAGTCCGCTGCTGTTTTAAGTGCAGCTGTGCTTCTAATTACCCAGCCTGAAAAATGTTCTTCCTTGTGACATTTTGGATCATGTCTTGCTGAGTAATCCAATACAGGGAAGTCTGTTGTGCAATACAAAGTACTGAAGTCACCCCTCTGAACCCCAGCGACAGAATAGCGATGTTAGAGTGACGCTGCGGTGCACGGTGTTCACCAACGTGAATGGGAATAGGGCTGAAATCAGTGCAGCTCCAGTGCGTGCCTTCGCTAATGCTGCTGCTCCTCTGCCCCTTGTTGTTAATGCAAAGGGCTCTGCTGGCTGCTTGAACCTATTGAGTGCTAAACTTAGGTGGTAATTTCTCTGCTGAAGGAGTCTCGCGTTAGAAACGTCGCAAGCAGTCAGAGTGAACTCTTCGTGCGTGCAGCCCCGTGCTGCGTTCGCACAGCGCGTTCTGAGAGCGGCGCGCGCTCTGGGAGCAGGAAGGGCTGTTTCCGATGCCTTAACAGGCGAACCTTGTCAGAGGTGCTGCTTTGGCAGAAAATACCGCACGATCTAAGTAGCCAAGAATTATCTAACGTATAGATTGGCTGATTGTAAGCACAACCTCATAGAGATCGCTGCAAAGGGAGAGTCTGCTGGCTCCCTTGCGGAGAGCTGACGCTGAGGGGCGTCCTGGTCAGTCCTGGTTTGCTGGGGTGGGATGCGGCCCGCGCTGTGTCCGGTGGGCAGTTACGGGTTCCTAGGAATTGTCGTCTGGCTTCTCCAAGATGTGACTTTGTTTTCCTTCCGGGCCCGCTGGGCTGCCTGTGCTCTTCTGCAGCTGGAGGCGTTCGTAGCCCTCGGCAGGCGGTTGGTGTCGGTAGAGCGTGTTCATCGTGCTTGGGGGTTTTTGATGAGGACTTTTTAGAAAAGAAAAAACCACCAACCCCCTCACTGTTGTGTGTGATTTATGGTGTCAGAAGAGCTGATTAAAAATAATAGGGAGGAAACTACCGAGAAGAGGATAATTGGAATTGAATCCAAATGGAAGTCTCAGGTTTGGCCGTTCTTCTACTGTCTCCTGAAGTTTGGAGCTCTCATCGTAGGATGAAATTCATTTTATAATATGCGTAAATGGCAACACAGAATCCAAAGCCACGGGAGTGCAGGTTTAGTGTAGAACTCCTGTGGCTCGTGTCGCTGCGTAACGGCAGCCTCGTCAGTGTGGGGTTTTGTAGGTGTCCAAATACTTCTTTTTGAAATTGCGTAGTTAAAAAATAGAATTTTACAGCAGTTTTGTACTTTGTAAGAGCAATCTAAATATTATCCTAGGAAAACTTTCCTATATCATTAGCAATAGCAGCTCTCACTGTCGCTTGTTTCAATTCCAATATGATTTCACTGTTTGTTGTCATTGTAAACCTCTTAGGTTCGGTATGAAGTGCAAACTCGTGGTTTGTGGCCTGAAAAGAAGACAAGGTTCTACTCGTGTGGTTCTGAAGGGTCTATTTTAGATGTTTTATGAACAGAGGAAACGATATTTAACAGTGCTAGTAAAACACGCTGAGAAGCTCCTGGGCACGCAGACAGCGTGCCACCCGTTAGAAATACCTTCCCGAGACGTGTTTCGGAAGAGAGAGCGGTGTGGACTCCTCCGTAGTGAAACGAGGAGGCTCTTGTGTAAATGATCCAGCTGGCACCTGGATCAGCTCTGGGTGAGAACCTTGCACTAGGAATTGTGGGTTCCACACGGGTGGGTGACCGCCTTGTGTCAGCCACAACTGTTGCACTTCTTGCCCCAAATCTATAGAAAAATGAGGTTAAATACTACCTTGAAATATTTGTCTTGCTCTTCAGAACTGTGGATGAGCTGGTATTTAAAAACTAAGTGGTTGTGAGTGTGTTCTTTGCTTTGTGTTGGTGTTTGGGTTGTTTTAGTAGCCCTGAAGTCCCCAGCAATGCATTCAGAGTGCAAATGAATCAAGGCTCCTGTGGATAAAATATTGTGTGATCGTGTAATTAAAACCATTCATATATACAGTGGGGCCAAATGGAAGTTGCATGGGCAGTTCTAATTCTGGTAATTCTTAATTTTGGAGTGCTTGGCTTAGCAATAGAATGCTGTTTTATTGTAGTTCTTGGATGTAATTGAAAATATACTGGGAGATGAACAAGTGAAGTAGGAAACAGCACTGAAGATAATTACAAGCAGATCTTCATTTCAAGCAGAGAAGTTAATCTTCCTTTGGGCTCGTGGGCCTGTTTTAACGGTAATTAGCTGTAGACCCCGTGGCTCTGACTCCCAGCCCCAGCTCAGAGCTCTGTCCCAATAAAGGGGACGCGCAGGCCTGTGACGGAGGAGCTGCTGGGGGCGCGGGGAGCAGGCTGGTTCAGCTGGGCGCTGCTTCCTTCGCAAGGACGTGTCCCGCTGACCTTCCAGTGACGAGAAGAACCACTAAAGCAATTTAATTCATGTGGACGGATGATTTATGTTAGTCCACTTTCTTTCCTTTTTCTTTACGTTGTCTTTTATTTGCCAAAGTATACGGTCATAGCTGAATTCAGCCTGGCAGAGCTGTAAAATAAATTGATTTGGTTTCTCCTTTACCTTTTTCCACGCTCTGGGTGCTGGTGTTCAGCCCCTCGGTTTCCCGCACTCTGGCGGACCCGCGTTGCCAGAGGTGACTCACGCTGCCGTGTCCGTTTGTCACCACTCTGGTGCAGACGGTCATTTCCATCTCCTCTTGTTCAAAAGCAGGTCCTGTCTTCCAGGAGCAGACCCTTGGTGGTTTTTAACGTGTTCATTTCCTTTGCCTCTAAGGCTCAAGCGCCCTTCCAGTAGAGTCTCCTGAGCACACCTGGGGGGAAGGCTCTGGCCACCCTTGCTGCTGCAGAGAGGAAGTTCAGGGATTTGCAGTAGCCAGGAAGGGTTCTCATGTCTGACAGCACCTTGCCGGCTCATTTCAAATGGTCAAATCCAGCCCTTTCGCAAACTGGCCGGACCAAACAACGAGGGGAGAGTACATAGTGGTCCTGGGCCGACCTGTGTTATCAGTGGCTGCCAAGCCCTGCCGGAGGACTCGGAAAAATCCATCAGCCTCATTTTAGGACTAGATAAGTGTAACTACTGCTGTGTTTATCCAGTCCTATAATGACATTTGGCCTCTTGAAGGCCACTGTGAGGCTGATGCGGCCCCCGGTGATGGTGAGTTGGGCACCCCGATCTAGAAGATGAGTCCCTCTGAAGTGTGTGGGTAGAATTGTGGTCATTTCTCAGAGCTCTGTTTGAACTCAATGGTGCCTCTGGGAGCAGAGCGTGAAATCTCGGTCGGTCGGGATTGACGCTCTGATGCCGTGTGTTGTTTGACTTCTTCCAGTAGCTTCATACAAAGCCCTTGGGTATAACTGGATCAGTTCTCAGGTGAGCAGGACATGGACACGAGACCCGGGTTCTCACTCCACTTCAGGCTGGGAGTTCAGATGCTGCTCCTTGGACCTGGCCCAGTCCTCTCAAGTCCCTTGGAGTTCGGGGAAGCTGTGAAGCGCTCCGGGGTTTGCCAGGGTGTCATCCAGCGCTCCCTGAGCACCTGGCCCTGGAGGGCTCTTATTGTAGATTAAAAAGTAATACGTTTAAAATTCAAACTGTCAAAACTCCCTCTTTAATATACTTTAGGTTAGGGCCTTTCCTACTGCTGGCATGCTGCTAGCTTTTCAGTAAATCTGTTACCCGAGTAGTTAATGCAAATATCTAGCTTAATGTAAATCATTTTCCTTTAAGCAACGTGGCTGAGGTTATAAGTAGTATATTTCCTTCAATGCTTTGTAACTGCATTATATATTTCACTTACATTTTAATGTAATTATAGGTACAAATTGTTCACATTTGGTCTTATGAAGCCCTGAAAAGTTATGTCTCATGAGTCAGCATGTAATTTCCTTCTGCACAAATTGCAGAATTATGCATTGAAGCTAAGTACATTGAATAATGGTAATTTACAATTGAATTCCTATGGATTTACATATTACAATCACATTAATGCCAAAGGAATCCACAATATTGTCAAATAGGTTAATAATGGTTACTGTTAGCACAGAGAACGCCAGTGGAATTAATAATGATTAACCACTTACTTTAAATGTATGCAAAATTATGCAGCTACTTTGAAATTGTGAAAATTACAAAAATGTCATGGAAAGCAAAGGCTGGCGAGTGAAACAGACGTGTTCTGGAGGGTTCCCCATGCAGAACTCTGTCTGGGCTTTCCTGCCTGCATCTGAAGGAAGTCTGGCACTCCTGAAGCTGCAGATTTCTCCTCCTTTCCAGTGCACTTCTTGCCATCCGGGCCCGCGGTTCTGCTGGCTGCTCCGTCCGTCGTTCTCGTGGCTTTACTGCAGCACCCAACGCTGTTCACGTCTGCCATCCCGAACTCCCTTTACGTCAGCTCTTCACTGCCGGCACCACTGTCCACGCAGTCCCGTGGGGATGCCCTGTGACTTTGAACTGGCTCTTGAGTAACCTGGCTGTCTTCATTCGAATCTTGCCCAAAATCCAGTTTGTCCACAGGGAGCTTCAGAGATAAGCAACCAAAACCGGGTGTTGACAAACTGGTACCACCGGGCGATCGAACCTTAAATCTGGACACAGCACCCTTTGTGCACTGTGGTCAGCTTGGGAGCTCTGAGTGGCCGTTTCAGCCCAGTGTCCTCGGCCTCAGTAGAAATTGTCCTGTCTGCAGAGGTGATGGGAACTCGGTTCCACGATGAAATACCGTTAATCCACCTAGTACACGGGCACGTTCAGCCTCGCACCCAGCTCAGAGGACGTAAGGACCCTTCCTTTGGGGCCCGTGCCCAGGAGGGCAGCCGGGTGTGAGCCGGGAGCAGGGGCTCCCGCACGGGGACCCAGCGCTGCTGTGCTGGCTGCGCGTTGGTTACTCCTCCGATGTGACTGTGACACGGCGGTGGCGTTCGGCTCTTTGGCTCCGAGTCCTCACACGTGTCAAGGCAGTGACGTTAAACTCGGTTGTGCTCTGTTGGGAGTTGGTGTGGCAAGCCTTGTTTAGGTCTCTTCAGAGAACGCAAGTAACACGTTCTGGAGCGTGGGGCGGAGGGAAAGAACTGGCACTGCAGGTGGATCAGGCTTGTTATTTGTACAGTCATTAATATTTAACTGCTCTTTTTTACAGGCTATTACCACTCGAATTTGTAGGGTGTCAAAGCTTTCCTGCTTTGGATGAAACATGGATTTGATCCTGGCAGACATGAAATGTGCTCTGACTTCATTTTCTGCATCACAATATCCATAGTGCGGTTGGGGCGTATCCTTGGCAGCCCGGGCTCTGCAGCCGGCTTTGTGTTTCACCCCGTTTAGGATCACAGAATCGCTTGGGTTGGAGGAGACCCTCAGGTCAGAGTCCAGACATAACCAGCTCCAGCGCTGAACCGTGTCCCTGCTCGGCTCGCTCGGGAAGCAGCCTCATGCAGAACTTCGGAGGGGTTTTTGGTGTGCTTTTGCTTTTCACCCCCTGCTCAGCGTGAGTTAATGGTCTTTGAGCCCTAAGAGTCTGTGTTAGTGTTTCAGGCAAAGAGGGGCTGATTTTGCTAAGTGTTTCAGCCATTTGAGAGTGGGTGGCCACATCCACAGAACAAAATGCTGAACAAAACATCGAGACTCCTCACCTGCTTTTGAAAAGAGAGAAGGGAAGGATGAACCTGGAGAGGTTTCTTCCTGCGCCCTTCAGAGCAGACGACGGCCGTTTGTTAAGGGATGCGATATAGGAGCGCCCTGCTGCCGGTGGAGTAGGGAAAGAATTAATCTATGACACCACCTGTCTCTGTGTAAGCAAATAACTAATAAGGCAGTTCCAGAAAGCAGCTGGTTTGCTTTCTTCACCGGGAAAACAAAAGCATGCTTAGGCTTTGATTTAGGACAACCTTTGATGAACAGGAACGGAATAAGGAAGAATATTCTTGCAGTCTATTTGCACATTTTTATGGGCTCTGTCTGGAAGGTGGCTGTGCCGGGAAGATAAGGATTCTAATTTTGTAATTGAGTGCACTCTGAAAAGACAATTAGGAGCTAATGTGATAAGTAATTGTAAATTATAACAGCAGAAGAGACCTCATTCACAGTCCTGTGGAAACTGCATTTGTGTATTCAAATGATGCATCTGTACTTCTATTTCCCCTGCATGTACATTTATTTAATAAAGCTAGAGAAATATTTCAGTACATTTTTGATTTAAAAATCAAGAATCCGAAGAACACTGGGATGCAGATGCATCTCATCCTCATGCTGGTCTTGGTGCAGTTCCGGAACGACGTTTGGGAGGGCGATGATTTGGCAGCTCTGACGCTTTGAAAGAACCGTACGGGTGTGGTGCCTGGTGCCTCTGGTCTTGTGGGGTTTACAGGATCTGATCTGTGTCTCTTTGTCGGGAATAAATGCCCAAGTCGGTGGAGAGCAGGAGGAGGTTGTAGTGTCTGTGTTATGGCAAGAGGCCGGCGCTGGGGTCCGTCTGTAGGTGCTTACGGTGCAGGTTCCAGTGGTGGTTCCAGTGCTCTGGAGCTGCAGCCTCAGGCTAAGGAAGGCGCTGCTGTGCTTATGGTGCTGCCTTATTGCTTGACAGAGGTGTGCGCGGTTCCTTGATCCGCTCGGTGCTTTTGCCTGGCTGCAGACTTTCCACAAGGTGTTCCTTGCTGCTTGTCAGTGAAGCAGGGATGCTGTTTTTACACTGCCAGGGAAACACTGATTTCCAGAGACCCGAGCGCGCTGTGCCCGCGGTTGCGGTGCCGCAGCCGCTCCAGCGCTGCCCTCAGCGCGGGCTGCGCGTCCTGCCCGCGGTGCTGCTGGAGGAGCCGCGCCGGCTGCTGCAGGCGGACCGAGCGCCCCCCGGAGCCCCCGTCACACGCACAGAGCTGCTGGGCTTCGGAGAAGTGGTCCTGAGTTCTTTCTGCATTCTCATTTATTTAATTACTTTTCACTTGCTATGGGGTCTTTATCTAGGAATCACTTCTGATGTTTTGTCTGTGGTGCTGCTGACCTCATTTAGAGGAAATATGGCTTTAAAAAATACTTCAATGAGCTGATCAAGATCAGCATAATAAAACCATGTGGCTTCTTTTGGGGATCTTATTATTCAGGACTTTTTATTTCCTTGAACTTTATTCTACCGTAAGTGTCAATCTGTCCTTCATGGTGTAAAACAATTGGACTGGTCTGAAGTTTAGAAAGAACAAATATCTGAAATTCTTGAGCTAAAAGACACTTTTGAAAACTTACACTGCTGTCCACGTGTTCTTGTAACTGCAGGTAACGGAATTTTGTTGGGCAATCCTTGAATCTCTAAACATAACTGGTATATAGAGTTTGTTGAAATATCTCTTATTTGATCCTTGCGATAACAACAGTTCTCTGAGCTTCTAGGAGCAGCAATAACCCTATTAACAGCACAGCCTTTCTCAGGGAGTATTAATAGAAATGCTTTGAAATACCTGATGATGAAACTATCACAATAATTTCAGTTATAGAAGTGAAGTACCATGTAAGTGAAATTACGTACTTACCTGAGTGACTTCATGTTAGGTTTGGGAAGGGGCCCACGAGAAATTCCTTGTCCATTGGGAAGAGAGGAGGAGCGAGGCCGCTCTGCGCTTGTCCCGCACCAGCAGCCGCAGCGCTGGAATCTGAAATTCAGTTTGAAAACAAACCCGTTCCTGGGCAGGGAAGAGGGGAAACTGATCAGTTTATCACTGCTTCCATCCATCAGACCTGTCATATCCCTTCTCCCTTTCCCCAGTCTAGAGACTCAGAACTGTGCCAGATACAGAAGTGCCAATTTAGCAGGTGCTAAACCTACAGTAATGTTGTGTATCAGCATTTTTTCACTTGATAATAAAACCTGAACACTAGTGGAAGCTGCGAGTACACGGAGACTTTAGTGCCGCCATAAACCAGCATTGTGGGAACACAGCCCTGAGCTGAGGATGGATGAGCAGTTCCAACGCTGTTAAACCGGAGCTCGGAACAGGGCCAGGGTGGGAGATCTGCACAGAATCCCTCATGTTCTCCTTTTCTCAGGTTTCGTTGATATATGGGGAAGGACTGTGGTGTGATTTAGCTGGAAATGTTCTGCTGTGGTGCAATTTGTCATATAAAGCCAGACTTAGTGGGTATTGCATACAGTTCCCTGTTCACCGCTCACCGAACTGGTATTTACGGGCGGTAACTGCCCTCGTACCAGGCAGTTTTCTCCAAGCTTGTAGCATCTGTCCCCGTGCCTGCAAGCTCTCTTTTCACAACTATGCGCTACCGGCAAAATAAAGAAACCCCTTCAGAATGTGATCCATATAAATAACTTTGAAATGCAATCTTTATGGAAAAATCCGTGTTTGTAGGATTATTAATAAAACAACAATTTCTGCCTATGGGAGCGAGCATATGAGCAAATAAGTACAGTGAGAGCAACAGTAAGCCAATGTCTGCTACGTGAGCCCCCGTTGTTGGATGAGCTGTGTCAGGAGGCTTTTAGAAGTGACGGGGCAGGTTTGACTCTTACCCTCCCCACGGGTGACGAGCGCGCGCGGTCCCCACGGGTGATGAACACGCGCGGTCCCCGCAGAGGGGCTGGAGGCCGGTCTGGTTGTTACCGTATTTAGTCACTTGAGTTTTGGTCTGGGCCAATAGTGCAAGATTGAAGTACCTAAGCTCCTAGAATTTTCTGTATCCAAGTAAAAATACAATACAGAGTCCACATTTGCAGTAACAAGGACCTGGTTGCAGCTGCGTTGAAGGCTTCTCCTGCATGGGTTTATATGTATCAGCCCATAGCAGCACTAAGGATTTAGATTCCTCCTTTAAAAACTGGGGACAGGTGTGTGTATGTTAAATGACTGATTCCAAGTTAGTGTGATGAGAATTATGAGTCTTTCTCATGAGACAACTGCTGAGCAGCAAGAGCCTCCTCTAGCTGGAGAAAAAAAGTGGTAGCAGTAGTGCTGTTCTTGCTGGGATCATAATTATACACAATGATGTTTATCAGAGGAATTAAAATGTATCAGTCTCAGCTGAACCGGACTGAGAAAGGAGTGTCCTGCAGCGTGGTGTTCGTGATGTGACCCGGGGGGGCCCCGTGGGTACCCGACGGCCGGGCCGCCGCCTGCCGCCCTCCCTGCCGCGTTGGCCTGCGCGGCTCTGTGGACCCACCCCAGAGCTCTGTGCCGTTAGAGCTCTCTTGACTGTGGTCCGGTTTAATTACATTCAGTTAAACATCCCTCGCTTAAAGAAACCCCAAACTCTAGATTTATTTCACTGATGAGAAGAATTGTGAATGTGAATCAGATTCCTCTGGGACGTTCGTTTCATTCGGAGCTATCCGGGTTACAGGCGCGTTGTTTATTATCCAATAACAACTCTGTTATTTCTTCTCAAGCAGGTAAAAGCCTTCTGGCAATTCTGCGCTGCTCCGATTCCTGTCACGTTCAGAACCCCTTACAGGAGGTGGAAGCGCCAGTGTGAGATTAAGCATTAACGTTTAAAAGCTTTTAGGTTTTGTGAGATACTGCAAGCCATGATTCCTGTGAAAATATGTATGTATGTTACTACACATGTGTGCACATATACATGTATATGTATTCATAAGGAATCATCTTGTGAAACTATGTATGAATATATATACATATATAATGAAAAGATCATGGTCGGGGGTTGGTTGATTCCCACATTGCTTGCTATGCTCAAATTCCTAAACCTATTCAGCTACCCAGTGACTATGAAACTTTTATTCTTTCCTACAGAAATAATTGCTGGAAACTTATCAGTAAGAATATGAAGCAGCACAAATTACCTTCAGCCTCCACGGGGGCTTTGACGTGTGGTGTGTTTGGAGTCCGTGCTCCCTGGGGGCTGGGAGGGCACACGGCTGGGTTCCCTGGGGCTGCCCTGCTGGGAGGGCACACGGCTGGGTTCCCTGGGGCTGCCCTGCTGGGAGGGCACACGGCTGGGTTCCCTGGGGGCTGGGAGGGCACACGGCTGGGTTCCCTGGGGCTGCCCTGCTGGGAGGGCACACGGCTGGGTTCCCTGGGGGCTGGGAGGGCACACGGCTGGGTTCCCTGGGGCTGCCCTGCTGGGAGGGCACACGGCTGGGTTCCCTGGGGCTGCCCTGCTGGGAGGGCACACGGCTGGGTTCCCTGGGGCTGTGCTGCTGGGAGGGCACACGGCTGGGTTCCCTGTGCGGCTGGGGTGGCACACAGCTGGGTTCCCTGGGGCTGTGCGGCTGGGGTGGCACACAGCTGGATTCCCTGGGGCTGTGCGGCTGGGGTGGCACACAGCTGGGTTCCCTGGGGGCTGGGATGGCACACAACTGGATTCCCTAGGGGCTGGGAGGGCACACAGCTGGATCCCCTGTGCTGCTGGGAGGGCACACAGCTGGATTCCCTGGGGGCTGGGAGGGCACACAACTGGATCCCCTGTGCTGCTGGGATGGCACACAGCTGGATTCCCTAGGGGCTGGGAGGGCACACGGCTGGATCCCCTGTGCTGCTGGGATGGCACACAACTGGATTCCCTAGGGGCTGGGAGGGCACACAGCTGGATCCCCTGGGGAGCGGCCACCAGCTGTTCCTCTTACAGCTTTCAAAGACAACCATTGTCTGGTGAGCCAGCAGCCCCTGTCGATACGCTCATTACACCCGGCTGTATTAAACACCGAGGAGAATTTCACCTGCCCCCCACCAAAACCAAGGAGTTTGAACAAGTCTTTTTCCTGTGGAATTCAAAGAACGGGTTTACATTTCTAATAGCTTTAATTAAAATGACGATTTCTCAGGGTGTTTTAACAAGTGCTATCAATCTCCCGTGCAATAATTGGCTGTCTACTGTGCCTCAGACAGGAGACCTTTTCTCCTCGCTCTTCAGGTGTTTTCAGTGGTGCTGTGTAACAAACACGCCCGCTGTGCCCCCCTGGGAGTCACCTCTGGTTGTTGACAGTGGGGTGTTCAGTTGTCACCAGATAAGGGCACCCGGCTGCTGCTGGTGTTGGGACCGCTGAGCTGGGTGTGAGTGCGTCGTGTTTTCTGCTGGGTAAAAATATCAATTTGTGTACCTGTCGTGGTCCTGCTGTGAGAACAGAAAGTGTATGTGATCTGAAAAACTGACCACTCATCAGGCTCCTTATGAAAATCAATAGCAGACGTTATGGATGAATCTTGGAGGAAGAATCGCTTATTTCTATTTTATATTGATTTTATCCTTTACGCTGCACTTGAAGGAAGCTGCTCCGCTTTCAGCGGGTGACGTTGAAGGCAGACACGTGCTGTGTTTCCGACCGTGCCGGCGTTGCGCGGCTGGCGGTGTGGGGAGGGCCCTTCAGGGGGCCCCGCGTCCGCTGCGGGGTGAGGGGGATCCCGCCCTGCGTGGGGACACCGGGCTGCTCGGGGCGGCTCCCGGTCCAGCAGACGTTCTTGATTCCCTGAAGAGCCCCAGAAGAGTTTGCTGGGAGCTTTCTGCTCCTGAGATCCAGCAGTGGGAACCTGAAGGGTTGGGCTCCCCTTGAAGTCATTTTATTCAAGTGTCGTTGAAGTTCTGCTATTAAAGGGGTTGGGTTTGTTTCTGTTGGCCTTACCAGAGCCGTGACGGAGTACTGAGAGAGTTACAGTCCCAGGGGTTCTATCCTGCCCATCCCGCTCCCCCTTCCTCCTCGCTCTGCAGTGCTGGGGAGGCTGCAAATTTGAAGTAGCTTTAAAGGAGTGAAAAATGAGCTAAACCATGAAAGTCAAAGCTGTAAGGTTTGTGTGGGGGCTTTGCTTTGTTTGTTTGTGTTTCTTTTTTAAAAAAAACACTAGAGATGAATTTATTTCTAGAAGGGATCATGAAAAGGCCCCATTGGGCATGGGGGCCAATGTAGCTGAGTTAAATAACGCGATTCAGAGGCCTTTGTGGGAGCTGCAGGCGGGGCCAACAGGAGGGCCCTTTAGTCTCTTACTTTAAGACCACGCAGCTAAAGTTTCGTGGAGAACATTTTCAGTGCGGTGTGAATTTCAGCGCTCTGGATTCCCTGGGCTGCTGGGAGGGTTTCTGTGCGATTTGGCTGCGGTTGTTGTTTGAGGTGTTTCTCTGGGGGGCGGGTGCGAGCGTGGGCCGTGTGCCGGCGCTCCAGGCGCTCCCGCGCCGGCCGTGCGCGTGTCCCGCGGCGGACGGCTCAGCCACCGGCTGGCTCGGGATGCCCGAATCCGGCTGGTTAATGGAAGTGCTGAGCTGGTTCTGTTGGCAGCAAAGGCGGCGGGATCTTTCCAAACCGTGAATCTGTTTTGTTGCTTGAAGTTCCAGACCACAGAGGGGAAAAAGGCAAGGAAACAACGAATAAAATGTTATAGGTGACAACCGGCTGTTCCCTGCTAACACAGATTTATGTTAACGTATTTTAGTTTAATAGGGCTTCTAAATGTCAGCCAATTACTCCTTGATATTAGTGTTTTAGCACTCCAAACATAAATTAGGGTGTATTAAAATGTGAAGCTCTTGAAGGGCTATGCAGGTTATTTGTTCAGGGCTTGCTGAGCATCAGTTTGGTGCGCACATCTAATTATAATAATCACAAGCACGGGTGTATGGAATGTTCCAGCACATGAATCTCTAACATGGAGTAATTCCTTACAAAAACGCGGCAGCCCATATGGGTGAACAGACGAAACACCAAGAAACACTGTGGAACAGAGCAGGTGTGTGAGCTATGCCAGAGGTTCTTCACTGCTAATATTTACTGTCCGTGATTTGTTACACACCTCCGACACTCAGGTACTAAACACAATGATCACACTAAAGCCGGAATTGCCGGAGGTATTGCTATTAGAAAGATACTGGTTTAAGGCTGTATTTGTGGGTAATGATGTAATGCTGGTTGGAACAGCCATGGTGGAGCGTTAGATTGCTGTCCTGGTGAATGTCAGCTAAAGAACGGAGCAGAATGTTGCTCTGACAGTGCTCTCTGCAATAACTGTTTCTGTTGTTCCAAATAACTGATGTATATTAAATAATTTCGTCTAATGTGTATGGCAGCTGGAGACAGACAGTTGCTTATTATAGTCTGATTGACTGGAAGTATTCATTGTAGATGACACGTGCGGTAGCTGCAATGTAAGAACGCGTGGGTACTGAAGTGTTGATGAATTATTTCACTCATTTGTGATGAGGTACTTGGGGCAGATATAGTGGATGGGTCCATAGGCTTGGCTGTATGTGAACAGTAAGAGATTAGTGTGTTGCAAGTGTTTGTAAAACTTTAGCTTTGTAACAAGGCCCAATACCTTACAAGAGATAAGATATATATAATTTTAAGATATCTGTTACCCAAGGTGGCATTTTGCGTGTAGATTTGGTTGTTCTCGGCAAAGAAATGCAACCCAGGTTGTTATTGCAGGCTCTGCTAGGTACTGGTTTCTTAGCATAAGGACTGCTTGGTTACTCAGGTTTGTTACTGGTTAGTTAAAATGCATTGAATGGAAAGGTTGATCTGTCCAAAGGATGTGTGAGTGAAATAGGTGGAAGCGTATGTTTTATCGAAACTAATGAAAAGCAGTGGCAAGAGGACTTGCAGTGAATAATTTATTCATGAAACTTTTTTTTGTTGATAAATGTGCTGCAAACAGATGGCATTAGTCTAGAATGCGTTTGAACTTGTTCTTGGAACTTCCCTGAATAATTCCTCGTTAGGGCGCGCTGGCGAGTGGAACGCGTGTTGTGTAATTGGAGCAATTCGGACTGGCTCACCTGCGGCACCAGAGACCCCGCTCCCGCCTTAGGGCCGCGGAGCTCTCGGTGCCGCGCTCAGACCCGGCCTCGTTCCCTGTGCTGGTTTGCCAGCTTGCTGGAGGTGGATGATGCCAGGCGAGGGCCAGCAGAGCAGAAGTCCTTACAGTTGATGTGCAGGAGGAGGAGCTCCTTAATTGCCATTCTTGGCAGATTTCTCCCAGGGTGAAGGCAGGAGAGCATTCGGACTGGTGCTCATGTGCTCCTTATGAGGAAATCCATATAAGGGAACTCTTTTATCTCTCTCTCTATATATACATATATATATATATTTGTTTGTTTTTTCTCTGCAGTTCCATTTCCAACGCCGTGGGCTGCTCCTTTGGTCGCTGTTGTGATGGATCACCCCGCGGCCCTTCAGACGTCCCAGGCCGAGCGGCACTGACGAGACGAGCGTTCAGCAGCCGACGCTTTGAGAACGAGGTATGTGACACGAGCAGTAAAGACGCAGCGGCTCCTGGGGCAGCTCATGGCAGTGGAAGCGTTTACCTGGCAGTGCTTTCAGCAGCACGGGCCCCGGGGGTCTCCCACAAGGGAAGTATTCCACAAGACTTGAGGAAACAAAGTTCTCTTCAGTTATTCGTATTTTCACTGGATTTCTATTTTTCGAGAATGGCATAAATTGCTTGACACAGACTTGGTTTATTTTTGAGGATTTTTGTGTGATGACTTCTGTTTAAAGAATGTGAGAAACACTGTTTGAAATTGTAACTGCTGCAAATTCCAAAGGGGTGAGGGACTGCCTGGAAGTCAAATGGAGCTGGAAACTCGGATCCTCTGGCAGAATCTTAGTTCTCATGTCCATCATTGGAGTTGACCTGTAAATAGCTTAGGGGCAAACAGAAGGGAAATGAAGTTTTTCCCGTATGTGCTGGAATGCACACACATAGTTGAGGGAGGTGATATATAGGCTGGAAGGAGAAGTCAGATATCGCAGGATACTGAAGTTCTGGGCAAAGAGAGAAGTGAGATGGCAATGACGCAGTTACCAAACCCCAGTGCTCTGGTATGGCTCCAAAGCACCGTGGTCCTGCATCACCATCCACGTGTTTTGTAGCTTCCTTGGCAGTTTTGTCAAAACCCGCAGCTGGAGCCAGGTTTCATTCTGTTAAAATGACTGACTGGCTTTTTCTTGGCTTTGCTGTGCGTGGTGTCCTTGTTTAAAATACATCATCTGGAACACAGAGCTGTCGTGCTTTTCTGGTTTGCAATCTCATTTTACAAAAGAAGGGAGTTGAATGGTTCTGGAACCACTGTGGTACTGTAGGTAATCGTTAGGGAACGCTGCATGCTGGCCTTGATGGGTGTTTCCTGTAGGGATCTGGGAGTTCACTTACAGAGGTGGTTTCTTGGGAGACAGGATGTGAGGAGAAAGGTCTGCTTGGGATGGCAAATGCTTGCTGTGGAACAGAGAGAGGCCTCGCGTTTCCGGACTGACCTGCTGTTGGATTTACCCCATTTCGGTTGAGAAGGAGGAAAACCCGAGCAGTCCCAGCTGTGGAAGGCGCTGGTCCCTCTCCTGGTGGAGGTGACAGGGCTTCCTTGCCAACAGGAGGGAGTCCTGGCGGGACCTGTCCTGGGTGTGCAGACGCTTCTCTGCTCCCTCTCTTGGAAAATTAAGGCAGCCTTGGTTATCCCCAGGAGACAGGAAACTCCAACGAGGAGAGACATATGTTAACACTATCTGTTTGAATATAATCTTTCTGTTATGTCTTTTTCCTACTGGGAGCATAAACTATTTAGAGTACGAGCAGACTCTGTTTCTGGCGCACAGCGGGGAGAGCAGCGGGTGTCCAACGGGCGCGGGGAGCTGTAGGACGCGCTCCGGCAGCGGCGGAGGGACCCGCGGTGGCGCGGCGCGGGGGGCGGGAGAGGCGGCGTGGGGAGGCACACGGGAAGACGAAGACTGGGTAAAATAGAGAAGAATGGGGCAGAGGAGAGAGAAAAGGTTTAGAAACAGCGTTGAGAATTTCCTAGGTGAACATCATAGGGTGTTGCTGAACAAACAGTTAATTGTTTATTGTGAAGGCTGTGGTCTTCACTCCCTTCGGCTCGCGTTCTCCTCGAGAATGGTGTCCTGAATTAATGCTCAAGCCCACAGGCCATAATTAAATATGGAATCTGGCCCTCGTCCAGATGAGTTTGATCCCTCTGCCTGAAGCACCAACGTCTGTGAAGTCAATCGAATGCGATGCCGTTGTCATACTCCTCATGCCAGGCACCGAGGAGGAATGATGCATTGTTTTTGCTTGAGGTATCTATTACTTGTGTGACTGGTACTTACATTTTACATACAGACAGCATCATAATCAGCTTTCATTAAGGCTAATGCTGACTGTTGATGTACTACAAAGAGTTTTTTGATTAAATTTAGCATTTTGGATAGGACATGATAATTATCTGGTATTGACATCCAATTTTGTAGACCTGAAGTTTACAAACAAATCCCACATCTTTGTTGGATGCATTAGCAATTGAAATACCCTCCTAAATCACTGTCTGTGTAAATGGGAAATCTCTGCAATCAATCTTCCTTTTCTTTAAAAATAAATCTAGGAGGGATTTGCATAATTGGCCATGCTTGATAAAAGTCTGGTGTATAATGTTGTCTTTTAAATGCTCTGCTACCTGGAATCACGATGAAATGTCAGCATGCAGGAGGTAAATACGAAACAAGCATTTAGTGGAGGATGCGGCGGATCTCAGGAGGTGAGAAATGGCATCTCGTGGTGTTACCGTCAGAAGGGGCCTTCCGGTCTGAGGTGGCGCTTGCACCATGAAGGAGGCGAGGGAGAAGGACAGGACTCAATTGCATCAGAAGAGCCTTAGTTTGTGCTGAACTGTGAGGTGATATTTGCACTGAGAAGTTCTTTTAGAACTGTGAGGGTGACACAAATGAGTGTTCTCACTTGTTTGTTTGTTTTTAAATCCATGAATCTCACTGTATCGGGTTAGTACGGGCTCCGAGGTCTGCAGTCTTGTCTGCAGTAAGCAAATTGGAGAAATAGGCCGGTTTTACTGTTCTGCAATGGCGCCCTGCAGGTGCCGCGATGAGGTTACTGTAACGTGCCTTGGGCTCTTGCCCTAAAACCATTGTTGGGCTATTGAAAAGTCTATATTTACTCTCTCCAAATAGTGACGTCTGCTATACTGAATGCTCCTTTCATTCCAGAGGTTCCTTTGGAGGAGATAAGGACACCTCACAGCGCCCTGGCCATCTTGTGGGCCATGGCTCGTGGGCCGGAGCTGGCTGATGTAGCCTGAGCAGCGATTTGTGATGGTCTTGGCTGCCAGTTGTTGGGGAAGGAGTTCAAATAAGGCTGCTGGTGGGATGGGGGAGCTGTGACGTGAACTGAACTGAGTGCTGGCGGTGTGAGGATCCGAAATGGCAGCAGCAGCCTGAAGCACCTGATTTCCATTGTTGCGTGCGTGTGGCAGGGAGTCCCTGCGTTCCTGTGAATGGCGTTCACACTGCGGACAGGGCCTTCACTACTAACGTTAAAATTCCCTACTGCAACCAAAGAGTTATCATATAACATAGTAAACAGGTAGAGTTGTGATCTTTTGGTTTGTGTTTGAACCGTGACTGTACCATTAAAGACAAACTTAATTCATCATCTCTTTCTCATTGAAGGAATTAGCCATGCCTGTTCTGTGTTCTAATTCCAGTTCGTTCTTTATTTTCAACCTGCTGGGGTTTTGATGTGCGCAACGCATCGAAGAATTGAGTTGATGGGATTTCTGTCATTTTTTAACATAATGCATTGTAAGAAATAACTTAATCTGATTCTGCATTGCATATAATGTGTTGTAAAACATCGTTGTCATCCTGCCGTAGTGAACGCTGACACTGTTGCTGCGGCGTTGCACGCGATTGTGACCGCAGTGGGATGCACTGGGGCACCGGGAGGAGGGACGGGGGGGTGGACAAAGGCCACTGGAGCCAGAGCTGCTCTTTTCAGTGGCCTTTTGGTTCTCTGTACCACTTGTACATGTGCGCTGATGGATCGGGAAGGCTTGTGACTCTTTGGGGCTTGTTCTTCAGAGCCTTGGCTTTGGATTTGTTTGCAAGCCCTTTCGTCCTGTTCCCATGAGAATCAGGTGACCCATTAGAGGCATACTGATTTTTGAAGGCTGATAGGTGAATTCCATTTCTACTGAAACCACAGGTGAAACCTTTTTGACTTAGAGGCAGGTGAGCTTATTTTCCTGAATAAGGAAAAGCAGCCGAATGGAGTGGTGGTGTTGGCCTGGGTGTGGGAGCAGTGGGCCGGCAGTGATGCTCCGCGCTCACCTGCGCGCAGGGTGTGGGAGCAGTGGGTCGGCAGTGATGCTCCGCGCTCACCTGCGCGCAGGGTGTGGGAGCAGTGGGCCGGGAGTGATGCTCCGCGCTCACCTGCGCTCAGGGTGTGGGAGCAGTGGGTCGGCAGTGATGCTCCGCGCTCACCTGCGCGCAGGGTGTGGGAGCAGTGGGTCGGGAGTGATGCTCCGCGCTCACCTGCGCTCAGGGTGTGGGAGCAGTGGGCCGGCAGTGATGCTCCGCGCTCACCTGCGCGCAGGGTGTGGGAGCAGTGGGCCGGCAGTGATGCTCCGCGCTCACCTGCGCTCAGGGTGTGGGAGCAGTGGGCCGGCAGTGATGCTCCGCGCTCACCTGCGCTCAGGGTGTGGGAGCAGTGGGTCGGCAGTGATGCTCCGCGCTCACCTGCGCTCAGGGTGTGGGAGCAGTGGGCCGGCAGTGATGCTCCGCGCTCACCTGCGCGCAGGGTGTGGGAGCAGTGGGCCGGCAGTGATGCTCCGCGCTCACCTGCGCGCAGGGTGTGGGAGCAGTGGGCCGGCAGTGATGCTCCGCGCTCACCTGCGCGCAGGGTGTGGGAGCAGTGGGCCGGCAGTGATGCTCCGCGCTCACCTGCGCGCAGGGTGTGGGAGCAGTGGGCCGGCAGTGATGCTCCGCGCTCACCTGCGCGCAGGGTGTGGGAGCAGTGGGCCGGCAGTGATGCTCCGCGCTCACCTGCGCGCAGGGTGTGGGAGCAGTGGGCCGGGAGTGATGCTCCGCGCTCACCTGCGCGCAGGGTGTGGGAGCAGTGGGCCGGGAGTGATGCTCCGCGCTCACCTGCGCTCAGGGTGTGGGAGCAGTGGGCCGGCAGTGATGCTCCGCGCTCACCTGCACTCAGGGTGTGGGAGCAGTGGGTCGGCAGTGATGCGCCGCGCTCACCTGCGCTCAGGGTGTGGGAGCAGTGGGTCGGCAGTGATGCTCCGCGCTCAGCTGCGCGCAGGGTGTGGGAGCAGTGGGCCGGCAGTGATGCTCCGCGCTCAGCTGCACGCAGGGTGTGGGAGCAGTGGGCCGGCAGTGATGCTCCGCGCTCACCTGCGCGCAGGGTGTGGGAGCAGTGGGTCGGCAGTGATGCTCCGCGCTCACCTGCGCGCAGGGTGTGGGAGCAGTGGCTCGGCAGCGATGCTCTGCACTCAGGTTCCTTTTGCAGCTCTGTCACTTTGCCCTCTGGGTGAGCAGGACCAGAGTGGGTAGAAGTGATGGGGTTGAGTGGGCAGAAGTCGTGCAGTCTTATTGATCAGTAACTTTATTAGTTCTGTAAATAGAAAGACTGGCTTTGCTGAGGATCCATTTCACTTTCTGTGGTTGATGACTTAATGGTTTTGGGGGAAGACTTATGGCAATGAGCAGTAATTAGTAGTATTGGCAGAGATGCCAACTTTCACTGTTTCTCTTTTCAGAAATTGTCCATTGACTCTGCCTGGCCAGTCAGGCCGGCCTGCTGGCGGCGCTGGGCGGTTCTGACCGCGGCGCTGGGCGGTTCTGACCGTGGTGCTGGCTCTGCAGGAGCTGCTGGCAGCGCTGGGCGGTTCTGACCGTGGCGCTGGCTCTGCAGCGGCTGCAGGAGCTGCTGGCAGCGCTGGGCGGTTCTGACCGTGGCGCTGGGCGGTTCTGACCGCGGCGCTGGCTCTGCAGCGGCTGCAGGAGCTGCTGGCAGTGCTGGGCGGTTCTGACTGCAGCGCTGGCTCTGCGGCCCAGCTGCAGGAGCTGCCGGTAGCGCTGGGACGCGCTGTCAGAACCGCAGGCAGCGTTGGCTGGAGGGAGCGGAGCTGGAGCTGCGTGTCCTCCGGCAGGTGCAGCAGAACGTGCAGCTCTCCTTTCCCTGGAGGGCAGACAACACGGTCACAGGGAACATGGCTGCTCTTTTCCAGCTGCTGCGCCTGGCGAGCCTCTGCTGTAAAAAGGCCGGAGCGGTAACAGTGAGCGAAGCGCCAGGGATCAAACACCTTGTTATATTTTCCTCCTCCGTGTCTCATCAATCAATGTTCTAGGGGTCTAGATTTATGACATTGCCCTATACTCAAACCTTCCCAAAGTTCAGGGTTGGCTGGATGGAGCAGAGAGGGGTGAGATACTGATCTCTGACGCTTCTGAAATACTTCTGTTGCAGGGAATATATATTGTAATAACGCGTGCCCACAGGACCAGGCTGCAGCTGCATCAGGTGCTCTGGAACTGAGCGTCGTGTGCTGGGCGGCTGCTGGTGGGCAGGGTGGCCGTGTCCTAAATCAGCGTCACAGACGCGCCTCTGGCAAAGGCATTCCGAAGTGAGATCAGAATTGGGGCCACGTGTTTGGAAATGCATTGTATTTCATGCTTTATGGATAATCTGTACCCGTTAGCCTGTCAAAGAAAACAAGGTGTGTGCTGTATCTGTGCTTTGAAAACACTCTAAATAGAGAAAAGTATTCGAGAAGCAAGCAGAAAGCCTCCTGCTGCATTACGCTGAGTTTCCCCCTGACTTTATTGCCTCCATTCTGCTGCAGCCACAGAAAACTCATTTAAACTATGAAACTTCTTTGGCAGGGATTCTTTATATTGATGAAACAGAGCTGACTTTCTCTGGAGATCCAGAATGTTATTAAAGCACTTAACCCAGCACTGCTGTGGCTATCAATTATACCCTTCATTTACACTATACAAGGCTGACGGCTTATTTGAAGTTCAAGAGGTTTTTTTAATGAGATGTTAATTAAGTACACCTGCAGTTGGCTAAAATTTTCATGGACAATTAAGTGTGATCTTTTCCCTTCCTAAATTCTTTGTTTTTCCAAGTTCTAATGCTGTATTTCAGTAGATGTGTTCAGGGTAGAAGTATGGACTTTTCATATACACCAACTAGAACATGAATCGATGCTCGTGATTTATGACTAGTGCTTTGAGCTTACTGTCTAAGTCACCATGACTCTTCTATTTACACGAACTGGAAGCTAAAGCTGTGTGCCTTGTGATTTGATTAAGCTGGAAACCACTTGTGCTCAAGCAGCCGAATCACCTTGCAAGGGAAGATCTGCGCCGTGGGCAGCCCCGCGGTCGTGGGCACCCCCGTGGTCCTCAGCAGCCTCGGGTGCCCGTGTTCCTGTCCGCTGGGAACGGAGCCCTCGCGGATGGCTGGTGGGAGTCAGCGTGGCTCGTTTGCTCTGGGTTTGTTTAAGTGGGCCTAAGAAATCCACCTTGTGGCCGGTAAATGTGTTTGGGACTGGCTGGTTTGGCTGTTTGGTGGATCTGGTGTGTGGGGTCACCAGTAGCGCTCGGGTGGAATGGAACTGTCAAAATGTAAAACGCTTTTGCTACTCTTCTCCTATTGCTGCTTCCAGCTTTGTTAAAACCGCATAAACTTCTCAAAACAGGAGATAAAACCAGAATGTGCTGTGCTGGTTTGTGTTATAGGTTTAGAGCATAAGCATTTGGCTCTGATTCTCATTTATGCCATTGCTATGGTCTCAGCAACCAGCAGGAGTTCTTGTAGAAACAAAAACCTGCCTTCAGTTAATGACGAACTTTCATTTCTGGACTTCCTCTGCACTTCTGCAGTTCAGGACGTCTGACCTAATGTGCACTGAATTTAAAGGCAAACTTCAGACAGAGTGTCTGCTGATAGGGGGAGTTTTGAGGACAAGAGAATTGATCTTTCAGGCCAAGAGAGACACCAGAGCGCCACATTATAAAATACCAGCTTTGGTTTTTGCAGCATGAAAGTGTCCTGTTCAAAGTTGTTTAAAGAAGTAGTTGGGTTGCATGAAGGAATTTTTAAGGATGCTGAAGCCTGCAAGGGTACGTGCACCTACGGGCTCCTCTGTTCCGCTCTCGTCACCAACTCAGATGAGAAAGAGATAATTAGCAAGTGATTTTTGACCTGTGATCTGTGGACATTCTGGGTTTTCTCTGTTTCTTCTAAAGGCCTCAGGAAAAGCAGGTTCATGTGCAGAGGGTCCAGCTGTGAATGTTCCACACTCCACTGGAGCATCTTTTTAGGGTCCGTAAATCAAAAGATTGAAAACTCCCCGCTCTGAACTTACTGAGCATCCAGCAGTTTTCCACAAGGAAAGGCTGAAGTGATTTGTTACAACGCAAACGGATTTCAGCACCGCCGTCTCCGGGGTGTTTGCCGCGGGCTCCCTGTGTCCAGGGCAGACCCGCACGCGGCTCCGGAGCAGAGGGTGCTCGCTTGGATCCACGGCCTCTAAAGCTCGGGGGCTCGGTGTGGGCTGCGCCTCGGTCTGCCAGGACGGAGCAGTGCCAGCTCCAGCAGGAATTATCCGCTAATAAATAAAGGAAGGCTTTGAAAAGTCCCCGAAGAGGCAGGTGTTCAAACTAAAGCGTTTGCACTATTTTCACCTCAATGACCGCCTAACACGAAGTCTTATCAACATAGAAACGTGAATTCTGCTCTGGTGCGGCGCTGTGACCCTGTTGCATTGGTCCTGGTACCTGTGAGCAGATGCCAACATCAAATAAAGAGAACAAATTCATTTTTTTGGTCTCCAGAGGGGACCAATTGTCTGTCTGTCGATGAGAAAAGTGCACTTAAAATCAATTAAAAATGCTTAACAAATTCTATGAAGCTGCATGGAAGTTCAAAATTGCATAGAAAAATCCACCAAATACATTCCAGAGGATTTTTTGAGATGGGGCATCTAAAGGAAAAAGGAAAACAAAAACCAAAAGCACCACCACCATATACACAGTGAACATACCTGTGCTGTGGCGGCTGCAGGCGCTGGAGCCGCTGGGAGCCGCTGGGAGCGGGGAGGTCTGCGCCAAGCAGGTCTGCTCAGCAACAGCAGAGGATGAATGGGAGCTCCCGTGGGGCCTGGGCTACAGCAGCAGAAACACACGGCAAGATTTCCCTCAATGCAGTGGCCTTGAGGTTATGTCCTCTAAGTTAATGGGTCTCCGATCTGGGAGGTGTTCTCACGTGGCCAAAGCTGTGGTGTCGTGTCTGTCACCCCTGTTTTTGCCAACAGCAAGATTTCCATTAATTTTAGCTAAGCTATTATTACATTCTTTGCGCATAATGAATTATTATAATTTATGGCAATCACTGACAATTGGAAAATGACATTTTGCGTGTCTGCCAACTTTAAACAATGTTCTTTTTGTTCTTTGGCGTACGTTGAGTGCTGACTGGACCGCCCTGCCGCTCCTGCTCCGCTCCCCGTTCCCGCTGTGCTGGTGGCCGCTGCGCCCCGTGCCCGCACAGCGAGTCCGTCCCGGCAGGGGAAGCCCCGGCTGCAGTCAGGACAAACGTGGATTCATCCCGTTCCCGCTGTGCTGGTGGCCGCCGTGCCCCGTGCCCGCACAGCGAGTCCGTCCCGGCAGGGGAAGCCCCGGCTGCAGTCAGGACAAACGTGGATTCATCCCGTTCCCGCTGTGCTGGTGGCCGCCGCGCCCCGTGCCCGCACAGCGAGTCCGTCCCGGCAGGGGAAGCCCCGGCTGCAGTCAGGACAAACGTGGATTCATCCCGTTCCCGCTGTGCTGGTGGCCGCCGTGCCCCGTGCCCGCACAGCGAGTCCGTCCCGGCAGGGGAAGCCCCGGCTGGAGTCAGGACAAACGTGGATTCATCCCGTTCCCGCTGTGCTGGTGGCCGCCGTGCCCCGTGCCCGCACAGCGAGTCCGTCCCGGCAGGGGAAGCCCCGGCTGGAGTCAGGATCAACGTTGTTGATCATGTTTTGTGTGGATGAACAACCCTCTTGTAGAGACTCTTGTTTGGTTGGTTTTGTGGTCTTGGACCAACCTCCAAGATATTAAAATTGATTGCTTAATTTTTTTTCCGCTTCATTTCTAGCTACAAATGTGACAGAACAAGTCCTGAGAAGGTTATTTCTCTTTATTGCCTGCCTTTCTCTTAGTTTTGCTGAATTCAGTAAGTTGTAAAGAGAAAGAACTGAAATTGGAGAAGTTTCCCAAAGGTGGAGAACAGCTCAGCTCAGGGGAGGTGCAGTGAGAACATTCGTGCTTCTTAATTAGAGCAACACAGCTATCTTAATGTAGTCATTCTTTTAAATTAACTTTAAATAGCGTTTGTATTAATGATGATCATTATGTATTAATAAGAAATAATTTGTTCCTTCAGTATTTCCTAACTGTATCGTGATTTCCGTAGCTGCCAGAATGTGCCTGGTGGTGGTGGTGATTACCACTCTGAAGAAATGAATTACCTTCTAAGAACAGATCAATTGGTTAGTATGACACAAACAATGCAAGAAGAAATAGATCTTGTCCGTTTGCTTGATTGTAATCAAAACAACAGCGTATTGAGATCTAAATGTCTGGAGCCAAGCCTGTTCATTTCACATGAAGGTCTGTTTCGTGCGGTCTTGGTCCGTCGCTCTAGCACCACAGGGCACGGTCGACAACAGAACAGCAGAGACAGAAGTCACGGTAACTGCTTCTAAACAACACTTCCATGCACTGAAGGTAAAAACACACCAAGATGGCTTAACCTTAGAGATTTGTGTTCAACTCCAGGCCAGCGTTAGCTGGTGTTGCACAGACCAGGAGAGGAGGAGTTCTGCTGTGTCCAGGCCTTTCCTGAGCGATCTTATGTGAGCAAGAGGGCTGGGGAGAGGGGGTGCAGAGCCAGCCAGGGCTGGGCCAAAGGACACCAGCCTTGAGCAGAGCTCCTGCTGGGACCCAGGGGCTGGGCCAAAGGACACCAGCCTTGAGCAGAGCTCCTGCTGGGACCCAGGGGCTGGGCCAAAGGACACCGGCCTTGAGCAGAGCTCCTGCTGGGACCCAGGGACTGGGCCAAAGGACTCCAGCCTTGAGCAGAGCTCCTGCTGGCACCCAGGGGCTGGGCCAAAGGACACCAGCCTTGAGCAGAGCTCCTGCTGGGACCCAGGGGCTGGGCCAAAGGACACCAACCTTGAGCAGAGCTCCTGCTGGGACCCAGGGGCTGGGCCAAAGGACACCAACCTTGAGCAGAGCTCCTGCTGGGACCCAGGGGCTGGGCCAAAGGACTCCAGCCTTGACCAGAGCTCCTGCTGGGACCCAGGGGCTGGGCCAAAGGACTCCAGCCTTGAGCAGAGCTCCTGCTGGGACCCAGGGGCTGGGCCAAAGGACACCAGCCTTGAGCAGAGCTCCTGCTGGGACCCAGGGGCTGGGCCAAAGGACACCAACCTTGAGCAGAGCTCCTGCTGGGACCCAGGGGCTGGGCCAAAGGACACCAACCTTGAGCAGAGCTCCTGCTGGGACCCAGGGGCTGGGCCAAAGGACTCCGGCCTTGACCAGAGCTCCTGCTGGGACCGAGGGGCTGGGCCAAAGGACTCCGGCCTTGAGCAGAGCTCCTGCTGGGACCCAGGGACTGGGCCAAAGGACACCAGCCTTGAGCAGAGCTCCTGCTGGGACCCAGGGGCTGGGCCAAAGGACTCCAGCCTTGAGCAGAGCTCCTGCTGGGACCCAGGGGCTGGGCCAAAGGACTCCAGCCTTGAGCAGAGCTCCTGCTGGGACCCAGGGGCTGGGCCAAAGGACTCCAGCCTTGAGCAGAGCTCCTGCTGGGACCCAGGGGCTGGGCCAAAGAACTCCAGCCTTGAGCAGAGCTCCTGCTGGGACCCAGGGGCTGGGCCAAAGGACTCCAGCCTTGAGCAGAGCTCCTGCTGGGACCCAGGGGCTGGGCCAAAGGACTCCAACCTTGAGCAGAGCTCCTGCTGGGACCCAGGGGCTGGGCCAAAGGACACCAGCCTTGAGCAGAGCTCCTGCTGGGACCCAGGGGCTGGGCCAAAGGACACCAGCCTTGAGCAGAGCTCCTGCTGGGACCCAGGGGCTGGGCCAAAGGACACCAGCCTTGAGCAGAGCTCCTGCTGGGACCCAGGGGCTGGGCCAAAGGACACCAGCCTTGAGCAGAGCTCCTGCTGGGACCCAGGGGCTGGGCCAAAGGACACCAGCCTTGAGCAGAGCTCCTGCTGGGACCCAGGGACTGGGCCAAAGGACTCCAGCCTTGAGCAGAGCTCCTGCTGGGACCCAGGGGCTGGGCCAAAGGACTCCAGCCTTGAGCAGAGCTCCTGCTGGGACCCAGGGGCTGGGCCAAAGGACTCCAGCCTTGAGCAGAGCTCCTGCTGGGACCCAGGGGCTGGGCCAAAGGACTCCAGCCTTGAGCAGAGCTCCTGCTGGGACCCAGGGACTGGGCCAAAGGACTCCAGCCTTGAGCAGAGCTCCTGCTGGGACCCAGGGGCTGGGCCAAAGGACACCGGCCTTGAGCAGAGCTCCTGCTGGGACCCAGGGACTGGGCCAAAGGACTCCAGCCTTGAGCAGAGCTCCTGCTGGGACCCAGGGGCTGGGCCAAAGGACTCCAGCCTTGACCAGAGCTCCTGCTGGGACCGAGGGGCTGGGCCAAAGGACACCAACCTTGAGCAGAGCTCCTGCTGGGACCCAGGGGCTGGGCCAAAGGACTCCAGCCTTGAGCAGAGCTCCTGCTGGGACCCAGGGACTGGGCCAAAGGACTCCAGCCTTGAGCAGAGCTCCTGCTGGGACCCAGGGGCTGGGCCAAAGGACTCCAGCCTTGAGCAGAGCTCCTGCTGGCACCCAGGGGCTGGGCCAAAGGACTCCAGCCTTGAGCAGAGCTCCTGCTGGGACCCAGGGACTGGGCCAAAGGACTCCAGCCTTGAGCAGAGCTCCTGCTGGGACCCAGGGGCTGGGCCAAAGGACTCCAGCCTTGAGCAGAGCTCCTGCTGGCACCCAGGGGCTGGGCCAAAGGACTCCAGCCTTGAGCAGAGCTCCTGCTGGGACCCAGGGGCTGGGCCAAAGGACTCCAGCCTTGACCAGAGCTCCTGCTGGGACCGAGGGGCTGGGCCAAAGGACACCAACCTTGAGCAGAGCTCCTGCTGGGACCCAGGGGCTGGGCCAAAGGACTCCAGCCTTGAGCAGAGCTCCTGCTGGGACCCAGGGACTGGGCCAAAGGACTCCAGCCTTGAGCAGAGCTCCTGCTGGGACCCAGGGACTGGGCCAAAGGACACCAGCCTTGAGCAGAGCTCCTGCTGGGACCCAGGGGCTGGGCCAAAGGACTCCAGCCTTGAGCAGAGCTCCTGCTGGGACCCAGGGGCTGGGCCAAAGGACACCAGCCTTGAGCAGAGCTCCTGCTGGGACCCAGGGGCTGGGCCAAAGGACACCAACCTTGAGCAGAGCTCCTGCTGGGACCCAGGGGCTGGGCCAAAGGACTCCAGCCTTGAGCAGAGCTCCTGCTGGGACCCAGGGGCTGGGCCAAAGGACTCCAGCCTTGAGCAGAGCTCCTGCTGGGACCCAGGGGCTGGGCCAAAGGACTCCAGCCTTGAGCAGAGCTCCTGCTGGGACCCAGGGGCTGGGCCAAAGGACACCAGCCTTGAGCAGAGCTCCTGCTGGGACCCAGGGGCTGGGCCAAAGGACACCAACCTTGAGCAGAGCTCCTGCTGGGACCCAGGGGCTGGGCCAAAGGACACCAGCCTTGAGCAGAGCTCCTGCTGGGACCCAGGGGCTGGGCCAAAGGACTCCAGCCTTGAGCAGAGCTCCTGCTGGGACCCAGGGGCTGGGCCAAAGGACACCAGCCTTGAGCAGAGCTCCTGCTGGGACCCAGGGGCTGGGCCAAAGGACACCAGCCTTGAGCAGAGCTCCTGCTGGGACCCAGGGGCTGGGCCAAAGGACACCGGCCTTGAGCAGAGCTCCTGCTGGGACCCAGGGACTGGGCCAAAGGACTCCAGCCTTGAGCAGAGCTCCTGCTGGGACCCAGGGGCTGGGCCAAAGGACTCCAGCCTTGAGCAGAGCTCCTGCTGGGACCCAGGGGCTGGGCCAAAGGACACCGGCCTTGAGCAGAGCTCCTGCTGGGACCCAGGGACTGGGCCAAAGGACTCCAGCCTTGAGCAGAGCTCCTGCTGGGACCCAGGGGCTGGGCCAAAGGACTCCAGCCTTGAGCAGAGCTCCTGCTGGGACCCAGGGGCTGGGCCAAAGGACACCAGCCTTGAGCAGAGCTCCTGCTGGGACCCAGGGGCTGGGCCAAAGGACACCGGCCTTGAGCAGAGCTCCTGCTGGGACCCAGGGGCTGGGCCAAAGGACACCAGCCTTGAGCAGAGCTCCTGCTGGGACCCAGGGACTGGGCCAAAGGACTCCAGCCTTGAGCAGAGCTCCTGCTGGGACCCGGGGGCTGGGCCAAAGGATGTGTTAATGTACAGATCTCAGTATGGACTCTGCAGACCTTCCTGGACTGGCAGGTCAAGTGTTTTGATGGTATGGAAAGGAACAGGCAAAGCGGACAGGGGAAGATCGGGGGAGCGGGATCCGGCCGGCGTGTGTAACCCCCGTGCTCGTGCCGCTGGGAGCAGCGCGCCTCCCGGCCTCAAAGAAGATTTGTTCCCCTCCCCTCTGCTGAAAAGTGGTTTAACTTAAGGCATTAACCCTCTTTTCTTCTTTTGAAAATTTTGGAGCCCGTATGGCCGCTGCCTTTACTGGTCTCGGCTATTAAAAATGTATCATTTTTAGCGGTTGCATGGCAACAGATAATCACTTTGTTCTCTTGTTTAAACAGATGCTGAGAACCCTGCCTGTCATAATAAGTAAAAGCGCTGCCCTCGGGCTTCCTTCAAAACTGCGAGAGGGAGCGGATGGGGCTTGAATTGATGGTACTTCCAAAAGTAAAACTGTTGTAGCAGGCGACGGGCCTATAATCTGCTTAAATAGCTGTGCTTAAATTGCTCTTTGCCACAGCCTAATGGGCTCCTGGGCCTGCCTGGCAGGCTGGCTCGCACGGGCCAGGGCCGGGATTGCCGAGTTAAAGGCCGTAGCTCCTCTGACCGGAATAAAGGAATTTTTCTCCAGTGAAGCAGTAAATTGAGACCAAAATCAGTTGGAAATCTGAAGTATTTTTCATTAATTTTAATAGGCCATGATCTCGCTGGTGTTTAACGAGCCTGCTGGACAGTGTGAACGGTAAGTGGCGCGTTGGGGCCGCAGCTCTGGCTGGGATTTCTCCTGGGTTGGTGCGATCTCCCCGGTGCCTGGGAAGGCTCTGAGTGGCTCCAGCTGCAGCGAGGGCAGCAGCAGGGAGCCCGCAGAGCGCCAGCGCCGGGGCTCGGTGGCCGGTGTTGCCTGTCAGAAAACGGGTGAGGGTCTCATTGCACCACAGGTTTTCCTGCCGAGCCTGAGTGGGGCGCAGCCCTCGAGACAAAGGGAAGAGACTTGCTGGGTATCTGTCACAGTAGAGCTGGTAGAAGCACTGAAGAAGTTCGTTCTGCCACCCTTGAACATGGCCATAAGGAATGAACCTCAGCACTTTCTTCCTAATTTTCTTTTTTTTCAAATAAAATGAACACTGACGTGGTGCAGCCAGGTGTCTGGGTTTTCTAAAGAAGATAAATGAACCTGTAGAGACTTATTTAGACTTTACTGTTGCCTTATATGATGTATAGACTTGGAAGCCTGTGAGGCATGAGAGAAGTGACTGTAACTTAGGCATGTTAGTCACAGGCCCAAATTAGACTCCAACAGCTCTCCCATAGGATATTTTTAGGAGGACTGGGTTGTTTGGATATTAACCTGTCTCCAGTAAAATGTCTCTGTAGCTGCTTCTACGGGGCCACAGCATTTCAATGCTGGGTTTGAACTGCAGCCTCGAAGAGGGAGACTTTTCCAGTCTGTTAGAGAGCAGCGTTGGGAGATCTGGTGGATGAGAAAAAGCCCCCCTTTCGGGGTTTACTCTGGAGGCAGAGGTTTCTGTGGCAAGTGGGGGAAACGAGATGGTTGTCAGTCCCTGAACTGCTGACGGGGTGGCGTGAACAGGAGAAACGGGAACTTGTCAGCTGTTGGGTTCAGAGCTCCCCAGGAGCAAAGAGCCGGAGCAGCTTCTGCCTCCCAGGGCACGAGGGGAGCGGTGAGGAGCAGGGTCCGGGTTTGGTTCTGGAGCTGCTCATGGATCCTTGAGCTCCGACGTGTTGTTAACGTGGCTGTACGCTCCGTGGCTTGAACATCGGTCCTTGCAATGTGAGGGTGAAACTGTGGATCAGACAAGGGCTTTTCTGTCCCTCAGAGATGTCGTATTTGTTTGTCAAATGTAGCTTTTACTAATCAACTCTTCAGATAGTGTTTATGTAATACTAATGCTGCTTAATGCTGAATCTAGTTTGAAACTTGTATTTTGCTTCTACATACTTTATTTACCATTGAGAAATGATGGTACCACTTCCACTTTCCTGTAAATAACAAGAAACCCTACTGTTGCTCATTATTAAGAACCAGTGTCTCTAACAGCTCCTGGCTGGGTCTTGCTGGCACGCAGGTTTCATCCTGTCGTACCCGGTGAAAAGCTCTGCTTAAGCGGTTAGTTGCCGTTTGATTATCTGTTGTGTTGTCTAGAGCCTTTAAGCTGCATTTTGAAATGAGAACTCGAGCAGTAAATGGCACGGTAACTTACCTAAGCCTGCATTTCCACTGTGTGGACGGAGGTGGGGAAAATGTTCTGCTTTGCACTATGAGCTGGTTTGCAGAAGTGGTTTTGCTGGGTGAAGGTAACAGTCCTAGAACTTGGTCTTGCACACAGGAGTACACATCTGGGATGGCCTCGTTTGCATCAGAGGTGTCACTGTGAGCGCGTGTGGGTCTGACAGGGCTGCAGTTGGACCGGTGAAGCGCTTTGCGGAGGGGAAGCTGCTGCTGTTCTGGTGAGAACGTGGATGAGCACCGAAGCGCGGCTCCTTTTAGCCCGGCTTTTTGCCTCCGGCACCCCCAGCTGCTGCGAGGCCAAGTGATGCTGAAGGGAAGCTTTAGTCAGTTCTTTAAATGTGATTTTAAAAGCACGCATTTTATTGTCCATTTAGTTCAAGAGAGTGCAACAATTTGTCCTAAGGAGACAGTTCCTGTGCCAGTCTTGACTCCTCTTTGTAGCTCCTGATTGTGTTGTATCATCTAGTTTGCTAGGCTTTATTGTATTTCTCTGTGCTGTGGCACTTCTAAGAAGTTGCTTTCTAACTGCCTTGTCAGGTGAGCCCTGTCTGCAGCCTGGGAGGTGCAGGCGGGCTCGGGTGGAGCTGTGTCTCCATCCCTGGGTCACACCCGCGGGGAGCCGGGGCGCTCAGCTCAAACCGAGTCCCCGTCCCTCACCTGCCCCTGCTCTGGGAAACATAATGAAGGAACACCCATGTCACACTCGTCAAGTTGTCTGAAGACATCAGGTAAATAAAAAAGAGCTGATTTGTTCTGATGTGAAGGCATTGTTAATTAAGTCATGCAGGGGAATGAGCACTATCAAAGAATGCTATCTGACATCAGCAATTATTTTATTGATGCCTCCGCATCTCAATCAAATGCAGCTATTTCTTGACAGGTGGTGTTTAGCAGTGATGGAAAAATGGTGGCTTTGAGGGGGGGGAGGCAGGGTCTCTGGTGAGCGGTGGAACGGTGCCACGAGCAGCGCGTTTTCTGCACGTGCTTTTAGTTGCAAAACCGAGTTTAATCCGCCTGGGGAGCTGCCTGAGTTTATTCCAGAAGATGAGGGCTTGGTTGATGCAATCACAGCTATTGATCAAATCCTTTTTTTTAAATTTATTTTACACAGCCAGGCAAGAGGAGAAATCTATGGCTTTCCTGTGCAGTTTTGGCAATTTCTGTATGCAGCTTTTTATTGAAACAAAGCCCTTTGCCTTTGTTTGCATTCGCCATATGTGTGTCTCATACCTGCTTGCACTTCCCCAAAGCCAACTGGGGTTTGTAGCAGCTCCCACTCTCCTGGAGGGGGACTGGGGCGTTTCTGGACGTCCACAGTTCCCAATTACTGTAACGTTTTTCTTCTCAAATCCTTTCTCCCGACCGCTCTGGCTCTCGCCCTCCTTGCCCCCCTCCCACAGCTTCGTGGCATCGATCTTTTCCAAGCAGCAAACACGTGTATTAGCAGTTTTGGCAAAGTACGGAGTCTTCTGTTTGCGCTTGAAAACGCAATCATTCACGATCACTTCTTCTTCGGATAATATTTTTGTGTGTGAGATCAATTTACTCCTTGTCACACAGATGAGCTCTAATATAGAATTATCTGTGTTGGATGCATCTTTTCTGAGTTCAGATTTTGTCATCCATACTTTCTTAGCAATTGCAAGGCCAATTTAACTCTGGCAGCAGGAGTTCTCTGCCTAAATCACCGATTGGAGTCTCTTTTTCCCGTTGTGCTTTCTCCACTGGTGTTCGAGGAGCTGCTCATGCTGATCTGTGCTGGGATTCGCTCCTCTTTCCCGGGACAGGGGCGTCTTCCTCCTCATCACCGGGGGAGAGGCTGACCTGACATGGACTCTCAGGCCTTTCTTATTTTTAGCCGTAAGCACAGACTTAGTTACGTTTGCATGATATCATGCAAAACCTAAGAAACTGGCTACAGTAATCCCTGCGTATTTCCCAAAATGAGCCCCCCACGCCCCATTTTTGGCCTCCTGCCCGGTGACACTGCAGAAATTGCATAAAGCCACCCTGCGGACAGGACCTCGTCTCCTTTGGGCGCTCAGCTGGCCGTCCCTGGTGAGGGCCCGTGCTGATCCTGACGCAATGAGATTCTCCTTCCTTAGATACTGGGAGATTTTTAACGAAGTAGCTCTGGAGATGGGGAGATCTCACCCCACCCAGGCTGCCCGGCCTTAGTTAAACCTTGTCCTTTCCCATGGTCGTGCACTTGAGCCCTGTGAGTCTGGAGCTTGTCGGGACTTGCAGGTGCCCCCCCCCCGGCTGCAGAACCAGCCGCGCGGAGCGCCCGCCCCATCCCAGCACCTGCGTGCGGCCCTCCGAGCCGCAGGTTTGCTGCCACCGCTGCCCCCTTGGCCTTCCCTGGGGCTTCTTCCCCTTCAGAACTTGTTAAAGACTCCCCCTAAAGCAGTAACGCAGGTAACGCTGCTAAGCATTGCGCTGCTTTGAAATACTTGCAAATGAAACCCAAGTACCAGCCAGTTCTTGAAATCTAATTACAGGAACTCACTTGAGATGCAAGTTTCCTTGAATTTGTGAAGGATGGAACTGGAACAGAGAAAGAACCACTGCCGAAGGCTGGCTTCTGCTTGGAAGAAAGGCGCTCTGCCCCCCTCTGCCATGTCTGCCAGCGTTCCTTGGGGCATCACATCTCGGACATTTGGCTGAACCAGCTGGGAGTTCAAAACAGATTCTGGAAATACTGTAGTTGTGGCTTCACCCCCTCCTCTGCACAGGCTGCTCTAAGAGCCCGCTGGAAGTGGAAGGTCTGTAACTCCCACTGTGTCAGAGTACCCATAAATCATGGAGACTTTCATTTCCGAGCTCACTATTGTACGTGGGACGTGTGGAGCCTGTCCTGGGAGCACTAGTGCTGTCCTGCACAGGGGCACCTCGGACGTGCTTTGTGACCGCGGACGGTGGCACTGGGCTGTGCCAGGGCGGCTGCGCAGCGGGGACAGGGACGGGTGCTGGAAGAGGCAATCAGTTCCCCTTCCGTGTGTATGGGAGCTGGGCCGGGCACGCAGACTGTGGCCATTTGCTGTTCTGCACTCGTTATGTGATTTAAACCAAACACGTTCTGTGTGTGTTTGTGTGTGTCCGTCGGAGTGTGGAGGACAGCAGGGATTTTGCAGAGCTTGGCTTTGAACAGAAAGGAAATAACAGGATATTAAAAGGTATTTCTTTAAGTGCAGTGACATGGAGACAAACCCGAGGAGGAAGAAATTATGCCAGGAAGCCAACCCTGGGCCTGTGTTTCAGAGCTGGCGTGGAGGGGCGGGAACCTGAACTTGGTGATGCTCTTTATGTTGCTTACCTGTAGCTGCACTGGAGACGTAACAGGAATAATGAGGTAATGGTTATAGCAGCCATAATGCTCAGTGAAATGAAAGCTTTATCTTCGTAAGTGACATATAGATTAATGAGACAGCTTAGGAAAAGGTTTTGCCACTGCTTTTCTGGGCTGTGCTGTTAGCCTGGCACCAGCTGTGTGCGTGGGACCCCCGTGTGTTCAGCTGCGTTGTGTGCTGGGGCTATGAATCCACAGGAGCTGCAGTGTTAAGCGTGGCTGCCTTTTGCTCCTGATTACCCGTTTCTCGTTAGGATATATTGCCCTGCCGGTAGAGCCGGGTGCTGGTTTCCAGGCGCCGTGTGTGGACAAACCCTGGGCTTTCCGGGGATGCCGTTGTTCCTGCCAGGGCTCTTGAACGTTCCCTCAGCTTAGCAGAAAGTAAATATGACATTCTTACCTGCCAGACATAAAGTCTCTGGTGGGGATGTGATTTCCGTAATCTCCAAGTTGCAATAAAGTAAAATACTGGCAGGCAGTACGATCTCAGGAAGCCTTTCTCAGTCAGAATGCCTCCTCTTCACAGCAGGAAGCGATTCCTCGGGCAGCTGCCGCCGGATGTGACTGCAGCGCTGCGAGTGCCCTGTCCACAGCAGCGTCCCCGAGGAGGGGAGGTTCATGTGCACTTGGTAACATGCACCCTGGAAACGATACCGCAATTAGTGTGTTTAGGTTGCAGCATTTGATTATCAGTGGAACCTAAATGGCATCTGAGCTGGCTCTGTAGTTACTCTGAATCCTCTAAACAGAGCTGGCTGTTAAGATGTGGCGTGACTTGCAGAGGAGAAATGTATCAAATTGTCATCTATTATTATTATTATTCAGCGTTATGAGTACACTGGCACATGATCTTTCCATTTACAAGAGAGTACAGCTTTACCTCCCTGCTGAAAGAAACCTCTTCCAACTCAGAATGTGTGTTTGCACAGCGAGAGAAAGAGTCTGTTAAGCAAGTTAATGACTTAATGATGATTGTTTGTTATCTGTATTACTGTAACGTTTAAACCAAGCCTGGCTCTTCCGTACGTTCAGTGTTGCACAAAGGCTGATTGCAAAGCAGCTCCCGAAGAGCCCGATGGGGAGCGGGGTGAAGGCAGAAGGAGCGCGGCTCTGGCGCTCAGCACTGAGGAGCTGCCCGGGCCGGGCCGTGCGGCTGCGCTGTGGCACGGCTTGGATGTGAACCCAGCTACATCAGCACAACCCTCCTCACGCAAATGGATGTGACACCTTGATTTTTATCTACTATTGCATTAGCTGCTTAGTGTTGCAATGGTGAAAGCGTCTGTGCTTCTGTGTGAAGAAAGCAAAGATTTTGTTGGAGCCTGCACAGGTATAGAAAGCTAACATTCACATCTGAACGTGGTTTGATCTCTCATTCTTACATGTGTATGTTTCCTAAGAAGACAGATCTGCCAGCCACTGCAAATCCCTTCAGTAATGCCGGTGAGATGCAAAACCGCCCTGTGTGTTTGGCGCTGGGCTGGAGTTGAGGTGGTCTGGGTGCTGGCCTGGCCCCCGCCGGCTGGGCTTTGCTCTGCCGAGGTGCTGCAGGCTGCGTGCGGTGTTCTCCTTTGTTTCTTTCTTTCGTTGTTCTTTTTTATTGCGTCTTCCAGCCTCACAGTGCTTATCACCACCATGGCCATCTCCCGCAGTCAGACCAGCTCCTTACGGCCTTTCCGTTTCATCCTTAACAGAGCTGTAAGATCCTGAATAGCTCCCATTCTTGCTCTGTTCCTCAGAAACGACTTAGAAGGGTGCTGGAAGGGCCTGCCAGCCCCAGCTGCGGTGGGGTGTGCTGCGGGAGCCCCAGGCGAGCTCCGAGCGTGCAGGTGAGGCTGCAGCGCCGGGCCGGGCCCTGGCGTGGAGGAACCCGCAGGCTGGCAGCAGCGTGGGAAAGCCCAGAGAGGGTTTGGCTCCAGCGTGGCCCCGCGGCAGCTCCTTTGGCGTAGGCGCCGGTGTGGCGGTGGAGGCCTCTGCGCGGCTGCTTCTGCCGCAGCGACCCAGCACAGCCGCAGGGCGGCCGGGCGCAGAGCAGCGATCCCCGCGGCCGCGCCGCGCAGCCTGGGCCTCGCCCCCTGCCACGTCCCCGAAACGGATCATTTGTGTCCTCATGTTGTTTCGCTCGCAGTGTCTGAGGCTTTTAGTTGGGCTGGGCGGTCAGAGGAAATGAAGGGATCCTTTCATTAAGTACCTCCTGGCGCTTGCTGCCACTCTGGCTTGGCACATTTGGCACAGCGGCGATGCCGGCTCCATGGTGTTTTCAGTCTCCCTGGCTGGAGCAGGCACTTCTGACACTGCAGGGTTTGTGGCTGTTGTGTTTCTGGTTTTTTGTGTTGAAGCACTGGCTCATTTCCCACGGGAGAAGTTTCTTTAAGAAGGAGTTTCCTGCTGTCTACAGTATTTATTTTTTAATTAGTTGAGCTAATGTGCAATTAATGTTTATAAAGCAAACCTGTCTGGGGCCATCCACTCAATCAGAATGCTTTTAGTAGTTTCATTTTCTCTAGTGCTTTTTCTTTGTGAACCCAACGCTGTGGCTTGGTAATGACATATTTCCTGAACCTTGCTGGTGGTTCGGCTGTCCCTGCAAAGGCGGCTCCTCCGGACACCAGCCACGATGAACTTCTTGTTCCTGCTGTCTAACAGGTTTGCAACGCTTTGCCAGAACAAAATGAACCAGCAGCAGGACATCTCGCACTGCCAGGAAATGTTTCAGTCGGTTTGGTGGTTGCTGTTTCCAGTGTGGAAGTGCAATCCCAGCGTGAATTACTGAACCGTGCGTTAGGTTTGAGTTGCTCTGAAGTAGGATTTTTGCTGGTAAATCCCTTTGCTGGTGGTGCAGAAGGGCGGGTTGGGTTTGGCTTTGGCCATGTCCTGTTCTGTGTCTTTCTTCCCCTCCCGTTCCCCCTCATAGGCGGTTCGGACACAACGTTTTGCAGTGTGTAGATGCAACAATCTTAGGCAAAGGACAATTAAAAAAACTTGGACAAAAAAATATGAAAATGACTTAATCCTAGATACAGTTCAGGTGTAGGCATCTGGAAATGCAAGTGTCCCATCCACTCGGTGTGACAGAAGATGAGGGGCTGGACGTTCTGTAACAAGTACCCGAAGCACGAAGCAGCCTCCACGTGCCTTTTGGGAGCTCTTCAGCACCGCTGCTGGTCAACCTGTCTGTGTTAGTGGGGTTGGGACTGATCTTGAGATTATGGTACTGCCGGGAAGTTCAGTGGGGGCAGATGTATAAAACAGTGATTCGGTTGTACAGCGATGAATCACATTCTTCATAGCATCAGTTTCTGGGCTGTTAATTACACTGAAGTGTTCGTGGTAGGAGCTAAAGTAAAATCCAGCATGGTGTTGGCCAGCAGGGAAGTAATTATATCCTTTTGATTGGGTCTGCAATGAAAAAGGGGCTCAGTAAAGACTCTGTTTCCTCCTCCTTCTGAAATAGGAATGTTCCAAAATAATTAAAACTATCATCATCAATGCCTTAATAGAGGAGAATGAAGAAAGAGGCAAGACCACTGGACGGGTCAGTTGGTAGGGCACTGAAATCAATATCCAATTATCAGACAGTGCTTTAAAAACACTAGGGAAAAACATCAGAAACAATGACCTTAACTTGGAGTTAATTGACTCTTATTAATTTCTTCTGAATGCACAAATTAAAACTCAGCCGAGGGCGTCTGTTTCAGGTGTGGTCGTGGGCTCTGTGGCCATGCGCGTGTGCAGGGGCAGAACAGCCTGTCTGTGTGGTGTTGCGAGACGTGGTGTGTGGGCAGTTCCAGGTGCAGAGGTTACGTGCTTTGCTCAGCCATCGACCGGACCTGAGCATCTGAGAGATGTTCCAGTGAGGAGCAGGTGGTTCACCAAGATGACATTGCCAGTCAAGCGTTAGCTTTTTTGGGAAAAAAAACAGTGAAAGCAAGGAAGGATTAGTGTTACAGAATATTACACCTGGTTTTAATTTCCGTAGAGACAAAACGCTTGCTTTCTCTGAGAGTTGGTCCTGTTTTGTTGGTAGCACTGATGCTGGATGAGGCCCGAGGAGGAGCTCCCGGCTCTCCCGTGTTGTGACGCAGCAGCACGGCGCTGCTTTGGGCTGAGGTGCGTTGGAGCGAAGCTTTTAGGAGACAGGTGCTCTGCCCCCGCTCTTGCGCTGCGCTGTCTCCGGAGCAGGTTGACGGAGCCAGCGTGCGGGTGAGACGTGCGACCGGGGTCAGGATGTGTGGGGAACATATTCTGCTGCTGCTCTGCTGTGGTTAACGGGTGCAGTTCAAAGACGCCACCCGCCACCTCTCCACCTCCCCATCCGCAGTAAGCGATTGTGGTTTTGGTTGCTGCCTTCCAGCAGTCATGTCTCCAGATCCACTGGGATGGGGATGAGCTTAGGACACCCCTGCCCTGCCCCCGGTCCAGCAGGGTGTCTGAGCCGGGTTTTGGAGATGAGATGGGGCGGCGTGACAGGCAGAGCAGAGCTGTGTGACACAAGGTTATCCTGTGCCTGGCAGCGAGCTGCGGAAATACAAAGCAGAAAGGAGTGCTGCAAGCTTTTCACTGCATTCTGTTAGAGCTGAAGAGGCTCGGTGTTCGTGGCTCTGTTCTGAGCGTTAACAGCTGCTGCTGGCAGTGCGGCTGTGGAGCTGCACGTCGCTCATTCTGTGACATGCGACTGAATCAATTGAACTCCTGCAACATCTAATTAATTTGCAGTTGTTGTGAAGGACCTACGAACAATCATTATTGGTAATGAAGCTATTGATCCAAAGTGTACACACTAGACAAGAAACTGGTAAGAGGTGAAGGCTCTAGGTCAGATCCTTTGATCCCCACCACCAGCACCTTAACGACCTCAGTGGGGCTTTGCTGAGTGACATCAGGTGAGAACACGGCGCATAAAATTTAATGTTGCCGAACTGCCTCAGGATTTGGTAATAATGTGGCTTATGTGCACACCTACGCTGAAATGTTCAGAGCTGCCTAGGAAACCGAATGATAATTACAATGGAAATGGGCACTCAGAGCCCTTAAATGGCCTTCCAGCCTGAGCACCGCTGCAGGCAGCGCCCGCAGTCCCGCTGCAGGCAGGCAGCGCCCGCGGTCCCGCTGCAGGCAGGCAGCGCCCGCGGTCCCGCTGCAGGCAGGCAGCGCCCGCGGTCCCGCTGCAGGCAGCACCCGCAGTCCCGCTGCAGGCAGGCAGCGCCCGCGGTCCCGCTGCAGGCAGGCAGCACCCGCGGTCCCGCTGCGGCAGCGCCCGCGGTCCCGCTGCACGTCCGTCGCGCAGCCCCTCGCTGCTCTCGTGTTCCTGTGCGCTTATTTCAACCTCAGGTCAGCACCTTCCCCCTTCTTCTGTTAAGGAGACTGAGTTGTAGTCATCACGTTTTGGGCGCTTTGCTAGTGAACCTGCGGGTCGCTAAGAACGGGCCGTGCGATGGAAATTCTCCAGTTTTCAGTTCGAACGTGACTTTAATCTAAAAGGTGATTCGGGAAGGACACCTTTGGAAACCCAGTGCTGCTCGTGCTCTCCGTGCTGTTCCTGTCTGACTGTCCAGAATACAACCAGTGCGTGAGAAAGAGAACGACACCATTTTAGTTGTAGCTATAAATTCATCCCTAGCACAGTTCCATTAAAACTAACGGAATTATGTCAGGATTAGTTTTGGCCCAGTTTGGGATTTTTAAACACTGGAAAAAAAAATCATTATTGTTGTGAGGCAAATAAGTCAGACACTGCCTTCCGTGAGTTCCTGTGTCGTCCTTCATCAATGTCAGAGGGTAATGGTGCCCTGAACCACTTTTCTAGCAGCTAAAACATGAGGCTGTGTTAAGGGATTTTGTTCAGTCCTTCACAGACATACACAGGTATATATGTGTGTGCTTGTATAGGTGTAAACACACGTATATACGTGTGAACACACACAAAAAGACAGGAAACCTCTGCATATGTAGGGGTTTTAAACTGTTTTGAAGGAATGTATAAACCTTCCAATTTTTCAACCTGGTGCTACTTATTAAATAAGTCGTAGAATTAAGAGCAAAATACCATCTAAACAAGCTAAATTCCTCATGAAAGATAAATCCCTAATTTGCAGGCACTCAGCTGTGCTGCTGCCGTTTTGGTTGGATCTTGAAAGAATTTTTATTAAAATGCAAATAGTGCAGCTCCAACAGTGTTCCCTGATTAAATGTAAGGAGCGTCACTTAGTGCTCATTGAAGTCAGATGTAATCAAGATAGAATTGATTTTATATTCCGTTCGTGTAAACACTGTTCATTCTGGCTCTTAAAGATCCATGAAATAACAGAAATGCTAGCTTTATTTTTCAAATGGATACGAGGTAAGGATGCTCATATGCTTTATACATGTATAATGGAAATAATGCTAGCCTAAGGTAACTGCAAGAATGATGCTTCTCCACTACTATGTATATATACATTCCTACCCAAGCTATGGTTATGTGATGAAATATTCACGGGCCGGGTACGGCTGGGACCTTTCAGAGTTCTGAGCTGGAGCGGAGCTCTGTGTCCCACCCGAGCGCTGCTCTGCCTCCCGCTCACGGGGCTCCGGCCGTCCCGAGCCTCCCTGCAGGGACACAGGAGCACTGACGGCACACCAGACACTGCCCGCTGCTCACCCTCGGGATCCATACCCACTTGCTTCTCAGGAATAACAGCACAGGCCCAGCCAGTTTCTGCTTACACGCGTGCCCCATCGTCACACCCCTCGGTCCAGGCGGACAGGTTTAGGATCAGGGTGCTGAAGGCCACTGGGCTGTTGCGATGCTATGTATGGAACCTGAGGCTCAGTTAATGAGCCTGCGGTTGTGCCCGTGGGGAGGTGCAGCTGTAAATGGGCTGGGAAGTCTCCGAGGTGCGCACATCCGCTGCTGCGGTTGTCTGCTCCGGCAAGCGCACAGCACCTCTGGAGGCAGAGCGGGCGTTGCATTGGAAGTGACGGGCTCTGTGTATCTGTTGAAATGTCGAACGCACAACTGCTCAGGAAATCAGGGTGTGTGACTGTGGGGACTTGCTGTTCCACATGTCCTCACAGTGGCTTTAGGAGATAAGTCGTAGTGGATTTTCCTGCCTGAGAAAGTGTCTGTTCCGCGTTGTTCTGTGCAGGCACAGACACACGGACACGCACGTGCGAAGGAAACCTTACAGTCTGTACTAAAAACAAGGCGCCAGAGATCCCTGTCTCTGCCTCTTCGACTATGGCCTTTGGGAGTCACTTTGTATTAAGAGAACCAGCAGTGTGCTTGCTAAGCAATGGAGTATTTTGCTTACTAAGAAATAACTCCTAAAATCTCCCTCAAGTCACAACGTCTGACGGGCATGTGAATGGGAGATAAAAGCTGCTATTGACATGGAGTTAATGCAAAGCCAGGGAGACGTTTCTGAAGTTTTGGCTTCTCCGAAGTGTCGGTCGGGTTTTGTGAAGGGGGTTCAGCTCCATCCATTGCCGAGGAGCCGTGGGAGAAGGCGGACGGTGTGGCTCGTGTTCTCCCGCCGGCGGCTGCTCTCTAGCGTTCTGGGGTACGGAGGGTGCTGTGAATCCCACCTCTAGAGCCAGTAAACCCGCCAGCGCGGTTTGCACGTAAAACGTACAGCAAAGCTGCGTCTCCCACCCTCCTCTCTATTAGATTTAGAGATTTTCAGATTGATCTAAGGAGAGCAATTGAGCTTCAAGTGTGTTGCCTGAGGTTTTTCTGAACACCGGTTTAGGTCATGTACAACAAAAACATCGGTATTAATGCTGTGATGGTCTGTTAGTAGCTAAAATTAGATTCCCTAGGAAGAAAATGATATTTTGAATTACTGTGGCTTCTCGTGGTTTTATGTATTTAGTATTTTTCCCTAGATGATGACTCCTAATAACAATCATTATGCACATTTCACAGACATTACACTGAGTGATTTAAACTTGAAGAAGTTTATTTTCTGAAGCCAGTCTGGCCCATTTCAACAGAAATGGTAAAGTGCAAATGCAAATTAATCTAGTTTGCAAAATGCGTTTCAGGCTGTGTTTAAGAAAGTGAAAATCAACAAATCAAAGGTCATTCCTAGCAGATGTAGAAATGCGGAGTGCGTGCCCTGGAGCACATGGGGCACATCTCATGAGATCCCGGGGAGTCTGGAGAGCAGGGTCCTTGCACTAGGCCAGCTCAGCACGGCGGCTCTCAAGGTGGCTTGGACTGTCTTAGTGCAAATGACGATAGCAGAAGGTAAGCCGGTGTATTTGGGAGTAACAGGGTGTGATAGATTCGTAATCTTTACCAGTAATAACCTGTTTCACTATGAATTCCATATGCATCCATTTAATAAGGCATTCCATTTCCAAAGGAAATACTTGTGGGTTATAAAAGTGTCACAAAGACACCCCTGGGAAGAACGGTGGAGTCGCCGCGGTTCCTGTTCATTTCACTTTGTGCATGTCTGCGCCTTTCCTAACGTGTGCATCGTGAACGTGATCTTCTAAACCCTGGTCAGCTGTAAGGAGGGCACCGAGGTCATGGTGCTCAGCCACTTCTGAATGGCTCCGTAATCCTCCTCTCCAAGAGCTTTTGTCAATCACTCTTAGAACTAAAACTTTGCCATGAATTTATTATATTGAATTTCTTTTACTTCAATGTAAGCGCTTACTCTTGTTTGTATTGAATATTATGTAGTGAAGATTATATTTGATTCCATGTATGAGGCACTTCAGACAGCTTGTGCACAAACAGCTGCTGTGTCTTGTGCCTCTTTTGGTGCAGAAGTGGTTTGATGCCAGGTTTGAAACATCAGCCTTGGGGGTCCGAGGGACTGGCTGATCTGTGAGGTGCCCTCCAACCCAACGCGCCCTGCAGTTCTGGTCTCCCTGCAGTTCTGGTCTCCCTGCAGTTCTGGTCTCCCTGCAGTTCTGGTCTCCCTGCAGTTCTGGTCTCCCTGCAGTTCTGGTCTCCCTGCAGCTGTGTGGAGCGGATGGCTTTGTATTGCACGTCACTGTTACAAAGTCCTGTTTTGATGCTGATTGAGCTGCGGAAATTTTCTTCTGTGTGATCCTTTGTCCACAGCCCAACGAACAGAGAGAGACAAAAGCATTCCCTGACACGATTGCTCAACCTGTTGCACTGAGGAGCTGCCACATGTGTTTTCCCTTTCTGCCTTGGAGAGCTAAAACCGTGGAGTATTGCAGCGATGTTGGAGCTGCAGGGCTGTCTCCCGTGGGTTGTGTTGCTGGGGAATGTGCGCAGCTTTTGTGCTGTTTGAATTATGGCTGTAGCACTTTCCTTCTCCTCCAGCAACGAGCAGTTACAGCAAGTTCTTTGAAAGCAGTGCAGCCATTTGTGCTCTGGACAGAATTATGGCAGCAGCAAACAGTTCCAGGGCAGAATTTAGTTCAGTGTTGCCTCAACACACCGGTAACTCTGCTTGCTCACACTCATTATTCATTTTTATAAGAATAATTTCCTTGAATTTCTGAAAGAGGGAAAGAACGAGTTGTTACTAGCGTTGGCTAAACCAGAGGATTCCCTGTCCGTAAATACGCTCTGTGCAGCTGTAAGGTCTGTGGGGACTGGAGTGGTTCAGTGACCCGCTGAGCGGGGCTGGGGCTCAACGCACTGGAAGAGCTTGGGGAGCTGACGCTGCCGCTGATCGGGGGTGAGACACAGGGCCTGAGCCTTCCATGTGGCTTTGCCACAGCTGACACTCCCGCCTCCTCTTTCCAAACGGAAAGGCTCAGACTTGATTCAGAAAGGGGACGTTTTTGCCTGGTTTTGTTTTCATGGCAAAAGTCTGAAATGGGTTTGTTTTCTTTCCAATGCATAACAGAAAACATTTGGAAAATATTTTCCACGTTTTAGTGTGGTTACATTGAAAGTTCTCACAAATGGAATTGTCATTGTCTGGTCAACTCTAATTTGCTGGCATTCAGAAATTATGGCAGACAATTACACGTCCCTGTTACTGTTTTATGGACATCTTGTTGCACATTGCAGCAGCAAGTGTTTTGTTCCGTAATCAAGACAAAAATGGATTGCATGGGAAGAGGGATTTAGTTCAAAACTCCGAAGGTCTGGTTTAAGCCGGGGCCCTTGCTGTGTTGTCTTCACTGAGTGAAACCAGTGCTTTAATCCTGTGCAAAGCACAAAGTATTTCAGAACAGCAATCGCCTTCTCTCCTTGTGACTTGACATAATTTGGATGTGCACATGTGCATGTGTCTCCAGTCCCCACTGCCTCATTCAGACCGAACAGCAGTGGTCATGCTGTAGTTTTGGAACTCAGGCCTTAAGGAAGCGAAGATGAGCGTTCTCTACACGTTTGTGCCACAAAGAGAGAGCTGGTCAGTGGCACCTGTGCAGCAGGGGTGGCGCTCGGCTGCTCCAGAACAAGGCGCAGGTCTCTGGCTGGTGCAGTGGGTGACGGGAAAACTACAGCAGTCAGTGTATCCAGCCTGCGGTTTTCTTCTGCACTCATTCCCTTAGGGAAGTGGTGCAGAAAGTTCCTTGTATAAATTACCGTCACGTTCTAGTGGGGAAAAAGCAGAGAGGAGTCAGGCGTTATGGTGTGATCAGATATATTGATCACAACATTCTCCCATTGATTTCATGAATCTTGATGCCACTCGTGTGGTACTGGAAGGAATGGCCGTGTCTCTCCGGAGCAGCCGGTGCAGGGACCTTCGGAGCACCTGCTGGTGCCGCAGGGGTTCGTCTGTGGTGGCGCAGGAGCCGCTCCGGCCCGGGCCCCGTGCTGCTGCCGCTGCTCCGGCCCGGGCCCCGTGCTGCTGCCGCTGCTCCGGCCCGGGCCCCGTGCTGCTGCCGCTGCTCCGGCCCGGGCCCCGTGCTGCTGCCGCTGCTCCGGCCCGGGCCCCGTGCTGCTGCCGCTGCTCCGGCACAGGGCCCCATGCTGCTGCCCCTGCTCCGGCCCGGGCCCCGTGCTGCTGCCCCTGCTCCGGCCCGGGCCCCGTGCTGCTGCCCCTGCTCCGGCACAGGGCCCCGTGCTGCTGCCGCTGCTCCGGCACAGGGCCCCGTGCTGCTGCCCCTGCTCCGGCCCGGGCCCCGTGCTGCTGCCCCTGCTCCGGCACAGGGCCCCGTGCTGCTGCCGCTGCTCCGGCACAGGGCCCCGTGCTGCTGCCCCTGCTCCGGCACAGGGCCCCGTGCTGCTGCCGCTGCTCCGGCACAGGGCCCCGTGCTGCTGCCCCTGCTCCGGCACAGGGCCCCGTGCTGCTGCCGCTGCTCCGGCACAGGGCCCCGTGCTGCTGCCCCTGCTCCGGCACAGGGCCCCGTGCTGCTGCCCCTGCTCCGGCACAGGGCCCCGTGCTGCTGCCCCTGCTCCGGCACAGGGCCCCGTGCTGCTGCCCCTGCTCCGGCCCGGGCCCCGTGCTGCTGCCGCCGCTCCGGCCCGGGCCCCGTGCTGCTGCCGCTGCTCCGGCCCGGACCCCGTGCTGCTGCCCCTGCTCCGGCCCGGACCCCGTGCTGCTGCCTCTCCAGCCCGGGGGCCTGTGCTGCTCCCCACAGCAAACAGCCCAAGTTTGCTGCCAGGGACTTTGTGCTTCCTTCAGTGCTTAAACCCCTCTGTAGGGAAATACTTCAGAGCCCCACCTTACTGTGAGGACTGCGATTTTGGTTCTAGCAAAACAAGCTGATATGATTTTTTTGTCATTTTATGTGTGACTCCTACTGTCTTATGAGATTGGAAAATGAAAGTAGCTTGAAGGCAGCGTGTAATTCTTTGAATATGCACTAAGTGAAATAAGCTTTCTAATTAAAGGTGTTTATAGCTACAGAACCATTTGATCACAGTTTCTTCTCTGTGAAATAAACTTTCCACCACTGAGTGTGGTTTATTCTGAATATCTGTGCTTTTTCTCTGTGGCTCTGCTAAGAATTTACAATAAGCTGGGGCAGATGAGATGGATTCAGCACGGGGATGTCTATAGTAGATCCCCATTACCTCCATAATGTTTTTATGTCATTGCGAGCCTTGCTCTGGATTTGGGTTTGCGTTTCCACAGCTGTGATGCTCTGGAGGGGAGTGTACGTTTCGGAGGCGCTTGAGTTCTCCAGGACAGCAATGCCAAACAGACGGTTTCATTTGCATGCTCAAGTGCTTCTCTTTAGGCTCTGCTTGATGAAACTCTCTCTGGGAGTGTCTCAGATCTAGAGATGCTGAAGCGTCTTTTCTTTCCCTGACTGTCTTTGAAATGAGTGTAGGTCCTCCAGCACACAGTGTGTGACCTACAGCTATTGCTTCTCTCTTTGCTTTTCAGTTCAGTCCTGGACTGCTTGGTTGATGTGTTTCTACTTAATGCTTCGCTTCTGTTTCATGTCATATATTATTTATGCATCCCTGTGTTAAACTACAGGTCCCGTTATGTGCTCTAAGCATCATTTTGGTTGCAGCCCTCGCTGTGGTTCTCTGCCTGGCAACACCGGAGGTGATTTTGCAGTGAGAGGTGAGCCCAGGAGAGAGAACCGCGAATGCAGGGACAGGCACTCGTTTACGTGGGAGCAAATACTTGGGTAGACACAGAGGGGAGGACCAAGTGCTCTCTGTCTAACCTGTTCTTGAGCTGTATGGAGGCTGCTGAAGTGATCATCAGGAAAGGTGTCAGGGCTGTTCCTGGGGCACTTCCTTGCCTTTGACAACAGGAAAAAGGAGTTAGGTTAATTCATATATTAATCTCTGCAGCTGTCTCATCCTCTGGAGAGAAAGGCGGGGGGATAGCGGATGCGGAGCTCGGCTGTGGCCGAGCTGCCGGCCCGCGGTGTCGCTCAGCGGTGTGCACGTGGAGCTGGTTGAAGTGGACCTGTATTGTCACCCTGTGTCACCATCATACCGCGCTCTGGCATCTCCGCTACTGCTCTGAAGTCACGAAAGGGGCTGTCAGGTCGGGTAGGTCAGATGCATTACCCGGCTCGGTTACTCCTATCTGAAATAGTCTGTCTCACTTTGCTCAGCATCGGCATGTTGCTGACTTGAAAAATTGCACTTAAATGCTGGCTTTCCTTAGACATCAACAGTCATGGAAGGATTTTTTGGGGTTTGGGTGTCTTGATTTAGTACATAGCAAAGGAAAAAAAAAGTCATATCTTTTCTATAGGAAATATTTTTAACATTGGAAAAGCATTTAGGAATATAATAGAGGGAAAAAACTGCTGTGAAGAAACTAAGTCTGTTTACAAATGAAGGATTTTAATGTGGGTGAAGGTATTGATTTCTAAATTTACCTTTATTAAAAAAAGGATGATTATGCAGTTTCAGAAAATGCAGTAGAGATGCTGAGGGGAGCCCAGAGGCGGTAAAACCACTGTAGTTCATTTCCAGATTTTATTGTGTCAGTAAGTGTTTGATCCTGTCCCGGGAATGCTGAGCTGTCCGTGGACCCGTAAAACACAACGTGCTCCCAGCTGTTCGGAGTAGATCTTTGGTACTGCAAGAATCCAGGTGCTCGTGTGATTTCATTTGATAAGATGAGAAGAATAAAGCACCCCAAACAAATGGCGAAGTTGTAAGTGGTACTGATTCCAAAGCCGTGTTAGCTGCATGTTTCATTTACACGTGCAATTTCTAGTTTAGTTGTCACGTTAGCGAGATGCGGTAGAGCGGGAGCAGCAGGGGTGTTTGTGCTTGGGTTGGTTCAGTGACCCCATCGCCCCTTTTCTCCCATAGAAGGACCCTCATGGATTGAAAACTAAAACACCAGCACCAAGAAAACCCCAGAAACACCAAAACCAACACCCCAACAACAAACAAACAACAAAAAACCCCAACACACGCACCCACCCCCCACAAACCAACCCCCAAAACCCCAACCCACAAAACAAACGCCACCGAAAACCCCAGCCAGAGCATGTTTGGTGGTTTTATTGTTTTCCGTGTCTCAATCAGCGTCTCAGCCGCTCGCCCTCTGCTGTCTCTGGCAAAGCCACCGCTTTGAGCGTTCACACGTGGGCTTCCAGGCGCTGCCCCTCGGAAGAGCGCCCTGAGCCACCGCTCGTTGCTCTTTGCGTCGGCCTCGTGGTTGGGTTCAGTTCAGATGTGGGTGGCTGAACGGTGCTTGGCAGTGGTGCTGTTTACCTCCCTTGCCCGCTGATCGCCGTCCAGCAGCTGCTCATTGTTCTGGGCTCCGCTTGGGATTTGTGCTGGCGCTTGGTGCAGCTCAAATATGTGCAGGTTTTAGTCTGGGGTGTATAATCCAAAATACGTGTTTTGGGGAGAGAGGGAGAGGAATTCGTAATGCAATCTGACAAAGCAGCACCTGCCAATTTCCAATTAGTGGTGTTCTCCACCAAAGCTGCCGTTGTCTGCAGTGGGAGAAACTCAGCTAAATTAGAGCGTGCGAATGCAGAATGTCAATGAGGCTCTGAACCGTGTGGGGTGCCCAGGAAATGCAAACCAGAGGAGCTCAGTAGTGGTCAGAAGTGTGGCTGGAAGAGGGGCAACGCGTTCCCAGGACAAATACAACCAGATACAACGATACTTACAATGAATCACGGTCATCTGTTGACTAAAACAGTTCAGTATAGATAAATGAGAAATAATTGAGTCCTTATTGTGTAAGTCTTTAAACCATTTAAGTTGTTAAAGTGAAAGGGGCTGAGGCCACAAGACAAGTTCGCATTTCATGGTTTTGGGTGATATGAAATAGAAAAAACACAGCTAGGGTTCCAGCTGTAGAACAATGACGGTTTTTAGTTCACAGAGATCAGCACTTTGGGGCCGTCATGGAAAAATGTACAGTGTCAAAAGCTAACTGATGTGACAAAGCAGAACAAAACCTCGTGTCGGGGCACCTGAAGTGTGAGGGGCATGAACGGTGATGTTTGAAAGCAGTAAGGCTGGTGAAACACAGTGCTGGTCTGAATGCTTAAGAAGCCGGTGTCTGGAACCAGCCCGTCCTCTCGCCATTCTCAGAGCTGGACGATAACACCCACTTGCTTGTTCTTCATGTCCTGAATAAAGTTCAACCCGTTCACTTGTTTAAAAAACCAGCCCAGGAGAGTGGATGAGTAGAGATGGCAAAATTCTTTTAAAATAAGGTCAGAGTGTTAGTGTGCATCCATTTTACCAACACTATCGACTGGATGAAGCCTGTGTTTCCAGCGGAGGTTGTTCTAGGTGTGAGGTATCCAGTGCCGATCCAGCCTGGGTGGTGGGAATGGGCTCTGTTGGGAGCACTCAGACTCATTTTCAGCGCTGTTGAAAGTTCCGTCTTGCTGTTGGCGCTTGGTGAGCTGCTCTGCCTTCACCAGCACCGGGGCGGGCAGGATTGACCCGTCTGGCTAACGCCAAGGCCGGAAACCAGTCCCGGTGCCCCGCTCGTGTGTCGATGCACAGGCGTATCAGAGCACACCGGCACGTGTGTGTGCGACTCGCAGTTGTACCCTCTCAGAACGACGTCGTTGCCGAGTGGTTTGCCCCTGCGGGTGGCTGACAGCACATTTCGGTGCAGCGCGACAGTTTTGGGGGTTCAGACTCACCAGTTACAGCAAAAATATGGAAAAGCTTTTCAGAGGGACGGGTAGAGGCTGGTGGATCATAGTGGTTCTGAGCTCTGCTCGCCCGGGCTCCGTCTGCTGGCTCAGAAGATAACCAGGGTGATTCCTATCGGAGCTTGAAGGCCATAAAGCAAGGGCAGTCTGCGCAGTGTCCTGCTGATCCCACTGTGATAGCAGCATTATGCTGTGGAACATTAAAATGCCCAATAGTCCTGCGTTCTTCTCTCTGGCTGGGCACAATGGTGATTGTGTGCTAGATTGCAGGGAAAAAACATATAGATTAGTGTTTCTAAGTGCGCATAACGCTTTGTTGCACCGGGTTATAATCTTCCAAAGTGCTTTACCAATACTGCTTACTCAGGCTCAACACGGGGAGGGGACAGGCTGTCTGTCCACAGCGCAGGTGGGTGCCTGCGGGCCAAGAGGAACGGTTGTGGCAGCGGGTTCTGGTGTGCTTTGCCATTCTTGAGGTTGGTGGTGTCCTTTGCGAAGATGCACATTCGCATTGCAAAATACAATCTTGGTACTTGGTGGAGGGAAATCAGATTTTCTTTAGGACTAAGTCCAAGATTGTTTATTTCCATATGTTTATTTTTCCATTTCTTTTGTAAAAGCCAGGGAAAGAAGCCAATTTAAGCTACGGCCATGTTGTGTCTCTGGCGCCAGAGAGATAAATCAGTAGCATTTTACGGAGACAATGTGTAAATGCAGCTCAGCCTTCCTCACGCTGATGGCTCGATTGCCAATTTGGCCTCTGTGCACGCACAGTGTGGCAGAAACGTTGCTTCTTTAAAACTCATGTGCCACCACCATTCAGCTCTGCATATACTGAGCGTTTGCTGGTTTTAATTAGCAGCTTTGATATTAAGCCAACTGACAAATATTTATTTGATGAGGATTCTCCATTCATTATCAAAATGAGAAAAAATGAATCTATAATAGCATATAACTGCCCCATTAAGCAGCATTAGCTATCCATTTGAGAGCTAATAACGTAAAATACAATTTTCCGACCACCAGATGTTGATGAATAAACTGGTGCTAAGTTGGTGGCAGTAAAGCAATGAACAGGTCAGAGGTCGATTAGTTCCACCAAAAGGAAGCAACCCCCTGGAAAACGCGGCGGCGCCGTGACGGGTGCGTTATCAGGGTTGTGTGCGCGCAGCCGAGGCGCGGAGCTGCAGGAAAGCCCCCGTGCCTCTGCTTGGGTGCCGATCCAAGAAAAAAGATGTATTCTTCTCGCATGTAATTCCATCCTTTGAGAGGAAAACACCTCGGAACACGCCGAGCTTTGATTTCAGGTGATGTGAAGGAAGGAAGATGAGAGCTGCAAGGTGAGACGGCTGAGCTGGAGAGCCCAGCACGGGTGCGTTGGGTGGTGCTGAGCAGCAGCCCCACGGTACACACAGCGCTGATTGTTCCACGTGGTCCTGCGGGGATGATCACGGCATTGTTCCTTTCATTTGGGGTAATTAAGATGCTCAGACAAAGCGAGTCAAGTTTTCTATTCCAACACATCTCTTTGAAATAGTGCTATGGAAATTAATCAACTCTTTTTTAAGCATCCATTTTATTCTGACCTATCACCTTTCCTTACAGCACTAACACGTAAATCTTACGCACACTGTGTTAAACTATGTTCATATATTGCACAAATCGCTCCCAAGGTTTGCTGCATTGTGCTGAGCGGAGATGCGATGTGGCAGAGAACAGAGGGGACGCGTGCGCCTTTTTGGAGACGCGCTTCTCAGATACAAGCCTTGGAAGATGCTCAGTCCCTACAGAAGGGGCTCTAGGCCTTACAGTGGCCTTTATCATCATTACCCCGTGTCCCCTACAGAGTCTCGGCATCCTGGACAGAGTTGGAGAGCAGACTTAGGGGAAGAGGAGAGGTCAATATCCGTCACAGGGTGCGGACTGTGGCGGTCGCGAGCCGGCGTGTTCGGGGGGTCACCCGGCCACGAGGGGTGCCAGTGATCCACTCTGCTCTTCGTGCCGCCCACCCGCTTTCTCATAGTGAGTTTTCTTTCTCTGGGATCCCTGTTTTTCTGTCTGAGGAGCTATTTCCTTCTCCTTTTGTACCATACAAAGGCTATTGCTGAAGTATAAAAGCTGCTCCTCGTATCTCTGCAGGGTGTTCTTTGCCCAAATGTGCACTTTAAGGACACATTTTGCAGTGCAGTATCCGAATTACATCAGATATGTGCAAGGGTCTTTTTTCTGAAAATAGCGGTTCTGAGCAGCATTTAGAGGGAACAAAAAGCGCTTGAAAGTGGCTGAGTAGGAAAACTTGTGGGGTTTTCTCGCTAAAGCTGTGTGTGGTGTTATTTGGTTGTTTTTTTCCTTTTGATTTCAAACCTTTCAGAAGTCTATGCAATCTATTTTTCTTACCACCAAAACAGGGCTGTACTTTCATGAAATTCCACTGGGTGCAATTAGTAGAGATGGTAGAAATATTCATAGTGAAAGCTGAAGCTGCTTAAAACCCAGAGGGGTTTGATTCTGAATTAATGCTATGATGCTGCACCCATTGATACCTGCACTGAGCTTTAAACACACAGAAATCAATTCAACCCAAGTAAAAAGCCCAAAGCCATTTATAACTGTGTTGATAAGAACGTTAGACTTTTCACTGCAGACCATGCCGCCCAGCTGTCCTGCGGCCGTGCCTGCGGACGCGGGTTGGGGCGCCCGGGCACCCGAGACGGTGTTTCCAGGCGCGGATCCTGGCTGTGCTGAGCTGTGCCCTGGTGCTGAGCTGCCGGCCCCGTCCCGCCCGCCCTGGTGCTGAGCTGCTGGCCCCGTCCCGCCCGCCCTGGTGCTGAGCTGCTGGCCCCGTCCCGCCCGCCCTGGTGCTGAGCTGCCGCCCCCAGGCCCAGGCGCACAGGGCTCGGGTCCCTGCCCAGGGCTCCAGGGGCTGTTCAGGACCTGTACTGAACCCCTGGGGTGTCTGATGGCAGCGGCGGCTCCTGATGGTTGTAGGGCCGCAGGAGGGTTGTAGGGCTGCAGGAGGGTTGTAGGGCCACAGGAGGGCTGCAGGAGGGTTGTAGGGCTGTAGGAGGGTTGTAGAAGGGTTGTAGGGCCACAGGAGGGCTGCAGGAGGGCTGTAGGGCTGTAGGAGGGTTGTAGGAGGGTTGTAGGGCCGCAGGAGGGCTGCAGGGCCGGGTGTGCAGCTCTGTGGGAACAGAACGCACTCAAGTGATGTGTGTAGCCTCAGTATTTCTATCTTCCCTTCCCCATCATCCCCTTCCCAACTTTGCTGAAGAAAATCACTTTTGAAGACTTTGTTTGAACATCATCTTCCTTTTCTCTCCTGTTGTTTTCTCTGTACTGTGACTTAAAGAAAAAAAAGTAAATATTTTATGATAGGGTCAATTTTATTCTCTCTTCTATTCCCTTAAAGCAAGCACTGGTAAATGCTGCTGTGTTTTTGATTCATCCTCTGTAACAGCTTTCTCCCAAGCTCAGAAGAATCCAGTACGGAGACACAGGCACACTTGCTGCCGCAGAAGAGATATATTGACTTTTGATGTAGAGATCTTTTAGTTTTGTTGATAGCCTGGTCCTGTATCATTGTCCTGAAGTGTACATCTGGAATCTGGACAGACCTTCTGCCATACGGACTTCTATCGTGAGTCAAACCCAGGGTGAAAGAACACAAAATGAACGTAAAACAAAGAATTAACGTGCTGTTATTAATTGGCAGTTCCATTTTCTTCCTTCCCCTTTCCAACGTCTGTGTTAGACACATGTATACACACAGATATGAGAGACTACTCACCTGATTTTAGCCTGTTTACCTCAGCAGATGCACATACAGAAAACAATAAGTGGATGGTTCCCTGGTGTTCCAGGTGGGTGTTTGTTCCTAGGGCCTGAGAACTGGGGCGTGCCGGCCCGGCTCCCGAAGCTTCCACTCAGCTTGCCCAGGGCACGTAGCAAGTAAACCTGTTAGAAAATTCACCCTTTGGTCAGGGTGCGTGTTTTCGGTGAATTGTAGGAACCTGTGTTTGCTGTCCCTGTTGTGCACAGGAGCGCGTGTGCAGAGAGCCAGCAGTTCTGTGCTGCCCCTTGGCGCGGCCTCAGAGCTGCCAGCTGGGACCAAAGTGCCAGCCCAGCCCAGGCCAGCCCAGCCCAGGCCAGCCCAGCCCAGCCCAGCCCAGCCCAGCTCTGCTGTGCCGTCAGTTCACACGTGTCAGAGGAGCAGTTTGAGAGAAGTGGCTGGTGAGAGCTTCCTCTTGGCCGTGACGCGTTTGCAGTCTCCTTGAACTCCCCTGCTGACAATTTGGGCTGTTCGCGTGCCCCTGGCTGTGTTGCTGGTGTGGCACCAGGACAGGGAAGGGGGGATGTCATAAAAACTGTGCTTATTCTTCTCTGTCAGTTTTTTTAAGTTGTTTCAATTTCTGAAATGCAAGTTCAAAGAAAGGGTAATTACTTTCTGCAATGGGCATTCATCTAATGGGAGAGTCATTTGCAATGAAAATATTTTAAGACCTAGGTGAAATGTTGCTAATGACTCGCTTTGTCAGGTCATTAGGTAGCGTTCAGGCTTCGCTGAAGGTAACCAGAGTTTGCTCTCAGCATGGCCACCGAGGAAGCGTTGTCTTCATTCCTGATCGACTCACGCTTGCTTTTCATGACATGGATTGATGCGCTGATCGGGTCCCTCTGGGGGCAGCGGTGGGGGCCAGGGCTGGGCGGCTGGAGTCGGAAGCTGACGCAGGACGTGGCGCTGAGTGCGGTGCAGTGCACCCCCAGCACCCGCTCGCTGGCTGCCTGCGTGGGCCTTCTGCTGCTTTTGCTGGTTACATCAGTGGATTATCCTCATAGTCCAGAAACCTTGTTTGCGCCTCTGCGCGCAGCTCAAACCCGTGCAAGGCAGGAGCAGAGAGGAGAGCATTAAGGCTTATCTGACCCACCGGTGACATAAAACCCCTTTATTCTTTCATTTCTATGTTTTTAACATGTTTTTGACACCGCACAGTGAAAGCAGATTTCCAGAGCACCCCCGCACACGTTAGAATGTAATAAAGAGTTGTCCCCCTTGGCAGCCGCAGCCTTGGCCGGGCCCCCTGGGATGGGGGAGGATGCACAGTGGCACCCGCGGGTTTGCCCTGTGACAGCGCTGGCACAAACAGACCCGGAGCGTCCATCAGCACTGCCCCGCGTTGGTGCCAAACGTGCTGCTGAGCCAGGACGACACGAGAGAGTGTTCAGCTTGTTCTGCTGGGGAGCGACTGCGGGGAACCTTTCTCCTACCCTCCTTTCTCCTTCCCGTTTTAGTTGGTTTTCAGGTATTTAAGTCTCTTTAGGATAAGACACTCAAGAAATAATAGAATTGTAAACATATTATAGATGAATTATAATATTAATGTAGGTACAATATGGTACTAATCTTTTACAATTATCAGATTGTTCACAAACTGCTGTATTTAGGTATTTCAGACTCTGAGTGTGAAGCTGTTCTTAGAAATACTTTATTGGGAAATTGCACTTAGACTTCTGTAATCTGGCTAGACATGTTTAATCTGGCTAGACATGTTTAATCTGGCTAGACATGTTTAATCTGGTTAGACATGTTTAATCTGGTGAGACACCTCGTCCTCACCGGTGTAGTCTGTTGGTGGCTGCTTCGGGTGGCACTGAAGTAATGAATGTATTTACAAGGGAAATTCACCCAGAAAAAAGAGCATTTGACGCAATGTAAGGAAACAGCAGATTTCGTGGCCTGATTTCTTGTACTTCCTCCTGTTGCCAAATGAACTCTCAGATCAGGGTGGGTGTAACGCAATTCAAATCCTAAAATCACTTATTTAATCTCTTGCCCAAGTTGTACCTTAATGTCTATTCACAGCCCTGCTAGAATTAAAAATAGAGAGTGTTGTCAGGTCCGGAAATGCAGCTGTTTCACTCGTCATTCCTGGTTAGTTCTTTCACCTTGGATCGCGGGGCGGATGGCACATTCAGGAGAGCGTGCGGCGTTGCCGCAGGCACGGCTGGGAGGAGCAGGGGCTGCGGCGGCGAGCTCGCCCGGCACCTTCGCTCTCTGCTTTTTCTGGGGCCTTTGTGAGCCCAGTGCTATGAAAATAGGGCACTCGCACAGAAGGGTCGTGGTTTCATACACAGTACGTGCTTTCAGTAAGAGAATTTGGCTTGGATCCCAGGGATTATAATGACTTATTTCTGGTATCTAAGTACTTCAGGTCTCTGGGAAATTGGTAGAGCATAAAAATTCATTTGTGTGTGACCCGGTATAAGTGATAATTTAAAAGTGGATTTGGATCTTTGGAGATGCAGGTGTATAGTGCACCTTACATTGACTGGGCCGTCTCTGTCTCCAAACGGGCAGCGCGGCGGTGCGGAGCGGCGGGAGCCGATAGCCTGGGACGCTCTGCCGGACACGGCCAGGTTGGGATGGCTTGGGTCTGATTCACAGAGGTCCTGAGCACCTGTTATTTCAGTTTGCAAAGGTGTTCAGAGCCGAGCGCCTCCAGATGAGAAGTCATCAGTAACCAGGCTCCGTGAGGTCATGGTAGATGTTTTTTACCAACCAGTGCACAAGGGCAGAGCTTTGCTGCATGGAGCCCTGCACCTCATGCACCTCTTCTTGACCTTTCCTCAAGCAAAAATGTGGCTCGTCTTACAGGACTCCTGCGTATCTGGCCAAACCTGCGCATCTATGTAAAGAATCCATATGTGCTACAGAGTCTGCTGCTCGTCATGGGCACAGAAGGGTGAAGCAGGCCCCGTGTTACCTGTTCTGCAAACAAAATAGGTGTGTGTGCTATGACTTCTTACCTAAAAGAGCATTGACCCTGGTCCCCCGGAGGCACATTCAACCATGTTGGCTTGTATCAGGATGGACACAACCCACAGTTCTAGTGACAGCTTGGGATGTTGCACTTCACCTCAGCCTGTTTCCTGCTGCCTTGTAAGTGAATGCTTTCACAGGCATCGTAAATATTTTAATACTGTGCTGGAACCAGGATGTTTTTGGTTTCAAGTGGTGTTCTCGGAGCTCCCGGCAGTGCTGCAGCTGCCGACAGCATCGTTCACATTCACTCCTTTCCAAAGAGTCGGGGGGTTGGTTTTTGTTTTCCTTTTTCTTTAATCGACTGCAAAGTTGTCCCAGCTGAATCGTCACTTCTAAACGACAAACACGAATCCCTTCTCTCCCCTCCTGCATCCCTGAAGGTCACGTCTACCGTGATCAGACAAATCTGAGCTTCTTTCCTAATGTGTGGTTGAAACCCACGGCAGCGCTGGGACGCCCCAGCGAGAACAGCGGCTCCGTCACCGGCTGCTGTTCAAATGCGAGATGACAGGTGTCCGTTCAAGTGCAGAGGGAGGAAAGGAAACAAAGGACATGAAGTAATTAATCCAACATCGCACATCAAATAATTGGCAGAAATAAGATCTGCGTTTTTCTCTTAGGTGTCTTTGCCCTTGTTTCCTTCTTCAAAAAGTAAAGCACCAACATGTGAAGAGGTTTGCATCCCTGTCTTTCTCTGCCTCTCAGTATATGAGTACAATTCCAGTTTCATTTTTCTAATAGATCTTCTTCACAAGACAAATAATTACTGACAGATTTTGCATTTCCAAGTAGCCTTCTGCAGATTTGAGACGGTTAGCAAGGAGATGCAGTTCAGCATCCGAGTTGTCCTGCTTGCAGCACACAGGTGACAGCGCTGGACAAGGATACCCTGCAGTTACTCTGGGTACTTACAAAGCTCCATTCTCGTGACGGCAGGGCTCGCCATCCAGCCCGCTCACCCGGATGGTAGAGAAATTGTGTTCTGTTTTATCTCTACATGTTGATAATGGGAAATAAGAAGAGTGCTTCTGGTTCTGTTATACCTATCAGGTTCTGTTATACTTAGACCTGTCTGTTATACCTATCTGTTTGTGTCCTGCGTGCCCTGAGAACATTCTCCGTATGCCAGGATTTACCTGAATGTTGTAATTATACAATTAGCGTATTTACCTATGCAGATAATTATACATAGTTACTGTAATCATGTCAATATGAGATAGGGAAAGAAAAACCCTGCGTTTATTAAGTCCCAGTGCGATTCAGGTGAGAAACTCAGCATTAAAAGAACATGAAGGGCTGGATACACCACCAGAACGATTCACATTCAAATGCTGCAGGAGAGCGCGGGATTGTCAGAGAGCGGCTGCTTCTAAGTATTCAGGTATTTGTCTTCCCGTGTGAATTTCCCTCGCTGTGCAGCTTTTGGCAAGATTTTCTGAGAGAATAAACTCAAGTGCAGTGATGGACAGATCTGCGTATGTATTATACAGGTAGATACACAAGAGGGTGTACTTAGGTGTTCTGCAAGTGATGGTTCTGTAACCGCCACAAACCGCAGCCTGTCCGTGCAAAACAGCGCGGCAGCTCGGACCTGCAGGAAAGAGCACGCTTGCTCCGTTGCCGTGTCAGCCTCCAAATGGTGTAAAGAACAAAGTAGCCTAGGATGCTAGTTGATAGCATAATTATTTTTCCTAAGTTAGAAGCTGGCATTGACATTGGATTGTTCTTCCCGAACTTCTGATATTATTACAGTATTAGGAAAAGCACCATTGTGGCCAAGGTCACGTATGGTTACTGCAGGGTGTAGCAGGGAGACAGCTGAGTGATGGCAGGGACTTCACCTGAGTGGAAACCTGAAAGGACGATCTCGCCAACATTCACCTTTGCTGTCTGTCTTTCTCTTTCGTTGTTGTTTAAATTCAAAGATGAGCTGCTATGCCTTTGAGTCTTCCCCTTGTCTGAGGAGCCCTCAGTGCTCTGCTGGGAAGGCAGCAGCTACAACAGAGTTGATCTTGAAAGAAGCGCTGTGCGAAGGAATTTATCTTACAGTTGTGGTTCGCAGCCTAATTGCTGTATTTTGGAGTTGTAGTTAAGTGCCTTTTACTGTATTTTGGAGTTGTAGTTAAGTGTCTTTTGCTGTATTTTGGAGTTGTAGTTAAGGGCCTTATGGGGTGGATAACAGGGCAGGAGGGAACACGGGGAGGTCACGGAGCCCACGTCTCTGCCCCAGGGCACATGACACGGAACTTCCAGCCTGTTCTTAAACACCTCCAGTGATGTAGAGCGCCCAGTTTCTGCAAGTAAATCCATTTCAGGACTTCTTTAGATGTACTATTAGAAATATATTCTTACTGTCTAATTTAAATCTTATCCCATTGCTATTTAAACTTGGTGTTTCTTGTCCTTTCCTTTTTGTAGCTGCCTCGAAGACTTTTGTCACGTCTCCCTTGAGGCGAGAAGGTAGGAACTGGCAGAGCCGGGAGCCGCTGCCTGCTCCCCGGCTTTCATTGCCTCCGCAGTTACCGCGAGTGCCGGCTTACACAGCGTGCTGAGAGCCAACAGGGCTTACGGAGCGGGCCAAAGGGCCTGTTTTTGGGCACTTAAGGCACTTGCTGCAACGCTGAATGAGCAGAGATGTAAGTGGACGTGCAAAATACCAGTTCTTCCCATATTTTGCTGTGGAGATGGGCAGGGGAAGCTCCTGTGCCGCAGAGGCCGTGCGGTGGGAAGGCTGCTCCCTGAGCCGTTCCTGGCAGAGGGGCTGCGTCCCAGTGTGTGCTCAGGTTACTGTCACTCGCCTTTGCGGGAATGTGTCGAAGGGGAAGATGAATAGGAGATTTTTCCCGTATAAATGCTTCCCCGAGGTGACGTGCATCAACGTGCATGTGCCAAGTAGAAGGTGGTTGTACCCCTAAAACCTTTAATCTCCCAGAATTCACGTGTCTCCAGGTTCAGGGTTCCTCCTAAATGCGTCGCGATTTCCTTGAAGTGGGGCGGAGCTGTGACTTTTACTGCATGAGAGAGATACCTGACATAAGCTGTTGTGAGATCTCCTGGGTGTTGAAGGCAGCATATGGGATGCTGTAGGCAGATCACCAAAAATTGATGAGTGCCTGCTCTTTGTTAGGGCACTGATGAGCAGAACGCAGCCAGCTCCTTCTCAGTCTTCCTGGGGGGATTTGTGTTCTTACTGCAGAAACGTTAAACTGAGTTCCACGTTGTGCGCCCAGAACAGGCTGGCTCGAGTGTAACAGATACTGCGCCGGCTCTTGTCTCAGCACAGACCGGTCGGTCTCCCATCAGGACAGACTGTTCCAGAATGATACCAGGTCCCGAGCAGCACTCTTTAATTGCTTATGCAGTTGCATCTAGCGGCGTCTCACGAAACAAGACGGTCCCACCTGGTACCAGCCGCGGGTTCAACTGTTAAATGAGAAACAGTAGTTTTGTAATTTTAATTGCTAATTAAAAGCATATTTTGTGTTCTGTGATCTTGACGCTAGGCGTTCAAGTCTAAAACGTGACCTCTCTTTGACAAACGCTGTTCTGGTGTGACCTGTATTTCACAGATAGCATTTTAATTGGTTGCTAGTACTTACAGCAGCATAAGGTATCTTTTCCTGATTCCCGTTCATTGACTAATGTCTCCCACATCATTATTTTGTGTGTAGCTGTGTTGTGTTGTTTGTACTGGGGAGATTCAGGTGCCCAGGATTGCATTTTTTTCCCTTGAGTATTTTGAACGTATCGAATTTTTTCAGGTTTGGAACAGCTAATTCAGAGGAAAGTAGAGATATCAGCAAGAAGAGAGGTTAATTCTCACAAAGGGTCAAACTCTGAGAAACAAAACAAACCCCCAAGGAGTTTAGCCATAGTTGCTGCATGCGATATTTCGGCTTTGCCGTTCTGGAGGTGTTCTGTGGCTCCCGCGGGGCAGCCGTGCTGCGCTGCGCTGTGTTCGGCCAGCGCCTGCAGACCCGAGTTCTGCGTGGCCCGTGTCCGGCTGCGCCGCCCGCGCTCGAGTTACGTCCTCACTGACCCGGAGCAGGGCGCCGCTGTGGGACACGACAGGGCTGGCTTGAGGGACATCAGAGGAACTTCATGATTTCAGAGAGCAAGCCATCGCTTCAGAGGAGCGTCGTGTGCTGTGACAGGTCATAGTGCGCTTTGACCAGCTCTAAGTTGGTCTGGAGTTTAAAACAATAGGAGATGGTATCATAGAATTCCAATGAATGTATGGAAAAGTGGGAGCGAGATCTTGAGCTCTTATGGGTTCGTGCATGTCTGTAAGTGCCTGCGGTGCTCAGGTACAGCAGCTGGGGCTGTGAGTGTTGGCTGGGGGGGGTGGATGGGGCTCCCAGGACCCGTGTGGACGGGGGGGTTCTCCATCGGCCGCCAGCGCGCGCAGCCTGGGCAGCAGCGTGAGGAACAGCCCTGAATGCGCTCCTGCGCGTCCCCAGGGCTCCTTCAGAGCGGAGCGCGCCTGTGCTTCGGCAGCCAAGCAGGGAAAGGTATTTAAAAACCGCTGTTCTGTTTGCTGATTACCGTTGGGAAGGCAGGAGCAGTGACGCTTTTACAGAGTGATCAGCAGAAAAGTTCTGTGTTCTCAGCCAGTTTTGCTGAGTTGATGCAGTCCTGGATAGGGGGGTTTTCAGTGCAGATTTCGTAGATTCCCTGTAGGAGGAGAAAGAAGAAAGTCTGAAATCCCACCTGAATTTCTGATTTTCAGTATTTTTAGTATTTGCCCCTTGTCCCCAAAGCGCGGTGTAAATCACCTTCTGTACCAGCCCTAAAGAGAAAATGAAAGATCGTTGAGATAACATTTTTGCTTTGCTTGAAATGTAAAGGGGCAAAGCTCACAACAGAGTGGAGTTGAGAACGTCTTCTCCCAGATCCAGGTGACTTCATTTCATGCGAGATGGTCTCTGGGATTGTGGGATGAAAGGTCAAAACGAGCAAAAAAAAAGTCAATTTTTTAAAGTGGCTTCTGGAAAAGATAAGGCTGTCCTTCCCCTGCCTGCTGTCACCATGTAGTTTAGTGTCTACGTAAAGTGTCCTTAAAATACTCCCTTTCGCTGGAGGGTGGGACTGCAGGTCCAACGGCAGGGAAAGCAGCGGCTTCTGTGTTGTGGCCACATAAAACTCGAGTCTGAAGAACTGTGGAAACGTTTCTATTATAGGAGACCATTTTCAGGGGTTTATGTCAAAATTATGCTCACCTATCTTTAAGAGACTCCCATGTGCACCAGGACAGCTCTTCTGACCAGTGTTGATAGGTTGCTTATCTATTTCACCCAAGAACGGAGCTCACTTCAGTCGGTTGTTGTTCTGGGCTGGGAAGGGCTCTGGGCTCACGGCCCGGGTTCCGCATCCAGCAGGAGACAAAGCGCTTCCAAAGCGCCCTTGTGGAAGAGCTGCTCCTCTCCACAGTGGTTCGGGCTTTGTTGTTGATGCCGTGTGAGCAAGAAGGCTGGAGAACAAAGGAGGGGTTTGGAACCGCTCAGAATATTCTCAGCAAAAAGACTTTTTCAATTACAAAACCATTTTCCCCAATATTTGGAAAATCAAATTTGATTACATTTCTTTTGTAAAACAACCTCAAGGGATTAAGTGCTCTGACTGTGCCAAAAGCCTGTTTGAATTTTTGTGAGAGGAGCACTTTTAAAAATTCCAAATTAATGTTTTAGCAATGAACTGGAAACCTAAGTATGTTCTTATGAGCTTGAAAAGCTGAAAACCATCCTGGAGGATATTGATGGATCTCAAGACAAAGGGAAAAAAAAATCCCAGAAAGAGAATTACTAGCGCTGTCATCGTAGCCCCCAGTAAATACATGGCGGTGATTTTCAAGGACTAAAAATCCTTTGTTTTGAATTACTGACGCTGGCTGGTCCAGCGTAAATACCGAGAGCGCAGCAGGTGCTGCTGTCAGCCGGAGCCCCAGGCCGCTGCGGAGCTGATGAGCATGGGGTGTATCGGGCATGCCTATTTTGAACGTGTCTCCTTCCACGTTTCTTTTCACCAAACGCGGTTTAGATGCACACAGAGAACAAATTCAGTAATGGAGTGTGCTAAATTCTGGACTCGGTGATTCTGGTGTAACATGCACTGTATTAAGGTTAGCAGGAAGAAAAATCGAATCTCTGGAGCACATGGCATGAAGGAGAGGGAGAGCTTCCTTCCGCCTGGATCTTGTGCTTCCCGGGCGCTGCCCTGCTGCCCAGCACCCAGCGCTGGCTCTGTGGGCCCGTGGCCACGGTCCTTGCAGTGATGGGGGTCCTTGCTGTGGCCGTGGTCCTTTCCATGATCGTGGTCCTTGCGGTGATGGTGGTCCTTTCCATGATCGTGGTCCTTGCGGTGATGGTGGTCCTTTCCATGATCGTGGTCCTTTCCATGATTGCGGTCCTTGCAGTGGTCGTTGCCATGGCCATGGTCCTTGTGGTGGTGGCGGTCCTTGCTGTGATCGCGGTCATTGCCATAATCGTGGTCCTTGGGGTGATAACAGTCCTTGCAGTGATCGTTGTGGTCCTTGCTGTGATGGCGGTTGTTGTGTTGACAGCAGTCGTTCTGTTGATGGCAGTCCTTGCCGCAATGGTGGTCATTGTGTTGATGGCGGTCGTTGTGTTGACAGTGGTCCTTGCCATGATGGTGGTGGTTGTGTTGACTGGTGGTCCTTGCCATGATCATGGTCGTTGTGTTGATTGCGGTCCATTGTGGTCGTTGTGTTGATGGTGGTCCTTGCCATTATGGCGGTCATTGTGTTGATGGTGATCATTGTGTTGACGGCGGTCCTTGCCGTGATGGTGGTCGTTGTGTTGACATGGATCCTTGCCGGGATCCATCCTGTGTCCGCAGGGGCTCCCAGCCGCGCTCAGCCCCGGGCTGTGTGCTCTGGCTGGCACAGCCACTGTGCCGTTCCACGTGCGGCTGCTTCAGGTTTGTGGAGCGGATGCCGCCTGACGTGGCTTTCTGGATGTTGTTTGGATCCCGCAGAAGGGGATCTCCCCTGAAGTGTTGTTTTCCTCTTGCAGTCAATCTTTCCTGTGCTGCTGTGTGCTGCACACTGAGACTTTTTCTTCCGGCTCTGCAGACCCGCTGATCATTGCAATTTACTTGTTTTTGGTACAGACTGTGCCTTGCTCCTCGTCCTTCCCCTCCCCGTGACGGTTTTGCCCGGGGAAGCAGTCCCAGCTTGAGCCCACCGTCTGGTTCTGTCCGTTCCTCCCTGTGCTGGGGGTTTTACTTGAAGCAGTGTGAAGCTCTTCTTGTGTCTGGTGGCAGCTGTGATAATTTTTCTATGCAGTTTATTTTCAACCTTTCTCTTGTGCTTGCATTTGAGAAAGAGGATCTGTGACTTGCACGTGATAAAAGTGTTGCTGCAGAACCCTCCCAAGAGCATCGGCAGAGCGCGGGTGTGCGGTTTGGCCTGGGTGCGGATGAAGGCCAAACCAGTGAAATGATGCTGTGGCACTGGTGCCTTCAATTTACTGCCCCCGTTTTGTAGTTCTCTAAGTAGCAAATTGATTCATGCTCTGATTAGTGTCTTTGCTGCTTTTGGAGTAATTCTGTACCTCAGCAGATTGCATTTTATTCCACTTTCAGGACCAGACGCCTTCTTCCACTCGCCGGGCCCCTGGAGAGGGCGAGCGCTGTGTGCAGGGATGTGTGCGTCGAGGGTGCTCTGCCCGGCCCCTCCGGGGCGTGCAGCGCAGCGCGGAGCCTGTGAACGGGGAGGAGGGCACTCCTGCGTCGCGGCCTTTGCGGGAAGAGTCTTGCACCATCAATACCAACGGCTTTCTAAAACAGCAGAGACCTGACACATGGTGTAAGCAGATGTGGTAGGCCGTCTGTCTGTCTGTCTGAGACCTACGGCTCCTAGCAGCAGCACAGGAGACATAACTGGCTGAGTGGATGCTGCTGAGAAGCTGTAGTGAAGAGGAGGTCTTAGGGGCTGAAATTTTGGCTATCTGTCAGACTGACCTTTGGCTGTTGTGACGTTTAGAAGGGGAGACGTGGGGTATTGTGTTGTCACGCTGCTTGTGCAGAAGCCGCGTGGGACCTGTTGGGACCAGCTGTTGGACTTTGCAGTGATTCACATTGTGAAACATGAATGGTTAGAAACCAGAGGCCAGTAAGGAGCCTTGGTGCCTTCAGCTGGGCTGAAACAGTGCTGGGCCGTTTGGCTCCTGTTGTAGGTCCTTACTGATGCATTGTGAGTTCATCTTTAGTGCTGGAATGAATTATTCACCACTGCAGTCAAAAGAAGAATTTCAGGTCAGTGTTTTCTCCAGCCCTTTTAGCAGCAGCGCTAGTTAGAGGTGCTCTAAGTGTTCTTAGTTGAATTCAGTTAAAATTGATCTGGGACTAGAAACCAGCAATCTGAATATCTCTGAGAAAGGGTAAACACGGTGGGGATCTCAGATCTTTTCATTCTTTTGTTTAGTATGGAATTTCTAAGAGGATTCAATCTTTACTTCTTGTATTGGATGGTTCCAAGCAGAGGCGATTGCAGTTGTTCTGTCCTGTTTCCTTGATAACAGACCCATTTGAGCTGGTGAGCTCCAAAATCCTCATTCCTCTCCTGCTGTGACACGTGAACCTGCCAGAGGATCACAGGTGTATCAGGTGAAGTGCCTGTGAAAAATGAGAGTTTTAGCCAACTAGTTCAAAGTTCTCGTCGCAGTCTCTAGCGATGCCATTACTGTCGGATCTAGCGCCGTGGCTTAGCCTCACCCTTCAGTGATGCACTTAGAAAGTCACAGCCTGTCAGAACAGCATTAGTGTCCCTGCAGCACCTCGCCTGCCGCTGCCACCTCCGATCCTGCCTGAAATACTAACTCGGGTGCTCGCTCGTAGTGACAAAGTGAGCGTGATCAGCTACTTGTCAATCAGCCTTTCAGCCTCAGCTTCTGGCTTACTCGTAAATGAAACTGCCATTAGCGAAAACAAAGGGGGCGCATTTTCTTCCCTGTTTTCACGTTGGACAGGAACTGGAGATGACACGTCCGTGCTCTGAGCTGCTCTGAGCCGAGCGCTGCTGCAGGCCGGGCCGCAGGGCGCTCGCGGGCTCTGCCGCGGCTCCAGACCTCGGCTCGGCCCGTGTGCACGTCTAGGAGAAAAAGAGAAGAAAGGTAAGAACCGTAATTGGGAATCCCCCATCCCAGCATGCGTTTGTGTGGAGGAGAGAAAATACCCTGCTGGGGCAGAGACTTCTCGTACAGCCGGAGCTGTTCCACCCTCAGCAGCTCTGTGTTCGTGGTACTAAACCTTTCCAAAGAACTGCAGACTTGATTTTGACTTAACCTCCTTTGGTTCAGAAATCCCCCCTAAGTGAAAATGGTAGCACTCCTGATTCTTCCAGGCTAATTTGCAGTGTGATTATAGAATGAATGAAAGTGTAATAATAGGAGACATCTCCTGTACTATTTGCTTCACTTTATGGTTATTTAGAAGCAACTTATGGTACAGTTACTGTAGTGGCAACCTAAAAAGATACGGGCAATGGCAAAGCTTGTGAGCTAAAATCCAGCATGCATGAAATCATAGATAAGTGTGACAGGATGTGACATCTAAGATAGAGTTTGCCTTCCCAGTGAGGGACGAAGCTCAGATAAGACAGGCTGCTCTGGAGGCGGAAAAGGAGGAAACAAGAAGAAAGTCTCGCAGTAGGAATCGATTTTTGAAAGAAATCACAATGCTTCAGAATGATTGTGCTATAATGGTTATAACATCAAAAGCAAGGGTAAACTCCTGGGAAGCTGTATTTGCAGCATTTCCATTTAACCGTTCAAGGCAGGATGCACCCCGAGCCGTGGCTCCCCTGTCATCCTGCAGCTCACTCTGTTCTCTGGGTGCTGTATAGGGCTGGGCAGACCCCACGTCCCCAGAGCCTGCCCTCCAGACTTGCTGTCCCAGTAACACCGACTGGTATCATCGAGGCCCCGGTAATAATTGTTTCCTCTTCACCCCGTTGCAGTAAATTCCATGTACAAATTCTAGTGCACAGAGCAGGAGAAGAAATGCATAGAGAGCGTGGGGCTGTTGTTTGTTCTGCGTGACAGCAGCAGTGCAGGGGCTGTCACTTGTGTCCACTGCCACTGCACAGCGGGAATGACCAGGTGACACCAGGGCAGTGCAGATCTGGCCCCTTTGCCTTTCTGATTGTGCACATCAAGGCTTTGCTCATCATGAAAGTACTAAAAGTCACCGTCTGGATAGGGCTTAAAAGGGAAAACAATGAACAAAAAAAACCCCGTAAAAACTAGTGTGTGACATTGATTTACATAGAAATTATCTGACTCCAGTGCAATCAGCGACGCTGCTGAAGATGATCGGAGCGCAGGCAGGCTGCTGCCTGTGCGCGCTGCTGCCTGTGCGCCCTGCTGCCTGTGCGCGCTGCTGCCTGTGCGCCCTGCTGCCTGTGCGCGCTGCTGCCTGTGCGCCCTGCTGCCTGTGCGCCCTGCTGCCTGTGCGCGCTGCTGCCTGTGCGCGCTGCTGCCTGTGCGCGCTGCTGCCTGTGCCGGCTGCTGCCTGTGCGCGCTGCTGCCTGTGCGCGCTGCTGCCTGTGCCGGCTGCTGCCTGTGCCGGCTGCTGCCTGTGCGCCCTGCTGCCTGTGCGCCCTGCTGCCTGTGCCGGCTGCTGCCTGTGCCGGCTGCTGCCTGTGCGCGCTGCTGCCTGTGCACACTGCTCTGGGAGCCAAATTAGCACACACTTGTGCATCATCTGCCTCGCTGCCGGGACATTTCCCAAGGCGCCGGGAGCTCTGGCTGAGGCCGTCAGCCGTAAATCAGGGCGGCACATGTCAGTGAAGTCCTTATGATGCCACTGGGGATAGAGGAATCACATCCTCTTATTGCTTTAATCGCGAGGCTGGAGTCCATTAAAAATCCATTTAAATCTATGAACTGGTGCTAGTTTTTAACTGGTAATTTATGTCCAGTGGACATTAGCAGGATTTTTTTCTCCTGGATCTGAACTATTGCCAGGAGCTGCTCTAGCTCACCTATGGCATTCGAGTTCAGGCCTGTACAGTACAATCTCCTTCGCTTTCGGGGTAGGTGTCAGCAGGCAGCAGTGGTGGGTATTGTCTGAATCAAGGCCTCGTAGAGAAACGTTGCAAACCAAAATGAAAAGACTGGACTAGCTCACCACCAGTACGTGAAAGTGTTCCGAACTGGGGGCTGATCTGTGCATTTGCTGCCGTCATCTTTCAAACTGCATTTTGGAAGGACTCAGAAGAAACTCAGTACTATGTACTTGAAAGTGGAATAAAATGCAATCTCCTGAGGTACAGAATTACTCCAAAAGCAGCAAAAACACTAATTAGAGCAGGAATCAATTTGCTACTTTTACTTGGAGTATTACAAACCAGGGGCAGTAAACTGAAGGCACCAGTGTCACAGCATCGTTTCCCCCCTGCCTCCCGCTCTCGTGCCCGTCTGTCAGTGTTTCTTGTGCTGGCAGTGAGCACCCAGCCCTGCGGCTGCTGAAGCAGAGGGGAAACTGGCGCCTGAAGGGCGGTGAGGGAAGCGTAACGTTGGACGTAAAGCTGTGGGTAGGGCTGGTGATCCACAAAGGGCCGTGGGAGCAAACTTTGGAGCTTGTAGCAAGGTGGGGTTTTGTGCTGCATTTAGAAATGATCATCAGGGTGCGATGAGGCTGGCCCAGTCAGCCCGAGGCAGACAAAAGAAACCAAGTGGAAATAGACCAAGGCTCAAATGTTTCTAAGCCAAAGTGCTGGTCTTTATTTATTAAAGTGCAACTAATTAATTCCTCTTGGAAATCTACCAAACTATTTACTCTTAGTGCTGGTAACAGCGGCCGCAGAGGTAAGCAGAAGTCCCTGGGTAGTGCAGGTGTTCGCCAGCAAGAGCAGCTGTTACTATCAGAAAAAGGAGAGAAAGTTCCCTTCAGTTTCAGCTTCATCACCCAGATGACAGGTTCTGCAATGAATTACAAACCCCTCCAACAGACGCCGCATCCCAAGCTGGCTCTCGCTTGGCTTTGCGTGCAGCTGTTGTGCTCCTCCTGGGTTTGGCATGGGGTGGCTGGCGTGGGGCTGCGTCACCCTCCGCACGGCCTTTCCTCCCTCACCTGCCGTTCACAGCCTGGTTTCTTTTCCCCTTCATTTTGTGCTCGTTAGTGCAGAAGCCACCGTGCTGCTGCTCAGCGAGGCGAAGCACAGCGGCTTCCTCGGGCGCACGGAGGTGCTGGGTTCGTACTGGGTGCTCACCTGGGACCAAGGGTAAACAGCAAAACGCTTTCCCCGCTCTAACATCTCTGTTAGTTTTCTCATGCGAAGGTTCCTTTTTGAACTGTCGAGGTTTGCTGACTGGACCTGAAGGGCAACACGATCCTTCTGTCAGCAGCTTTAGGGACAGTTAAAGTTGTGGATATAAGCAATCCACCCTGAGCCAGGAAGCCTGTGCTTGATTCAGACAGCTCCTGGCTGGCCAGCGCTGACGTTTGCGTTTGACGGCTGCAGAACCTTGTCCTTTGGATTTTCCACATCCCAAGTCCCACAGTGGTCCAGAAGCAAGGAGCAGTGGTCCGGGAGCGAGGAGCAGCGCTTCCTGCGTAGGGCTCAGAGGGCCAGAAGCATTTTGAGATTATCCAGCGCCAGTTATGTTTTGTTCTTACTGCTTTTCTTTTTAGCATCAAGAATTGTTGGTGATCTCATTCTGGTGTTAGCTGCTCAGTTTGGTGAGCATAAAGGACAGCTAAATTGGGACCCGCAAAATGCAACACCCAGATGGCTGAAAAGACCAGTGAACAAGGTGCTGAAATGAGAGGCTTTTGTCTTGGGTTTAAAAAGAAATTAAAAAAACCAAGCAGTATACGAGCAATACGCATGAGCATACGCAGAAGTGAAGTTGATTTGAGCCTGAGTTGTGCTAAGCTAGGAGTTCATCTGGATCTTGTTGCAGGGGATGCTGAAAGAGGCGAGAGTGGTGGCTACCAATTGGAGGACCACTGCTCTGATAGTTACCAGGTAATTCCGCAGCCACGGTGAGCCGGGTACGGCTGCTTTGGAGAAGTCCCAGGAGGAAATGAAGTGCAGAGGGAATTATTCTAATATCTGGCAATTCACCGGTTGCTGACACCAGCGGGACTTGGTTAAAAGGTTCCCTTAGGGTTCCCTATGACCAGGTCATGGGCTCATGCCTGGTGATGAACATCGCTCTGAACAGTGCAAAGCGGAGTAAGGGACGACGGGCTTCAAACAGGTGTAGGAAGGGCAGGAAAAATTAATACGGGCCAGTGTTTCTAGGCCTTTGTTGTGCTCTCGGTTGTTGATGAGGCTTTTCTTCTACTTGTATTTAAACTTGACCAGAACAAATAGAGATAATTAGACCTGGTTAAGCTGCTAACACCACTGCAAGAGCCCAGAGCTGCGCCCTCCTTTTCCCTGACAAACAAAATCAATACTTTCATTCTTCCATCACCTCATTGCTCTGTTTAGCAACACCAAACCGAAATTATGATGAAGCTTATGCACATAATTAGATCTTTGGGAATTTGGAGGTATGTTATCTGTAACTAGAATGAAGATTTTTCCAGAGTAGGGATTTTTTTCCTATGGTTTTCCACATTCTTAATAAAAAACAAAGAGCAAATCCAGAAGCACAGGAAGAAAGGCCCCCGTCCCTAGGCAGGCTTTACCGGCCGCTGTCCCTGCCCGCGCCGGCCCGGCTCCGTGCCGGGTTCCTGACCTTTGCTGGGTGGAAGGTCACACAGTGCTTCAGCTTTACTGGCACAAAGGGGGCACCGAAGGACTCGGGTGGAACCGGGACAGCTCTGCAGCAAACACACAAACACCTCACTGCTCAAACACATCTGCAGCAAACACACAAACACCTCACTGCTCAAACACATCTGCAGCAAACACACAAACACCTCACTGCTCAAACACATCTGCAGCAAACACACAAACACCTCACTGCTCAAACACATCTGCAGCAAACACACAAACACCTCACTGCTCAAACACATCTGCAGCAAACACACAAACACCTCACTGCTCAAACACATCTGCAGCAAACACACAAACACCTCACTGCTCAAACACATCTGCAGCAAACACCTCGCTGCTCAAACACACGGGGGGATCAGGGCCGTATCTCCTGCAGGAGAGCGATGGCCCCATTAAAAGGGAATTACAAGCTGCACTTAGGCACGTTTAGCTCTGTGTAATTGCTGGCACACTTGAGCGAGCTGCTTTTGAGGGTAATAGTTACATGGTGTTCTCTGTTGTGTAATAGATTAAGGGAGATGTTGGGAAGGGTTTTATTCTGATCCCATGCAGCATCTCCCACTGCCTTGTGAGACGGTAACTGGCTGCAATTGTTTAGGGCTTTGGCAGCAATAGGAATCCTGCTGTGGCTTTGGGTGACTACCGTGGGACGTGCTGGGACACCCTGGTCCCTGCTGGGACACCCTGGTCCCTGCTGGGACACCCTGTCCCTGCACAGAGCGCCCTCTCCGTCACTCCCCATGGCATTGCCTTGCAGCTGGGTGAGGAGCAGAGGTCAGGACGGCAGCAAACCTGCAGCTGAGCCTTCGGAGGAAGTACTGCCGAGATCTAGAGCCAAGCAATTTGACTTGGCCACATCAAACATTTTTAGTGATATGCAAAGCTATGCACAATCTCCGGTCATGTTTGTGTTGTAAATGCAAATCTCTTGATTTTTAGTAGAAGCAATGTTGTCTGAATGGTGCTAGAATGTTGAGAGCAAAAGAAATTAGTTGGAAAAGCAGTAGAAAGACCTGGTTTAACCTAATGGCTTTTACTACTCCCCAGTTCAAGCAGCATTCTGGGCTGCAGCTGCACATGCAACAAACGATGGACGACTTGAGTGGGAACTGTAGGGAACTGCGTCCTGGGAAGACAGCACCAAAGACACAGCTCGCAGCAGTAGCAGCAGCAGGTGGAATATTCCCAAGTGCTCAGGAACACAGGAGGTTTTGGGAAAAACTTCGAGCAGAGAGGGTTTACGTCTTATCTGTTCCCCTCCCTTGGTTCCGTTTGCTAGCACCGTTGTCTGTCGCACAAAGGAGATCAGCTTTTGTGGGGACAGCTGGGACCGGGCTGGCTTATTGTCGAGTCTCAAATGTCAATGACTAACGCTGATTTACATGCAGATTGCCTCTCAGCGATATTTCGTTATTTATTTATTTCTCAGAAATGCTGTCATTTGCTTCTGAGGAGCAAATCAATGAGGGGCAATAAAGAAGATGTAATCTTATTGCCAATTCGCCAAAAAAAGAAAGAAGTTCAGAAGAGGATGAGATAAGCATTTCGGCAAATGCAGAACTGCTGGTAGTTTTTCCGTCCAGGTGTTTGCCAGATGTCGGCCTGTTGGCTGTACCGCGCGTTGCTGCGGATCGAGAGCTGCGGTCGAGCCCAGACTCTGTTCGTCCACTGCAGCTTGAGTTGGCCTTGAAGTTGTTCACCGGTGGTGTGAACCAAGCGCCGTCCCATTAACTCTTCCCCGACAGCCAAGCCGCTCAGACCCTGCAGCTCCCACCGTCTGGCTGTGAGCAGGAAGGTGGTGGTTTGGTTGTTTCAATGGGAATGTCTCCTTTCCAGGGAGTTCCAAATTACAGCTGCGGGCCTCACTGACAGGAATTAAGCTCTTGCGGGCTGCCCGCCCCTGCACTCAATGCTGTGATGTGGTTCTCTGTTGCCCCTCCTCTCCAGCCCGTCCCTGTCCCTGCTCTCTAACGCTGGGTGCTCTGTGGGGTACGAATGAGTTCTTTGCTCTCTGTCTCACAGTGACTTTGCAATCCTTTCTTCCTCTCTGGAAAACGTTTGTTACTGGTGATCATGTGTAATCCAGAAGAAATCAGCTTAATATAGTTACAGATTTCTCGTTGAGCTTGGCAGGTTTGTGGTTTGGAAGTTGCAATAAGAAAGCTTGAGATACAGCCTTTGAAAATCAAATGTAATGCACCACCAGCTTTATTTTCCGTGGTAGTTTCCAAAGTACAATTGCATTGTCATCAGTCCTTGTTCTTCTTTAACTTCCATTGACTTCAATGGGAATTTGGCCCTCAAACTGTTCAGAAGTGGCGAATTGCGTACCAGAAGCAGATGGGTTTTGTGAAGAGGGCACTAGATCGAACATCAAGAGCTGCGGGTTCGCTTTGCAGTGTGCTGGCAACCCCCGGCCGTGGATCCAGCCTCACGTCGCCCGTTAGAGGCGAGCAGGCGCGTTCCGGCCTCAGGTCCCGTGTCCAGCGCCTGCTGGGCTCAGCCCTGCGCGCACCTGTGAAACGGTGCTGGCGGCACCACAGGCAAACTTGTACCCACCCAGCGTAAAGAACCTGAACATAACACGTCTGGTTCGCTGAGGTAAATGCTTACCTCTCTACATTTATTATGGTCACTTATTCCATGCACAGATCTCATGAGGACTCAGAAGAGTTGCGAGATTTACAAATAAGAAGTTGGGACTATCAGATAAAGACAATTTGAGACGACTCAGCTCTCGTGCGTTTATAGCTGAACTGCGTCGCTTTATTTCTTTAATGTGGGTGGGTGAGGACACAAGAAGCGATCACAGATTGATGGTGACTTCCTGGTGGTGGTGGGAGTCTCTTCTTAAAGATCCGTGCAGAGCGAGGACCCAGGTGCAGCCATTGCTGGTGCCGAGCGCGCCCCAGAGCGAGTGAGCATTGCGGGTTGTGCGAGTGCTCTGTCTTGAGAGTTTTTAATGATTAGAGAATTTTCTTCATTATAGTCAGATATCTAACCACTAATTACTCTGTTAAACTGTGTTCTGGTAGCAGGAGAAATGCAACAACAAATTTATTTACCTATTACAATCTTTATGTGCCTATTAGTGCCACCAGTCTGTGGCTCTTCAGAAATATAGACTCCTATTGATGGAAACCCAGATGCTAACTAGAATTTAATTTAGTTAAATGGTTTATACTACAGATTGTATTTCTCCATGGATATGCACAAATGAACAAGATAGAACCATTACCAGTTACTGAGGCTTGCTTTTTTAAAATTCTACCTATTTTCACCCTTCTTTCTTTGCATTGTAAATATAAAATATTTACAACCCTTGATGTAAAATATTGCCTTTTTGAGTCAGGAAATGCTATAAAGTTCTTTCAATGCTGTTGCTCCGGTTGCAAGTGTCCAGCAGTTCGTAAGACACTACATCTGGCTCTGCTTATCTTTTTAGTGGATTACACTAAAGTGAATCCTTAAGGCTAAACCCTCTAATTTACTGAAACACATGCACGTAAAATTACAGCTGTCTCACCACGGCTTTCATTGATTTGAACAGAACTGGGATTCATTTAAGTGGTTATAAAACTCAGATAAGCAAAGTTCTTTCAAATCCAGAGGAAAAAACACAAGTAAAATACCAAAACCAAAACACGCCCAACCCGCCAAACAGCCTTAATTACTGGTTTATTGATTGGCTCATCAGTGCCTTATTCTTTATCCCTGTGTCCACTGGCACCGTCTCTCCCAGATCCCTTGGTTCCCAGGCACCTCAGTGTGCTTCCCACACGGGGGACAATTAGATCATGAAAATACGATGTTTCCTGTGATTGAGCACACTTCCACTCCTCAGAGTAACCACAGCCGTTGTGTAGGACTCATCTCCGCAGTGTGGCTGGCTGGAGATGAGGAGCCCGCTGGAGCTGGAGCTGGAGCCAGGCCGCTCACCGGTGGCCTGTTCACTATGCAGGGGACATGGACGAGGCCTTCAGCCATGCGGCTAATCTGTGGGCATCCTAAATGAGGTGGAGGTTGTGTCCTCCTGCAGGATTTCTGCTATTAGAAGACCCCACTGTGAGTTTCTATGCACACTCTGAAGTGAGGTTTTTTTCCCCTGGAAGTCTCTGGAATCTTGCGAAGATGCCCAGGAGATGTAGGAGCATCCCCGCCTGGCCTGGTGCAAACCTCCCCAGCTCTGCTTCATCTTGGCTGCATGGAGGTGCCCGTAGTTTGACACCAGCATCCTGGGTTAGAACTCACAGGAGGGGGAACCTGGGGGAAAATGAGATGGAAAACGTGAGGAAAAGGGAAGCGAGTCTTGTTTAAAGACTCGGTCAGAGCTGGTCCATTACCTGCCCAGGAACTGGTGTCCCCATTTTGAATCGTCACTCGTTGCCCAGCGATGTCACCCAGCGTAGCGTTGTGAAGTGTTGAAGCGTTACTGCTGCCCAGTGCTTGGGAGGACACCAGAACCCAGTTCACAAACAAAAACACCCACCAAAAAAACCCCAAAATCAGCAACAAAACCTAAACAAACCAAACAAATCCCCACAAACAAACAGCAACAAGACAGAACCAAAGAACCCAACCAACCAAACAGCAATATTAGAAACAATGAATTGGCTTTAAAGAGAGAATGGTTACAGCCGTTTGCCTAGAGACGTGCTGTGTTTCCCACCACCAATCTCTCTGCGGATGGGCCCGGTTTTCCTTTCCAAATGGTCCCTGTTGGTTCAGCCAGCAGTCACAAATTTGATGCAAGAATTAGGAGAATAAAACGTTACAGCTCATGTGATAAACAACCCTGGATGATGATAATGCATAACCAAAGCCTCCCTGCTCTCACCCTTCCATGTTTACATTTATTCTATTTTCATAAACAAATGTGTTAAATTTCAGTAATTTATGTCTCTTCTGGACAGCTTGGGATGTTTTAAAACGTCCTTAAGGATGGGGGTCTAAAGTTTGCTGTCAACATCAGAAACGTTTGAGCAAGCTGCTGAAATCACAGAGCAAATTGATGCAATAGTTTTCTAAGGAGATGGTAACGTGTTGGCAGAAGGTGGTGCTGTTACCTGATCTTGAAGCAGATAACGAATTCCCATGTCGCTGAACTTCTAAACAAAACCCCCGAGTAGAAGAGATTCTCGTTTCCCCCAGTTGTAGATGTGACGCGTGGACAGACGCTCAGCGTGTGCCGCAGGCAGCCGGTGCCACTCCGGTCCCTTCAGCTGCTGCTGACAAACAGCATCCCCACTTCAGTGGGCGATTTACGGTCTGCGTGCGGTGATTCCCACTGTTCACCATCCCATGGACCGGGTCCCTTCTCTATGGGGAAATCCAGCGCTTGTCCTCAGCTGGTGCTGGTTTTGGAAACAAGCGGAGCAGGATTTCAGGTGGTCCTGAACTCCTCTGCAGCGCTCAGGGCTTGCGTTGCAATAAATCGCTCTCCATTCACCACACTGCTGAGAGGTGGATCTTTAATTGATTCTGATTTTGGTAACGTGTACCTGCTGCACAGATCAGCCAGCTTAACTGCCCGTCAGTTCGTGCACTGAGGAGTTCGTAACGTTGATATCTATTGCCTGTTGTTTTGTGACTTCCGACGCGTCTCTGGACAAACGGACGACTTCACTGTCATTTCTCTCAGATCATAACTGTAATTCGGGGCCCTGAATGAACAAATGTAAGCACAGAGCTCCAAAACCTGAATTCTCGCTTGTCAGTAGGGAAACAAGAAAAATCAGCCTGATGGTGGCACAGCCAAGGCCGGTGAATAACACCTGCCCAGGTGAGTTGTCCTGGTCCTGGGGAAGGCAGTTACATGTCAGCTGTCATCATCTGTTTGCCCATCTTCTTTCTCCGAGTTGCGGAAGAGCAAACCTTTCCCACAACTAATTGTATTTGCTAATCACCTGTGAAAAAGCAATTATCTGCAGGTGATGCAGTTCTTTGGGAAGGCTCTTTTAATTGGCAAAGATGGGGGAAGAATCTCTTCCACGGGTGTTGTTTTCAGAAACATCCTCCAGAATGTTGCAGCCGATGGATCACGTTAGACACGTGGGGTTGGTCTGCATCAGCAGTGTTGCGCTGCATCGCGTGGCCGAGGCGATGTGCTTGACAGCCGTGCAGAGCAGCGTGCAGAGCAGCGTGCAGAGCAGCGTGCGGAGCAGCGTGCAGCTGCCAGAGCGGAAAGGTGCCATTTCCTGAGCAAAACGCTGCGCGAGCTTTATGGGATTTTCCCCTCCTCCGCTAAAGAAGTGGCCGTGTGCGTTCTGGGGTATTTCTTGAAAGGCTCAATTGCCTACTGAAGAATTCTTAAGAGTTTTTTTGGTTGTTGTTTCCTTGTTCTCCATGGATAATTAATAGGTGTAGAAATTTTGGGGTTTTGCTACTTATATTTCCATTATAATATACCTGTGTCCTGGAACTTTCAGTGAGCTGAGAAAGCATTTCCTAGGATGAGGAGAGTTCTTGCCGTCTGCATTGTCCTGTGCCGATGTTTCACCTCAATCCATGCAATTGCTTCACCTCGGGAATGCCAAGGGGCAAGTTCTGTCTAAGCGAGGCTCAGCATCACAGTTGTGAGGCTACAAACAGAGAGAGAAAACAGGGCAGCAATGCACACACACATCGGTCAGAGCTGCAATTAGCAGCTGGTTTTATAGTGCATGAGTTACTTACAGCGCACGTCTACAGGGACAGCACTGAAGTACCTGAATCCACCTTCCCTCATGGCCGTGACCTTCCCCACAGGGGCGATAGCGGGTGGACAGTGCAGTGTCCTGTCTTTGGAAAGCCATCCTCAGTGATGTGCAGGAAGGCAGAACTTGCATTAGCCAGGGCATGTCTCAAAGCCGAGTCCAGGGTGACGCGTCCCGCTCAGGCAGAGGACACCGCGACACCGGCTGTGGCGCCGGGAGCGCCGCGAGCCCAGCCAGCCCCGCGCCACGGGCACCTGCGTCTGCTCCCTGTCCTCGGGGTGAGTTCCTGTTCGCAGTCGGGCGTCTGACCAGCGCTTGGTTGTGGTCCTGGTAGGGCTGGAACGGAGCCGGTGGGACGGGGGGCAGAGCACGGGGCGGGGAAGCAGCGCCGCTCCAGGTCAGCTTCAGATCCTTATGGTCCTGAGGAAAGGAGGAGCTGTGAAATCCACGTGAAAGCAAAAATTCAGGTTGTTTTAGTATCTCTTCACAATCTGTGTTGGCAGAAGCAATGCGTGGTATCAGTTGGCTTGATTTACAGAAGAAAAATCCCCGTTTCTATGAGCTCCGCAGCGTGGTCTGGTGTGGAGCCTCCTTCAGACAGGCGTCACACTGCAGCGGAACCTCAGAACCATGCACTGAGAATTTCTGAAGAGAGCAGTGCTGTACAGGAACGATGAACATATTGTCCTCAAGCTTCGGAGGTTAACTACCCGAAATTGCTTTGGTATTTGTACATACTGAAATAAGAAGAATTGATATGTTTTCTCTCATTTAAGTGGGCTCTTGTGATTCATTACATTGGCACTTCAGAGCTCAGAGCAGTCACTTGTCTCCTGCAAAGCAGCACCCTTCACTGTTACTGTTTGGTTGCTCGTTATTGTCCCGGTTCTTTCTTTCTGGCTGCTGCACAAACACCCTTTGGTTTGCAGTGACCTGCTGCTCTGTGCCGCTCGGTGTCGGGCGGAGCGGGGTTCTGGGCCACTCGGAAGTCACCTAGGTAAATCTGCAATAGCATTGCTGTTTGAACAATGCCTTGGATCATTAGAACTAGAAAAGAATAGAAAGAGTTGTTTATGTACCTATGGATACCTTTCATTTTACGTTCAATAGGTTTTTCTATAAAATGGCAGCAGTCATGTGGAAAATGTTTACTTACCTTTTGTTCCTTTGATTTAGTCTTTAGGGACAATGCAGTCGTTTCACAGCCGGTCCTGGGCAGGGGAGGGTGCGTGATTGCTGTGCCCCAGGAACAGCGGGGGAATGAATGAGGAGGTGAAAGTCTCTAATCTCCCCGGCCAACCTGCGCTCCTCCTTGCTCTAAGCAGGTATTCAGACCATGGAGAATAGAGGTATTAAAAAAGGTGTTGAAGTGAAGTGCTTAAAGATGCAGAAGGGCTCACAGTGTGGTGGGGCTTTCTTCTTTTTCTTTCTTCCCCCTCCCGGAATGAGGGGCAGGCTGCTCGTGTTCACTGGCACCCGGGGGGGCTGCGTGCCTGACCCCTCCAGGCCAGTGCAAACAGCGCTGCGTGCCCGAGCGCACCCCAAAGCTCCCCCACCACGGGTACTGACCTGCATCCCACTGATTCAGGGGAACCCCGGGCAGTGCGGCCATTCCTATCGCCCACCCGGCTGCCTGGGTCTGGGTACCCGAGCCTCCCCGGCTCCAGCACCGAATGGGGTCAAATACATCCCGGAGCACCTGTTTGGTCTCTGCTGGTTGTATGAGAACTGCTTTGAGCTGAGCTCAGGAGCTGATGTTTCTAGTCTGGCAGCCATGTTTACTCACGAGTACCGTACTTCAAACAGAGGGGCAACCTTGGTGCTTCTGACACTTGTTTTCGTCAAAATGTTCATTTCCTATCCTCTATCATAAGTATAAGTTATTTAGATAAATTAAAAAAAAATAGTCTCACCTCTTAATGAAATATTAACCTTTCTATGTACAGGCTGGTGTTAACTCACGTTAGCCATTTTTCTGCATTCAGAACTCCTATTCTAAGCCTTTTCTTTAAACCTGTTATTAATTCTGCCTTTTATGTCTAAACCTGGCACAGCAGCACAATTAACTGCTGCACTTAGCATGCAAGGTTATAAGCGATCTTGATGATACCACTGACATTAAGAAAGTAAATGGGGTTAAACTGATTCTCATTACGAGGTGATCTTTGTACCGTCCTCGGCTGGGAGAGCCGGCAGCAGATGTGTGTTGCAGAGTTCGTTTGGAGACAGTTGTAAGAAAGTTAGAAGTTGTGATATCAGGTGAGAATGGAAGAATCCACACAAGTCTTTAACCTCCCTCAAACCAAGCTATTTTGTAGTTTAAAAGAAGTCCTTAATCACACTGTCTACGTCTTTTGCGCTCTTCATTTCCTTCTGGTTACAAATATGGTTCAGCTTTTCCCTTAGCAAGACCGGGAAGGAGAGAAGTCCAAGCTCTTCTGCTCACAGCGAGCTGAGCTGCCTTTCCTGCTGCAGAAGGAAGACGGGATCTCAGCTCTGTGGTCTTGGACTTCAGTGGGAGTTCGCAGAGAAACAGCGCGTTCAGACGCTTGGTCGATCTCGCCAAAGTGTTCCGTGAGGACACAGACAGAAGTCACTCGATGGCTGGTGAGCAGGACTAGGGAATGAGCTGGTGATACGTGTTGGTAAGCGACCGAAATGACGACTTTCCCCTGCCAACAAGACACGTCCTTGTAAAAGTAATGCAGATGAACAGGTCAGTGAGCCAATTCTGGGCTTCGCTTTGTGAAGAGCAGGAGTTTAACACAATTTTAGCAGCAGTAGTGGTCAGGACAGCACATGACTAACACAGCTAAGGTTCCCGCGGAGGCTGTAAGGTGGAGGTGGTGCTCAGCTCTGGCTGGATTGTAACGGCTGTGCTCAGTGGGTCTGCCAGAGCGGAGCAGTGAGTTTCAAAATCCATGAGGATGTGTCTGAATTCCAGGGTTTCAGGGCAGATAGCGTTATCTGGCTGAGATTTGTACAGCAGTGCCAAGGACGTAACAGAAGGAGCCGCTCCGGTCACCGCTGCCCTCAGGAAGGTTCGTTCCTTTGGAACGGTTTGCTGCGGGCACTCAGGACAGCACTGAAAGACTCGGGCGCACACAGGAGCTGCCCTTAGAGAAGCAAGGCTGAAATGAGGCTCCTCTGAGTGCGGAGAGGAGGATGAAGGAATCGGAGAAAATGGAAAGTTTCCACCTGGTTTGAAAATACGAAGGTGAAGAACTCAGCACAGCGGTGCCTTGCAAGCACCTCCTTCAGCACCCTCTTTTCAGTAGTTACTGGAGATCTGCATTGCTAATTTGCTTACTTGAAAGTTCTGTCAGGCTTCCAAGGAAAAGAGACAGATGTATCGTTCCAGGGCAAGATAAGGTGTTTGAGTAATTTTACCTCAGTGTCCTGTGCTGTGGATGTGCTGGATGTGGAGCCTTGGGGCTCCTGGATAGAAAACACCTAAACTGAAGGTTCATTAAAGAGAGCTGGTTTCTAACCACTGTATCCTTGATAAGTAGCACACCAGTAGGAGGGCAAAATAACAATTGCTCTAGGCTCGGAGAAGCTTTTGTATTACTGCTACTCCAATTATTTCCATTTTTACACATGTTCAGCAATCTCTCGCCTCTATAATTACCACACTGAACACTGCAGCTATTAGATACAGCCACTAGACTTTTAACAAGCCATCATTACTCGCACTTGCTATCTTACAATTTAACAACAGTGTCTTTGAGAGCAGTGTAACTTGTTTCTCCTTCACCAGGAACTCACAGACGAGTGCACGGACATGTGTGTCAAAGGCGGTTGCAGGCACAGACTTTGCTAAGGAGCAGTGAGGAGGCCGAGGGTGGAGACGCAGGCAGTGGAAGCCGATGCGTGCTGCGCTCCTGATGTGAACATTCTAGTTTAAAGTTATTCATAATATCTCTCTTGGGCAAATTTTCCCGTGAGAAATAGTGGCCAAGGATGCTGTACCACTAAAACCAAGCCCTGATGGCAGGAAGCTAATTGCCAAATAACGGAGAACCTGTGAGGTCTAGCGTTGCTGTCAGATGTGAGGACGGCTGTGTGTCAGCTCTCCTTGAGCACCTGAAGAATGGAGGACGGCAGTTGAGCTCTGCCTTTGGGTTGAGTCGAGCTCTGCCTTTGGGTTGAGTTGAGCTCTGCCTTTGGGCGGTGGAGCTCTGCCTTTGGGTTGAGTTGAGCTCTGCCTTTGGGTTGAGTTGAGCTCTGCCTTTGGGTTGAGTTAAGCTCTGCCTTTGGGTGGTTGAGCTCTGCCTTTGGGTTGAGTTGAGCTCTGCCTTTGGGCGGTGGAGCTCTGCCTTTGGGTGGTTGAGCTCTGCCTTTGGGTTGAGTTGAGCTCTGCCTTTGGGCGGTGGAGCTCTGCCTTTGGGCAGTGGAGCTCTGCCTTTGGGTTGAGTGGAGCTCTGCCTTTGGGTTGAGTGGAGCTCTGCCTTTGGGCGGTGGAGCTCTGCCTCTGCCCGGCTCCCCAGCTGCCTGGCCGTTTCCTTCCTGCACTCTGTGCTCTGGCAATGGCGCTGAATACTGGAACCAAGCAATTCTGTGCACGCCCAGGCAGGCAGGAGCGCGGTGGCCCAGGTTACCTGATCAGCTGCTGGATTTTCTATTCTATCCACAGGTGGCCAGGCAGAGCAGACATTTAAAAACTCATCCATCTCTTGTCTTACTGTCTTTGAACTTGCATAATTAAAAGTGAATTACTTGCTGTATTTTTTTTATATCCAGTGAAAATGCATGAAAAGCTAAAAAATTACAGCAATCCAGTAATTCATGTCATGTCCCATTCAGAATTACAGCTTTCCAGAGCCAGCTCAGACACTGAGGATTCCCTGCCACCATAAAGCTATAATTGCTGAATTAATGATCGTAGGTTTTGGAGAGTGACTGCTCAGAGTCTCTGACCCAGGTAATAGAAATACTCGTGTTAAAGTGAAGCTGATACATCTGACTTAATCTATTTCCCATCAGGCTGAAGCAGTGAAGATCATTCTCTCCGTGCCACAGCAGGTTATGAGAGCCGCAGCAAGTGTTACTTTTCAAATTCAGCTTAAGCCGGCTGTGTGAGTTACCCGACAGGGATTAGAAATTCAGTTTTCAGGGACCAGCCGGACTAGTTTTCCCTCTACCAGAGGACTTGTGCTCCATGTGCCGGTCTGCTCAGCACTTGGGGAGGTGGAATTCGCCATCCAGCCGCGGAGAGCAGGATGTAAAGGTAGCTGGTGAAAGGCTTCTGTTAACATTTCATTACTACAGAATATTATTAACAACTGAAAACCAGTCCCTTGTCCTCAGCTTCCAACTGAGGAACAAATTCTGCAGCTGCTGCTCTTCCCAGAACGCGGAGCCTCGTGGCACTCACACGGACTAGAATGGAGTTACACGATGGTAGGGAGTTAATCAAAACGGCATGACCTAAATGAAAGGTCTTTCCTGCCTGCCTGTAATCTACTCACCACGACTTCCCAGGTTGGGACTCGGTGGTCATTTGAACCTGGGTGACTCTGTTTCAGTAGGTTTTGTGATTCTCGGTCACCACTGTAAGCTGCTTCAAGTCATTAGAGATCAAGTGACCCGTGTCAAAGGATCTGTGGTACCAAGGCATTGATTTAGTGTGCAGTACTCACGCTGCAGAGCTCGGCTGCAGCCAAAGCCAGGGCGCAGAGCCGGCCAACGTTGGACTCAGCTCAGGGCGATGTCTGCGCTGGGGCTCTGTGCAGTGGTCTCATTCGGGCTGTACGTGCGTTGTGAATACGAAGAACCGGCAGTTTCTAGGGCTGGCCGTCTGGTTCCTTTCATAAGAATTACCATCATTAATTAAAATATCTTGTTCTGTCTCATTATTTCAGCTCTAATTCTCTTGCAGGTTCATAAATAGTAACATCCCGTTGTCCTGGAAAAAGTCCATTTGTTCTCGTTTTCTTTGTCTTTGCCGGTGCCCTCGCTCCGTGCCCTCTCGTGGCTGAAGGTAATGAAGCTTCTGGAGCCTGGTCACCTCCGAAATATTTAAACACGATCAAAGACGTTTTCCTGTTTCTTTTGCCTGCAAAGCTCCTGGGCGTTTTGAACCCAAAGGCTGCGCGTTCCCCTTCTGCAAATAACGGCGGGGGGGGCCGGGGCCGCAGCGGGGGGCTCTCTGCGCCCGCTCGAGTGCCCAGAGCCGGTACCGCGTTACTGCTCCAGCAGCAGGCGGCTCGTGGGCGTTGGGAAAGGTGTTTGACCTGACCTCAGTAATTGCTTCTTTGCCATTGAACACTAAGATTACAGCATTTACTGGTGCATGTTAATAACTCTCGCAGCTGAACTTTTGCATCTAGCAGGTGATTTTTGCAGCATATTCCGTGGAAGATCGTGAAATTGATACGTGTATGAATGCATACGTGCAGAGTAGCTGGGGCTAAGTAATATTAATGAAAAGGAGAAAAATCTTCCTAAAGCCAGGTATCTACAGCATTGTTGTCCAGAATTACTGAATAAAAGATCTGGCTGTTTTGGGAAAGAATAAGTGGAAATCTGCAGTGTTAGGGCGGAAGGAGATGGTGCTTTGGGCACCTTGAGGCTGAGGTGGGGGCATCTTTCAAGGCTTTCAGCAAGGCAATGGTTTTTATCGGTTCACTATCAAATCTGCCTTTTCTGTGCGGATGTTTAGCTTGCTGGCTGGTGTTTTCTTCACATTGCCTTCGCTAAGTGTCGAGTTTTGGTACCAGAAAATATCAAACACAGCTAAAGGTCGAAGTAAATCATGAATGAAATTACAGAAGCTGATGTACAGTGGAGGATGACACAGAATGTCAGGGACTGGTTTATATAAATGCTGTCCCTGGATCAGGGCCGTCTGTTCTTGCCCCTCAGAGATGCAGGTCTACCAGCTTTATGGACAAGAGCTTTGGAATATGACCGGAATGTCCACTAATTTCACTGCTAAAACAGCAAATGGCGCCTGCGTCATCCCAAGGATTGGGGGAACTTGGCTGAATGCTTTGATTTTGAGAAATAAATCCAGCTTCTTCCTCCAAAATCACAGAGGCGCCAGCAGTACCGGGTGTCGGTGGAGGTCGCTCTTCAACAGCGGCCTGACCGACACCGGAGCACAAGCAGCACAACGGAGATTGCTGCTCCAGCGCTTTGCTTCTTCGCTCTGTGATGAGGGAAGGCAATCAAGGTCCAGTCTAAGGGCCAGCCCAGAGGCCAGGAGCTCTGTCAGGTCTGCCCTTCCAGCTCAGCACCACATGCCAGTACTGGATTCTTGCCTCGGTCCAGTGTGCAAAGTCTTCCTGGTTTCCTAAAGACAGCCAGTGGAGTTTCAGCCAAATCTCACCATTTATGGTGCATTTAGAAGCAAGACTTCAGTAGCAACACTTCAGTGGCTGTTAGGCCCTGACGCAATGGTGTCTGTCAAAGCAGCTGAATTCTGCTGGGAAGCAATCATTTCTGTGAGCCACGAAGACAACGGCGTTTCCAGTCCCCGTTTTTTGTGTTCACCTCCGGGTACACTGAGAGCTTGTTTGTCTAGGAACGGAGGTGCCTAGCTCAGGAAGTTTGTACGAATGTTAATACCTTGACTACACATGGATGTACATAGTCAGAGAGGCTTTGTGATCAGGTAACGCTTAAGAAAGCATAAAAGGAATTGGTTTTCCTGGGAATTCACAGTGTTGTCTGCACCAGAAAGGAGCAGAAGAGCTGCGGTGAGGGGAAGTGCATGTCTAGAGATCACAAGCGGAGAAGTAGGAATTCGGGGATCCTGTGGTGGTACCGAGTGCCGTCTCCTCTCCAGCGGCGGCGTTTCTTAAAGCTCAGTGAACGGAATGTTCTATCAAGTGCGACAAAGTCACTGCTATTATACTTGTAATTTCATGACCCGGTAAGCAGATACCTTTGTGCTTAAGGGTCCAAGTGTTGGTGTAGAAAACAGATGATTATGCTGCTTTGTGAAATAGGAGCTTCTTGGTAAGGGACGTATCATACCTGATGCAGCATCACTTGGTATTTGCCCTTGTGGCGCATGACCCTGTGGCCAGTGTTTTCAGTGAGATCGAGAACATAGAGAACGGGTGGGACAGGTGGTCTGGAGATGTGTTTATGGATTTCAGTATGGGCCTATGGAACATGTGGCGCCTCCTCAGGTGCGGTGATTCAGCCTCGCTCCAGTGTACAAAGTCCTTCTGGTTTTGTAAGGACAGCTGATACATTTTCAGCGAAATTTTGCCGTTTATGGTGCATTTGCAAGAAAGACTTCCAAGATGAGCGCTTTTAGTGGCCGTCAGGCCCTGAAGCAATGGTGCCTAACCATGCAATTGACAACCTTCGTGTTCTTGGTGGGTGCATGGTCCCGTGGACGTGGTGTAGCTGGTGATAGAGGTGAACCAGAGACACGGGTGCAGTCGGGCTGCAGCAAAGGCCCCAGCTGGGCTTTCCACAGCAATCTTTTGGATTTCACCAGTGAATAGGAGCTTTGTGCTGCTCTCGCTGTGTCTTATCTAATGCGTTATTGATGCTATTGCATTTGCTTTCAAACACAGTCATTAGAACATTTAATTTGCAGCAGCTGTAATTTATATTTGTAATTTTGTCTAAGATCAATAAAGGAAACTGAAGAGATTTATAGTCCTAGTTTCAACTAAGATAAATTGAAACAGGCTCTATTTCCCTGAAAAGCTTTATTTAAACAGCATTTTAAAAGAACAGAATGAATTAGATGAGATATTTGCATGCAAGCGTGGGTAAATAATCCCTCGTGTCTGGAAGAAATATTGGAAAGTGTGAACATGGTCACTGTGTTCTTTGAAATACAAATAAACTCCCGGGAAACGTTACTGTAGCGGAGGATCTAATGGGAGCCAAGTAACCATTGCAAAAGGCACCTTAACAGCAGCAGTCGATAAATATCCTTGGGAGCTGTTGTGTTGATGCTTCACCGTAAGACTGTAGCTGCGTGTTTTAGGTACTGTCGGGATCAGCCTGAGAGTGGAAAGCGAGGCCCTGAGAGCAAGGCGCCCCTTTGTTTTACAGCAATCCGTGGGCACGGATTGCAGCAGAGTGTTAACAGTTTCTGATGAGTCTGTGTTGGTTTATGAAGCACTGGTGCCCAGGCGGTGCCGCACGCGCGGGGAGGAGAGCGGGGACGGTGCTGGGCAGGGCAGAGCAGACGGGCACGCTCAGGCTGCTGCAGCTCCAGCGTGAGTCCTACAGAACCCAATGAACCTTCCTCCTCCAGCGCCGCAGTGGGACAGAGGGGCAGGAGGAGCTGGAGGCTGGGGACACCCCTGCACTGGCCCAGAGCGGAGCACCGTCCAGCCCCTCGCGGGCCAGCTCGGCCCTGTCGCGCTGACGCCTTTTAACGGGGTGTCCCTGGGGAAGGGAGGGTGCTCTTTCTCCACCCTCCGTTGACTTGATTTGTGCCTCGTCCTGCTGCCCTTTACCCACGGACGGCTGACAGCGCTGTGTCAGGGCACCTGTTCCTCTCCAGTGTCGCCAGGCTTGCAGTTTCTGCTGTTTTGGCTGAAGTTTCTCCTCCTACCGTTGTGTGATCACATGGAAATGGCTGATCTCATACTGAAGAAGAGGTAATTTGGACTCCTCAGTGACGTGAAGGAGGAAGTTCCACAGGAAGACTATAACCCTCCCCCACTGGGCCGCTGGTTTTTTGGTAGGTTTTTCAATATTGTGGTGTTTTGGCAAGCTGCAGCACCTTTCTGGGTTTCATTCAGCTTGGAGCCGCCATCCAAGCCCCTTGGCTGAGAGCTCTGGGATGGGGGGTGCTCACAGACCCAGTGAACAGGGTCGGTACGTGGCACGGGGACGGGGACGGGAATCCCGTCCCAGCCGCACAGAGCTCGTCTGCCTCTGTGGTTCTGGGGAGGTGCATCCAGCACTTCTGTTCTGCAGGCGTTTCCCTATGGGGACAAGCCAGGATGGGAGGAGAGTGCTGTTTCATTAGAACTGTGCTGTTCTTGGATTGCTAAAAGGAGGGGGCGAGGGGGAGGAGTTGGGGGAGAACTCCCCATTTCCTACATTTCCTCTTGTCGCATCCCGTGAAGGTTACAGAGAAAGCGGGAGCCGAACCTGACCCACCCCTGCCTGCGTGCCCCGTTTGATGGGGAGGGTTCGTCTCTGCGTGCTGTCGAAGGCAGCTGCACGCTCTCCTGGTACAGACGTGCTTCCTCGTGTTTGTTGTTGTGGCTGATTGTGTGAACTGAATTAATTTGATATGGTTTTAATAGTGCAGTGCTGCCATCTCTATGGTACCTCGTAAACAACGATGTTCGCTGTAAGGGATCGACCAGCACCCTGTGTCTAGGCATCGCAGGCGTTGAATGTTACCATTATCATCTTGGACTTAATGTGACTAATGTCTCAACAAATTGCTATACGGGCCACAAGACCATAAAACCCATCGTTATTTCTATTATTATAACCAGTATTATTTTATACATGTTAAGACAACTACTAGATGTTAGTACGGTGCTGGGGCTGGAACAGACAGAGAAGTCTATGGAAGAAGACAGGCCTTCTTCTGACAACCTTCTCTTGCAAATGGTTAATGCAGAAGCAAATGTGTCAAGGCATGGTCAGCATCACAAGGTGAGTTTAATAAAGAACCGAGCAGTAGCCGGCAATCCTGAACCACTGCTGGGCTCACATCACGGTCCTGTTCACCCAAAGCAAGCTGTGGCAAACTGAAGCCCCAGATGCTTTGTTTGTTGTGTGCAGTCAGTTCAACCCGTCACTTCACCTACACTTTCTATTACCTCGGGTTTTCCTCAGAAGCCTCTAAGAGAAGATTCAGGTGAAGGACTTGTGAAAGGTAATAGCTATTTGTGAGTCAGTGCGTGGTGTTGGATTTCGCCTGCCCGGTTTAGATGACTGGTAGGTGAGTTGGAGCGTTTGCCAATAGCGGGTAATGGCCCTGGATGCTGTTGTCAGCCTGCAGGACTCTGTCCTCGAGCTTGCAGGGCTAAAGCCCACACGAAGCAGAACGGTCTGTCTGTTGTCATCGTTAACGAGACTGGAGGAGTCGAATTCCTTCCAGAACTTTGTGCATCTCTAATATCTGTCCTCTTCTGCCCAATAAATACTGTGTAGGAGTGGAAGAAGAGATGGCTGACTTTTTAAACTGCAACAAGGTCTTCTGCTATGGGTGGTTTAGTTCTGCTAAAGAGGGCTCCTACCGAGCAGCAGCAGAGAAGCTTTCACCCCTCATCCCAGAACAGCCACAACATCTGCAGTATCTTCATTCCACCTCTGATTTGGGGGGTAGAGGAATGATGACGATCAAGGAAAACACCCCCACATTTAATACTTCCCTAAGATGTGCTGGGTTTTTCCAATAGTTTTCAGGGCTCTCACTGGCGGGTGAAAGAGTGGCTGCACGTAGCTTTGGAGCCCACCGCTTGAACTTGCTGCGGAGCGGTGCTGGCAGCGCCAGCGGTGTGAGCTGGCAGCCCCGGTGCCCTGCGCCCTGCGCCCTGCCCGCGGGGACGGTGGCACAGGGCGGAGAGACGGCCCCGTGGGCCCTGGGCGAGCCCGTGAAAGGGTGCTCAGGACATGTGTGCCATTAAGCCAGCGTTTCAAGTTGCTCAATAATAGGCAGCATTGTGAAGCTTCTCCGGGGAGGAGGCTTCAGTGGAAGCTCTCTCTGTGCCTCCCCGCTGAGTCATTGTGAGCACAGGAACTGGTACCAAGGAAAAAGCATTGAGATAATAACATTGAAAAATCAGAAGAGCGAGGGGGAGAAAGGGAACGATTTATACACTGAAAAGAGCAGAACTGCCTCACGCTAAAAGCGTTCTGTAAATGAACTCCTGTGCTTCCCAGCTGTACGCCTTAGAAAGCCACCATCTTCCCAGGGTGGAGAGGCCTGTGCACCGAGATTTAAGGGCTTCACGTGTTGTGCGGCGCAGCCCTACCCTGTGCTCGGCTGCTGCCCGTTTGCAGCGCGGCTCATCAGGGCTGTGGGAATGGTTTAAATCTGACGCGTGCCATTCCGAGGCACAGCCCGTGCTGCCTCGGGAGGAGCAGCGGGCTGCGATCTCCTGTACCCGCGCAGGTTGCTGGTGTTAAGAACACGGACGTCCACTCGAGCCGGTTTTACCTTTCCCAGTGCCGTGGTGTGGGGGAATTCTGTGGTGCTTGCTCGCTGCCGGGCCTTCTTTCCTGGGAGATCAGCATATGTTGTGTTTTTAAGAAGGACCCTTCAAGTTGCTGTTCTGATTTATATTCCCTTCTGCAGCATTGCATACATTTAGTGTACGTTACAGGCTGGCAGCCCTGGAGACCTCAGCTCTTTATTCGTCTACAGAGTGAAACTCCTCTCTCTGTAGAGGGGATGCCAGAGGCACTAATTTTCAATGACACTGTTGCACACAAAAAATATCCTTTTGTTATTTTCCAGACAGGATAATTGTACCATGCGAAGGAGGACTGACAGGGAGGCTGAGGAGAAGTTACCTGACGACGGCAATGGGACCTCAGCTTGAGGGCCTAGACAGGCAGGTGAAGGCGAGGGGAGGACTGGCGGTGTTGTCAGATACATGGGGTTTTTTCTTGTGCCTTACCTGTGCTTACCTGGCACCTGCTGCTCCCGCGACAACTCGAACCTCCTGTCCCTGAACCCTCAATAATGGTGCTGATCCTGCTGTTGCTATTTTAGGAACACAAAGGAGGAGAGGAAGAGAGATCTTGTCACAGAAAAATGCTTTTCTAACCCTGCATGCTGGTTTTAAACGTGGTCCTAACATATGACTGTATCACAACTTGCAAAACACCTTCCAAAAGCAGAATTCATAGAAGCTACCAGATAGTTACCAACAACCTGTAAAAAAGTGATATTGCAAGGCATTTTTATCCACTCATTTCCTTCTGTAAAAAGAAGGTGATGCTAGCGGAAAAACTGCATTTACCAAAAAGCGTATTTGTTGTCTTTTCCATTCCTTTCAGGAAGGTTTGAGCGAGCGGCACCCCCAGCCTCCCCTCGCAGCCCAGCGAGCGGGGAGCTCCGGTTCCACCTGGGCAGCCCGGCGGCTTTGGCCCGGTGCTGGTTCCACCGCGGCGTGTTCTGCAGGAGCTGCCGCATCCAGACACCTGGAGAGCACATTCGTTTCAATCACATCCGTTTATGGTCATTAAAAAGCCTCCTTAATAACTAACTCTGATATTGAATTGTTTCGTATCTTTTCCTAATGCACTCAGACAATGTTTATTTAATTTAATTGACAGTAAGGGTGAATTTATAGGACTGTAATTCACGATTTTAGTGAAACAAACAAAAAAAAAACCCACATGGAACTATATAATTTGATGCAAAAATGAAGTAGAAAATTCATCAGAGCAAATAGTATATTCGATTTTAATAGTTTCCCTCATCAGGGTCTCTTAATGGGCTTTCTTCTGCAATTACTGGCGGGCATGGAAGCCGCCCGTTGCGAGCACTTGCCAAACAACACTGCAGTGAGTCCAAGTGCTAGAGGAGAGGTTTTAGGTGTAACCTGTCTGCTCTTTGAGCCCAGGCTGTGGTTCTGGTGGATCCGGAGGGCCTGGCGGGCTTGCAGGTGAGAAAGGAGCCTCCTGAGCTGCTGACAGCTCGTGCTGAGCCTTCCTGTGCTTGGGCCTGGAGGAGGCAAAGCCTTCACGTAACTCCATCTAAAAGCAAACAACGGGATCCCCGCGGTGCTGTGACAGCTGCACGGCAGCGGGGCTGGCGGGGGACACCGCGCCGTGCTGGGGAGCGCAGGCCCTGCCGCGACGTCCAGCGCCCGAAAATCCCCCGAGCCACCATCTGCGCAAGTTCCGCCGGAGACAGCGCTGTGCAGCCTCTGACTCGTTCCTGTCACACAGCCCCGAATTCTGCGGTATCGCTTGAAGTCTGTGCTTTCGGGGGGTGCGCAGCAAACAGTGAAACTGGAAGAAAGAGTTTCAAAGCAGATGTGGTCCTGAGAAGGCTGAGCACCAGCTGCAGCACTCAGAGCAGCGCGGAGCCCTGGCCCCGGGGGCAGGAGGTGTTGCTGTGGGGCAGTGAGTTACGTTGAGGATAAAGTGGAGTCTGACTGCACAACCTCGTGGGGAAACCGCCTGTATTTAAGCTCCGAGCTTTTAAGAAATTCCCCTTTTGCAAGCTAATGCCTTTGAGATGACAAGATGTCTTCCTGTGCTGTAATAAATAAAGGTGAGTGTGATGCTGATAATTAATAAATGGAGTTTATTTGTCCAGACAGTCACCCTTCAGTACAGAAATCAGAGGCACCGGTGAACTTTGGCCTGACCGTGTGAAGCTGTTACACGCAATCGTTATTATCAGATCGCAGTAGCTCCCGGTAACGTGTCAGGAGCATCGACAACAGCTATCACACGATTTCGCTGGGCTTTCAGATAAGTATCTGGAAGCAGAACCAGGTTTTAGAGGTATAAAGAATGCAATTACCATTTTAATATCCCTGCACAGGGAACAGGGAGATTAATTTTTGTGGGTCTATTTTTGTGATTTTTCACAGGTTGGGAGAGATATGCAAAAAGCTGGCAACAACGCACTAGAAATAAATGAAGTGCTGCTGATAGCCAATTAAAGGAGCACAACCAGATAGTGGAATTACTGGAGAAATCAGAATCTCTTGTGCTTTAAAATCGTGCTGTACTTTTGATTTGGTTTCCAAAATGAAAGAGAGGAAATGTTGATATTGTTGGTCTTGTTTCTTAACGAAGCCTAAAGCAGCATTTTCAAAGGAAGACTAGGGCTCGGAGGATAGGACAAATAGATAACAATTCTTCCCCTTTAGGTTCTATTTATTGTTGTAATACTCATGAGTGTATTTATTGTTACCTGCCCGTTCCCGTATTCTGATGTACAGATATAGTGTGTTTTATAGCTTAATTTCCAGCTCATTCACTGCTTCCTGATGAGGCTTTCAGAGTTGATCCAGTTGATCTGTTTGCCTAAACTGCCCATACACACGTGCGTTCATACGTACACCCAAGAACATAATTTTCCGTAGCCTTTCTCCTGTTGAGCAGTAATACCGAGATAGTGGTGTTCGGCCATCTAACCCCTCCCGCGTGCTGAGTAAGAGGGGGTTTTAAGGGAGGTGTTAAATGAACCGTTTAGCAGGGGCCCTCTCACCTTCAGTGGCACGCTCGCAAAACGGAATCCCGTGTTCAGATACTATAACAAAAAGAAGAAAAACAATACTACCTGTTTAAAGGGAATATACAAATGCAATTAAGTTCTGAATTTTAATTTGCTTGCAAACATGGGTTTGTTGCTCTGTGAAAAGAATGAAAATGTAAATGACATTTCTGTGTGTTATCTGCATCATCCAGAGCTCGGAATATTCTGTCATGCTTATTTTGTCTACTGTTGATAAAACTCAAGAGTTTCAACTGCATTTCCTGTGAATGGGGAAGTAATCAAAAATGAACATCTTTATATTCTGATCTTTCATTAATTTATGTATAAATGCTGTTACAAAGAGATTAGCTTCTAGGAAAGAGAACGGCTTTTGCCTGGGAAACATAGTTGACCAAATTGGTAAGTGTGCGGCACAGAGTACAGCCGTGCAAGTGGTACCTGCGGAGGAGGTGACGCTGTACCCAGGCTGGCCTTAGCAAGGTTACCGTAAGACACTTGACTTTTTGTATGGTTTCTAAAGATAATTTAAAACAGGCAAAAGGCAGAATGTCCAACCCCCCATTATTTTAACAGACCTCTGTGCCTGACGGTGGTGTGAAGGATTCAAACAAAGAGTCTGTTGGGTATTGAACAAGACTGGAAGCTCTTGGTGCCAGTCTCTGTAACGGTGGGTGCGCAGTCTGAGGAGCATCCAGCCCTCAGCGGCTGGAAAATCTGCTCCTTCTCAAAGAGTCAGCGGCTGCATTCACGATCTCCAGGTTTTGATATTGGATCCAGAAGAAATTATGAAGTTGTTCGTGTGACCTGGAATTGTACAGAAAACAGGGCTGTAAAGCTGCCATATCTACCTGTTGACAGGAAGCAGCTTTATCTGATTTTCTACTGTTTTACGAGCTATATTTACTGCTCCTGGCCTTTAATCTCACTACAGATTTTGTTCATTGCATTGCAGCACTGCAGTGAGGATGGGAGCACCAACCTGGACCCAGATTCTTCTGCACTTCATGTGCTCACGCGCCCTGTTCTGCGGTGCTCGGAGTTCAGAAAAGTGGCAGCTTCTATGCCTCTTCAAGTCCTCAGCCAGGTAAGTTTCAGATGGAAATAAGAACTAATCTGGTCTTTACTTTTTCTGTATCCAGTATTGGTTTTATATGATTTATGTCGTTCCTGCTGTGGTCGTACAGCAGGTCTGTTGTTCAAGCTCACGTTGCCGGTGAAAATGAAAAGAATGAGTTATAAGTGTATGCAGAGATGTAACACAAAAGGCGTTTAACATGACAAAGCTAACGCTGTGTGATTGTAACCTTAGTTCATTTAAAGCCTTGAAAAACAATCCCAGGGCCTCATCTCAGTTTCTCACGGGCAGCTTGCAATGCAAGAAAAACCACCTTCCGGGTCTTGTATGAAAGCAGCAGGTGTTGTTCAGCCCTTTGGTATTAACTCTGTCGTACCTCTTCAAACGGGCCTCAGTGTCTGTCCCAAGGCAACATTGGAAAATGAGCTACATGTTTATAAACATATGGATCTCTTTTCACAACCATGAAGGTGCGGGAGGTCTGAGAAGCTGTGATTGCCCGCTCGGGCAGCAAAGCCGCTTCGCAAGCGCTTCCCCGCTGCTTGTGCTGCTGGAATTTAGGGACTCGATCGTGCCCTGATTTCAAAAGCCAAACACTGAATTCAGTCACCAACAGATTAAGCAGTGCAGGGCTTTCTGATGCTGCTAAAAACAATTCATCGCCAATGAGTTCTCTGTGTTTGAACACCCAGTCCCAAGGGGTGGGAGCTATTTTTGTAATTCTGTGGAGATGGAGTGAATGGTTATGAACAGCACAGTGGTAGAACAGGATTGATTTCTAAGCTCCATTCGATTAAAACCACCTCAGTTTGCCAAAAGGTCTTGCGGTGGGACTTGTCCGTGTACCCTGTGACTTCTAAGCCCCAACTCAAGTACTGCACAGAATCGGGGTCTGGAGGGTTCCAGAAAAGCTCTTCAGTGCGTGCCGCCTCACGTCCTGTTTCACTACGGAGACCGCCAGTCCCTTTCCACTGCGTGTGACACAGTTGTACAAACGGCACTTGCTCAGCAATCTTAATGGTCCTTTCCAAGAAAGAGCGCTAATAGTTCATTGAAATTGTGTTTAGTCTGCAGGCCCCCTGGAGCTATTATAAATGCAATTAATGTCTGCAGAGCAGGACAAAAATGTGAAGGACTCTATGCTGTATTGACTTAATATGTTATAATGGCTCTGTCTGGGCCTGGATGGGCTGTTATTCATCCGGGAGGGTTGGTGCGCGCCGCAGTTGCACGGTGCGGCTCCCGGCGGGCCGTGACTTGCCGTCTGCAGGACAGGCTCGCTGGAGCAAAAGCAGGAGATGGAGCCCCACTTACAGCTCTGGAAACCGTGGCTCTGTTTCCCCATAAGTCTTCATTTCATGGTTGGGCGGTTTTACAAACGGTGCAGGAGCTCGGTGGGCACACCCAGCCTGTGGTGTGGCGCTGTCTGTCTGTCTGTCTGTTTGCGCTGTGGTCCTGGCTTGCCCGTTCCTTGCTGGCTCCTGGATCCCCGTTGCTGCAGAGGTTTTTGGGCCTCGCACGCGTTGTTACAGGTGCCCGGCAGAAGGCAAAGCCCCGGGTGAGGCAGATAAACCTCAGCCCAGCCGCTGGTCCTGGCCCAGGCGGGTTGGTCGGGATCTCCGCGTTGTAACCGGGCACCTGGGAGGGCCTTATCCTGCCCTCAGACCCTCCGGACCTGTAGTTGTGTTTCACTGCTGATGGAAGAGCCGTTTCACTGTCACGCGTTTTGACTTCATGCTGGGCAGTAAATACAGGGCACTTCACAAATTGTGATGATTTTCAACAGGTGAAGCCTGATTTCGATCAGGAATTTTCCTGACTTTACACGGTGAACACTAAGGCAAATAGATAAGCAAGTCTGTGGTTTATGGTGCGGAATCTCCCAGGTGCCCGAGGCGGTTTCAGACCAGCGGCTGGAGTGAAGCCAAGGTGAGCAACGCAGAGCAGGCAGGAACAGCTTCCCCTCTGAATCCTGGCGGTGCAAGGGGAAATCCTTCTAAATGTCAGAGAAGCCGTTTGCTCTGAGATCTCCATCACCCGTGTTATCTGTTCTTTTAACCCCTCTATCCATTCATTCAACGCTGGAGCTTCAGTGTCACAGAACGGTTCAGGTGTCAATGTTAAACACAGCTGCTGAGTTCTGCTGTTCTTTAATGGGGTCAGATTGATGAAAACTGCAATGTGTTCATAGGTGGTACAAGAATAAGAAAAGAGAGGTTCGTTCAGTGAATTGTTTTTACAGATGACCTGTCGCTAATCAAAGTGCTGCTTTTGATATGAAACTACAGATGCAACTGAGATACTGATACAGCCGCACCTCAAAGTAAAATGAAGGAGGCTTTGGTGCTCTTCAGATTGGCACCATGTCAGGACTAAGAGCTATGAACCCTTGGTTATTTGGAGTGTGACTGCAGAAGTCTTTCCCATGTGAGTATATACATTTTTTCTGCCATTTCAATGTATTTCCACCTTAATTATATTATTCTACTATTTAGGCAGAACTTCTGGAATTTACTTTAAAAACATAAAGTAACTTCCTGATCCTCACATACCTAAAAATACATTTCTAGCATTCAACTTCACAGTGTGCTCTTCAATGCCAGCACTGAGCTCACCTGTCCCAGCGCTCAGCACATCGGGAAGTGCAGCTGACACTGTTATCTCTAGGGAAGAACTCCTATTTCTCTCACCAAACACAGCCCTGAGAGGCAAGCTTCCCACAGAAGCTGGGAATGTGTCAGCTGTTATCTCCACACTTGCACGGTTGTAATCACAACTGCTCGTGTGTGCCAGAAGAACTTGGAATATTTACAGCTTCTCAGTGCAGCCAGAAGGAAATGATTAGAAGTGAAGTACAAACACAGCCACATACACAAATATATGGAAAAAAGCACAGATACATGCACAGACACGCGTGTTCGCTCTCCAACAGGAACAAGCAGGAAGTGTTTGCAAACAGAAAACGTTACCAAGAGGTGGAGTAGGAAGCTGTACAGGAGCAGAGGACAAGCCCAGGGTCAGGAGAGCAGACACCAGCCGCGCTTCTCCCCCAGCACCGAGGTTACGTTTGGGAAGGTGAGTCCACGTGGACTGTTCTGGTTCAGCTGTATTCACCCTGTGTGCACTGCACTCCCACCGAGGCAGGAAAAGCTGCGAGGAGGGTTTTGTGTTGATGGAGAAACATCTCACAGTATTTGCAAGGTCTACCAGGAACCCTCCTATGTTCAATTAAATTGATGCTGCAAGCAGGATGATGGGTGTAAATGGAGCCAAAATTTTGCCTTCTAAGAGTCTGATATCAGGCGTGGGAGTGATCTCTGGGCTGGGGCTCCTGCCACCATCCTTTCTGGACGTTCCCATATTCCCTCCTCGCTTCTTACTCTGTAATTGTGTTACTGAGTGCATCACCACATGGCCCGGCCAAGTCATATTCCTCCATAAGCACAGTAAATAGCTGCATTTCTTCTGACGGTGCAGATAGTCTGGGTTGTTTAGTTTCAGTCCTGCTGGGTTTTCTTTGTCTATACGCTTCCTGGGAAATCAATACTCAAAGGAGCAACTGTGTATCTCTGACTTACACGCAGTTCCAGCTGAACAGCGCTCGGCTTCTAGCAGAAGGATTTAAAGAAGAAAGAAAAAGGCTCATTTAATTTACCTCGAGGGATAGTTCATTTTTCAGCTACAGACAATTTGAAAAGCACAAAGCACTATGCCAATATTTTAGTCACTCTCAAAAATAAAATTAAGTCTTTCTTGGTAGGAAAATAAATGTCAATGCTGTGTACATTTGCATCCAGCAGCAATTCCACAGCTCATTTCCTAGTCACTGATATGCTGCTATATTGCTTTATTACGAGTGTTGAAGCATTGAAAATCCAGGTTCGGCCCAGACGTGGTCTAATTTGCCGTGTAGCTAGCAGGCTGGCCAGTGCACAATAACGGGCAGAGCTGGCACAGAGCTTAAACATTTAGGTCCACTGGTGACCTGAATACGGTTCAGAATATTACGGCTCAGAAATGCCAGCGTACACGGGGCTGTTTAATAAAACCAATAACTGACCTGGACAATATGAAACCACACACGAGTTCAGAAAAGAAGCTGCCCTCCAACCAAGAGGCCATGAAGAAGCTGAAAAATAGAAGTTTCTATGAATAGGTGCTAAATTCAAACCAATGCCTTTTCTGAGTCATATTGATAGGGATCTTTATTATGTATGAAAGCAACTGTGAGAGTAACTTTGTGAGAAAGGTGCATAATGGGTTATCTGTCCATTAGAAGGACGTGTGTCTAGGAAGGCTTCGTTCAGCTATATGTGATAACTTCTTTTTAAATGCAGGACCACACCATCAGCTGGTGTATAGTGGATTATTTTCATTATCTGTCCTAACACACATCCCCTAAACATTGCTGGTGCTGAGCTGCCAGGATGCGCAGCACACAGTACAGTTGTGGCCACAGCTCCAGGATCACTCTCTCTAAAATGAGCCAACAACAGCACTGCTGGTATGGCTTGAAATTGCAGATACCAAAAATGCAACAGGAGAAGAGCGTGTGCTGGATTTGGACTGCCTCTGTTCACACATATTAACAGTTAAGCCAACAGCTCGTTATTATAATGACTCCTACATGTATAGAAACGGCCTGCCCTGCACAGACTGGTGCTCTTGAGTGCCGCTGCTGTAGCAGCTGGTCAGAACACACCTGTGTGTGCTGCTCCGCTGGCATCCTTCTGGGGTGTGCTCCGTACCTGTTACTGGCTGTGCAATTCAGTCTGTGCCTGTAGTAGTTGCTCTGTCCACTTATGGCTCCTACAAGGCAATTCACTTGTTTATTCCTGCTTGTACTGCTGGGAATGAGGACTAATTGCTGTCAGAGGATCTCGTTACTCTTTCTATAGCACATCAGCTGGCCATCCACACTCCCTTACCTGGTGAAGCTGCCTGCTGATGGATGAATCCTTTTCTGTTAACAAGATGGTTTCATAGCGACAGTCCTGCTGCAACTGCAGTGAGAGGCTGGGGGTGTTTCATGCTGGAATGGAAACAGCCCCGCGCTGGAGGCTCTGCCCAGGTGGCGCAGGACAGCGAGGTGCGTCCTGCAGGCCGGAGGAGGACAGGGTGGGCAGGGGTGCGCTGGGCTGGCTGGAGGGGCTGCCAGGCGCCACTCAGAGCTCTTCCGCTTGGCTCCTGCTCTGAACACCCCCAGGAGGAGCCGGTTTCTCCCCCATACTCCAGGTGAGGCTTCCATGTCCCAGAGCCTTTGGGAACCCTCCTTGGGACCTCTGGCTTCAGCAGCAGGGACTTTGTAGCTAAAAATGTACCGTCCATGGAGCCTGTGGTGGTTGAGACAGACAAACGACATAGACCAAGTTCTTCCAGGATGCAAGCAGTAGATGCCATTTATTGCCACAAGTGCATTTTTATGCGGTTTTACCAATTCATGTGTCTTTTCACTGTTGGTTACAAGTTACAGCAGTAACATCTCACTGGCTGTTTTTGCTGTCATCAATGTTGCTCTTCTACTCCCTTCTCTCTCATGGGTGCATCCTTAACATCTCCGGATACTCCTTTACTCCCATCTTTCTCGTGGGTGGGCCTTAATATCTTCCAGGCTAATTTCTATGCCCATGCCCTCCGTCAGGGAATCCACGAACCCCCCGTAATCCCCCACAATTCCCCCATTTTGCTTTTGTGCTAAGAAATCGCCTTCATTGTCTGCTGCAGAGCCCTCCCCGAAATGTGGGCCGACAGAAGGGTGGCCCGCGGGCTTTGTTTCACATGGAATGCGCTCTTCTCCAATTCACATAGTTTCCCTTTGACTTGGCAGAGCCTCTTCAGCTCTCTGCAGCGAGCAGGTGTTCTCCGTATTTCCAGTCTGTGAACTTAAAGAAATTCTGAAATAATTTGTCGTTTTATAAATAAGTTATACGAGCTGTCGCCGCAGATCTGTCACCGCGCAGACAGGTGCAAACATGCGCAGTGTGCAGGGAGAGACGCTGACGTGGAGACCGGAATGAAGGCCGTCTAAAAGCAATTACATTGCCGGGTATTAGGCAAACACAATTATTTAAACTGCTAGTCAAAAACAGTTGATGAAATAGATAATTAAAAAAGATTGACCTGAAAGCTGATTTTAAATGGTTCTGTAACGTGCACGTAACTCATATAATTGCTCTCACCTACCCCAGCCTCCATTAGAAAGAAATTTCACCTAGGAAGAAGATTATATATGCAGCACACGGTGATTAAAATAAATACATATTCTCTCAAATGCTGGAAATTATGTGAGGAACTGTATTAAAAAGTGGGAATGAATTAGCCCTGCATTGCAAATGGTACTGTGGGCTGTCATTTTAATAAATCACACTCAGGAGGCACTGAAATAGAAAGTATGACAATGCATTAGACCACAGAAATACTAGATGGCCTGTTGTATGTAGATATATAAAAATTAACCTGGAAAAGACTGAAAAAGATCATTGAGATTAGGAAAGACCTTTAAGATTGCCAGGTCTACCCGCTATCCCGGTACTGCCACGTCCACCACTGGACCATGGCTCTAAGCACCTCAGATTTACGTCTCTTAAACAGCTGTGGGGATGGTGCTCCTGGCTCAGGCTTCAGTGGCCTGATGCTCGGCTGGAGCACAGAAACATGGCTGTGGAGACAGCCAAACTGTGGCAGTTTGTACCCAATTCTACTGCTCCTGATCTTCTCCATCGTGGTAGATGCTTTCAGTACTTATGGCCAAATGTATGTGTTGGCAACACAACCATCAAGTGAAAACTAAATGGATTTTGACCTGCGGCTATCTATATATACACAGTTCAGAGAAACCGGTTAAAGGGAGGGATAGCAGCAAAGGACATTTTTTGAAGAAAATCTTGCAGGACTCCAGTTTTAATAACGCGTGGCTCTGCCGGTCTCATTGCAGAACACGAGAGCTCCTGCTCGCAATTGGAAGCGCTCTCCTCTGCACACCGTGCTGCTCTGAACCCGTCGCTCCTCGGAGGCTTTCTCAGGCAGTCTGCATTTTAAATCAAGCACTTGTGACAGTTTTCACTGCAAAAGGGGACAAATTAGTGAAAAACAGCATATAGAGAAACTTGGTTACAATAACTGCTAAACAACAGTGACCAGAGTTGCTGGGAAATAACTAATTGGCTCAGATTTTTGCAATGACCACCCATAGAAGAAAGAAAGCCATGTAGGACTGGAGCAGCTCGCCGGCTTTGGTGCCTCAGGTAACGAATTACAAACTGGCACAGACTGAGATCATTAATCCTGCATTTATTGACAAGTTTGAAAGCCCTGGGTAAACCGTGGTTAGAAAGTGAGCTGGGAATACAATCTGCTCGTGCATCTATGATATTCCTGAAGGCCTCTGCAATTCTAGATACGTCTGTTTTCCCATGGGGCCTTTGAGACAGTGATGCAGGTTGTCCCGTTTTTGTGGATGGGATGGTGAAGCTCAGTGACTTGAAGCCAAATTTTCACCACCTCCCCTGCATGTCCCTTCTTTGTGCTTTGCAGGAAACCAGGCTCGCAGACCGGACATTGCTGATTTCACGTTGCAGGCTTTGTATCCGGGTTCAGGCGTAGTCTGCGACTCACCGAGCAGCGCTGGGATGGAGTGGGAGGAAGGAGCTGTTTTACCCATCTGCTCTCTGAGCCCAGTTTTCACATCTGAGTCTTATGATAGGAGATCAAAGGCCCTCATTAGGGACTGAATCCAGTATTTAATACACTTAATACCCACTTTATATACTCATAAGATAGCCTAGTTTCTGCATTAAACAACATTCAGGCTGCTTTTGGCAGTTAATGAAGGGACGGAATGAGCGGTTTTAAGGCCTCATTTTCTACGCTGTTCCATGGTGGTGAAGCAGGACGGACTTGCGTAGTTCTGCTGTCATACGATCAACCTGTCAAAAGCAGGATCAGGCTCCAGTGCTTCACATGAGGGGATACAGGGCTATCCTAATTAATGCAGCTGTCTTTCAAAACCTATCCTGTGATACCCTGCACTATCATCTTCGAAACATCCTGGGCTTGGGGCATGTCAGGACTTAGGGTGCGAGTGCACGCTGTTACTCTCTGTGTTGTAATGGAACTGATAAACCTATCAATCTCTTATTACTCAGGTATTGGAAACCAGACACATCCTTCTCCTGGGGATTTACCTGGAGCGGGATCAAAGAGAAGCTGCTTTCTCCCTTCCCTGTGTGAGGGTTCAAAATTTGTTTTGACTGGTGACATTGAAAATAAGCAAACACATGAAGTGACCTGAATAATTTGAGCAATTCCCTTGTGATTAAGGCAGGAAGTGTCTGAAACATGAAAAGTTGCACCCGTGTTCAAATGAGAGAGGTCCTAGTTAATTATTTAGAGCAACCGAAAGCTCATCAAAAATTTAACCAAGATCTATTTCTCCGTGATTGTGCAGGCACCACAATGTGCAGAAATTGAAGCTTTAACTCTGTTAAATGGAACTCCTGAGTTTCCAGCTCCCAGCCCGCCCGTGCCGGCTCCGCGGGCAGCGCGGCCTCTTCTCCCATCTCCCCAAGCACTACAGAAAAGTGCCTGTGACGGTCGGTGATGCACATTAACAAGGTGGGTTTAAATAGCATACCCAGGCCAATAAACAACTTACAGCATTGGAACTGCTGCTGGGGGAGCTGTGCGGACCCACAGGAGCTGCGGCTTTTCAAGGCTACAGCCACTTGCCCCAGTAGACGCTGTCAAACGCAGACCCGTCTGCAGCACACCCGCTCCTCTCCCACCCCTGGTGGTGCGGCCGCGAGCCCTGGACCTGGCAGAGCTTGTGCTCCCTTGGACGACCAGTGCTGCAAACTGGGAGCTGCTTTTAAGCAATTGAGTTCAGATCTCACCGGTGTCGCGCACGCTGCCTCAGCGCTGGGTCTGCGCCGTGGCCCTTGTCTTTGAAGTCCATTGCATTTGTGATTTTCTTGGATCGTTGCTGTAGAAGTGACTGAAATGTTTTTCTCGTAGGTTTGCACGCATGCAGGCGTAAGAGGGCTGGGAACTTCGGTGAGGGTGGAACGTCCTGTGGTGCACCAGCTCACAAACCCCGCTCGTGATCGGCTCTGGAAAGACCTGGGAAGAACAAGAGAGGAAGGAGATCAGGATAACCAGGCGGGTCTGGAGGGAAGAAACATCCATGGGAGGTAAGCGGAAGAAGAAACGTCCATGGGAGGTAAGCGGAAGAAGAAACGTCCATGGGAGGTAAGTGGAACGGACATTGGCCGCAGTGGTGGTGGAGGAGGACACCCTGCTGGGCTTTCCAATCATGAGTGATACTGGTAAACAGGGAACAATTGTTCATCCTTTCTCACAATACATGAAATACTTTTCCTAGGGAAAAGATTTCTCATGAATAGCTAAAATAAACCCCCCAAATCAAGCTGAATATTTTAATGCTTCGTAAGTGGTAACTAGGGAAAGAAACTCTATAAGGTTTGCATTTTTATTTGAAATATTACTGCATATTTTGATTCATTTGGCTCAGTTCATGATATAATGGAGCATAACTGATGTAACTTGGCTTGATGTGTCTCCTTGTTACACATACTGGAACAATATCTGCAGAAACATTTGAAATTACACATTTTTTCAGACATCTATTTTAAGGATCGGTAACTTCAAACAAGCAGAGCACTTAGGCGTATTTGAAAGGCTTATTTCCTGCAATCATGCATGGGTCATGGCTTCATCCTCATCAGAAAGCACACGCTTCGGGATCCTGATTACAGGAGCGACAGGGAGGGGAGGACACAGAAAGGAAAGTGCCAGTTTTCAAAAAGAGCCCAGACATCTTGCAGCCAACCAGGAAATCTTGGGTGCTCATTTAGAAGATAGATGAGTGATTTTGGACACCCCAAGAGGCAAAACTAAGTTGGTGACTCAGAATATCTGTTAGGAGAGCTCATGGTGCTGCTGAGCGCTGTGTCCACGTGTGACACGGGGACAGGCTCCGGGGGACCCGCCTGTGCTGGCAGGCCCTGGGCAGCCTGGTGGGACCAGCACCTCAGGCCAACACTTCTCACCAAATGACAGCATTGCTTAGTGTTTTGTAATGAGGTTTTTAAACAGAAAGGCAGGCTATGAACTGTTTTTTGAGTGAAGCAGGAGTAGGGTGGCCATAAGCACAGCTTCTCTCGAATGAGATGGGCTAGCAAAGGGATCCTGGTGTTTTACTGGAGAGGTGGAAATAAAGCAGCTTTCTGCAACTAAGAACTTACTTTGAGTAAGTTAAGCACATAATTACCTGCAAATAAATTAGGAAATGCTAAATATATTTATTAATAGATACCATATGTTTTTTTGCAAGTTCTTAGCAGAAGGCTGATAAAAGTACATGGCTACATTCGGGAGTTCCCCCGTCACACACATCGTCTGCATCTTCTGTACGTACTCAGCACTCGAGAGCCAGAACACTCCTTCAGTGGCTGTTTAACAACTTACAGCCATCCTTTTGAGGCCCGTGAATATGTAGTGAAAGTCTGTTTATCCCTTTCAATTACATGTAGATGAAATGTCCAATACCCAAATTTCTTAAGTGATTTAAAGAAGTTTGGATATTTGACAATTGAACAGGAGGTTTTCATATTTTAAAAAATGAAGAAGGGATTTTCCTGTGGAACTCAGTTTCCTTGACTTCAGACATCATTGAAATGCTGATATTTCTGGAGCACAGGACTGTTGAGGGTGCACTGTTATTACAGATTATCGTTATTCTTGCTTTTAAGCGTTCTTCCAATGTCCCGCGGCAGGCGCCCGTGCTCGGGGCTGCAGTGCCCCCCTCACTTCGTACCTCTCTCTTTAAGGCTTTTGCCAGCCAAAAAGGCAAAAACTGGAGGGAGCACAAATGATGATGTCAGCGTTTACCTTTGTTTGCACCCTTTGTGCTGCAGTCATTGTGTTATCTCCCCAGAGACTTCTCCAGAAATGGGGTTGTAATTGTCCTCCCCGCTCACATTTTTACCCGGTAACGTCCAGAGCAGCGCCCAGGGGTTCACCGCGCAGGCACAGGCTGGGGTTAGTTGGCTCTGGTTCAGATATATGAAGCAGAGGCAGGATTTTAAGGTCTATTTAATCAGCCCAGTAATTCAAAATTTGATTTGAGCTTGAGTTGTTTATGTATAAGGGAAGATTGTGCTTCTGGAGGGATTTCTGGCCTCCGCGCTCTGTGTACACCAATTATTGGAGATGCTACAACCAAACAATATCCTGAGCAACCGCAGTAATAACAGCTTAAGGAGGATAAACTTTTCCCAGCGCTGTAAAAATGAGATTTTAGGAAAACATTTCAGCTGTCTTGCAGGAGAGTGAGGAGTAACCAAGTGATGGACGTGATACGGGGCCAGAGACGATGTGCGATGTGGTGAGAGCCATTGCCTTTACGTGCATTTCTGCATGTGCCGGGCTCCATGCTGCCTCGGCTGCTGCTCCAGCGCTACCCAAACTCTCCAGGTTTAATCCCTGGTGCGTTTGCGACCCACGTGGTGCTGTGACTGTGACACGGGTATTTCCGCTGCAAATCCTGCAGGAAATAATGGAGACCTTTTCTCTGGGAGCGCGGTACAGGTCCAACTGTGGTGATTCAAGTCTTGTCTCACCGGGCAGCTGGTGATTGTCAAAGGTGTTTCCACACCCTCTGTAAGTGAAGAAGCAGCCAAGGAGGCGAGGCTGCACGTTTTAGAAACCCGATTTGTAAATGCCAAACTCAAATATTTTGATTTTTAAGCTCAAGTTTAATTTCCCCACTGTGAAAAGCCTGTTTCTCCCTACCTGTCACACTCAGCAGCACTTACTTCTGCAGATGAAAAGCAGCTCTCCATTCTGCAGCCTCCCACAGACATATGCACGCACATTATGTCCCACGTTTAATTGCCTTTCAAAACTGTCTTATCTTGGCACGAACTTGTCATTGGTTTATCTGTGCTCAGGATAAATGCATACCTAATCTTATTAGTGGATGCACTAAGAGCAGCAATCTCATTAATGGCCACCCTTGAGGGATTTTTATCCATGGATCAATTTCATAATTGGAACACAGCAACAAAATATAGAAATGCAGCCCTTGGGTGGCACAGCCGGTCTCCTGCTGTTCTCATGCTGTTCAGTCTTGCACATCTTATGGAGGGGAAAAGGAAAGAATCCAGAAGGAAAGAGTGTATTTTTAAAGCAGCTGTCCTCCTCGAGCTTGTGGGCTTCCCAGACCATGCCACAGGCTTTACAAGCTTGATTTCGCAGGTTCGTGATTGTTACTGGATGTGCGAGTTCTACCGTTTTTAGCCTGGATAGTTGCTAAGAATAGTTTCCCGTATTCTTAGTGTCGATAAATTGAATTCTGTGTACTCTTTGTTGTAGCACATAGAATTCTACTAACTGGTTAGCTCCATATAATTTTAAAAAGCAGCAGGAGCTGTATAGCTTTTAAGAATTATGTTCATTTATTCAGTGACTGCAAAATGCCCTACTAAGAGTGTAATAGCTCTTAAAGGCTTCCTAATCAACCTTACTTCATCATTAAATAATTATGCTTTGTGTATCTGAACTGCACTTTTGTCACATCTCATATACAGGGTGGTTAGTGAATACGAGTCATTACTGAGGCTGGGCGAACCAGTCATAATTAAACCTGACCCAGGCAGAACTGCCTGGTTTGGAGCTGTCTGAAGCTTTCAGCAAGCCTGGGCTAAGTGTCCAACAAACTTTGATTCAAATATATCCGAACCCCAGCAAAATAAAATGTATGTATAGCTGCAGAGCGCCAAGCCCCAGCAAGCTTTCCTCAGTTTGGTGGGTTCCCCTTGCCCCTGCTCAGGATTGTTACAGCTCTGCTAAAAGGGGTTGGTTTGCCTTCCCCCTCCGCTGCAGGTGCGCGGTGAGGACGACACCACTGAGGCTCTTGGAATGTGTACATGAGAAATTAGTAAGTGTTTTACAGTATTATGTATTTGTAGCTGCAATCCACGCACCGGCACACGAGGTTTTTCACGATGGCGCCACTGGGCATTGCTAGTGAAGAGGTGGAAGAAATCGCTGCTGTAATGGCCTCACGCTAGTGCTGAGGCAGCCGGTGCCAATGGGGGGCAGTTCCCCGCCACTGGACGGGTGGATGATCCGCTGCCTGCGCTCTTCAGACCGCGTTTTCCAAAACACGAGCTCCCTTTCAAATCACATAACCAACGGAAGGCCGAGGGGCTGGGAGGGCAGCCGACTGGTGGGGAAATTTCGTTGTGGCACGCCATTCAGCTGCTTCATTTATGTTTCATTAAGCATGAAATTATGTTTATAATTGTATTAGACAAGTGTGTGAGAGATATTAGCTCATAAGCCCAGACTGAATTAAAACAATTATTAATTATTTCTTAATTTTCAATGAAATTATGCTCCTGAATTCAAAGTGCTAGGGAAAGTGTGGGGTTTTTTTTAATTCCTTAAAAATATCGCATTGATTGGCTGCTCTGTAACTGAGAGCGGGTGTTATTTAATGCAAACGTGGTGTCACCCAAGAATGCACCTTTGCATAATCCGTATGAGAACGGGGCCGTAGCGCAGAAGTGACGCCCGGGCCAGCCGGCAGCCGGCGCTTCTCGCCGGGATCCGTTCCGATCCGCGGAGCCTGCGCGGTGCAACCGCAGCGGCAGCTCAGAGCACACCGGGCGCTCCTCTCTGCTTTGTACACGCACAGAAATCGAGAGACAGAAGAGTTTGTTGGTTTCTCCATCTAAAATCTATCAGGCCTATGGCTCTGTTATACTTCTCTACTTCATCCTGTGATATTAATACATATGCAAAAACCTCTTGGACTTCAAGGGGCCGGCCTCACCCGGTGTAGGGGCTGCAGGGCATTTCCTGAGGTCTTGCGGACAGCGATGGCTTCATTAAAAACCCTCCACCCTTCAGCCAGTGCTGCGGCACACAGGGAGTTCTTCATTTCACCTTCATAGCTTTTTATTCTTGCTTTCCAGCTCTCACACTTTTTCTGCTCATGATTAAGGATCTCCAGCACTTTAAAACAAAGCTTTTCACCTCTAGATACTTTTCCAATCTCTGTGAGAAGAACAGGTTCCTCGTGGGCATTTATCTTACGATGCGCTCCCTGGCACCTCGAACAAAAATATTTTGAAACACATTCCTTTTCATCTGGGAGCTTTGTGAGTGCCAGGCAATCCAATTTGTTACGTGTTTCTTTTTTGAAGGCTGATTTTTGGCTTTGTACTTTGTGTCCCTTTGTGTGCAGCTGGCCACATGGTTTCATTCACTGAAACCGCCGATCGCAAAATTAGACAAATACTTTGACTTTGCCCCCGGCTTTCGTGGCTGCTGCACCTCTGAAGGCTCCGCTCACCTCTAATTACACGTCCGCTGAAGTCATGCAGAGAAGGAGCAGTGTAAGTCATTAGCCCTCCTAAATGAATGCGCGGCTGACTCGCTAACAGCGGGATTAGCGCTTGACAGGGAAAGCGGAGCGCGCTGAGGAGGGGTCAGCGGGTGGCTCCTGGTACTCAGAAATAATTGCCACGCGGTGCTGAGCGGAGCTGCTGCCTGCAGGCCGGGTGTGCTGCGCAGGGATGTGTCCCCTTCACCTCGCAGCCCTGCGCAGAACAGGGGCCGAGCCTGGGCAGCGCGTGGCGGGAGAGGAGCAGCGGGGACCAGTGCGGACCGGGCAGCGGGAGACGGGCTACGGAAGTACAGGGTGATCTCAAGCCCAGGGATGTTCAGTTGGAACCTCCCACCTAATAAACAAAGCCCAAACCTTTTAAAAACGCCTCTTTGCTTGATCTTCCATTGCCGTAGTATTGCGCGTGGCTTGACGCAAATGGTTGGCTTGGGGTTGTTTTGGTTTTTTAAAGATATTTAATTAAGACAATAGTAGGCATAGTAAAAATATTTGTCCTCTTCCCCTACCTGGCATTTTCTTATTTAAATGCATTTCATGATTCGGTAAAGTATCCACACTACAATGAGCCTTTCATAGATTAAAGTGTCTCCAGATAGAGTCTTCTCTAACCAGTATTTCACCTTTTTGAGAACACAGTTCCTATTCATGGAGTGTAACAGATCTGGTAGTTCAGTGGCCACTAAGAAAAAGTACCTGTGGAGGACTTAAAAATGGAATAACAATTACAAGATGTGCTACAAGGCTGAGCCAGGGCATTGTGGTCACCGTGGTGCTGTTGATGAATTACTGAACGGTGCTTGCTGAAAAGATGGCACTACGTTAGCAGAATGTCATACGGAATATCCTGTTCAGCAGCGAGAGGGGTCTGACAGTTGGGAAAGATTTTGGGTAGGACTTCCTGCTAGAATAAATACTCATCACGCTATTGAAGGCACTGCAGCTGTTCCCACTCAGATGGAGCAGACAAGGGCTGAAACGATGGCAGAGCATTCAGCACGCGCTTGGGGTCGAGCAGAAAGTGGCTCCAGGTTGGAACTGTGAGCAGCGATGCGTTTTTCTGTTGTGCTCTCTTGCAGTGCAGAACTTGTGTATCGACACAGGGCTGAAACAATTCCCAGCCGGGATCACGGGGGATTTCCAGGTAAGCAGAGTCTGGGGCTGGCTTTTATTTGGTTTATTGTTTTAAACCTGCCAACAATATGTGATGGAAAACTTCTTGGCCTATTTTGGAAAAACCGTACCATTTCCTAGCAAGTTAGCTCAGTCAAAGAAATCTAACCATAGATACACATTGACATCTTTAGCCCAATTTAAAGACAGATTTTGCGCAGCCATTTGAAGTTATCTGGTCAGCCCCTGAGCTGGTGATACAACCACAACGCAGAGCTGAGGCTGGGGGCAGACACAGCAGCGGTGGGGTGGTATTGCGCAGTGTGGAAAGGGTTTATATCCAAACATCACATGCACAGCTGAGCACGAATTCACATTAGATCAACTTAAGCCTCAACCACGTATTTCTTAGATATGGGTGGAAACAAGTGTTGTTCAGTAGTGGAGTACTAATATGGGAAAGGTTTTCATCTGGTGAAATGCATGACTTCTAAAAACCTGAATATGGCTAGGATTTCCAAAGGTTTGTTGAACAATAGCATCTGAAAACAGGCGATGATACTTTTAGTCATCTCTGTTATTATTAATGTCTTTTTTGGCCTTGTGTTTTTCTGTACCTGTAACGGCAAGTCAGTTTTGCCAGGGCACGCCCTGTACAGATTTTCAGGAGTGAAGCTAAGGACATGAATCCCCAGTCTGTCCTCCCGGCATGTAAGCATTTGAGCGCAGTGCGTGAGTGGCGCGGGTGAGGCGAGCGCAGGGTTGATAACGCCACCCTCAGCCTCCGCCGCCGCGGTGCACGGCCCCGCCAGCCCAGCTCAACCCGTCGTTGGGCTCTTGCACCGAGCGCAGCGCAGGGATTTGTGCTACTCGTGAGCAAAAAGGCCTCAGAGAAAAACAATGATGGGAAGGAAGTTTATGGCTGAGCCAATGGACGTCCCACAGATCGTCTTCCATTCACCGCGGAGCACTGCTTCCTCGTGTCTGATGAACTGACATCTGCGTAGGGTATTTGCCTGATTATTTAGTTCTCTGCATCACTTTGAGCAATGTAATCTCTGTAATTGGTACGCAGAATTTTTTTGAGTATGGTTAAAAGAGCAGATTCTGTGTGGAGGCCCCATCACGGTTGTTTTTGCTGTTGTCTTCAGACATCATGCAAAAGAAGTCTAATTTTGTGTGTATTCATTTACAGAGTTACCGTATTTGCAGCCTTGGAAACAGCATTTAGGTCTGCATGCGAAGGAAATAAAATGTCCTAATTAACTTTCTGCATCATTGCAACGGAGGTGGGGTGAAAGGCGGCAGGCGGACATTGCAGCGTCAGAGAAGCATCCCGAACCCACCCTGCAGCTGACGGGGAGCAAAAGGCAACGTGGGACGCTATGTGAGACGATGAAAATGCTGATAGAGGGGTTTGGAGTAGATAAGCAAATCTCCCTGTAATCGCAAATAAATCTGAGGCTTTTCTTGCTCTGTTCTCGCCCCATCCCAAGTCCGCCATGCTCCTGCATTTTGTTTCGAAAAACAGCCCTCAACCTATTTTTACACTTCAGGCAATAGCAGTCTGGGTGAAAACACTCCTCATTTGTTAAAACCCCAAGGGTTATTTCCTGGAGATAAGCGGGCGGCTGCTGCTTTCACAATGGCACAGCCTTTCTTCAATAGAAGCAGGGCTGAGCTATTTGGGCGGCGTGGTTTTAAAGGCTGCCCAGCAATCGTGCTCTGGCCCCGCAAACCCAGCACTGGGCTGGAAAAGCTCTTGCTCAAAGTGTTTGCTTTTGTTTCTTTGGGTTTTGTGGGTTTTTTCTTTTTAATATTTTTTTAATTATCTTTTATTACTATAAGCAACTGTATTGAAGCATGGATGCTACTGGTAGGTTGGTATTTCTCACCAGATTGTTTTTGCAGTGTTAGACTTGCTCATACTCTATTTGGAATTCCTCAGGAGGCTTTAATCCCAATATGTCTAAAGAGTTTAGCAACATTCATAAGGCATCAGACAGCCCAGTGTTGGCTGATGGAGCTTTCAGTGCCCACATCACAGCAGCAGTTGCCTGAAATATATTCAGCTGGTGAACAGGGACAGAAAGGGCTCAAGTATCTCTGCTCCCTGGAGAGCACCAGGCATTAGAAAGAAGTTTAATTTACTTTTTGTAAGCGAAAAATTTCAAGTGGTGACTCTGTAGAGCTTTGAAATGAAAAGATCTGATAAAGGTTTCTAATTGTCAAGAAGGCTGCAAAGAGAATGCTTCTGAAATATTGCCCTGGTCACCAAAGGGGCAGGAAAAGTGGTGGCTCCACATGCAGCCAAGGTTTAAATTAGAGACTTGGAAAAGCTTCCTAATGAAGTATACATACTTAATCAGGGAAGCTGGCTGCTAAGGGATGCTGTAAAATCTGAGTTATAAAGGACCAATTATACCAACACCTCTCTGGAACGGGCACAGCAGGATTCTGCTGCCATGCAGCGAAAATGGACTGGAAACCACTGCCATACTGTGGTGCTGGTCTTTTGTACCCCAGAGTCCCACATGTGCTCCATACGTATAGATCCTAAACTGGTGCTCCACACGTATAGATCCTAAACTGGTGCTCCACACGTATAGATCCTAAACTGGTGCTCCACACGTATAGATCCTAAACTGGTGCTCCACACATATAGATCCTAAACTGGTGCTCCCAGCTGGGCTGAGCGTGCTCTCAGGCTGCCTCGCTTCTGGAGTGCTGCCTGTCTGGAAGAATAATATCATAAACCTGAATTACGTGAGATCAAAGTCCTCTCACGAGGAAGTCATGCAGATTAAAATTAATTTCATTATTCTGAGCAGAGCAGTGTTCCCTGGGGAAAAAGGTGTCGTCTCGACCCCGCCGAGCTGGCGCCTCAGCTGACTTTAATTAGGGACCACTCTGGCCCATAACCGGCTTTTTTGGGGAGGTGATCAAGGATGAGGATCCTGGAGGAGAGGGGCGGTTTCCCTCAGCCCTGGGTGAGGTTTGTGAAGGTTCTCCCAGACACTGTGACTGCATCAGCTTTGGATGGTTCCCTGATCTGATCTGATTTCCTGGCGTGTTATACGAGAAGCGTGGCCACGCCGTTCACAGCTCGGATTCCCCTCTGAAAGCCGGAGCCCTCAGGGCAAAGTCAGTGCTGCTTCTCTGGCTTCTGAATCCTTGAGTTCAGTCTTAGTCAGGAGTGGCAAGAATCAGATCCAGCACTGTAAGTCAGCAGCATCCCTCAAATAAGACGCTAAAGCAGCTGTGTTGGCTCTAGAGCAGCTTAACTTTAGGCTTCTGAGTATGATGAATTATTGTTTAAGGAGATGTACTCATAATGCTGCTCCTTCCAAGCAGGTGCTTGGTATTTTGAGATTCCTGCTGTATCAGCACTATGTATATTTGGCACAGAAACTGCATGAATATTATAAATTCTATATTTAATTGGGTCTCACAGAGAAATCCTGTAAATCATAGTCATCCCATCAAACCCCTCAATATTAGTGAAAACTTTTTGTTTCCTTAAGAAGAAAAAAATCACACTAGTGTCAGGTATGCTCAATGTAGTTCTGTTTCCCATCCATTTCAGGGGTACTGTGTGTACAGCAAATTACTGCTCTCTGTGGGTAAGTCTATGAGCATCCAGATTTCTACTAAAATAAGATTACATCTCTATTAGACTGTCCAGAAGCTACAACATACTGTATTGCCCATACACTGAGGATACATCCTTGGGAAATTATTCCATACAAATATGCAGGGGACCAATTTCCTCCAATCTCTCGAGCGCTACAGTTGAGGTGCCGATTCAGCTCTTGGGGTAGAATCCATTTCACTTTGGATTTGGAAAGGCTGGTGCTGGAAATTAGGGAGCAGCAGATTTTTGTGTCACCGAATTATGATGTGGAGGCTATTTTGCAAATAACCAGTGCTCTGAAACTGCTGACTGCAGGATGCCGTAGGAATATTCGTATTATTGCCACAAATACAGAAAGCTCAGAGTCAACTCATCTCATCAGATGACAACACCACGTTTCACTTGCATGAAGGAAAAACCACCCCTGTCCTTATAACAATTGGGAGAATCCCTCTCAGTTGGTACAGCACCTGCAGCAGGAAGGGCATCGCGCCAGGCCTGTGGTTCATTGACAAACCAGATTTATAGCGTGGCTCTTTCTGAAAGCTTTTCTGGAGAGAAAACAGAGGGTATGAAATACTCCTGAACATTAAGCAAATGACTTTATCTCAAAGAAAAAGGATGAACTTCATCGTCTGCCATGCATGCAGCTATCAACACGCTCTTTAACATCTCAGAGATGGTTTAGTCTTATTCTCTGTACCACTGCGTTTTAAAATCACTGTTTCATTTTTGCAGCATTTATTGCGGTCAGTCGTCCTCTTTCTGAGGTTCACTGAGTTGTTTGACTTCCTGAAACCCAGTGGCAGAATCCACTCGGGAGGCCAGAGCTGTTCTTTGTGTTCTAAACATACATGCAAAGTATATCAGTTAAACAGCGCTAGATTAAAAAGGAATATCGATTATTTTGGGGTTGTTTCATACACCACGTCCTGTTTCTGGAGGAAGATCACCCGCCGCGTGCTGTCAGTCCCACTGAGAGTGCTGGGAGAGCTGCACGGAATGGTGTCTTGATAAACCAGGACGACCCTTAAAGCTGAAACTGGGGAAGCAAACCAGATAAAAACGTTTTCAAAACACACACAGCAAGCTCTGTAATGGAAGGAAAAGTTATTATTCTCACACACTTATTTTAAAAGATTGATGCAATTAAAGTAGATATTATTTTAGAACAGCTGAATTTCGTACCATGCTGGCTCCATTATTCATTTTTGAATGAACTTCTGTTTTTTTCCAGGTAAGAAGCAATGCTTGTTTTTCTTTACGTGCTCTTTTCATGTTTCCACAGGTACAGCTAAGACAAACATTTCCACCGCAGGAATTGATTACCAACCGGTCACTTTAAGCTGTGTGGTTTTCCTTCCTTGTAATTACCGGGTGACTCCTCCTCCATTCCAAAGAGAGCAGCCGGGCCCAATCCTGCTGCCCCGAGCACTCTGGTTTGGTACAAGGTACCAGCACTGGCAGAGGAGCCATCACGCTCTCACACTTCACCCTCATGCAGGAAAATAAAACAATAATGAAAAATCCAAAAATGTCTGCTTGCACTAATTGTTTTTGGTTCCCTTCAGATTCTGGTCCTGGTTTTACAATGACATTCAAGTGGACTTAGAGAGTTTGAGCCAGGGTCAATTTTTTGTTGTGTTTTTGCATAATGCCTTGCGAAATGAATTCCTAATCCCCGAGTCTGCCGGGGTAGGTCAGCTGCCCTCAGTACAACAAATAATAGGAAACTACAGGCTTTGCTCGTGTCAGGAAGAAATGAGGGATGGAGGATGAGCTGAGCTGCAGGGCTGTGTGTGCCCTTTCTCAGTAATCCCCCCGGGGATCTGTACATCACCTCTCTTCTCCTTGAACAGATCTATTAACGCAAAACCCAAAAATCAGCCAGAAAAAACACAGCACCAGTGTTACAGGGTTGAAATTTGAATTGGGATGTGGAAACAAGTCACTGGGAAGAAGTCTGTTGTTAATTGAACTGAAATCCCGCTTACAGCTACGAATCTTGTGAAACAGCTGAGTTTTAACTGTTTGAACACGGCTCTGCTGGCTCTGTGGGTTGGGGAGGCAGAGAAGGGGTCACGAAGGGACTGCAGGAAAACTTGGTGAGCGTGTGCCCTGGCAGGGAGGACAGAGGATGGTTTCATGTGTACTTATTATTAGTTACTTCTAAAAGAAACTGGTATTGAATCGCAAGTAATTAACCGATCAGATATATCCAGCGCATCCTACCTTCAGGTTCCACACTGCTAGCGTGGAGATTTTCCTGGAAATGATTTCATTTTGATACCATTCAGCTGGGCTGCTGCGGAACTCGAATCAAACGCATGTTGGGTTCGTGGAGCTCCTTGGATCAGGTGCTGTGGTTTCCTTTTGTTTGTCCTGGGAGGATTTCTGCCACTTTTCCTCCCTCTGGAACCCACGGCGCACGTTGAACTCCTGCGTCTCTGAACGAAGCTGAGCAGCGGGCCTGCGCGGACAAGAAAGGCGGCTGTTTATCTGAAAAAATACAAGGAAAGAGTAGAGAAACCCTGGTTTCTCCACCCCCAGTGCAATAAGGAGAGGAAAAGAGATCTATCTATCTATCTATCTATCTATCTATCTATCTATCTATCTATCATCTATCTGTCTGTCTATCTGTCTATCTGTCTATCTATCTATCATCTATCTGTTTGTCTGTCTGTCTGTCTATCTATCTATCTATCTATCTATCTATCTATCTATCTATCTATTTTTTCCCCAGAAAACTTGTCCCTTGTTTCTCAGGGCCACATGCAAAAAGCTTTTCCGTGCCTGTCCCAGAGGCCTGAAGGCCGGAGCAAACGTCCCAGATGATTGTGCTGTGTGTTCAGGCAATTAGCGCTAAGCTTTGTTTCTGGGTTCGGACCGCACGGCTAAACCTCAGCCCATATGTTACAATGATGCTACTGAAGGGGATTTGGAAAGGCACCCTAATTAAGCAGCACAGTTGGCTAGCAGGGAAATCAACATTGCGACTTACTATCGCAGTATGAGGCCATTTGGAGAGATGGCTTCATCTGGGAGAACGCGAGACGTTTGAATTTGACAGCTGAATTAAGCGAGCAAAATGGAGAGCACATATGCATAGGGCCGCGTTTTAAAAAACCCTTACCTTTAAGATGTAAACTTCAGTGTTGTTTGCAGCCCATCCATAGGTGTTCTAGAGGAAGACGTAATATGTCTGCATATGGCAAACATGATGGTGTCATCGATGTGAATTCAAATTCGCGTTGCCTTGCATTGCACAAGCAGAAAATCCAAAAGAACGGCCTCCAGAGCGCTTTGCTGCTGGGTGCACTCCAGGTAACACACGAACTGGCTGAAATGGGGCCAAAAGTTTACCCGAGATTTATATGGTTGATGCTCCGGTTCAACAGAGGTGGCAGAGTAATCCGGAGAAACGCTGCGCTGCAATAGCTCCTCATTGCTCAGGACCTACGGAAGAACAAGCAAATGTAAACCAAGACCCTAACGACACTGCTCTGCTGCTAGAATTGCAGTAATTAGGCCACTTCGGGTCACGAATGGAAGCTGTAAGCTGTAAAATAATGGGTCAGCAGGTCAAGTCCAACACGCATTAGTGCACAGCAATTTTCTGCTGCCCCAAATCCACATTGATATGGCAGCCAAATCACAACTGTAATTCAAAGGAACAGAGAAAACAAAACATCCCCTCACTGACAAGGAAAGAAAACAAACTGTGCAAAAGCACGGGGGGCACTGAGTCTGCAAAATAAGGCTGTTCTCGTCAGCTTCATTTGCTTAATCTTTAGCCCTTATCTTCACAAGAGGGTTCAGAATCAGCGCCACAAGCACTCACTGATACTGGTGCTCAGCCTGTTTTTTGAGATACCTCTTTTTGCAGTCTCTGAGCAATACCTGAGTTCTGTTAAATGCTTTCATACTTTCAAAGGAAAAAGAAAAGCACAATAGGGACTATTACAGAAGTATCCTGGGTGGCATTTTATCCTCTTCCTGTCACGAGCTGAGAGGCAGAAGAACCAGAAAAAAGAAAAGTGAGCCGTAAAAAAATGAGCAAAAGATGACACTTGGATCATTGCGTGTCACAAGTGCCATACAGGACCAGAATATTGTCTTCAGCGAGCAGTGACATCCATTTGTCGGTGTCTTCACCATTGCTTTACCGGGTCCATCAGAGCTAACTGGACACAGCACTACTCAATCATCCCCTGTCAATCACATCCTAAAAATAAAGTTCAACTGCCATCAAGTTATTGGAATTTTTGACTATCTTATAGGCTGGCCACCCTGTCATTTTAATTCCCTTCATCACTTTTGTGATACAAGCATTTCAGATGAATTTCAGTGTGGGATGCATTGATAGGCACTTCCACACAGGACCCCTCTCACCTGGCCGATGAGGTTAAAGCACGCTGGTCCCACGGGCAGTGACATCCGAGGTGATGCAAACCCACGGGTACGTCCTCTCTTAACCCAGTCAATGGAATCGCAGCCTTTAGCTTGAGCTCAGAGCAAGGCCCAACTGCCTGTGAATTGTGTTATCTTCATTGCTCCATCAGAAACTGCCATGGCTACACTTTTTAGTGGCAGCGAGATGACACAGTAGCATGGTTTTCCAGCAGCTAATTCATGGTTACGGTTCACTTGCACTTCAGAGGTTTCTGGAAACTTCCACAGGCTGGTGGTGGAGCTCCCCGTGTTGATGCCGTCTCTGGTCCCATCTCCTGCTGCACCTCTGGGGCTGAGTAGCTGAAAGTTAGCAGAGGATTAATAGCAGGGTATTGGCTGCTCACTGAGAGGTAGAGCTGAGGTTTTAACTGAGAAGCCAACTGGAAGCCATGGTGAGCCCTGAAGCCAGAGCAGCCCAAGCCAACAGGGCCGCTGGAAGGCAGCGGGAGCGGCTCTGGGGACCGCGCTGCTGCACGTGTGTGGAGCTCAGGAGAGAAAGGAGCATCCCGAGGGACGTGAGTCAGACTGCCTGAGCACTGCTGGGAGCCTGGACACTGCTGCAGCGCCAAAACCTCTTCGCCTTATCACATCCAAAGGTTATGAAAGGAAAATAGTGCAGAATGGCAGAGAAACAAAGGCTGATCCAAATCAATGCTTGGAAGTAACAGCTGACAAGGAGCATAATATATATGCCAAGCGCCCTCTTAGGAACAGGCTGATTTTGCGCAGACATTGCTCAATAGGCGATACATTCATAAAAACGTCACTGGGTCTCAGAACAGCATGGGAACTCCCTACTGAATGAGTTTCCAGGCACGACGCAGTGCTCCCCTTCCTCCCCTTCCTCCCCTTCCTCCCCTTCCTCCCCTTCCTCCCCTTCCTCCCCTTCCTCCCCTTCCTCCCCTTCCTCCCCTCCTCCATCCCTGGCCAGTTCAGAGCAGCCACCTCTCCACGGGGGTCGATTCGTTCATCCGTGTGACGCAGGCACCATTGCCTTGAGAGTTTCCAGGGTACAAAGTGGGAATAAAAAGCAGCTCCCTGCATGATTTGTGAAACATGCAAAATACAATAGCAATAAAAATAGTAATGAGCTCATTACAATAGAAATGGTCTCATTAGCAGTACAAATGCCAATCATATACGTGGCCAGGTTCCTGATGATGCAAGGAGTACTTTAAAGACCAACCCTCCCTGCTCCAGCAATACAAGTCCTATCTAAAAGCATGTAATTCTTCCATTCCTTGGGCTTCTGTCCCTCCTTTTGCTCCCCCAAAGGTCACTGTGCAATATATTAATTATACCTGGAAACGTAGCATATGGGGTCAGATGCTCAGCTGAGGCAGCTCGCATCCCTATGCACGGCTATAGGCAGAGGATCGCTCGTCCCGCCCGGCCTTTCAGCGCCACCAGAGGAGGGGAAGAGGACTCCATTTGCTGCCAAGAAATGGGAAGCATACGATGGGAAAATGTATTTCGAAGTATTTTAAGTGGGAGGAAGAAAGTTTTCATCAACATGCTGGTAATGAATCCAGGGCGTTTGCAGATGAACAGCAAGAACGGGGGTTATAAGGCAGCTTCAGACATACAGACGGCGTGTGTCCTGCTGCTTCAGACTTACCTCTGTGGAAAACACCAGAGGGCTGGCGGCATCTGCCTGTGGCTTCGTCTCTGCCCCTCGCTGCAGCCAGGGGGTGTGGGTTCTTGGCTTTCCCAGTTGCAGGCAGAGGTGCTGCCGTGGCCGAGAATCTGCTGCCCCTGGTCCTGCCGGGTGAGACGGCGCGGCCCGGAGATGGAGCACAGGCGGCACTGAGGAAACCGTGGGGAGGACGTTGCTATGGGGCCTGGAGGCCTTCGGCAAAGCAAACCCAGTTGGTCCCGTCCTGGCTGGTCCCAGGTGCCGTGCTGTGCGGGTGGGAAGCACACCCGAGCCCTGCAGAACAAGCTGCGTGGAGACTAATTGAAAAGAAAATGTCAATTTCATGCTTTTTCTATTAAATGTCTACTTATACACGACTTGAAGGCCAGAGTTGAGCTCCTTGTATCAATGTATTTATCTGGGTAAATGAAAAGACGCTTATTATTTTCATTTGATAGATGAGAAATGGTGCTGCAGGAAATGCAGAGCTGAATCCACAGCAGGACTGGCGGCATTTACTGGAGGCCCCAGAAGAAGCTCAGCGCCTTTCTCTGGGCAGCAGTGACCTGACGCTTCACCTTCCCTGCTGCCTAACGTCCACAACTCTTAGTCCGCACACAGACTCTCATGGGTCACTCTTTTTCTCATTACACGTTTAGGGATCTGATTTCACTGCACCTAGAGTGCAGGGGACCCAAAACCGCGGGCGCTGCGGCACCACGACCCCTCCACACACAAACGTCGCGGTGACCTGCCCTGGTCACACAAAAGCCTGCAGCAGCGCAGGCGTTCAGACTCTGCCCCACAGCCCAGGCGGTGCCAGAATTGCCAACCAGTACCCCGTGGATACACAAGTTTTTTTTCATTTGTAATCTAGGCTACTAAAAACGTACAACTCCATCAAGATCTGCAAGGTAATAACGAGCCACACTCTTCAAAAATGTACTTAAGGCTGAAAGTGATTAAAGATGCTCCAGCCTGCAATTACCTGTTACTCGCTGCTGCTCTAAACGGTTCATTTTTCACATCATTCCAGGAAGTTGTAACTTCTTGAAGCGGTGTGTCTGGTAATGATGGGCGAGCAGCAGCCACTGAGCCTCATCTAACGCTGCAGCGGAGTCAGCAGCGCTGCCTCCCGCGGGTGGTACAAGGGCAGAGCAGCAGCGCCTTCTCTGACCGCTCAGGGCTGCGGACCCCCCGCCGGGACTTGGCTTCAGAGAAATACCCGGTTTGGGAAGGCTGAGCCCTGCTCGGCGTGCGCTCCGAGACCAACCCCAGCCTCACGACGAGAGAGCGCCCAACACGGCTCAGCAAACACGGCGCTCGCTCTCGCTGGGCTGGTTTCAATTCCTGCCTCTCAGAAGCTGGCCTAGGAATAAGAAAAGGATTTCAGCAATGTATTTTTAGGCTCTCCACTTGTTAATTTTGAAATAGAGCAGCTAAGACAGGCACATCTGAACACTAAACCTCAACAATCTGCCTTCGCCTTTTTCAGACAACGAGACCTGGTTTTCTTGTTGCAAAAGTAGCGCCACTTCAGTCTGATAAATGTATTGGAGAGATACCACAATGCTTAAAGCACAGAAATAGAAATAAATAATAATAAAAATTGCCAGGCACTTGAGACAGCCACTCCATACCAGACACCGTAACTGCAGGGCCGCATGCTGCGGCTGGCCTGGCTGGCCTGGCTGGCCTGTCCGTGATCCAGGGCAGAGAATGAACCCTAACAATGTCTGTATCAAGGTCAGCAGTTTGTGACAGTGAAGAACATAACTTCTACAGACCCGGGTTCCTCTGGCTGCAAGCTGCCTTGCTTTAGAGACTTACCTGCGATATACAGCAAACATCAGTTTTCCGCGTGCTGGGTGAACCGCTGCATGTTCTCAGTGTCGCTTCCCGTTTGGCTGCTCAGGGTGTCACCAGGAGCTCCTCACCCCAGCCTTCCTGGGGCTGCTGTCGCCGCCGGCGGAGCACGGTGTGGCCACACCTGCTGAACGGACAGGGAGGACGGAAGGAGCAGTGCGAGCAGCACAAAGCTGGGTCAGGCACCCAGGGCCTCAGGCACCCAGGACCCCGGGCACCCAGGACCCCAGGCACCCAGGGCCCCGGGCAGCGCTCTGCGGGGCAGCGGCGCTGTGACGTGTCTGCATTTCTGATGGAGACAGCGCCGTGCTTTGCTAGGACAGCACCCACACACGGCCACTCAGTGCCTTTCGCTGTCTTGGCTGTGAAACTGAAAGCACAGAAATAAATCAATTTACTGCTGGTTCTGCTACGCGTGTTGACTGGGAATGAAAAAGCGCGCAGACACGTTCCATTGCACGTCTGGGCTCAGCACCACGCTCTGGCCTGGTCCTGTCCTATCTCCTGTGCTGTTGTCTCACTCATCCTCCCTCCTTCAGACTTCTCCGACACCGTGGTGCAATCAGCTGTGCTTCAGGTTCACAGCTCGCCCCACACGTACCTGCGGCTTCAGAAGTGGCGCGATGCTTCATTCCACTTTGGAACGTGATACTGTTTTACAGACGTGCTGTTTCATCCTTAAACAGAGCACAGTGATCACAGCTGCTGAGTTTGTGAAACTTTATCTCAATAAAATAACTGCAATAATTTTTATCTGTTTGCAAAGTACTGTGCACAGACAACACTGTTTAAACAGTGAATGACACTATTACTAATAATTAGCCCTGCTACTAAAGACAGGAACTTACCTTGATAATAATAATAAGCCTCCCCAAGATGACTTCAGCTCATTTAATCTCAATAGTTTATCTCAGTACTAAGGGGAAAGATGTTAGGAGCAGAAACAGAAAAAAGAAAGTTTTGCCTAAGGAAGACGGAAGAGCTGTGTCTGTCCTGTGCGACAGCCGTGGTGAGCAGAATAAACATGCCTGTGCACTCATCTGAACGAAAAAGCAGCCCCAAACCCCTAACCTATACATCACGTATTTACGCAAGGAAAAAAGCTGGAAAGGCGAGGTATCCTTTGGCCGTGCAGGAGGGGTGAGTTTCCCAGCTGGCGGTGTGGGGGCTGCAGTGCTAACAGCAAGGACCCGTGTTTGCAGGTTTGGGAAGTGCTGGGTTTTCATTTCAGAAACAGCATCCCAGCCCTGGCTTGGCCCTGCGCTGCAGAACGTGCAGCTGAACCTGCAGAAAACCTGCAGACACCGACGTACGGGTGAGGAGTTTGTGGTGGCTGGAGCTGCCCCACATCTCGAGCACAGTTAAAACCCCATGGGACCGGCAGGGACCCCGCAGGTCTCCCTTCCCACGCGTGGTCTGAAGCTGCCTCTTGCTCCTCCTCGTCCCGTTCGGAGATCTCTGCTGAGAACACAGCACAAGGAAATGAAGAATAGCAACTACCAGATGGCTGATGCTACCAATGTGAACTTTGCTGAGAGCTCGGAGCCTGGGCACCTCTGCCGAAGCAGATCGACTTCAGTCTCTTGAAACACAGGAACTGAAGAAAAAGGAGCTGCCCGCTGGGAGCCATGTAAATCCACAGGAGAGCGATGAGCACGTCTGCGCTGCGGGAACTGGCTGGAGAAAATCTCTGGCAATGTTTGCCACTCTTATCTGGGTGCTTAACATCCACCCGGCTCAACTTGTACTTTTTGGGCTGCCGGTATCAAGTCTATTGGCTAAAATGTCAGAGGTGCTGGCACACGAATTGATCTTAATTTTTTCCACAGTAGTTTGGGAACATTTCCCCAGTTATATTTTCCACCCTGACCTACATTGCTGATGATGATTCATTTTCCTTTTCTTTTTCTCTCAAAGGGCAGCAAACGGCAGAAGTTCTGCAGCGCCGGCCCGGGCTGGGGCTCTGCACCCGCACAGCACAACGGCAGCGTCGCAGCGTCGCAGCACCCTGCCCCGTCCCGCCTGCCTCCCGTCCCACCTGCGGGCTCGGGGTGCTCTGGGAACTCCAGAGGCGTAAAGTCAAATATATACTGAAACGCAGTTGCGTGAGTGCATGCGAGCGTGAGATGTGCCGAGTTTTCCCCCTCAGGGATTTACAACATATTTACTCATGTCATAAAAAGAGCACCTAAGCAGCTGGCACAAGTCACTCGCGGGTCAGCCCTGGCGTGAAGCTTCCTGCAAAGAGAAGATGAGGGCTGTCCCCGGGCCTTGGGGTTGGACAGGGATCCGTATCCTGCTCTGAACTCGGGTTTTAGAGGCCTGTGCTCCGCAGCCCCGTGGGTTTGCCCATCACGCTGCCCTTTACATACAAGGGGCTGACTTCGCTCTGCGTGGCCAGGGCACACGTGCCCAGATAGCCAGAAAATGATCGCTTATAGCTCCTGCCCACATCGGCTCCCACTTCACTCTCCCCAAGAAGTCAGAAACCCTCAGTGTTGTCTCAAACCGCTGGGCACCAGCGGGATTTTAAGCCCCGAGTGGTAACTCGTAGAACATCAAAGGAGTCCCGGTTTCCTGAGGTTCCTTTCTCCTCTCTCCATTCGGGGTCTGCTCACAGCTGATTTTCCGATAAGCAAATAAGCACAGCCCGAGCAGCAGGAATCCAGGGGCCTCCTGTTGGGCTGGGGCAGGGAGAGGCTTGCACAACGTCTTCTAATGATTTATATTTGGGGAGGAGGAACAGCACCTCTAGGAATTCAGCTTTATGGGATACTCTCATCCAGAAGAGATAAAAGCACTCACTAATTACTGCTGGGTTTTGTTTCTTTGAAGAATTGGGTTAAATCTCTTTTGAAAGTAGATGTCTGTTTGTGCTCCTTACATGTATAATTTAATTTGTTTAGGACTTTTTCAACTTTTAGGGTTTTGTTCTAATGATATCTGTGATTTTCCTCCTATTCTTTCCATCTCTGTTCTCCCCAAAGATACCAACTTTCAGTTTATTCTAGTTTTCTTAACTTAACAATGAACATCCCCAATTTAATGTGTCTTTTTTGGGGGGACCTTGTTTTTTTCCCCTTGAAAATTCATTCCCCTAAAAACAAAAGGCGGTCCTCTTACCTGTTGAATAATCCTGAGATGTATTTGCTTGTGGACATTGCCTGGCTGAAACTTGTATTCGTGCTCCATGGAGACAGAACTCGAAGCACCTACTTCAGACAAGAAAACAACTGTAATGTTATCATTGATCTGCCAAGCACTGCTGGGCAACATTGCAGGACAGAGAAAACTGGGCCGAAAGGAAACTCGGGAGGTCATTTAATTCACACATCTTCCCGAAGTCACAGCCAGCTCTGCCTACATCGTTCCTAGCAGATGTTCTTCTAATCTGCTCTTAAAAACCTCAGTGACACGAGCTGCACAACCTCCCATGGCAAGTTCTGTTGGTTTTCAATTGTCCCCCGTTAGGAAGTTTTTCCTAATGTTTAACCTAAATTTCCCACGTTAAGCCTGGAGCTTCTCCTCCTGCCCGCATTTCTTTGCCCTTGTTAAGCCTGGAGCTTCTCCTCCTGTCCGTGTTTCCTTGCCCTTGTTAAGCCTGGAGCTTCTCCTCCTGCCCGCGTTTCTTTGCCCTTGTTAAGCCTGGAGCTTCTCCTCCTGTCCGTGTTTCCTTGCCCTTGTTAAGCCTGGAACTTCTCCTCCTGCCCGCGTTTCTTTGCCCTTGTTAAGCCTGGAGCTTCTCCTCCTGCCCGCGTTTCCTTGCCCTTGTTAAGCCTGGAACTTCTCCTCCTGCCCGTGTTTCTTTGCCCTTGTTAAGCCTGGAACTTCTCCTCCTGCCCGCGTTTCTTTGCCCTTGTTAAGCCTGGAACTTCTCCTCCTGCCCGCGTTTCTTTGCCCTTGTTAAGCCTGGAGCTTCTCCTCCTGCCCGCGTTTCTTTGCCCTTGTTAAGCCTGGAGCTTCTCCTCCTGCCCGCGTTTCCTTGCCCTTGTTAAGCCGGCCCAGCGGAGCTCCAGGAGCACTCGTGCTCCTCCGCAATACAGACCCACTCTGACCAGCCAGCCCTGAGAGCCGTGCCCGAAGCCCAGGCCCAGATCAGTGCCCTGCCCGTGCCCTCCGTTGCTGTTTTGCTGTGTCAGTGGGTGGAAAAAGAGCCTCATGGAGCACATGCTGTGCTTGATTGCACAACCGTCTCCCCTTTTCACCCCACCGCATAGCAGGACAACATTCTCCCTTCCTGCTCTGGGTGGTACACTGAGACATTTATTGACCGATTACTTCTGTATTGATCACGCTGATATTTGGATGATGTATTATGAAAGAACTCTGCCCCCCGCCCTGAACAAACCACACAAAAATGAATAACCTCTGGTCTGCTGTGCAAATAAACGAGAGCTTTGGTTGACTGGTGCTGTTTCCTATCTGTGGGATGGGGACGCATGCGCTGCTGTTGACTCACAGGTGCTCCCGCGGCTCTATGAACAGAGCAGCTTTGCCGCTGGCCTGCTGGATTCATCTGGGGAGCCAATGAACTCCTTTACCTGACCTCCTATGTTAAAGGGAATGATTTAAAAATAAATACATTGCAGACCACTCTGAGACATCAACCTGAGGCGTGCTCCGCTTTAGTGTTCCCAGGTCTAGGGGTTGTCACGCGAGCCCATAAAACCGCTCAGTGCAAAACACCGTATGAGCAGAAACAGCTCAAGGCTTCATGGCCAAGCAGCTAAACCTGAGTTTCTAACCTCCCTGTGTGAGGGGGTGAAAGGGACCCCAGTTCTGGCAGGATCGGTGCCCCCGGCCGCTCCTCTTCCCCCAATGCAGCCGCCGCAGCAGCGCTGGCTTCCCAGGGCGCGCGGGGGCAGCGCGGATCGGCTCGGCTCGGCTCGCCGGGGAGGGACAGCCGGGCCACAGCTGCCCCAGCAACCGCAGGAGCTTTGCCCACCCCTGGCGCTGGCCCTGACTGGTTATTAGTATCCATTTTCATCACTAGTAGTAGTATTACTGCTACTGTTATAAATAACAATGGAACAAACTCCTTCTGAGAAGTGATTTTTTTGTGAAGTTGCTATGTCCTGCAGTGACAAAAGAAGAAATATTATCTCACTAACCAATGAAATTTTGTCATGATGGGGGGGACCAGGAGTTATGGTTGGATCAAAGGGGGTGTTGGAGTGGGACGGCACAGGGAGCCGCTGCCCCGGGCGCCGGGAAGAGCTGCTGCTCTGGTCCCGGAGCAGCCGTAGCCCCGGGGCACAAGCCCTGGGCCAGCGGGGTCCGCGGTGTGACCGAGCAGAGGGCAGGGCCGCGGGGAGGGTCCGTCACACCGCACGTGGGCACAAGGCTGAGCGCATTCTGTGACTGGGGCCCAATGATCGTGCTGCTGGCCTCAGGAAACCAAACGCTGAACAGCAGAACAACGTCGTCTGGGGCTGATCAAAGACTCCTTGCTCAGCCCCAGGTTGAAACACTTTTGGCTCGTTTGGTCCTCTGAGGGGGGGGAAGAATAAATTTAAAAATGGGCTATTTTGGACTGGACAAAAAAGGACTAAAGTACTGTGTTTTCTTTCCAAGTTTTGACCAGTTTTCTGTGTGAAACTGTTTTTCAACTTTGGCTCAAATAGTTTTTATCAAAAAAAAAAATGAAAAATCACATCATCTCTTGCTTTAACTCAACCTTGTTTTGGTTGGTGTGACACCGTAGACACATCACAAGGAGCTCATTTCCATCAGACACTGCACCTCTGGAGCATGGGAAAGCTGCTCGGCCTGGCTCGGTGCTCCGTGCCCCTGGGGCTGCAGCGTCGTGTCCCCCTGGGGATGGTTCAGGTCCCCCCTGCAGAGCCAGGATTGCTGCACCCAGGGTCATGGACGAGTTAACAACAGAAATCCCAGTCCTAAGGAACTCACATTTTGTTTTCACCTCCTGTTGGAAGGAAATAATGAGCTTTGGCCTGGAAACCCTGATTCTCTTCTCCAAAAAGACATTAAACTTCACCTTTCTGCCGATGTGAGGGTAGCAGATGCTGTGCTGAGACTGGAGAGCCAGAAAGGTCTTGACTATAAGAAGAACAGCTTATCGTATCTGTCCTAAGTGACAGATCAATAAAGGCTCTTCAAAATGAAGCCCTGTAAGTCACAGTGCATCAACAAGTCTGGAAGCACAGTCAGGGCTCTCAGGCTCACAGAGCAGGACAAGGGGCCAGCCCCATACCACAAAAACCCACAAACAAAGCACAGAGCCAAGAGAAAGCCTCATAAAACCAATAAGTTCATGGCAATTTCCACAGAAATAGCTTTAAAAGCTGTCATTGAATTTTTTGATCCTTAGCTCATCCTTCAGGAATACATAGAGCAGAGTCCAGGACAAAATAAACCCAAATATACTGGCAATATCCTTCTTACGTTATGTACCATGACACTTCACAGGCACCACCAGCACTCGGTCTGCAGGACACCCTGAGGTGCTGGGACCTCTAACGTACCGGTGCAAACAAAAGCCCGGTTTCTGTAAGGTCCGAGGTGCTGGTCGTGCACCGCGGCTCAGGGGCACAGACTGGCCCAGGGGAGGTGTCAGAAACAGAAACCTTGGCTAACAGAGGACCTTGGGCGGCCAGGCCTGAGCACATCGGAGAGCCCGATCAACTCCCCTCAGGGAGACCCAGGCAGTTCTTGGTCCAGACCCGAGTCAGGCCCTTATATTCCGCCCATGTAGCTGCAACTCACTTGTAGCATCACCCCAAGCAAGCTTGCTCTTCTGGCTGTCTTGATTAAAGCGTTTAGCAATCTCTTTGAAATACTGAAACGGATTTAATTATTCACATACTTGGGGAAAAGAAGCCCCCCTGCTGTTTCCCCAAAAATAGGCAAAATGATCCATTGCACAACGTAGGAGAGAACGGCAGGCGCCACCCCAGTCCCCTGTGGAGCACGTGCAGAAAGCCTCCCTCGCTCTGCAGGCTGTTACCAGCCCCACTCCTTTTTTTTCAGCAACGCTTGTACAACACAGCAGAACCCAACCCATTGACTCCCCAAATCCAAAGGGCAGAGCAACCCAGCCAGAGCCCCTTCCACCAGCTACCTTAGCAGAGCTGAATCACAGCGCAGGAGCTGTCCGGGCAGCCTGGCTCTGCTGCCCTCAGCGCTCCGGAGCCGCCGGAGCTGGGAACGGGCGCGATGGCAGCAGGACGGGCACTGCTGGGTGCTCCCTTAGGCAGAAACGAACGGGAAGTGAAGGCTCCTTGGGCTGACAACCCCAAACGTGCAGGTCTCTCTTACACCTGTTAGAGGACACGGGACAGAGCACAAAGACTCTTTTATCCACTTTGTGTGTGCTATGGGATCCCTCTAACTTGCACGGGGAGGATGGGTATCCTGGGTCGCTGCTCCTGACAGCACTGCCATCCTTTCTCCCTCTCTGAGCGTCCTTCCTCAGTTTTGTTTCTGCTTCACTTGCTCCTTTGTCCCCGCTGCCGCTCTTGCCCCAGGGTGTCCCGGCCCCCATCCCCTCAGCGTGCAGGGACAGGCTCCTGGACCCACGGAGCACGCAGCCCTTTCCCGGGAGAGCAGCTCGTTCCTGCCCCAGGGAGCTCCGTCCAGCCGCCGGGGTCAGGCTGTTGAACACCCCCTCGCCATCCCCGTTGGTGTTTTGCTTTACACAACCTTGCCCGTGGCCGGGTGCCATCTTACCAATCTGTGCCATGTGCCGCAGGTGCCCCTGTGCCGTCGCCTGTGGATCCGGAGCTGCTCCCTGGGCCAGGCGGAGCAGGGAGAACCAGGGCACAGAGCCCATAACGCCACCCGCCAGGGTCACGAGGCAGAAGAGGATTCCCTGAGCAGTCATGGTGCCGCGTACCAACAGTTAAACCGAGGTGGAGGCAATAAAGATGTGAAACTCCCCTTCTCCAGACAGAGCGTGAGTCAGCGGGGCCGCAGCAGGAGCGGTGGAGCGGCTCCAGCAGCACGGAGCGCAGACAATGGACTTGCCTCTGTAGAAATTGCATTAACTCCTTTATAGCTTGGTTTTGAGCTGAGAAATAATCAATAGAAGCCACAGAACATACTAAATTATGTTTTGCTTATTTTTCTAAAATTATGTACAACTTTATGAGCTTCTTGTCAGCACCAACTGCCAGAAAAGCAAGAGCAGAGCAGGAACCTTTGCTTCCCGAATTGGACCATCTCCAAATTTCTTTTGAAGTTGTGACATTTTTAAGACAAACACAGCCTGTGGTTCCTTTAATTTGAGTTTAGATTACTATTTCTCATTTTCTCAGCCATCCACATACCTCACTGCCGTATTCCGGACCCTTACCACAAAGGTGAAAGCATTGTTTTTAATCACAGTTTTCATTGCATGTTCCAGAAACGGGTGCTGTCGGTCGGGATCTGGAAGTTCGCAGCAGGTTTGCAGCAGAGCCATCCCGAATCACCTCCGTCACGCAGGCGCTCGAGCTGTTCCGTTCACTCCCACCCAGCAGAACGTTTGGTCCTGAGCTCGGCCAACGAAAGGCGCAGGTGAGAGGGGAGCGTGCAGTCCGGCTTTAGGGCCACGGCTCCGTTCTTGCTGCTCGCCAGCCTGGGCTGTGATTACCAGACCCCCTCACTTCGCAGATACAAACACGTTCATCGCGGGTGCAGTCAGCCTGGAGTCCCGGCCGACACCGGCGGCCGGGGAGGCAAAAGCCTCTTCCTGTTGCACAAGGGAACGTGCACAGCAAGAGAAACCGGTGCTGTGGCCCAGACGTAAATCAGTGCTGGGAACTTGCAATTAAGCCTTTGCTCCGGTGATGAGTAATCTCTGCATAATTCCCCTCTGGATGTTTTGGATACAGCAACATGTTTCCCCTGTAGCAGCAGATTTCAGAGGGTCTTTCCTACTAATTCACGTCGAGCCTAGTTTGGCTGCACGTCTGTCTCAGTAAAATGAAACAATTGCTCATATTTGGAGACTTATACATATAAACGTTTTTAGAATAATGAGCCTCCCATGTAAAAACATGTGTTTCTTCCTTTGTATCTGTTTTGTCATTGGTGGTTTTTGCAAACTTCTCAGGGAGCGTGTTGGCACGAACAATGCGTTTCAGCCAAAGAGAGCGAGTGCTTTCAGAAAACAAAGCTTTAGAAAGTCATAACAGTTGATTCATCATGGTAAACATCTGATTTATACATTTACTGTCCTGCCACTGAGGGTGTCTTAATATTGCCCAAGACTTAAAAGGCCAATAAAAACAGTTATAAACTTGAACAACAAATACTGCAAATGATCTATGTACCATAAGCTACAGCACAAAATCTGTTAGCAGGAGGGTTTGCCTACTGAATGACTCATCTCCAGATTATCATCTGCTCCGTGGAATTTCAGGTGACCAGGGAGAGAAAAGGTAGAAAATCAATCAAATACAAATTACTAATTATTCACCCTCGTCTGCCATGCACAGAGGTGACTGTTGCACCTCGTTGCAGGGAAAAAGAACGTGCACAAGGCCCAGGTTCACAGCTGTAACCTTTTCCAGCTGATTGCCCGCTATCTGCGCTCTGGATCGGAGTTGCAGAGACGTTTTCCGTACCCCACTGCCTGTGAAGAACGGCGCCCCAGCCCTGCCAGGAGCAGCTCTGCCGTCATTGCTTTTATCTCCACGCACCCCCAGCTTCCGAGCCCCTGTATGAGAAGCTTGGAGTCTGGAGTTAGGAGGTAGTTAAACTGACAGCGCTACCTCGCTGCAATTCGTCGCAAAACAATTGAGCTTCTATTTGATGTGGGTTCTCGGGGGCGAAACGCGGCGGTGCTGGGGAGAGGGAGGTCTGGGACGCAGCCGCGGGGCAGAGCCGCTTGTCTGCTTCTTTTTAACAAAGTGGTGAAAATCGCACAACTCAAATTCCCTGGTTTTGCTCAGGACAAGGAATTCATTTCGTAAATGAGACAGCAAGAGAGCTTAGAGAGAGGAGAGCTGCTCAGAGCAGGAGAACAGGCTCCTTTCTCAACAAACGGTGTGGGGCAGGAGAGGGTTTTGAAAGAGCCCCAGCAGCTACAAGCAACCACTAATGCCAACTATCAGTGTGATCAAACCACATCTATAACGCACTCCTAGGAAACAATTCTCTGTACTTTTTGTTCAACAAAGCAGTAAAACAATAAGACTTTTAATCTCCATTAAATAAATATCCTCTCTCCTTCTCACACGCTTGGCTGCGAACAATGCAAACGTGCGCAGCGAGGGGTCACGTTTCACGGCACCGATAAGATCAGAAGCGCCGCGGTTCTTATCGCTTGGCTCTGGGGTTTTGACCCATTTAGAGACCTCAGCCGCTGCTGCCCTGGGTGATTTACCATGGCTGTGCTGGGTCCACCTTATGCTGTCATATTTGAAACCTACACTGTACTAATGCATTTACACTCTCTAACGTTGTTTGAGTGCTGTCCATGTTGCAACAGCATCTCCTGGTCCCAAGCCCTTTGAAAGCCTTGGCTTGCAGCAGCGGTCACTGCACTCTGGCTCGCAGCTCACGGACCCCGATGGCCACACGTGGACCAAGTGCAGCTCCCCAGTTGCTCCCAGGGCCTCGGGGAGCTCTGGGTGTTCACGGGGAGCTCTTTCCCTTGCTGCGTTCCTGAGCAGTTTTGGCCATGACAATTGCAGCTTGGGGGCTGCGATCCGTTCTTCCCCTTTCAGGAACCGTAAACCCAAACTATTTACAGGGTGCCTAATGCTTCCAGCTTCCGTTTTGTTAAGGTCACATTTCTTTCCAAACAGTTTATTTATAAGAAGTTTCCACTGTGCTGCTCACCAGTTCTTCTGACTAATTAACATTTTTCCATAGCTAAAGGTGAGGAGGGCCAATTAAAAACAAGTCTGCCTTAGCCTATTGCTATAAGATAGCATACATAGATAAAAGCTCTAGTTGTACTAACAGTCCATAAAGGTGCCTTTACAGCTACAGTTACCAAACAAATAACTGGAGTCTAAGACAACAGGTGCATAACGGCTGGGAAGGAAATAGCGTAAAACGTTAGTGGTTTTCTACATGGACATCACCATTTTTATGTGAGTAGCTCATCCGATATTATAAATGCTATGTCCATGTATGACTGTGAAAGAATTTCCAACCATGTTGCTGTGTAGACTCTATTATTTTTTTCCTTAATACAGCATTCAAACGATTACCGATATGTACAGTCGCTTAAGTAACAAATCACTGCAATGAGAAATTGCTCAAAAAATGCTTTGCTATCAAATTATAAACCTAAGATTAAAGAGGCAAACCAGAGTTTCCCATCTGACCTCGAGAACATCACAGTAAAGGCTCTGCCATGGTTATAACGCTGCGACACAGCCACGTCTCTGAGATGAGGACTCTCAAAACACATTTCTGTTTGGTTTCAGTGCTCCCCCCCAAGAAATTCTCCATGTGAAAAGCCCTTTGAAGATATTTTAAGCAGCAAAGGGCTCAGGTTGTTTCCTGTCATCACAGTAAATGCAGGCGTGTGCTAGAGCCGTGCTCTCAGGACCCCGTGTTGTACCTGGGGTGGTGAGGCTTGCTGGGACTGCAGCTTTGTTGCTTTGCTGAATCAGGGCCTTGGACTGACCGGTGAAAATGAGCAGTTTGAAACGTGCAGGCTCATTTTGTTTTTTGTTAAGTAAGTGACACAACCCTCTCCTTGCTTAATACAGAAACTCATGAGCCGGGGGGATGGCTTCCTCCTCCATCTCCAAACCAACAGGGATGGCTGTTCTTGTGTGGCCTCCGCAAACCGGTGACGCTCATTTAGATATTTTCCACTCCTTTATTGTGCTTCCTCACACAGACTTTCCTACAATGACCTTTTGGAGCTGGAAACTCTGAACGTTGTGGGGAGAACATAATTTCCTGCCTGCTGCTGTAAGTGACCTCGGAACAGCGGTCCCGCACATGAAACGCGCAGCACGTAACGCAAGTGAATAGTAAGATCAAATGAGGAGTTATGGTGAAATAAACAGTGACTGAAGCAAGCTGAAGGGTCTGGTCCTGCAGGACAGGAGGAACTGGTGCTCTTTTTCTAACTCAGCTTTTATGTTCTGCTGGTAGAAGCAGAATTTCAAGTACCTCAAAGCCAAGAAAATAAGGAAAAATGAGAAGACACTGTCCCAGGCAAGGCAAAAAGTGAAACTGCAGAAGACTTCACCATTGCAATAGAACAGATAATATGTAATTTGTGAGACAGCTCTTAATAGTCACCACAAAGCACTTGGGTCCAGATGAGGGGGATCCCAGCATTTTATGCAACATTTGTGCAGTAAATAGGAGAAATGGGAAGGTCTATGCTGTTGTACCGAATGAGAAGCACAGTCTGTCTCCACAGGTGGGACAGCGATGGCTGCTGCCCCGGGAAGGGAAGGGCGCTGGTGGCCACCGAAACGTCTGACTGCAGCAGGAGGGATCCTCCTCCCTCTGCCCTGCAGCACCGCACGGGGCATTTCTGCCTTTCAAAGACTGCTTGGAAGAGCCCTCCCTGAATACAGATACCAGATAGGCACCGCAGGCAGATCGCTGCAAGCACACGTTGAGTCCAGCGCGTTCTGCTGATCAAATAAATGCATTTTGTCCAAGGGTGGATTTCCAGAGAGGCACATCAGGAGCATTCAGACACACGAGTTCCCGAGCACAGAGAATCAGCGACTCGAGCCCTGGCACTGGGCGGCCGGCGCCGCTCTCTGCGCCAGCACCAGCAGCTGTTCTGCTGCACCCGAGCGCGCTCCGGGTGCTTCGTGTGAAAGAGGAGAAAAAGGTGAGCGAAAGAATCTGTTTGCCATCAAAACAGAGACAAATTCAGCCATCTCACAAGATTGCTGTCATCAGCTTCGCTACAGCTGTTTTCCCTGCTTTTCCAGTACATGTGTGCAGGGAACAGCAGAATGATGAGAGATGAAATGACAGTGAGTGGAATGACAAATGCAGTAGATATTATATAATGAATATGTTCTTCAGAACTGTTTAGGAGCAAAATTTATCTTGTATAAATAAGGTGGAGAATTTCAGCGTGGCACGGGACCACTTCTGTCCATCTGGCTTTGCAAAGAAATTATGTGGGGAAAGAAGAATTACGCTTCAAGCAGTAAAACAGAACTGAAATGTTATCGATAAGAGCAAAACAAACAAGAATCCCGACTGAAGCTGTTTCAAAGTGTGGAGCTGTTCTGGGAAATTTAAAAAGAAGTGAGAACTGATGGAAATGAAAGAACTGAGCTTTGAATTTAGTAAACGCTGCTACTTGATTGCACCCATATGCAGTCACTGATGAGCTCCTGAGCAGAACTGATGAAAAATTGGATTGTTTACATGTATTAAACCAAGCAAATGGGAATCTGAGCTCAATGTGCCAAAAATCCTTGAGAATAAAAATCCTAGCAATAATTGCTACATTTCATGTGTCAATGGCGTGCCAGCAAGGACTCTGCATCAAACTCTGACCAATGGAAAAAGGATGGGCATGTGAAGCTGTAATATCACTTATCTACCAAGCAGGCCACCCGATGACTGACAACTTTAATTTCAGCGTGAAATTGGCTGACCAGCTGTTGAAACATCCGTCCCTTTTGACAGGGATAGTGGTCTCCGGATACTCACCACTAGAAACCTCCAGCGGCAGCCTCCTGCTCCACGGGTCTCCGTTTGGAGCTGCAAGGAGAGCGGCCTCAACCGAAATTACAGCTCCTCGGTGAGCAGGGCAGGGATCTTCTCGTGGTCCCTCGGCAATACTGTGCCTGCCTTTACGGAATGGCCCACGTGAAGATGTAGGTGCTGGAGGACTCTGCGCCCGGAGGACCAAGCGCAGCCTTTGAGGAAAGGGACCAAGTTAAAAACAGAGATTTTTTTCAAATGGAACTAATATGTGGATCAGGAAGGCAGATTTTTAACCAGGGCCCTTCCTGTGCTTTCTCACAGCCAAAAGCAGGCCCAACCAAAGGAAAAGAGCTTGGTTTTATTTTTGGGTTGTATGTATGCGATTTTTGGGTTGTATGTATGCGATCTTGCATGAGAAAGCTATGAGTACCATATAGTAATGGGGTTATAGCAAACATCACCCTTATGGCACCTGCACAGAAAGTTACGATCTGTCTCTTCAAAATAAATACTAACTGGGAGAATAATCAAAATAACTGTGACCGTTGTACACTTACTGTATTACCAAATACCCTGAGTATTAGCGTGCTCTCCTGCCTGGACAGACGAGATGTTTTAGCCTGAAAAAGCTGTGCTTTGGGGAACTAGGAGAAAGCGTTATCTCATTTTTAAGGTGCAGTCTCGTAGGACCTGACGTGGTTCTGAGCCTGTTGCACTGGAATGCCTCTGCTTATTTAGGAGCTTCACTAGCACTCGCCATCATTTAGTGGTCCTGATTTTGATATCTGCCATCCACTCCGTGGTGAGGGGCTGTTTGCAGCTAAACAACAATTAAAACAGAAGCCAGACAGCAAATTCCCAAAGCCTTCCCAATCAGCCTTGACTTGTGATCTGCCTTCCTCCAGGGCTTTGCTGCCAGAGAAACCACCACCAGTGCCAGGATTTGCACAGCACCACGTGCAGGTTTTGTTTTTCCAGCTGTGCACTTAACCATGCTGAACGTTCTCCACATCGGCCCAGGTGCTTCTGAAATATTTGGTTTTGCGGTGAAAAGGTCCATGGAGGACATCCCGCCATCCACCACAACAAGGGGCTTTCACCAGCCTGCGGCCGGGAGACCAACACAGCCATTCCACGGGTAAAGAGATGACATTAATAATCCCCCAACCCTGAAAATACATCTGTCAAAATAAAAGTATTGCTTATCAACTTGTGGCTATTAGGATCCTGACGGCCGTTGTGCTCCTGGTTTGGCTGCCCGGTGCCCCAGAGCAGTTGGAACCCGTACCCACAGCAGCTCTGGAGTGACTTTGCTGTGCCAAGGCAGGACACGGGGCACAAATGGCGTTTAGCTTTCCTAAGACGGCCAGCTAAACAATGGCCTGAGGGAATGGTAAAGTACATATGAAGCCTGAATGCTGCATTGACTTCTGGACTGCAACAGAAGGCTTCCACAGAATTGAAGGATTACCGCTAATTTTTATCCGAAAAGGAAAAATAGAACTGATGAGTCTAACTCGTACACATGGAGCATGCTGAAGGCTGCATCAGCCCAGAGACTATTAGCACATAATTAATTAAAATGGCTTGGCACTTAGGCTTATGCTAAGAGAGCTATGTGAGCTAATGCTGGCACACTTTCTGCTCTCATTACAGTCCTTGTCAGTAGGATGGACGCATTTGAAGCCATTTCCTGCTCTTTGTTACAGTATTTGCCAATAGCAGGAAAAATTGATGCTGTAAAAGTGAGAAAGCATCTCCAGCATTGCAGCGGAGGAATAAATTATTCTCTGGTGCAGATTATAATTGCAACGTAATTTGGTGAGGAAAAATCAGCTCCTCCTCCTGATGTGGTCAAGGGCACTGTTTTGTGGTTCTGTGAAGCAATGCTTTGATTTGTGGCGTTAAGTATCAAAGGATTCCCAAGAGCAGCCTCAGCTATCGTACAGACGAGCCTGGCTAAGCCTGAGGTGCTCGCTCATCCCGAGCTCCCGAGTTCTCAAGCTTGCCTGTCCTAGGACGCGCGCTCAGTGAAGTCACCGCTCAGCAAGAATCCGTTCTCTTTGCAGGATCAGACCTCCAGAGCAGATCTGCCATTGGTGTTTCCTAAGGGCCCGCTCCTGAGAAGAGAAGGGAAGGTGCGCGGCCATCCCGCGGTGCCTGTTCAATGGCGGGAACCACAGCTGAGCACCAGACAGCGCCAGGACTTGGCCGAGCGTCCCACCAAGACCAGCCTTGCGCAGCGCTGGGGGGTCCTGCCCTGGAGACCGGAGCAGGAAAGGTAGATGTGAATAGTAATGAAACAGGGAATTAAATGAAAAATAGCCAGGTTTTTGTAAACCTCACGAGAACAACTCTCAGCTTGTATTTCAGCGTGATCATTTAGCTCCTTTAGAAACCCAGTGAATCAGAAGAGGCTCTCTTTGCCAGAAAGTATTTCCTTCCCAACTATTTTAGTCAAAGACAGTGGAAAACCCAAAGGGCTCTTGCTTTCTCAGATCTGAGGACAAGGACTTGCTTTGACATTGCATGCGAAGGCCGATCACCAGTGGGGCTGCGCTGATACCCCGGCTCGGGCTCGGTCTGCAGCACAGCCATCGGGACCACGCTGGGGTCTGAGTGTCTGCACAATGCATGACGTGCAACTCTTCACCATTTATTAGTGTTGCAGCGTCAGAAAGAGCTGATTAATTATCAAGGATTTCTGCATAGCAGCCAAAGGGAGAGAAACGTGCTTTGAAGAACAGCATCACCCATGCTAGTCGTGTAGCAGAGAGCTAATTATTTCTGCCTTTGTCGTTGTTTCCGTCAGAGGGGAGAGTCTGGCATTCCTCCAGCTTCGAGTACTTCAAGGTAATAACGAAGAGTGCCTCGGCATGCTGCACGTTAGAAGGAGATTTAATGCGCTTGCTGAATATTGTATTGAGTTCCTGATTTGTGTCAGCAAGACCTGCTAATTCATAAGAAAAAGTGTCATCGGAACTTATTTTACATACATTTAGACATGGGTAAATTATGCTGGAGAAAGCCTGACTGCAGCCATTAGTACTCGTGCAGATCTCGTCTGACTTGAAAGGTTGCTGAGAAACCCACCGAGGCACAGCGTGCGGCAGCCTGCGCAGGCGTACCCCTCCAGGATCGCTGCTGCTCGTCCTTGAGACAGGCTCGCTGTTCTGTTCCTGCTGCTCCTCTTTGCAGAGGAACCTCCCCGGACTCCATCCCTACCAGCCACACTGCCCGTTTCTGTGGTTTCTGTGCAGGCTCCTGCATCTCCAGCATCCCCCAGACTCCCCAGCATCCCCTGGACCGCCCAGCATCCCCTGAACCCCCCAGCATCCCCCGGGCCCGCCAGCATCCCCTGGACCCCCCGGCAGCTTTGGTGCTGCTGGGAACAGCCTCAAACAGCTTTTGCAACTCCCAGTGGTATAAAACAAGCCACACATTTGCCATCTAAAAATCACTCTCAAAACATGGAGCAAACCCACTGACACAAAATACTGCTTTCCCATTTACCACCAAAAAGCAAAGCTACTGGAACCCGGGGACAACGGGACCCTCTGCCCTGCGCTGGGCACCGCGGGTCACACGGAGGGAGCGAGTGGCTCCTGTGGCTCCGTCCCGGAGTCTCCGAGGCTGCAACATGTATTTTGATGCCATGAAATCCCAGAACCCTTCATAAAATATTCATCGCTTTTTTAATGCCGCATCTTCTAATTTTAAAACTCGGGCCTTAAATAATTTAGCAGATTTATGAAAGAAAGAAAAAAAGAAAAAAAGAAAAAATAAGAGTCTCCAACAGACAAAACCCCCATGGGGGTTGTGGCACAGTTACTAAATTAAACGTAAAGATTCTCAGCGTGTTACTGGTTTCTCCTCAGAGATGTATAGCTGTTATAGCTGTGCCCACCCCTCCAGGATGCTCTGCCATCCGAAAGCCGGCAGTTCACACCGCAAAGGCAGGATGTGCCCATGGGATGTGCAGCAGCATGTTTGCAGGCTTGTGGCAACGCAGCTGGCGAGTCCCTGCTGCTGCCCTGCCATCCTGCGTCACCCAGCACCCACCTCCTCCAGCTGCCACCATCTCCTCCAGCTTCGCACCATTCGTCTTTACATATTATTCCTCCCTGGATGCCCCACATCCCTCCCACCCCACACACGTCCTGGTCACAGTGCCTTTGGTTCCCCGGTCTGGGTTCCTGTGTTACAGAGATGCAGACACTTAGAGGTGCAGAGCTGAGACCTTTCCTCAGTGCTCAGTCGCGTAACTAAAGCATCTACTTTGGTTTGAACCCCTGTGCTTTCAGCTTCCAGTTCTCGAGCCTTGTTGCAGTTTTTCTGTGCTAAACAAAAAAAGCCATCATACCCCAAACCTTTTCCTTGTATAGGAAATGCTGTCCCACAGAAGCAATCCCAAATAGGCTTCTCATAGCTATTTATACAATAACCAAGCCTTACAGATTAATTTAAAATACAAACCTCTCTAGCTATGCACCCGTTTTTCAAACCCAAGTTTTGCCCGTGCCGTTTGTTGCCGTCCAGGGCTGACTTTGCACAGGTTGCTCCTCTCAATGCAAACCAAGTTCACCCCTCGCTGCGGAAACACAGCGCGTCCCCTGAAATGGTAAACGCGCCAGCTAACTTCCCCAATTTCATTAACTTTTCCCCAATGGCCTTGCTTAAATAGACTCCAAAGTTCAAAAGACGAAACAAAATGAGGAATTGTGTTTTAATAATGCACTTGACAAAAGGGAGGAAAAAAGGAGTTTTCATGATTTGATACTGAAGTCATGGAAACTCCTGTGCCTCGCGGCTCTTCTGCCTTTTATAACATCAATAATTTAAAACTTAATTGTTGTGCATTATTTGCTTAAAGAAGATTATGACTCCAACATTTGCATTTATTTATCAGTAAGGGTGAGATAGCTCTTCCTCAGTAAAAATATATTTGGAAATTCATTCACCCTGCAAATAGAATCACCGAGTAGCTCATCTCTAATGCCACTATTTAACCACCGAGAAATTAAGCCTCCCTGTTCTCACATATGATGAGAAACGTCTGTTTATTGCCAAGCCATTGTGGTGAGTTTCCCGCGGTGCACTTCCAAACCATTTGAAAGGCGTATTTTGAGGGTAATCTCTGGGAATAGCGACTCCATTACCTTGTGCTTGAGCTAAGTGAAATTTCTTGGTTGTCTCTTCAAAGGGCAGGATATGGTTCTTAATGCCTTTCATTTATCAAGGAAATCAACCTCCCTGGGGCAGCCTGGGTGCAAGGACAGCGCCATCCCCGTGAGACAGCCAAGCGCACAGCCCACCGTCACCTGTCACCTCCGAAATGACACAGCCAAGCGCACAGCCCACCGTCACCTGTCACCTCCGAAAGGACACAGCCAAGCGCACAGCCCACCGTCACCTGTCACCTCCGAAAGGACACAGCCAAGCGCTCAGTCCACCGTCACCTGTCACCTCCGAAATGACACAGCCAAGCGCACAGCCCACCGTCACCTGTCACCTCCAAAAGGACACAGCCAAGCGCACAGCCCACCATCACCTGTCACCTCCAAAAGGACACAGCCAAGCGCACAGCCCACCGTCACCTGTCACCTCCGAAAGGACACAGCCAAGCGCACAGCCCACCGTCACCTGTCACCTCCGAAAGGACACAGCCAAGCGCACAGCCCACCGTCACCTGTCACCTCCGAAAGGACACAGCCAAGCGCTCAGTCCACCGTCACCTGTCACCTCCGAAAGGACACAGCCAAGCGCACAGCCCACCGTCACCTGTCACCTCCGAAAGGACACAGCCAAGCGCACAGCCCACCGTCACCTGTCACCTCCGAAAGGACACAGCCAAGCGCACAGCCCACCGTCACCTGTCACCTCCGAAAGGACACAGCCAAGCGCACAGCCCACCGTCACCTGTCACCTCCGAAAGGACACAGCCAAGCGCACAGCCCACCGTCACCTGTCACCTCCGAAAGGACACAGCCAAGCGCACAGCCCACCGTCACCTGTCACCTCCGAAAGGACACAGCCAAGCGCACAGCCCACCGTCACCTGTCACCTCCGAAAGGACACAGCCAAGCGCACAGCCCACCGTCACCTGTCACCTCCGAAAGGACACAGCCAAGCGCACAGCCCACCGTCACCTGTCACCTCCGAAAGGACACAGCCAAGCGCACAGCCCACCGTCACCTGTCACCTCCGAAAGGACACAGCCAAGCGCACAGCCCACCGTCACCTGTCACCTCCGAAAGGACACAGCCAAGCGCACAGCCCACCGTCACCTGTCACCTCCGAAAGGACACAGCCAAGTCCACAGCCCACCGTCACCTGTCACCTCCGAAAGGACACAGCCAAGCGCACAGCCCACCGTCACCTGTCACCTCCGAAAGGACACAGCCAAGCGCACAGCCCACCGTCACCTGTCACCTCCGAAAGGACACAGCCAAGCGCACAGCCCACCGTCACCTGTCACCTCCGAAAGGACACAGCCAAGCGCACAGCCCACCGTCACCTGTCACCTCCGAAAGGACACAGCCAAGCGCACAGCCCACCGTCACCTGTCACCTCCGAAAGGACACAGCCAAGCGCACAGCCCACCGTCATCTGTCACCTCCGAAAGGACACAGCCAAGCGCACAGCCCACCGTCACCTGTCACCTCCGAAAGGACACAGCCAAGCGCACAGCCCACCGTCACCTGTCACCTCCGAAAGGACACAGCCAAGCACACAGTGCACTGTCACCTGTCACCTCCGAAAGGACGTCACAGGCTGCGAGGTTCAAGTACGGCTTGCCCTTTGAATCAAAGACACACAGAGCCCTGAGGTTTATTTGAGCCTGATGGAGGGCAGGGGAAATAACTACTGAGCATCTCGAGACTGCCCCAGGACTGAGACCACCGCCATAAGTCTCAAACCCAGGGGACACTTGTTTCTGCTTCCCCGTCGCGCTGTTCCGGGCAGTTTGCTCTGGGGACCGTTCTCTGCCCTCCACTCAGGCGGGCGCCCTGCAGCTCATCGCTGGTTCTGCACCCGGAGAGTCCTCCCTGAGCCCCTCGGCTTTCAGATTACACCTGGAAACCCCATCCACCATTCATTATGAGGAATTCTGGCGTATTCAGAAAAAATGAAGGCTTGACTTAACTTTCCAAAACCACCAATTGCATTCCCGCAAAGTCCCAGGAGTTCCCACCCGATGCCGCGATCGCCATCGCAGCAGCGCAGACTGGGGAAGGAGAATGGTGCTTTCAGGATTAGGAGGTAAAACGTGAACTCTGCTGGGATTAAGTGGCACAGAAAATTCATCTGCTGTTTTAAATCTGGCGATCTTGTACCATAGAGCGCTCTTGAGAGTGCTCAACTCCTATAGACCATTTCTATACTTAGGCACTTTTGAACATATCCCTGATGCAGGAAGGTGAGCTCTAGGGACCACGGCCCTGGTGCAGAGATATGGAAATGAGAAAAATTAATAGCTTTGAAAAGTTTACAGGTTCGAGAGCACCAGCAACCTGTGACACGTTTGATGAGGCTTGACTGCGAGTGTTCGCATGCAGAACACAACGCTTCCCACTGCCACGCTGCGCACAAATGTGTTCGTAGAACTCAGTGAATCCAGCTCTGACAGCAATTGGTCTCAGCGCCTGATCGTACGCTGCACAAAGCCAAGTCACACCGAGCACAAAACTAAAGGCTGGAATTTCTGAGGTTCCTGAGGCCTGTTCGGGCATCTGTGCAGGCTTTCAAAATGTGCATTAATGAGACTCCAAGGAACACTGAAGAAATGACTCCCCAGACCGCAGGGTATGATCTACTGGGAATGGATTTGTGTGTGTTTGGGTGGTAGGTGCACTGTCTGCCCTCTGAAAAGAGGCGGCCTCAGCAAATTCTGCTGGTTACTGAGCTGGAAGAGAGCATGAAGCTTGATTACAAGCATCCATAACACAAACTAGAAATCCTCAGGGACAATAAACGCCCATAATAAAACCTGAATCGCCTTTAGGGAGAAGAATAACCAATGACGTTCAGAACACCTCATGTTAGAGATATGTGAAAGGTGGCAACCTATCTGCCTGCAGACAGGTGAACTGTGATTAACAACCGGGACTCGCTCAGACTGCAAACGCCCATTCTGGATGAGGATCTCTCCTGCTGCCTTTTTCCTCCACACAGTGATAATACCCGCAGAGGTGTCATGAGACAATCTTGCCCCTGGCGCAGAGCTAACAAGGATCATTAAACCCTGATGAACATCCATTTAAATTGATCTTTCTTAGTGAAAAATTTGGCTCTTGTCCAGAGCAACCGCTTCTGAACGCTCGGCTTGCTGCTCTGGTCTAAGGAGGCTGAGCAGACAGGGCCAGACAAACTGAACAACAGACAGGAGGCAAAAATAAAGAGGGAACCCGTGAGCAAGCAATACTGCAGGTGAAGGGCAGTGCTGTGGCCATCGCAACAAACACAGGCACGGTGGTGCCCAGACACAGCACCACAGCACCAAAACTCAACCCTCTGCACGCGCCTCTCTAGGGAAAGGGCTGCTGCTCTGCAACACTCACAGGACATGAACCGGTGAGCAGAGAGATACAGCCTATTGACAGAAGCTGTCGTTTGAGAGACATAGGAATTGGCAGATGTCCGTAGCTTTGACCTCAGACTGATGCAGAAGCGTGGAAAGTATGATCCCATCTGTGAAAGTCCACAGAACGTGCTGCTGATGGCCTCGGAGAGTGCCGAACACGTTCTGCTCAACCTCTGCCACGCTCCTCGCACGCCCGCGCGGCAGCGACACCGCGCTCCACGGAGCGCAGAGCAGCGCAACAAAGCAGCTCTGTTAACTTCAGCCCCAACACAGGAAACACTAAATAAACCCCAGTAAGCCCGCTAGCATTCCCCTGCATAGTTAGTGTCTATAAAAGTACTCGCATGTGTTTAGCAAAGCATTTCATTAAGTGGAGCTGGGTGGTAATATTTACCCAGCTAATGCCTCTTTATTGGCAATTGATTTCACTTGTACAATGCTCTTTTCTTTTGTTTTTAAAGTCCTGTGCTTTTATCACTAGACCTTGTTCTTAAGAAGGATCTAAAGTCATCTGGAAAATGACTGTTATTCCAAAACCTAGGGAAAAATTACCTGCTTTCTCGATAGCCAGCACTATTTTCCTGGTTGTAAAGAATACAGACTGCCCTAGAATCAGAGCCAGTCTACAATCTGCTGTACATTAACTTACATTTCAATGCCAGATTTTCACTTCAGCAGATCTATCATCGGTCTCACCTGGTCATTCACAGAGCGACACTTCACCTTCATTATTTGCCAGCACAGATCACAAGTGCAAGTGGAGCATTATCTCATTATTGTTTTAGGGAGAGCAAAGCAGTAAAAAAAACACCTCGAAATCCCAAAACGTTGTTTGGAAGCAGATTTGAAGGGAGACAATGCTTGAAGGCTATTATTTGTGCTCACTTACGCTGACCGTTCAAAAGTCACACACAAAGAGCACAGAAAGACCCGAGAGACCTGACCCGAACACCAGTGTAGAAGCTTACACTGAGCTTTACTGGGATCTAGATCAAGCTCAACACTGAATTAATTTCTGGGTTGTTAAAATGTTTATCCTTGACTACCATTCATGTTGCACCATATGGTTATCCAAACGTAATGCATTTCCATCTGGGTGTACGCATGAGCTGAAGAGGGTGGTTTTTTAATGGGTGAGAAGATCTAAAGGTACAGATCCAGTGCACCCGAGTGCTACAAGCCTGTGTTACCCTGGTACGTCTCATAAACGGGTGTGTTCTTGATTTTTCTCCTTGTTTAATTTCTTCCTAGCGCTACCGGATGATATTTACTTGGTGCCACTTCCCAGACTGTGAAATAAAAGGATGGTCCAGCTGGCAGAAAATACCAAACCAAACCAACCAACCAACCCACCAGCAAAGCCAATGAACACAGAACACCCCACGTCCGTGTCACACGCCCCAGAGCTTGGCTGGAGGCTGCGGAGCGAGGGGCAGGTTTGGCCTTTCTCCCTCCACGGGTACTAATTTGGGAGACACTTTCATTTTGCAGTTTCCAGTGCAAACAACGCGCTCCTTAGAGAGGGAGGATCTGAGCTGCAAGAAAGATCTCGTTATGCTCTGGCTCCATAAATGGGAGCTTCGAAAATCAACAGAGCCTTATTATATACGGAATAAACAGAAAAGCCATGAAGGAACTCACTGTCTGTTGTAGATTCATGAAGTGAGAATGGGCGCTGATTTTCCAGCATAGGGGTCATTCACCGCTTCAAAGCTGCTGGCTCCGCAAAGAGCGGTGACACAGACACCCAGCACCACCGCCTGCAAACACAAACTGGGAATGGTGGGAACACGAGGAATCTTTTCACCCAGGAGTCGAGAGCCCTTCTCTGTCACACTGGAGCAAATCATCCACACTGGTTTAGATGTTTTTGACCAAAGGTTGGAAGGGAAGGGAGAAAGCGTAAAATGCACAATAAATTACATTTATTTATAATTCTGCTTTCGTTTAGAGCCCACTCCATTTCTACCAAAAGCCCTTGGCTCAGAAGCATAGCGCACAAGTACTCAAGGAAAAATGTAGTATACAAAAAGTAGCCAAGATTTTTTAAAGTGACTAATGATTTTTGAGTGTTTAAATATAAATAACTTTCAAGGGAACGTAATTTTCATAACCCTTGAATAAACATTTCCAGCTTCTCTTAGAGCAGATTCTGCCCTGCAGTATGGAGGTACCCTTATAAACCTGGGCAAGCTGCTCATTTTTCAGTTCCATATCTTAAACTGAAGAGATGTTTTGTCCTCCACGAGTACTCTCAAGCTACTGTCCTGCACAGCGTGAGTCCCCTTGAGATTGCTCCAAATACCCTTACAAGGGCATGGTATTTTCTTCACACAGCGTCTCAACCACTCTCTTCAACAGCCATGACATTTAAAAGGTTATTTTTCCCATTGAGCTTTGTTGTTTTTCTTAAAAAATAACAACAAATAGGTATGATGAATGTTCTGTAGTGAGGTTCTTGTCTCTTTCGCCAAGTGTCCCTTCTTTTGATAAGATCTTCTACTATATCCTCCAAGCTCCACCCTCCACTTTCTACCTCCCACACTTTAATGCCAGTTCATGCATTTATCACTTTGCCTTCTTTCATCATCAGTTATTCACCCACTACTGGTTTTGCTCCCAAATATCCTCTTTCTTGGTTGTCTGACCGTGCTGCTCCCAGATACCTTCCCTTCTCCTCTTACTCCACGTCCTTCCAACTCTTCCTCCCTCCCAAACCTCTTAATTTCCACTGCACTCCAATTCCTCCTCTTCTCCAGCCCCCTCTGATCAATTATCTTCCCATAGTCTATGATCTTCCCTCGCAATTTCCCCAAATAATACATGGACTGATAAGTATTTCCATGCCCTATCCATCTTGTGTTTGTGACAACCCCAAAACGAGTTGCCTTGCTCAGCCATTAATCCAGTCTCTCTGTGGTCTTCTATTATCAATCCATGCTGCGCCATCCTCTTTGCTGTCAATCAGCTTTTCTGGGTGTGAAGAGCCTGATTCCTCCTCACTTTCCTTTATACCGCCACCTTCACTCCCAGTTGCTTCAGCATCCCCTTGCTTGTCACAGTTTTCTCCCACAGCCATGTTCCTAACCAACCTTTATCCCCTTGAGCATTCCCAACATATATTCCGACTCATAGTGTTATCACTATGTTTCAATGTTCATATCAGGGGTAGGAAGTAACCAGCCCAAGATAAAAACAGAGCAGAAATTCGGGGGACGGCTTGCGAATCGTGCAGCTTTCAGCAGCCATGGGCAAGGACGTTTTGAAGCTGCTTTGCTCAACCAGAAGTCTGGAGGCATCTCCCCTGGGATGTTAATTGAGGAGCTAATGCTGTCTGGCCAACAAACTCTCTTTCCTGGTCTCTGCCCAACAGACACAACTTGGATATTATCCCTCAGTGCCTTGAAATCGGAGCATGCTAAGCAGTCATTTTCCCTCTTGGTCAGGTTTTAATTCAACCTCCCTGACCACAGCAGGTGGTGATGTTGGAATCTGGTACTGAAGAGGCGCACGTTGCTGTTCTCTGGGGATGCTGCATTCGTGGTCCAGCAGCAGCTGCTCAGTAATACCTGTATTTTTCCCCACTCATTTTAAGTGCCTGTTTAGCACAGGGCATTGCTCCCCTTTCAGTCTGTCTTTATTTGCTCGTTTTTTATTTGCTTCATCCTGCATTGCTGAATTTGCCATTCCCCAATGTCCTACTAAGCTCGAACCTAAATTTGCACATTCTTGTCCCCGATTCCCCTCCAGCCACTGCCACTTGTGCAGAACAACGCAGATGTGCGAGGAGCACGTGGGGAGGACAGGGACAAGGACATGAAGAGTTCCCACGTCTCATTTATTTCTTGGTTCCAAGCAGGCAGGGCTGAGGGGTCGCAGGTCCAGCTGCATTGCTCAAGTTGCTGGCCAGGTTCACGAAGAGCCAAAGAGCAGGAGAATAAAAGAAATGGGAATGGTGCCTCACAACAAATCTGTGTAGTGAGAAATCTTTCCAAACCAATTTCTATAGATATATTTCACCAAGGGATCCTCATCTGAGTAATAACACAGTCTAAGAAAAATCAATTTCTCCATTAGGAGGTGAGAGTCCGGGCCTCCATGTCCCTCTCCCAGAACAGCTGCTGGGGCTGCAGCCTTGCTGAGGAATCAAACACTTTCCATGAGCAGCGGAGGAGTTGTCGATGCAAATCCCACGTCTGAGGGCCCACGGAGGCCAGGAGGGTCAATGGGGCCGACAGCGAGAGCGCTCAGACCCGTCCTGCGGCTCTGTGCAGCGGGACACCCATGGCACCCTGCCCGCGTGAGACAGGATTCCCCAAGGAAACGGCAATGGGAACAGCAACAGCCCCTTCTGACGTGTCATTGAAGGTGTAACAGTGCTTCTCACGGACTTTGTAGACCTGTTTCTTGACTATCTTTTAGATGTTGGCTTATCTATTCAAACATAACAAATGGAGCTCTTTTGTTTGCCATTTTTTTTCCTTCTATTTTTATTACATATTTATATACTATAGACTGTTTTCTTCAGGGAGCGGAGAAACGACATTGAGTCTATTCAATAAATCGTTCCAGAGTAAGCAGCCTGCTATGCCATGGAAAATGGGATTTGTCTTCCCTTTGCGGGTGTGAGGTCTGAAGCCCTGAGTGTGCCCCGTGCCTCCAGAGTGTGAAACCCCAACACAATTCTCTGGTGCTCCTGGCGGGAGGAAGGGTTTGTGCCTTTTACCTCAGCCAAGTCACCCCCGCAGAAAGACAAAGAGGGATTTTGCAGTGCCTTTCTCAGCCATGAGAACCAATGTCAGGTCCGTTAGCTTGATTTTGATATTTCCCAATTTGATTAGAATTGCTGACAGTTGGAAAAAATGTCCTTGGACTAATAAACATGATCATAGTCTTAGGGATTACAGTATAGATTTGGTTTCTTGGTTCAATAACTCCTGTGCCATGAGAGAGACACTGAAATCTGTGGGAGACCTGAGCGTGGTCTGAGGTCATTAAATAGCCCATGGATGCGTTATTTTACCTGTTTCACGTCTCCCTGTCCACATGAATGCTGTTGGAATGAAAGTGATACCAGCTCCAGATACAAACCTTACATTTACAGTTTTGGAGAATGTTCCAGCTCCCGGTTCCATCTGTGCAAATCAAACCCCTTGGTTGGATAATGCACAAGACCTTATTAAAAAATACTAAGCTGAATTATATGCAAATTAGGCTTTCATTGTCTTTCATCTCATAAAGGCTAATAACATTACAGATGACAACCTTCTTATCAAAAATAGTTTCTAATACAAATTGCCTTTGACTGTATTTACAATGTCACTTTTAATCAAGTGAATTGTCAGGCTATTGCACTTCTGCAGTCTTTATTACATAAAAATGTAATGAAGAGGGAAGCGGGTACAAGTGCTTTTGGCTTTAACTGGCTGCCCATTTCATACCACTTACAACCTATTCAGTGAGCTTATACTTCTGTTCTTAGAAAAACACTCGATGTAGATGTACGGGTTCCTGAAGGAGACAGCATGCAGAAAAAGCTTATTCCACTTACCGAGACCATTTGTCTTTGTAATTACACCTACTTTTCTTACTCCTATGCAATTAGTAAATACACGCTAAAAATAACCACTTGAATGCCAATATGGTCCCTGGCTGTTTCTCTGTTGTGTCACGTTTAGCTCAGTTCACTGTTCCATTTGTTTGTAGGTTAACAGCTTTACTCAGGCGGTTTTATCCCTGCAGGTGCGTTTCCACCCAGCGCGTACCCTTCCCGTGCTTGCAGGCAAACAGATCCGCGTGTTTCACAAGCCTTCTCCTGTCTGCACTCGGCTGCCAGAAACATCATCGCAGGAAAAGATGTGCCAAACAATAGACAATATTTTGGGGGAAAAAACCAATGTGATTATAGAAACAGTCGTGCGCTTGCCCCCCTTGAGCCTTTTAATTCACAGAAGTCTAATTAGGGAAGACTTAATGTATAGCATACATAAGAAAGCTGACACTTCTAACAAAATATGTTCAGTACCATTTTCTTCATGCTTCATTAATAAAGAACAAAATGTCTCTAGACTTTCTGTAACATATGCACAGAGAGATTTCAAACCAGACTCAGATTCTTTTCAAATGAGGCTTATAATATACTCAAGCAATAACAATGCATTTTTTTATTGCTTTGCTTGTAAAGTTGTTCCCATGTTCTACTAGGACAAAGTTATTTGTCATTTTTGCAAAGCGTAAGTCGTTACTTTGATGGGTTTTAGGAACTTTCAGCTATCAGCTCAAGGTTGAGCGTCGCCTACAGCAGAGCTGAGCCCGGGGAGCTGCGGCGCGGGAGGAAGACTGCTGTACAAACTAGGGCTTCTCATACAAATGAGAGACACAGGAAAGCAAAGTTTTGATTAATCTTCTCAATCATATATCACGCGTAGGGCTCTGTGCCATCAGATGGCAGGAAAGCTAAAGGGATTTCTAGCTCTTCCACATTCGCTTGTCTTGCTCAGACTACAAACAAACCAGTTTGTTCATTGGATGGGTCTGAAACAAAGAACCTCCAAGAAACAAATGCAAGCTGTACGATTTCTACCTCAGACTGTATAACAAACCCAACGATGTGCCCTGTTCTGTCCAGTTTCATCACCTACGTGCATTGTGGGGATGTAGCAGTCCCAGCAAAAGAAACGTCTGCCCTGATACGTGGGACAAGTTTCCCTTCTCATATCCATTTCCAGAAGGAAGGAGCTGGAGGCAATTCCTTGGGTTTCTTTCACTGAGCACAACGTTCCTCTGGGTGGGCCAAAGGGAATCCAAGTGACCTCACGACGCTAAAACAACCTGGGACAGCATTTGCCCAGGAGATGGAGAGCAAGCACAGCTGGCTTTGCAACGCGTGCCTGTGCTCCTACGGTGAGGCGCTAGACTGCGTTATAAATATTGAGACATCAACCAACATCTACACGTCGCATGTAAGCACAGAGGGGAAAACTGCGAAGCTATTTAAAGGTGTCAGTGTATGGATTTGTAAGCAGAGGTTTGGATATAATTTGGTAGCTATTTATTTCTTGTTAATGTTCTTGATGGCCTGACGTGCCACGTGATGCAGATCCTATCTGGTGGGTAAATAGCACCAAATCAGTGTTTTGCAAATACAGAATATTTTCATATTTGGTTAGTGAGACACAAAGGCTTCCTAGAGTGAGCATGCTATTAAAATGCTAATAAACTGTATTGGAGAGAGTTTAGTCAGACCTCAGCAGGAACATACACCATTTACAAAGATCTAGATATATGTTTTTAACATAAAAGGGTTTTCCTTCCCATGGAACTGTAAGAACCTTTAGAAGAGAGGTAAGATAATGTGATAAGCCCCATGAGAATGAAGAGAAAATGAAATGAAGGGTTAATGAATGTAATTATGTTGAAATACAGATATAATGGTGAGCATTAAAGATGTGCACATAACGTGATAGCAACCTTTGATGTTTAATGTCCTAAAAGGAAATCAATCCAGTGAACTGCTGGGGAGAAATACCATAAATACTGTCACAGTATGCTTCATATATGCGCCATCCCATCACAGATTTTAAAGTGAAGATGTCTGAGTTTGACTATTTTGGTTTTTTTAACATTTGTTTCTGGATATTTGTGCAGGTCAGCCCTCCAAATCAGTCACAGTGAGGGACAGCTGAGGTGGGGGTGCTTCCCTGGGACCGCAGAAGCAACAGCAATGACAGAAACGGGGCACGGAGGGCACAGCTCTGATCAGGACGGGCGGATCTGTGCGTGCAGACCCCCCAGGACTACACCAGAGCCCACGGGGCAGAGCTGGGCTCACGTAAGCTCAGCAACACGGGTTCTTGCTGCAGATTGCACGGCATTCAGTAACCAGCACCACCTTGCAGGCCCCAGGGTGTGTGTCTGAGATCCACCGGGAGCTGCCACGCAAAGAGAAAATGAAGAGGAAAATCGTGGTGTATTCGGTCCCTGGTGAGCTCACAAGCGAAGCTGGCACCGGCGGGTTTGCGCTGTATCGAGTCGGCAAATTGAACCAGAGGCTGCAGGGTCAAAGGGAGCAGAGAATGCAAGATGCCCATAAAAACCGAGTCCAGATTTGCTGGAGGGCTGTAACCTTCCAGAAATGTAATTAAACCAACAGGCAAGCAGTGTTTGGGGTTGAAATCTCTGTTTAAACATCCACTGTTACTTGATTTGAGTATGAGAGTGGAAGATAGAGTTCACATGCTGAAAAGGGCCAGAAGATTCTTTTTGTCCTTTTTTGCCCCCTCCCTTTTTCCCCCACTCGCTCTGTGCATTGAGTAAACGCACCATTAACTGGCTCTTGTCTGGTGGTCAGTGGGGTGACAGCATTCAACTCTTACATTAGCAAAGAAATTCCTCGCTGAAAACAAATTCTTTGACTCTGGCTCACACATTCCCAGCCCAACACAGATAAAATACACAAACTCAGCTCGCTGACGAACGGCCTGGATATTCAAAGATATCTGTGTCTCAGAAATATCTAATAAGCAGCCTGGACTTTTTAATGCGTTGGCTCCACTTTTACCCTGCAATGTACATACAGAAATTATTCTATGCAGATGTCAGTACAATCCATTGCCACAGCGTAACGCGTCTCTCAAGGGCTGAACTCCCCTCGCAGGGAAAGCACGAGGTTTGAGACTTCTCCCAGTCACTTATAAAAAACAACAAACAAATGGAGGAGAAAATGGGAGATTATTTAGCTCATGGATTTGTTTTGTTTTCCTAAAACAAAATAACTCTGGATCCTGCTGCCTGGTTCAGAAATATTTACATGAAAACAGCACAGGGCCTTTTTGCTTTGTTGGCTTTTTGTTGTTTAGGATTTTTGGGAAGGTTTACAGTGGGATTATAAAAACAAAATTAAACAGTAGTTTAGCATTCTGCAGAGTCGCACAGAAGAACAAGACGTTCTGATTGAGAAGGCTTAACCCACAAATAGAGTCTATCAGTAATTTTCTGGTGAAAGGTTTATTGCTAGAAAATGCCAGTTGGCCATAAAAATCTATTTTTCCGGATGCATGTTGGTAATGAGCCATTTTTATGAGAAATGTCAACCCGTGTAACCACCCCAACTGCTGCGCGAGGGGTCTCCAGGACCGACGTCCGCACCCTGCGGTACCAGCGCAGCGCCACCCGGTCACAAGCTCAGATCAAGACGGACGTCCCCGTTTAGTTCTTGCCCTATAACGTTCCTTGTGAGATCCCATCAAAGCCCAACACACCCTCACTGAAACCACAACCCATGAGCCACCTGGCTCCTTCTGGGAGCCCATGAAGGCAGAGCTCAGCTCTTGGGTTCTGCAGAAGGGAAACGTCGGTTGTGTGAATCCTCAGGGAGGTAAGGACATGGGAACGCCCGCGTTCTCTAGCAGCACTGGCTCAGAGCTGCAGATTCTCCTCCGCGCTCTCAGGCTTCCCCACATCCTCTGGCCACGGCAGCCCTTCGCTGTGCTGGTGGCCAAGAGCGCCCGTCCCATCATCTCCATTCCCCATCCCCACAGGAAGCTTCTCCCAGCTCTCTTTATTCTTTTTTCCTCTTGCCCTTCTGAGGTGAATCTTTATCTTCAGGGGAAAAATAACATAATAATCATAAAGGGCTTATTTCTCTTGTGTGGGCACCTGCAGAGATGAGCACAATGGAACCCCGATGCTACATCTGAAGCCCTAAGGCACGTGCTCCTTTAATGTAACCATGCCTCAGAAAATACACAACAGACAGACCAGAGAAAAACTAATTTTCTGCTTTCTTTCTATTTAAATATACTGCCAATTCAAAAGGCAGGGTCCTTTCATCATCTCAATGTCTTTCCCATGTACAGTGTTCCAGCGATTACAGGCAGAAAAAACCAAAGAGAGCTGAAGTTGTGCAGCGGCTCCAGCAGCCGAAGCTCCCGCTCCCCAGGAGCCGGCTCTGCAGCAGCCGCCCGAGACCAAGGGGCAGATAACGTTATTGGCTTTCTAGAATAGCAATACTAACCACAGAAAACATTAAGTACATTGTATTAAACAGAAGGCATTCCTTTAATTCAGATATTCCTTCTGTAGTGAAACGCACTTAAGAAATAGGTTGAATGGGTTTTTTTGTTAAAGTGTCCGTCCAGTCTGCCATGTACACAGAGCAAATGTAACTCTCAGTTTATACCTTCTAGGCTTTCTGGGGATGCTTGGAGTTAGAGCAGTTAATTGCTGCTGTTTAAGGAAAATGTGAACAACTATTTTGACATATATGCTGGATAGTTGTGAGTTCAACACATAAAAAGAATGAGTAGCGGATGGGAGTTTCAGATACTGGTGAATAACAGAAGTGTAGTGATTCACAGCCTTTTAGCAACCAGAGGACAGAATATCGACTCGCGTAAGACATGAGAAGGGAAAACACAGCAAAACTAACCTAATACTGGACGACATGATCAATTGAGGGCTGGTTTAGTAAAATAGTGCTGACTCCTTGTAGATAAATTAGGCTAATTCCAGTGCTGCCTTTGTGTAAATATAATTCTTGTACACGTAATACATTCTCCTCTTTAGAGTACGGGCTACCAGATAAACTACATAGTCCAAGAAAACAAGTACTTTTTCTCATTTGGTCATCACCGGCCCCACTGTACCCGAAACAGTATTTTCAGTATCACCACTAAGTTATTGCACAGGTCACAAAAGAAGGTATTTGAACACAGTTCAACTTTCAATACTCATTTTATAAAGGAGGACAGAGCAGAATTTCAGAGGCTTCTTCAAGTCACACCAGACAAATGATGCACGTGAGACAAGAGCTGTATGATTGTTCTCTCCTGTTAAAGCAGTTCTTGCCTGGCCTGCTCCTTCGCAGTGGAGCCCAGATGCCTTCAGCCCTTTCCAAAACAGGGACAAACCAAAACCACTCATTTCAGCAACGGAATTGCTCAGGCAGTTCCCTGGTGACCTGCTGTGCTGTCACACAGTGGCCCCACAGTGGCCCTGAGCCCGGCTCACGCCACGGTGACACAAACACACACTCCTATGCATGCACACATGCACTTATGTAGATGTATAGAGAGATAACAGAAACACACACTCCTATGCATGCACACATATGCTTATGTAGATGTATAGAGAGAGGTAGCAGAAACACACACTCCTGTGCATGCACACATATACTTACGTAGACGTATAGAGAGAGGTAACAGAAACACAGATTCCTATGCATGCACACATATGCTTACGTAGACGTATAGAGAGAGGTAACAGAAACACACACTCCTATGCATGCACACATATGCTTATGTAGATGTATAGAGAACAATCGAGTTGCAGAAGAGCAGTACTACCTGTAAACAACCACTGCTTTTGTTAACCTGCTTTGGTAGATGGCAATTTATTATTTTTTTTAACTGCAATTAGCTGTTTCCAGACAAAATCATAACAACCACTGATCACTGGCAACCAAGTTGTGTTCACAAAGGAAAAGCAAAGCTTCAGAAGACACATTAGCTTCTGGACGACGGTGTTTATAGAGCCTCCAGGATTTTGATCTGTGCACGTCCCTAATGTACCAAATGTTGAAAATCCAAACCAACTGCCAAAACTCACATTTGGCCCTGATTACTTCCTTGTTTATCAGGGTTCGCATTCCCCAGATAAGAGATAATGTTGCAAGCACAATAACCACAACAAGTTTTGAAGACACGCTTAAAGGGAAACACAGCTATTTTCCTAAAACATGGTTCTGAAGGAAATCAGAGTAAAACAAGGTAGATTTTAATTAAGCAACGCACAGCAAAGCTCAGCTCTGAACAATTCTACCTGCTTTATGTCCTAACTAGGCGTACGGAAAATTGCAATGGCTACAAGCTACTCCACAAAGACATCACTGAGTCTGTGGAACTGACTGCCATGAGACCTCGTCGGACAGATGAGTTTAGCGATATTCAAACAGGTCAGTGTTTTGTTTTGTGAACCGGAACTTGCAAACAACACAACCACTTCTGCTGGAGGAGAAAAGGCGGTGTACTTCACACCCAGACTGCAGCGCACAGCGGGAATGGTGGAGTAAGGACAGAGTCATAGAGGTGCCGTTGCCAGCTTTTTCCTGTTCTAGAACATCTCCGCAGGCCTTTGCTCTCGGGTGGATGAGGCGGTTGATTGCTCTGCGTGGACGGAGCAATCTCCACACTCCTACAGAACCGTATTGTTCACCATCGCTCTTGGCACCGCGTATCTGGCGTGTCTGCGGTGGGATAGCGCTCTATAAACAGGTGAGCCAGACATGGCAAAAGTTAATATTCTGCTGTTGTGACAGTGCAATTATCTCTAATAATAAAGGAAAACAGCTGCTTCACATAGTCTTTCACTTTGAAACTATTTGGATCATTATACTTTGACTTTTATCATCTGTTTTTTGGATAAGCTCCCAATGTGCTTTATGGTTCTGCAAAATGGTAACATCTCATTTTATGAATGACAGACAGATGGGGTTTGCTGCAAGGCTTATTGACAGTAAAGCACATAACCCCATCCAGGATACTTAACTGCAAGAAATACTGGAGATAACAAAATCTTGCCTCCCCTCACTTTTCAAGATTCCTGTTATTTATTTTCAATGGTTTCGAGTTTTCTTTTTGCGAGTGTTTGGTGTTATCACCTGGCAATCCTGAAACCTGGTGATTTTTGATTTCAGTGCACAGAGGGAGCAGAGCAGCTGGTTCACAACACCGGGACGGCAGTGGAGCTGCAGTCCGCATTCCAGAACAAGGTCTGTTTGCGGGAGATTTGTGTGCCACTCATTTCCCTCCCTCCCACCCCCAGCAATCACCTAATTGGATTTTCATGTCCAAATCCTGCTCTCTTAATCAAAAGGCAAACAAAATCAATCTTTTGAGTTCCCAGAATCCGAGTGAAGCATTTAGTCCTAAAGCACTGAGAGACTTATTCTGCAAAGCCCTGTCAGACCCAGCTTAGTAAATTGGTTAACCCTTGTCTCCGAAAGCCACAGTAATCATCCATGGGATCTGCTGCTGGAACGTTACTTTTTGTTACATTAGGAAAGGTTTTACTTCCCCAAACCTTTGCCAAATCCATACAATTGACACAGGACAAATGGTGGGGCAGGGGTTTTCAACTGTTTTAAAAATTATTTGTTATCAAAACCTAAGCTTTTGGAAGCAGATACTTCAAACACACGGTGATATTATGCAACATTTGACCTGGAAAGAAAAGCATCTTAAAATGCATTTTTATGAATTGCTGGTTATTTACTCTGACAGACCAAATCCTTGAAATCAGAAGTTCAGCTCTGCTTCCTGTCTTGCTCTGTACTGATTTGTGTCTTAGGACACAAGGCAAGGGCCGGACGCCTCCCCACGCCGGGCCCTCCCAGCACTGCGGAGATGCTGCACCTCAGTTCAGTGCCCTCTAGGGCAGGGGTGCCAAGCTCATTGTCACCGGGGGTCACATCAGCCTCTCAGTTGTCTTCCAAGGGCTGAATGTAATTTTAGGGCTGGATAAACGTAACTACTCGCACAATTCAACACCCCTGCTCTCGAGTGATGCAGCAGCGCTGGAGCACAGCTCTGCCCCACGGATTCCAGATAGGAAAGCCTGGGCTGGTAACTGGAACCCCGAGTCCCAGAGCAGCTTTCTGAGGTGCTGGGAGTCAGTCTGGAGTGGCTTCTGGGCCTCAATTCCAGCAGCCACAGAGAAAGGACACAAAAGGTGAATGGAACTTGCTCAGATTTTATACTGACAAGTATTTACAGAACCTTGTGAGACAGGCAGAACTGCAATATACCATGAGCAACGGTGGCTTTAAAGGCTGCGCAGTTTCCCACGGAACACAACGACTTAAATCATCTGTATATGGGCTGCAATAAATAGCTGCAGACCATCGTCCACATAGAGTTCTGGTAGTTAACCAACAACAGTGAACCTTCCCAGCTTAGCACAGAGCTATTTGATAAAGGTGTTTAATCATGATTCATGGGGAAATTTCACAGCTTCCAGTTGTGTGCAGGCTCACTGCTTGCACTGTGGGCAGGTTCACTGGTTTCACAGCGTGCAGGCTCACTGGTTGCACTGCGTGCAGGCTCACTGGTCGCACTGCGTGCAGGCTCACTGGTTGCACTGCGTGCAGGCTCACTGGTTGCGCTGTGTGCAGGCTCACAGGTCACACTGCGTGCAGGCTCACAGGTCGCACTGCGTGCAGGCTCACAGGTCGCACTGCGTGCAGGCTCACAGGTCGCACTGCGTGCAGGCTCACAGGTCGCACTGCGTGCAGGCTCACAGGTTTCACTGTGTGCAGGTTCACTGCTCGCACTGCGTGCAGGCTCACAGATCGCACTGCGTGCAGGCTCACTGGTCGCACCGTGTGCAGGCTCACTGCACTGCGTGCAGGCTCACTGGTTGTGCTGTGTGCAGGCTCAGAGATCACACCGCGTGCAGGCTCACTGGTCACACCGCGTGCAGGCTCACAGATCGCACCGCGTGCAGGCTCACAGATCGCACCGCCATACACACACGGGTCATACTGGGGAGGACACCAAACAGCACTTTGCTCTCCTCAGCAAGTGATGAGCACGGTTGAGCAGACCTCATTTCCGGTCCTTCCCAAATCACAGTCACCAAGCGCATGGAATGAAGCAGAGGAGGCAGACGGCGGGAGCGCTGCCCCAGCACATCGCCTGCCGGGCTCAGACTGCGCGCAGACTGAGCCGATGGCCGGAGGGGCCACGGGGACATGGGATGCTGCTGTTCCATGTTCATCCGCTGCAGCCGCCCGGGCCGCGCGCCCACTGCACCGCCAGGCAGAACACACAACGCAGAGCGTTTGCCCCAGAGCTGAGGTGCCTTTACATTTGCAAAGTTAAGCTGTAAGCTGGTGGACACAACTTTTCATGGGAATGCTTCCCTATGTTTTATATATGACACAAAAGACATGAGTTGGCACAGGATGGGCCTTCAAAAACAAACGTGAGAAAACCAAGTGGTTATGAGACATAATTCACTACACCTGCTATATTCTGTAATAACTGAAAAACAGCAACATTTTACAACTTCATTGCTGCATTGAAGTTTTAATATCAACAATTTCATGAGAAGTAATCAGGCATATATACCATTGATGTTTTACTTAAATGTGTACCAGCAGCATGGAAAGCACATTGTAAGTTCCCCTTTCATTTTCACATGGAAAGAAACAAGGTTCTTTTTTGCTCATCCAAATATTTGAATATTCAAGTTGCTTAACTGAAAACGCTTGGGAGGAACAGACAGCAAAGAAGATGATAACGCGCAGCCCTTCAAACAGAGGGAGCTTGGAAGAACGCAAAGCTGCATTGTCAACGCATTATCAGTGCCTCTTTTGGAGAGGAGTATTTGTCTGCAATGTTAGTGCTTCTGCTCGCCTCAGAAGGGCCTTACGAACACTGTCTGGAGCAGAAACAGGGAAGACTATGGTTTCACTTGTGCTGCCATCAGTGTGCAGCACAAACTCTGCCCCGCACCATCCCCATTCTTATGCAGGGCAGAATTTGAATATTGCACAGTTCAAAGAACATAGCTGAAGTGGACACAGAAATGATACAGCACAGGTACTGCAGTTAAGCACCGATGCCAAAACCTCAGTTAAAAACCATATAACCTCTATAGTGTGTTCTTTCTGCAGCCCTGCAATTTCTCACAGCTGCTCCAACGTGGACCTCCAGCAGCAAAGCTTAAAAGAAGCAAGCTGAAGTCACACCTTTCTGCAGCCGTCCTACAACAGGGTCACCTGCAACTGGCACTCAGTGTACTGCAAACCCTGGAACCTCGCTGGCCAGGGTCTGAGGGAGCTCTGCTTCCTTTCAGTGGTTCTGACCCATCCTGAGGCTCTACGGCCATCTGAGCAATGAAGAAAACAATCACGCGTATTTTTGGTTGCTTTTCAACAGTGGCTGCCAACACGCTTTCTCAGCTTTCCAACTGAAAGAACCACCAAAAAGGAAGATGGTGTTATTCACAGCATCTCCATGGAGTGGCCGCCTGAGTTCAAGGTCTCCGCTGCTCAGCCTCTCAGATCAACGCTAGCGAACTCAATCGGAGCTCCACTGCACCTCAGTAACCAGGCTGAGCTCTCCTCTGTGTATCTACGGGCTGGATGCAGGAATCTGAGAGTCACAGAAAGCACTGTGATCCTCAGCTGTCCCACAAGAGCGTTTCCAAAGGAACTGCAGCGGTCCCTGCTCCTGCCCTCCGGCTGTGCTGAGGTCCCAGCTCACCGCAGGGACCCGGGGAGACCTCTGGTCCCGGACAGAAGCCTCCAGCCAGGACCCACCCAAGCAATTCAGAGCTCCCTGTCCCGAACTTTTCAGTGGGTTACAGGACAGTCTGCTTGAGCGAAACCGAAGGACATCGTCTTTAAAGAGAAACAAAGCAAAGTATACAGATTGCTTACGTCTCACGATAGACTCATAAAGTAGCTACATTGAGTGTCAGTGTTGTCTGCTGGTTGCAGTTCAGCATTGCAAGACAGATTCCCAGCTGAAGAAACACAACTTCCTCCCAACACAAACGTTTCACAATAATTGTTGCTGGAAAGTCACCACAGAGCTTTGGGAACCCTATAAAATCCCTCCAGGGAAGAATTTCCCCCACGCTGCAGTGAAGCCAGCGTTTCTTCCAGCATTTGTCACATACCTAACAGCTTTATGACCTTTGAAAATATGCAATATGGGCTTGTGACACACTTCCTGATCTTTGTGTTAGAGGAGCCATGTAATGTTTCACATCCATTATGTAAATTCAGATTGCAAAATAATTTCTCCAGGAACTGCCTGAATAAATCCAACAAGGCAAGTGCAGGAAGACTTAGAGCCAACAGACCAGGTCAATGAGGAACAGTCCAATCCGTGCGACTGCCTTTGTGACTCAAGGCAAATATGTAATTAAAGACATAAGTAGAAGAATTAAACATTTATTTATACGGTTATGTTCTGAATTCCTTAGCGGAGGAATGGGGAGTTGGATACGAATAAGGAAAAAAAGAAGTTAAAAAAATCGGCAGAGACACATTTGACTGCATCATAAACCATTTCTATTGAAAGACAGCAGAAATGTCTTCATACTTTGAACACTTGCACGTGTCCAGCGTGCAGCTGCATTGGGGCTCCTGCTCCGTGGGGCAGGGGACAGGGGGCCGGGGCCGGCCCCGCGCAGGCCGGCAGGGCAGAGCTGCACACAGCACAGCTGGGCTGCTGAGAACAAGATTCTCGTTCAGAAGCAAGCGAGGCAGCACATGCAGCAACTTGTAGTGCTGGAAACGCAGAGGCTTAGCACAACAGAAACTGAAAACCCACGTCTGAACAGGAGCCAGGAGCTCATGGATGTTCCTCTTTGGCAACTCTTTTGCATACATTAGAGTGGGAAAACATTAATTATACCACAGCAATCCACGTCTTCCAAACAACAAGGTCTGTGCAGTTTTCCCATGCCCCTGTCAGCCTTCATGCTCGTCCTGCAGGCGCTGCTGTACCCAACGCACCCGCATTGCAGCGGCAGCTCATGGAAACCCACAAGCCCAGCAGCCCACTAAGGAGAAGAGACAATTCCAGACCTCTACTTAATATTCTTATTTCCAGCAGGCCCTCTGCGCTTCCAGCCTCCCACCCCAACCACAAGATGAAAAAAGCAGGTGTCACATCCCAGGTTTGCAGCAGAACCTGTAGGAGCCTTATGGGCTTGCAATATAGATCAAGCACTGCACACCCTGGACATGTGAAACCGAGCCCTGCTCCAAATGCTGCTCAGTGTTCAGTACTCCGTACCCTCCTAAGAGCGATCAGCAGCTTCTGCTCCTGCCAGCAACTGTCCCGATGATGTTTCAATACAAATTTACTGATAGTCCAAGCAGCAGTTGTCCAAACGCAAAAAAGAGCAAAGTAAAATAGAAATCCTGCAACCCATCATTCAAACTGCTGAGCAACTTTCAGTTCTAACCTTAAGCCAGTGGAAAAGAAGTAGGAAAGGAAGAGAAGTTCAAAAGGCCAGAGGTAGAAGCAGATCCTAGTAACGTTTTAAGAGGTACTCAGATCCTCATTAAAATACATTTATAGGACTCTTGGAGAACATGCATTTTAAAAACGTAATATGCAAAATAAAAAGTGCCAATGGCTTGAAAGCACGTGTAGTGTGTGAAAGACTAAGGACTCTGAGACACATCCATCCAACTGCCCAACAGCTCCAGAAACCGCTGTGTGCAGAATGAGCCCTCGTATCACCCAGGAATGAGACGGGAACGCTGACAGCTGTGCACGAGTCTGCTCGTAACATAAAAATACAGAGAGCGACCTGCATTCGAAACCCAACACGTCTTGATGCATCTCCCCCCAAAACACATCCAGTTGCATCATGTGCAGCACGAACATTTGTGCCCATTTTTCATCGTACGTAAACAACATCTGCCTGGTGACGAGAGGCGCTGGAACACACATTCTCGAATGTTTATGTCCACAAACTGTTCTGTATGAACTTCATGTATTTGCCTTGGTTTTTCACCGGTCTTGACCTGGTTTACAGGGGTATAAATCAGAACAAATTAGATTTAGGTGGCAGTAAAAACAAAACCATTTCAGTGGACATTAATTTTAAAGCGTTTGCAGCTGACAGTAGAGTTCATGCCACATCGAGCCATCCTTCAAATGAAGACACATATTTGCAGCTTTTGTTGACAAGCTGTGAGGTTCCCTGTCCCCATCTTGGTCACACATTTGGATGGGTTTATAAGGTTGGGTCATTATCAAGGTTGAACATCCCCACATCTTAGAAATGCAGCATTTTCTGCAATAAAAATTTCCAATTTGCAAAAAATTGGATGAATTCAAAACAAAGCACAAAAAAACCCCATATTGATTAAAGGAGTTGATGAAAAATATAAAAGCGATTATTCTTGTTAGCTGCTCCTGGGGAAAAATACTGCAGGGTTTTTCTAATACTCATTTCTAGGGACAGAAGATCCTTTTAGTAAATTGGATCAGCTGAGTGTCAAGCTATGGACTGATAGCTCTGCCTCAGAAGACCAAAGCTCGACCCTTTTGATGCCTTTTCACCCAGTCCGTGAGTCCATCCACAACTCTGCCTGTGAGGGGTGCGGTGCAACGGTTCCTGAACCTGCGCTGCTGCTGAAAGCCCCATAAAATGAAGGTGTTGCCCTAGAGGATTCAACAAAGTCAGTGATGATCTACAATATAAAAGGACGACAAGCAAATTTTTATGTGGTATCGTGGCTGAAACACTAACGTAACACATCGTGCAGAAATGAAAATTCATTATTGAAAAAAATCAAGTGGTTTGCCCAAGGTCACACATAAAATTGGTCACTTGAGAGCTCGTCCCACACCTTAGGAAAGCCCAAGGTGAGAAGAAGTCAGCCAGTGTCTACATACGGCAAAGACGCAATGAAGTGACAACCCCCTGCAAAACACTGTTTCCCTTGATTTCCCGCTTCCCTACAAAGACGCGCGGTGGGGCTGAGCTTGGCTCCGCTCCCATTCACGCAAATCCCGCCGGCGCAGTCTGCATCCCGCGCACCCGGCTGCCTCCCGGGGCGAACAAGGAGCAGAAGGCGCTTGGGGGCGGAAAGCGGAGCAGGAAATGGACAGAAATGGTGGGGAGGTTTTTGTTTCGAGCTTTGCACGCGGCTTGGGAACAAGGCCTAAAAGCTGCTTAGAGAGGGGGGTGCGGGACAGGCCAACACGACAGAGGCTTTGCAACAAGTCAGGATGCAGGATTAGAGACTGAGGGCATGGAAATGTTATGATAGTAAAATCATGCACAGCATGGGGGAGTAGTAATCCTGAAAAACACAGCAATATTTCCTACAGTTTATTTATAAAAAACTATTTATCAGAAAGAATCATCTGCTTTCACAGCAACTGCTCTTCTCCAGAAAACAAATGCAGTCTATTAGCTTTCCTTTCCATACCCTGCATTGTTGTAACATTGAGCAATACCTGAATCTATTTCTGACACACAGTTATGAAAAATGTAATTTTTAAACCTCAAAATATTTACGCAGCGAGTGAAACATACACAATTAAATCTGAATCAAATTGTCATTTATACGCGATATACAACAGGTTTGTTAAATTCAATCAGTTCAAATAGAAGTGGTAATAAAGCATCACCAGACCAGAGGAACCCGTTTCTGTCCGCATCCAGCTCTTTATTTATTTATGTACTCATCTGCTTCATGAATTTCCACCAGCTTTGCAAACGTGCACATTTTAACAAGGGGTTTGGACGGACCAGTTAGAGGGCTGGGGCAGGGGGGCCGTCACAAGGTGTCTTCTCTGCCAGGAACAGGGTGTGTTTAAGTTTCCATCTGTAGTAAACTCATCCACTTCTGTTGCAAGCTTGACTATCCTGATCCTCAGCTGCTGAAATGCCCCTTTCAGACTTGCACACCCACCTTGGCATCTTGAAACTCACGAAAAGGAGCAGTATCTCTATATAAACCACGTCCACGAAAGCCGGTGGCATCAAGTCAGCAACATATTTGCTGTAGAAAGTTACTGTGAAGGTTATGCACCTACTCGGGATGTTAAACCTTTTTCTACCCACGGGAATCTGTCGGGCTCAATAACTGCATTTGTACAACGCCTTTAATTATCAGAGTCTGTCCCATGAGCAAAGCTCATAAAAAGTACGGGATCCACAACATCAGGAGTACTGCTCCTCATTACTAGTAATAGTTTGCTAGGCTGCTAATTCAGTTTTTCTCACTTTACTCAGCACAGAGAGGTGTCTTCCCTGGCTGCACGAACCCCTATTACCTGCAAATCATGGAAACAGACTTGAGTACCTGCTAACACCTAATTTCGTTCAACAATTTCGTTTCATTAGTGGGCTGAGAGCACTCTGCTGCATGCTCTTTGGGCCTTTGCCTTACCCCTTTTAGCATGATTAAAATCAACAGGGATCAATCCAGCCAGCATTCCTCAGAGCGCGCCGAGCCTAAGTGCTATTGAAACTTCACAAAGGGAACAAAAAAGCTGAAACTTTTTTCCTTGATTTTTTTTTAAACTTAAGCAGAAAAAAGTCTAATTGATTGTGATTAGTAAAACCAATACTTTGAGATGTTGTCTAGGTTACCAGATTTATTGTCCCTTTTCAGCACTCTTGGCCACCTCTTACCTATTGGATTAGTTGTATGCAGAACAAATCATCTGCTACTTCACTTTCTGACTCATTAAGCAAGGATAGCAGATCACCATTCCTGCTTTTTGGTGTAAGAAGACTTCAAATCTCACGCACTGCTAATAATTCTAGAATTAGGAAAAGCAAATACCTTGCTGTGTGCAAAGGTCAGAGTGAGCACTAATGGAACACTTATCTGCCTAAAAAGTAGATGAAATCCGTTTCCTGAGCCTCGTCAGAGGTGTAAAGCGGAGGCAGGAGGCTGCAGGATGAAGGAATTAACAAACCCCACCAACAACCAAACCCCACCACAACCAAACCCCACCAACAACCAAACTCCACCACAACCAAACCCCACCACAACCAAACCCCACCACAACCAAACCCCACCAACAACCAAACTCCACCACAACCAAACCCCACCACAACCAAACCCCACCACAACCAAACCCCACCAACAACCAAACTCCACCACAACCAAACCCCACCACAACCAAACCCCACCAACAACCAAACTCCACCACAACCAAACCCCACCAACAACCAAACCCCACCAACAACCAAACCCCACCAACAACCAAACCCCACCAACAACCAAACCCCCACCACCTCCAGGCTGCCTGGAGCTCCCAGATCAAGTCCTCCCTCTTGCACATCCATCCAAACCTTTATAGTTTCATTGGTTACTGCTTACAAAATAAACTATACTGCAAAAATCCCTAAAATTGCTATTATTATTATACTTATAGTTCTGCAAAAAGTATTATTCTTTGCCTTATTGACACAGAAAACCTCATTCATCATATCACAGCTTCTCACCCTTCCTTTGTCTGATACTACCCAAACCATACCACGGAGGGTACTACATTTCCTCAGATATCCCCCCCTTTTCTATTTCACCTCATTTAACATACTAAGTACATTCTAGGATTGCAAAAAGAAAAATTGCCGTACGCTGTCATCTGCATGCAATGAGAACCCATTTTATGCTGCCGTAACTTTGGATTTCTAGTGCTTTGAATACAACCGGGGTAAGCATTTTGCTTAACAATGGGATGCTATTATTAAGAAAATAACAGTTAATGGCCATATCTTCTTGCTCTAAGAACTCAAAACTGCATGGAAACATGAGGTAAATCCACTATTTTGCTGTTGTAAACGAAAGTACCACTAGAGGTGAGATGTTTTGATTGAGCTGCCAAGCATCCTCCTTCACTTGGGATTTAACCTGCTCAAGTAATTTGGCTGATACATAACATCATTCTAGGCATTTTTTTTTTGTGGCAGACAATTGCATCTTATTATCTTTCTTATTTGCTAAACTTTCTAATTAACTCCCCTAGTGTTACAGGTCATTTTAATTGATCTCATGAACATTTCAGGTTCCAACTCAGGACGTTCTATGTACCTGAATACCCTATGTATCTGTTCCTGGAATTACAGCATTGCGGGGACCAACTGAACGCTGGAAATGAGACAAAGCAGCTGAAAGCGGAATGGAGCGGCTGTAACAGGCAACGCCAGCTGGCCAGGCCTGCGGGCGAGCGAGCGCCAGGTGCCAATCAGCCCTTGCTGATAACGAGCAGCGCGCTGTCATAACCTGACGTTTGGATTTCTACCATTATAACGATCCTGTGACAACTGCAAAAACTCCCGGGTGGCCAGAAGCTTATAACTACACACGGGTGTTCATAAATAAATGAGAGCTTGTGCCTTGTTGGCTGAATTCATCGACCCTGGCATTTCCACAGGACGGGGACATATCCACTGAGTTAGCACTCGGTGGAGCGGGGCAAAGGGCTCCCAGTGCTCACCCTAAAAAGATCTGGCATTAAACAGGCCAAATGAGGCTTCTCAGCAGGGAAAGACCATGGGTTGTCTATCAACCTGTCATGGCAAAAGCAGGCAGAGGCATTATTGCTCCCATGGACAGGGATGCTCTGAGCTGCATGGGAAGCGGGCTGTAAGGACGCGTTAAATAAAGTGACACGGCAGCAGCAGAAGAGGAGAGAGATGGAAATGAGAGCGGAGATGTTATTCAGGCAGACAAGCGAGATCGCCTCGGAGCTACCGGCATATGTGTCAGGTAGGTGCTCGGTCAGAGAGTTTCAGTCACTGTTCTCGCGGTTGCTCATCAGCAGACCCTGACTTAGGTCACTGCATTAATTGCTTTCAACATCTCCATGAATTACTTTTCGAAACGCAACTTGGGTACCTTTTCTTGTATTATATCTACTTTAGCAGCAAAGTTTAAAACACTCGATGGAAGTTTCCAAAGGGTTAAAATATATGGCCTCTGGATTGTGTTTGTAATCGTGTGGGATAAAGTTTCACAATCCTGACATATTAAGTGAAAATAATTCTTTTGTATTTTAAGCTCCTTCCAATGCCATCTGGAGCATTTTAACAGAAGATGACTTGCTAGCAACCAGTATAGAAACCAAAGTGCTTATAAGAAAGATACATGGTACAAGATGGCCTATTAGTATTCAATGGTTTATTTTATAACTTCTGAAGATACCAGGCTCTGATCTGCATACAACTCCAATTAATGTTAATGGAAATTATGTGAACATCCGGAGTGGTTATATGGCCCTTAAACTCTTGGTACAACAATTCTCATTGTCTACTGCTCTACATTTGCATAAGCAATTAATGTCTCATTAATGTCTCATTAGGAACTCATATGGTGTGAGGGAAGAAAGGGCATTAGTGCCTCTATGGAAACTGCATTAGGTCACACACAAGAAGCGACTTTACTGGTTTCATCTTGTTTTGTACTTGCACGTGCAGAGGGAGACAGCGCTGCAGAGCGGCCCCGTTCGGCGGAGCTGTCAGGGTGGCAGCGCCGCGGCTGCAGACGACGTCTCCAGTCAGACACCAGACGTGGAGGCAGGGACCACGGAAGCCCCGTGAGGTGCTCTCACAGCAGAGCGAGCACAAACCATGCGCTTTCATGTCTGCAGCTGCTAAATCCCACGTTTAACTTCAAAACACTGCGCAGTCCCATTGAAGTCAATTAAAGACCTATACTTCGCTGGCATGTACCCATCATCCGTTCACACTGACAGAAACTAAACCCGCTTAGGTTTGAGGGTGTTCTGTTAAATGAACCACCAGGCTAAACCCATAAGGATCTTCCATCCTGTAGCCTGAAAGTTTCTCCTGGTTGCTCTGCAAGGCTGGGAGCTCCCTCAACATCTGTAACTCCTGGTTCTCTGTCGGGTGTTCCTCAACACCTCACTGACAAAGAAGTGGTGGCACGGGGGACAGTATTTTGATCATTTCTATTTCCAAAAGTATGCACTGGATTTACAACAAATTATTATTAAATAATTAAAAAAAATAAATTAACAAACGACACCAAAGTAGTAACCCTTGCAGGGACAGCAGAGCACCAAGGTTGACATCATACCCTGTCTCAAGCATCAGATTTAAAAAACTGCTGTACCAACAAATCATACTTTCCCAGTAGGAAGTCTGGTCATTGCGGAGGAGCTGGGCTGTGCAACCGTGCGCTGTATTTACGTGAGATCCGAAAATTTTGTTCGGAACAATCTGAATCTGAAGCAGAGCACCGGCACCTGAACATCAAAATCTCCAATCTGTCCTACCGCAGATTTCTATGGGAAGCCCAAATCCTCTGCAATACTGGATGATGCTGAGAAGCCCTGGTGCAGTTGCTGCACGCAGTGTCAAGGACCAGCAGCTGAAGGAGCCTGTGAATGGCTGATATATTCAAGAGGGTTCACTTAAGCAGCAGGCAGGGGCTGGTTGGAGCCTCCTTACTAAACACATGCTGAAAATGCTTTATATTGCCTGAGAGAACCGATTTCTTTCCCAGGAAACTCTAATGGGATTCATACTCGAAAGCCAAAGAACATCCTAGCTGTTAACTGAAAATACAACTAAACGTTCTCAGTTTGTCCATAAACCCAAAGAGAGCACATCCAGCGCTCGCAGCTCCCGTTAGCTGTTACTTGGACCTTCAGCATCCTTTCGGGCTGCTTCAGCAAGCACAGGTATGAAGAGCAGCACGTTATTGTGAAGAGTCCCCCCGGGAATGCTCCGCTCTAAGCAGGCTGTGCTTCACGTGCAGTGCTGCTCTCACATACCGAAATTCCCCTTGCTTCAGCTGGAACATTACGGCATCTTCAGTTCAGCGGGGCTGGAGAGCCCATCTGAGCGCCACGGGGCCCTGGGCAAAGCTTACAGCTGACGTACAAAGAAAACAGCACAAACTGCTCTAATTTTAAGTAGAAAAGGAGATGAAAGAATTCAAACGAGCACAGCGCAGTCCAAAACGCAGAGACGCGAGCAGTGAATCAGAAGAGCAGGCACAATGCCCACATGTACCTGCGGTAATTTATGGAGAGAGTATTTTTTCTAGATAAACTGTTTGCTATGCAAGTACATGGAGCTGATCCAATGCTGATCTGTCAGGTTATGGACCACAGCACCTGAAGAATACTCCTGGCAAATATTTCAGATCCAGCTACTCCGAGCTGCACCTCGGGTACCTCCCAAAGCTGCTACAACTGGTGTCAGCTGCACCGAAGGAACGCGTGAAAGGAAAAAGACCTTTGCTTGGGAAATGGTGGAGATCTGGAAAAAATGAGTGCTCCTGAGCAACAACGGGGAACGCTGGAGGGTGGTGGGGAGCAGGCAGCTCCAGGCAGACAGAGTACAACAAAATACTGCTGACAGTTCTCCATGTCAAGCTTTCATTGCTTTGAAATCCTCTTTAGGCCTGCTGGTTAGATCAAACAATATAGCAATTTGCTGGAAAAAAGCTTGGGGTCCCTGTATTCCCATTCTGAAGCTCACAAGACACTGTGAAGATTGGCAGATGCTAATGACACAAATGCAAGCATCCTTACCTCTACACAGATAGAAATCCATGAGCTTCTGCATTCATCAAACCAGTGGTTTCTACATTTCTGTGCAACTGGGAAATCTTTAAAGGGATCGAGGTTTCTATGAGAAAGCAAATTCATGCGCTCAGTCGCGGAGCTGGACACAGTAACGTTGCCCAAAAACCCAATGAGAGTCCAAAGGAAGGAAAACACTGCTCCTTCTTTTATCACCCAGTCCTTGGAAGTCAGCTTTAGAACTAGCATTTCAAGACTTGGATCTAGATACAATTGAAAGCCAATGTGAGCCGGACAACCACAGAAATTCATGCGATTATGCTGGCACGAAGGGACCGACCTCACTGCGGGTCATTGCGCAGGTTCTGCCTTTCGAAGGCAAAACGTGCCATGCTCAGCCTTGTTGGGAGCCACCAGCACACAGGGCTTGTAAGAGTTTGGCTTAGCATGTGTAGGCTGAGGCGCTGAATTATGGACCTGATCTCACAATAGCTGGAGTCAAGCAAGACAAGGAAGACAGTTTTTGTTATTTAGTATTAAAGGCAGTATGTAATTAGTTGGGAACTGTGGTTATTTGCAAGTCTGTCTCTACTTCCTTGATGCCACAGATGTTTTACTGTTTCACTGAGTGCATCTGGATTTCTCATTGAATCTCAGCAAACCCTATACTTACCCAACTGTTCTGATTAAAACGGAGTTTAATTTACATATTTTGGGGCTAGCTCTCCCAAGCAGAGTCCTCCTTCATCTTCCCACATGAGTGTAAAACAACCAACGTTTTCCGGACAGAAACACTCTGCAGCGTGCCATGAGCCTTCTGGTACGTGTGTGAAGGACAGCTTTTCCAGTAAATCAGGGCAAATCTGATGCATTTTCCCTCTATATGCAGGATCAGAGTAACAGCACAGAGCCTTAATTATCTTTGAGCACCCTACCAGACAAAGGGAAAGAGCACCACCATGGAAATTACTGAAACAAAGTCACCTCCTGTAATTAAAGGCATCAGCTTCACGGGGCTAAGCTGCTCCGGCTGTGAGCAGCGTCCGTGTTCACAGCCCGCTCTGCAAGCTACCAAGCTCATGTTTTGCACACTTCTGTGAGAACAAAATAGATGAAATATTAACAGTGTTTATCTCCACGTTCCTGTTCTGCCTTTTTGTAAGAGCTGATGTTGCTGATCAATATTTTCACCAATGAACATGGTGTTAAAAATACTTTTGATTGAACAGTTGTACTGCTAGTGGGGTTTTTTTTAAACACAGACTTAAATGTTACAGGCAATCTGTTAAATTTTAGGAGTGTGCTTTACTATGCTATAGGACTCATTTTGGTCTTTGCAAGTAAAATTTTCCATCAACTTTTAATTAAGAGTCTTTCTTAAGAGTATGATTTATCTGCTGTTGAGGCAGCAGCCTATGCGCACAGAGCCTGCGCCATCCCCACGGATCCCCCGCAGCGCCAGATGTTTTCTGTGAAAGATAAAAGCCTTTTGGTTGGGTTTTGTTCCAGTTCTTCGTTGCAGTCCCAAGGCAAACGTGCACCACCATGGTGGCGTCCAACGGAACAATCAAAGAGATGCTTAATAATGATTATTTCATTGGGCTTTGATTTACTCAAGTGAATGATCAGGAAAACATTTTTGCAAAGTAGGGTCTAACAATTATATTCTCCAGCGTGGCTTTAAAAAGGAAACTAGGGGAAGAGAAATAGGCGCAACATGGAGACACTGATGGACAGGATTGCATACAGCCCCTAATCATGAGAAAAACTGGACTGTGGGAGCTGGATCTCTTTAGTTTGGAGAAGAGGAGACTGAGGGGTGACCTCATTGATGTTTACAGATATATAAAGGTGAGTGTCAGGAAGATGGAGCCAGGCTCTTCTCGGTGACAACCAGTGATAGGACAAGGGGTAATGGATTCAAACTGGAACACAAGAGGTTCCACTTAAATTTGAGAAGAAACTTCTTCCCAGTGAGGGTGTCAGAGCCTGGCCCAGGCTGCCCAGGGGGGTTGTGGAGTCTCCTTCTCTGCAGACATTCAAACCCGCCTGGACACCTTCCTGTGGAACCTCAGCTGGGTGTTCCTGCTCCATGGGGGGATTGCACTGGATGAGCTTTCCAGGTCCTTTCCAACCCCTGACACTCTGGGATTCTCTGCAGACAGAGCACCACGCAGCTCCAAACCAGGGCCCACGCGAGCCCCTTGGCTCTGCGCTCGGGCTGCCAGCGCCGGGCTCTCAGCAGGGCTCAGGCGCTCCAGCTGATTAAGCGGCTCCTGGGTCAGATTTGCTTTGCATCAGTCAAAACCAGGCAACCCCAGGTCCAAGTGTCTTTAGCACAGTCTTCACCTGCCCTTCCGCGGCAGCTGGGCTGTGACACCATTGCTGGTGCTTGTGTCTGAAGAGCTGGCTCCAGCCCTGCTGGAGGCACCCGTGGGGCTGGATGGGGCATTGGCTCTGCAGACAACTGCTTTCTTCACAGAGGCAGGAAAACTGGCACCACATCTGCTGTTCGTGCTCTGCACTGCCATTGCCAGCAAGAGCCCACAGCAGCAATGTTTTAATTCAACAGGAGGGACCAGACAACAGCACCTGGCAGGGCACACACAGTCCCCTGTGCCACCTCTGCGGCCAGAGCTGTGACATCCAGCGTGAAGGCACCGAAGGGAAGAGGAAGCGCAACTTGGAGCCCTCGGTGTTCTCCTTGTATCCATAATGGTTTTCAGACTGATGTCTCAGTCAGGTAAACGTCTCGCTCTGCATTTCCTACGTTGGGACACTGGGGTGCAACCATAGGACAGACACACACGCTGCTCGTGCGGACAGGCTGGGCTCTGTGGGTCAACAGTTCACTTTAAAATAGGAGAACTTTCCTTGCCAGAAGCCGCCAGTCTGCACAAGCGACCTTATTGGCAACAGTTTTCTCCCACAGTTTTTCTCTCCCTTCTGTTTAAAAAATTATCTTACTACCGGCAGCCCCTGTAAAACAGCTTCAGCATTCAGATCCCTGAGTATCAAATGGCATAAGTAAGCGACAAAAGCAAGCACACTGCTACGTCCTCAGATACGCTGAGCTTCATGGAAATGGTACAGATTTCTGACATCCTATTTGTTTTCCCGGTGTTATGGAAAGCGCGTATAACCTAATTTTCAGTATTTCTCTCCTTGATGCCTCGTTAACAACAATTACAGCTCCTGGGAGGACCTAACAGTGTAGAGTCTTGTACTGACTGCACAGAGCGGTTCTTCGGGGAATTTCATCCTCGCAGTACAAGCTATCAATACAAAAAATCATAACTGCCTCTGGTTGCACAAGTCTTAATGCACTTACTGCACAGGCAGGAACGTTAACTCTTTAGAGCTGTTTTATCTGATGTGCTCATTTCAAACCACGTTTATCTCCCGGTACCTCTGAGGTTTAGCAAGTCTTGTCTGAAATGCTATGTTGTAATTACTTCCCTTCCGCCCCTCTCCCCAGTACACATAAATAAAGGCTTTCACATCTTACCTCCCAAGCTACTATGAAATGCCTTTGTTTTTGAACACAGTAGAACAAAAACAATGCTGTATTATTCAGTAGCCGTGGGAAATAGTTCTTTATTTGGATGCAATTAAACTTAAATGGTTAGTTCTGCTTTTTATCAAAAGCCTCTATGAAATATGTATAAACACAGCAATCTTTGCCTGCTCATTTATTCACTCCGAATAAACTGTGCAGAATTAAATTGAGCTTTATTTCATTCTTGCTGTTAATAAGGTGGATAACTAGCTGGTAAGTTCTCAGGACATGTTACATGCTGTATTCATCTTGCTTCTTTAATCTACTTCCAGAGAAAAAGGAGGAGGTTTCTTGGTGCTTCAGCTGCCAGTGTTTTCCCTTACAAAACGCGCAGCCCTGTGCACCGGCTGGAACCGGGGAATTTTGGCCCATCTAATTCTCAGGAAGTCAATGGGAATTTTCTCATTGCTGGTGATGTCCGAGAGCCCGTGGCTGATTCTCACGGCAGAAATCCACAGTGCTCTGGAAATCACAGTTCAGTCTGCGATGTTTCCTAAGCTCGCTTTCTGCCCAAGCCTTCGGGAGCGGGAGGAGGTCTAACTGCAGTTTTCTGGGAAGTGTTACTGCAAGGAGGTTTTAGGTAAAACAGAGGGAGGCTCCTGTAAGAGACGTCTGAGATATCACTACCAGTTTGCTCCCCAAATCAGAATCCCTGGTGCAAACTGCTTGAGCTGCTCTGAGATGGACGCAGAACTTGCAGAGTCCAGGCCTGGGGCTCTGAATGCTGTGGGGCTCCCTCCTGCACGGGAAACTCTGCCCCCTCCATCCAGTCAAACACCACTTCCAGTTTGTTTCAGAAACAACGCCAGATTGCGCTTTCTTCACCCGCAAAACAATATTTGACCCTTTTTTTTCCCTCAATGAAAAAAGAGACTCATTTTAATCATAATTCTGAATGAAAACTTGTTCACAAGGAGAGGAGTTCCTGTAGGATGGAAATGTTGAATATTTTACAGTTTTACCTATTGGAACCATCAGACAGCTGAAGCCAGAAAGTTATGAAAAAGATCATGTTGCCCGGGCAACCATTTTTCCACAGTCAGCAGATCAGTCTTGTCACTTATTTTTAGCTCTTCTCGAGGAGAGAAAATACCATTGCAGAAGAATGTTGGCAAACAAACAGAAAGTGCACTGTTCCTAGAAGTAGTGATTACACTGCTATGAAAGCAAATGTGATCTATGCTGCTGCAAAAAGGCAAAATCCCAAGCTTTTAAAGTGAGAAGTCACAATATGCATGGAAAACACTCTGATTTATACCTGATCTGCATGAGCACAAAGTCAGCCACTTACACATATAAATGGCTAGTTATACATCTAAGAGATAAACGTGCTTTCCCCGCACAGAACCCGAAATATGTTGCTACATCCTACAAAGCAGCTATAATCATTTATTTAGCAAATCCCTGAAATTTATATTCATATTACATGCATTTCAACATTTGCATAGAGTAAATATACTTGAGAGTTTGCCACGCTTTTCAGCTGTCATGAATTTGATTTTCGGGCTTGTTTATGCCAAGTGACATTAAAGAAAGAAATTAAACAGGAAAGATGAAAAAGTGCACAATTAGTTATGATGTTCTAAGATAGCTTTTATTACCATTTATCCTTACGAGCAGCGACCTGTGCTTAGCAACTCAAGGCTCAAATAAATGGGCTCTAGTGGTGCATTTTGCACATCGGCACAATCACAGTTCAGACATTTGGGGTGTTGGGGTTTACCCAGCAGGTAGTTAAACACCACACAGCCGTGTGCCCACTCACCCCTCAGTGGGATCGGGGAGAGATTCAGAAATAAAGGTAAACCTCATGGGTTAAGATAAAGACAGTTTAATGGGACAGAAAAAGTAGTAACAACAACAAAAATGACAATATTAAATAATATATAAGAAGAGCGGTGCACAACGCAGTTGCTCACCACCCCATGACTGATGCTCAGCCTGCCCCTGAACAGCGATTCCCCTGAACAGCTTCCCTCAGAACATACGCTGAGCATGGTGTCATATGGTATGGAATGTCCCTTTGGCCAGTTTGGCTCGGCTGTCCCAGCTCTGCCCCCTCCCAGCTTCTTGCAATCCTGGAGAGGCTTGAGAAGTTGGAAGGCGCTTCACTACTTACCAACAACTACAACAACAGAGTAATATCAATGTTGTTATCATTCTAAATCCAAAAACCAGCACTATACCACCTACTAGGAAGAAAATTAACTCTATCCCAGCCAAAACCACGACACGGGGAAGCAAAGGGCAAAAAGCATTTTCTGAAGAATCTGAATTGCCATCCCTTGTTGAAGAGGTGCTATTTGTGTCTCCAGGATCAATACAACTGGTCTACAGACACTCTGGAAATAGCACTTGTCCCAGTTTCATGGATTATGTCTTATTTTGAAGTACATCTGAAACACCTTAAGAAGATATTCTCTCTGACAGCCCCTTTCCAATCAGATACAACCTTCACCTCTCTATCCAGCAGAAGTTCTATTTCATAGCTCAGCACAAACTTCTACTTAGACTTTACACACGGACAAGATATGTAGGCAGATGTTTTATTCCTTGTTAAGCTACTAAGGCTAGTTTTAAAAAGATTTCTTGTAAACGCAAGTCCAGGTCTGCTCTCAGAACAGCACGAGTGCTTTACACAATTTAACAGTCCTGTTCTTTCTAAGCAGCTGCCAAAGCCCTTTGTCCTTCTCGACCTGTTCTGGCTTGCTCGTGCTCAGGTTCTGCAGGGCAGGCACGTGGGAGAAGAGCAGCAATAGCATTTCAGTTGCGATTTCATGTTTCGATGGCTTTCTACATCATCAGAGAGGCCAAACCATGATGCTCTGGGTTCGTGTGGCCACCAGTCCCAGGCCACAGCCCTGGACCAGTCGTGCTGGCCTCTGCCCATCAGACAGGTCTCAAAGGCTACAAAAAGCCCGTGAGAGAACGTGCTGCCTGGATGGAAAGGAGGAGCTGGAGCCCTTTGTTTTTCAGCAGTGCACAAAATGAGGGTGACACGTGGCCAACCACGTAACTCCCATTCCCGTACAATACACACGTCTAAGATAAGCAGATGAAATGGGAGAAGGACAGAAAGACCCATTCAAGTATCAAATGGCCAGCCCTCGGCCAAAACACTTGACGTCACTAGCAGCATCTGTGCAAATTGCCCCACTTTGGGAATCTTTGCAGTTCTGTTGTGTAATTCTACTACAACATTAATTAATAATGTGCACTAATCTGCACTTAAACTCCCTTTGTACCCAGATGTTGATATGACCCCCAGCTAGTCACTCATGTCCAGGTCGATATATCAGCTGGTAAATTCAGGCAGCTTTCCTCTGCTCACAAACTCAACATCTCAGGAGCATAAAGCATCTAGTATCTCAACCCACGAATCCCTGGGTATTTTTTGCATCCAACTCCTATCTGTTATTTTGCCATAACTGGGACACACTATGACTTATACCCTCTTACCTGTCACCCTTAATTTTGGTCTGAACATATGAGATTCAGCTGTGTATTTCAGATGCTACTGGCATTTCAAAACCTGATGCAATATGAAGGTTTCCTTAGCAACAGTCACCATAGGAAGCCCTTTAAAGACGCCTTTCTTGACTCTCGTAATTCTGCTTTGCAGAGACTTCTACAGGTAAATCAGATACAAAGTTTTGACATGAACTTACAAAACAGCAGCAGAAAAAATAAGTGTATTGAGTTTGAATGCAAATAACTGATTTCTGAACACACTCTGAAAACATCTGCCATTTAAGCTCGTATTATTATATTCAGCAACTTGCACTAAAAAAGCAGAAGGGCTAACTTTTCGAAAAGAGTAGCAAAGAAGAATTCCTCTCTTCCAAGAAAGCTTGTTTGTGTTATCACCTCTGATAGGAACGAGCCACAGTATATATTCATCATCTGTATGTTAGCATAATTAAAGAGCCGGTTTATGAACCATTGAACTAGTATGTTCGTTGATGATGCTGTAGGTTTAGTTGCAATTCATACTTTAGTCCATCTTTCATAATAATCTAATAATGAGGCACCAATTAATTATCACAGCTTTCAAAGGAGAGTGTGGAAAATGCCATTGCTTCAGTCATGTCTCCAGTAATATTTTATTTTCTCTTTAATTATATCCTGAAAGCAAATCCAGCCAATATATAGCTGCAGCAAAGCCCCCACTTGTAAGCGGCAGGCTAGCAGAGCATCAATCAGCGGGCGCTCTGCGAGGAGACGGCTCCTCCATGCTGAGCAAAACACGGGTCTGATTTTACAGGAGGCAGAAGCAATAAACCAGCTGCTGCTAATGTCTGAAGTGACGAGTCGCTGTTACTTGTGTACCTGCCACCGTGAAATATTATTGAAATAAGCTGTTTTCAAGCGTGATGCTTTCAACATCAGTACATCAGTATTTCACTGGCCAGGAAAAAAACACCCCTATTTATGCAGAAAGGTGCTGTTTCTGGAAGAGGCAGGCATCATAAAATACTTTTCTCAGAAAGCATAGCTGTTGTCCATGATAAAGAATTATCTGGATCTCCAAGCAGGACAGGAGCATGGAACATGAAGTGAGGAGTATGATGAAGAGGCTTTAAAGGTTTGTTAGGGCAGGGACTTCCTTGTACCTCTGCTCTCTTTTGGCTCGGGAGGTTGTTTTTTTGCTGCTGTTAAGAAAGGTTTATTCTCCCTTGCAGCCTATGGACAGTGCTTTCTCCTAACACACATTAGCGTGTGAACCATTTAATCAATTAACAATTTCTAGTTGATGAGACTGTAAACCAATGGCAAAGCCAGGGCTGCAGACAGGAAGAGACAAACTCAGAGCCCCCTTTTGGGAATGAGGCAGATTAGGGCAGTAGGAAAGCCGATGCAGAAGGAAGACAGAGCATCTGAGGGCTGCTGGGGGAACTTCCCAGCGCGATCAGAAGTGTTGCTGGTATTATTTGCACTGGACAGTTAAGATCCTCTGTGCTTGCCGCACATTTGCCCTGCAGAAACAAAATTTGGCCTGTAAGACCTGTATGCTTAATTGGAGGAAAAAAATCTAAATGAAGAGGCAGTGGCCTGGGAGAAGTTCTCCTTGTGGGGGAATCGCGTTTTCTCCGTCTTGCTTGACCTCCAGAAGCGCACGTGCAGAACAATGCTGTCCCACTGCATCCCTGTCCTGCCTCCAAAGCACCACCGCCTCTGCTTCCTCCTGCAGCTCCGAGCTTTCCTGCGCCCCTTCCCATCCACTCCCGGGAAGGGAGAGCAGCCCACCGAGGCGGCCGCTGCCCCACGCGCCCTGTACGAGGTGCTGTGATAAGAGAAAACGCTTTAACCCCCCAAATGCCTACGGGTACAACCAGAGCAGAATATCCCAGCAACGGCTAGAAATTCTTGCAAATTCCCTTAGCAAATTCAGTTCTCAAAGTAAAGCGTTGTTTGGGACAGGAAGCATGGGTCTAGGAGCAACAGGAGCAGGGCTTTACCATACTTCCATCACCGATACTAATGAATGTCAACTTCTGCGTAGGACAATCACATTACGCTCAGACAAAAGCTGCCCATTTGGTACAAGCGGCTCTGCCCAAAGGCCAGGTCTCCTCTGCTGTTTACATACGCTTTTAAAAGCCCACTTATCAACAAACACAAGTAGGTTATATAGATTCGCTTTTTCAAAGTGGCTGGAGTAAGGACTTGTGAGCTCTGAAAGGTCGGTCATGCCTATTGACTGCTCCATCACGCTACTAAAAGCCTTTTCATAGCAAAAGCACTTGATCACTGAAAAAATATCGATTCAGGCACTAGAAAATGCCACTGGGGAGGACATGAGGAATATTGCAGAGTAGGAGAACTTAAACTCACAAAGAACAATTCATAAAAGCTTTCCACAGTTCATTCTAAAGAAAAAGAATTATCAGATCTTTATTTAATTGCTAACTGTAGAAACTACCGTTATATTATTGTTGATTTTAAGGAGAAATATAAACACGTTATCATCTTTTTTCCAATATGTGATTTCCCCTCTTTGACTTTCCCTTCCCAGAGGAGCCGTTTCCTGGCTTATTGCAACTGTGTTATTCGTGCCCAGAGAGCTGACTTCTCTCCATATCCATTCCTGAACAAAACCTCATTTTTCAGCCTTTTGCATCATCCCCATTGTATCCGAGCACGCATCAGAATCAGCTCGGAACGCAGGACAGCACCTTTCAGCACAACATTTTCTTCTGTGTCAGGTCATTGCTTGTTGCAATATGTATTTTATTAAAATTATTACAGGTGCTCATATGCAGGACTAAGTGGTTAAGGTCAGCTCCACAGCCTCCATTGCAATTGCAGAAAGCTTTGCAAGCCCCAGACGTCAGGAGATTCCTTGAGTCTGCCAGCACACACAGGTCTGCTTTGGGAAGGGGACGTTTAAATGTGCTTTTGGACAATTGCATGAACAGACAAAGTGCCGACTTGTCCCTCAGGGCTAAGTTCACCAAGTTCATAGCTGCAGTGTTACCGTGGGATGTCATCCTGGAGATATGGAAGATGCTTAATCCAGGATTAAGAGATTACAGTTCCTTCTCTTGGGTTTCCAACATGAAGTCAAGCACAGATCGGTTTCTAAAGCTTGGGAGGCAAACAAGGACGACTGAAGTAATGCACCCTGTGAATCTGTGCCATAAGCAAAATGTAAATAACTTGTCTTAGTATCGTGTGGCATTTTCCTGGGTTAAATTTTGGAAGGTGGGGCGAAGCTGGCCTCAAATAACATCACAGCCTAACAGATCATACAGTTACGCACAGCAATACACATCTGCCTGGCACTGCGTTTGGAATGAAGGCACAGACTGACTGATACGAGCCTCTAAGTGCTCCTCTTTACGAACTCATTAAAGAAATATAAACTGCGTCTTCCAAAGTCAGATGGGCTTGGACAACAGGGAGCAAGAGGCACAGCAAATTCAGTATTCTCCTCCTGGAAAATCCATGAGGAACAACAATAAAGGCGGCAAGAAAGAGGGAGTTAGCTGATATCTGCAGAAACTGAATCCATCCCCTTTGGCTCACAACGAACATCTAGAGAACTTCCTGCAGGGAACACGTTAAATAAAGGATAACATACGGGGTTTCTACTGCACTACAGGCAGAAATTTCCATTAACCTGTTAGTAAATACGGACAAAACGCTTTATGAATTTCTTAGTGGGCATTTTGACTGAGTCATAAAACACAGCACTGTGAAATCCTTTCAGCTTTTGCCGTTACCAGGATGCGGATCAAAAGAAATGAGCTTGTGTGGCAGCTGTGCATACCTGCACCCAGCTCCTTCCAAAGGTTCAGTGGCAGAAAAACCATAAGAAACATAATTAGGACTTTGAAAAGCGTAACTTATGACACTGAATAAAGCATGAACTTGGCTGGTGTTTGCTTTGAAGCTTGAATAACACCTTATGTTTTAGCATTTGCTACACAAGATGTACCTTGATCAGTATCAAAGCAAGATATCTTCCCCAACGCAGCACTGATCCTGCGTGTGCTGCTGATGTCCATCAACAAACGCTGTTCAAAACCTTCTGAACTAATCAAACAACATGAATTTGGGAATGCGTTCGCACCACTGTTCAGAACTCAAGTACACGTGCCAGGCAAATTCTCGGTTTCATTCCCTCATCAAAAGGACGACTTCCACGGCCGAACAGCAGCGGAGCTGTTGGTTACTGCCCACTGAAAACGCACTCAGTGCTGCTCAGAAACAACCTCCAGGAACGCAGCTCAGTTGATTACTATCACATTGTCTCTTTTTACATTGCTGCAAGAGGCCGCTCGCATGTCAAGCACAAGGGCTACGATTCAGCATCCTCGCAGCCCCCTCCAACAACCGCCAGCGCAGTGCACAAAATCCCACCTGTTCTGGAGCAGAAATCCCTTTCCCAGCTATAATTATATCTTTAGGGGCTGGATGTCTCTGCAAATACACACACACTTTCTCAGAGCATGGCTACAAAAGAGAGACAGCAGTGATGGAAACAGGAGCAAAAGCCCTTCAGATCTCATGTTATCATCGGACCATCCTGGAATTCAAAGACCCCTTAGGTCAACTCCTAAATCCCAACGCACTTGGTGCTACACCAGCACATAAATCAGCACAGTCCTTAGGACCTGACAATGTCATTTTGTGTGTGTTTATACTTTGCTGTTCCACCTCTTTCTCCCATCACTGCCTTTCCCTGTTTGCCCTTTCTCTACTCAGTCTCACAAAATGGGACAACAAAGACCAAGAAAACTGCTTTTACGCTGTGAGAGTTTCATTTCATAAAGAGAAGATCTTGTATTTAATACACTTAGGGAAATTCCAGTTTCTCCATAAGGTTTCACCCTTGCTGATGAAGGAGAAAGATGCATCTGAAGTTATTTACCTGTGGCCACAATGCGCTTGCTGTGCGAGTGGGCGCTGAGCCTCGCTCTTCCCTTCCCAGCACACGCACTCCTGCACGTTACCTACTCACAAGCGGGTAATGAAGATGCTTTACTCCGAGCCTCTGGGCAGAGATACATAAAGAGAACCGCTTCAGAGGGGTTTTGGAGAAGAACGAAATCCTGTCTTCACACACATCCCTGACAATTATTCCCATTTACATCAAGAGAGACAAAGATTTGAGTTCCACTAAGCAGGCTCCTAACCACGAAAACAAGGCAACTTCTCGTTTCCTGACTCATACGCACAGAAATAATTTGTGGAGAACGCCTTTTTCACACCAGATAGCAAATGTGTTCTTCTGAAACCATACTCAGTGGCATTGTTTGCTATATGTTCATTAGAGAAGATTAATCATATAGGGCCAGCTTTTGAAGATGAGCTGTGCAGCACTTGGTGTGCACGCTATTGTACTGAGCATATGTTTTCTGCTACAGTCGGCAGGTGGTACTGGTTTTTTATTGAAAACAATTAACATCAGGGGCAAAATGGTTGGATCTTTTGTTTTTCTGTTCCAGGTCTGGAAAGATGTGATTAAAAATAATAGGTGCTTAGTTTATTTGTTAACCGTGTGCGTGCCTGGCTGTGTGCATAAGGAGCAGTTAAACCACACGCACGTTGTGGTGTTGATGCTTCAAAAGGCAAATCCACACACCAGAGTTGGAAAGACCTTTTCCCTCTGAAGTAACGCAAGACAACACCTATAGAAATTTAGTACTAACTCTTTGCTGCAAGTTCTGTCACTTAAAGAAAAAAAATAAAATAGAAATTGGTCTTTCTTCTAAAAAGTCTGGATTTTTGCCATTTTTTCCCTTCACTCAACAAGGATAGAGAGGAACACGACTGTGCTGGGCGCTGAAATGAAACGCAAAAGGCCTCAAACAAAGCAGTTAAGGGAATGAGTAATAAGGGCAATACTAGAAGAATATTACAACTGGATTTTCATTTAGAAGGATCTTTACATTCATTGGTTTGCTAAAATGAGGCCTTTAAACTAATGCCTAAGTAGAAAGTAAAACATTCACTTAATTACAGATTACCCTTCAGTCTGAAGCACTTGCAGACAAAATGCAGACTGAATTGAACCAGTATTTTAAGTGCACTTGTCTCATCTAGCGCAGACAGAAATGAGATTAAAATCCCCATCAAGCTAAAAAAACACCCAGTTTGTTCAAGCTTATTCACTTCATCGGGAAAAAATTGTACCAACTATGGGAGAAATCAATAACATGAAACTAAGCTACCCAAAGTGCTGCTTTATGCATTGGAGCACCTAAAGCAAGAATAGCGGCTGGTGCCTTGATAAAATCATGTTCAGCATGAAACCAGTATTAACGTAGCTACTGAAACTATTCTGCCCACAGCTCTGTGATTTCTTAACCAGCTTCAATACAGTGCCAATATTACCATGGTTAAGATTTATTTCCCAGCTTAATGTTCTATTTTAAATTTGAACTTCAAGCCATTTTAAGCTCGGAATACCAACTATCGTTTCAGAAAGCGCGTTCGTTCAATTACAAAAACACGGTCAGAACTTTTGCAGTGATCTGAGCTGGAATCCAGCTCTCAAACCACACAGCCTGGTTTTTGTGCTAATTAAGAAAAACATACATAACATACATGGCGGGGGTGGGGGGAATAAAAAGCCTCTGAAGTTCACCTGAAGTGAGTTTTATTCATAGGGATTATTTGCCGTGTTTAAGTGGATGCTATTTAATCTTGGCTGTCACAAGCTCTTGGATACTCTCTGCAGATGGATACTCAGTCCCTGCAGCACTTTGGGACCAGCATCCACGTGTCCGTCGGCTTGGCCACCAGCACTGTGCTGAGGGCTCCAAGAGGAGCCGAGACCCAGGGGCATCTCCCCCTCTTCATCCTCCAACTGCAGCCGCGGCACTCACTGTTGTACCCAGGTTAAACTCCTCCCTGCTGGGGGAGGCAGCGACCTGCAGGACCTGTCCCCTCTAATGCAAATTCACACCTTGACCCAACGTCTAACAAGTTCCTATTGCATGGAGCATCTCTCTGGCTGTGAGGAGCTAACGTGGCGATGAGAAACCCCATTCTGATGGGCTGGCTAGGGACAACCTGGTCCTTCTGCTTCGGCAGCCGAGACCGGCTTTTCATCATCATGCACAGAGTGTTTTGTCTCTACAACTTTTCCAATCTCAAATGCACATTGTGTAACATTATTTTTAAGAATCCATAAAATAAAGTCATACAATTTGCTTGAAGAAAGACATAGGGCTGATCTTATTGCCAAGAGAAAGTCTTTCCCTTTCGTGGGAACTGAGGATTCAGCAACGTCCCATCAGCACATCGAACGTCCAGGGGCCTGTGGGGACGCAAGTATTTCCTAAATCTCGGTGAGCTGCCCCTCCCCTCGTGGGCAGTGACATAGTGACATTTCTCTTTTACCCCGGGATATTCTGAAGCCAATTAGTCTGTTGCACAAATTAACGAGATGAAAGGACAACCTGACAAGTAGAAAACCTGGTACAACCAGCATAGAGTATTGAGAGTTTTTAATCAATAAAAGCAAAGCTATAGATGGATAACAAATGAACCCAGAAGCCCTGGCATGATAGGCTGATTCAGAGCCAAGATTGCCATTGTCTATTAGCTCTCTGATTATCCTTTAACAGGGAAAGGCTTTGTGCTGTGTTAAAATACCCTGACAAACACTTGGTGTTAAACTACCCGAGTAGCACATTGCTTTTGAGTACGTACAGTTAAAATGCACTGCTGCTCATAAAAAAGTCAAGTTTTTATCGCACACACTGCGCTTGCAAAAATCTGATTCACTGTTCTGCAATACCACCTCTGCTGGTGGAACCAAAGGACTCTACGGTACATAATACATCATAATTTCAGCAGGACGTGCCAGACCAGTGCTATAATTAATTACTCTTACACTGCAACACCCACCAGCAACAGGAGCTACGCTTCAGACACAACCATCTCAAGGGACTCGATGCATTTCACCTGTTGTAATGGTTTTACGGGTCGTACGGTGGTGTCCAGGATCCTCTCCCAGAGCCTGTTGGTGCTCACTGAGATGGAGCTTTCTCTGCTCTGACTGTTGTATTGGGGATTCAGGAGAACAGGTTGCACTCATTTGGTTTTAAACAGGGGCCTGATAACTTCATTTGCTACCCCTTCTATAACAAGGCCATATTCTAGCTGAAAAGAGACAAGAAATCTCAATATGAAAGTAATTATCCTCCCATCCAGCAACTCACAGTGGCCTTTTGTTCCATTTTCTGGCCTTTCATGCTGGATGATCCTTTTCCACGACGCGGTCAAGCTGGCTGTGGGGAAAGCAAGCTCCACTGCCTGAGCTCGTCACCCACCAGCCTGCTAACGCGGAGAAATTAAAGACCTAACCCCATTCAAAAATTCCAGCCCTTGAATAATATTTGGGTGCTGAAGCATCTCCATTATTGTTCCTAAATTTAAATCCTAATCTGCCTCTTGCCAACTACTTCAAACAGAGATCCTAACTGAAAAAATCAGGAGCTGTGGAAGAGATTAGATAGGAACTCATCATTACCTATCCAGAACAGCTCAGGTAATTTCCCTGTTTCCTCCCCAGGATCTGCCAAGGCACATCCACATCTCGGACCAGAGCGAAACCGAGACGAGAGCAAAACAGAGGAAGTGGACATAGTCCAATCATCGTAGCTATAAAGCAGAGGAACAGATAGCTGTGATGTTGTGTTTACATCATTAAATATGCTTTAATGTACACAACCAACTTTTAAGAGGATCCTCTGGTCAGACCTACATAACACGGATCATCAACCTTGCTCTTCCTGCTCCTCAGCCTAATGAAGTGCTCTGGCTCAAGAGCACAGCCTTGGCTTGGATAAAACCTTTTTGCTTTTGTTTGGACTGAAAGCCGCAGAAGTCTATTGTTTCACCTGAAAGCTCGCTATCAAAGGCATTCCACCTCAAATTAAAAGTGTGTCATGTTTCTTGGCATTTGCCTGACTTCATCCTTTAGCTGCTGCCTCCTGCTAGAAACCACCAAATAAAACGCAGAAATAATAATTGAAAAAAAAAAAATCCTCAATTTCTGAAGCCTCGTGTAGCAATGTAAATCCACTGACAGCTGAAGAAGCCCTCACTCAGTGCGTGTCTCCCAGCCAGAAAAGCTCCACTGGAGCCCGCGGTGCTCTCGAGGGCCGAACACCGCCGTTTGCCGGCGGGCAGACAGGCGGGCCGTGCCGCTCGCGCAGGGCTCTCAGCCCCGCAGGCATGCGGCGGTGACACTCATCCCATCCACAGAGTGCACAGTACAGCTCTTGCTTAAGTGCATCATTATATAACAAGTAGACTCTAAGTGTCTTGAAGAGAACACGCAGCTCTCTGTGCAGGAAGAGATCCGCGCTAACACGGCTGCCTAAAGGGTGGCCTGGGCTCAAAACCTGGTTTTCCATACAACAGGGACCTCAAAGACTCACAGACTCAGCTCTACATGGACCAGAGGTTCCAAGCCCACTGCTGCCCATACGCCGCTGCACTTCATGCGAGCAGACGGCATTTCTCTTGCTCCATGCCAGCCCTGACCCCATTGGCACAGGTGCTATCGCCTTCCCCCCCACATCACCATCTCCGACAGTCCCGACCAAAGCACGCATGCTGCCGGCCTCACTGCCACCAGTGCCCAGTTCCACTCGAGCACAAACCAGCCGCCTTCTGGCCTCCTCCTGTTCTTCCCCAATAACCTTTCCTCTTCTTACCACCCGCTGCAAGTGTCATTGCAAATAAAAGCTCAGACAAAACCACCCCGGCCCCCGCCAGCCCCCTTAGACTCCCATTCTAAAATCTCATGCGCAAAATGCTCTTCGGCCCAAGGGGGCCACAAATCAATACGCAGTTTTTGAGCCGAGTATTTGGTGTTCCTTGTAGGCTCTAGTGACTTCAAACTGTAAAGAATGAGCTAGGGCTGTTTTGTCGCCATTTATTATGTTGATTGTGTATTTATTCCTCGAGGCAGGATTCTGCTTAATGTTCTGTGCTTTGAAAAAGCCTGGCAGCTGGTGTAAATGAGTTATAGACCCATTTGCCACCAAATCAAAGCCCAGAGCCAGATCAAAGCCAGATAAAAAAACCCACCCTTTTTCTGTCACAGCCTGGACGGCTTCTTCTCTGCCCTGTAAATAAAATTGATATTATTTCATCCAGCTTCTATTTTCTCCTGATCAAAATATGATTATGTCTAATGCTATCCTGTCCAGGGCACTGAAGTTATACGAGATGTGAAAGCTTATTGATGTATTCAATTACTGGATGCTGCTCCATTGTCTGCTGAGCAGAGCTGCTCAGTTATCGGTTCTTTAGAGCCGCACACTTCTGCCTAACAAAGTCATCACTCCCACAATTACCTGCTTGATGGATGGAAAACAGAAATATCTCATGAGTCCAATGCTGCTATCAGCTCTTCTCCATCTCTAAAATTGCTTTATATTAATGAGATTAGGGCTGTGGAAGAGGTATCACAAGGTTTAATTATTTATCTTCTCCCTCCTATGGTAGCAACACTCGTGTTTCTTGATCTGCATGACGATTTTTCTATAGCACAGCATTTCCACAGTAAGAACTGGATGAAAAGCAGTGAAATGTAATCTTTCTAAAGGCTTATATAACTAGGGCTTACATATCCATTTCCCTACTATCTAGACATATAGCGCGTACACCACAATCACCGTCACAAGAGTCTTTAGTAGAACCTGCACTGAAAATTAAGAGACACCTTTGCGTTTAATTAGGCTGAAACACACAGGCTAAGCTCTCAGCAGCTACATAATCAACTGCAGGTATCCATACTATTTATAAACACGCTGAGTATCAGTGACATTTTTCTCCCTATAGCTTTCCAGCAACAGCTAACGGGACCGGGTGATGAGTCGGCACACGCAGAATCCCGCTCCCCAAATGCCAGTGCCCTCTCACCCATGCTGGTTTCCTCGTAGCTCTAGTTGCAGGTTTTGTGACCGCTGGTGGTGAATTTTTGCCCTTGCCTTGGCCTTCTAGGAGATTTTTCCATCAAATGGCAACACCTTCTTTTATTACGTTTACTCTGATAAAACAGACAAGGAGAACTTTCCCCATGGTTCTGCATTGCTCTCCATACAGTAAGCACTGAGATTTTAGTATAGACAATACAGCTGTGAGACAGCACAGCTGCCCTACAGGACATTGAGGCTGGTTCTATGCTTATTATTATTATTTGTGTTACACAAAAAAACACATTTTGGCTTCATCATCATTAAACAGAGCAAGTTTCAATCCCACGAGGAAGGAATTGCGGAAGTGGGGCTCATGGAAATGACCCTGGAAATACAGCAACCTGGAAATAAAGCCCCACTGCCACGGAGCTGGTTTTCAGCAGCGTTCCTCTCCCAGCTCATCCTCCCGCAGCCGGCTGAGCGCTGTCACCCGTCAGACAGAGCGGACGACGGCAGTAACCCCCGGCTCAGCGCTGGCAGCGTGTTCTATGAGATCTTGGCACGGTGCAAGCAGTGTTATTTGGATCACTGGCATGTAGCTTGAGGTGCTCACACCAACGCCAGAGATAACCACATCTTCCCTCTAGACCCCAGATGTATTTTGGATGCACTAATACAGCCTTTTTGCCAACATTCAGTCTGCTGTAACATCTAAGGAAGGAGATCCGTTACACTTGAGATCGATACTGTATTTCGCACACGAAAGCAGAATAAGCATTATTCAAATCAATACAGATAAAATCCTGGGACAACAGCTTTGAAGACATCTGCATGTATGTCATTATTAGTCTCTTTGGACTTGTGCTTTTCTCCATATCTCAGTGTTGTTTTCTTTCCTCAGGAGCCTGTAACTCTACCGTAAGAAACTGGGACTCAATATGGCTCATCAGAGTCTGTTTAGAAAGCACACGTTAGCATGTGAAGCGGAACTACCATGGCATTTCAGAAAGATATGAATAACCACACACTATTAAAACTGTGGATTGAAACCGTGCTTTGCCACGACATTTTTAATCCACGGCATAAGTGAAAAATCTCCCTAGCAAAAGGAAAACATTAAAAAAAAGCACAAAACAACCCCAGCCAAGCCCCAGAGTATTACACCCAAACGCTTCTGTCTGCTGTGTCCTACGTGTGAAATAAAGGAAGGAGCTCCTAGCAAAGCCAGCAGCGAAACTTCCATCGATCCCGGTGGGATCAGGTTCCCTGAAGTTGCGGTGCTTTTCTAAGGAATAAAGACTGCATGTTGCCTTTGGAAGAGAGCTCAAGGCTCCTTTCTGTCACACGTGGTATCTTCGGGTAGCTCTACATTCCTCCCATTGAAAAACTGCTTCATTTTGCTGAATTCAGATATCAGCCTACTCTTTGTTAAAAATCCAAACCAGTAATTTCGTGCGATGTACATGCTGGGAATAAATGTGTTTGTTTATAGAAATTGCTAAGATTCAGGAGTGGGAGAAAACGAAAGAGTTTGGTCAGCATAGAGCAGAGGGAAACTTGCGTAACAGAGTATGGAGCAAGTTCTCCTCATACCCCATGTGGTGGGAGCTGATGGATTTATCACCTCTGCAGGCAATCCCCGCTGCATTTGAACTGAGCACATCAGGAGAGCCCTCAGGAACACCAAGGCTGTGCTCTTTTCCAAACACGTCTTCTCTAAACAGGAAACCACTGGCTAGGAAAGCGCAGTCATTTCCAAGCGGGTATCTTAGTGACCAACAGGAATGGAACTAAGTACATGGCACGGAATAGCGTTTCACATCCTGCATGCCGAGCAGTAGTATTTTAAGAAAGATTAATTCCCGTAAAGCTAAACTGACCTTTTTTTTTAATTAAAAAATACTAAGAGGAGTGCTGTGTGCGGAATTAACACTTCAGCATCATACACATGGACCGCTGTCTCCTCCAAACCTTCCTACCTGCATCTTCCCCCTTCCCTCCATGTGTTTCTGCAGCATCTTTGGGGGGGGAAAGGAAAAGAAAAATAAGAAACAAGAACAAAAAACATTAAACCAACCAAATAAACATCAATGAAGACCATGATCCACATTCCAGGGGGGAAAGGGCATCTTCATGTAAGAGCAATCCACGGGAGAACACTCCCCACCTTGCATGCCAAGTCCTACTCTCTGCTACCCGCCTGCTCAGCCAGCACCCAAACCACAGCTCGGAGGGCAGGAAGAGCAGCACCAGCCAGGTAGGTTCCCTTGTTCCCAAACCTCCTTTCTGTAGGAGAACTACACGCACCAACGATCGGGCGGCTCCACTTCCATTCGGGTTTGGTGAACAGGGATAGGTTGCACAAGTTCAGCAAACAGCTGACCAGCAGTTCTCAAAACCAGCTCCTATTAAAACCCCTTGCAAGTATTTGGCAGTGTTAGCAATAATCATTAAATCCAGCCAAAAACCTTTTGACAGAAATCTGGGGTTTTGACCAGAAAGAATATTTCTGAAAAGTATGTGGTTTTCTGTTAAAGGAGCTTTCCTTGGAGAAAGCCAACTTGTTCTGATTGCTTTTGGTTTACAAAAACAAGAAGTTGACATTTTCTGCAGGAAGTGCAGCATTTTCTGATTAGCTCTAATAGCCACCTTTGGGAGATACCGCAATTCATCGCAGCGTTTGGAGTAGCTGAGTGTCATTAATTGCCATTCGCTAGGGTATGAGAAGCACTTGGTACCTGGTGGAGCTGGGAGCTGGGGAGGAGCGCGCAGGCCAGGACCCAGCAGGACACCCCAGCACGCAGCGGAGGGCTGAGACCAACACAAACCTCCTGGGCTTGCTTGACCTGGAATTGTGCTTTGGAAACCCACCAGGTGCGGCAGACCAAGCACTGTTTTGAGTATCTTAGCAAAATACGGGTCCGTTAATTGTTTCTCTAATTTCAGAAGCCAGGCATTTTTAATAAAGTGCTGCTAGACAGTTTTCTGTTTTTCCCACTGGATCACACTTTCTTTTCTTCAAGTTTCTCAAATCTACTGCTTCCAAACTAAATATATCTCAACCTGTTATTAAAAACACGCAATTTTGTTACCCTGATAAACCAGATCTTGATAATGCCAAAGCTACAGTGATATGTAATTCTTGTCAAAAGAGTCACTTATTTCATTTCCCATCCTCAGAGATGTGCTCTCTAAGTTGGTTTCTGATGGAAACAAATGAAGGGGATGATTTGTCTTGAATAATAAAGCACCTGCAGCTGTTTGCAGCATTTAGAATGATGGCTTATCATTAGCAGAAACACTTATATATTCCAAGCACCCTACATGCCTTGCAGGTAGGATGCCAGGGTCTCTGTCATTTACCTTAGTTTCTCATCATTTTCCAATAACAGTAACATCAAGGATGCAGCACATACATCACCTGCCCAGGAGTCTGCATTTGCCCTAGATGCTGACCTTTAATAAGGCCCCTCCGCGCCCCACAAAATATCAATACAAAAGATTTCCTTAGGCTTGAGTCAGGTAAAATCCATAGAGCGGAACGTCCCTCCGGGCGCGGGAGGCAGCGGGCATGGCTGGGCAGGGGTAGGTGCTAAATAACTTCAGCAAACACCATAAAAGCAACTGCACGTGCAGATATTGCCCAGGCTGGCAAAGCTTTGCAGACCAGCTGCCAGGTCTGTCTGCCCCTGCTCTTCTGCATCCCTGTGCACATGGTCCTGCGCAGACCCGGGCACCAGGCTGCAGTGGTGCTGGGAACTGGGTGTGGGGCTGTGCCAGCCAACTGATGGGGAGCTAGCAGCAGCTCTTCCAGTGAAGTCATCCAGTGAGCCACTCGGCTTCATTCAAAACAGATTAACTCATTACAGAAAGCAGAATAAGAAATGGCACGGGAACGAGTGAGGTATTTTGAAGGGAGTTAATGCCCTCTAAAATACCATGAAGCTCGCGTATGACAGGAAAGGATGAATTTGTAGCAGTATAATGTACAATTTATAAAGTTCAAATAATTACAGATGAATTGCTAAAATATTCATTAAGGGAACACAAGATCCCTTTGCTTTATAGGATAGTTTCAGTTTTTCAGCAGTTCCATAAACACAGCCAGGTGAATCAGCTGCTGTCACCACCATTCAAATCTCTGGTGATCTATTAAGAAATAAAAACTCAGTCCAGTTAGCGTTTCACGTAGTTGCATCTTTGAGTCAGCATCGTCTCCAGCTGCAAATTCCCGTTGCAGCTCCAGTGCAAAGTTAATACTGGGATCAATTACTGTAATTAACAAGATCAATAATAGGTTAACAAGAATGCATTTTTCCTCTTTGGATAAGCTGTGCTCATTCACATAGCCTCAAGCTCAGACTTATCCACAGCTGAACACAGCGACAGCAACATCAAGGAGGCTCGGGGCACCGGGGCGGGCACTCTCTGCCAATACTTACATGAGTCCCATCCCCAGCTCAGTCCGCCATCCCGGCTTTGCCTAGGACGGACAGTAATCAAAGACCAAAGTCTAACAGGGATAATTCTCACCGCCCTCCATGTGGTCCCATGCAGTCACACTGTGGTCACACAGCGCAGCTGGACCTGCTGCTGTTTTCAGCACGATGGTCACTCCATTTGGTTGCTGTGTCTCTGGGCACCCTGCACAGCTTTTGCTTGGCCTGTTCTCAGTTTATTTCAGTTCAGGCACCTCTGTCTTTGATTTCCGCCTACACAGGAAAGGCTATTCCCAATTCCTCTGTGCCGGCTTGTTCGCCCTCCCAAGCCTCTGCTCCTCCCAAGAAGCAATACTCTCACAGACATTGCAAACAGCGCCTTACTGCCGTGCCAGTCCAGACCTGCTCTCACCCACCTGGAGTCACCCTGAAGCATGCTCCTCAAGCCAATTTTACATTTGTTGCATGCCATGTATTATGCCACATCATCCTAGCCCACAACTGCTCTCCCCCAGAAGACCTGAGGAACGAAGGAGGGCAGCTCCCTGACCTCGTCTTTAGCAACGCGAGGCTCTGTGCTGCAGGGGAAGGGAGTAGCTTTGGATCAACACCACCAGTTTCCCCAGTCAGCTCAGGGATACAGCAGAAATGCCACCAGACACAATCGAGCAACACTGCGCAGACAACAAGACACCGCACTCCCTTGCTGAACGGCTGACTTGAGTAGTCAGGAGATTGCTTGGCTGTATTTGTACTTTCAGAAAGAAAACCTGAGAGCTTGTGTTCAATACCCTGCAGGTCTACTGGTGTCCTCTCCTGCTTCCTCCGCCCGCCCTGCCAGGGCAAGGCAGGGGCTCTGGAGGCATCACTGAGCGCTCCAGCCTTCAGATGCACCATCAGGGGTCTTGCAGCAGAGGCCAGCAGTGCTGCATGCTTCTTGGTCAGCGTTGACCTGCTGTTGGCTTTCTGGCCAAAGCACCCTGTCCCAGTTGAGACAAGCCGCAGTCTCTGATTGTCTTTCTGTTCCCGCAGAGATGATGCGACCACTGGCTGTCTCCATCACTCCTTCAGTAGCCCACCCAAAGGGGCTCAGAGCAGGCAGGGGAGTGGGGCACCAGCTCCTGGAGAGGGGTGAGGGCTGTGCAGGACCCCCATCCTCCAGGATGCTGTATGGAAACCACCCTCAGTGCTGGGAAAGGAGTGGAGCCTCATGAGCACGTCTCCTGGGCCACATCCGGGAGCTGAGGGAATGGCTCCTCTCCCTTGCTTGGTTTATGGAAACTGCCACATTCATATATGGAGTTAAGTGAGAGAAACCTATTGACAACACCACCAAATGATAGGGGAAACTCTCCTTCCTGTGTTCCCCCTTCTGAAGACACATGAAATCATAGAAAAGCAGTGCTTGAGTAATCACCCAATATATGTCCTCAACTCCAAATCTATATATATATATATATATAGATATGTTCTCAACAGCAAATCTATTTCTAGCAGATGTTTGTCTAATCTGGCCTTAAAAAAAAAAAGCACTGAGGATGGAGGTATTTTTTCACCCTGCTTGGTTAGGCTATGCATAAAAGTTAAGAGATTTGAGGTAACAGCTTGCAAGCCGCTATAGCAGCAGCAAATTTTGCAAGCCTGTGCACAGGACTATTATCATATTCCAATATTATTGGCCTTTACTTCTGCTGTGGGTTGCTGAACTAATATGAAATTCTGATTGAATTTGTGCTGCCAGTGGAAAAGCTGGAAATGAGTAAACACGGTGAGAGCAGCCCGTGTGTGCAAGAGCAGCGGGCCAAGGGCTGCCACGGGAAGGAAAAGCCTTGAAGAAACGCTGCAGAGCGAAGCAGCTCTGCTAGCCCACCAGAACAGCTGTGGGAACATCTGCCCTTCGTTGGGGATCCCTCAGTGGCGTGGAGGCAGTGAGCAACACATCACTAATGACCATTGAAATGAGAGGAGAACGGAAGAGAAAAGCAGAGAGAAAGGGATTATTTCAGCAGCTTTCCTCACACCACCAAGGCTTTTCTGCTTTATAGGAAGTATCATATCACTTTGAGTTTCTTATACAACCGGAGCTTTCCGCACGGCCTGTCGGAGTTTGCAGTTTGGGTTTATCTCCACGCGGTTTCACGTGTCTTTGGCACCACCTCCAGAGCTGCCATTCGGCAGCTGGGTTTCAGGGACACAGCTTACCTGAAACACACCTTCTGCAAGATGGTTCGGCTTCCTTCCACAGGCCTCCGGTCTCTGTTGAGGTCAGTGACCGAAGACATGCCAGTTCTACAGGGCTCATGTGGTTGCTTTGGGCCCCCAAAGGCTTTTTCTCTTCCACTAAAGCAAGAACACTTTCCATGGTCTCTTACACAAGAGCTGCTTCCTTCAAGAAAAAGGAGAGCTCGTGGGTAATGTCCAGAGGCTGTGCCACCCATCCCAGGACAGGGACACAACCTCATGATGCCAAGTGAGTCAACACTAAATGATAAGCACCAGTAACAGCCCCCTCCTTGCTCTCAACCTGCTCAGTTTATCCTGAAAAAACATATCCTTCAAGGTAGTGCTGCAGACAGACACAAATGCATACATCTCTTTAAGTCATAGAATCTTTTAGGTTGGAAAGACCTTTAAAATCATCAAGTCCAACCTTTAAGATTGAGCCCTTAACCAATGTCTTCAAATGGCTATTAAATCTAAGGAGGAGTCACGCGACACTTCCCATAGGGTTGTCTGTTGAAAAACCCCTATTAGATTTCCTAAGCCAATGTGATAGCATTAAGAGAGAAACAGCAGGGCGAGAACAGCCCCTTGGTTGCCTCACTGCAGCCACGGCACAGCAGGGCAGAATTCTGTCCCCTAAAGACATTGCAAGCAGCATGCAGGCGGGAGCCCAGGATATACCGAGAAATAACCGCCTGGAGAAAACGCAGTTCTAGGGATCCATTTGCAAACATTTGCAGGCATCTAGAAGCCAGCCCAGCCTCCTCACAACTCAGGGAGTCACCCCAGAAAGTAATAACCACCTTCACTATTATTGTTAATTGTCCCCAAGTGATGACTGGGCATGAGCGATGTAGGAGTACAATTCTGGATTATTCACGGTACTCAGACACCTCCACAAAAGCGCTGGCCCATCTTGTGCTCGTGCTGGCTCTTGGATTAGGATCACAGAGTGGAATTTGGGATTAGGAGTAGAGCAGGAAGAGTCAGGACACACATTAGGATCCTTTTTTATTAATATTATTATTATTTTTAGCCACCCACTCAGCCTGCATATGTGAAAATAAAAGGTGACTCGAGTCTCACACACCAGGCTTCAGGAGACCAGCGGTCGGTCCCCAGCTCTCGTACAGATCGGGAACCAGGCCATTTTGTTTCTGACTCAGTTTTCCACACAGGAGCAAGAAGATGATTTTCAAAATAGGTCATTAAGATAAAACGAACAACATCTGAATTGCTTAGCTATTATTGCGATGTGAGCAGAAAAATAGCTCCAGGCAGCGTTCATTTAAAGGTGTAGGGCGAACCAGCTTTCTAGATCAAAACAAGAAAATCTAATTTCCAATCAGAAAGGTATTTTTTATTTAATTATCTCGCCATTAACGCTTTCACTGGTTCTTTTTTTCAAAGGAGGATGTTCAGTTCCCTGAAGTGATTCTGCAGAAGCCTCTTTTAAACCTTAATTTCTTTCAATGAACCAGCCAATTCCAGGGCTAAATAATAATTACAACTGTCATTCATTCAGAAAAGCAATTTAATTTTGATCAGGACCTACCTCTCAGCCTTGAATTAAATTAAGATAGGCCACAATTTCTGAATGTAGTTACTTCTAAAACGGAAGAGATCTTGCTGCCCACAAGAGACACGTGAACTCTTCCCACACCGAAAATCCATGTTAGATAGTTGGTGCTTGAAACACAATTATCATTAAAGTGGATTGGAGCATTCATGTCCTGGAAACACGAAGAATAGAGACTAATGGATTAATCCGTGGAGAGTGCCACAGTGATCTTTACCTTGTCCCCTATAGAACAGGCCTCCTGCAATCCTCCTGCCTTTATTCAGCTTCCAGCAAACAAGGATGCTCTGGCTGAAGAGAATTCACTGAAATCAAAGCGGCCAAGAATCCTAAACAAGCTTCTCTCCAGCTGTATATTGCGAAAGTAGTAACGGCTCATTTGACTTTGCTCCAGCTACACCCTCCATAACTCATAATAAAAACCTGTATATACTGATCCATGAATGTATAAATCAACACTTCCACCTAAAACAGCTGTGCTCACACATCAGGTGGGTTTATAACCCAGCAGGAAGATCTGGGGGCAAGATGTGCCTGGCACAACATTGACAGAAGTTGTGTCCAATAGGTCAAAGCTTCTTAAGCTTTGGAAAGAGCTGAGTATTTTCACGCTGATGAACAACCTCATTTTGGAGGGGTCTGCAGTGTCCTAGCACAGACCCGGCACAAATAACTATGAGACTTGGGTAAGAGCATGACTCAAGATGACAAAATGAACGCCAGGAGCTTGACTTGTCCTTGGGCACAGGTTGGCTGGCTCAGCTATGGCGGCTGCGGGAGCCACACACGTCGAGCGTGTAAGATTTCAATTAGCAAGTCACCGCATAAACACGATGTGCTTCTAAAACTGAGCTTCAGTTCAACTGAGAACATAATTCCACTTCTACCAGATTTTTGCCCTGCAGCCAGATTGGAAGATTTAGGTCAAAAAAAAAAACTGATCACAGTTTACTATAGAAAATATGTGGTTCACAACTTAACTTCAATGCACTGCCTCTCCTGTAATACCACGATGGAATATTGGGGCAAAGTAGTACCTTTACTGTAAGAAAATTGCAGTTTTCAGACAAAGAACCTGTTTTTTTTCAGCGTAGCAAATATCAAGCATCTGCAGTCCATTTTCAACGTATCAGGAGCAATGAAGAACCGTTTGAAGATCGCAGCTCTACAGAGCAACGGAGCCTTCGGGTGCCTTGCCTGGCAGGAGGAGCACAGAGCTTAACAACTGAGCAAACGCTGTTTCAAAGAAGAAATAAGTCCATAAAGTCCCCTTGACTTTTCTATAGAGGTGGAATTAATTTCACCGCATCAAAAGTAACCACAGTTCCTATGCCACTTTCCTTGCCAGTGGTGACTTTTGAAGAGCAAAAAGGGAGGGAGGAATTGGAGAAGGGGCGTAGAAACAGTCTTGTCACTCTGGGAAGGGCAGAAGACAGGAATGGTCCATTAAATCTGCTTTGGTTTTGTACTCTCTCGTGGCAGCGTTTGTATCGGGGTAGTTGAGTCTCAGCTCTTATCTACCTGTGTTTCAGTCCAGTTCTTGTGGCCACCGAGGGGAACGGCACTCTGTTCCTCACTGGCAAATCCACATTTGGGATATTTAAAGCGAGTAATACAAGCGAGAATGGAACTCTCAAGGCTGGAGGCTGGGAGCGGTGGTTGGGACGTCACTCACACCAACGGCAGCGCACGGCACAGGGCAGCGCTCCCCGTCAGCAGGGGACGCGCGGGGCTGCGGGTCCGGGTGCAGCCAGGGATCAGCAGGGGCAGCTAACGCAGACAACACTTAGCATCAACGCACCTGATCAAAATAGCGCACTTCCGTTTGAATTGGATCTACAATAAACCTATTTTAGGCATTTCACGTAAGTACAGACCAAGTCTGCAGCAGCGTGCAAACACAATGCCTGTGAAGACTGAACACAGCTACATGCGAGGCAGTTAGACAGAATAAAGCTAAGCCTCTACCAAAATGAAGATCTGGAGAATTGGTATAAATCAGAGGCAAGACCTTGCCTATTACTGTTCATCTGTGGAATTCATTATGGGCAAAGATGCCTGAATTATTCCACGTGTGATTATGTGATAAAATGAGCAAGACACTCTGTACTAACAGCTCCTTAACATGTCTGCAGCACTGAGCAATACCGTGAAGGCATCTCTTATCATTTGGCACATCCAGAGACGCAGGACTCACCTGACAACCCCCTCCACATTTCCATCTTTAGAAAACAAGTTCCCCCATCACATTTCTAAAACATCCGAGGAACAGCGCGGGAGGCAGCTTTGTGTTCAGGAACTCGGGCTGACAAGTGCCTGGATTTTGTTCAGTGCTTGGAACAATCTGGTGGAAACAAAACGATCTTAGAGCCTGGAATTGCTCTTGATTGTTATTTTCCAAATAGAGCATGAAAAAGTAACACAAAGGAGAAGAATCCACTGGGAGAGATGCAACACTATTGGTTTCAAATCAAAATCATTGTCTGAATATATTGTTTCAAAAATGTGGTCAATGAATAGAGCTCAACACCCTTTTTGTTATAGATGCTCTGCTCACTTTTTTCAGTAAAGCTTTATTAATTTAGGGAGGGTTTTCTAATACTCTTACTGAGGGTTTTGTAGAAGTTGTATCGAAGGGGTAACCTGACGTCTAAATCAAAAAGAGTTTGAAATTTGGAAGAATGAAACCTTTTTCAACAGCTCATGTATCCTGACTTATGAGAACAAGTCAAAATACCACATATTGTTTATCCCTAGCAGTCTTTCTGCCCCGTTCTGTGTGGTCAAGGACATTTCCATGACCCCTCACTTGTGGCCCGGATCAGCCCGATGCATCTCGCTCGCTGCACAGATGTCCATTTGTTTCCAGGGGTGATCCCACACCTCTCCACATACAAACCCCGTTTTCTACCGTAAGGACACCATAACATATCTAGACTGGGGGAACCATTGGGAAAGCAGAAGCCCAGGGCTCACCTGCCTCGCTATTTAAACACCGCTCATGCCCATTTCACTTTAAGTGGAGAGCTTGGAGAGCACCTGGAATGCAAATCCTGAATCATCAAAACCAAAATAAGTTATTCCCTGCCATTCTTTGGGAGCAGGTGTGGAACGTTCCAGAGGCCTCGGTGGAGGCACTTCCCACGGTCAGGAGCACCCTGCGCTCACCTCACCTGCACAAAAGGAGGTTCACACCTTCAGATGTTACCACACTCATCACCCTAAGTCAGTTTGCAAGGGACACACCTGATCCGGAGGATCTAGAATTGCCCAAATCCTACTTTAGTCCTAACTCTCTGCTGGAGGATCCGTGGTGCCACGGGATGGGCTCAACCCCAAGTGGCAAGGGGCACACAGTCCCAGAGAACACAGCTGAATCCTAATAGAGCTGCTGGCTTGCTAAGGAGACAAGATTTAGGTACAGCCTGGCTCGGCAAAGAGAAATCACAGCCCTAGAGCAAAAGGGAAGAACTGAACATCAAAGTTATTATCTCAACTACACAAGGTTAGAAAAAGCAACTGGCCTTTCCATTCCTTCAATAAATAACATCAACAAATATTTAGTCTTTTAAAAAATTGGTCAGTGACTCGCAGGAAAACAAAAAGCAGTGCCGTACAGGTTAATGTGATGATTTAGAGCTGATACAGCTGCATCACTTCATTATCTGTTGCTTTCTAGCGGATGCAAACTCCCCAGGCCACGTTGGTCATCGTCGCACATGCACAGGGTGGGGGGTAAACTCTTCATAGCACTGAGTTAACTTGGATTTCAGACTCCAACACGCAAGTCAGAGAACGCATTTCCAAAGAACAGGAAGATATCAACTATTTGGACCACAGGGGTCTCGTATCACCGAGGAAGTTTGTTCCTAAGTGATCAAACTATACGACAACAGCACAGCCAATCTGAATCTCTGCACGTTCATAAGCAGGTAGCTATAAATTGCAGTATATTCTGACATTCTTTACCAAATACAACATTAAGCTGACAAATTATACTAATACAGTATGATTTCAAGGTGCATCCACATTTGCAGCATGTGTACATTTCTCAAATAGAATCCGATGTTTGCTAATACGGTACGATCTAAGTTAATAAGATCAAATTATGTCTGATCATACTACATTAGTAAATGTCACATCAAATTAGTCATTTTCAGAATCAGAAAGCAACCAAAAATAACTTCTCCAACACAAGTAAGCAGCACTGAAACTGAAAACCGAGCTAAATACCAAGTCCCTGGAGAAGGCTTTTGAAATTCAAAGTTAGGTTAATTTTATTTTCAGCCTCATTTCAGAGCGCTTTCGTACATGATTGAAATCATGGTTTGCATCACAGCGGAGTCTGGTCCGAAGGTCACCAACAGGGGCTGAGATCAGGCCAAGAACTAGGAAAAGCTGGTAAAATCACTACTGAAAGGCTGTTAGTTCATGGGTAGTCATCCTCCCGCATATTTGTGCTCAGCACAATGGTTCCAGGTAGGAAAATTCATGAAAAGCCACTGCACACAGATTTTGAAAGAGAAAACACTTTAAATAGGAAGTTGCCTAAACATTTATTGAACTTTCTTCCCTTCAAGTGCATCACCTGAACTGCTGTAATTAGTCAGGCCTTGTAAGATCCGATTTGTCTTTTCTGTTATTAAAGCATAGCACCTGTCAGGTGTATGTTTGGTATAATCTCATTTATTTGCCAACAGGTAGACTCCGGTTTCTTTGAGCACAGCAGGAAAACCAAGCTGCTGCTGGGCTCAGTCTCCCCTCAGCCCGCGCCCCAGCCGGACGGCCCTGCCCATTCCAGAGCCACACTTCGCCTTCCTTCGCTCTTCTGACAGCCTGGAAAGCTTCCTCCACGTTTCCTCCACGTCCCTGTATCTAGAGGTAGGGAATATCTCTGAAGTGCCCACGTTAAAGCTCATCTGTCATGCAGCAGGGGCCATCCAAGTAGGGTGACCACCATCTCAAAGCCTACCCTAAGAACAGAAGGCTGAAGTCAGTCCCATTGAGCCTCGAGGATGTCTCATATACAACCTTTTCCTAGAACCTTTAATAAGGGCAAAAAAACTGGCACATGGCAGAAGCAGAAAGAGCAGGAATCTGAAGGAGCTTTCAAGGGTCCCACCTTCAGTGGTCAACGTCTCCAAAGCTCCCGTCATCTATCGCATTGTGAGCGTGCAAAGAAAAGAGACCAAATCAACCTGAGATGGCCCAGTAAAGGCAGCACAGGACAGGAGAGGTTTCTTCTGCAAGGCTGAGCGCAGCTTCCCTGCTGAGGGGTGAGTTTTGCCCTTATGCCACCGGGTAAAGCTGGGTCTGGGACTTTCCTAGGCCATTGTACTGACTCCAGGAGACAAGGCTTTTGTCCCTTTCGATGACCTAAGAGACTCTGGGAGGGAACAAATACTCGAGTGATTTCCTTTCTGCCTTTGCAGAGTTAATATATACCCACGTAACTGCAGCTATCTAAGACTTCTGGATAAATCACCTTTATTCCCAGCTGAATAAATTAGTGCCAGCTGAAAGCATCACAAGCTCCAAGCAAGAAGCATTTTGCTGTGCACAGTGTTCAGGAAAGCAAAGGCCAAAGCGGCACTGAATTACCCAAGTTAACAGTTCAGGCTTTTAAAAAAAGATTAAAACCCACACCAAACGAGATGTCCGGTGTTGAAGGGACGATTTCTAGCTACTTTCTCAGAAGGGGGAACATATGTTCATCATTGTGACCTGTACTGTTCAATATTCATTTCTGTGATCTGGCATACGCTGGCATGTGCTTCAAAGAGTCTTTTTTCCCCACAATAGCTTCACCAGCCCCTGTTGCTCATGACTTTTGTTTATTTGGTTGATATTTGTTTCTTTTTAATCCAAGCTGTCTGCATGAATTTTAACTCAATTATGGGTGTTTATATAAGGCAGTCTGTTCAGGGACAAAGTTGTGGATCCCCAGAGAAAGCATTGTTCCTATCCTGTCTGTATTTCAGTAGATTAGGTTTAAACCAGACCTATCATCAAAATACACTCACTAGCACACAAGCTTTACATGTGTTTTAGTTTGAATTGAGTTGTTATAATAGAACAGCCTTTTGTTATTAGTAATTATGAATACTTGTGTTGGATTCCGGTATGCGAGTGGACTCGGAACCCTTTGTTGTCTTTAAGCTAACGTCTACATCATCCTGCATTTGCTTTTTCTAATCCTTCCTCTATCCTAGAGGATTTCAGCAACATTTTACTGTCATTCTGTTATGAAACTCCTTTTCCCTTGAGCACGTGGCAATTTCATTAGGTACCTGAGGATCGTATAGAAATCAAACAACAATGGAAGCTCAGCCAAAGAAAACAAACAAAAAAACCCACAACAAAACAAAACAAAACAACCAGCCCACAACTTTTCTATTTAGCTCAAGACAAAAATAAAAGCACATGGGAGGAGGAGGGGAAAGCAATGAGGGAAGCATTGTTTGCTGCACTGTTTAACTCCTTGCTGGCCGTGTCTCGTGGTGTCTGGGACGCATCAGCCACCACTGAGCTCTGAGTCGCTCTCCGGGCTGCAGTGGGATGGGGCATCTTGGGCCCCAGAGCATCCCGGAGCCACTGGCTCTGCTCTACAACCGGCAGCGCTAAGCGCAGCTTAAAGGGGGCCGTTCATTACTGTTGTGTGCGTGTCTTTACCCTTTCACATAGAAACACAAACTATATCCTACCATGATGTCTTTCTTTCACCCCACTCCCCAAAAATAAACACCACAAACCCAAAACGCTTCCTTCTGGCTGAACACCGCTGGAGAGAGAAGCATCGGAGAAAGTCAAGTGCCATCACACGTGGTGACCCCGAACACCCTCTGATCTTTTCCCAGGGAAGTGGGCTCAGCTAATCCCAGAAAACCACATTAGAGTCACAAGTCAGACTGTCCCATAAACGCCCGTTTCTGACCAAGTCAGATCACCTGGGGTGGTTGAGCCATTTTGATGGGACAGGAACACTTTCCACCATTTCAACAGGCCAAGAAACCATTCTTCTCCTTGGGAACTGTTAATTACAAGCTTGAGCGTTTTCTGAAATATTATTTAGCTATATGTGGACATGACTAATGAGAGGTGTCCTACTGACCTCTGCTTATAGGACCCAAGAGCCACCTCATCCATGTTCATTTGAAGGAGTCATCCAGAAACTCCAGAGCTTGGACACACAGCGCTTGCATTCACCAGATATGCAATCCGAATCTAGCTAACGTCACCTAAAACAGGGCATAAATCAGCAGTCAACCACTCCAGCCAGCTCTCTGTGTAACATCGCTGTGCCATCTAAAGTTCAAATATACATACGAGTTCTAGCTAATTAAGCGCAATTGAGCGACACCAATAGAATAAGCGGCACAGCAGAGCTGGCAACAGAGAAACCCGCTTGGCAGAGAAGGCGATGTGTGCTGCTAACGCTATACAAATAGCATTTTAATCAAAACCAGTTCTCCACAAGTCACAAGCCCAGATCTCTTGGCTTTGGCTGAAACCTTGGGTCACTTTTCTGTTACACCCAAGCCCATCTCTTAGGATACAATACTGCTACGATTTTACATACACACACACCCCCCCGGAGAAAAGTAACAACATCAGCGAACAGAAACATCAAACCCCAAGCTTTTACACATTAATTCACAGTCACAGCGTATGGACAGAACCACACAGGCCTTTGCCAGGCACTGAAGATGGAATGGAAATTGGTCTTGGAGTGTGTCAGTACAACAGCTGGGACGGATCCCTGTGTTCCAAAACAGAATACTTTAAAATTCAAAATGGCTTATATAAAAGTGGCTTGAAAGTAATTAGTGCCAAATTAAACTAAGTGCTTTCTGATTTTTTTTTAAAAATAGGGTTAAAAGACAGCAGAAACGGTTTTTCCTTGTGTTTAAGTATCTTGACGGGGATTTTCAAAGCCAAAGAGATTTAATTGCCCAATGCTCATTAGCATGGAGCGAGAACTGGGCACACTAGTGCTTGAATTGGCTTTGATAATTGCAGTTTGAGATTTAGAAGCAGAAATAAGGTTTCTCTTTCTATTCTTTGAAGCGAGCCGTGTTTATGAGCAAGAACATTAGAACAGGCCTTTGTTCCTTGCAGGAGAGTTAGGAGATGTTTGAAGACAGAAACGTGCAACCGCCACAAACCGAGGTTGGCCAAGTGTATTACTCTTTGTCCGAGCACGTTACGCAGCCCAACAGGACCGAGAAGACTAATTCTACTGCTCCATTTACACCAGCAGGATCCCGAGCAGCACCCCAGTGCTTACTCCATGATAAGTCGCTCATTTACAAACTCTTCAGCCACTGAAGTATCTTTCCATTTTAGCATCAGATGAAATACAGAGCCGTGTCAATGGCAGTGGCAGGCAAGGGCGGTCTAGGATTTAAAAGGCTGTCCAAAGCCTAATTATTCTTCTATTTCCATGCCAAGGCTAATCCACAGCTGGCCTGTGCCTACAGCACACCAGACAGACGGACACGAGGTTCAGCCCCTTCCCTGGGCATCTGCCCCAGGGTGGGATTAAACAGACACACACAGCATCTGTTTCCTTCTGTAGAGCTGCTCTGCACTGAGACAAAGAACCTCCCTATTTCCCTTTTACATGTGTGCATTGATAATTAATGAGCCTCATTCAGTCAACTGCGCCTTCCAAGAGATGAAAAAATAGAATAATAATTAAAAAAGCCCTCCAAGGTGACTCACGTGTCGTTCACCACGCGCAGGGCGCTCCGGGGCAGACGCTGCGCCTGCCCGGGAGAGGCGCCGTCCTTCCTCCAGCCTTCTTCCCTGCAGGACAGACAAAGCACACAAGGGTCACAGGGAGAGCTGAGTCCTGCTCTGGGGAAACCACCTTTTCGCTTAAACACCCAGGTAGCAACAAGGGTCACATTAAAAACCAGAAATCTGAGGCCTGGAGACATTTCTGGTAAAGCTTTCTATTAAGGTATCTTAACTCATCTCAGATCTATTGGGCTGTTTCATCAACATTTGTTTCTTTTCCTCCCATTCCCTTCTCTGGTTTAATCTCCTGATACGTCTTCTCCCAATTTGACGTTTTCTTTTGTGGAAAAGGCACCACCACAGGAAGCAAACAGAGCTTCCTAGAAGCGGCATCCAAATAATCCCCCCAGTACACACAAAAAAGCCTAACAAGAAAACCCCAAACCGACCACTTTACCTGTTACCAACCACCTTCACAATGGAAAAAAAGGGTGGGAAGGAAGAACACACGATTTTCTCCTTACCCTAAATCACCCTCAATCCTCACCAAGTCCAACACTCCTCAGTTCCAGTCAAGCAAGCTTGCTGGAGCAAACTCGTTTTATGTGCAAGGGAATCCCTTAATTGAGGACAGCTGTCCCTGCCCAGGCTCCCCATGTGCTCAGGGCATGCAGCTGTGCTCCCTCTTCTGCTGGAGGAGCCCTTAACCCCTTCTCTGCCAATCCCAACGGCGGCTGCAGATACCAGAGCCGACACAAAGTCAACCAGACCGGTGACTCCTTATGAAACCTCGTGCATGTGATTGCTATCGACTTCACGGCTGAAACAAATTCCATTTCCAAACAGAAACAATTGCCAGACCCTGCTCTTCCCCTGCGGGGTGGCCACACCACATGGCATTCTGGTTTCCACTTTTAATTTCACATTTCTTATTTTCTGGGATTTCATCATCTGGCAAAGAAACCCAGTCCCCAGTGGTTCCTGAACGATGCTGAATTCAGTAGATCTGCCATGTACAGAACAGAGATAACAGATGGTGCGTTTGCATTGGTGTGATAGTTCAAGTCAGACACTTGAAAGACAATGTCCCAAAGGTCCCCGAACACTGCGCTTTGGTTCACCTTGCAGGGACGTGCGGGGGTGTAAGAGCTGCATTGCCTGGGTAACTTCACAAGTCTGTGTGCCAGAGGAAAATATCTCCCTGCTAACAAGAGCATTGCTGGAGCAAGAGGAGCTGGGTGTTGATGTGGAAGGGACCACACTCTTCGGTCAGGTTAATGTGCTGGTTGAAGAGGGAAGGGAGATTTACTCATGAGTGTGCATCCCCATCTTCTGTGAACGCATCTTGCTCCCTCAGCCTTGATGTTTCCCACATTTCCCTCTCTCCTAAGCCTCCTGACCTGAATCTTCTTTAAGGACCATATCTCACTCTCCACCACACCGCTGCGTGTGGGGCAAATTTATTGTTTTACCGTGGTTTTATTGGTAGGACAAAGAGCCCCATGTGGAGTTACAGAAAAAGGATTCTGTAAAAAAACCCCAATGATTCCTACAAGAACATGGGGCCCAGCCTGAAGCTCACTGTGGCCCATGTGCATCAGGAGTAACTCGGTAAGCTGGTGATATTTAAAGGACAGAAGTCAGAGCAGAGAAGTTGTTATCCAAAAGCATTCAGAGCAGAGAAGAAAGCAGACTTTTTAGCCTCATAAAACACAATATGTGCGTGTGGATTTATCCCAAAGCATTTCGGAGGGGGTCTAGTTCCCCATTAGTGCCACCAGCCGCCACGTAATGTCACACGGCAGCGCTCAAACGACCTCCAGACACCTTCCATCTCCCTTCAAGGCAGAGCTGCAGCTGCCATTAGCACCTTTCAGATCTCATTTTGGACTCTGTACGTGCAGGTTTGCCTGCAAGCTCCTGCACGCCCTTCGGAGGGGTTTGCGTCATTAGACACAATCAATCTGCAGCCTTCACGTTGGGAAGAACGAGCTCCGGCTGCACCCAGCACAGCCCTCCCTGGGCTGCAGCTCGCGTCCTACGTCTGGAGCTGCTCACCGGGGAACTCAAGCACTGTCAATACATTTTCAAAACACCAAGGCTTGTAAATGCTGCAAGAAAGGATTACTGTCTCTGAGCGATCAAGAACAAACGTGTCCTTTCCTAAACGTGAACCAGCTGACCCCGGAAAAGAAATAAAGAATAAACGAGGGCAAGAAACGACCCTTGCATGCAGTTGGCTCGATCCTGACGGCACCACATAGACCTGATGCCATCAGGGTTGCACCGAGTGTCACTGTGTGTTGACTCCACTTATAGATGTAAGATGTGAACGATCCCTTCCTATTTTTCAACAGCTAGAACTTGTGTGGGCTTCACTACTGTAGTCAGGTGGGCAACAATATTACAAGCTCCCTGGCACATGGCTACCTGGGAATGATTAGTTTAATTAATTTCTGGGTCATTATAGGGATCAATTCTGGTGTTGTGGCCCATTAAGCTAGTTTGGTTTGTCCCAAAGCGCTTGGTCATTATTAGCGCAGAGTCAATAAGCCACATCACACAACCATAATCAATAAATGAAAAAGAATTTTGAAAGAAAAGGATGGATTTTGATCTCACTTAGATCAATAATTTCCCAGAAATTGGTGGAATTCCCTGATGTAAAATCAATGCGAGCAAGTTCAAAATTGAGTTGTTTTGCTTTGTCAAGAAGATGAAGCAGAGAGCTCGGACTGTGCCTTTAAAGAGAGACTTTTAGGGATTAAAATTTATTTGCAATATCTTTCTCTCCAGAGATCTTGTCCCCATTTATAACCTTGAAGCTGTTGAAGGATATATGGAGTCCACCCGATAGGTATTTCCAACTCGTACCCTGAAACATGTACGTAGGTAAAATACGCTTTTTTTGCTAGTGATCCTTCAATAAAGTCCCAAGATGGTTTCAGATTACTAATTGTCAAATATCGAAGCACTTTCACATAGGGGTCAAAAATGCGTGTAAAAACACACGTAGCAGGTAAACGCCTGCTTTGGTGAGTCCAAAAGTAATTAGTCTGCATGGCACCATTCAGTAAAGCAAACAGCACATTGTAAAGTTGCAGTTATGTGTATTAAGTCCTAGGTTGTGCACAAACAAAAGAGGATCCCTTTATGCATGCAGGTTAATGAGTTATTGAAAGCTCTTCTCTCAAGCCCAAGCAGGACAGGGGATCAGTGAAACCAGTTTCCAGCTCCAGTCTGAACGTGTGTCTGACCAGTCATCCAGGCAGGGCCTGAGTCATCCGGTCTCGCCCCTGTGAATGCAATAGAACCTGCGAATGTTACACCTTGATGTAACGATCTGCCTTGCTTAGGATTTCAAAGGAAGCTTTTGATGAAGGAATAAGCTGCTGTGCTGGCCACCGTCTCCAAGAGCTCAGTGCATCTCTGAGTCCACGGTATCCGTGCGGCACGTCGGAGGCTGCGATGTTCATGGGCAGGGGCTACCGCAGGGTTACCCTCAGGATCAACCCGCGGGCAGTCAGTTATTTCGCTGTGATTGCCTGTTTCTAGCTCCTTTCTTAACTGAGGTGTTGCTCGTTTACTGCACGGCCAGGAGGGGGTGACTCTCACAGGCAGTCAAAGAGCGGTGACTTCAATGCCTCATTTTTACTGCGCTGACTTGCTCAGCTCTGTGTTCTGTAAGGAAGTTACAGCTCCAACAGCAATTTGTAATCACTCATAACTGGTAATGTTGGTCCTCTAAGCTCCTCTGAAAATCCCAGCCAAAATGGTCAACTCGTTTGGCTACCGATTACCCCATTCACTTCAAATGTAAGCTCAGAAAACAGTAACACCGAGAAAAGCCACTCAACCAGGGTTGTGGTTTTGCCCCAAGTGTTCACAACAGCACAAGGCAAATGCTCAGCAAGGGGACCGACAGTGTGACTCTGAACCCACCTCTTCAGGCTAAATCTTTGCAAAGAAAAAAACGTGATCGTTTAGGAAAGATTCAGATAGAAACTCCACACCCATTCTGCCCACCCAGCTGCATCTCTGCTCCTGTTCCTGCTTCAGCTCTTCTCCAGTTACCGGCTGTTCTTTGTCAAACATTGGCTGTTAGGATGGGAAGCACTGTCAGCATGGACTAAAGGTCGTGATTAAGAACACCCAGCTGGGGTTAAACCACAACACCAAATCACGTGTGAAAAACACCGGAGCATCATTACGGATCTCCAAAGGCTTTAGGTGATTCAACCTCCAACACCATTACAGACTGTGTACAGCCACCCAAACGATGACAGGGACAGCAAGGTGCTATGACGGGTTCTGCTCTGTGGACACTCGTGGTGGGACTCTTTGCCTCTACCTTTCACCATCTAAGGACGGTGAAATGATCGCTGCTGTGAATTTTATGGAGTTCAGAGTGCAACAGGAAGGTTGAGGGAGTCCAGCTTTGAAAGTGGAGATGGAAGTTCAGGCCTGGGCACAATAAGGATTTTTAATGAGCCACTTCAGAGTGCCAATCAGTGCCTGAAACTCCACTCCACCGGTAGGCAGAGTAACAGCTCTGTTCCCTCGCAGGTGTATCTATTATTGATGTAGTGCATATCTGTGCTCCCAAAACGTCACATGAGTTGGTATTGTGTATATTTTAATGTTTTGCTTGTTCTTTCCTCTAAGAGAATGATTATCATCTTACCTCCTCTCATTCATTAAATCAAACCTTGTTCTCAGCACAACGAAGAGTATTCCCCGCGGATACACTCGTTCCTGTGCCGAGACCTTGTCAGCTCGGTTTCAGCCTCAAGCAAAATTTTCCGGCTGCGATTATGAGCTCTGCGATATAAAGGGTTTGTAATGGAAATGGTGACTTTCCTCAGCTCTGAGAGCCGCCTGCCCTGTGCTGCTCAGTACCCTACCAGCGCAGCACACGCGCCTGGGGCAGGATGACACGGCCGCCTTCCCGCGCGCCAGCCGAACCTCCTGGCTCCACACAGCTGCGTGGGACATTGCTCCGCTGACTCGTTTTTATAGGAGAATAATTAATCCACAGTGACTGACATTGTTTTATTTCCATCCCATCACTGACATCTTGCCTGAGTTATATCACATCCCACAAATTGCATATCTTTTTTGGCTGCTGATACTCTCTATTCTCTCTTCTTTAGTACGATACTCATTATAATCTGCTCTCTTATACTAAGGCCAAGGCTCCTGCTGCGTTTCCAGGTAATGTATTCTTCTACTGAGTGATTCATTGTGGAGAAGAGAGAAAAGAGAGAAGGAAAAGCCTTGAGAGGAAAAACGTCCAAGTTTCATGATTTCTGAGTCTCTGAAATGGCTCCAAAATTCCCTGGTGTTCTGGAGGTCCTTCCCTGCACGATAAAAGCACTGGCCTTTTGTATTGTTCCGTTTATTTTGCAATATTTTATGGTTCTCATGTATTCCGGGCTGTGTTGATTTGTGACTAGTTTTTCATCGTTACCCCGGGAGAAATTTCCTCTGGAAACACAGGAAAGGAACAACGTCCTGAAGGGAGACACCGCAAATGAGCAGCTGCCCTCAGACCATGGATTCTGCTCTTTGCAGGGTTCTTGCAGGATGCCGGAGCGTCTGATCACCTCCCAGAATGACCAAGTGAAAACAAAAGCAGCTTTCTCCCCTCGCTCCCCTTCCCATTCACCTCCCGCGTCAGCTCTGCAGCCTTTCCCAGCCAGGGAAGTGATTGAAGAGGTAACCGCGGCTGCAAAATAGCTCAGCTCAATTCCATCCTCCAACACACGTTTTCTGGAGCCAACTGGAGCATCTGAAGTCCCTTGATTTGTAAGGAAAGCAACAGAAGCTATAGATTTAAGTCTTGTTGGGAAACAAGACCCCAGTCTCCCTCTGTCTCAGATGCAATCTGTGAATGAGGAGATGAGCATCGTCCTGGCTCACAGGCGATAACTGGTCCATGTAGATATAGAAAGCACTCAGATTCTGAGGCCATGGGAGCTGTTGAAACATCTGATAATGAGGACTCCATCTCCTTGCTCTGGGGCTATTCTTGATTTGCAGAAATAGAAACGAGCCCAATTTCTCACCGTTCATATTTGAGAACACCTCCACAAAAACAGTGATTCCTTGAGCACTGGAGTTCAGGGACCTGATTTCCTATGGATTTGCATCTCTGTGCTAGAAGTCCCTCTGGATCCTCTAATAAGCACTGAATTCACGATACAGCCATTCATTTAGCTGGGCACTAACAGGATTTCTCTCCTTCAGCCAGGCACCTACATCCATGAAACGTGTTGAGCTTATTCTGCCCAGCTGTCTGTCCAACCAGCCACCAAGGCTCACTTCACTAAGATACTACCTTCGCTAATTTAAAACGTTTACATCCTCGGCTGCTGCAGCAGAAAGGTATAAAGTCCAATACAATGAGTTTCAAGCCAGCTTTACTTACATCAGAAAAAATGACACTTTGCTTTAGGTTCTGATCTCCCAAAAGACTTTGACCATCTCAGATTCTGTTTGTATACCCCTGGGACCATACTGACAGAATCAATTAATGGAAATGTAATCTATACCGCTTAAAACTTTGTTTCTCAAAAACCTTGGCTTCCCCAGCCAGTGTAGGCGGTAGATTATTCTCACATAGCTGGTATATTCTCACCACAGCTGGTAGAACCACTCCTGACATGCTAGTGTAACTAAAAGCAAACCTGTAAATATACCCAGAGCTAGGGAAAACGGGTAAAATCCTGGCTTTAGCTTTATAGTTGGAAGTTTAGAGCAATAATTTCACCATGAGTTTTCTGAATAGAGCACCACGAACTCCAAAACTCTATCCCTGGCACCAGCAGCGCAGACAAATGATATTTTGAGCCTTCCAAGAAGAGAAAGGGAATGAAGCACAAGAGCGTCCCTTGTCTTTGGCACGCTGGGTTTTCTGCAGATTGATTAACGCCTGGACAAGATCATCAGCGTTCTTTAAAAAGTCCAACTCTGCAGCCAGAACTCAAATTAATTGGATAGATTCTCCTTGACTCTCGGTTATTAGGTGAGCACGGAAAATGTTCATAAACACGAAGGACCTTGACACTGCAATCTGAAAATTGCCTTCGTAATAAATTAAAGATTTTCCATAATATAATTTCTCATTGGAAATGGTGCCCTCTCCTTCTTCCAAAGAATGCTTGTGTACGTCAAGCTCCCTCACTTTCTGGAGTTAGCAAGAACTGTTCTGTGACTGAGCTGTGTATTCTGAAATATCATCTTCATGAAATAGTTTGAACAGTAAACGTGAAATGAAAACGGGAGCAGTACTGTTCAGCATCTCCTCAAGACCTCATAGCGTGCTGCCGTTTGGTTCAGATGATCACAAAGAGATTCTAATTAAAAATCCCAGTGGATTTGCTTTCTAAGAAAACGGTTGTTTACATGATAATGGTTTACGTCTCAGAGAGGAATTGCAAATAGGCAGAAAGAAAGAAAGAGAGCGAGAGAGAACGAGCACCAGCCTGTGCTCAAGGACATTTGTATGTGAAACCTGGGTCAGAAATCACTCCCTGTGTTTTCAGGGGAAAATTAGGTTTATCAAACTGCTTTTTAATTTTGATAACCTGATTGGAAATCTCACATTGCAACCTGCATGCAATATCCTTCAGTTCTCCCATTCCGGTGTAAATACGAAGATAACTCAGCCCACTGAGTGTAATGGGTGCTTGATAAGCAACGAAAGTTGGTGTCCAATGTGGGACACGGATCTGAGGGGGAAAAGCAACATCTTTCCGGGTACAGATATGGATGTTATTTTCCTGAATTTCAAACTGTAGAATCAAGTTGTTCTGTGTAGCACACACAGGTTATTAGATTATTCCAAAGTCCCTATTAGTGCAATTCAATTATTTTTTCTCTGGATATCGTCCTTTGCGATAGTGTCCATGTGTCTCAAGTGTAAGATAATTTTACAGACACTATTTTGTCTTTTTATAAATATTTACATTTTCTCATAGCGCTGGTTTTTGGTATAAGACTCCATCTCTGTCTCACTGCTGCTCACACACTTGGTGCATGTAAGACTGTACAACATATTCACATACAGGGTGAAAGTGATAAAATTCTCCTTTTGCTGGTGTCGAGAGCACATCAAATTCATTTACTTCAAGAGGTTTTTTTCAGACTTTAAGGGTTAGTAAATTGCTGGTTTGCTTTAGATGAACTGAACGTTTTGCCCTCTGTGGCAGGGTGCTGCAGGGCCACTGCCGCCCTTCCTCGCCATGAACCACCCGAGGTCTACTGAGTTCTGTGGAGCTCCAGCGCTCTGCAACACCTGGAGACCCGGCCTCTAATGTGCTGTGAAAATCAGCTTTCCCAAAGTGCAGGACAAAGAATTTACAGGTTAAATAGTGATCCACAGGCTTCCTCACTGCACAGTTCATTCATAAGGCACCCGCCATTACGGCAACGCACGCTCCATGTGGCCGGTTTAGAACCTGAAGGAGACACTCGGAATAAGCTTCAACTTTCAGCCTGGCCATATCTCAACTGGTTTCTCTATGTTTTCAGTCATTTTTTCCACACCAAGGACTCATATTACAACATTTTTGTGGCATTAACACAGCCACTCTAAAACAAAATTGAAAAACCTATATAGACAGAAGTTCAACCTGTAGATATATATATATATATATATATATATGCATGTATGGGAAAGTTATTCTTTCTCCAGGCTTTACAGTCTTCCAAGTGTCTGCACTATTAATAGTTTAGCTCAGGTTGCCAGAAATAGCCTTTTGAGGCACACAGAGAGCTCATAAAACGGTTGGTGAAGTTCGGAGCAGTGGCAGCAAGTGACAGGGACAAAACCACTCTGGCTTTTCCCTGTGCTTGTGCTCCCGCTGTGATGAACCCGCCAGCTGCGCTGAGCTGGGATCCCCAGCCCCACAGCGGCTTGTGTGCTCCAGGAGTTGTGCTAAATCTGCACAAAAAGTGAGAGACACAATAGAAAAATGAGCCTGGTGACTTATTGTACGTGGATGATTAATTGTTCTGAGATTTCAGTCATGATCACAGAACCCTCATCCCAGGTGACACTAATGAGGTTTTTCATTCTTCTGCGTGCATATGCAATATCAGAGCAAACTCACTGCAACAGCACTGGGGAGTCCACATGCAAATCCCCTCTGTTTATCATCGCCAACCGAACAGCCTTAAAAACTATTCATCAAATGCATGGTTTATTGAAATAACGCACTCCCTCAGTTTAACGCAGTTTCCAAAGCCCAAGGGCTCTGCTCAGGACAGTTCGCTGGTTAGGTTTGGGAATGCTGTTTCATCAGTCACCTATGGTAACCTGTGCCCAGGTTGAGCTCCACCTGCAGCCGCCGCTCCAGCTGCGGAGCAGACACGTGGAACATAGAACCCATGTGTAAGCAGCCCAGACAGAGCGAACACAGGGACTTCTCTTATCAGTGTTTGGGTGAAGTTCAGGCAAAGCCAGAAGCCGGAGGAGACACCCACTTCTCCCCACCCCCACGGACGAGGAAAAGGACCTGATTTGTAAGGGATCCAGAGCCAGGCTGCTAATGCAGGAAAATAAGGAGAAGGGAGGAGGGCAGGCAGAGCATGGGAAAGCACATAGGAAAATAAATGAAACAGGCTATAGCTGTTTAGTAAACATAATTTTTCCCACCCTGGGACAGCCCTGTTTTTCTGAATGTATCCTACATCATAACGGCACATGGAACAAATTAACTTGCAGCCATGACCTACATTAGGATCAGAAAAGACTGTTGCAGCTAAAACAAAGTTGAGAGCTGATGTTGTCAAAATCCTGAGCTGTTGTTTTCTTACAGCCTTTAGGAGGATCCCCTGCAGCAAAAGTCTTCAATGCACTCAACAGCAGAGCATGTCTGCTAATAGCTTTCAAGCATTGAAGTCCTCAAGCCCCTGGGAAGCACGGCTGTCCCTCAGTCCTCAGCCTCATTTGATCCAGTGGGACAAGCATAAACAAGAGCAAAACCAAGGAATTGCAGGAGTGGAAACAACATTTCCCAGAAACATCCCGTAGGTGTGAAATATCTGGAGTCCCCAAGCGTAACCACATCAAACTGGTGAGATGTATATGTACTTGGTATATCTGTACTAGCTCTGAAATTGCTTTAGGCCCTTTGGATCGCATCCAAAGTAGGAAAAGTCAATACAATCTCCTCTTCTGCGGAAGAGGGAAGGCGGTGTCTGCCTGTTGGCGTGGCCTGTGCACATACACAAGTGGCACACACCGAGCCCGTGCTGGCACAACGGGTGTGCCCTGGCTTTGAAGCTGCATTTTTTGCAACCTAGAGATGCAAAGCTAAGAAAGCATAGATGGGTCCTCAATGGGGATGCTGATTCCCAAAGACACAGGTAAACGCTGGGTCTTCCCCTTCCCTCTGGCTGGTTTTACAGTCTTAGTAGGTTTTCAGCAGTCTGGCTCTTGTGTTCACTTATATTCCCCATGTCCCTGACTCAGCCTACACCCCACATGCAGAAATCAGCCTCTGGAGGAAGGATTTGCAGCACTTTCCCATAACAAAAAGCTCCGGCGTGCCCTCCTGTCTCTCCATTCTCCGAGGCTGTTGGAGTGGATATACTAACCCATAAGCAAACAACCTTTGCCAATGAACTTCAATATCAAGTCACAATCAGGAGGCTGCGGTTGACGATGCATAACGCAGAAAAGCATGACAAGACTGAAGGAGTGCCACAAAATGTCATCAGACATTATCAACCGCCGTGGGGCCTGGAGCTTTGCCGGGAAACGCTGCCAAGGAGGCAAGAGAGCACAATGGCTGCGATTCGGTGGCAAGCGGCCTCGAACTCTGTAAGAGACCCCGAGCTGTTGTATATAAATCTCCAAAGGCTGGTGAAAACCAACAAGCGAAAGCAAGTGAAGCAGCAGGGAGGGAACTCTGGAGGCAAATGGTAGATCATCAACGAACCATGTGCAACCCTACGAAGATAATGGCCCTAAATTACCTCTCACTTGCATTGGTTCATTGAGAATTTCATAGAGCTTTACTGGTGCCACTGGAAGCCTCTTCTGAGAGCTAAGTGGACTTTGGATCAGGCCCTAGGACTGGAAAATATATTAGGTCATAAAGTACACTATTACATATTTTATAAGGGAACAGCTATCTATGTCTGCTCCACCCAGAGAACATACAAAAAACAGCTGGAAAGAAGAACAGCTGTGCACATCCCAGCCTCCCTTCAGCTGCAGCTTCTTCCAAGTACTCCTGAGCTCATGTTAGAACAACATTTTTATGGCTCCCTATCTGTAGGAGGGATCTTACAATACTGAGAAAACAATTATACTCAGTGACATATGTGAGTAAAATAATTTTAGCATAAATAAGACATGCTCGACATTACCGTCAATTATTTGAGTCAACCTCTGGGTATGCAAATGTGGACAAAGAGAGATGTGTTTGCAGGCGTCTTTAATAAGTGCCTCTGACATCACAGCTTTCCAGCCAAGACTCTGGTGTTTGCTAGCCTGATTTCAAACTGTTCTAGGAATACAGTGCAAATCAGAGCCAGAGCATCCGTTGCTTGCACATGAGATTCTGCTGTTAAGGTCTTCCCAGAGCAGCAGGGATATGCAGCGGGTCAAGATATTGCTAATGAGACCACCACTTGTTCCCAAAGCAAAGACTTTTAGACCTGTACTAAATTACCTGCCTCTTGGGCAAAATTCTTCATTCCCACTCACACAGCTGATTTTGATCACACGTTCTGCCTACCACAACGCCATCTTCACTTCCAAGAGGGAAAAGGAGATATAGTCATCTGTAGATGGATGGATCCACGGTGCAATCAGGACAATTTTGCATTTATTTTCTTTTCCATCTTGTCTGGGAGCTGGACCCAAACATTGTTCTTTCATCCTGATTTTCCTTCTCCTCTAGTCATATACATTAGGATGTGTGTTGCATTGAACCGGCTGCTTGATTATTGGATCTAAATATCCAGCAATTGATAAAGAAATAGATTTACTTTTCTGGCACATAACTCTGGCTCCCTGGGAATAACATACAGGCATTTAATTGTTACAAGGACTTCTATTCATTTTCCTAAAGATAAATGATAAAAAAATACAGAATGCTGTACTTCACAGAATGCCTTTGTAAAATATAACGTATCTGAGTGGAAAACTTACCCAGAGTTTTCCATAACGCACCAAATCAAATATGAGCTCTGCTTGGAAAAGACTTGCAGTGTGCCTAAGGCTGTTGGCAGTGCTGCTCACACGGAAACGTTGCATCGTGCAGGTCCCCATCGTAACCCACGCAAAGCCGACACTGCTCCCCGGGAACGCAGCCCGGTGCCCTGTGCTGCCGGAGTCAGGGGATTTTGACTGCTTTCCCCATTCTGCCTCATGTATTGCAAGAAGATCAGTACAAGTATTGATAAAACATATTCCCCACCAAAATGAGATTGTTGAGTCGATTTCCATGGGCACTCATATGTTTTTATATGTTTGTGACCAGCTTTGCAAAGCGCAGGATTCGTTTTAGCATTTCCTGGTGAAACACAAAACACTTTGTCATTGAAACATCCATACATTTGGTTTTTCGTCTCTGTATTTGGTATTTTCTGAGTAATCAATGAAGTGAATGAACTTCACATACAAAGTGGTTCTTTATTCCTACATTTGCAGCCAAAAAGATTCACATCAGTGCCATCTGCTAAAGCTTTTCCTATCTGTAGTGCACGACAGGCTCATATTAATGCGCAGGTTCTCACTGCAACTCCGCACGTGGTGTCACTTTCTGCACCCCTCCATTGCTATCTGGTACATCAGCTCAACAGATAACTACGTGGATTTGTGCACATTTGGAGGCCAGGTACCAAGTGCATTAAAGAAGAAGGACAATTTTAATGGATTCAATGGGACGGGACCTCCAGGACCAGTTGTTCCCACTGGTGCTTATGGTATGGCTTAGTCCTTCCCATCGTTTTCCCATCATGATTGGAAGGTGCTGGAGCACGTGGCCTGAACCACTCAACATAGCCCACATCCACACAGCAAAACCCTAAAGAAACAGCATCCTTTGTCCGGCCAGCAGGGCCAAGGCTGTTTTATTTGGTGATACAGCCAAATAAGAGTTGGTTTATCTCACTGGGGAATTCCACTTTGGGAAAACAAAGGATGAAGTAGTATTTCCTAATGGAAAACATACACTCTGCTGCGACCTACAGGCCACAGCCGGTATGCTGCTGCCAAGAAATGCCTTGGTTTTTTTGGTAACAGATTTTTCACTTTGTTTTCCTCTTAATGCTATATGAACGTAAGGGGGTTATTCCTGAAGTGTTCAGTATCAATGGAAGGAGAATCGGCTGCACTCTGTTTCCAAAGCTCTTCCCTACCGGGTACCGACACGCCCTCCATCCCGTTCCCACCATGCCAGGCATTTTGAACGACTCCATCTTCCTAGCACTGTATTAACAAAGTAAAAATTTAAGTTCTGCTCCATACACTCGTTGAAGGCGCGTTTGAAACAAGAACACAGCAGGGTCTCAGTCAGACCTGCGCAATTCAAATCCACCTTCCTCCAAATTAAGTGATGAACTCAAGGGGCCAAATTGCATCCAAGGTGCCCATTTGGAAGAACCTTGGGCACTTTTCACTTCATTTTCCCCACTTACTAACTCTGAGAAGAAAATTTGTCAGGTAGCCAAGTCTGTATTTCAACTCCTTTACTACAGATCCGTGAAGAAGGGTTGAGAAAGCTTGGAAACATCTGCTCCTCCACCCACAGGGAGCTCTCAGCCTCTTCCTTTTGCTGATGACAGTCAGAACTCATTCCACTACCTGGTCAAAGCATCCATCATCATTATGGAGAACATAAACCTGAGAGCCCAAGGAGCAAGATGCAGGCTCTGCCTGGCTGGTGCTGCTCCGGGTCGCCATCCGTCCTTCCCTTTGCCTCATTTTCCCGTTGGGCAATGGTTGCAACTGTCAAGTCACAACGTAAAAAACAATGTGGCTGACTACACTCTGCAAATAACAAATAACCAAATAACCTCGCAGATGGTACAAACAGGAGTTGGAAGCTGTGCTTTTCTGGTATTTCAATGCTTGTTTGTCACTCATGTATCCATCGTGCTTTTGAACGCCTCCCTACGTACACGAACACTCCATGTGCTGTCAATGATTTGCCCGAGTCACACACATTTCCAATAACTACACGGCCCAGCACCTAATGGTAAGCTAAGAAACCAGAAGCACTTTGTAGATCATTCACAGATCAACCAGAGAACAGGGCCCTGTAAAGTACTATTTGAACAGATATAACATGTTTATAGCGCGACAAAATGTTGATACTTGGAAATCAATAGAGCCTGACAGACTAAGTTTAACTCTGCGGTCACAAACATGGCCATAACTAACTCCAGAAATATTACCTGGGCTGGATGAAGATGAAAATTGGCCTTTTCCTTTATTGAAGGAAGAGAACAACGATTTCCTGCACTGTGCTCGTGCAGAGATTTCACCTCCTGCTGCCACGCTGCTTCCTGATAAGAACGGGTTTAATTTCCCTGACCCGGGAGCAGCGGTTCTGCCGGTTCCCGATGAAGCCGGGTCAGGCAGCAGACCCTGCTCTCAGACGTGTCCAGAGCCCGAACAAAGCACCACGACAGGATGTGTGCCAGGGCTGCAGCGAGGCCGTCAGCCTCCGCCGGCCTCCATCCAGCTCATTGCAAAACTCCCGTTTATTGCATCTGATCCGCTCCCCTGCTCAATTTTGCAATGGTGTAATTTTAAAAGCACGGTTACGCGCTCTGAATGGAGCACAGGACCTCTCGGGGAGCCCTGGAACGGTGTTGCCAACTCACATGATTTTTATCTCAAGTCTTGTGATTTGTTTGAGCGTGCTTTGGCTGCCAGAGCATGCAACGACATGAGAAACTCAGCTAGCTCCTCTCTTCATTTTTATTAATAGTCATTTTCTAGACTTTATGATTGTACCCTAAAGACCCAGAAATCAGGATGCAAAGGAAAAAGGGGACAATTTAGTCATTTTAACTGCGATATTTAAGATTACTGTGTAATTCATTAAAACCTGACTCAAGATATTTTTCTGTTGAAGTTGGCAGCACCGTTTGCTTTTCATCCTCACTAAACTGCTCTTTAATATTATTCTAATTTAACTGTCTAGGTTATTAAAAAAATGGGGAATACAAACTCTGTATCTGGAGGCAGAATAGCAACCTGAGTTACTTTTCTCAAGTGCTTGCAAAGGGCTTGTTGGTACTGGATGTGGAACGGTGCTGTTGGGATGTTGATACTGGATGTGGAACGGTGTTGTTGGGATGTTGGTACTGGATGTGGAACGGTGCCATTGGGATGTTGATACTGGATGTGGAACAGTGCCGTTGGAATGTTGGTACTGGATGTGGAACGGTGCCGTTGGGATGTTGGTACTGGATGTGGAACGGTGTTGTTGGGATGTTGGTACTGGATGTGGAACGGTGTTGTTGGGATGCTGGTACTGGATGTGGAACGGTGCCGTTGGGATGCTGGTACTGGATGTGGAACGGTGCCGTTGGGATGTTGGTACTGGATGTGGAACGGTGTTGTTGGGATGCTGGTACTGGATGTGGAACGGTGTTGTTGGGATGCTGGTACTGGATGTGGAACGGTGCTGTTGGGATGTTGGTACTGGATGTGGAACGGTGTTGTTGGGATGCTGGGGAGGAGAAAGAGAGACCTGGGTCCTAACTGGAAAGCCAGAGAAGAGAAAGAGGAGATGAGTTTGCCCTCTCTTAATGAAATGCCCCCCATGCAGCCTTGCAGAGGTGGGACAGCCTCTTCGCTGCTTCCTCCAAGGTGAGACAAGACAGGCTGGAGAGAAGCAAAAGAGGTCCCCATGCACACGGCTGAGATCGTGTTTCCTCTGGTTTCCACACGACTGCAAGTAGAGCCAAAGAAATACTGTTATTGGGGCAAAGAGGAGCCTGCATTTAACCAGCTTTGAACTCTGAGAGAGGCAAATTACACATATACTTGCAGTTCCCCACCTTTTAAGCTGGGTTTCTCCTTTGCCTTTCCAGGTTCTAGGGGCCATGCATGCAGTGAATGTATTCAGAACATCACTGTTCTTCAAAAACAAAGGCTTGCAAATAAATGAGGTTAAAAATTCTCTTCTCGGGCATTCAGAGGGTTTTGTTTAAGTCTATCGTGGCCAAACATGCTGCTGACAGGGCCGAAATCTCCACGTAATCGATACAGCAGCCCAGCTGCCGTAGAGGGGAGCGTTGTGGGGCACAACTGGATTTGAGCCTGAAGCAGCACAGACCCGAGCTGCTGTTTTTCAGGGGTAGGCAGGAGGTTGTGCATAAGTCACCTTTTCCTCTCGGGGAGCTGCTCTGACCTCGGGCAATGGGGGCCAAGGCTCATGAAGGAAAAGCCTCTGCCCAAAACATAGAATATTCTGTGGGTGTACGTTCCCTTGCTGAGCCGTGACACGGTCACCAGCTGGTGGCCACGACAGGAGCCCTGTTATACTTGGCATCTTTCTGAAAGTGAACACATTTAATTAACTGATCATTTTAACCTTCAGAACAAACAAAACGAAACAAAAAGCAACTGTTAAGCTTTGATGACTTTGGAGAAAACCTCAAAAACATAACCCAGACATCCCCTGTAGGCACCAAAGGCAAATGGAACGGTTGCCAGACTTCGTGTTTTGCTTTCAGATGCTGTGGTTGTAAAGTCAACCTCCTGCTTTTAGGCGACCTGACATCATTTTCACATGGGAGGAGGAATTAACGGCTTATCTGGGCATTATCTTAGAGAAAAATCATTTAGCAGATATTAGCTACCTCTGGATAGTAATGGGTCAGTGAAGAAAAACGCGCTTTGCTTAAGTGTTCATTACCACCGCAAGTTTCACTTGCTTTAAAACAACTTGCATATTAAGTAGCAATAATGTAAGCCTCGTTAGGGGCTGCCCATATGTCTGGCAGTGAAAGGATGCCCAGCTCTGGTACTGGGGTGGAAGGATTACAACAATAAGCTATTCCCAGCCTCCTTCACCAGCGATCCCACCCCACCAAGCTCCCTGTCCTGGTGGAGCCTCCCACTTCTGCTGCTGCATTGACCTGCACTCATCCCTCCGCTCCTCCACGAGTAACTACTCACCTACCTTTCCATCTGTCAAGTGCTGTATCACTTTAAGTGCAGAATAGATTACTGGTACATCCATTATTTTGCTAGTAGTTCAATCCAGTAAAGTGGTATTCAAGGCAGATGAGTAAATATATCAAAATGCAGCACTACGGAAGAATTCATCCCAGTGCAAATGGAGAATTACGCTCAGCTGTGCTGAGCTTCGTCCCAGAGAGGAGGAGAGAGACCGGGAGACATAACCCTTATAGTTTGACTATACATAAAGTGTTGTTGTTAGAGGTGTTTTGAAATTTGAACATGTAAATATGTAAATCTGCATTTGTAAGTTGGAAAATCTAAATTTGCACCCAAAGGCGCCCGTTTCTGAGTGCACGGAATGTTCCGGGAATGTGGCGATTTGGCTCTGAGTGGGGCGAGGAAAACAAAACAAACCCCAAAACACACACAACCAAACCAATAATGGAGGAATCGCACCCCAAACTGTAAGACGCGTTGGATTTTTCATGCCTCTAAGCAATGAATATTGGTATTTCCTGCGATCTGTAACACAAAATCACTTTAACTGCTTCCAAGCATACATTTTTATGAAGTTAAAGGAATACAAATTCTGACCTTGAAACGCAGCCATACTAGAAGTAATAAACTACAGAATACATATGATCCAATTTATCATTATGCCTCAGTTAGATGAGATTAGCTAATCACGCAGCTTATTTGCCAAACATCTATATGCTGCTATTGTTTGTTTGCAGTTCTGGCAGACGAGCCTCAAAAGGATGAAAAACATGATTAAGAATTTATTTATTAATACATTTTCTTTAAATATCAGCAGCATTATATCACAGACGACACTCTTAATCATCTACCCAATTCTGTGCTTATAATGTACTACTTGCCCATTAATTCTGAGCACTGATTTATTTTTGACAAAGCATTGCTCTTTTTTTTGTACAAACCTACGAGCCTGATCTAATCCTCATTAGAGCCAAGAATCAATGGCTCTTACAGACCTCTGGGCATCCGACCAGGTCCCATTGGTATTTTTTCAATTACGAGCAAGCACACAAGAACAACAGGGAACTTGCAGCTTCATGTCAAAATCAAAGGTCATAAAATGTGTAGTTTTAAGGCCAGTCCTTGTAGAGGCAGAGGTGAACGTGCCCATCTTTACAAAGAGCAAACCTGGTCCTGTGGGTGGTTTGTTAGCAGCAGCTCTGGACTCGGTGGACAGAGGAAGCAGGTTTATCTCTACATTTCAGAGTCTCGGCACACCTGAGCAGATCCACCGCCAAATGTGGGCATCCTGCTTCCCTCGCCGTCCCTGCTCCTTCCCCATCACGTCCCGCACAGCTCCAGCGCCCTCCCTGCGCAGCTCCAGCGCCCTCCCTGTGCAGCTCCAGCGCCCTCCCTGCGCACCCTGCTGAGCCAGCCCAGCAGAAAACTGACCACTCCTCCCATCCCATCAGCAGCTTTGCGCCATTTACCTTACACCCACATTTTCCACCTCCAAACCCAATTTACTGTGTAGGATTGCCATGATACGATCACAACATTATATAAAATTATCAGCATCAAAATTGTTGAGCCTGATTTTCCCCTGAATTACACAAATCAAGAGCACTACACTAGCACATAAAAGAACCACAAGCAAGGGGAAGCTCAAGGCTTTAAGGTCCCTGGGTACTGAAATGGCTCCTGCCTTTGTGTGCTGCACACAGGCTGCCCACTCAGCACCTTGAGACGCTGCCTTTGAGGGGGAAGGAGACAAAGACCAAAAAAAAAATCAAAGTCTGAGAACAAAGAAGGTCATTCAGCAGCTGTCTCAGTCCTATCTTTATTTTAATCATAGCTCCCAAGAACTAAGAGCTGAAAAGACTTATTAGATCATCCCAGTCAACTGCTGCCAAGGCAGGAATATGTTCTGTAGTATTTTCTTGAGGGCTCGTATCCAGCTTATGTTTAAATGATTCAAGTAATGGGGATTCCGCGATTGACCAGACTCTGCTGTTTGGACAAAGCACGCTGGCAGCCGGCTGACGCTTCCTCCTGCTTACTGTCATGTCCTTCCTGCCGCGGCGTCTCCTTCCACCAACCAACACGACCTCTCGGGTGCTTTGGGAGCAGCTTCCCTGCCCCAGCCCACTGCAGTCAGCACGGGATGGAGCGAGGGAAAGGCTGAGTCACCTGAAATGTTCTTCAACCACGAGTTGAGCTCTGGGATCTTGGCAGTAGTTTTGCTCCTTGGCTGCTGGCATAAAACGCAGTAGTCTTGGGAATGTCCTCAGGGGTTTAAAGCACAAACTAGTGATCTTAAACTAGATACCCTGCCCTGCTGGGTGTCTCCCATCTCACTTTTCACAGCCGAGCTGCATCCCTTGAGCTTCTATTTAAGCCACTCAGGCTTCTTTTAAACATCCCTCCATTTCCAGCCCTCCTGCCCTGACTGACACCCTGCCCATCTGTCCAAAGGAGCCTTTGTTCCCCCAACCCACTCCAGAGAAATAAGGCCTTTTGCAGATTGCAGACTGTCCTTTCAATTCTATTTCTATAGTAATGCTGGCACATTAGCTCCACTTATCCTTGGTTAATAGTTCAGCTTAAATTCAAACAGCCATTAACATAAAATCAACACAGCAATTTTGTATGAATTCTCATATCATTAATCCATTTAAAGTGGATACACAGTTCACACTCCAAATTCACTTAATTATGGACTTAACATTTAAAGAGGCTGTGGTCTTTGACTCCGTTGGAACGCAATCTTTCTTCTTCCCTCTCACACCCCTCACTTTTACAGGATTTCTGCAGAAGTTAATTTTGCAAGGTTTGGGTGATGTTTGGAGATGTGTTGCCTCTGTAAGAAACATCCACCTAATTATAAGTTCAATCTGATGAAGAATAACCCATTGGCTGGTTGGGTGGCTCAGTTGCGGGAAAGATGGGAAATGTCCATGATGGGATGCATAAAATGGACCCCATTTGCCCAAACTCCTCTGGGGGTGGCAGCCTGGAGCGTCTTGGGGGGCTCCTTTCAGCCCCCTCCAGAACGTGGGCTGTGTGAGGCCATCGGGTTGTCCTGCGCTGGCAAGAGCCACAAGCTCTGCTGAGAAAGAGGAGATAATTACATCTTCCTCTGTATCTGATATAATTAGCTCTCTCGCTCTGGCACAGACAGTGGATATATCATGATAATTTCTAAGCTCTACATACAAAATAAATAGTTTAATCAAAATTGCCTATGGAGAAGCTTGTTTTCTCCATAATTTGATTCAATACTTTCTTCTCACTCCCCCCCATCCTTCTCTTTTCTGTTCTTGTCGTCACCCGCGGTGAATGATGTTGTTTGTGCTCCAGCCACTGTTACAGGGCAAAGCAATCACCAAGTAGCAGGTCTTGCATTTCACTTTGAAAAATGTCAGGTTCGGACTTGCCGGAATCCTCGTGTAATTTGTGGCGCCGCTGGAGGCCTTTCCGGAGGCTGGCGGTCCTCCAGGGCTGCGGTGGCGTGCGCGGGCACGGATGAAGGATCAGAAAAGCATCTGAGCGCCATGGGGAAGCGTGCGCGCGCTGACACAGCCCACTGTCCCATTCCAGCCTCTCGTGTGTCCTTGGCCCTTCGCTGGGGACGCCCGGCATGGCGCTGTGGTCCCACCTCGCTGTCCTGCCGGAGTCAGGCGGTAGGTGAGTCCACGCTGGACACGCTGTTTGGCAAAGACCTTGAAAATGACTTTGAGCCCTCCCTGTGATTACGGCAGCCTCTCTCATTAACTTGAAGCCACTTCTGCTTGCCCCAGCTATGTTGCAAGACGCATCTCACAGTATAGACACAACCTAAACACCCTTTCTCCTCTCCGATACATGAGGGCAAGCCAGGCATCCCTGCTGGCCACAGTACATTTGTTGCAGTATATTGGCAGGAAGACTTCACTATAATAGACACCAGTTGAGAGTAATTGCATTAGGCTTTCTGCTGGAGAGGGGTCACTGGAGCCTATGAGGCTAATTCAGCTTTTCCCTGCCTTTCAAAGAGAAGCGAATGCTTGGAGGACCGTAGCAATGGACAGGAGCCAGATTTTATTAATGCACTCTTGCCACAGACATCAGCAAAAGCAGAATCAGATGCACGGTGCTGCAAGTTACAAGCAGATGCTTTCATTCAGATATTGCAGTAAAGAGCGGATCATCCCAGGACAGATGAGAACCATAGCATGTGGTTTCTTCTTCTCAATTGGGCCTTAGGGTTTTTCCCACATATTTACCACACTTAACACTATTCCCTCTTAATTACGGCCCGTGGGAATTTCCGAGTAGTGTTTTATTTGGGAAGGCACTTAAAAGAATAGGTAGGTACTTGATAAAACGAGGTGCAACTTTGCACTCACTTTATTACTTGCTTGGTTATCGCTCTAAAAATGAATGTTGTTTCCTATTTGGGAAACTTAGCTGCACCAGTAAAAGCAGTTCCTTTTCATTTGATGTGTACTGATGCATCTGCTTATTCTAGACAGTGACACTAACCCTGCTTTTACTATAAGGCACGATAAAGACAATTTTGAAAGGGGTCATAAAACTGCCCCTGAAATTCTCTGTGCCGTTTCACAAATGCTGGCAAACATCTCCATGCTCTTCCGAAATTTGCCACAGATTTTCTAAACTTTGTGTTTAGAAAACACAGCCCTCATAAACAACAGCTCCTCTAAACAAGGTCCAGAGCCTGGATTCAGGCCCTATGCACACCAGCACAGATCGGCTCTCTCCCTGCAGATATTTACGTGTCTTTGGGACCGTGGCCCCTCTTGCAGTTGCTGAGGAGATGAAGCAACCGAGCACTCACCCGCCCCTGCAATCACAACTCTTGGCAATTTGAGGGTTATGTACGACAGGAGAAATTCTGCTGACAAACAGGCTGCCCCTAAACAGCCAGACACGCTTCAGCACATTCATCCTATCACCCAGGCAGCGCACGGCGCGCAGCACCCAGGGCTGGACCCTGCGGTGGCCTTACAGCGCATCCCTGCAGCCGAGCCTACGTCCTGCAGCACAGGCATCGTATGGGACGCTCGAGAGCGACAGACTTCGGAACCTAAAAGGCTGTATTTCCACCTCGCGTTGTTTTGTGAGCACAATAAAAACACACACAAAAAAGATCCAACAGTGAAAATCGAGTTGTTTGGGTGCAGAACACACGCAGCCTGCACCAGACGAACCCGGGCGGTGGCTGGGGCAGCGTGTCCCCGGGCGGTGTGTCGGGACACGCGCTGCTGGCACAGACGGGTTTCTGGGCAGGCAGCCCTGCTGGCGCTAACGGCCTCACCGCGCTGCTGCTCACCCTCAGACACCCGGCCCGGGACTTGTCTGGACAAACAGGGCGGTGAGCTCCAGCCTCCAGCCAGAACACACTCAGCAGTGGAAAGCTACCTCTTTCCCACCTGTATCCATTCACTCCGACTGGCTGCTGCTCCCACCTCCCTGCTACACGAGTTAATATAAAATAACCTGGAGGGCTGCCCTGCTTTTGAGATTCATGTCATGCTTCCTGTTGGGCCCCTCGCCATCCTCATAAATATGTACTAAAATGATGATCAGTGTTCCCAGAATAGATCACGTCATAATCAAATCTGGAACAATGCAGTTAAATATTTTTTTACATCTTACCATGTCCAGCTGTGGAGAAACACAACTAGAGGAGACAACTTATGGTTAAGAGATCCTAAATTTAACAAACACAACTTCTTCAAGAAGATGCTATGGAGAAAGTAATTGAGTCACTGCTGGGTTCCTTTGGGGCATCTGCCAGCAATACTGAGCTGGAGGGACGTGCCTGTAAGCACCTCCTATACACAGCGTCCGCTGCGACGGTGCTGCCCGAGAGGAGCACAGAGGTGCTCAGAACTGCTGATCTCATCAATACAGGTCAGTTCCAGCAAGCCAGGCCAGCTGCCTGTGCTCCCTTTGACGGGACAAAGATTCAGAACCTTGTCGTACGCCTGAGACAACAAGGAAGTTCAGTGATGCACATTGATAAACCAGAGAATGCCAAGAGTTCTCTTTATCTCTGGAAGGTGGAAGTTACGTGGTTGTGTTCTCACCCTGATGGCAATTGCACGTAAATGTACACACACAGGTACTACAAGGAGGATGCAAAGGCACAATCTGCTTCGTCTTTCTTGCAGAAGCAGAGCAAAGAACAAACAATACTTTAGTTTCCGTGTTTCTATGAAAACAACATAACCCTGATTACTGTAGGTGCTTCTTGGAAAGGAGGACACATCTATGCTCACAACTTTTAATACAGATGAAAGCAGAAAATGAGAAGACATGCTCATAGCAATCAACAAGACAGATTACTATTTATTCAGTGTGTGTTTTAGACAGATGGACCTTTCTTAATGCCTTGGATTTTCCCTATCCCCCCATTTCGCAGTAAAGATGCACAGCCAACCATTCAGAATCCTTCTATCTGTGCTGAACCACGTCCACCCCGAGATAAACCACCCAAACCCCCGCGTCAGGACCCTCATCCCAGAAATGGGAATTTGTCTTTTATTGAAACATGCCTCTCTGCTAATTCAGATCTCCCTGAAATCTTTGGATCCCCTCATGATTTTCATCTATAGCTCTATGATCCACCTAGGCCTGATCATTTCCACATAGATAAAGGAGATGCAAAAACACTGCCCACACGGTGGTTGGCTGGAGCCTGCCGCACACTTTGCTATTGGCTCTTCCTTCCCCAAAAGCTATTGAAAATTTATCTGCCTCGTGTTGTATTTACAAGTTGTTGTGGTTGGTTGTTTTATCAGTTTGGGTGTGGGAGGGAACTCAATTTTATGAAGTGTTTTCTGTTTAAAAAATAAAAAAGGAAAATAATAGCTTCTCTCTACAGTCTCACAGTAGTGGTTTGCAGCTTGTTAGGGACTATCCTGCCTTACAGAAAACAGAAGGTGGGGTAACCAGCACCACAGACCTGCCCCTGAGCAGGATGGGATAGAGCGCGCCAGTCTGAACACCAGAGGGGAAAGCAAAACAAAGCCAGCCCTGCAGCTCTGGTCGTGCAGTAACCTGGGCCTCACAGCTTGTCTTCCACAGCTGGGTTTGTGGATTTACGGGCGCAGAGCAGAACTGCTCCTGCGCTGCTCAGGAGTCCAAGACGGGAGGCAGGTTTCTGACCTCAGAGCATCGGGATCCAAAGAAACAGCAAACGGAAAAAGACACCTCCATAAAAAGAATAAAAATCATACATGAAGAGCTCAGAAAACACCGGTGTGCAGTACTGTATAGCCTTTACCCAAGAGGAAGAAAGTGATTTTCCTCTCCTGGTCCAATTCATTTGAGCAGAGATCACATCACCAGCACAGCACAGGGCACATCAGGTGAGTGATTCCTCCGAGAACATTGAACAGTCCTCTCCAGCCAACACACAGCAAAATCCAGCTGTTTAACCCCTCTGGGGCCAGGAACAAATGCTTCAAACCAGAAACATTTGCCCCTTGGAGCCAGCAAGGGAAAGAAGTCCGCATGATACATTCTACTTGTGCAGGTAAAAACACCAAACCCAACCCTGCTCTACCTGGGAACTCATCCGTATATTTTCAGCTGCGTTCAGCACAATTTTATATTTGCATGTAAATCACCACTCTCAGAACAGGGAGGAGCCCAGGTTAGAAAGCCAAGAACCATTTCAAAACATATTTCTCCATGAACCGAATGTTTCTTATGCTTTAACGGGGTCTTTGCGAGGTGCTCGCTGTGACGCGCCCTCGGAGCCCGTGTTCAGCCGCCCGCAGGATGGTGCTCAGCCCAGGGCAGCTCGTTCCTCCCAGCACAGGGATGGCTTGAATTAGGGAGGGTGTGCTGGTAGAACTCCACCACACACCCCTGAGGGAAATACAGCTCACACCCATAAAAGAATTCGTTTGTCAGGATGGCTCCAGCCGGCTCTCTGAGCAAACAGGCTCTAACAGCCAAACCGTGGTGTTGCTGCACAAATGGGGCTCCACTAAGGTTTTCCCTAAAAATAAAAACATGAAGAATTATACCTCTGTGAAGCAGTAAGTCAGCATTTGAGAATTTCTTTTTTTTAGAAGGAAATGCAGATAATCGTGATAATTTGTCACTTCATTGAAAGAAATCATGAATGAATCGTGTGATGAAACAGATTTGAAGGGAGGTTATAAAGTAGCGGTAGAAATCGGTTGCTTAAAAGTAGAGAGGAAAACCCCTTGTTAAGTATAGTGCAGTTTTACTCAAGCAACTCTGAGTGATAAATATTAAATAACTCAATACAATTATTTTATTATTTATAATGCTTACTACAAGTATAGGATACAGATTTGAAATGGGAAATCAAACCAATTTTTTGATTACTAGTGATGAAATGCTTTAAACTGCATTAGTTGCAACCAATACACTGCCTTTGATTTCCCTAATTGATCTTAATTGATTAAACGACTGCACTTCATCTCCGGATTTCATTGCCAGCGTATTCTGCCATTTTCTATTACGATCCATTTTTCACGATACCCGATGATGATACCTGAACACCCTTCACATCTCATTCTCACTGTCATCCTCTGATTAATTACGTGGCTTCAGCGAACCCGGAGCACCCGTATCCCATTTCTCATGCCCATCTTTCCTGCAACGAGGGGCTCCAGACATCTAAACCATGGCACGTCCAACCTGACCAAGGGCAAATAACCTTTGAGCTGAGTCTCCGCCTCGGTCAAGCGTTGCACTGGGTAGAAGACCCCTTTGGTCTATGTGTTGCTTCCCGTTAAAGGAGCTTTGACCATTTTCCAATGAGGTCACCATACAAAGCTGCTTGATGGAGAGTTCTGTATGCGTTCCAATACTCTGTTTAAATCTAGTCAACATTTAGATGTCTTTCTCTGAAATTTAATCCAGGTTTCAGGGTGCAATTCTTGTTCTCTAGAGAATCTGTGAAGGGAAGGGTAGTGGAGAAAACTCCGAGAATTTAGATAATGTGAAAAATGCAACTGCATTATTCAAGTTAGAGACAAAGAATTTATTCACTTAGAAGGGAAATATTCCCCGAGAGAGCAGACAGTGGAACACCTAAATTGTGTTTTACATAACATTAATAATGAAAGTATAGGTAGTCAAGCAGTCATGTAATGAGTAGTGCATTGCAGCCAAGTTACTAGAGGAATACAGGCCTGTATTTGGGTTATTTGTCCCTAGGGACTTCAGTCAGAGCTCATCATGCAAACTCAGAATGCAGTCCGACCCATACATGCTATTAGAGTACTGCACGTATCACTGACTGGATTTCCTGCTGGATTTCCAAATGCAAGGGAAAATGTGGTAGCACAATTCCTAGAATCTATATTCATGAGAGCAAGTGAAGCCGATAATATGCAGAGACCAGCAACGTAGATAATCAAGGGGAAAAGGCAAATAAGATCTGCAAGGGAGAGTAAAAAGGGAAAAAAGAAAAGAGGATAATCTCTCTTGCTCTGTCACTGGTTTGAAGAGGGAGTGATCCAACAAAAGAAACCTCTCCTGTTTGGGGTTGATTTATCCTAATGACTGGGAATGTTGTCATTAGAGTAATTAGGTAAGGCTGAAGAACAGTAAACCTGCGAAAGGTCTTTCTCCTCAGCACAGCACAGAAATTCAAGCACTACTCAATCCACCAGACACAAGCCTTCCCGCCTGCCAAGGTCAGCAGCTCTTGCTAATGATTGCCATGCACGTTAACATGGCACAAAGTCTATCCCAGAGCAAACAACCGAACCTCCCCAGCCTCCAGAAGCTCTGGAGGGGAGAAAACCTGCAGGTGATGCCTTTGTTACAACCCACAGTCCCCAACAGAAACTGCATCTGGAGCCAACAACTGGGGTTTGTTTTACTACTACAAACACACTTCTTCTAGAACACAGTATAAATCTATGTCTATTTTCTTTTTCAAACTGATGCCTGTTAAGGTTTGTCTCCTAGAAAATGGGTCTCAAAGTTCCTGCTGCACTCCAGTTTTATCATATCTAGAGATCTCTATCTTATCTACTGCACAGTCAAGTAGGGGAGGAGGTTTCCTTATCTCTCTTGGCCAACAGGGAACAGCTTAATGAAAGAAATCCTGTTGTTCCGTGACAATCTGCTTGCAGCTCCCAGCGAGGCTCCGATACCATCACACCCTACAAACCTTTCTTTAGAGCAAATCACACATCCCCGTTGCTCTACAAGAGCCCAGACAGCATTTCACTATCTTTTCCCTCCATCTTCTGGACTTCTGAGCACCAAGATTCTACTTGATTGTAATCCTTAGCTGGGAAGTTTCTTCATTCAAGACTGTTAGGCGTGATAAAGTTAGCGTGTTTACACAGGAAAGGTAATTCAGATTAGGACAGCCGTCTTCACGCTGTCAGGCCGTTTCTCAAGAACTCCCTGTACAGACAGCTGTCATTCCTAAACATCCTGGACAGAGGAGACCTCCATCGGGGCATTCCTTCATTTCAGAAGGCAATTCCTCTGCTGCCAGTTTCCGGATAACTTGAAGACAATTTAATCTTTCTAAAGAAACGCATTAGTAAGTTTAACACCTAAAGGAGAGCTACCAAAATACTCTTCCTGCTGAAGTGCTAGGAAGTATTTGGCCTTTCCTAATTCATTCCTGCAAGAGAAGGCAGACGAGCTATCCCAACATATGTTGGCTTTTATATATTTAGAACTTATACAGGTACAAGTTTTTCCTCTTCGTTCTGAATTAGGTACAGAGAACCAGCTCATCAGGTACCACGGGCCACAGCCCTCACTGGCTTTGTTTGTCTTTATCCAAGTGTAATTAAAATACCAATTCCATCTTCTCCTTGCATCAAATTTGTGAAAACGAGCCATTTTCTTGCAATAAATTCCTAAAGATTTCATGACATGAGCAGCAGAGCATGGTAAAAGTGCATAATAAATCAGTCCAAATTCTAGCTGTGTCTAAAGGGCTTATAGAAAGCTCTCTATCCGTTTCACACTCCAAAATCTGAATTATAATTAATTTTGGGAATCAACCAACCTCCCCTTACTTTAAAAATGTCAAGCTGAGGAGTGCATTACGTGAATTACAATTACAATTAATCAGAAGTGCAGGCGTGCACACACACAGCTTCCCACTTGAATTTTTTTGGCCAAAAAATGTTACAGCAGCCACGACAGATACCAAATGATCTTTACAAATAACACTCGCTGGTGATAAACGTTGCAGCTTTTCAGCAAACAGGCACAACTTGACAGGTCCCGCGTTCATTCCACCAGCACGCTGATGGCCGTGCCAGCTTTCTCCCGTGTTCACCGGCCCATCTGGAAAGAGCTCCAGGGATGGGGGAGCCCAGCATGCTGAATTACGTATGTTAAAGAAGACAGACGCTCATGAAACACTAATGAAACATTAAACCTGACTCTTAGGACAGGGTTGTTATTTACTCATTTTCTTGCAGAGATTAAGTGGGTTATGACTGGTGTGTCTTCAGCCCTGGTGGTGGTTCCAGTGTTATATTGGCCTGATGGAAAGCAATGGGCTTCTCTCTGCCTGGGTCTAATACTCTCTAAAAATCATAGAATCACTTTAGTTGGAAGAGACCCTCAGGATGGAGTCCAGCACCAACCTAACCTGAGTTCACTCTAAACCATATCCCTAAGAACCTCGTCTAAATGCCTTTTAAACACATCGAGGGATGGCGACTCCACCCCTTCCCTGGGCAGCCTGTTCCAATGCCTGACAACCTGTTCCATGAACAATTTTTTTCCCCTGATATCCTAAAATATGTGACTCCAACCCCGGCTATCCAGACACCCTCACAAAAAGCAACTTCACATTTAAAACAGAGCACCGATGCACATTTACGTATATGATAAGGGTGAACAGAAGGGGCAGGGTTGTGCGGGCACCCAGTGGGCATTGTCCCTCTCTTGGCAGGGCCCCTCCTGTGCCCTTCAGCAGCTCACAGCCCTCCGTGCTGGGAAGGAGGAGATCCAGGTTCCAACCCCACCCCTCGTTAAAGCAAAGCAGAATGAGTGTTCACAGCTCTCCCTCCCCTTCCCCGCAGCAATGTCGACCTTCCCTCCCTCTCCTCTTCCTGGCCATCTCCCCCCTGTCCGACCTTCCCTCCCTCTCCTCCTCCTGGCCATCTCCCCCCATGTCCGACCTTCCCTCTCCTCCTCCTGGCCATCTCCCCCCATGTCTGACCTCCCCTCTCCTCCTCCTGGCCATCTCCCCCCATGTCCGACCTTCCCTCCCTCTCCTCTTCCTGGCCATCTCCCCCCCATGTCCAAACTTCCCTCTTCTCCTCCTGGCCATCTCCCCACCATGTCTGACCTCCCCTCTCCTCCTCCTGGCCATCTCCCTCTATGTCCAACCTTCCCTCCCTCTCCTCCTCCTGGCCATCTCCTCCTCCGGTCCGACCTCCCCTCTCCTCCTCCCGGCCATCTCCCCCCATGTCCGACCTTCCCTCTCCTCCTCCTGGCCATCTCCTCCCCATGTCCGACCTCCCCTCTCCTCCTCCTGGCCATCTCCTCCCCATGTCCGACCTCCCCTCTCCTCCTCCTGGCCATCTCCTCCCCATGTCCGACCTTCCCTCTCCTTCTCCTGGCCATCTCCCCCCTGTCCAACCTCCCCTCTCCTCCTCCTGGCCATCTCCCCACCATGTCTGACCTCCCCTCTCCTCCTCCTGGCCATCTCCCCCCTGTCCAACCTCCCCTCTCCTCCTCCTGGCCATCTCCCCACCATGTCTGACCTCCCCTCTCCTCCTCCTGGCCATCTCCCCCCATGTCCGACCTTCCCTCTCCTCCTCCTGGCCATCTCCCCCCTGTCCAACCTTCCCTCTCCTCCTCCTGGCCATCTCCCCCCTGTCCAACCTTCCCTCTCCTCCTCCTGGCCATCTCCCCCCTGTCCAACCTTCCCTCTCCTCCTCCTGGCCATCTCCCCCCTGTCCAACCTTCCCTCTCCTCCTCCTGGCCATCTCCCCCCTGTCCAACCTTCCCTCTCCTCCTCCTGGCCATCTCCCCCCTGTCCAACCTTCCCTCTCCTCCTCCTGGCCATCTCCCCCCATGTCCAACCTTCCCTCTCCTCCTCCTGGCCATCTCCCCCCTGTCCAACCTCCCCTCTCCTCCTCCTGGCCATCTCCCCCCATGTCCGACCTCCCCTCTCCTCCTCCTGGCCATCTCCCCACATCTTCCTGCCCGGCAGCCACACCAAGGAAAGGCATCATCTCCCTTCCCCACCTCAGCTCCCATGGTGCTCATGGAAAGCCTGGACATGGTCTGTACAAGGCAACAGTCCCAGGGATATCATTTTGCTCCACTGTCACCTGCAAGGGTGAGGAACAAAAATAACTACTCCCTCATGTAACAGGGACTTCAAATTGCAGTACCTCCTCTTTCATTTGTCTACCCGCAGAGCTATTTTTGTCCAGTTCACTGGGAGAATTGTTACATTCTGTTGTGCCTAAAATATTTTGCTTCTTTAATCACTGCACAGGGCTCCTACCTGCAGTAAATGAACTGAGCCAACAAGAGAAATCTATTACAGGCACCAGCCAGAGATCAAATCCTTCTCTCATCAATTATTTGGGCCACTATTGTTTCTAGCAGTTTCTCATCTTAATAAAACTGATCACAGCTGAAAGTTTGGTGCCAAGACTTGTTATTTCATTATACAGGTATTCTCCTTGCTTGTATATTCTCTGGAAGGGTTTTATATGTAAGTGATGAGCATTGTCTGGTTGACAAAGTATGACTAAAGTACAAGCACAAGAGCTGGAAGATAAATTCATCCTTGCGGTGCTACTGCTGATTTTCTATGCAGCCATTACTAACAAGCACTTTTCTCTTGCCCCTCTATCAGAGGCAGAGCTGGCAGTTCGGGGTTTTCTTTAGGGAGAGGAAAAAGAATAAAGGAGAAAAAGCCTGGGCAAAACCCATTGCCCTAGTGCAGCGCTGAAAGGAGGACACGACTTCCGTGCAGCCCTCCAGAGAAGGGCTGAGAAAGTTGGATAATCCGTATTTTTTCCAGCTCTTCTCACTGTCTCCACAACACGAACTCAGAGGCAATTGAGAAATCACAGTCAAAAGCAGGTGCTACAAAACGTCTTGCGCCCTGTGCTCGCAAGCCTCGGCACCCAAGAGCCAGGAGGAAGGACTTGGACCGGGAGAGACAGAGCAGAGAAGGAGCTGAGGGCAATCACCGGCACCAGCAGGAAGATTGAGGGCACCCCCGTGTTACATTATTCTGCTAGGGCACAAAGACAGCCTTCAAAACCTGCAAGGTCTAACATCTCTACCACTTAGTGAAGCAAAATTCATTCCCATAAGGAGGCTTATGTGTCCCGTTCATGTTTCTAAAGACACCAGCTGCTGGAAGTGAAGCTTAATAACTGTGAAGATGCAACTAACTGTGATAACAAACACCAAGAAGTGACGTAATCTGCCAGCAAATCATCCACACCCCTAGTGGTGTAGCACAAGATAATCTTAATCTTGGCTTCACGGATTGTATGGCTCCACATGACATGGAAAACATCTCATTTTAGACTTGTTGTTTGTGGAACTGGGTTTCACAGTTGCCTTGTGACGCGAAGCGGAGAGAGGTTACAGTTTGCACGTCTGGTTCCTGGCAAACCATTTGTGTACCCGTGTCTGAAAACACATCCTTCTGCAGCCCAGGATTTCCCTGAAGTCAGTGAAAAACGACTTCCAAAAACCGCCATTCACTTCATCACCTGAATTTCCCTCACATCTTAATCATGAAATTCTTATTCCCTCCTTTTCAGCTGTGGGTCATGGAATTGGTTGTTTCAGAGGTCAAAACCCACACCACCTCAAAGCTCCAGATTCCTTCTCCTTCTCCTGTTTCTAACAGACTAGAACAGCAAAAAGGAAAGGCAAGGCTCAGATCTCATCCCCCCAGAACAGAGAAGGTGGGTCTGTATTTCAAGCGAGCTCCTGGACATACATAAGCAGTGTGAAAAGCAGCCAAATTAAGTTTAAAAAAAGGTTTGTACATACCCTCCTCTAGAAATAAACCCACTGAGCTTCATTTTCCCTGATTCAGAAGAACGTGTCCAAAACCACTGAGGTGAACGGGATCTCGCCATTCACCATGAGGACTTTTGGATTACCCTCTTATCTTCGCATGGGGCATTTCACCTCCCTTTTGTTCACTTTATCGCTCTGGAAAATGAGAACAAAAGTATCCTCCCACTTGAGTGAATTGCCTTTGAGGTCTCCGGGTGGAAGGTGCCAGTCCATGTTACCACAGACCAGATCAGCCTAGGACCAGCATCGGAAAAGCCCAACAGAGCCTTGGAGGTGTAATTAGAACCCCAGGTTCCAGTGGGAACAGCGCTTAATCTGGAATATGAAGAAATTGTCTTGAATCCAACTACATAAATTGATTTAAGAGATGGATGAAAAATTAAACGGTATAATTACAAAGGTTAACAAACTCAAGGGAGTCATTAGAAAAACGGCAAAAAGATCAGTTTTAAAAAAAAAGAGCAAAATCAAAGATAATGGAATTCAACCATTTCAGCTCAGGGTTCCTCATTTTCCTCAGCTGAGAAAACATCGTAAGCCCTTGTCAAACACAAATGTTAAATGGTAATTTCTGCAACATTTATCTTGGGGTATTAAGTTTAAATGAGGCTTTATAAGGTAAAGACTGGTGAATATTTAACCTGCTGCAGTGGAAAAGCATTTGAGACACTAAACATGATCTAAAATTATGCTATAACCCATCATTTCCTAATCGCGTAACTCTTCGGGAGGATTTAAAATTGCTCAAGCTTTAGTAAGCAAATAAATATGGCACATAGGAAGAAAGCACAAGCAGAGCAGACTGCCTGAGAAGGAAACGTACACCCTGCAAGTGGGCTGGGACGGAGAGTATTCTCAAGTACCCCAATGAATTAAGAACCTAATTCTTATTTATTGGAAGGTTTGGGAGCTGTGATGGAGGGAAGGTTTGCTCCAGGAAAGTTTTCAAACCCAAATCACACGACAGAAGTAGTTATTCTATGATTTTCATGACAACAAAAATACACAGTGCAAAAACACAGCTCCTGATTGCTTCCATTTCAACTCTCACCACGAAAGTGAAACAAGAGAATGAAGGGGAGATTACATTGCCAGGTTTCTCATTATTAATGGGGAAGAAAATAGTCACCTTAATACACTTGATTACATCTTCATAATCGCAGCCACCCCGCTCCTTTTTAAACACGCCAAGTTCTGTAACAGGCAAATATCTGCCCGCTAACTGTTGGGTGCTGACTGCTGACGAGTTGTGACAACTGCACGGAGCCTTCTGGGAGAGCGTAAATAGAGCCGGCTTTGCACCCACCTGAGGATCATCTGTCAACGCAACGGTGCTACCAAAGCTGCAAGGAAAGCTGGGCCCAGCGCGGCACAACTGCCCCGAGGCGCTTCGGAATGATAAAAGAGCAGCTCATGTGCGTACGTAGGGAAAGGGCTGCTCAGCAAACGCGTGCAATGCAGGAGCTGCCCTCTGAATTCCTGGTGTTCTCCGGGATGTTCCTCAAAAAGGTTCTTTTCCATACTGGTAGCGCCAGTTGAGGGAAACTCTGCACCTAAAGTGCGTCCAAATGCTGAGACAGGGCTACCAAGTGTGACAAGCTGGCGAAAAACCCTCTGATCTTTAATAGAAAAATCAAAATCAATTGCTGGAATGTAACAAACATTCCAAGCCTGAAATCGGCTCTCTTGGATCAGAGCTAAAGCAGCAGAGAGGACTTTCGGGAGCTGCTCTCCCTTCTCTGTTCCTGTTTTCTCCCTCCCGGGCTTTCTGGTGTCTCCTGAAGGGCTGACCAGCCCAGGCTTGCAGACGCAGCACCGGCTCAGCCTCGCCTGCCGACCAACAGAACCGCAATTCAGCATCGGAACTGAGGCTCCTTTGTGAGCAGGGAATCAACAGCCACAGGGAAAGAGAAGAACAAACCCGCCAGCCGCCTCCCCGGGAAGGCGCAGACCTCCCTGCAACAGCTGCACCCCACCGCGGCTTTGTCTCCATCACTCACTGCTACCTACAACAGATCAGTCAGCTGAGAATTAAATTCTTCTTCAATAAAAAGCGCCGTCTCAATAAAGTCACATGCAGGGGCTTGTACACTGGGACCTCACAGTATCACCGTATGTTTGGGATTGGAAGGGACCTCAGAAGCTCATCCAGTCCAATCCCCTGCCGGAGCAGGAACGCCCAGGTGAGGTCACACAGGAACATGTCCCGGTGGGTTTTGAATGTCATCGGCAGCGGTACGCTCCGATGAGATATGGCAGGGCAGACACAAGAGTTCTACCCACCAGACTTGGTTGCCCAAACCCCAGGAGCACGGTCTTGCTCCTTCCCGGTCCCCCACAGCTGGTTGTCCAAGGCGAGAGCCCAGAGGGACGGAAATCAGCAAAGTGGGAAAACTTGCAAAAAATCTTCAGTGAGGGAGATGCACGGAGGAGCAGGAGCTCAGCACCACCGAGACTGCTGCAACGAGGCTGCCGATGGGAAGGGGATTATCTGTTCTTCATGTGTGCGGTAGGTTAGACATGAAATGAGAGAAAACTGCAGCAAGGGAAATTCAATTCCGACATCAGGAAATGCTTTCTAATGGTAAAGACCGCTATGCCCTGGAACAGAGAGCTGGGGGAAACCGGGGAATACGTGGTGCTGGTGCTTCAATGAGGCAGATGAACTAAATGACCTCCTGAGGTTCCTTCTAAACCCGTTTTCTTTAATGTAGGCTAAATAATTTCAGATTTCTCCATGGACTTTTGCACCTGTATGACCTCTAACTTCCCAGGCTTGGTGGATGTGCTTGCTTCTGCATTAACAGTGCCTTTGGGCTTTTTAAGAACAGTATATAAACCAAGTAATAATAATTACAGCATTTTATGGTACAGTTTTACCACATTTATACGTGGAATATAGCTCCATTTCATCTAAGAATGTCATTAGGCATCTGGCTCTGTGGCCTTCGTTCAGCCAAGAACAGCCATTTCAAATGACATTTTTCAGCTGATCCCAAACAGCGTTCACAGGTTACGAAGCATCAGCCTCTGTATTTCAGCGCCTCAAACACTCCAGTGTTGTTACCCAGGACGGCTCAGTTCGGCATTTCTGATAGCGCACGTTGTAAAAATTCTGTGAAAGAAGCACTTTTGGGGGCCAATTTATCCAGTGTCACCACTTATTTTTATCAAAATCACGAACTTGAAGAGCAGGCCAGAAGAGACAATAAATGAAACCATACAAACCTACTAAAGCCAGACTGGGGATCACTACGAATCTGATCGCGCCACCCATCGCACACACTGGCACCAACCCAGCAAAGCACTTAAGTGCGTGCTTAATTTTAAGCATTCAGGTAGTGCCATTTAAGCTAATGGAATCACTTAAGTGCTTTGTTGGATCATGGCCAGTCTGCTCAGCATCTTGCAGTGTCAAGTAGACAGAGCAATGGCTTCATCTAATTGCATCAGTCTTTAATTGACAAAACCCGAAGTAATGCAGCGTTCAGACCAGCCCCCTCCCTCCAAAGCAGCTACTACAGGCACAGGGAGCGGGATGGGGTTGGTTTGCGCTGCCCTGGAGCACGAAGCATCTGCTGGTTCGATGCACCATTCCCCACCTTCACTGTAAGCCCTTCCCCAGCAGCTCTAAGCTTTCCATCCGCCATGCTCTCACTGAAACGATCCATTTGGTCACCCCCCCCCAGGATGATTACACAAGCTCATCACACAACTGACTTGTCTTTCACACCAAGTGAGTGCTATTACCTGCTGTTATCTCCTCTTAGTGTGGACTCTTAGAGAAAGTGATTTTATTTGTGCTTTGAAACTTCATGCGGCTGTGGAACGACACCAAAACTGGGGGTGTATGAGAAACACCATCAATGCTGCAGCACCTGGAGACGTCAGATCACTTAATGGACAAGCCCAGCACCTCCATAACCCAAAGAATGATACTCCTTGCGTATCCAACTTACTCTTCAACTTCCAAGCAAAGGAACAGAGCATACACAATGACCCATTAGCTTTGGTAGTCTCACCTCTATATAAGCTCCTAAAGAGTGATATTGCAGTTCTGAAACAGACAGTTGCATGAAAACACAAAAGCCACATTAATTCAGCATGGATATAGAATTAACCTCACCACAGTGGATTCCTATAAGCACAGTTATGAAAGGGAAAGCAATGGGAATTTGTCAGACTATTGAGCTTAGTTAATGCCATTAGTGAGCAAGGGCGGCTGGGAGCTGCACGTCCCCTCATCTGTACGACCCCACTCCAATGCGCAAGCCCTTTGCTTAAATTGCCTTTATTCAAGCATGAGACAAGGGCAGGGCTGAGCCACAAGCTAGAATCAACATATAGCAACCAGAGCAGTAATTAGGAAAGACACAAAGAAGTTTCCAGAAATGCAAGGGGAGTTTGTAACGTCTTTTGTCATTGTGTTGTTCCATGGTCACAGCCAGAAAATAATCATACTTCATCCATAGCTGCTGAATAGACGATGTCTGAAAGGCACATTTCCCCATCTAATAGGGACACATGAAGAAGGTGGTGGGAGGGTCACATAGTTGGACCGTGCAATGGCAATATTGGAGTAGCAGCTCTCTGAAACTGAACTGTGCCTTCAGAAATGCAACCACATTCTCTGTGCCTTCTGCAGGAAGCGAATTTATACAGTTAAGAGTTATGGTAAGAGCTCAGGAAGCACTTTTTCGCAACACCTAAAACCGATATGAACACCGAGCGTGCTCACAGCAGCTGAAGGAAGCAAAACCCCCCTGATCTGCAGCATCTTGACTCCTCCTGCTCCGTTGTGCCTGTGCTGCAATCATCCTGTAACACAGATACATTAAATATTCTGTATCTGAATTATTTGTGCATCAACACGATTAAGTTGATATGTTTGCAAATAGGATTCATCTTCGTACGTGGTCTGAAGAAACGTAGGTGTCCCTGCCTTGGAGAAGTCGTGTTGCGTATCTGGAGTTCTCACTTCCATGGGGAGCCGGGAGCAGGTAACGGTCACATGAAGTCACTTAGATGCAAAAATCTCAAAACCGACTTGAAATGGCTCTTTCTGAAGAAATCTTAACTTGGCAGCAACTTTGGAAAGAACTTTGTCCTTTGTAAAGAATTTTGTCTTTTGAAGAGACCGTTTGAGAATTTGAGCCCTTGTATGTGCCTACAAACCAGCTAAAAATGAGTGCTCCTTGATGAAGGCTGTTAAATGCACGTGGATTTGGACACAGTAGCGATTGTGAAACTCCAGATTGCTGGTGCTCCTGCCCATCTCACTGATAACACACAAAGTCACCTGGACCCTTCTGCAACTGCAGCACCCATGGGGCCGGACCCGACGGGACGTGTGCGCTTCCCAACCGCCCTTCGTACCTGCATCATATGCACCAACCACTCTCTAAAATGCGTGGGCAAGACAAATATAAGGATATCAAAATCAATTCAAGGAAAAAACCAATTTTAAAATATCAACAAGACTGTCTCAGCGTTCATTCAGGTCCCATATCAAGTCCTACAACTCAACAACGGCAGTCTCGACCAGGCTGTTTTTGTAAAGAAAGAGAAGCCACACACAAACCAAACAAAACCCAACCCCAAGCACATTCTGGCTGCAAAATAATCCAACCACATTTTTCTCTTTCACGCCTGTCCCACTGAAAGGGACTTGGAGTTATTAACTCAAAATGTAGCTGTTGCAGCCCTATCTGCTCGGAGCGGGGCTGGAGCCGCGGCGCAAGGCTCGGCTCTCCCGCAGGGCACCCGGGGTGGGGAAGGCGCGTGGAGGGGGGCGGCAGCAGACAGGAAGAGGCTCAGACTCCGCAGCCCGGGCTCCGCACCGCGCGGTGATCGCGCCGAGGAATCCGTGACTCACTCCGCACTACTGTGTGCTGCTAAATGGGACGCTTGGCACGGACGCCAGACAAATGATGAAAGCTGTAATATTGGTTTCTCTGGCATAACTCATCACTTACAGTTAGGGTGTTTCAAAGGGGTTTTTTTAGCACTCTAAGAAAACAACTTTTTTTTTTAAACAGAAACATATTGAATCAAAATGTGCTATACGGAAGTTGGCAAAAATATGCAAAATTCCTCTTAAAATATCAGCCTTTCAGGTAGTTTGGTTAACTGTTCCCTAAAACATTCCTGAGGCTACACAGAGTGTCTTACATGTAGACTATTTAAACCTGTTGTGCATTAAAGCATAAGCACGCTGCGGAAATGCAGCTTTATAGCATCCAAAAAGGAAGAAGATGTTTTCTTTCCACCAGCTTCCAAACGTGCATTGTCAGAGTGATTTACACAGAGCGTCCCGAGCCATCCGACAGCTGCAACGGGGCCAAGCGCACCGAAGATGCGCACGCTGGGACAGCGCTCCCGTTAACTCTTCAGGACCCTCCTCCCACCACGCTGCAGTCGGCCTGGAGCTACGCAGCATCTTGGAATTCATCCAATTTCGCCAGATGCAGCCGATCCGCCACGGAACGCTGAACCAGTTATTCTGACTTGTAACGGGAAGGAACTGGTACCAGCCATAAGAAATAGGCACCAGCAACACAAAGTTTGCTGTGTGACTCAAAATAAACTTCTCAATTTACCCAGATGCAAACCGAACAAAGATACCCAGCTCCCCACAGTGCAGGAGTGGCAACTAAGTTCTCTTAACCATTTGCACATCTTCTCACAAAGTTCACTGTGACATGCGAGTGGGCATGAAGATTTTCAGAGGGTTTGAGCATGGAGAGAGTGCTTAAAACGTTAGAAATCCTGTCCGGGAAACTTGTCAGTAACTTCAAGGCCCCCCTACATAAACCTGGCAACCTCTCCGAAACAGTGGAGGTAATTATTAATGTTAAAGTCGCCATATGCTAAACAACCACTGCTCTGTATATTATGTATTTTGGTTAAAGCAAGCGTAAAGATCACAAACGGTTATTTTTAACTCTTTTCAGTATACAGTACATCTGTTATGTTTTGATTTCCATTAAGAATCAGAGTCGTTTACTGATCTGGCTGTCATCCAGTTTTCTGCAGGAGACACACGGACTAGGCACAAAATGATGCTGGTTTATGCGCATGGGTGCGTGTATCGTGTTTCTTATCTGCCATGATGATTAGAAATGCAGTTTCAAATGCTGGGGGGCTCTCTGAAGGAACAGGTTATCATACTTACATGATCTCCTTGAAATCCCCAGGCTGAAAACCATTAACAACAAGGCTGTGAAGCCTTTGTGTGACACAGTTCTGCTGGGACACACAATGCCATTGACTTCACCTACTTGAGAAGGGGATCCTGAGGCTGGCTGTGAAAGGGACATAGATCAGGGTGTATCGGATACCTTGAACACAGCTTTAAAGAACATCGCTTTGACAAACACACATTGAGGAAAGCCTCCAACAACAAGGAGCTGCTGAAATACCTGCCAACAGGGACCTCAGCCAGCAAGTCAAGCAAATTAAAAGCTGCAAGCACTTCTTTGACAATTCTCCAGCAAAACTTGCCCTGGGTTTCGCTTCCCTGGTGGAAACCAGAAGATGGTCGGTGTGTGCCAGAGGTCGGCAGGTTCTGACTGTCTGAGATAGCAAAGGGAGGAAATTAACACATTGCGAGGCCATCACTGTGCCTTTCCCGAGCTCACCCCAAGGCCCACTGAAGTCACCTGGACCCTTTGTAGATGCCACCAGCTCCATGTCACCCCTTGCCCCCCGGCAGGGCTCCAGTGCTCTCCTCTCTGCCCGCTTCAAAGGTGACAATGCAGGACCAGAGGAAAGAGGGACCCTCTTCAACAAGACCCGAATTAGGGCGAGAGAGGTCAGCACGCCACAACACCACAACACCGCTCCAGCTCCTCGAGCTGGATGGAGAAAACAAAGATATTCACACGAATTTGAAAATTAGCTCCAAGGTCACAGGCTTGGCAAACTTTCAGCACTTGTTTTCCATGCCTGCATCCGCATCGACCTCTTCCTAACTGGGAATCTTATCAAACCAGCCGGCCTAAGCCACAAACAGCCAGATGTTCAGAAAAGGTAAAATCCAAATGATCCATTTGATTTCTGATGCGATTACATAACCTGCCCAGGAGAAGACGAGCCGAACCCCGCGGCTTACGCAAGCAACCCAGCTGGAGCTTTGCTCAAAAGGCAATTCCTGTTATTATTAGCAAAGGCACATCTGGCTGGCCAGGCCACCCCAGCCCCCAGCACGTGTGGGTCCCAGCCCATTGCAGGAGGGCACAGCCCTCAGAGTGCGGGACGAGGCTCATCTACCTCGATGATGACCACGACACCGATGCCAGTGGGTTCCCTCACCCATGCAACACAAGCACCGTCTGCCCACGCACCCACGGGGCAGATGAGAAAGCACAGTTGATCCAGATGTGCACAGTCTCAAATTTGGCCCCTTTGAGGACAATATGATCTTCTCTCACTGTGATTTATTCTCCTGGCCTTTATACGCTGGCTGCATATGGTACTAATTTCACCCCCATTTTCAGATGACGCAAAGAAATTAAACGACATGGCCATAGTCACACAGGGACAGCAGCATTAATGCCGACTCCGGGTACGGCTCCTTGGGTTTTTGTTCTAAATGTGGGTGTACCATTTATTTCATATTGTGTTACCACTCCGTGATTGCCAGACTGGCAATACCATCTTATGTTACAAAACCTAAAGTTCAATTGAACTTCAGTGCTCTTCGGAGGTTAAACTTCCATGGGAAACGACTGCTGGAGAAATATGGCTTGCATATGGAGTTGCCAGAACGCTCTTTCTGCTGCTTCTCTCCACAACTATGAGCCCTACTTATTTTTTTTCCTCAAGAATCATGACTCAAAGACTAAATAGACGTTCAGCTGGGGTTTCAAGAATGCAAATGTGCACATTCAGCACCCAGGGCAAGTTTTCCCACTGCTGGCATTAGCCCCCCCGAGACCGGAGAAGAGCAGCAATCAGAGTCACCACCTGCCCTTTGAACGCAGGGCTCTGCAGAGCAAACAACAGCAGAAAACAATTTCCCACAGACCTTTCTATTGAAGGACATCAGAAGCGATTGCCACCGCTGTGTGTCACCCCTGCAAGCCTCAGTCCTTTTCCTCCTCACTCCCCTTTTGTGCTGTTTGTTTCTCAGCTCCGCTGGCTGTCAGGTGCCAGTAAGCAAAAGAACTAAATTGCTTTAGATGGCACTTACTGTGGGGTACGAACAGGAGCGTGTTTGCAGTCTTCACCCATTTCTTGCTGCCACTGCAATGAAGGAGCAGATGAGAAAGCGCTGCTGCATCGAAACACAGCCTCTATAAATTTAATGGAAGAAAAGAGGCTACAGGGGCATACAAACTGCCAACAGTTCCCTCTGGGGTAAAGCTGTTTTCATTTCAGTGCCTTCCAGCATCCTCACTCCCCCTGAACTGTTTTGCAGCAACACCAGTGTCTCCTTTCTGAAAATAAAATGCTAGAGCAAGTATAGGGGGGCTCAGCTGGTTTCTTTGAAGTCCCTTCTGAGGGAAACAGTTTGGGCCTGGCTGGACTCATGAGATCCATTGGCCATTTCACTCGCGTTGTGCCAGAGGTTTGTAATACAAAAACAGGTGGGAAATAGAGCAATTGAGCTCCGTGACTTTTGTGCTGCCTCTGTAATGGGCTCACCCTGGAGCGTGCTTGGGCATCTGCTACAACCACCCAGCGCGGCCGCCTCGGCCCGCACTGCGCCCTGAGCGCCGGGGCAGGGAGCGCGGTCGGAGCAGCTGCGCAGCAGGACCTTTCGGCCCTAATTTATATGCTGATCTCCGCACCAAGATTTCAAGTTACAGCGATGTGCCAGAGGCTGGGAAACGCATCTTCCTTAGTGCATGAAGTAGTCCTATAGACTTCATTGGCAGTGGTACTTCGTACGTTCTTCTGCACCTCCCAGTGTGTGTCCCACCTGCCACCTCCAGCCAGACCCACACCTAAGACCCCCTGGGGAGTCTCTGCCCATCCTCACTCAGCCTTCACCCACCAAGTCCCACCCGAAGCCAAGCGCGTCCCACCGCTCCGCACCCCCCGCCACTGTGGTACCAAGCAAAACACCCCAGCAGTTCGTGATCACCCAGTGCTAGTTCTGTGTTATCCCTAGAGGCTACAGATAGAAGGCACAGCCTACCTGTAATTATTACAGGAGAAACCTACAATTACCTTCTCTGGGTTGAGGAACAAGAAAACAAACGAAAGATAATAAAGTAGGAAGTATAAAGCAAGTGTTCACATTGGGCTGCGAGCACCTACAGAAGTGATACTCACAGCTTCATCTCATTCCGTCACCCCCTTGTTTCATCACTTCACATCCTTCATTTTCAGCCCTGTATAAGACATTTTGTTCTTTTGCTTCGCAACTTTGTTTTTTAATTTATTTGTCCCTATTTCCTTTTGTTCTTCCTTTGATGTTTATCCTTTTAACGTTTCTTCCCAAAAGCTTTAAAACAAAAAACCACACACCACCACCACACCAGAAACGCTCCGAGTTTCAGTGCTGTCTTCGAAGCATTTTTTGGATTTGCTACCACTTCGCTTTTCATGCCGATTTTATTTCTCTTGCTGGTTTATTTGTTACCTGTAGCACAGAAGCAATCAGATACCAGGAACCTTACTGCATTAGCCCTTTGTCAGAGGTTTCTGGCTACACTAGAGCTGAAAGGACTAACACCTACGCAACAGGCGCAGGAGAACCCAGGGCCTGTGCCTGCCGAACCTGCCAGAAGGGCACGACCTGTATTTGAAGACAGCTGGAAAGGAGAGAGAGATGCATAATTTCATACAGCAAAGCACGAGCACAGCAGAGCTTTGCAGATGCTGCTGCTGCTACAAACTTCTTGCACTCTTAAAACCATTTGCTCCAGTAGAAATAGTGGATCTTCCATTTGAAGAAGGATCCATATTTATGCAAGTCCCCATATTAGCGCCTGTATGTATGGCGGCCATCTGCAGGGTCCCAGCTGAAATCGGGGTCACCCCAGCCCTGCTCCAGCCAATTCACTTGAGCTTCTGAAATAGCTGCAAGACAACAGCTACTGCACTGCCTTGTACCCATTCTGCATGTTTTCCTATGAGCAAGGACAGAAATCACAGCAGACAGCCATGTGCAGAGCACTAATCTAAAAGATAATAGCAAGAGCGTTGCAAGGAGAGAATTCAATTCACTTTATAACCAGAAACGGTTCATTTCTCACAGTGACACCGCAATGGTCAACGCTTGGTTCCTGCAGGCTCAGCTCGGTATACAAAGGTCGGGATATTTTGTCAGCAAAGAAAACAGAGGCGCTGCGATGGGCTGGTCAATAATTGACTGAGCCTTGTTACTCGCTGCAATCTCTATCTTGTCATCATGTCCCTGCCTCCAAGTTTCAGTTAAAACCAGTGAGTCACTTCACTGAAAGAGACTTGTTACCTTGGAAAAAGAAGCCACTGTCACTGACAACAACAACAGAGACTTCCTATTTGGTTTTGTCAAAGGTCACTCAGCAGTTAGGTCCATTTACACCCAACTTCTATCAGCTGTGAAGAGCAAAGAACAAAGCACATGCTAATGTGCACTCCTTTGGCTTCTAAAATTTCCATGGAAACCTTCTTTTTTTCCTTTCTTCTTTTGAAGTCACCTCAGTCTTCAAAGAACCAGGGACGGAAAAAGGCTGCACTTGAAACCACTCTCACTCTGCACGTCCGACGTTCATGTTCGCAGCCCACCCGAGGGTTCGAACCTCGACACATCTCCCGGCAACTGCCCCGAGTTTGCATCTTCCAGCAGAGAAGGTGAGTGAGCAACTGCTCTCACCACTGGATTACAGGCTCTGCACATATAAATCACCCCATCCTTCTCCCAACCTGCATTCCACCCGAGGACCCTGCGCTCTCGCTGTAGGCATTGTACAAACAGAAAAAGTGTTCTCCCTCTGAAGAGACAGAGCAGATAAATCAAGCCTTATTACTCCAACCTATATATGGAAATCTGTGCCGGTCTCTCTCAGCTAAGTGACAACCCCAAAGGCAATTTCATCTGACTTACAAGGGGGTCTATGGCAATTATGCTTCCAGCTCAGGCACCTAAGCTGCCTCAAATGTTTGAGCCCATCCCTTGGAGAAGCCCAAGAGCTGACAAGAAATAAAAGAGCCAGAAAGCAAACATGTCCCCAGCACCCTGACACACTTCCATACTTGTAGATCACCCCCCTCTCATAACAGCACGGTTGCTTTACCATGAGGGCTGCACACACCCTCCCACCTCCAACAGCAAACGCAGAATAACTCCATTTAATTGCTGTAGCTTGCAACACATCAATAGAACAACCCAGGAAAGTGAGACAGTGTGAAAAACCCCTTAGGGAAACAAAGACAACCTGAGGACCAAAAGAGCGGAAACCACTGACACCAAAACTACTCCTGCAAGCCCCATCTTGCCAATGGGAAGGGAGGAAAGAGGTGCTCACAACCTCTCTTGGCAAGGCAACAACAGACTCTCCTTGGCTTCATCAAGGGAAAGGCCAAGCCAGCCTTGGGCCCAGCTTAACTCAGAATGGTTTAATCCAGACAGCAAGGGTGTTCAGCAGGAACTGTGCAGGCTGGGCTGAGAGCTGCTGCCTTGGTACAATCGGGCAAGGAGGAGCCCAAACCACATGGCAAGGGGCAATTTGTTAGAAAGGAATCTCACTACAAGCTAACAAATATTTTTTAAAAAATATTAGGAACTAGGAACACTGAGAGGGTACATTTTAAGTTAATTTTTTACCTAATTACGTTTTCGCTCTGACCTACTGAGCAGCAATTCATAAGGTGGGAAACAAAAAGCGCTGCTGGAGGACTGAGCACCCTTTGCACGCACCTGCCTTCCACGTCCTTCTCTCCAAGCTTGCAGGAAGTTTTGTGTCGTGGCTTGGTAGACAGAAATGCCACCAACTGTCAGAACAGAGGCATTTTTTAAGTGATATCTATTAGCACAGGAATCCTCTGCGGTCAAAGTTTTAAATGTCTTTGATATCAATTCACCAGAAGTGGATCTGCAACCGTGTCCAAGCAGTGCTCAGGAAAACACACTAAGGACAGGATGAAAGAAAAACCACGGAAGAGAATGAAAGCAGAGGGGACAGGGGAAGAGAGGAGGTGCGAGGGGCTTTCACAGCCCCTCTCTCTTTGCAGAGATTTACTGCACTTCAGTCGCACTGCACTGCCATTATACATGTAAGGAAACTTCTTAGTCTAAGGACTAACTTCTTAGTCTGAGGACTCACCCGAAGTCTCAGTCCTTCAGACCATTCTATACAGAATATTCTTAAGAGTCTGAGTTTCTTGTAGAATTAAAGTCAGGAGTACGAATTATCCTCCAAGGAGCTGAGACCTACAATATAATTTTCTCTCTCTCCTGTAGTACATTAATAGATCTCAAAAGGCTCTAGATTATCCTTCCTATCAGATGGGGGAGCAGAGCTGAAGCACCTTTCCAGCCTCACGTAGCCAGGGAGCACCCGGGCTGGGCAGAGCCCCTGGGGCACAGTAATTTGCAGCCTGTTGGGTTGCACTGCCTACTTGCGAGGCTCTCCCAGGAGGGTTTTTTATGAGTATTTTGATTCCTATTTCAGGCTGTGGCACGCTTAAAACGGCTTCGTGGTTTGCTCTCTCACTTCCTCAGGTTTGTTTTTTAAATTATCTGATTGAAAATTCAGCCAGCCAAGAGGAAAAAAAGCTCAAGTTGAGAAGCCAAAACATCCATACAACACAAAATCAGACAGCAACAAAAAAAGAATCCCCAGGAGAGCTTCCTCAGGATACAATTAAACTGTTCATGTGCACACGCACTCAGGATGCGCTCAAGTGTGCGTCTGCACACCGCAGCGTGCACGAGCCTCCCGTGTGCACGTGTAGCTACATCTTGTTCTCGCATCAGGACACGTTTTCTCCAGGCGTACATCATGTAGCTCCATCGATTTCAATGAATCCGCACAATGATTTTATGTGTAATTTAGCAAGCCATGTTTTATACACTTAAAAAAAGATCCATGCATTACTACCTGAACTCAGTCCGCAAGGAATACAGGTGATTTGATGACAACTCTTCTTAAAGGAATCACTTATTATAGGAAAATGAATTGATAATAACTCAAGTAGCGCATGCTCTTATGGCATGCACATCAAGATAATTTGTTTCAACTTGGTTTAAATAATCATTTTATAGATAAGAAGACAAGCTCCTACCAGTTAATTTCCTTTATGACATCCTACACTTCAGAAGGTAACTTTGCAGCCCCTCTGCAATGTTGCTATAATGCGAGGTTTCTGCCTCTCTTGAATGACCAGAACAAATGCGACCCCTCCGCAGGCCAATCGCGCTGCTCCAGCAACAACAAAAACCGGTTTTGTTCTTGCATTGCCAGGCAGCCCTTTGTTCCAGCCAATGGAAGAATGAAGCATTGTGGACCAGATCCTCAGCTGATATAATTAGATGGCATTTCATTGAAATCAAAGCCAGCTGATACCAGCTGAGGAGCTAACCCTTGATGCACAGCAGCAACAGCTGAGGAGCAATAAACAGGCAAGGAAGAGCCGCCTGTTTCATTGCCTTCATATAATCATGAGTTCTCTGCTTTTAACAGGTTACTCAAGCAATCCCAGGGTCTTTGGACGCCCCAGAATACTGTACCCCAAATGATAAAATGGGAACACTCAAAACAAAAGGCTGAAGCTGGAAGTCTTGGCTTTCTAAGTCAGTTTAGGCTGGTAATTCATTTCCTTTGCCCACCCCAATGATGTGACAGTACAGGCGAAGCCAGTGACATGTCCCCTCCTTCCATCACTATTTAGCTCAAGCTTGCAGCTCAATGCCTCTCCAGTCAACCTCAGTGTGGGCAGCCATTCCTTCCTGGAATGCTTTTGCTATCTGCTTGATTTGGAGGAAGACATTTGGCCAAAATTTGTTCAAAAAATATAACATAGCTAACAAAATTCTGGACTGGAAGGCAACCAAGATAACATCAGTTTGCTCATTTTTAAAAAATGTATACAAACACACCACTTCAAACAGGTATCACTGATCCTCCAGACACCAATAAGAAGTTGACTATGAAGTCAAGCTTATGGAGTTGCCTTCTGCTGGGTATCAAGCGTATTCCTTAGCTATAAATGTGATTTTCCCAGTGTGGGAGGTTAACACGCAGCACCCATCCGATCACCAGCGTGAGCTGTGTGTGTAAGACAGAGCACCGATAAACCGGGTCAGCACACGAATCTTCAGAGGGAGACCAGAGCAGCCCGGGCGGCCCCACCAGGGCCAGCACAGCACGTGATGCCCCCAGGACCCCCAGCAGCAGAGCTTTGCAGAAGGGAAAACCCATTTCTCCGTTAGAAGTAACAATAAAAACACCACGTTGGTTGAAAGCGTGCGATCAGGCCTGGCTTCCAGCTTGCCCTGCTGCATTCAGGCTCCACATCAGAGGGCTCTGAACTGTTATAACCGAAAATAATAGCTGGGTATGTTTACTCACCCAAAACCATGCTAGATTTATTTACCTGAATACATTATCACATACACTGACCATTGTTGCTGCTCAGCGAGGCAAGCAGACAAAAATGGGGAAAATAAACAGCTACACAGATTTCATCAGCAGATAACCTATTAATTCATGCACAGAACAATGCAGAAATGCCAGGATATACGGCAATAACCGCTCCTGAATTCCTGATTGTATTATTCAATACAAGCCAAGGTAGAGCACGCAAACAAAGTGCTTGGTGTTAATTTGGAATATCAAATTAAAAAGCCTGTTAGATCCAAAGCAATCTTGGCTTGTGACCGTAGTAACTCAATATAAAATTTCCCATAACATTCAAATACTTCCAAGAAAAGAGGAAAGATAGTTTAATTCCATGGCCAAAAGAGAACATAAGGAGTTGATGTAAGGGACTTGATTTCATTGAAATTATTGAAATGAGTTTTATGCAATAACTTATTAATGTCATAATATTCCATTAAGAACTAATTATTTCCTTGTTTACATAATGCTAGCAATTACAGTGGGAACTCCGGTACCACATGCAGCACAGCAGAAATGAAAAGCTGTTGCCCATGTACTGGAATTCCATATGAAGACAGAGTTTAGATAAGGAGAAATATTTACATTTTTCTTAGTGAGCCCAAGACCTTGGAAAGTAAAATAATAAACAACTAACTCCTGAAAGTACCCAAATCAGGCGTTATTACAACGACCCTATGGCTCTATACACACTGGGTCTGTCTTTAAAAGCTTGTGCGAAGAGAAAGTTGAACAGTCAGCAGCTCCAAAAACTTGTGTTTGCCCATCATCCTCTTGCCCGTGTGAGAACGGCACCGGCCAAGTGACCCACGGGAGGACCCACGGGAGGACCCACGGGAGGACCCACGGGAGGACCCACGGGAGGACCCACGGGAGGACCCACGGGAGGACCCACGGGAGGACCCACGGGAGGACCCACGGGAGGACCCACCCCTGCTGCCCAGAGCCGGTTACCAGCGCCCTTCATCCCAAATCACCAGAGAACGAGGGCCACTTGAGAGCATTGAAAGACCACATAGGTCTTCATTCAGACAAACTTGCTAAAACCAGGTGTAACTGCGTATTTAACAGACTGGGCCGAGCCATCTCTTGCCCTTCATGGGCACTGTAAAGCTGTTTGCTACGGGCTAACAGAGCCTTAACTCCACCATCGACCACCACAGGAGATTCTTCAGCTGGTGACGCTCCTTCAACATCACGACTTCAGTACCATATGGGTGCTACTCACACTGCAGAAAAGCCCCCCTAAAGTAGTAAGTACAGTCTCTCAAAAGTGAGACTCAGTTCTTCTGAATCTCACAAAAAAGAAGGAAGGTGAGTGAAGAACTAGAGAGTTAAGACAGCTCTCCTACATTAACGTCTCTAAGGAACTTTGGTCCTGGCAAAACTTGTCCACAAATCCACCAGCCTCCCATCTTTGGATAAAACTCCAGGAACAAAAGGCTCATGGAAGAGTCAGAGAGATTCAGTTCACAGGCAGACAATGTAGATTAAACCATACGTAACCAGATAGCCAATATGCACCAAAGGTCATACTGATGGGAACGACAAAAATGCAGTTTCAAGAACTCAGTTATTTCTCCATGACACTGCTGTTTCACCTCTTGATAATCATGGAGTTAATTACATTTAGTTGTTCATGTTACAGTTCAAACCCAACCTCACTTTCATTGTATAGCTCTCACATACAGATTCACTGCATTTTTGACACAATGTTCTGTTACTGCAGACAACAGATATATTCAAACAACTTTTAACTTAAAGAACACATTTAAATAGTTTTCAACCTTCCACCACACCTCTTTAAGGCTCACTCCCATCTAACACCATGGCCTTCAGCTTTAGTAGGTCAGACACCACAAAAAAACATATCCCTGTAGCTACAACCTGTAACCTACAAACCCTATTGTGCAATGCTAAAATAGATAATGTATCATATTATCCACCCTCACATGAAGTGGTACAAGTAGCTCATCCAGAATCCCATTAAAAAGCCAAAGCAATCACCAGTGATACACAGAGAACCCTGCACTCACCCATCCTGGAGCCTTGGCTGCTCTCCTCCATGTGCCCAGGCTTTGCCGTCCACCTGCCTCCCTTTGTCTCCTTGGGCTTGATTGATAATGCAGCTCAGCTGGCTTCCCTCAGAGCACCAGAAGCTCAGCAGAGAAGCTGCGGCCATAGGCAGGCAATAAAACCCCAAACCAAAGACGTTGTCTTCACATGGCGTTCCTGCTGTACCTCCGTCACATATCACATCACGTGTTCCCTTCCAGCAGCGGTGGATTCCTCAGTTGAAACAAAACTGCAGGCTCTTCCCAATGGACCTAAAATGCCAACGTGCTAAACTAGCTTAAAATAAGCTGAACTTCAGCTCACTGCATAGAGGTGCAGTTAACTTATGCATCAAATCCAGCTTACCAAGCAGAACCGTGCAGATCTGCTATTGAGCAACGGTGGGAGGGAATGGCACATGAGGAACCCGTGTCACTGTCCCCACAGCCGGCTGACATGTCCTGTGACTGAGATGACCCTGGTGGAAAAAGATGGAAAGCTTTGCTTCTGGCTCCACAGCAAAATGTTTTGCTGTGAATAAGCACACCTGTACCTGGAGGATCCATGGTGACACGATGGCTTCCCCGGAAATCAAAGTGCTGCATCTCCAGTGAGCTGCACGTCTGAACCGTGGTACCTAGAGGTCCCTCCGGACCACAAGTCTTGCTCCTCCATGAAGGTCCACAGGACCTTAGCCCTGTCAGCTCTTTTAATTTTCTCAGTCTTTTTTCCTGTTGGGAAAGCAGTGAGTTCCCTTGTCCAACACAGGGTGACACTCCAGCAGCGCAGGGATGTGCTCCAGGGCAGTGCGGAGCACACGGCTCTGCAGAAGCTCCCACTGAGGGATCAGTACTAGATGGAGCCTGGGGGGAAAATATTTTTGGTGGAAATAAATAATGTTGCTTAATCCAAGGAAAAATGGGCCAGCGTGGTCAGCATTGAGATGACTGTAGAAATCTGCTTCTGTAGGCAGAATCACATTACTTTTCTCATTCCTCCTGCAGCCCCACTCGATGAGTGTGTAAGCCCTGGCAAGGACTATGGAAAACACGGAAGCCCCCTCTCAGAGATAAAATCAGCAGCCCAGAGCATCCCTGTCTGATCACCTGGAGACCACTGGAGTGGCTCGTCCTGTACTCCAGCCTGCCCCCAACCTCAGGAAAGCACCAGCAGCACCCTCCGGGCTCCGGAGCCGCCCCGGCCCCGGGGCCACCGGCTCCATTAGCCACCAGGCCACCCAGTCACAGCGTCGCCTGCGCAGCTAACGGCAGCAGAAGGGAGGGCGGATAACCCCGCAGGGCGCCCACGGATTATCACAGCCCGCAGGACCTGGGATTAAGAACAAAGCCCGTTCCTCTAAGGACGCGGCGCACAGGGCTCCCCGCGCTGACCTTGCGAGGGGCTGCGGGCGCTCCAGCGCAGACAATGACGGAGCAGAATCGCTCCCAGCGCGGGCACACGGGCCGCGCTCCCGCTCCGCAGCCTCCCAGCGCACATTCCCCATCCCCCATTCCTCTCTCCGCTAACGCTTTATTACTATTTTCTTTTTTCTTTTTATTTATTTTTTTTTTTCATTTTGCGAACCGTTGTGGAACAGACGCCCTCTCCTTGCCCCAGCTGGAGCTGCAGTAGAATGAAAAGGGGGGTGGGAAGGAGGGAGGAGAGGAAAGCGAAAAAAAAACCCGCTTTTGGTTGAGGTTTTCCTGTTACTATCACTGTAGCGTTTATTTAGCCAATCTCCTAACTATGACGCGAGGAAGGCAGGAATCATGGCTCGCTCATAATATTTAACACACCCACTGGAAGCTGGAGCTGCAGAGCTACTAGTCCAACCAGTCTCCAGAATTCAGTGGAGCTGAAAGAGGTTTCACTCTGCACCTGCCAAAGATCTCTCTCCCCTTCTCCCTTCTCTCACCCCCTTCTCTCTTCCTTTCTCTCTGTCTCTAAAAGGCAGCTCTGTAAGACCCAGCAGAGATCAAAGACGGGACCTCTTTGCTGAAAAGAACCTCTGCTGATTTATATTAGTTTCTTGCCTCTAATCCTCCCCCTCTGTGTTTTTTTTTCCCTCCTGTGCCATATTTAACCTTTATGTTGCAGTTGTGCCATCAGACAGTTTTGCAGCCAAAAAAAACCGACCCAAGCCAAAGCAAAAGCGCAGCTCGGATACAGCAGCCACCCAGGCTCGGTCTCAGCTGAACACACGAATCTCTCTCCAGCACTGGACGCGATGGATGAAGAAACAGGAACCACTCTAAGAAAATCATTTTCCAGCCAATGTTCTTAAGCAGTCTCAGAGAAGAGAGGGAGCGAGAGGAGCGGAGGGCGCTTCTGCTGCATCACCGGTCAGTTCGCAGGAAGGGAGGCAGCGTTTCCAGCACAGCCAAATATTATGGATGATTTTTTTGCTTCTGTCGCCTTTCCGTACAGGTTTTCTTAATATTATTCTTCCCCCCTTCCTCCTCCTCCTCTTCATTTTTTAAAAAATTATTTAATCTAAGCTAGCGTCGGATGCCGGTTTCTCTTCAAGAACCGGTTTTCCCTATTTGTTGTGATCCCTGTGATAAAAAGAGAGAGAAATCGTGAACAGATGGCTTTATATATTGCAATGCCGCTGGCTTTGTTTTCCTGCTGATTTTAAAGGCTCGCTCCGGTGCTTCTTTTTTATATAGCTATTTTTTTCCTTTTTTATATTTTTTTTCCTTCCCCCTCCTAAGTTCTTGATGATACTGAGAAATGAGGACCTATTGTTTTTAGCCCGTTTATTTCTCGGCGCCTATGGAGATAACTTTATTGACTTGATCGCTCGATTCCCGATCCGAAAGGAGAAAGCCAAAGCCCCGGGGGGGGGCTGCAAGACCCACGCCCGCCCGGGCTTTTTTCCGCGAAAGCGCTCCCTCCCTCCCCCTCCCCCGGTAATTTATTAGCCGCCCCGGCCATGAAAATGCTCCTGGTCCGCAAGTTCCGGGTGCTGATCCTCATGGTGTTCCTCGTCGCCTGCACCATGCACATCATGATCGACCTGCTGCCGCGGCTGGAGCGCCGGGGGACCGAGGGCCGGCCCGGCTGCTCCTGCCCGCCGCCCGCGGCCGCGCCGCCCCGCGCCGCCCCGCGCTGGCCCGGCAAGCACACGCTGCGGATCCTGCAGGACTTCAGCGCCGAGCCGGGCTCCAACCTCTCCTCGCAGTCGCGGGAAGCGGCGGAGCGGGCGGCGGGCGGCGGCGGCGGCGGCGGCGCGGCCGGCGGGGGGGAGGCGGCGGCGGCGCGGCCGCGGCGGCTGATGAACCCCGGGGCGCCGCGCCCGCCGCCCCCCGCCGCCGCCGCCCCGCTGGCCGCGCTGTTCCAGCACCCGCTGTACCGCGCCGCCCTGCCCCCGCTCGCCGAGGGCGACCTCCTCTTCAATGTCAACAGCGACATCAGGTTCAACCCCCGGGCGGCCGAGCAGCCCGAGTGGTGAGTACCGGGGAGGGGGACGGGGGGCGGCCCGCTTTGGCTCGGCTCGGTACCAAGCGTGCGGTTTGCCCCGGGCAGCGGTGCCCCCGGGGGGCGGGGGAGGCCCGGCGGGGTGCTGGGCGCCGATGTGGAAACGTGGCACTGCGCTTCCCGGGGTCGGGTCGCTACCTTCCGTTTAACGTGTAGCTTTTTAGCCGGGGGGTTCGTGAGAATTGCTGTGTTGGCTGGTTTGGAGTAGGCAGAGGGTTAAAACAGAGCGATCCGGTGTCACCAGGAAAAGGAGAAATCGTACACAGGCTTGGCCGGTTGTGTTCCTCCAAAAATAAATGCGGTGGAATACCGAATAAACGCAGGAGCATGAGGAGGCTGGAGTGCTGCAGCCCAGGGGTCCGTGCGCCCCTATCCCAGCTCCAGCTGTAGCCAGAGGCAGATGCTGCCGGAAAAACTGTAAGAAAGAGGGCAAGCACACAGTGAGCCCTCCCCAGCGCCTTCCTCTGCTCCCAGGCAGGGGTGGAGGGGCTAAGCAGTGAGGCCAGGCAGTAATACATTAACTTTACTCAAAAGCGAGGCCTAATATCCCAAAGGCGTTCATGCTAGAGGGTATCTCTGCCTCCTGGGTCTGATCTGGGCTACATTTTTCATCCTCAATTAATTCCCAGTCCTAGCACCGCTGCTGCTCTCCAGCCTTCAGAGCAGTTTGTTGCCTCTGTGAATCGTGTGCCCCGTTGGCTTGTAAGAAATGCTGAGAAATTCAATGACTGAAAAATCAAAAGGCTTGTCTAATACAACAGCACCCTCTTCCAAACGCACTGACACTGGGGTGTTCAAACAGCTGCGTTGTGCCGCGCAAAGAGCTCTCTCAGGCCATAGAGCAGCCAGCGCGATCGAAACCTTTGGAAAAAGGGGATAAATGGTTCTGATTTCCGCCCCACGAGCATGTGAATTGTGCAGGCCCTTGCCATCTAATAATCAAAACTGACTGTGGAGCCAAATGAACTAAAAAAGTTCTGGTTTCTCTGAAAGGAAAAAATAAAAGAAGAAAAAGAGTCACAAATTTTGAACATCTGGAGATGACTAAAAAAAGCAGAGGACTCCTGGATTGAAGCTGTGTGATAGCATATGCAGTAGGTGAGGAGAGAAATTATTGATGTCCACATGCAGCTGCCTGTTGTACGTGTTTTCCTTAATGGCTGCAGCCAAAGTTCACAGAACTAACATGAAATTTAGGAGTTAAAAGTCATTTTAGCAAGTCTTTCTGTAATACTATCCTACTGCTGGGGAAGGGCAAAACCATCCGGGGTTATGCTTTAGCAACCAGTTCAGAGTGATCCAGTTTCTTCCCATTCTTGCCATTTAAAATAGAGGAGAGAGTGGGAGCGTTTGGTACAGCAGGTCAGGTTACTGCTGCACCCCCGGGCTCCACGCCCAGCTCCCTGTTACCGAGCGTGCAGGATGGTGCTGTTGTTTCAGTCGTACTTGTAGAAGGTGTGTGCAACATAACACAACCTGAACCCGGTACAATACTCGCGGCTCTGTGTTTCTGCTGCGGAAGGGCCTCTGCTGATGCTCACTGATGTCACTCAGAATTTTGCTCCCGACTCCCATGGGCTGTAAATCAGGCGTGAAGAGTGGAGGTGAAAATCTGCCCCCCCTTTGCCCCGGGTAGGAGGGACAAAGCGGGGCCATTCCCCAGGTCTGTAGGTCTGTGCCTTCCAGGTTGTCACATTGTGAAGCCCTGTTTCCTGATGACTGTTACAAACTGTAACTTTGTTTCTTTCTCCTAATTTTTGGGTTTTTGTTATGTTGTTTCTTTATTTTTATTTTTATTTTTTCTTTTGGTGGTAGGCAAAATGAAGATAATGAAGAATTTTTACCAACTGGAGAAACCTCCATAGACTCCTACCCAAACTGGTTAAAATTCCACATTGGCATTAATCGGTACGAGTTGTATTCCAGACATAATCCTGCAATTGAAGCTTTACTACAAGACCTGGTCTCCCAAAAGATAACCAGTGTTGGTATGTTTGGCTATATGTGATTTGTTATGATTATTTGCTCGTTGTTCGGGATCTCGTTGCTGTGTGAGTGCTGATGTTTCGCGTGGCTGCTCCCTGCTGTGCCCACCGCATCGTCCTGACCTGTGCGCTCATTTTCCCGGTTAAACACAAAGAGGTATCGCCAGCTCTGTATCACCTGAATCATCGAAAAGTCTGCCAGCAAGGCAAACCCCATTCATTTCAGAGATCTTTGAGTCACAATCAGCCTGAAAGTGCCCTGTTTGGTCATTTAAAATAAATACAATAACAAAAACAAGAAGGCAGAAAGCAGATAGCATCTTGCACGGGCTAGATTTGTATTATTTGGTGGTTATTATTTAAAAGCTCTGACTTGCAGCCCAGAGTCTGGCTCTGCTTGTCCTGCTTGTAAATCCACAACAGGGATGTGCCCATGTCAGCCTTTGGCTCTGGTTAAACAAGGTGACGCAGTTTGGGGGTTTTCTCTGTTTAATGGCAATGTGTGTCTCCTTGAATTCAGCTGTGTCAACGCAGAGGGGTAAAAAAAAGCACAACCCCAAATGAAAGCCCTGGGATGCTAAACAAACGCACACCCCGTGGTTTCCAGAGGTAGGAAGCTGCAGCACAGCCAGCGCTTTCTGCCGGCCACGCAGAAAATTGAGTTACTTACGCTGACCACAAGGTTGCTAAGGCTGCTGCAGAGGGATGAAATAGCAGGAGCTCTGTGAAAGTGCTGATGCGGTGCTGGCGCTGCCGGGTGAGGTCAGCAGGGCTTTAACCCTGCAAGGCAAAAACTCCCCTGGCTTCAGCAGGAAACTGTGCGGGAACAGCGTGAGCAGCCCCAGGTTTGCAGTTCCCATGTGTGAGTCACAGGGGCTGCTGAGCAGGAATAGGGGGGATCCTTGGTCATCAAGAGTGGGCTGATGGAGCTGATGCGGATGGAGTAGGTGTGGATGCAGAATGGCAGAGGAGAACTTCGCCTCCTTGGTGAGCTGTGCCCAGCACACAGCTCTGCACTGAGCTCTGGTTTGGGTAAAGCAGTTTGCAGCACCCAGGTGCCATCCCACGTGTTGTATCCAAAAGTCCCCTGGACACCAAGCTCATGAAAAAGAACAGAGTAGGCTCGTTTATTAACCTGTGATGGGTTTTCTGTTTCCAAAACTGGGTCGGAGTGGTTCATTAAGGAGCTCACGTGTGCCCCTTCTCCAGCTCAGGTGTGACGGGTGGACAGCAGCCGGCTCTGCCCGCACTCCGGTCTGTGCTGGGGGCAGCGAGGGCACCGTATGGACACGACCGGGTGATTTTGTCCTTGGCATAGCCCTCCCCTGACACCACCTCTCCCCTCAAAACCAAATGATTCCTGGAACGTAGTGACACGTGTGTTAACGCCGGGTTTTGAGCACATCCATCGAGGAGGGAAAGATGCGGGCTGTGCCCTTCCCTGTGCCCCGCAGAGAGCAGCAGTGCCCCCGGCAGCGACCAGACCGTCCCCAGCTCTGTGCAGAGATGATGCTCAAACCAACCATCTCCTGGCTCATCTACTGAGGTTTACACAAAACGCATTGGCCGTGATGGTGTTTTGTGCTGCACGGCTGCTGTGTATCGATTTCTATTTACCTCTTCAACACTTCGGAGCTCAGCGGTGTTGTCTGTGCGGGAGAGCAGCGTTTGCAGCAAACGTGGTGGCGTTGGAGCTGTGAAGTTTGTCACTTGTCAGAGCAGGGAGGTGGTGAGGGCCGATACAGGGATGCAGAAGCTGATGGGAGAAGAAGGGAGGTAGCAATGAGAAACGCAGTTTAGTGCTCTCTCTCCGCTTGATCTTCTGGGCTTGATCTTCACTTGTGCTTCTGGGAATGTTGCTTAACCTCTCGATGCTTCAGTTACCCCAGCAGCAAAATGGGTATCAGAACAACCAGGAGTGAAATGCTGCCCGGCGTGATGTAAGGGGAAGTTTTGCCATTTACTTCCCTGGGGCCGTGATTTCACCTCATGTGTCATATAGATGTGTCATGAGCTTTCCATTAATTATGGTTTTGATAGAGCTTTCAGATCAACGGGGGGAAAGGGCCACAGAGGAAGATTTATGGTTGTTATTAGCGATTTCCTATGGGATTGTCTCTCTGTTAATGTTTGAACAAGGCTCTTCAGAGCACGGTGGGGCCTCTTGTGCCCCTAAGAAAAACACAGAGCCATGGTTGCTGTCAGTGATTCGGTGTAATTCCCATAAACTAAACCGTGAGCTACCTTTGGTATTGGGATTGCTCGCTGTGGGAACTGACAGCGAATGATTCCTGCACGTAAATCCCAGTCTAAAATCAAGCCTATGGAAATGAAAGGGGACTTTTGCCAATATAAAGATGCCAGGGTCTGAATTTTGCTGGTAGCATCGTCTGCCTTCCTCTGTGGAGGTTCAGGAGCCTTCAGTCGGCTTAGAAAGCAAGAAAGAGCATATTGTTTATATATATCTATATCTATATCTATCTATCTATCTATAAAGTATTTTTTTACATGGTGCAGCATCTCTTCTGTCGCAGATTCCTTGGATGTTTAAAACTATGTCTTTTAAAATAATACCTGCCAGTTTTCAGCTTTACTGCAGAGCAGCAGCAGGGATTCAAAAGCATGTAAGCTGGTTAATGAAGGGTAATATATTTGACCAAAGGACATTTATAGGTACGGCTGCTATATTATTTTGCATATTCCTGCGTATTTTCTAGTTTCCCTGGTTTTTGTTTGGTTTTTTTTAAGGCAGCTGCAAAGATGTGAGGTTAGAAGTATAAAATAAATGGGAATCTTCATAATGCCCAATGTCCAGGCTTCTTTTTGCAAGCAGGACAATTAAATATACGGGCTTACATGCATTAGATGAAATGGGATACTGCTTTATCCAGTTTCTTCGCAATACTGAGATTTGCTTTGGCTCTAACAGAATTAGGTGATTTGCTGTGTGGGTTCTTGATATCTGCAGAAATGAGATCCAAAGTGCAGCCAAAGAGCTTTCATAGCCACGCTGTGATTTCTCTGCTCAGCTTGCATTATTTATGGAGGAGCCCGGTGACCAGATTGATCCCCTCCATCCATCAGAACTGCTCACACGCCTCTGTGCGGTGGTGTTGTAAAGTGAAAGCGGTGACAGAAGCAATTCCCAAGAGCAGGGAGCACCAAGGTGACATTTTCTTGATGTGAAAGTTTAAATGGAACAAATCCACGGGTGGGAAGGAGCGTCACATTCAGCTCCCACAGTGACACCTAGAGCTGGCCCCAAAAAGGACAGGGTTACCAGAGCTTTCAAGCTGAGGATGTGTTCTGTGCCCTGCATCGATATATGTGTTTCCTATTCATTTTGTTCAGCATAAAGGGATAGCTCTTAATTTGATTTAATTCACTGAAAATTTCCTCCTGCCATAAATAGGAGCCCAGGGAGAATGGTTTTTCCACTGAGCGCTGAAACCCAGTTTTCAGAAGAAGCACAAGCACAGGCGATTGCATATTTCCTTTGCCTTTCATAACTGTTTATTGCGTGCATAAATAACCCTCGTTAGCTATTTTCTTGCATACTCACAAGAAGTCTGTGCGTGATTGCGGCAGCACCGTCAGCAGTTCAGCAGCAAGTGTGGCACGGTGCCATTCAGAGGCAGGGGGGTCTTGGTCTTGCTCGAGCTGTCGCGGGGCTGCCCGTGAGCACAAGGGGCTTTTGGAATTCCTCTCTTTGCCTGGGGTTTATTTGTTTATTCTTCACATTCTCCCTTTGGGAAGGTTTGGAAACATTTCCTGACCGAGTTCATTTCTGAACCTGCGACGCCTTCAGTTCGTACAGGCACTAATTAGAAAGCAAGCACGCAAGACTACTCAGGCAGTGGATGGATGCTGCAATTAACTAAGGTGGACTCTGCTGCAAGTCGGGGAGGGGGGAAGAAAAAGACAAGACGCTAAAGATTGAACCTAGATTGTGGTGCTAAAGGAAATTATCAACACCTCCTCCAAAGGAAGGGAAAAAGTGCAATTGAGAACATGTGAAAAACATACTGCAATGTAGCACCACTGAGTTACTGTCCAAGAAAACAATGGCTCTGCCAAAAGTCAACAGATTGATTGAATGTACAATTCCAGATGAAAGGGGGCGATGCAAGATGTACAACAAAGCCTCTGAATGATTTCGCAGCTCCCTTCCCCTCCAGAAGTCTTTTACCGTCTCGACTAAACCAAGAAAGGCCTCTAAAAACAAGTGAGCAGAATGGGCTGAACAAGAACAAATTAAGAGACGATGGGGGCTTGAATTTGTTTTGAAATGTGTTCTTTACAGCTTCAGCAGAGCCGTGTCTCTAGCCTGGGGCAGGCTATTACTTGCTAAAGCAAATCAACATGTTTATGTTAGATTTAAGCTTGATCTATAAATAGGAATCCAAAATGGATCTGGATGTCCTCTGTTTCAGATGTTACTGCATCCCAGGCTTTGACTGGATCTCACTTCTCGGGCATTAGCATTGCACAATTAAATGCATTTCAAATACTTGTTGGATTCTGACCAAAAGCCGGGTTCAGAGATCCCGTTGGGACCGTTGCTCTCCATCAGGGGACCACAGGGTCCAGACAGGCTGGTGGGATGAGGGCTGCTGTGCAGCAAACGGAGGAGCTGGAAAGCCAGATCAGTTCAAATTCCAGATCCTTTTGGGTCCAGTCCCTTTGGGGAGCATTTGGTCTTTATCAGGGGTAGCACCAGATGCTTTAGAAGAGAGAGAAAGCTTGTAGCACACAGTTATAAAAAGATAACTGGGAGAGGATAGGTGTGTGTGTTTCGTGTTGGACGGTGCCGGGATCAGGAGGGGAATTCAGTTCTCGTATTGGGGAGAGGACAAAGTGGGGAAGTAGCACACAGGGCATGTGGCCGTGACAACAGGCTCAGAGATGTCAATGGAGTGGGGATTCTTGGAGGCTTGATCCGAAGTCTATCAGAGAAACCAGAAGGAATCGCACCAGTTTCACTGGTCTTTGGAAAAGCCTCTGCTCGCACAGGCACTCAAACAAGAGATATCTCAGGGAATTCTTTGCAAGGCCTCCTGAAGCTCGGAAGATTTCTGATCACACCCAGGAGCCCTTGCACTGGGTTAACAGGGAAGGTTAATGCTGCTTTCCATTTCCTTCTGCTCTGGGGGAAAAGAGAGGCTTCGAGTTGCCTGGAGAGAAAAAGTAATGATTGTATCGGGATTTGTTTTTAAGACTGTGCCAGCATGTCCAGGAGCTGTATGAGATTTGATTTGAGGTACCTGCTGGGAGCTACCAGATTTATGAAGTCTTTTACAGAGCTGTTCATGGCCTGTTATATTAGAGTATATTCAGAAACCTTAAAAGGAAAGGTGAATTCAGAGAGTGCCTGGTGGTTCCTTTGGAGTCAGTGCTGCCTTACGTTGCTGCCTTCTTGAAAATACCTAAGCCTGCTGCTTGTAGATGTGACAGGTTGCAATGATGTGGCATCCTCCAGTTTCTTTGTAAACTGTATATGTTGCTTCTGGGTATTATAAATCCTTCAGCAATGTTCCTGTGGGCAGTAGGTAAAGGGACAAGGGCATCTCCACATAAGCAAACGAAGTTTGGCATAAGCTCCTGGAAGATGATGGGGCTCCCACTGCTTGGCCATAATGGCCAGAGGGACGTGTTCAACTGAGGCGTGAGTGGGAACCGGAGATCCTGGAGGAATACAGCTCAGAAATGTGAGGGAAGCCAGTAAGCGGATGTAGCACTGAGTTAGGACAAGGGATGTAACGTGGCCTAGAGGTCTGCGTGAACCATCTCCAATGAGATCCGCTTGTTCCTGGCATTGCCACTCCCAGGATTTGGGCATCCTGGACTGCTCCCAAGTCCGTTTAGAGGTGCATGAAGGGTCACGTTGGGTTCAATAGGACAATCTAAGCTCAGGTGTTTCCCTCTCTACAGGGGTTACAATGTTAGACTCTAACTAGTCTGGACTTGGAGGGTGGCTTTAAATCACCTCCAGCCCGGCCAGCAGATCCGTGTCACTGAACGAACGGACTGGGAATGTGTGCATGAGGGTCCGGATGACGTGGGGCGAAGGCAGCGAGGAGCTCTGGCACGGGTTGTTGTCCACAGCGCGCGTGGCTTGCAGCGTGCCCTGCCGTAAGCAGGAGGGGACACCGTTCCCACCAGTGTCACTCTGCTCTGGGGACGTCCGAAGTTTACTCCTGGCAGCAGTGGAGGGACAACACGCCAGCGAAACTTGTGTTTGGTCGAGGCTACTATTGCAACTAATTAAGGCAATACAATAAGATGGATCTAGAAAGACCACGGAGATGCTTTTGTCTTACTTCAGCTCAATTCCTTCTGACAGAAAACCAGGCCTTTGTGCCTCATGGAAGAATTATTCCAAATTGTTAATCTTCTTCATACATTTCCCTGCTTGATGATGACACAGTCATTGTTGAGCTCGGCTGCGAACAAAATCATTATCCGCTGAGTGGCTTCAATTTGCTGAGAAGCCAGTCCTCTTAGTCTATCTGAAACTGAGCTTAGAGAAGGGCGTGCTGGATCATCCTGTTTTCTTCTTCTTTGCATTGCTGTGATTTCCCAAACATTTGGCTTCCCAGCCGTACTTCAAAATAGGTTCTATCCTTCCCTTTTCACTGATGGGTTTACAGCATCTCTGCTGTATTTTGGACATATGTGTCTCACAGAGCAGACGGAGCCCATCTCTAAGCCGCTTGTCATTGCCTGCGGGCTCTGGGCTGGGTATGAGAAGGTCCCCTGCTCCTTCTTCCCGCAGGTGCAGATCAGCAGACCTGTTCCGCACAAGAGAGCGAGTTTAATGTGCGAAAGCCACGTGCTTCTGCTTTACCTGTTCAGTGCAAGTTATTTAATGCCCTTTGATTTCTAATTATTTGTTTGTTCCTTTGGGATAAACTGCAAATGGAAGAGGAGGCTGGGATCAGCAAAACAGCAAGGCGAGAGGGATTTTGTTCCAGAAGTATGATTACACTGACCAGATTTGCGTAGCGTTTTGTTGCAAAAATATAGATTACAAGTGCTGAAAGAGAGCTGATGACCTGCCAGTAATAAGGCATAGAGATGAGTAATTAAAAAGATGTGTAGCTAATGGCGTTAGTTAGAGAGAAAAAAGGTACAAGCTATATAGGTGGAACAAGGGCAGCTCTAAGCCAAAATTTGCAGAGCAAGGTAACTTGCCATTGGTGCAGATTTCCAGTTGGCACAGGTTTTGTCAGAACTGTGAAGAAGGATTGATTATCCGATCCTTTGTAGGAAGCATTTCTAAAGGACTGACTCATCCGCACCGACACGATGGCCGTGGCCTGCCTTTCCAAACAGGAATGAATTACAAGTCAGGGTATGGGTCATTTCATTTATTCAGAGCTGGTTTGATCAAGATGGTTTGCCCAAGTATGTGTTTATCTTTCTTAAGCAACCTTATCATCAAGTAAAATGCATTTTTATAAATTCTTATATATATATATATATATATGTATGTATGTATGTATGTAAATCACTCTGACTTTAGAAACACCATAATCTGACTTTTAAACGTGATACTGTGTTGGTATGAATAAATGTCAGTCTTAAATTCGCATGGGCTCTCAACTGGGAAGGGAGTGCATTTGGTGTTGGGGCAGAGATGCCCACAGTCCCTGAGCCAGCAGCCCCTGCAAAGCTCTGCTCCCGGTGTGGGCCGCTGCAGGGTCCCCCCAGGTTAGAGGTTGGGCCTGGGTACATCTCCGTGGTGCACAGAGGGGGTGGATGTACAGATCTCTACTGCTCAGCAACAGCTATTCGCATCGCAGCAGAGATCAGAGATTGCTGCGGTATCTGTTCGCAGTTTTAATTAAGGGTGGCTGCACATCCCAGCCGCAGTTGTCCTCTCCACCTCCTTTCCCAATGTGTGTTCCTTGTCAAAAGAAACTAAAAAAGCGACTGGAGGTGGAGAAAACAAGACTCCAATGGTCTGTTCCTATACATGCTGTTCAGTCAGGGTGCTTATGGAGCCCATCGTGGCCATTTGAAGAAGACAAAGACATATGAGGGAGTACAATCCATTTTTAGCTCTGGTTGGCAGCTCAGAGCCCTCCCCTGCTCTGCACCCGCTGAATAATCTGTTGTCCATTTAGGATTACCCTGCTTGGTGCTCAGATACCACAGCGCTGAGTCTAATACAGAGCAAAAGATGCAGGATTTTGTTTCAGTGCTGAATGTGAGTACATCCACATGGAGCATTTTAAAGCAGTTTTTGTTCTGTTTTCCCACAGCGATGAAATCAGGAGGCACCCAGCTGAAGCTGATCATGACATTCCAGAACTACGGACAAGCGTTGTTCAAACCAATGAAGTAAGTTCAAAAAGTCGATGTTACAAAGCGAAATTGTGGTGGAATAGCCTGTTGCCGTTCTCTAAGCAGCTGAGGTCTTGCTGTGCTGTCTCTCAGAGCTGTGGTGCCTGGTTCCCTGCGCTCGCTGCTGAGTGCGGAGCCGCAGGGGCAGCCGCAACCTGGCCGTGCTGGACTGGTCTGTGCAAGAGACACTGAGGAGACTTCAGATACATTGCAGTCTTCTCAGGAATGTTATTCACTCTGGCCTCTGTGAAATCTGCCATCATAAATACAGGATGTTTTCAGCGTTTCGTCCTTATGTAAACTTACCCTGCAGGTCTGAGCTTTCTCTGGTGTCAGCGCTCCTCTGGAATATGACCAGAGAGTTCAGAACAGCTCTGGGAAGAGCTAAATAGTATTTGTCTGATAAATTGTAATTTAATCCGTTGATTTATTGTTGTTTGCATTAAAGGGTTGTATTAGTCACTTGGCTGTGGCTCTGCTGACACTGTGAAAATGAGTTTATCTGAGAGCGGTGCTGCAAGGTGATGAATCTAGAGAGAAAGGAAGGGACTGGGACGATGCAGCCTTGCTTTGCACCTGCCCAGATCCCATTGAGATGGGGGAAGTTGTTCAGATACAAAGCAGATGTAAATGAGTTCTGAATCCCGACCCATATGTTTGTGTTGTAATAAGGAAAATGACTCTGTGCTTATTGTAGAGGGTTTAGCAAAGGCACTTGGGGCTGCAAAATGTTTAATGAAGCTACTCAGTATCTGTATCAAGGGTACTACTGGAATAATAAATTCATTTCTTTCTTTTGTTTCCACTGTAGGGAAGTTCAGTTAATTTCCTCTAGGATGGTCCATAAAAGACTAAAATAGCTGAAAATGAGTGGTTTGGAGTATGTGCTGGCATTGTGTTACAGCTGTGGCAGGGAGCAGCTCGGGGGTGAGCTGCGGCCTGCAGGCTCAGCAATCCCTGCCGCGCTGTGGGTGCTGCTGTAGGCTGACCTCACACGCACGCGTTTCACCTCAGCTTCTTGGGCTGCCAGAAGGGCCAAGTAACTGACCCCACTTCCCTTCAACCCGAGTTTGAGTAGGGAGCCTCCTTACGTGCGTTTATGGCAGGGATCACAAGGAGATCTGTGCACTTCCAGGCAGCACGTGGCGCTTGCGCAAAGGCCAAAGGACTCTGTGTGATTTCCCAAACTGCACGCAGATTTCTCCGTGGTTCTGCTAGACCTGGGAGAGCTCAGAGGAAGCACCAATAATACTGACGAGTCAGAAGGAAGGTGGTGTCAGGGAGCATCTTCTCCAACATCTTCCCATCCTCTTTCGGAATCCTCAGATCATCCGTGCGTGGGTCCATCCCCCTACATCTGCAGATTTGATGCCTATTAGCACAATTCCTAATTGTGTCCTGTCCCCCGCGTGAAATCAAGAGCTAGGCAGGTTCAAGCAGCCTTTAAGTGTCTGGCAGAACTGTGGTTGTGCTGTTGGCTTTTTACTCAGCGTGTGCCTTGTCTCTGGCCCATTTGCGCAGATGCAGATAATCTCAATCTTTATCATTGGTGTGACATTGTAATTCTGGGAATGCTAATGAGGTCAAATCAAAAGTTTAGGATTTCTACTGTACTATACACAGCCTTGGCAAGATGATGGATGACAATAGAGGCACAGCCACGATCCTGTGTAGAAGCAATTACTGCCATCCACTAGAATAATAACAGAAAATGATGATGTCTTAATCATTCCCTTTGCTTGATTTGAAGGGCAGCAACACCCTATTTTCTCACCGCTCTTTGCGTTCCATACACCGCTGGAAAAAGCAGCATCAGAGCATTCGGCAGCTGTGTTCCCAGGCACCACACCTTGCGGCAGCAATGCTGCTGCGTTTGTGCTGAGCGTTCCTCAACACATTGCTGGTTTTGAATAAGGATGTTTGCAAGCATTTGTCTTCATTCTGGTAACAGGGAACAGGGAGCCAGATGCTTGGCGAGCATAAATCATCCCGGCTCCTTTGGCATCTGGTCCCGTTGGCCTCTCACCAGCTTATGGACTGTGGATGATATTCTCAGACGGGTGTGCAGCATCATTTCTTCATACAGGAATAAGCAGCCTAGACTACGAAAAAAACCCACATCAGCCTTTAAAGTGAGGAGACTTCTTGTAGGACCTTCTTCAGGTCCTAAACTCCTTCCAGGCTTTTTCTGGTGCTCTGTGTTTTCTGCTTGTTGAAGGAAGCCCTTGGAGGATAGTGAGGCCATCTCCATGTGGGGTATCCTACGTGTTCCAGTTGTTACTGTGTTATCAGCTCCATGGCTTTTCAAAACAGCAGAGATTATGCTTTTCTCTGAGTTGATAAGCCTCTTCATACAAGCAACCTTCTTCATGACTCCCAGGTCACACAGCCATTAAATAGCACTGAGTGCCCACGGCCTCAGTTCATCCCTGCGGTTCTGGAGGGGACAGTATGAGTTGCATCTCTGCTTTAAACTGAACTGAGCCACTGCTCTTTAGAGAACAGAGTTGGCATCAATAGGATTTCAGGCCTAATACCAAGGAAAATTGATAAACCTGAGTTTCTCATGCTCTCTGAGATCCGAAGGACTGAAGTGGTGCGAGGCGCGTGCAGGATGATGAGCAGGTGCCAGGCCAGTCTCCACCTGGGCGTCAATTCACGTGAGCTACCTGCAAAGCTGGTTTGCTGTGCACAGTTGCTCTCAGCATCTTCCGAACTGAACTGATAGCTGTTTGAGCAGGATCACGGCAGATACTGGGGACCGTGCAACCCCTCCTGCCCCAGCCGGGCCCCTGCTGGTGAAGGGGGGCATCTCCAGACCTGGCAGTGACTTCTGCAGGGGACTCCCCGCAGAATGTGCTCCCTGGCAATGGTGGAAACCAGAGCTCGTCCGACTCGCTCCGCTGTTTCCCAGCCTCCCAGCTCCACGTTGCGCGGATCCAGGGAGCGAGCCAGCTCCGGAAAGCGGGGCTGGGAAATGGGGAAACCAGAGTCCGCCTTTGGCAGCGCTTGTGCTCAGTGTTTGACATTAACTGACAGCTCTTCATCCGGTCATGGATCCAGGCTAGTGGAGCAGATGAGAGGAGGGAAGCTCAGCAGCCAGGGAGATGTGAGAGTGGTAAATAAAACCTCATCAGCTGCAATTATTTTATTTATTTGTGGCACTGCGTCTCCATTTCTGAAATAATTGCCTGTAAAGTATTACAGAGGAAGCCAAATCTATTTATAAATCCTATAGCCTGGTGTCAATTCCTTTGCTAATTCCAAATACATCATAGAAAAAGTGAGTATTTGCTAAAATTCCAGGGGAGGTTTAATGTATTTGCGATGTATCTTACAGTTAATGTGTAGTTTTATTTAGCTCATAACAGTTCAATCATAGAAAATTATTACCATATGGGACAGGAGGAAATAGCAGCCTCCCGTTCTGCCGTGATTGGTGTCTCTGGCTGTCCTCGTATGGCACAGCACAGTGAAACGTATTCGTGTGATTGCTGCTGTCTGCAGCCGCAGCTTTCTGAATGGCTGATCAGGTAGGGATGGCGGAGAACCGTACAGTTCAAAGGGTTTTGGCTTTTCCGTTCGAAGGAACACGCACGTTATGGTGTTGTTTGGCTTCCCTTTGTTTCTGCTGGCTGGGGCAGTTAAAGAGCTGGCTCAGCAGCAAAACCAACACCCTTTTTTCCTCGCGAGGCTTTATTCTTGAAGGGGGAGATTCTGCTCCAGCAGAATTAGCGTCGGGATTCCTACAGCACACGCTGGTGCCGGGATTTTAAGAGAGGTTTTTACAGTTCCTTTTGGAAAAAACAAATAGGATCGAGTACAAAATGCTATCTTGCCATAGGGGTTGTGAGAAAAGCGTCCGGTGGTATGCGTTCGAGTATGACATCTCTCATTCCTGGTTCTATAGGCTGCTTTGTAGAAACGTGTAGAAAGGGGATTCATTATCAAATCTTTGAGGTTTATTTTTCCATTTGAAGAAATGCTACTGTACCTAGTGAACTCTCTTTTGACTGAAACTGGGACAAAAGCCATTTCTCTTCCAACTTTAGGTTCTGCCCAATCTTTTTAACACCTTTTTCCTTTTCTTTTGTTCTTACAAGCCATGGTACAGGAGCAGTAGGAGCCACACGGCTCTTTCAGTAGCTGAAGTTTGCGGCTGAAGTCTTAAAGCAGAAGCACTTAGCAGCAGGGCGACAGCAGGCCAGCAGGGACTTCTGCGGTCATGGAACCCAGTCTCCTTGAACCACAGGTGATCGTCTCATGGCCTGGTCAAACACTGCTGCTCACAGCGGTGACTTTGCCCCTGGAACTGCAATAGAAATCACACTGGCCCCTGGGAGCATCCCCTGGTTCCCGCAGCCTCCAGAGACGGGACCTGTCCCCAGGGCCAGGTCACAAAACAAGCCGGTGGTCACAAAACAAGCTGGTGGTCACAGTCTGGTGCAAAGCTGGTGACTACAGATCTAAGACAAGCACACTCGCCTTTCAGCTTCTGTCGTGGTCCTCCAGCGTATCTCTCGCCTCAAAGCCGTAGGCGCTGGTAGCTGGGCTGGAAGGTAGCAGCCAAGGTCGTGGGCATGGTGGTGCTTTCGGTTTGATCTGCAAAGCTTGGCTTATTACTGGCTTTTAGATGCCGTACTTATAGTGACAAAGGATTAACAGTGTTCTTGAAGTTTCTCTTTTATTTTCTTGTAGGATTGCTGAACAAATCATGCATCTTTTGATAGGGATATTAAATAGGCCAAAAAATCCCCATAATGCAAACAACTGTTAATTGCTTTAATTTCCTACATTTATCCTCCCTCTCGGAAGCTGCAGTGTGACTGTTGTACCTGTGAAATGCAGCCTTCAGGCCTGATTATCATATCAATTAGGCTGGTGTAATTCTTCCAAATTGGTAGCATTCCTTCCAAGTCGGAGGAGTTGAAATGAAGTTCAGAACGGGGGCCACTGGAAGATTGCTTTCCGTATTACATTGCACATCATGCTGTTTTGAGGAAATACATTTTGCGAACCTGTTGCATTTCAGCTGGCAGGCAGCCAGTATAAACATACTGTTATAAGTCAACATGGCAATTAAATCAAATTGCAATGTTTTCTCTGAGCAGCCAGAGAAGTGAGATGTGCACACAGTAGCTGCTGCGCTAAAGCCTTCCAGGATTAACACTTGGGCACCCTGGAATGTGCTGTGTGAAACCCGGCTGAGCACTCGCGGGTCAGAGTACAAACCCAGCTGCTCTTTTGTCGCTGGGCTCAAGCTGCGTTACTGTACCGCTCACTGGGGAAGGCTGGGTCTGCACAAGGTGTGTTGCTGGAGCCCTAAGGTTGGCTGAACTGGTTGGGAAGGTTGAAGCTGGTCGTCCCGGGGTTCGGTTTATATAGGTGCGTTTCATTGTGAAGAAGAAATGTTTTCTTTGCTGCTGGAAGTAATAATCGGTAATCAGATATTGTGTGGGCCTCATCAATGAGATTTTGGGCTTTTTAAGGGCGTTCAAATCTTTACGTACCAAGCCTTGCTGCAGTGTGTAATGAGTGAGGCTGGCAGGCAGGTTGGCTTGTACTTCCATCGGGAATAAATCTCCAGTAAACTGGATGAATTATATCCCTTGATATTTAAAGCACATGAGATCCGAATGTGGTCCTAAATAAGGACAGTAGAGGTTGCTGTGTAGTATTTTAGTTCTTTAACTTTTAGTATATTACGCAGGAACTGTTTTTCTCTTTTATAGCTAATCCCGTTCATCAGATCAGACTTCTTCAGTATTTCAGTGCAAATGGTGGTTTAGGACTCAGCGGTGCTTCTGGCCCAAATCTCATTTATGCAGACTGGAAAATGTTCAGTGACTTCAAGGGGAGCTGGATGAGGATGGAGGCCGATTGACGCCCCTGGACAGCAGTGAAATCCGGTCTTGTGGCTGTCACTGGGCTGCATTTCCCTGTGCCACAGCTCAGCAGCTGCTGCCTGGATATTGATCCATTCCATCCAGCCCAGGAGAAATTCGGGCTCAAATTCTGCAAGCATGTTTATGAAATGACCCCAGAGTCAAAGTCTGCAAAGTCCAGGGAGCTCAAAGGTTCTCCGTTTAGATTAGGATCTGCAGGGATCCGTGACAGCGGCATTTCACCGTGCCGGCTGCCGGGAAGGGGAAGCAAACCTCTTTCCCTCTCTGAGCCAGCTCTGTTGTGCTGTCCCAAGCCGAGCTGCCCTGGATCATCCCCTCCTGGAGCTGGGCACGAGCTGCTTGGAGCTGAGATGATAAGGACAGGGAACTGCTGCAGAGAGTCCAGCGCAGCCACCAAGATGCTGGAGGGAGTGGAGCATCTCCCGTGTGAGGAAAGGCTGAGGGAGCTGGGGCTCTGGAGCTGGAGAAGAGGAGACTGAGGGAGGACTCATTCCTGGGGATCAATATGGAAAGGGGCAGTGTCAGGAGGATGGAGCCAGGCTCTTCTCGGTGACAACCAGTGACAGGACAAGGGGTAATGGGTGCAAACTGGAACACAGGAGGTTCCACTTAAATCTGAGAAGAAACTTGTTCCTGGTGAGGGTGGCAGAGCCTGGCCCAGGCTGCCCAGGGAGGTTATGGAGTCTCCTTCTCTGCAGACATTCAAACCCGCCTGGACCCCTTCCTGTGGAACCTCAGCTGGGTGTTCCTGCTCCATGGGGGGATTGCACTGGATGAGCTTTCCAGGGCCCTTCAACCCCTGACACTCTGAGATTCTGTGGAATAAGCCCCGGTGGTGGGAGGGAGCGAACCTTCCTCCAGCAAACCAGGGCTGTGCTGGGGGGTATTGCCATGTCCATGGGGTTCAGCCCCATCCACCACTGCTGGTGAATCCTCCCCAGATCCCTCTCCCCTGGCTTCCCTTGGCACGTTTGGCTCCTGGCAGGGGAAGGCTTGGCTCTGCAGCTCACAGGAACCTTCACCCTTGAAGTCTCTGTGACTGGGGCTTTTTGCACCAGCAATTCAAGCTTTCCATTTTTCTTCAACTGATTTGTTGGGTTTTTTTCAAGCAAATTATAACACGATGCTCAATATCTATTTTTGTTCATGTCTTAGACAGAAATGGCCCCAGGTACTGACTGTACCTGCCTCTCAGCACCGTTTGAAGGAAGAGCTGAGTGGGCAGTCGGATTTTACAGTACTGAAGTGTCTCTGCTTGATTAGCTGCCTTCTAGGTCCTTATAGAATCTTGCTAATTAGTCTTTGGGAACAAAGACATGCTGGTGTTTATTATTTCTTTAAAAGCCAGTTACTGCAGCAGCTAACACCTTTTTTTACATTACCACAGTGTATTAGGAAAGAAGCATCTTCAGTGTCTGATTTAATCAGGCTACTTCTTCATTTTAATTTTATACATAGCAAGGAATGCAGTCCTGTGGCTCTGTCCTTTAATCAGAGACCCGCTTTCAGTTTCTTATTTCCTGCATTTTACCCCGTATCAGCAGTGCAGAAGAGCAGCAAACGTCACTGGGGAAGAGCTGGCATGAAATGCACAACCTGTGATTTACTGCTGGGTGGCAGGGCTGGGCACACGGGGGACTCCTTGGTGCAGTGAGGTGAGGTGTCCTTAGTAAATCTAAGCAAAAAAATGTGTCCAGAATGTTTTCAATGGGATATGCAGATACCGCTCCCTTAAAACATTTCATGGGGATTTGTCTCCGTTTCTCTACGATTTATAGTCCTTAAACTAGGCTCAAGAGGCTGGAATCCAGGGAGGGAGAATGATTTGTGCAAGACTTGTGGCGTAAACCAGAGAGGGGCTGACGCTGTTTTCTCTCTGAAGGAACAAACACAGCTTAATCCTGGAGACGAGCTGCACCGTGCTCGTCTCTCCCCTTGGGAAGAGTTATTTTTGGATGTTATACGGAGCTGAAATGCTCCCTCTCTGCCTCTGGACCTTATCTCACACAGGGAATCCCAGCGCTCTGGAGGGTGCAGGTGGGGATTTGGCCACTCACGCCAATATTTGTTTGAAGTTTGTTGGCCCTTATGACATCCAGCTTGTTCGAGCCCTCAGTATTTCCACAGCTTTCTTGAATGAGGGCTGCTGGCTGCTGGAAGGGGCAGGAGATGAGATAAGCAGCAGAGGAACGGATGCGATGGAACCGCTCGTGTAGTGGCCGAGGACCCAGGTCCGGCTTTGCCAGACGTCACCGGTTCAGGCGCCACAGGCCCGTGGTCAGTGATGGGAAAGCTGGGTGGCCACTGGGAGAGGCCAACTGGAGTGACAGTGTCTTGCAGGTCGGGACAGGAAGGTTTTGGCAAAGCTGGGAGGCTTAGGCGGGAGCACAGAGTGCACGTCCAAATCCGCCCTTGGCCGGGGGCAGCGGGTGACTCACTGCTGCGAACAAACAAACACCGTGTTTAAAATAGCTGTAATGGCTCTTAATAACACAGCTCCAGGACACGCTGGACATCTCTGACTTACGGGTTTTTCATTGTCAGTGTCTGGTGCGATAGTGTTAGTACTTGTTAACTTGCTGTTTTCCACCCTGCTGTAACGCTATGCATGTGGGCAAATAAAACTGAGAAAGCCTGAAAGACTCATTTGCATTTCAAGAAGTAGCAGAAACCCGGAGTAAATAGCATCTGCAAATGTGTGGGAGCTGGAGAGTAGGGGGGAACAGCAAAACGGTTGTAAATAGAAGTGGTTTAAAATGCTGGATTATGCGCTATGGATAATAAAACACGCCGAGCCAGCACATAAGCCAGATACTGTTCTCAGCAGCAGCATCCGGCTGATCCTGTTAGCACTTCAAGCCCCTTTTGCAAACCTTGCTAATGGACGGTCTGAATTCTTGATGGCGGGGTCGTCACCCGGCCACAGGACAAGGGACAGCGTGGCTGAGCACGGTGACCGGTAGCAGCTACCAGAAATATTGCACAGAGACTTCAGACACACACAGTCTGTGTATGGATTTTAAACTGCTTTGATTAGCTGGCATGAAGCGGCGAAAGAAATGAAGATGTTTAAAAAACCTATAGGTTTAAGGGGAAATCTAGCAATGACTGAGATTATTTTCTTTAGTTTTCAGTATGTCTAACTTGTATTTTGTTTGATTCGGTCTCATGATGCCCAAGAAGAGAATTTTGACCTGGCGTATTTGTGCTTTCCCGTATTTTGTGCCCGTTTGAATCACTGCAATATGATAACCTGGCCAAAATTTTCAAACCAACCTCTTTGCATCTGATTCTTTAGGGGTTTATTAAGCTGAAAATCTGATTCCGGGGGCATAAACCCCAGAGGTTTTTCAGCCTTTCATGTTGCAAGCCCAGGTTTTGCGTCGGGGCCCTGAGTGAGCCTGAGCCAGGAGGGGCGGGCGCTGTGTGGCTCAGCGCCAGCTCTGCCGCCCGGGGCTGACAGGGGCAGAGGCAGCTTAGAGCATAATCCTGGTTTTCTCCGTAAGATTGAGATGTGGGGCCGGGAGTTGTTCCTGGCATTAGGATGAGCTGCAGCGAGGAGGGTTTGAGCCAGCCCTGGGCAGGTTGGGGACGGCAGCTGTCCCCTTTGGCACGGACCCATGGCACCGCGCGCCTCCGTGTCTGCCCCGTCCGCAGCAGCGGCCAAGCTGACACCTCCGGGCTCTGACACCAGCCAAGCAGAGTGCCCGGGGAGGCAGAGCCTCCTTCCCCCATTGCCCGCCTCGTTTTCTGATTCCCAGAGCCAGCTCCGAGTTGAAACCCTCTATTTTTGCAGCCTCCTGACCCCAGGTACAAGGGCTGGGTAATGGAGAATTTAGCCCAAAACAAGCCCTTTGTTCCTCTGCCTGACCCACTTGTGGTTGCCCATGGGAATCAGGGGGGGTTTCTGCTCCTCCCGTGCCTTTGCTTTGGAGAGTTGGGCTTTTGTGCTGCTGATCGCGTCACGTTGTCTTGAAGTTATCTTGGCGTGCGCTGGGTATTTTGGTATAAAAGCTGCTTTTTATGCACTTCTGGAGCACTCAGGGCGCTGACGCTTTGCCTGAAGCAGTGGTGAAGACTCCGCTTTTGTGCTGCGGTACTGGGGGCAGTGCCAATCCGGAGTGAGTCCGCAGCTCCGGGCGGTGTGAACGCGGCCGGGTCCTGCTCCGTTAGCCATCAGTCAGGCCATGCGGAAGAGATGTTTTTGCAGCATATCCAGGCCACCTATTGAAATCCAGGCTCTTTTGGCACCTGCGAAATTGTCTGACAACTTGTGAGCAGGCAGCGTGCCACGCGAGCAGATGGGCATGAGCGTCCTGGCAGCCAAGAGCCCGGGATGCTCATCTGGCAGGGGCAGCGCGAGCAGAGCTCCTCGGTGCTCGTGGCCAAAGGCTCGTCCTCCTGAAGTCACCATGGGAAGAGCGGGCATGGCGATGGGCGTCTGGTTTGGGCACAAGGCATTGCACAGCAGGCATGATACCCCTCGCGTTCTCCCCCTGCTTCCTGCTGCCCCATCACCATGGACCAGGTCGTTTCTGAGGTGCTTTCAGCCTAAGATCCCCATTTTGTTGGGGACAAGCAGCACCTGGCACTGTCCTGTGTCCTCCAGATAACTCCCCTTGGAGGAGACAGCACAGCAGTGATTTTTGCCGACGCGTGCAGGTGGTTTCCTGTGGGCGCTGGCTCTTGCCACAACTGAATCCTGAGATAAAAGGATTAAAAAATCCTGTTTGAGGCTTCGCAGAAATTGTCACGAGGGCTTTCTTTAAAACGCAACTCCAGCGAAGGCCTTAATGCTTGTTGCCCCAAGGGGCAGCTTTCCTCACACAGGCGTGCATCGCATGATGATTGACACATCATTAATTAACTGTTATTAATTAACCCCATAATCTGAAGGGATAGGCGAGGAATTCCTCGCAGGCCTGTATCCCATCATTTCTTTGAACACACGCGCCCCCTGTTCTCCTGCGCTCCCCAACCCATCTGTCTTTGGGACCAAAGAAGCTCATGAGGAAGGCAGGACTACTGAGCAGCCTTTTACAGAGCCCCATCAACCACCTTCATTTCCTGACAGCCACGGTTCGAACATGGTTTGCAGGAGCAAGACTTTGTCTCTATTAGGCTGAGTTTAGAGGAAGAGAAACATGGAAGAAAAATGTTGCCTTTCAGCCTCCCCTTGTTCCCTGCTGTGTGGGACGTGATGCTGTGAAGGATACGGGATCTGTCTGTAATATAATAATATGTGTATATGCATGTATATATATACAATATGCTGGCTCTGCATGTGGATGGTCACATACCTCCTTTCAGGCTGGCCATGCAGTGAAAGCTCCAAGTTAGGCCAGGAAAGCATCCTCTCCTCTCCTCTCCTCTCCTCTCCTCTCCTCTCCTCTCCTCTCCTCTCCTCTCCTCTCCTCTCCTCTCCTCTCCTCTCCTCTCCTCTCCTCTCCTCTCCTCTCCTCTCCTCTCCTCTCCTCTCCTCTCCTCTCCTCTCCTCTCCTCTCCTCTCCTCTCCTCTCCTCTCCTCTCCTCTCCTCTCCTCTCCTCTCCTCTCCTCTCGGCTTAGGCTGCAGCGCGGTGGCCTCCCCAGCGCGCTGCGCAGCCCGTGCCGGTGCTGAGCTGCACCGCAGCAGCAGAGCGGGCAGGTTCTCCCCGGCCTCCCTTCAGCTGGGCTTTGCTGCTGTCCTTGAGGGCTTCGTTCTGCTCTCATCGTTTGGAACCAGCCCTTATCTTCCGCCAGTTCTGCCTGGTGGCCTCTAAAAATCTCGTTTGTCAGGCAGCAGCATGGTTAGAGCTTTATTTAACTAACTTGGTCTGCGTTTGCCTTTCATGGAGCAACAAAGCGGCCGTTCGGTAGACTAAATGTGAACTAAGAAAATAGATTGTCCTGTTTCTCCACAAACGTCAGATTCTTGGGGTGATGCCCATCTCGATAAAACATCGGTGGCACCGATAAGCCAATAGTCATAATCACTGATCGGTGTTTTGCCGATGTTTCTGCAAGGTTTTGTGTCCAATATTGTTGACCCTACTCTTTTCCTATTATGTGCTACATCTTTTGGCAGGCGAAAGACCTTCGGAGGGATAAAATGGTACCTATATTGCAGGAGGTGCCTAAAACCCATTATGTTTGGCTTGGCTTGTTCCTTCTGTTCAGTGCCGTGTATCAGAGTTCATCCCTCCCGTGCGATTTCAGGCACAGCGGTATTAATCCTGCCATTTACATCCCCGCCGTTGGGAACGGCCTCACGCTGCTGACATCCAAATTACATTTTTAACAACAATTTCCTTTGTTCTATCAAACGAAGCCAAACCAAACCCTGGGATTGGAGGCTTCACTTTCTGGTTTAAACAACACGGACCTCTAAAGGGGTGAGGGCTGCGGGTGATTTTGGTGTAGATACTGGTTGTGGGTTGCTGGCTTGTTTGTGAAGGGTTTTCCTCTTCTCTGTGTGGCTTTCCCTGCTCTGTCAGTCTCGAGGCAGCGGGACAGGTTGGAAGAGCTCCCTGGTCCTTCTTGTCTAACTGTACTGTTCGTAGATTATTGGATTCTCTCTCCTCTCCCTTCCCCTAAAAATTCCCTCACTAAAAGGGTGAAATTGCAGTGTATTGAATTGCCTGATGTTGCACTGGTTCTTTATTGCAATATCTTCTAGATTTAATAGCGACAGGCCTTGAAACTATTCTGGTGTTACCAAAGACATTTAATATCGGTGAACTTATGGAAGGTATTTTCTGGCACTCACCAATGACTCCGAAGCCCCAAAGAATTACACTCAACAGCCCCGAATTTCAAAGCCTGACATCACTGCAAGCAACGAATACAAATCCGTCAACAGAAGCAGGATTTTAATTGCTTTTGAATGATTCTATAGAAATCTAAAATTGCTTTGTGGGGTGAAAAAAAATCCCCTCTTTTATCTGTGAAGAGGTTTTGATGCTGGCGAATAAAAGAAGTGGCTGCTATAATAATACAAGATTTTCTCCCTCTGACGGTGTAGCCGGTCCCGTCAGCCCCTGCCTGCTGGGATTTCATCCTTAGGCAGTGGGACATGGGAGTTCATCAGATAGCGCCCGTGGCAGTGGCCAGAGCAGGAGCGGCTCTTTGCTGGCGGGAGGATTTGTGCTCCCGTTACCTTAGCTGCTAAAAAATGAGAGCACCTGCATTCTTTCGCAAGGTGACCTTCGCTAGCCGGCCGTGTGCTGTGTTTTCTCTGGGATGTGATCTGATTTTAAGGGTGATCAAAAGGCCAGCAGTGCTTTAAAACCCAATAATGCCTTGACTGTTGCTTTATAGTTTTCTTTTCCTTTTTTTCTCTTCTGTTTGTGAGAGGAACGGAAACCTCTGCAGACCTCTCTACATCTGGCTTAGCTTCTGGTTAAACGCATCCTCAGGGAGTGCTGGAAAGTATTACTTCTCCTCTTCAGAAGAGGAGTAAATGAGCCATATTTTCCAGAATAGCTTTCAAGGAAAGGGATATCAGAAGGTGTTTGTATTTTCCTGTTTAATAGATCTGGTGAACACTTAAAAACGGTCTGCGTCGTGAGAGAGACAGCACCAGAGGGTCAATATTTCCATTGCCTTGGCGAATGGCTTTAAATGGTGTGTAGCAAGGGAGCGTGCATTGCTGAGCCCTGGGGATGGAACAGGTTGGGGTGATCCCTTCCCTTCCCTTCCCTTCCCTTCCCTTCCCTTCCCTTCCCTTCCCTTCCCTTCCCTTCCCTTCCCTTCCCTTCCCTTCCCTTCCCTTCCCTTCCCTTCCCTTCCCTTCCCTTCCCTTCCCTTCCCTTCCCTTCCCTTCCCTTCCCTTCCCTTCCCTTCCCTTCCCTTCCCTTCCCTTCCCTTCCCTTCCCTTCCCTTCCCTTCCCTTGGCAGCAAAGAGGTGCCTTGTCCCCCATCTCCACCCAAAGCAGCATCACTGATGTAGCTGAACCTTTCTAGAGGCTCTCAAGGCCATTAGCAAGCCTTAATAGCATCTAATACTGGTCAGCAATAACATTTGTTTAACCAGCTGTTAAAATCATTATTGAGCTTGTTTTAGGCAGGAAAAACCAGCCAGTCTTAGCATTTGATATTTTAGTCAGCATTAAACTTACAAAAAGGTGATTGGCAGCAGCACCTGGAATGCTGAAGTGGTATTTTTCATGTAGTCTGAAGCATTTTGATACCTACACGTACTAAAGTACAGAAAACCGCCCCAGTGAAGGCTTTAAAATACTTTCCATTATTTTCAGAAATAAACCTGGCCATTATTGTGTTTTTGAAGGACAATTATTTCGTCCTTTCCCGCGTAGCTACACAGTTTAAAATACATCTTCAAATAATTATTTTTAAATTGTTTTTCTTCCAATTGACCATAGCAAAGCAGACACGTCTCTTCAGGATTAATTTTCCACCTAGCTGGAGAAATGAGCTCTTGCTTTCTCCCTCCCACCCCGGAGCGGTGCTGAACGGTTACCTGGATACCCCGCGCGGAAAGGATGGATGCGCCGGAGCAATTGAAATAGCCTGGTCTGTCATCCAACTGCAGACGGCGTTAGCAAAGCACTGCTTGGCTGGAACGTTGGAGGCTGGATGTGGCAACTCCTCTGTGCTGGGAGAGATTTGGTTCAACCACCTTGCGACCGAATCTTGCCCGTCCGGAGCGTGGGGCTGCAGTGGGGCCGGTGTGAGCAGTCCCGGCTGCATCTGGGTGGGAAATCGTTTTCCCGTGGTGTGTAGATATTGCAAGTGGATTCTACATCAGCGTGGAAAGAGGCTTTTCCAAATGCGCTATTTCAGGATCCACTGACTTGTTTATTTTGGGGCAAGGAGGTCGTTTTTGTGTGGTGGGGAAGCGGGAAGGAAATTTAAACCTGGCTCTTGCTTTTTTCCCCTGTCGCTTTTCTGCTTGTGACAGCCCCGATTCCAATTTATTCCTCTTGTTATCCTCTCTGGTTTTAAAATGTCCATTTCATCTGGATGGAAGGACCTTCATGAGTAGATTTTTAAAAACAAGCTGGCGAAATTACAATGATGGCTTGAAATTAATTGTACTGCATATGATAGCGAGTAAAGCAGGAAATAGTGGCCTGCTCTGGTGAATCCTGCATGTCAGAAAGCAGAAATAATCATTTCCCTGGAGCCCGATTACTGAGTGTGGTCGGGGAGGCGGTCTGTGCGTGACAATAAGGACCGCAGGAAAACAAATCTGAGCTTTATAAAGAGGATCTTGTTGGTTCTCAGATGGCTTTTTAGGTCTGGACTGAACCTTGTGAGGCCACGTCCCGAATCGGGTTATTTATTATTGATTCCAATCCGACTGGAGGGCTGCGCTGGTGTGCGGAGGTTGCCGGGAGGTTCTCTACACGCGCATCCTCCCGGCCGAGCTCGCTCGGCTGCCCCGGCACAGCCGCAGGAATCCAACCATCACCTGTTCCTGAACATCCTTCTTGGCAAATCAACTCCCAGATCAAGTTTAAGGAACCACAGTCTTAAACGAAGCACGGTTGCAAAATATTCCGCTGATCTATGGTGCAAGTCCTTTTCCTTTAGTCGTAATTGATGTCACAAAATGTTTTATGGCTTCTGTCATTAGTATTCCCAGTCGGCTCAATCTACAATTTATTTCATGCTGTAAAAGTGCGAAGAATTTTCTCCTGATTAGCAGCAACAGTAGGGCTCGTTTCTAGATTTATCAACATTAGATATTTTTGGATAGGTTAAGGAGTCATTTGTCTTTGAATTAAAATGTGTCTAGACACTCTTTTTTTGGTTACAAATCTAGCAAAATGAGGTAGCAATTACATTCTTTCAGTGACAGTCCATTATGCACAAGGCTTCAGTATAATGAATATATTTATTTCCAGGAAATCTACAGTATTCTCCCTGCCAGTTGTAGGGCTCAGCATATAAATAATGCAGACCATGCTGTGCTGCTTTTCAGTTCATCCCAGGAAATTATGCCATTAAAAATGCGACTGTTCTTGCAGGCACACACAGACGCAGCAGGTAAAGGGAATATTCATGTGATGAGCAGTGACAGAAGCAGCATCAGCTAATACATTAAAGCTGCAAAGCACACCTCAGACGCCGAAATTGTTTGCAGTAATTATGGTGCGAATGAGGTTGCTGTTTAACTGAACACCATGGCGGTCAAACCCTGTTCCGACAAAGTGGGCTCTGAGTTTGTAACCTGGGGTCGGGGCTTGGACGTGCGAGATGAGGCGACGTGGAACAAAGAGCTCTGGAGCCTCCCTGGCCACGGTCGATAAGCGGCATCAAAATAAAACCGCGTTTGAGCAGTTTTGGAAACAAAAGGTCCTCACGGGCTTGGTTTTGTTCGAGAGCCCATGTCGCTGTTTGAAATCTGCAGTTCAGATGGTCAAATGTCTCCTCTGCAAAAATAGTGGTTGCTCTGGCTGTGTTTAAGCAGCAAAGATTATCCAGGGTATAAATGCACAGTCGTGTCCCTTTTTTTAGCAAGGCAGGAGTGTTTTGTGTGTTCAAGGGGGAAAATTTACCATCCACCGTTCGTAGGCATTGCTAATGCATTAGCAGAGCCTTAGTACGTGTTGCAAGTGGAAATCAAGTACATGATGTGCCTGGAAGGAGTCTATCTAACTATTTAAGGGCTGATCACATTTTGAGCTAGAACCGACTTGGTTATTTTTAGTGAAATAACATTACAGTAGCAGTTGCATTTGTAAAGAAGCAAGAAAATTATCCTGCAATTCACAGACCTTTTGTGCTGGGTTTCATTTCAAACATTGGTGTCCCCAAGCTCAGTGTCCCTGGAGGAGAAGCTGGATCCCGAATGCCGTGGGGCCGCCCATCTCATGGTGGGTCAGGGACAAGACTACAAACTCCAACAAGGCAGCTCTGTGTGTCTTTGTGCTTTTTGTCTTCAACCCCAGGTTCCAGTATAAGTTGGGGAAAGGGAGCTGGGGGTCCTGGGGACAGCAGGGTGGCCATGAGCCAGCACTGGGCCCTTGTGGCCAGGAAGCCAATGGTACCTGGGGTGGGTTAGAAGGGGGTGGTCAGTAGGTCAGAGAGGTTCTCCTGCCCCTCTGCTCTGCCCTGGGGAGACCACACCTGGAATATTGTGTCCAGTTGTGGCCCCTCAGTTCCAGAAGGACAGGGAACTGCTGGAGAGAGTCCAGCGCAGGCACCAAGATGCTGGAGGGAGTGGAGCATCTCCCGTGTGAGGAAAGGCTGAGGGAGCTGGGGCTCTGGAGCTGGAGAAGAGGAGACTGAGGGGGGACTCATTCCTGGGGATCAATATGGAAAGGGGCAGTGTCAGGAGGATGGAGCCGGGCTCTTGGTGACAACCAATCTCCTTTCTCGTCTTTATTTTCATGATAAAAATCAACAGTTTCAGGCAGTTCCTCTTTGATATGCCTTTAGAAAGAAGTTTCAATAGAGATGCAGATGTAAATTACAGCTACAGCACATCATTAGCATGAGTGACTACTCCTTCTTTCTGATAAAAAAAGGAATGGAAAACCATTAAAACTCATGAAATAATAAGGCAGAGCATATAATTTAATGCGGTCATCTATTTGGAAATGCACATTGTGCGTAAATAATCAGACGCATCAGCAGGGAATCCGCAGCCATCTAACAAGCAAGTTGTTTTGCAATTGCCATCTGACCTGGAGATAAGTGGAAACAATGTTTTCATTAAACTTACAAAACTAAATATTAATCATTAGCGAAACCAGCGCTGCAAGAGGCGAGAGAGGTCTGGCTGCGCTCCCGGGAGCTGTGTGCATGTACCTAATGGCAGGATTTAAATATTAAGGTCATATCGAGAAAAAGATCTGCTATTTGGCCACGGTGCTTACTGGCCTGCTAGGAAGGCAATTGGATTTAGGGTGTAGTTTAAAGGCGTACTGTATGTTGTGGGGGAAAAGGTGTATCTGGAAATGTGTCCTAAAAGGCTTCACCAGTGGTGTCCAACAAAGAGTGTTTAGTGGGCACCAGCTGGGATTTTAGTGAGGATGAGCACGGTGCTGACTCGCTCCATCGCTCCCCGTCCTGTCCAGCTCAGAGCCCTGGGAAGCGTGTGTTCCAGCCCTGCCTGGCGCCGCCTGAGTCTGGTCCAGTCTGTACACTTTATGGACGTGAAATCCCTCATCTAAAGAATGGGATTCACGCCATGGTATGGCATCAATATATGCAATGCTGGAAACCATACCGTCAAGCTAATGTTTTTAAACATGCGACTAAAAAGATCTACGTACGTGTAGAAAATGGAATGGCAGATTTAATCGTGCTTTGGACCATTGGGCACCGTTTCCAGGTGTTCCTGTAGGCGAGCAATGAACCCACTTCACTTTGTTTCCCCCTTCTACCTGTTTGACCCAAAAAGCCGGTTCAGTCAGAAAGCCTGGCTGTCTGTGACTAATCCTGTAACGCTTTCCTGACGTTCATATTGCTGGTGAGCATTTCTGTCCATAAATCACTGCTCGTGAGCTGCGTGGGAAGCAGTACCCAGGGAAAACCAAACCAAACCAACAAACCACCAAAACCATCAAAAACCCCAAACCAAAGAGGTTTCATTCTTACCAATATTTGTGATAAAATTAAGATCTTTACTCAACTTTATTGGAATTTAGTCAGGTAACAGTGGCCTACTGGAGATTGCTGAGGAGGGAACTTGAGGGACCTGTAATGAAACACGAGGTGGCTTGTGCATTCTCCTTCATCCAAGACTTCAGTCCTAGAAGTCTCAGACACACAGAGCTTTGGACAGGGTTGAAATTCCAGTATTAATTTAAGACCCTTCTACTCCTACTCTTGCTTAATCCTGCAATATCCACCTTGATATTAGCAGGAGCGGTGGAAGGCGTTGTGGAGGTATTTAAACACTAAAAAGAGAGGTTATGTCTTCTGTCCCCCACATCCAGGCATGGACAACAGTGGAGTGTTTGCTGTCACAGGTGGCTCGTTTAGTTATCCGCTTTAATCTGCATCAGCTCCACACTGCACTGAAGGCAGCGGGAGGCTTTTCCCATGGCTTTGCTGGCTTCAAATGGAGTATGGGCAGGTCAGGTCCCAGTTTATGTCCTTCCTGATCCCGCTCACCTTGAAGTCAGCGGGACACTGTTCGCTGAGTAGGAGAAAAGTTGGATCAGACCCAGAGAACAGGAAGTGCTGGAGGAGTGAGATGATGAAGTTCAACGGTGAAATCACGCGATCGCTTTGCTCTGCCATATACTTGGCCTCACCGCCCATATTAACAGGGATCAAAACCGAAGCACAAGCGTCCTTGGCTTTAGGAAAAACATTGTGCTGTCTTTGAAACCAGACTCCCACAAACCCCCCTGGGCTACGCACACACATTTCTATCACACTCTGCAATAGATAAGCTTCATACTTTGTAGATATTTAAACACAGATAAAAATTGAAGGAGAAGTAGCCAGGCATGCACTGTTGGAGAAAAGCAGCTGCGTGTCATAAATCAGCTCCATAAAGAAAATCAGCAACAATGGCATCTTGCTAAAGGTTTTACTGCACATCCTTTGCAGATTTGTCCTCCTTTCTTGTGTCCTCTGCTCTCGCCTCATTTTTTTGGAGGTTTGTTTTCTAATCTCTGCTTTTATTATCAACCCTCGCATACTTTGTTGTAATCGCCCCTTACCGAGCAACCTCCCCATAGGCAGGCTTGTCAGTGGCAACCAGCTGAAGCTCGTTTCCAGGTCTTGTCCAGAGGAGCACACCTGTTTCTGTTTCTCATTGAATGCTGAGTGTCACAGGTGAGGAGCCTTCCCCTCGTTATCCCCGTGCGCACACACTCATTTACCTCCTTTAGCTTCTCTCCAAGTTTGGCTGAATGCGTTTTTGTGACCCACCAAGCGTGGAGATTTCTCTGCGCCTTCAACGTGGGAGTTCACTGAACGCATTGCTCTTGATGGGAGGCGGTTTTATAAAACAGCAGCAGCCTTGAGCAGCCAAGCAAGTGAGAGTCTCTCCCCTTGTAGTGCTGCGGAGCAGCTCCCCCAGCGTCCTTCTGCTCTTTGTTTTTTCATATGGGATATTTTTCAGAGGTTTCAATAGGCCTTTTCTTACTTAAGAGGAGCACGCCCGGTCAATCCTGAGTCCTGTCCTTTGAAGTGATGCTCCTCAAAACCTCAGCTCCCTTTTCCTGCAGTGCTGTGCGTATAACCGGGACTAAAGGAGAGCAGGGGCTGTGCTGGGGCCAGGAGGTTAAAATCCTCCTCCTCGGTGGAGATGCACAAGCGGGAAGAGATGCTAATTCACCCTGATTTTTCCCTGGGAGCAGCACAGTGACTCCCCGTGGGCTGTGGAGCATTAACTCCCCCTTTATCCACACACTTGCAAGCTAAAAGGACCTTGATGTGTAATTTTCAATGTAATTTGTGACTCATGCGGCTCCCTTAATATAAAGCGCGGATTAGTGGTGGGGGTTTCCAGCCTGGAAGAGAAGTTTAGAGAGAAAGTTTTTTATAGTTTCGTAAGGTAGCAGAATTAATCTGTGAAATGGCTACAAAAAAGGGGCTCCCAACCCGGTACACTCGTGCAGTAAATGAATACCCAAGGTTAAGAAGGATACAGTTGGTTAGTTCAAATTTAGCCAGGGAGTGAAACCTCAGGGTTAATACTAAGACAATCTGTGGATTTTCTTGCTTCTTGAAAAGTTGGGGCATCCCCTGGGCACGGCGAGAAACGCTGTTCCCGGCTACTCGGGGGGTTTGGGAGCGCCCTGGAGTGTCTGCGCTTGTAACTCCACTTGGCAGCCGCCGCTCCCCAAGTAACTACGTGAGAACGTTCAAAACGGCAAAGTGCTGATGTCAGAGCATTCCCGGGAATGGAAGGCTCTGTGGGTGGGAATAGCGCAGGTGGGACACGTGTGTGTCGGGGAGAATCGGCCTCAGAGATGCGTTAATCAGGGATTTTTGCAGCGGGCCGGGGCCGGTGCCCGTGCACACCCAGGAGCAGTGAGCAACCGAGGGCTGCTCTGCATTCCTGGTTTACGCAGAGTTCTGGTTGGGAAGAAAACACGTTAAAAAATTGAAGTTTACCCTCAAACTGCATAACCAGCTTATGGCAGAGAATAGGTTAGACTGGAGGAGTAGTAATGGGACAGGAGTGAAAATACAATAAAAAAGGACAGAGGTTACTTAGTTTGCTTTGTTAGAGCAATGGAAGACCACACCATATCAAAGCAATTCCCGTTTCTTTTGTAACCACAAAATAGCCCGGAACAGGCAATGGTGCCTTCTTCCCAGCTGGGAGAGGCACAGCCCCCTTTGCCGGGTTAAGGATTGTTAATGGCAGCGGTAAGGAGGGTTCGGGGGCGAGTGCTTTATTGGGCAATCGCCCCTCGGAGGAGCTGGAAACACCCAGCCTGGGGAGCACTTGTCTCGCAGTGACCACGCGCCTGCCGTCCTCAGTGCCGTGTTATGGAAGATTCTTAGGATGTGGGATCGAGACGAGCTTGAAAAGCAAGACTCGTGTTTCTCCTGGTGATGGTTTCCCTTTGTGGGAAAGCCAGAATTTGAGTCTTATTTCTGGTTAGTCTGGCAATAGAAGTAAGACAAGTGGTTATTTGTTTAGTCCAGAGGAGTTGCCGTGCTTTGCATGCTGCAGTTATTCAGGTACGAGGAGTCTTGAGCACATCTAGGACCTGCAGCCCTCAGTGTCAACCTGGAGGGTGACATCTGGGATCTACCCACGCCCATGGCCAACCTGACTTGTACGGGTGGCAGAATGACACAGTTTTTCCCCCAAGTAGTTGTTGTGGGTGGAAGAAGCAGAAAGCAAAGAAGGGTGAGTGTGGAAGCGGACGGGGTGAGCGTGGAAGCGGACGGGGTGAGTGTGGAAGTGGACGGGGTGAGCGTGGAAGCGGACGGGGTGAGCGTGGAAGCGGACGGGGTGAGCGTGGAAGCAGACGGGGTGAGCGTGGAAGCGGACGGGGTGAGCTGCCATGGGGATCCGCTGCTTATCACCGGCTTGTTCTTGCAAAATGCTGAGCACAAAAGTGCTCCAAGGAAGTATTAAATCTGTGCTTGTCTCTCAAGGACACACATAGTTCACTGGCTCTGTGTGCCCAAAGTTAAGCGTGTGCTTAATGAGGCCGGCTGGAGTGGCTCGCTCAGGGCAGAGCTGAATCCTTAACAGCTCCGTGGTTTGCAGCCTCTGCTGAAAAACAGGGCTCATGTTTTCCTGCTCCTGGGAGATGTTGAGGTTCTCGTCGTGATGGGAGGGAAACTCATGAATAAAAAGGGAGTCGTCATGCATCAATACATCAGATTCGCAGGAATTGCTTTTTCCAGCCTGTTTTGAACTGGAACCTGTTGTGAACCTTCCCATTTCAATGGCACATACATCACGTACAGCAACAAGAAAAAATCCAACGAGCTGAACGGAATTTGAGCTCTGCTGTGCTTCTAATGTTTAATGTTATTGTTCCGTTAAATCCCTACCCTTAATGACCCCAGACACGTTAAATAACATTCTGAGGGCTGAATAAATGCTTCAGACTTCTAATTTTACCCGTATTTTTCTTCCTGCACTCTCAGAGCTCTACAAATGTTATATATTGAAAAATCTCTGTGGAAGGCGTTCTGGAGTCTTTTTCCTGAAGAAAGGCTGAAGTACCCGGCTCACACTGAGCTCTGTTGGCACGACCTGCTTTTCAGAGGCGGTTTGTGCAGCTGCATCCACGTTTGCAGTTCATGGTTAGCAGGTGATGTGCGACAGAGCCTCGAAGGGACGAACCCAGGGGGAGGAGGACAGGCACCGCGGGCTTGGTGTGACAAAAATGCTCACGCCACTTGTTTAAGAGCACAAAGGAATCCGAGTCGGAGAGAGGCAGAAAATAATGGTAGCGATATAGTTTCTTAATGAAGATACCTTAAAGAAAGGCACAAAATATCATTGTAGCACCTCATTAATGATGTCTTCTGCTTCTTTAATTGCTACGAGGCTTTTTTCGCCCTGCTGTGACAACAGCATCGACCATGTCAATGTTGGCACTGGGAACTCCTTTCTTGCGCTGTCACGTACCTCTTAATCTTTCGATTCCTTTCTGTCAGGTCAGGTTTCTATCTCAAAGATGAATCAAACCTCATTTCTGGGCTAAGAATATTTTTGTCTGCAAAGTAAATTGGTGACAGGGCCTTCCCAGACCTTGCCTTGCTCTTCTGCAGTGACGCCTTTGTTTTCCTGCACATGCCCTGCTTTTTCCGGATGGTAGAACAAAATTCCCAGCCAACGGGCATTGCCCCGTAGCCACAGTGGCATCAGCATCCATCTAGCGCCAGTCCCACATCCCCTCTTCCCACCAGCATCCCAAAGGAGGGAGACAAAGATGAATTCGCAGCATCGCACCCTTCACACCTTTCAGTCCCCACTGCTGGCCAGAAAGCAGCCGTGTGTGCCATTACAAGGGGAGCGGCGCTGTGCGCAGCTCACTAAAGCAGTCATGAAAAGCGTCTTTATTTCTTGTACACCGGCATCCAGTGGTGCTGCTCTCCGGTCATTACCGAGCTCAGCCCCCATCCCATCATGCTGGAAAAACCCATCTCACCAAGTATTTTAAGCTCACGTGCTTTCCAACACGGTGCCTGCCTCTTGGATTTGAGATGTTTGCGGGGTGCAGGGGAAATACAGGCAAATATTATGAAGAATGATCCTACTTGTCTGGTCACATCATGCCCACCACCACCGCAGGCGGGGTTAGATGTTGGTGTATGTGGTGGATTTTACATTAAGTGCACATACGTCTGTCCATCTAGAGTTCGGTGTCGTGGTTGAGACGGACAAACAACATAGACCAAGTTCTTCCAGGATGCAAGCAGTAGATGCCATTTATTGCCACAAGTGCATTTTTATACAGTTTTACTAATTCATGTGTCTCTTCACTGTTGGTTACAAGTTACAGCAGTAACGTCTCATTGGCTGTTCTGCTGTCATCAGTGTTGCTCTTCTATTCCCTTCTCTCTCATGGGCGCATCCTTAACGTCTCCGGATACTCCTTTACTCCCATCTTTCTCATGGGTCGGCCTTCATATCTTCAAGGCTAATTTCTGTTCCCATGCGTCAGAGAATCCACGAGCCCCCCGTAGTCCCCCACAGTTCGGTAGCACTGGAGCTCATCTCTCTGGTTTTGGGGGGCATATATGGTTTGTAGCATCTCGCTTTGCCTTCTTTTCAGCCAGCTGAATGCTGGTCATAATAAACCAACATAAGCTGTGGGTCTGAGATATGGGGAGGGCGGCCCAGCGCACAGAGCCCATCTGTCCCCAGGGAGCGAGGAGGCACCGCGGCCATTGTGCCGGAGAGCGCGGGTGACATCCCGACAAATGTGCTTACGCTAATATTTCTTTCCCATTTGCTTTCCCCGTGATGACAGGCGGCTCCTTACGAGGCAGAGCTGGAAGTGATATTCTGAATTGCTGAAGGGAGTTTTCCCAGTTGATCAAACTCTGATGCGTTTTGTGCTGATCAAAGATTCTCTTCGTGTCTTGTGTATCTGGAAGCACAAAAGAATGAATGAAAAAGAAAAGAGCTATTCTTCTGTCCTGATAGACAATGAAATGATGATTGGCGAGATGATGCCTTGACTTTACTGTCAGCACGGTGTCAGTGAAGGCGACGGTATGGAGAGGATGCATTCTGAGATATTAATACCAAATCCAGCTCACTAGAAGGAACAGAAAAGCCCCAAAGAGGAGGAAAACGTCTGCTTTTATTATTATTTTTATGTTTTAGCGGAGAATAAAATGAATCTTTCATATTCTTGGATCATATTAGTTACCCTGATTATTCATCCCTTCATATCCTATCTGCTTGTGTAGTCAGGAGTGGTAACTCATGTTCTGCTCAGGTGAAAATCTGCGTTTCTATATCTATATCTATATCTATATCTATATCTATATCTATATCTATATCTATATCTATATCTATATCTATATATATCTATATATATATCTATATATCTATATATCTATATATATATATATATATGTTGCTGCATCTTGTGCATGCACCAGCAGGAACCTTCCACTGGTGCTGCTCTGAGCAAGGGACTGGTTTTCCACAACCTTGACACAGACACCCAGAGGTTGCTTCATTGTCTTGTAGAAACAGAGCTGGTTTTAAGGGGAAAGCCTAAAGTGGGATTCCAAGGCTTTGGGTTGGTTGGGTTTTGGATGAATTTAAAAGAAATGAATTGTGCTCAGTAAAGAAGGGGCCTCTGAGCTAAGGAGTCTGCAGTCTCAAGGTGTTGAGTCTTCGTTCCCATGTCTTGGCTTGGGGGATGCTCTTTCTTTTCAGGAATGGGAGCCAGTTTTTCTGGCACGTTTGTCACAGCTGTTCCTTCTGAGACCCAGTCCAGTGTTACTGTGGTGGTTTTGCTTTGATTGTGGTGGTTTTGCTTTGGTTGTGCAGTGAGGACGAAAAGCGAGGCTGGAAATTAGCAGAAGAGTAAGGCTGGGGCGTGGGGGCAAGGAGGAGAGGGTTGTAGCCATAGGATTGCAAAAGGACATTTTGAAGATCACATTCTAGCGACGTCTGTCAAGAACGGTTTAGGTCTCGCTGGTCTCGCCCTGGGGCCTGGGGATGGGTTGGGTGACCTCCTGAGCCTCTTTTTCTTTGACTGTGCGACTGGAAACAGAAAGAAAACCCACCTTAATATACTATTTCCAGGTGGATTTTCTCTCCCTCTTCCCCTCGCTATCCTCCTGTGCCAGGTAACGAGATACTGAAGTATACAAATGTTCTTTTGGCGGTTCACTGTCATTCTCCGCATCAGAAGGTGATGATTTGTATGAAGCTGGCTGGTCCCTGAGCGTGTGCTGGTGTCGAGCTGTCCTGTCTGCTCGGGAGGGAAGGGCTGCAGGGCTGGCAAGCAATGGCACGGTCTCGGTATTTATCCTTTTGGCGGTTTGCTCATTATTCCTATTGCTATCGCATCCCTGCGCGTGTTTCTGTCTTTCTGCCACAGCAAATATTCTCTTATTTTTTTAGCTGCAGAACTGCTGGTTAAGCAGGAGAAGCCTGAATATCCTGCAGAGGCCCATATTGTCATTTGGATGATAGCGATGAAACAGGCCAAACATCCTTTCTGTACCACTTCAATTGCATGTCTTCTCATTCCTGGATTGGCCGCTCATTTCTGGAGCGTGTTCTGCTCTTGTAAACAGCTCGGATGGTTCCTGGGAGTGCTCTTTGCAGCAGAAAGCCTCGCTAAAGCCAGAGCCATCAGCTGCCAAGACTCCATAAGGAGTCAGAAATAAGCACCAGATATCTTCGCTACTGTAGATGTAGCTGCATTAGCAATATCATTCATCTTCCTAAGGACTTACTAAGCTACTAAAATGTGTTATAAAATTAAGTGGCATTTTTTCCACCTGTTCTAACTGGTGCCGAGTGCACAGAAAGCCCTCCTGGATGATCCGGCTCTGCATGCAAAATCCAAGTACCCTGCGAAGGGCTGCAGGTGCTCAGAGACACCGTTCTTTTCCACAGGCTGCCTCCATCGCTTAGAATAATGAGCTGTAGATTATCTCAGGGCACTCAGGATCCCACTGCTGCACAATCCAGTTTGACATAAGGGTTGCAAGGAGGGGGAGAGGATCTTGCAAGCAGACGCTGGACTTTCAGTCTGACTTTTCCACCCGTACAAAGAAGAAGTTCGTAGGCGAGGGCGGGGAGGTTTCTTGCCCGTCTGTGTTGGAAGAACAGCTCTCTGGACGTGATGGAGCATTTGTGCTTCGGGTGCTGCTGAATCCAGGGGCTGCCTGCAAGACCCCACTGTGGTGCTTGCAGATGCAACAAGTCCCCAAGTCCCTCCCAGGCCACAAAGTGATGGAAACAGCAGCAAACTGCTGGGTGGCAGCCTTTTCTTGTATTAGCTATATTTATCATTTAGGTAACGCTGTATATTAGCCTGCAAATCAGCTCCAGGGCAGGTATTTAAACACCTTAAATAGCTCCACTGGAAGTGAGACAAGCTGCTTTCCAATGGAGAAAGAATAGTGACCTATAGCTATGAGTAGACCCAGGTAATCTCTGGTAATCTGTTCCGATAGCCGAATTACTCTCTTATCAATGTTTCTCATGGCCCTGCCCCTGCAATTACCGTGCCTCCTTGGCCTGTTATGTCTACAAGGGATTTTGGTGCTGCCGATTTCCCTTGGCAGGAGAGGGTCAGGGTCTCAGTCTGCAAAACGGTCTAACCCAGGCAAACCCCTCCCTGCGGTGCAAAGCTCGTTGTTGCGATCCATAATCACCCCGATCCCTCCAGCTGATTCCCCTGATTGCGTGTCAGAACAGGGCTGCAGCCCATTTAGAAGGAGCTGGTTTCAAATCAGCGGCGTGTCCGTTCATTAGTGGCAAGCACACGGGTTTGACACGGAAGGTGTCTCTGAGACGTCTCCGGGCTGCGCGCAGGACAGCGTGTGCCTGTCAGCAGAACACTCGACTCAGATTGGGCTCTTTGCCTTGTTTTCTGGCTTTTTGGCTGCTCTACAGATAACAGGACCCCTCCAGGGCAGAAGAAATCTGGCATCGAGGCAGGGTTCTTTCGAGTAAAACATGGCCCTGGTGGGTATTAATACAGGCAGTTTAGGCAGGTGTATGTAAAGGATCTTGGAAACTAAATATAGATTTCCATGGTAAAGGTTCAGTTTCTGTAACGTTCCTGAAATGCCAGGGAGTCTGCAGAGCCTGCAGAGCGCCGTGATGATGTTAAAGAATGGCAGCAAAAACCCGCAAGAAATCACTAACGTTGGGGTTTGGGGATCAAGTAATTGGCCAAAAAAAATACTTGCAGGAAGATTTAAGAAAAGCTTGAGGCTTTGCAATGATTTCTGCACGCAAATCACTAGGTTGGTTGATCCAAATACTACTGAACACCACAACAGGTCCCAACCACTGCCGTAGAGCTGACTCACCAGGTTTATTCGTGACTCCCTTCGCTAATCAGAGCAGATTTATTTTTCCTATTTGTAAGCGTGATTTGCTTTTCTAGCCACAAGATCAGATCACAGTTGCATCTCATCGTGTGTCAATGCAAACGCGTCCCTTTCGTGTTTAAATCGTTCTTCCTGCGTTTTCTCCTACTTATGTCATGGTGGGAAATTTTTCCTGGGCTTTGATTTCCCCTTGGTTCTCATTTCTCCTCTGCTGGTGTTGCGGTGCTGATTTCTTCTCCTCGTGGTGTCGCTGGCCGGGTGCTGCTGTGTGATTTGTAAGTGTGCGCTGTGTGATTTGTAAGTGTGCGCTGTGTGATTTGTAAGTGTGTGCTGTGTGATTTGTAAGTGTGTGCTGTGTGATTTGTAAGTGTGCGCTGTGTGATTTGTAAGTGTGTGCTGTGTGATTTGTAAGTGTGCGCAGTACCAGCAGCAGCAGCCCCCCATCTGTCCCTGCCCAGCGCTCCCAGCCTGCCCTTGCCAGTGCCTGCCAGAGCCTTCTCCAAAGGGACTCACCACATTCCAACTGTTTGCAAAACAAGAGCCGCCGCCAGAAATCCTCTCCCGCCGTCTGCAGCCCGTGCAGAACGTGTGTGCTGGGAGGCGCTGCCGCTGGCACCGAGCAGCTCTGGCCATCGCTTTGATTTAACGGCCCCCAGATGCGTACGTTTCTGCGGAGGGCTCGGCACGTAGGAGCTGCAACGTAGGGCTGCCGAAGGTGGGAGAAAAGCGTTATTACTTTTGGAAATTTCAAAATTACAGTTAAGGATAATTTAATGAAATGACATTGTCTTCACCGCTATCGCTAGTGAAATGTTTGAGAGTGATAAAAGAGTGCGAGTGGTGAGTGGAACAGTTCCACGGCGGGTGAGTGGAACAGTTCCACGGCAGGTGGGCGGAACAGTTCCACGGCGGGTGGGCGGAACAGTTCCACGGCCGGTGAGTGGAACAGTTCCACGGCGGGTGAGCGGAACAGTTCCACGGCCGGTGAGTGGAACAGTTCCACGGCAGGTGGGCGGAACAGTTCCACGGCGGGTGGGCGGAACAGTTCCACGGCCGGTGAGTGGAACAGTTCCACGGCGGGTGAGCGGAACAGTTCCACGGCGGGTGAGCGGAACAGTTCCACGGCAGGTGGGTGGAACAGTTCCACGGCAGGTGGGTGGAACAGTTCCACGGCGGGTGGGCGGAACAGTTCCACGGCAGGTGGGCGGAACAGTTCCACGGCAGGTGAGCGGAACAGTTCCACGGCGGGTGGGCGGAACAGTTCCACGGCGGGTGAGCGGAACAGTTCCACGGCCGGTGAGCGGAACAGTTCCACGGCCGGTGAGCGGAACAGTTCCACGGCGGGTGAGCGGAACAGTTCCACGGCGGGTGGGCGGAACAGTTCCACGGCGGGTGAGCGGAACAGTTCCACGGCCGGTGAGCGGAACAGTTCCACGGCAGGTGAGCGGAACAGTTCCACGGCGGGTGGGCGGAACAGTTCCACGGCAGGTGAGCGGAACAGTTCCACGGCAGGTGAGCGGAACAGTTCCACGGCGGGTGGGTGGAACAGTTCCACGGCCGGTGAGCGGAACAGTTCCACGGCGGGTGAGCGGAACAGTTCCACGGCGGGTGGGCGGAACAGTTCCACGGCGGGTGGGCGGAACAGTTCCACGGCGGGTGGGCGGAACAGTTCCACGGCGGGTGAGCGGAACAGTTCCACGGCAGGTGAGCGGAACAGTTCCACGGCAGGTGGGCGGAACAGTTCCACGGCGGGTGGGCGGAACAGTTCCACGGCAGGTGAGTGGAACAGTTCCACGGCGGGTGGGCGGAACAGTTCCACGGCGGGTGAGCGGAACAGTTCCACGGCGGGTGGGCGGAACAGTTCCACGGCAGGTGAGCGGAACAGTTCCACGGCAGGTGAGCGGAACAGTTTCACGGCAGGTGGGTGGAACAGTTCCACGGCAGGTGAGCGGAACAGTTCCACGGCGGGTGGGCGGAACAGTTCCACGGCAGGTGAGCGGAACAGTTCCACGGCAGGTGGGCGGAACAGTTCCACGGCAGGTGAGCGGAACAGTTCCACGGCAGGTGAGCGGAACAGTTCCACGGCAGGTGGGCGGAACAGTTCCACGGCAGGTGGGCGGAACAGTTCCACGGCAGGTGAGCGGAACAGTTCCACGGCAGCAGCCGCATGCACAAGTCTGGAATTCAGTAGTTAAAAAAAGAAGTTAAATGAAGGCTACACGGCAAAGAACGCCCACGTGAAGTGTTTAAAGGCCTTCCGTTAAGCAAACAACACTGAACTCCTGAATACCGTGCTGATGAGTGAGTAGTGCTGCTTGGAAATGCTAACCCTTCATTTAAACACTTTCCTTATTTTGCTTTGCAGACAAACCAGAGAGCAAGAAACCCCACCTGACTTCTTTTATTTCTCAGACTACGAAAGACATAACGCAGAAATAGCAGCGTTTCATTTGGACAGGCAAGTAAAACGGGTTTGCATTGAGAGAAAAGTGGAATATTGTGCGAAGGTTCTGCACTGGGCCAGCCCTGCCGCTGAATTACCTTAAAAATGGGGAAAATGGAACAAGGTGGGCAAGTGCCGTGAATAAATGAAATGGCAGATGATTAAAGGGTAGATGAATAATTAGGAAATGTGGCTCGCTCTGAGAATAGGAAACCTGGCAATAACTGATTCTCAAAAAGGAAGAGAAATTATATTAAAGGGAAGCTGAGGGATGAATTTCCCCTGCGATCTTGAAGTGCAGATGGAGAGGACCCATCGCCGGGGAACGTGTCGCGGACGTGTGACGGGGGTCTGGCTCCGCCAGTCAGCTCCAGGACGTGCGAACCCGAGCGAGTATTGAGGAGGAGCCGCTGGCGTGGGGAGGGGGTTCTGGTTCCACAGCAAAAAGCTGAGGCTGTCCAGAACAGGAGCGTATTTGAACCGCGGGAAGGAGGGGACGCTGGTTGCCATCCCGTGCTCCTCTGAGCTGGAAATGCCCCCAGGCAGAGTCAGTGCAGGGTATGGTGGATACCCAAGAGTGGGAAGGGACGGCTGCCCTCTCAGCCTGCCCAGATTAGGATGAGGAATTGATAACTAGTGATGAATTATGAACAGTATGGCTAGAAACCAGGGCATTTCATAGATTGAATTAGAACCGAAGCATCTTGCACACCCTGAAGTGCCAAGAAACATCATTTCAAAAGCTCAAAGCTTTGGGGCCATAAATTATTTGGGGTACGTGTAGTTGATGGTTAGGATGAGGGAACCTATCGGCTGGTGGCGTGGGGTAGATTTGCCATTAAAGAGCCATCCTGATCGATCCTTCAAGGATCTTCTGTGTTTTGCTGTCGTTGACCTTGGTGTCGATCCTGTCTGCTTTCTATTTTATAATGCGCTTTGAAGCAGATGGTGCTGTAGGAAAAAACTACACTGGAGTTCCTGCAGGGAGGTGTGTTAAATATCAGCAGGTAGTGGGCAAAAAATTCCACCTATAGGGAGGCTCTGTATGGGGACTTCACTCTTTTACTGTATCTAATGGCAATAGTTCGTAGGGAGTTGTTAATGATCTACAAAGGCAGTGGAGTTTGGGGCAGAGAAAGGCTCTTTACCCACCCTTGTCCATGGGAAGCTCTTTAGTCTCAGGGAGATTGTTCAGGTTGGTATAAGGGTGTTAGAACAGCGAGAAGCAGAAGCAAATACATCAGATACTAAGATTGTCAGAAAAACAAACAAGCAAGCAAACCTGTTAGATTATGTTTATGGAGGAAAGAGGCTGCAATCCCCTTCCTCAAGTCCCCTGAATGCTGGTGAGCAAAATGCATGTTCTATATACATAATGCATGTTATAAGCCTGAAGTAGCACAAGGTCAAAACTAAGTTTCTGCTGCGTCTTCTTTCTGGAATTGCATGTCTCTTTGGTTTTTTATGGAAAAATGTGTCCCCATACGCTTCTGTATTTTGCATCTGTTCCATACTATGTATGTAAGTCAGAGCTGATCATATTCAGGACATATTTTGTAATACATTATACAAAGGATTATCCAGTTTAAAGTCGATGGGCTTTTTACGCCTTAAAAACCACAGATAAATGTAACTTCAGAGTGTGATGAACCTTCCTAAAACCCACCGCTATCACTGTATTTTAATCCCTCTCATGAGCTCCGTTCTTCCTGCTCCAGGATCCTGGATTTCCGCCGCGTGCCGCCGGTGGCGGGCAGGCTGGTGAACATGACGAGGGAAATCCGAGACGTCACTCGGGACAAGAAGCTCTGGAGAACGTTCTTCATCTCACCAGGTAGGCTCAGAAATAACACTGCATTACTTCTGTCCCGCCGAACACGTGCTTAGGGGAACGACGTGTAGATTGCTTAATTGCTCAGATATTTATAATAGAACTGTCTTCAAGACCTTTGAATAAAAATGAATGTGGAGACATAGCCTACAAAGAAGACTTTATTGTTTTGAATTGAGTGCCTTTTCCCCTTGACAAATTATCCGCAGAGACAGGCTTTTATGTTCACTAAAGCAATGCGTTCAACAAATGTTTTACGTAGAGCAATTTCTAAAGCAATTTCTTCTGTTGCTCTCACTTTACCCCAGACCTTATTCCTTCGCCCATTAGTTGTTTAGGCTTTGTTTTCTGCTGCGGTGTGATCTGTCACTTCGGTTGGTCTGATGCATTTATTTCTCCGTTTTGACTGGAGGACCAAAACCTAATTTTCTCAAAGTCGTGTACTTCAGTTTTTATTACAACAGGAGTTTGAAAGCAATCAATCCGAGAGATGTGTAACGTATCCGGCTTCCAGCTCCCGCTCTCTGGTGGGCTGAGGCCGGAGTAGAGTGACCCGAGTTGTCCCCAGCCCTTGTTCTTGCTTTGAGGGCTGATTCTCCTTGCTATTACTCTTCACTCTTTCACAACATCTGGTGTGGAGCTGTGAATGGTATAAAACCAGAGTGAGACCCTGCCCTGCTCACCAGAATATACAACTGGAATAGTTAAAGGTGTCCAAAGGGTGGGAGAAGGTGCCGTCATCTCTGTTCAGCGTCTGGGATGCTGAGATGCAGAAATCCAGGCTCTGAGTAAAGGCACAAAAATCCATGCTTAAGCGTGTTCTTAGAGAAGGAATATATAGGGAAACGTTTGATTTAAAGCATGTAGCTGTGTTCCAGGGAGCTTACTGGGTATTATTTGAGCTGCGTGCAGATGCGCTGTGCTGAACCCTTGTGTAACGGGCAATCTGGAGCACAGCTCTCCCGAGATCTCGGCCTCGCTCTGTGTGCGTTGGCCAGAAGCTGTTTATCCCAGTCCCCGAAGTCAGGATCCAAAGACTTAATTACGGTTTCTCCCGATGTAACTAATTTATTGCTGTTAGCTAGAAACCAGAGCATTGGCGTTGCAGAGCTTTCTCTCTTCAAATGTTTATCACACTTGTGTGACCAGCAATGGAGTCATTATTACGGCTGTCATTTTTAGCTTCGTATTGATGTTCAGCTCCGCAGGACACAGTTGAGCAGACAGTTATTTATGCCCGTCACTTCACTCGTAAAATACATTACATAATTACAAGGGCTTTCATCTTACCCCGTGTTATTACGAGCGCTCCAATTTTACGTGTGCAGTCGCGGTGACAGTGGTGACAGTACCTGGTGACAGCAGCTGGTGACAGTGTTCACCAAACCTGATGTGCAGACATGTCTGTGTGCTCCAGCTCGGCATTTGTGCCTCACTCACTTTCTTTCCCCTTCCCTCTGTCTCTCTCTACATTATTTCGCTCGATTTTTTGTAGACAAACAATCACACACAAAAAGCGGCAAAAAATCGTGTGGCTGTTTGTGTGCACAAGGCACTTCGTCTCTTTAGAAATACAAACCATTTTATTCCATTTTAGCAAGTAATACACAGATTAGTAGGTTTGCTTGCTTTTTAATCTTCCCGGGTTATGTATCGGGGCCTAAGAGTGAATGCGCTCAGGTACCGGGCAGCTCACAGCGGGCAGAGCGTGGCTGAGGCTGCTGGTTTGAGCCAAGATCTTTATCTTGTCACCGTGAAATTCCAGACGGCCAAGGGATGATCCAAGCATAATCCTTTATTCAAATTTATTTCGACGCCTCAGATAAATTCAATTAAAACGTTTGATGACTATGAATCAGGCTTTTCTGGAGAATAAAATGCTGAAGCAATTAATTTTTCTTTCAATTTTACATTTCTTAAATCAATACCCTTTGCTTAAATCATGTTGGTTACTTGAGCTCTTCCCTACAAGCCCCCAGTTTAATTAGTTGGATTCTCATTAACCTATGCCCAACCTCTGTCTTATTTCATATTGACCTTAAAAGGCAAGCGTTAATTAATGCGTTATGAAAAAGCAATAAAGGTCCTAAATGAAGTATTTGGAAACAAATTCCCAAACCTGGCCGGCAGCTGGAGGTAGCAAAGGGAGAAGAGGAGGGCGCTGGGCTGAGCCGCGTGGTCTGGGGGTGAGGAGGGGGACTGCTTTGTCCCTTTGGCAGTGGGAGCAGCACGTTCAGTTGGTTTTGAGGGAGAACTGGCCAAAAAGCTGCGAGATTGTGGTGTGACATGCAGCCACTTGGAAGAACCAACACTTGCCATCTGTGCACCTGTATTAAGCTATTGAGGCCGCTCAGAGAGTCCCGTTGAGGTGGCTGTGTCTCCGCGTCTCCATCCCCAGCAGCGCCCAGCGACAATGGTCCTGGGGACACATCGTGTCTGCTGGCAATGTTTCCCTCTCCACGCACCCAGATACATCTCTTACAATTAAACAAGCACTAAATGTAATGGATTTTATACAAATCTCCCCTCGGGCTGGGAGACTGCTGAGGGTAAATACTGATGGTGCTCATCAATACACTGTAGTATTTGCCGGACCGGCGTGGGGATGCGTTGGAAGAAACCTCACTGCATTTCCACACCTGGGCCATCGTCCTTGTCCCGTGGGGATGGAACCCAGCGCCTGTGGGTGCCGGGAGGCCACAGGCGGGTGTAGGCTCATCCCTTTGGGCCGCTTGGTGCGCTGGGCGGCGTGCGGAGGGAAGCAGATTGCGGAGAAGTGCACGACCAGGCACCTTGGACTGCACATGAGCAGTGGAATTAGGTCAGTAATTATTTAAATCAATTTTACATCCTTTGCAGCAGGGCAGGCTGCAGTAGCCCTGCTCCTCTTACAAATGAATGTTAATTTGCTAGGAAAAAAGAGACATATTAATGATGTCAGCCTTCGTTGTGGAAGTAATTGAGGCAGCAGCTTAAAGAAATCCATGTTACATAGCTAGTAAGCACTATGTTTTTGTTCATATTCACCAATTCCAAGGTATTACGGATTCTTTTTTCCCCTCTCAGCAAACAATAGCAATTCTGGATAAGCTATTATTTTGAGCAGGTGAAAGATATTTTCATGCATTGCTTTAGTAAATGTTCAGGGTTCTTTCCAGTACTCCAACTGTATAGTTTGCTAAATGTCCTCTATTAACAGCCATGCAAATCTCCATTAAAGAACTTCTCTGCCAAGCAACTTGCTTTAGGGTATCTCTGCTTGTTCCTTTGCTTCTTGAGAATTGTTGTTCTGCTCTCAGGATGACGCACAGACACTCTGGTTCTTAATTGTTGTAATTAGTTGGAGTTCCGATCACCAGCCCATGATTTTTGGGTGGATTTCATTACGAATTGTATCCATTCATCCTCAGATAACGACAATCAGACATTGGCAACACCGCTCGGGGTTCTCTTGCCTCTGGTGCTTTGAGGGGACTGTTTTGGTTTTTAATGAAGGCCAGAGCTTGCGTGTTGCAAACCTGCAGCATTTGAACATTTCCGAGTGTATGAGCATCCTTCCCCCTCTGTTTTGCCAGCACGGCCGCTGGTGCTGGTTCTGCCCACTCTGCAGGAGCACAAATTCCTGCCAGTCGCTTCTTTTGGAGGTGTATTTGGGGATTGAGGTCTATATGGAAACACCTGTATCATGTGAAAGAGGAACATGCAGGCTGGGAAATTTAATGGGAGAAGGACCACACTCCAGTTAGACCTTGGCCCCCCTATCCCTCTTATTTATGCCTTCGAAAGGCCGAACGCTGCTCTTAGCGTGGAGCTGCTGCTGAAGCACTGGGCTCGTGTCTCTAGCTGGAAATTCACCCCAGCCTGCTGTGCAGAATGTGGGTCACCTACTTAGGTTTCAAAGCATCTTGCTTGCTGCACCTCGAAGTCTTGAATGCGAACGGTGCTTTTCTATGTTTGGGTTGGTTTTTTCTTTTCCTGCGTTTTTAAGAAACCTTAGAAAATGTTTCCCCGGATAATTCAGGCTGCCTCGTCTCACCACCTGTATATAGGAACTGGGGTAGACATATCAGGATGGCTATTCTGTATCAATCAAAGCTGTTAATTTCTTTAATGGTAACTTGAGATACAGCATCCTTTCGCCTCCACTACCCCAGAATCCGGGCAGAAGCTGTGGAGGTTATGTACCACAGGTCTGAGCCCACAGGGACAACAAGAGCCAGCAGAAGCAGCTTTGCCGCGGAAAGTAACTTCTCACCGAGAAATACACTTGTGGTTTTAGCACGAGTTTGGTGTCTTAATGACAGGATGCATCCTGCCCTGGCTGGGAGGGCTGGGCTCCCATTGCGGGCAGCGGGGCTCTGTGTGCAGATCAATAGCTGGAGGATGGAGAGGGATGTGGTACAGACAGCGGCGTCCCAGCCGTGTCCCTGCAGCCAAGGCCATCGCCAGCACAGCCCCCGAGCTTTCCTGGAGATTTATCTGGATACAAACGTGCGATTACTGTCGAATGATCAGTCCCAGTTGCTTTCGTTGACAATACGGAGAAGGGTTTCATTGTTCCCAAAGTTAAAATCAGAAGCAAACTGTTAAACGCCGTATTTATCTTCCCGCTGTGCAAAATGCTGGGTTTGATTCCTTTCTGAAAGGTCAGATTTACATAGTGAGCAGCAGCGGCAGCGAGGTGGGGGCATTGCTGGGCCATTTGCTCCTCACAAAGCCATTAGGACGGCAGATAACTGAGCAGATAACTGGGAGTCGGGTCCTGGAAACCTCCAAAGAGAAATTGTCTCAGGCGATCAAGATGAACGTGCGTGGATTCACGCCCTCCCCAGCCGAGCAGCTGATGCTGCCGCAGCTGGGTTGGAGCGCGGTGAGACGCAAACCCTCTTGGTGTCTGTTCACTCTTCTGCGCTGACCTGCAGCGAGCAGCATCTGTATGTGATTTCTTGTAAATCAGCTCTGTTGGCAGCCTGGAACCCTTTGAAATATTTTGTCTGCAATGGTTTCTTTCAAGGGTATAAATCACAGATGTTTCTCCCCAGTTTCTGTTGACCGGGAGTATCCCAACCTTCCTAACGGCCCAGTATGATGTCCCCATTCGCAGGCCATCTGCGGCTGGCAGCGCTGCCCATGGGGGCTTGGACAACTCTTCGCTTTCATCCTGAATTATGGAAGAGGTTCACAGGGAGGCAGGAAGCCCTCCTGGGTTTGCCGAGATGATCAAAAGCAAAGTGGAGGCACCTGTGTTCGCCACGCAAAGGCTGCGCCAAGTCCGTAATGCAGCAGCACTTCTGAGAAAGAAATGGCTGAGAGGTTACAGACCGCAGGGCAGCACGCCCAGGGCCTGCCTTAGCCTGGGTTTGTCTGGATGGTGACTTTACACTTGGTTTTAGGCTAATGAAATGAGTGAGTCTGAAGAAGGGCCACTGAGATGGCCCTGGAGCTGCTGTCCAAGGAGGAGCTGATGGTTTCAGGTTGTTTTAACCTGGAGAAGCTGCCTGAAGGTGCAGCTTGGACTGGAGCCCTCCGGAGTCCGTCCCAACCTGAGTTTCCCTAACTGTCATTGCTCTTTTCCCATGCAATTTGTGAAACGGTGTTTCAAAACTTCACTCTCAGCGTGGGAAATAGCCAGGCTGAGTGGCTTATTGGCCAGGGATGTGGTCACCTTTAGCTCACGGGGAGTCTCAAACTACTGTTCCTTTAATTAAAATGTTGAGGGACTAAGTATGCCTTCCAGGTAAGAAAAAGCTCTTGAAATTATCTTTAAGAAAGGATATCCTGCCTGGCAAAACACTGCAAATTACAAAACTAGAAGTACATACATGCCGAGTGTTCCCTTCCTTCCTTTCTCAATTTCCATTATTTATTTTCTCTTCCCTTAAGTACTTTTCTTTCAGTAATCATCAGCGAGGTTTCTGACCACAGAGTAAATGTTTCTGGACTATGTCAAGATGTATTTAACGGGTATGAGCCAGCGCTGTGAATGTAAATGCACGGTTTGGGCTGGAGCTGTTCTGAGCACAGATAGATGGGTGGCCCTTAGGAAGCGGTCACAGCAGAGCGATGTGAGAAGTCTGCCTCCGGAGTACAGTAATCACAGCTTAATGGAGAGATCTGGTGGCTCACTGGAGGCTGGGAAATGAAGAGGTGAGCCAGACTGTCAAGTAGTAACACATAACCTCATAGTCCAGTTATTTGGTGTGATTCCATGGTTAGTTGTCAGACCCAGATAGCGCAGCTAATTAGTGCAATCAAAACCATGGCAAGACTTGTTTGCTTTTCCATGTTCTCCTGCTCCTCCAGTCGCAGCTCCTTGCTCGGTTTCTCTCCTGTAATCTCCGTAGCACCGGGGCCAGAATTGCCCCGTCCTCTTGACTCATCGTCTCCCTTGCGTTGCCCACCAGTGCTGCCCCATCTCCACCGGCCGCTTTGCCCCCCGTGGGCTGGGGGGACGTCAGGGTGACCTACAGGTCATCGCTGCCATGAAAACCCACCAGCTCACCTTTCCGAGCCACAGGGTCTTCTGTGGCAGGCAGAAAATCACCCCCCTCTACTCCCCACCCTTCCTGCCTCATTTACACTGAGCCTGCCCAAGGGGAGAGTAGCTCAGAAGCAATATTTGAATTTAGAGGCCTCGTGTGGAATTAGGATGCGATGTGACTTCTCGGCTTCATGCATTACCATAAGGAAAGGGCACGGTCTTCCTCTAATGACATTTTATGTGCATAAAGCAATGTCAAAGGAGGTGTAGCACACCAGCAAGGTCAGCAGTGTGTTCGTGGTCTTGTTCGTAGTCCAGCGTTGGTGGGAATTTGGGGACAAGCTGCTCTCTTCCACCTCCCATGAATTCATGTGGGAAGGGGATTCTTGTAAAGAGGTGGGAGTTCTTGGTGGTGCAGAAATACCTGGTGGCAGCTTTGGGGAGGTTTTAAGGTAACACACACTCCAAAACCTACTGCAGGGTGGGGGTTTTGGGTTTTGTGTGGTTGTTGGAGTAATGTGATGTGTGGAGGAAGAGACCTGTGTTTGGGATGTGTGCTGGCAGACTTGCATCTGTGCTATTTCCACCTTCCACATACATCCCCACATAAGTCCTTGTGGTAAATAACTCTCCTTAGTAAAACTGCCGGGTCTTCTCATGCCAGCAAGTAAATGAATGAAACGCTGTTGTCTGCTCTTAAAGAAATGAGTCAAGACTTTGAAAGGTGACTTAATTTTGGGCACATGCCACTTGTTCAGCGATGGGATTTTTGGATTCCAGCCTGAGGTAACAAATATATCCCAAAGGATGTATCGGTCTGGGAAGGTGAATGTAGAAGGGAAAAGATTAAAAATAATTAAAATTTGTTGTGGTTTTTTTTTAATATGAATAGACTGGAAATAGTCACAGAGAGCTCAGCATAGGGTATGATCCCAGTCACCGAAATGAGTGTCTTTCCAGTGGTTCCAGTGGCAGAAAACTATGCGTGGTAACAGGATTTTGGGTCTGTGATTTATTTCTGCTCATACACACATCAGGGATTTTAATGAATTCTTGGGCACTAATTCAAGGGTAGGTTTAAAACCCTTTTCCTTTATTTGCCAGCCAACAACATCTGCTTCTATGGGGAATGCTCCTACTACTGCTCGACAGAGCACGCCCTGTGTGGAAAACCAGATCAGATCGAGGGGTCCCTGGCTGCTTTCCTACCTGACTTGTCTTTGGCTAAAAGGAAGACGTGGAGGAATCCCTGGCGACGTTCCTACCACAAGCGCAAGAAAGCAGAGTGAGTAGTGGTGGGTGGGCAAAGGGTTCAGCAGCTGCCAAGGGCGATAGGACAATAAAACAGTGCTGCAGGTCCTGCCTGACCTAGAGCATCGAGGCTTAGGAGAGCATCCGCATCTCTTCAGTGGGTCCAGCTCCTGGAAGGGACAGAGCACTTACACTTGCAAGGAGCTCCAGCTTGTGGTGCTGAACCCAAAAGGGCCTTCAATGGCATAGATCCCTCATGGGACAGATTCCCCAGTGGCTGTGACAGGCTGTAATGGGACCACAGGCTGCAACGAGACCTAAGTCCTACCAGAGAGAGAAAGACTCACGGCTATCAGCAGCCCTAAACAGGTCTCAGATGTTCTCATCGTATGAGCGATGGTGCAGCTGATCTCCTAAACCTTGAAGCTATTAGCCAAATAGCTTTCAACCTTGTGATTTTCTTCCTTTTCCATCCATCACAATCTTCATCCGTTGCCTGCATTACCGGAAGCAGCCTGAAGGCTTTGCTGCCTTCCACCCGACCCTGCCCTCAATGAATGGGATGCAACTGGATCTTTGAAAAATAACTGTGTTTTTTTTTTTTTTAATACTCAGTAAGCTTTGTATGTCACATAAAATATCAAAATATTGTCTTTTCCAGATGGGAAGTTGATCCAGATTACTGTGAAGAGGTTAAACAAACACCCCCGTATGACAGTGGGACCAGAATTCTGGATATAATGGATATGACAGTTTTTGATTTCCTAATGGGTATGTTTCATCTCTTTCAAACATTAAATGCAACATTTAATTAGAATAAGAACCACTTCTTTCTGCACCGCTCTGCACAGCTCAGCACTTTGCTAAAGCGAGGTTGAAGCTGCATTTACTGTGTGTGCCGCTCTGGATGATTATGAGAAGATGCAGATTTCCAGGGTTATGTATTCCCATCAGTGCCGATTAAAAGAACAAAGGCGCTCAGAAGCGCAGTGGTGATGAGCACAGGTCGGGCCAGTCTCCTTCACAACAGCTAAGGGTTTCACAGTTTGCTTAGTGAGTGCTTTACCATCGTAACGTGTGGCTGCTGCATACGCTGGCAAGGACTGTTCCTTACCGGCACGTTGTTTTCAGCCTGCGGTAGCATTCAGTGCTGCTTGCCCTGGAAACTGTCAGAGGGGGGAGAGGTATAGAAATTTCACAAAGGAAGCTATGGTAAAGAGGAAGAACTTCCTCATAGATGTGTAACCTGATCAGAATGAAATAATTATTAACAAGCAGGTATTAGCGACCTATTCCAAAGCTACTCAGTGTCTACACTGACTATGAAACCTGTTCCGCTGCAGCTAATACACCTATAAGGTGCCACCATACATACTCGGTCCTCAAACACATGCCAGCACGGCCATATCCTCTGCCATTGGCACCGCTGAGATTTCTGCAGGAGTCTGCAGCAGGAGAGGCCAAATCACAGCTCAGGAGCCATACGTGGCATCTATAAGTGGCTCAAGGTCCCCGCCATGTAGACAAAATTCATAGCTTGGCACAAGTATTGTGCACATTGACCTTAAAAAGCAGATGACAGGTCTGCCTGCCACGAGTGCCCAAAGAGAGCTGTTGAGCTGCATCTGATCCATATGTTAGAGCCATAATACCTTTTTGACTTTCCAGGCAGCCAGAAATTTGGGCAAAGTTCTTAATCGAGGAAAACCAGAATGTTTGGTCGCAGTTCAAAAAGTTAATAGAAAATTAGCAAAGTCGAATGGGTGGAAAAGCTACAAAGACCTTGAAAAGCTTCAGAGGCACAACAGTCCATCTTCCAGGAGCTTGGGGTTTCCACACTAGAGGTGATGGAGCCCAGCAGACCCGTTTGTTGAATCTCTGCCTTGCAGAGCCGTCGCGTTTGGGGAGCGCGGGGTTTCTTCTGTATCGTGGCTTTTGTGCTGTCCCGGCCTGCAGGCCCAGAGTCAGAATTCAGAGTCCGCAATTCAGAGTCAGAATGGTCTTTTTTCTCTTCATCCCCAAGGTAACATGGATCGACATCACTACGAGACCTTTGAGAAGTTTGGGAATGAAACGTTTATTATTCACTTGGATAATGGAAGAGGGTAAATACCTTTAATAATATTTTCTGGGGGGAAAAAAGAAAGAAAAAAGTCTTTACAACGGCCTTTTTTCGTGTTCTTGGTCTTTCCTTTAAATAGGTTTGGAAAATACTCCCACGACGAACTTTCCATATTGGTGCCTTTAAACCAGTGCTGCAGGTATGTTTCATCTTTGGGGTCATTTTCCGTGTTATGCAGTTGTTTCCCTGACAGGACTGAAATGTTGAAATGAATCTTTTACTGCATCCTATGGAGAGCAGGAGCTGTTATGGCCCTGCCCAGGGTGCCGGAGCCAGGCTGGCGCTGGGGCTTTGTTGAGAGCGGGACCTGCGTGGCTGTGAGCTGTTGTGAGAGAAGCTTCATTAAGAGAAGATGCACATTTCATGGAAGTGGCAGAATTTGTAGCTTGTTCGAGTGCTTCACAATGGCTTCCCATGGTGCCCACGAGCAGTGTTTCCGAGAGGATGGGTGATCTTGGGTTTGAGCCTTGCCGTACCCAGCCCAGCAGCACCAAGACTGCGCTGTGCTCCAAACCTCTCCCCTCTAAGGGCTCCCAGAGGTGACAATGCCAGCTGCTCCTTAGGGCTACGGCAGCGCCAGGTTCGCAGCATTTCAGCTCACATAATAAGGTTTCTATGCTGGTCTCGCCATGCTGACCGTAAGCCTTTTAGCCCTGTCAAAATCAATAGCGATTCAAATACTGATCTGTGTTTTTTCTCTCCTTTTCCTCTCAGAATAAGGAAGTCTACCTATCTGCGCTTACAGCTGTTAGCCAAGGAGGAGTACAAACTCAGCCTCTTGATGAAGGAATCTTTACTAAAGGACAAAATAGCTCCCATTCTGTACCAGCCTCACTTGGAGGCGATGGACAGGCGGCTGCGGATCGTCCTCAGGGCTGTTGGTGACTGCATAGAAAAGGATGGTTATGACAATGTGGTCGAAAATGACTTGAACACTGATGTTAACACTGTTACGACCGAGAGGTAGTGAAATCGCAAGACTACGTTCTTACCAGCCAAGTAAAGAAGACTCAAAGACAAAGGAATAAATAAGTCTTGCAAAAGACTGTGTTTGCCACTTTGTGAATTCAGTGAATTCAGAAACGAGATGTAATTGTTCCCAAAGTAGGTAAAGTATAGACTCTGCAAAGGATTAGTTCGTTAAGAAAAATAAGTCTAATGTGATGCTTTTCATTAGTTCCTAAAGAGAGATTATGAAAAGACTCAGAAAATGCTCAGATCATTGACAGACAACAGTCTGACAGCAAACCACCTCCTGTCCTTTTTGTATAGAAAGGAGGCCTTTACTTAATATTTTGTATTTATATATGGTATATCTATGAAACCCCAGACCTACCTACCTACCAAATTGCACTGAGAGGGTTGACATGGTTTTGTGACTCACACTTTATTTGTGGTGACGGTCCACTTACTATTCTGTGTTAACCCTTGAAGTGCTCTAATCCACTGTATCTTATTTCAATCGAATGCTTTTTTTCCCCCAGCTACTCAGCATTTAAAGGGTTGAGGCATTACGAACTTCTAAAGGCAAAAAATAATAATGATAATAATAATAATAATAATAAATACAGTGGTTACCGGAAGGGAATTTCACTAATTGTGCATTGACGGGAATACTTGAATGTTGGTTTTACAAAGTGATGTAAATGACGAGTTGTACTCTTTGTCCAGAAGGAGGTGGCAGCTCTTATCTTTTTAGACTATCATAGCTGAGCTGCTGCTTTTCAACTTTGCTTTTGATAGTTTTGTGTAAATATATACATATATGGGTAAGAAGCTGCTTTCGGCAGCTCTAGGCTTACTTTTGCAGCATTTTTGTGGAATTGTTTGCAACGTGGTACAAGTGCAATAAAGATATGGCAAAATGTGTAGCCATTGTGTCTAAATGGATTCATTTCTCACTGGAAATGCTGCTCAGAGCAAAGCTGTGCACACCAACCAGGCGTTTCGGAGGGAGTTGTTTCAATTGCCGTCCCCTTTCGTAGCATCAGCGAGCCCAGCTAAAGCAGGGAATTGGTGATCAATGTAAATTAAAACTCTGATAATGACCGTGGTGCTGAAAGTGGCCGATCTTCCCTAGGAAAGCGTTGTTTTGACTAGCGTTTCAGCATCCCTTCGTCTCGCAATTAGAGCATAGAAACGAGCTGTAGAGCAACGCCTCTAAAAGGTTATGGCTTGACATACTGCCCGGAGAATCTGTACATCGGTTCCTCTGGCTTGGGCAGCAAAAGCCTTCGCACAGCTCAGAAAGTCCCAGCCTAAATGATCCAGAAACACGGCGTTCTTAAGCAGGTAACTGAACGATGTCCAGCTGAGTTCCTGCGCTGTGCAGACTGCCAGCCCACAGCAAACACAAATGGAACCAGCGGCCGGGTTTGGCCTGGGAAAACGTGGGGTGGTACAGAAGGAGTGGATCCCTCATCGCTCCGTTAGGCGAGGAGAGGATTTATTAGGAGAATGTTCAACAAAGCTGTAATTCAAAGCTGTCATTTCTTTCATTTTAGGTCTTTTGTCTCAGGGATTTATAAACATATACTTTAAAAGCTTGTAGCCAGATAGAGTAAAATGTAGGCATTTCGACATATTAAAATTATGAATGAGAGAAGGTGTTGTTCCATAGTCCCATTCACTTCTTAGGCTGATGTATTATCACTTCATATACGTCTTTTTCTATTATACAGCCCATTTCCAATTCCCATGGCTCTCATACCCACCGCATTCAAAGGCAAGAGAACATCTCAGATAATACAGCTCTCCATGAATTTGGATGATTTCCGTGTTACCCCATGGCTTTTTTTTCACTTTCCAAGACCCACCTGTGGTGGATTCATATTAATTTTCTAGATATTTGGGAAGGGCAAAGAGCGATCGCCTTGTATTTGTTTTCTGTGCGGGCAGGGTGATTGGGCGGGATGGGAGGCTGGAGCCAGGGGGTGACCTTGTGGCTCTGGAGGGTAACAGGGCATTGAGAACGGCTCAGAACAGCTTGGTTTTGGGGTTTCACGGTGGGTTTGGCGTGCAGGGTCGTGCACTCGGGCACACGTGCGACAGCGCCTTAAAGCAGAGCAAGACGAAGGCTCCGAAAGGGCTGCCACCGCGCATCAGGGCAGTAATCCATGAACTAAGGAGGATTAGCATGATGCGGTGTAACATCTCCTCAGGAGCCCTACATACCTACCAGACAAAACGATTCGCTCTAAGAAGAGAAATAAACGTCAGAATCCAATTGGTTTGTCTCCAGATTTCGAAAATGGGTGTAGCAGCAGCATCTAGACAACAACGTACCAAGAGATGTACCAGTATATCAGGCATAACATGTTCAACACAATAAATATAAGATGCACAATAAATAACAGATAAAAATAGATAATATACTAAAAGCGCCTGATTGCAACTGTGTATGACAACCTAGAATAGTTTGCTGTATTCTCCTGAGTAATTCAGAGGAGCACCTGGTTTTGTTTTGCTGTTTTTCTGTTATTTAAGCATCAAAGGAAATTCACACAGATTCAAAAATAATGAAAAAGAAATAGGTCTCGTTGTTTGAATTGGGCATATTGGGTATCGGTGCCGTGACCGGGCAGAGCCCGTGACATCCGTACAAGCTACAAGCCTGAAGGAGTTTGCAATGCGAGCAACAGCAAGAAACGCGTAGGAGGAGGGAAGCTGGGATTTCAGCCTGACCGGGCCCTTGGGCGCTGACCCGAACACGAACCTGTCCGATGGGGGCGTTAAAGGGAGCGATGCCCAAGGGTGTCCTGGTTACTGCTGGTCGGTCTGTGCATCCACCTGTGAATCCAAGGGGACATCCTGCTCCCTTCATTGCAGCAACTGCACCGGCCCCTTAACACAGCCAAGCTGCACCTGGAGATGGTCCCTGTCCCTGTCCCTGTTCCTGTCCCTGTCTCGTCCTAACAGAGCAAACTCTCTGCTAGTTCTGAATGTATGACTGCAAAATTCATTTTCCAGAAACCATTCCAGTTATCGGCTGTTTCTATGGACTTCGTTCCAGCGGTTGTTCACTAAAATATTGGGTGCTCGATACGCAGAAATGAACATGCACAAAGAAAATTATTTTTAAACCGTAAATTGAGTGTTGGAGGAAAATGTCGCGTTGCCTGGGACAAGTTTTCCCACGGAATTTCAGGTTATTACCAGCTAGAAGCTGTTGGATTTCTTGAGAATATATTTTTTACACTAAAAGTGATTCCTAGGTAGCCTGCAGTGATAACTCAGCCTGTGACCGGATCAAACTGCATTATCCGCTTGCTTCTGCATTTGCACCGGTGAAGGACCAATCCTGTGCTTTTGGGGACCGTCTAGAAGAAGATGAAGAGCAATTCAATTTGGTGGGTCAAAGAGAAGTGAGGTCAGGCCAGCTCTGCCCATGGGCAAAAACGAAGCATAAGCAAAAAGGAGGTTATTGATTTGGCAGGACCGGTTGCTGCTCCTCTAGTGCAAGGTCAGAGCAGAGGTTTGTGTCTGGAGATGGTCGTGAGAGCTGCTGGAACACACGCTCTGCTCCTCCACCTTTTCAGAGCTGTTAAATGCTACCCACGGTTTGCCATATATGCACCTTCGGTGTAGCTGAGATGAAGAATTAAAGGGATTTTGAACAGGATGGGGGGAATGCCCACATTTGTGTTCAGTCTGCACTATGAAGACTTTTGTGCTGGGAGATCAGCTCCTCTCTTTCAAATGACCCCCATCCACAAGGACCTGTCCCCTGTCAGAAGCCGCCTGTGTTGCGCCCCGGATCTGGCCCAGATGCGGCGCCAGACCCAGCAGCTCGCAGGCGGAACTGGCAGCTTGAGCTGAAGCAGAACATCTCAGAATCGGAGGTGTCAGATCAGAGCACTCCGCGCTTCTATGACTGTGGGAATCTGGGTCACGTTGCGCCTCGGCCACAGCAATGAATGACATTAGGATCCCTCCATAAATTCCTCTGCCACTTCTTCTAGAAAGGTGCTCGCTGACAGACAGATGTACAAAACTACCTGCACGCTTTAGGTGACCCTGATGTAACTTCAAAATACATCCCAAGGTGAATTAGGATAGATCCTACCTGAAAGGCGATTTAAAGTCTCCTCGCTGCAGCTGCTGGAGCCGCTCCATCGCCAGCCACGTGTCCCCCTGGAGCCCGCTGCATTCTGTGGTCCCCGCACCTCCGAACTGCTCGCTGGAGCACCTGTGTGCCTGCAGAAGGGCCACAAATCAAGCCAGCACTACAATGCGTGTGCATCTTCTGAGTCTCCACGCACAGCTAAACCACAAACGAAAGTTAAAGCTGTCAGCAAAATGCAAGCAATGCAGCTGAGGAAGCCCAGGTGCAAGGGAAAAGCACAAACCCCAAATGACAAAGGCAAGTTGATGGTCAAATCCCTTTTTGCAGACACTGATACATAAGCCAGGAGCACCACTTCTTGCTCTGATCTCAGGCTGAGCTTTGGAAACGAGGGACAAATCCTCTTCTGATTTGAAGCGAAGCAGATCGGGCTACCCGAGATTGCAAGCAGCTCTGCTCCTGGCGTATCCTGCTCAGTCCGGCCCCGCTGCCGTGGGTGCAGCCTCCTAGAGCAGCACCAGCAGCCTTTGCCATTTCATAAATGCCGAAAACAAAAGGCTTTTCTGGTGAGTCCATTGGGTGACTTTCACATCGTTTTCCAGATCAAATCAGAACCCTTTCTGCTGGTTTTTAAACAACCCCTTCCTAATCAGTGAGAGGTCAGAGTTATAATCAGAAGTCAGTGAGAGTTATACAGAAGCAGAATTTAGGTCCATTATCTTCTTTCACGGTGCCGTTTACAGATGAATAGTCTCTCTGACTTTCCCATGGCTTCCTTATCTATAAGCTGAAGTAATTTATTATTATTGTTTATCTTTTCTCTATATTGCTAGCAATTTGCTTCGCTGCTTTGTGTTGGATTTCCATTTTTAATGGATGCTTTTTCATCCTGAATAAACTCTAAAATTCATTACTTATAAACTGAGGCGTCTGTAGCCGAGGGTTTGCATTGTAATCACAGCTTTATTTTAATGCTGGCAGTGGCCTTTAGACTCAGCTGTTTGCAGCGAGTCTCCTTACGTTGGTCACATCCACAGAACCCTCATTTTGCAGCACATCTGGTAGACTTCTATAGGAGCTCGTGCGATAATTCCCGTGAAATCATGTATTCCTCGAGTCCATTCGTAACAGCCTGACCAAGCGCTTCACCCTCATTGTTCACCTGAGGATTGTGTTTGAGGACAACTTCTGTGGTAGCTGCACCTGCACACGTAAGATCTTGCCCGTGTACGTGTAGGAAAGCCTTGCTGACCTTTTCTCCTTCCATTCCGTATAGGAAAACCCTTCTCTGCCAGGAGGGACTGGAGTGATGTCGGCACAACCAGCCCATTTGTCTGGTGCGAGAAAAAATAAATCCTTATTGATTTGGTACCTTCAGATCCTCCCAGCTTCAGTTGTTACCCTGATAGGTGCACTGAAACTGGTAGTTGGGACTTCAGTATTGCTCTAACACCAAAGCGTTTGGAAGTGCTTGTCCCGCCATGGTAGCTGTTACACCTTTTTTCTTCCATGTGTTGGCAACAGATGAAATCTGAAAACGCCATTAGAAACGGAGCTGCGTCCCTCTGGCTCCTCGCTGTCCTGGAGCCTCTTCACAGCCATTGAGAACAAGGTGAGCAACGGGAGCCTGTTGGCTGCCTTCAGGTTTGATACAAGAAGTGGAAAGAAGATCTTCCCTCTGAAGAAGCCAAGGTGAGGTTAGGAAACGTGTGTCGCGACTCGGCTGTTCGGATGGCAGCTCCAGTGGAAAACAGTTTTCATAGTGGGTTTTTTCACCTCTTCATTAGCAGTGGCAGAGCCATCTCAGCAGCTTTCCTGCTCACCACGAATGACCAGTATTTTCCTTTTAGACTTAATCTAGTGAAGTTAATGGAAACCTTCCCAGTTTCCTTGATGTGTGTTGTCCATGTTTATCACTGCTGCTCTGGACTTCGTTCCGCAGATGGAGCCAGGGTGGGGCACAATATATTTGGAAGCAGGGCTGGCAACCCTTTGCCTCCTGCAGCGCGGACCTGGGGAGGCTGGGTCATCTCCCTCCCTTGCGTTTCTCAAGCCAACTGTCCCAAAGCACCTTTTTCTCTCTCTCTCTTTCAGGGGGTCTTCTATGGGGAGCTGCAGTTTCTTCTTTCTCTGCGCCGTGTTCTAATTTATAGCATGAGATTTGTGATAATTGAGTTCGGAGCCGAATGCTGAGCCTTCTCCATATCCTCTGGCATTTTCCTGGGAACAAGATGGATTGCCCAGTATGCTTGAGGCAAAAAATAATGAATGAATAAATAAATACACGAATAACCGCATGGCTCATTTTGCTTGTCTCCTAGAGAGAGAGGAAGCTCATTCTTTAAGTATCAGGAATCTGCTCATTATGCAAAAATGGCAGAGCAGATGCACATATTCATAATAAGTATATTAAAAATCTCATTTTAGCTCCTGGAGGACAAGTGCAAGTGCAAAATTGGGTGCAATTATATTGATCTTTCCACCTATGATGTGCTCTCGTTTGAATACGTATTTGCTGGAGCTGGCTGTATCTAGAAGCATGGAGTTTCCTGTGATTGAAAAAAGCTGATTATTATGACAACCAGCCTATGCTACTTCATATCAGAGGCTGCATCCAAGGTCCCCTGGAGTCACTAAAAAGGCTCTTGTTGAGTTCAGCTGCCGTTGCATTCAGGCAAGGGCTGGTCTCTCGTTAGCCAGGGCAAAACGTGTGTTAATAGCAAGACAAAGGATCAGAGGACACGATACAAGTGGGGCTGTTCCTCATAACTATCATTTAATCAAAGTAAAATGATGAACTGATAATTGGCTGTCCTTGCAACGACTGCACAGAGCTAGAGCCGTGGGTAGGGGCCCTTTCATGCACAGAAATAAATCAGAAAATAGGCTGCTGTAGGCAAAGAGATTCATCTTTGGCATGAGCATGAACAATAGTGGAAATAAGTGTTGCTCATGAGACCATCGGTCTGTGCCTGACTGCCGTAATACGCTTGGTGCTTGTGAATGAAAGAAGCTGCTCTTCTCTACCCTTAAAGTAGCATTAAGTGATGTTGAAGTTCTACATGACCAGGTTTATTAAAAGGCTGTGATGGTGAAAACCTCACTCAGTCTAAGGCAACTGCTTCAACAGAGAATTTATATGCTTTCATGTCAGCAACAGATAAGATAGAGGGGGAGATATAAGACTGAACCCTAATGAGGACAGAGACATTGGGAAGGGAACTGCAGAATGGACCCACCCAGCCAAGGAAGAGGGGGAAAGACTTCCACTGGGAACTCAGCAGCAGGAGTGTCCTGGAATATATTCAAAATCCTTTTTCACCTAGCAGTTCAAGTGGGATTTGTGTTCGCCAGGAATCCCAATCCCTGCAATGGCAGGGAAAGCATAACCATTTTTTGGAACATCAAACAAAATGGATATGAAAAGTCGCACTATAGGGACTGAAAGTCGAATGAATAGTAAGGACGTTCGTCTTCAACAGAGGTAAAATCTACAAGAACAAGAAGAAAATTCTGAAAATCTCCATAAAGACATCCATTTCCTAAAATGTAGCCTTACTGAAAACAGTTGTTTTCCTGTTCTCTGGTCCGTCCCAGCCTGCTGGGCTGCGGTGCTGCAGGAGCGGTGCTGCAGGAGCGGTGCTGCTGCTGCTGCTGCTGCCGCTGCTGCCGGTGTCCACAGGCGCTTCCCAGCACCTCGCTGCTGACCGACACCTGTCACAGCCCCTCTGTCTCAACCGACGCAGTTGGCACTCCCAGAGTATCTATTTTATCTGAGGACTTTTTCCTCCTTTAGCTGATCCCGTTACTCCAATTCCACTGGTGGAAGCAAAGCCCAAGGAGTAGCCGTTCCACATCAGGACCACGGCGAAAGCAGTGGGGGGTCCCACAGCCCCTTCTGCAGCACCACGGGTTGTGACCTCCGAGAAAGCTCCGTCTCCCTCGCACAAACTCTTCTCTTACACACAACTATTTGGCCAAAGGAACGGAGCTGCTGCCGACCTGCTTGGTAACAATATCAGCTGAAAAACCACTTTTCAAGCTTTGGTGAGCCAAGATTAATAGCAAAGAGTTTGGCACTGCAGGTTCCCGCTTGGCTCCGTTTTTTCAGTCACATATTACATGTAATGTGAAACCAGCACTTTTTCCATATTTCTTTTGCAGTACTAACAATAATTCTCCAACTTTTTCCCTCTCACTCTCAAGCAAACAAGTTAATAACTACATTTGCAGTTCCATTATCCCTAAAATAAGTGCAACTAATTAATTTGAGAGCTGGGATCTTGAATTTTACAACAAGTGTAGAGTTAAATGATAAGAGCAGACAAAACAAAATGTAGCATTGTAAATGGTGCAAAATTCAGCATCCATGTCTCTAATTTTATTCTGAAATGGCTGTTGAAACCAGGATGGTGGGTACCAGTGAGGCAGTAGAGCAAGAATGCTAGTTAACAATGTGAAGAATCCCTGTTATTCTGGGATTATCATCAACAATCCAAAAATACCATAAGACAATATTAGTTGTGATTGTTAGCAGAGCAACCTATGTGGAATAAGATGAAAAAACACAGTGCTTCTGGGACTATTTTTATTTCTATAAGGAAGGCTTCTGCAAGTGCTTCCATTCTCCCCGACACACAAGTGGAAAGGTTGTCTGCTTTCCAAGGTTTAATGAGCAACACTTTTGGATACTGTTCTGGACTCAGAGGCACTTTAATGAATACGGTGCCAGTGGAAAGTCGCCGTCATCCAAACTGAAAGAAAATACGGCTTAAATAACAGAAAATGTAACGTACAAGACTGCGACTGAGGAACACAAAAGCCGAGCCTTGTCACAGGGCTGTGAGGCCGACACAGAATGGCACCTTCAAGGTCTTTAATTGGGTCTAGTTCTGCCCTATAAAGGGTCTAACAATGTGGGTCAAGCACCGTGTTTGGGTCCTGTTTGGTCTGCTGGGGCAGACCCTTCTGCAACCTATTCTTGATTTCCTTACTCAGGCGGAAACAAAGGCAACACCACAAATAGAGATCATGACATTCAGCTGTACAAAAAGCAAGGTGGACTAAGAATTATACCTCCCAGATGAAGACAAAAGACATTTTCCAAAATAACTACATATTGTACATTTATCCCTAATTAGGGCAGGATGTTGCCGTACAGGAACAGGAAGGTAAGAAGACCAAGACAGGGAGAGGGTTTTTTATAGCTGGTTTTTTTTTTAAAGATCGTTAAATTTGCCACCAGAAATATGCTGAAAAAGACAAGTTTGTGGGCAGAAGCACCGCAGGATGAGGAAGAAATGCCACAGGAAGGAAGACGAGTAATTCTAAGAGTAAACAGCTACTTTTAGAAAATACCATCTGGCCTGAATATGATTTTGCCATGTACTGTGACTCCAAAGGCTTTTTCCACTGAATTCCCAGCTCTGGCTTTGTTAAAAGCTGAAAACTCAGATGAAGTCCCATCTCATGATCAACGTGTACCTGCATCTGCAGCCAAAAGTTACTGGGTGGGAGAACCTCCAGTTGCAGAATTCACCTCCATTCCTCCTGCGTTCTCACGGTGTCACCGCACTTCTCCACCTCAATTTGTCCATCTATGGGAGCTCGCAGGATCCGTCTGCCTTGGAAATGCGTGGGTTAACCTGTTCTCACTTGCTAATGCATGTGGAAGATAAAGCAGCACCTAAACACCGGGAGTCATCATCACAGTAATGCTAAAAATGTGATGTTGCTCAGAATCATAGTTGGCAGGACATGGACAAGAGGAATAGAGGAGATCGCATCTGTCTTTTGCATGGAAAAGAGCTTGGGATGTCTAAAATGTACAGAGAAATTAACTGTTTTAAGTAATGGAAGAAAAAAATTGTGCTAATAAGCAGCTTTGCAAGCCATTTGTACTCAATCTGCTAATCATCCACAAACACTGGAGGCGGGAAATTGTCTTCTGAAATTTGTTGTTTCCTCAGCGCTTTCTGTGATATCAGTGGGAAACCAGAAATTGAGAGGGAAGACAATTAATAGATACAAACATCCGTCAGGATGGCAAACAGGCCGAATGGAATTGATCTTTTGGGGGAACGAGATGGGCTTTCATTGCTGAGTCCTCGGCAACTCCCGAAGGATGAAGAACCGGGCAATGAAGGGGGAAAAAAAGCCAGATCCCATTGAGGATTACAAGGGAACAAGCTTAGGCAGAGACTGTCCCCAAATGCTAAGGGGTGAGGCTTTTTTCCTTACTTTTCCACCAGAGACACTTCTCTTTGGCTAACGAAACTGTGCTGGGGACAAAACCAAGCAGGAACACCCCACACAAGGAGCTGTCTTGGGCACAACCGCCGATGGCTCCCTGTCTCCTTCCAGATGCAACACAGGGGACCAGCACTGTCCCATCCGCCTGGCCAAAGGAGCCCCAGTTGCTAAAGCCTCTCGTCACCCACCTGAGCCAGCAGCAAAGAGGAAGGATAAAAGCGCTCAAGACGGGTACGTCAAGTCGAAAGTTAATTAACTGGGTTAATTCTGAGTTAGTGCAGTATTTAACAGCACTCTTTGTGCATGATCGTTGCGGGGGAAAAAATGCATCTGTCAGAAAATGAAAAGGAAGATGAAAATGCTGATTTTGCGTAGAACATAAAGAAAGAGGCGCATGTGCACAGCATTTGGGTGAGAACCGACCTTGTGCGGAGGTTCCTGGGCGCAGCGTAGCACATCTGGGGGTATGGGGCTTGGCTTACTCTGGTTTCACTGTGCTGTTTCCAGTGCTTTCTGTGAATTTTCCACCTGGTTCATCCAGCCAAACACAAAATGACGTTTTCTTCTTCATTTCTCTGTGTAGTCTCAGCCAGCCCTGCCCTGGAGCTCAGCCGGTGAGCGGTACTTTCACCCCCAATTGGCTCTCCGACTTCTCAAGGATCTCTAGTGCAAAAACGCCCTCCTTATGTTGAAGTACTGGAAATCGCAACACAATCTTGCATTAAGTGAACGAGTTGAGCGTGCAGAGTTTTCCAACCCCGTCTGGAAACACTCTTTGTACTGGTGCTGCTTTGGTGAGCTGGTGGCCACCGATTTGGACGTTCAAACTCAGATGTCCATGGAGATTCTCCAGTTGCCTCCTGTCAGCCACCCACTCTCACCTCTTCCTGCAGAACTGGAATATGAGCACAGAGCATCCACACCGCTGCCCAGATGTGGACAGCACGTGTAGCACACACACACACTCGTGTTATGCACACACTGCTTATCCCCTCCTCCGATTTCCCGCACAGTGGCAGTGAAGAACCACAACCTGCCCTCGAACACCGGAGTGCAGAAGAAATTATGTATTTCAGCATGGGTAGAAAGAGGGAGGGAAACTTCAGGGAGTCGGATTGCTCTCAATTAGCAGTTGTCTCCAGCAGCTTGTCTGATTAATGACTGCACCGCTCACTGTGCCTATATAATAGGTGCAGGGAAGGTGCTTTAAAAGTGCTTTGCTCCTAATTACTGTGGAGACTGAAACAGTGGGTATCTCTTGTTAGAGTAAACATCTCCGTCCTTCCCCCAGCTCAGATCGATGCCACGCGGGGCCTGGGCAAGCGAAGCACGGGCAGGTGGGAGCGTGGCAGGTGCCGGCCCGCTGGTGCCAGCAGGAGCCTGGACACGATGGACTGCAGGAGAGTTACCTATTGCCATCAGCACGGAGCATCCTCACATCAGGGGGCTCCACGTCCTGCACCAGAGTCTTTCTGCCTTCATAGACCAGGATCCAGCTGGTTTTGGAGCTGATCCTCAAGGTACAATGGCACCGATCTGTCATGCCAAGCACGAGCCTTCCGAGAGCCAGAGAGCTGCTACATGTTGGTGCAATACATTAGTCCTTACAACGCCACACGTCAGATCCAGCTTGTGCCTGAACTGTTGTCCCTTTCCCTATTCTGCCACAGGCAGTGACCTCAGACAACACAATTCAGTGTGTCTTCGCGACAGAGCTAAATCAAGATGCACACACTTGTACCTTGGGGTGAACAGCTGTGTTGTACAACCAGACCTGAACTGCTCTGACTTGACATCTGCCCCAGCTTTTCAACAGCTTGTCCACTCAGGTCCTGCCTTACAGTGACCTGTGATGCTATAACTCTTTCCCAGTGAGTTATAGGAAATCATTGTCTCTGCTTCCAAGGATGCACGTTGGAAGATCATTTAAAACTTGGAAAACGTCAGCCTGCATCCTCGCTCAATGGGAGGAAAGCGAGCAGCACGAGTTAATCTCTCTCAGCCTGCAGGAATCCGCAAGCCCAAGCTGAGCACACCACCACTGCTGAGCAAAGCGAGGCCTTATTGTTGGGGGCACCTTTTTGTTTGTTCTCCTGAGAATATCGTCTTATACTCAGTGGACAATTTGTTCCCTGCAAAGTCTAGCTTAGCGTCTACAGAGCTCTGCCTCCTACTGATGTATCAACGGGTCTTTGGGGTTCGTTTAGGTATTAGGACACTCCGGTGCAACTTTCAGAACTGGTTTTAGCAATGTGGGTCTCTGGCATGTAAGTGAGAGATGGGAACGATGTCCTCTCCATCAAGCAGCTCCTTTGCTTTGGACATAAAGATGCGGATAAAAACACTCAGCAGCCAAGAATTTGGAGATGGTTTCAGAAAAGCCACTCTACCAGCACCAAACCCACGGCTGTGCTATGAACAGGAATGCAACATTTCCCAATCACAGCTGAATTACACGTAAATCACAGTCAATTCATGGCTATCTGGGTGACCCTATTCTAAACCTTGCTTCCCTCTCCTTCTTCTCAGCAAGTTCACTTAATTGTGCATTCACTGCAGAGTAAAGAAAGGTTTTAAAGTACACTTACCTTGTAAAAATACAAAATCTTCTTCAGAAATGAGCACTGGTGCATTATGAATGAAGGCATGCAACGCGCAAAGTCCCTGCTTATACATTTTTAAACGTAGCCTTTCACTTCTGATAATGCTTTAAAAAACCCACTGGATGGGAGCTTACAGTCTATTGCAAACAAACCCAGCCGTATTCTCTGCCACCACGTTCCCCGATCTGAAGAAGCCCCAGTTGCTGCAGTCGCGCTGTCCCCTTGCAGCCTGGAAATGGCAGCAGAGGAAGAACTCATTGTAAATATCGATTATACACTGAGAAGAAAATGTAAAGATTAAAAAAGAAAACAAAATGAAATCACAAAAATTCATACAGAGGAATTACAGAGCTCCTGTTTTGATGCTGTGTTTGGCAGGATGGTTGCTGGTGTGGAAGTGCCCAGTCCCACTAGGGACATCCACACGGCTCGTCCAGCTCCCACACCTGCACACAGACCCAGATTCGATGTCTCCATCCCCTCAAATGTTAAACGTCCTTACAAACGTGTCAGGGCTCTTCTTGGCAACCATTGTTATTTTCTTCTGCAGGGTAAGAGACCCACAAAGCTTGGGATAAGAAGCCACTAAATTCAAGTTACATAAACCAGGCAGGGAGAAGAAAATCCCCGGCTTATCCTTTCCTCTCTCACCCTGTCTGTATCAATCTTTCTTCAGAGACCACTCTTCAGAGTGGTTTAGGTAGAAACTTCATATGCAAAATAAATAGCTCAAGGTACAATCCAGTACAGCGCACCAGGTTTTAGGACATACGCATATAGCATCCTGCATCTGGCTCTCATCCCAGCACTGAAGGGAACTACCAGCAGCGCGGTGTTCCAGTGCCCAGCCATTGGCAATATGCCCTCCTGTAAGTGGAATTTAAAAAATCTCTGCCCAGAAAAAGAGGGAGGGACCCCAATCGATGCAAACTGGAGTCTTGCCTCGAATGTTTTGGCAGATTGCACCATCTAGAGGGCGGCAGCAGCATCAGCCGGCTCCGCTCCGGCGGCACCAGCGCTGCACGGATCCTTCTCCTGCCCGCTATTCAGAAAGCGTTTCTGTATCCCCGGCTCCAGCCTCCAGCTCTGCCGGACCCTGCGCGCTCCAAAAGCTTTGCCCAGCTCTGTGTGAACCGCCGGGGAGTTGCAGAAAGGCAAGGACCCGTGTGAACCACAGCGGATGAGATGCTTCAGAGCCATGAACCTAACTCTTCATTACATCAGGCTCTTCCTTCGACTCTTTGTTACTATGGTCAAACTGTGATCAGTAAGAAATCTTTATACAATATCATGTATATGGGCCTCTTACATTCCTTCAACATCTGTAAGACTCAGATTGTTCAAACATCTTTACACTGTCCTAAGGAAAATTAGGGACATGCCTTGAAATCTGTGAATGGTTGCTCTCCTTTACTTCCAAATAAAGATTAAGTTCTAAATTGCCTAAATCAGATATGAATGCGGTGGGGTTGGAGCCAGGCGACAAGCAACCAAAAATAACCTTGGGAAACAATCTTCTAAACTCCGAGTTTTAATCAAGAACATGTCCATCCCCACTCGTATTCCAGGGGAACGAATCCACGTCTCTGGCTGGCTGCTTCATGCTGTTCAGCCCCGTACCAAACAAACAAACATAAAGAAGTTCTCCCCACAAAAGCTAGCAAGAGCCTTATAGAACCTATAGAGCCTTAACCACAAAAAAGCCTGATATGAATTCTGCGTGCTCCAAGTTTAGAGTTATTTGGATCCAAAATTTCTGTTGAGTCGTATTTCAAAATGCAAATCAGACTTCATGACTCTGGCGGCCCTGCCGTGGTCTTCACATCCTAGTGTCTGATCTTTACTCGTTAAATGAAACAGAGAGAAGTGTTCTCTGCCCAAGCTCCCTTCCTGCAGAACGGCTCACAAGCACCTTGTTGGCCTGTGCAACTCCCATGCTCCAGCGTTCTCAGCTGCTGGTGTACAACGATGGGCTGCCAGCAGACATCTCTGTAGTATGTGCCAGAATAGAATTATCTGCTTATTTTAAGTGCTAATTTGGCCGCTTCGCATCCCACTTCCTAGAAATCCTAATTCTACTCCAATGTCCTTTGTCAACACCAAAGCATCTCTCCACATCTGAGTGATTTTGAAGACTGTTCCTGTTTACAGAGTAAAATGCCTTTAGCAGCCCAGAGCCTGATGTCAGGTAAGAGGCTCCTTTGAGTCTTTCCCAAGAATGCTGAATAAGTAACACCAAGAGCAACCGAGCCAGGCTGAGCCAGCCAAGCGCTGTGCTCATCCTCCTGCTCTCAGACACGGCGCTGGAAAAGGAGCTTGCAGACGCTTCCACTGCAGATCCCTGCTGCTCGTTTTGGGATGTGCATGGTGGTGTTTGGTTGGGCTAAAACTAGAGACATGAAGCTAGACCAGGACTGCCTTGTGTCATTGCTTCCTTTCAGATCCATGCTGTGTGTTAGGCAGTGGCAGCACGTGTCATGGAGGGACAGCACATTGTTAATTAGTCTCAGAGCACTTAAAATTCTTTTTTATGACTATGCCTATCTTTTTTTTCCAGATTGACTTGTATTGAAGGGAGGAAAGAAAGGAGATGGGGTGCTGAGGGGGGCAAACAACAATTTGCCAAGACTTCCAGGCAGCTATAAAGAAGGAACAGTTGAAACCATCCCTGCGTCCCACCTCTGCCCACTGGTCACCCTTTATGGACCAGCCTACAAATAGTAGCACAGAACTTCCGACGTGAGACTATCATTAACAACAGGATCTGCAATTAAATGTAGATGCATTCCTTGTTGTTTCCTGGGTTGTGTCGCTACCTTTGTCACCACCCACACAGCTCCTCCTCTGCTCCCGCTCACCCCAAGCAGCTGCTGCCATGTGGGTTGATCCAAACCCTTTGCTTGTGCTTCTGTTTTCCATGTACAATGTCAGGCTAGCTGGGCGCTCCTGTAGTTGTGGCTGCAGACTGTTGTGTGGGCAGTGAATGGGGCACAAACCTATTCCTGTTACCTATGAAGCTTCATGCTCCAAAATAGCTCATTTATTACTGTTTTCATCATACAACTGGGTTGCAACTCTGAGGAGAGATGTGCTGTGTTCATTCTGGGGACAATTCACCAGTATTAGAGCAGACAAGCACACAAACAGTGGGATTTAGGAATATCTTTTGCATGGTAAAACTGCTGGCTTTGTTTTCCTGCAATTTCTGAGACCCTATTTGTGAGCTTTTGAGGACACAGCCAAATACAGAGTCCCCGAAGCCTTGAAGCTTCATAAATTGCTGTTTGCCTAGAAATTCACACCAGCAGTTAAATAGATATAAGTCATCCTCTATTATTTCCCCACAAGTGTTCTCTCCAGAGCTCAATAATTAGGACCAACCTTCTGAAGTCCTGAGAATTATTTATAGGCATTGATGAACAACATGGAAAATCAGGCAGACAGTAAAGAAAAGCAAACTCCTCTCACAAATACTCATTAGTTGAGGTATGGCTGTAAATACCCACCCCTTTGCTCACACAGCTCATCTAACCTGCCGCTGCAAAAATACGTTAGTCTCAAATAAGGACATTTTCAGCTCCTTATCAAGATACATGGTTTATTGAGAACTTATATACATATAGATACCTGAAAGCACCCTGCACCAGCTGAATAGGAAGAAGCTGAGCTTCCATTAGAATACTCCAGTTTCTTAAAGGTTTAAGTTGTTAAACTCAGCCATCTAAAGGAAGGCAACTGCGTGCTGAGCATAAGGAAACTCAAAAACTTGTAGCACTACAATTTGGCTTCAGATACTTTCATACCCCAGAGACATTTCAAACTGATTAAACTGGGATGTTGGTGAAGAAAAGTAACCTGAGGTTCCAAATCAATGGGAGGAAGCAGAAACAGAGATAGCTTGCATTTATATATACGCTCTTTTTATCACACTTACCTAGGTTAAACATGAAATACGACTTCACAACCAGACACACAGTAGAGCTCCAGCCTTCCTAGAGAGTGCAGCAACAAGAACTAGCGCTACACTACAAATGTGTTCACCTGAGCCTACTAATGGTGAGGATGCACTTCAGGTGGCAGAGATCAAAGCTGCTTTCTCTTTAAACTCTGCTGTGTGCACTGCAAAGCCTCTCCTAAGATGAAAAGGATGGAAAAGCAAGAAGGGAGTTTACACCTCTTTAAGGAGCCATCAGCAGAGACCTCCAAATGCACCGTGTGCTGCTGGTTCTCTGCTGAGTGCTTCTTTCATGTGATAGATCGCCACGTACTTGAAGGATGATAAATTGTGAACTGTGAATGATTATTCTAATCCAGAGGAAGAGAAGGAGGCTTATGTCTGGCATTGAGGAAAACGTAATCACATGTCCCCAGCGTATTAACCACCAAGTGTTTACTCTGGAATGAAGTCGAGTAGTTTAACCGGTATTATCAAAACATGAAAAAAACATGACACTTTTTTCAGAATGAAGAAAAGCCTTGACAGTTGAACTTGCGTACTGGGGAACACATATCAAGCCAGATTTATGAGTTAGGAGGAGTGGGTTATGAGAAAAAGAAATCTTACTGCTCATGGACAATTATTATTATCATTTGGTAAATATCTTACAAAGTGTGATCCCATTTTAAAGATGGGGATTGTGGAAACCTGGAATATTCTAGGAAGTTTGCGCAGACACAAATTTCACCTTCTGGAGAAATGGGAAAGGATCGTGTCTGAAGGGAAAGCAGTAGATGGAGACCTGGAGAGAGGCAATCCCGTTATGATGGATGAGCATGGGGTCCCTGCCCACCATCCCCTTCTTCAGGAACAGCACTCACTTGGGGCCCCGTTTCCAGCTACGTTTGTCCTGCCAGTTTGATCCGCATTGTTTCGAGATGCTTCACACAGCTCCCAGAAAACTTCTGCGTGGGTGAGGGTTATGAGTAAGTGAACTGGAATGAATTATTGCTTTCAAATGAAAATAAAATCAGCAAAACATAGCATAACTCCCTATCCTTTCTGTTCTCCCGGGGTGCAGGATTTCTAATACTGAAGATGCGAACGGGACACAGAAAGAGGCAGTAAATAACCATCAACCGCTCAGCCTGTCTGTGCCCTACAGATATGGGTCCTGGCTCAGTGCACAGCGCTAAACCCCACAGGCTTGTCCAAGGGAGGAATCAGGAGTCAGGGGACTCTCAGTTCAAATGGCCCCTTGATTCAGACCTGAGTCAAAGGGTCCCTGGAGGGTCACAGCTTCTCACAGGGACCACCTCCTGTGGCTGGGGACAGAGGTGACATAGACAGGCTGCACATGTGCTCCAGCAGCTCAGAGTCTCCTCACCCATCAAGAAGCCAGTGACCTGCATCGCCATGGGGAGGTTACCTCTGACTACACCGCTCAGTCAGCTTGGGCAAAGCTTGAACCTTGTCTTTGCTTGCCTAGTATTTCCCCATTCTGCAATATCAGATACTAAAATTCCTTGATTCCTCCACTCTGAGCTGTGTGCAATGCAAATGGGAGAGCCGGGTTTGAATTCGCTGTGTTGTGGGTCTATCAAGTGCTTGTGTGACCCCCCAAAAGTCCCTTAAACAAAGGTGCACGTGGCAGAGAGCAGACAAAGCACCACTGTTCAGGTCTTCTGCCTCCCCCGTACCTACCGAACTAACAATTGCAATCTGTGAATGGGTAAAATGAGGCTGCTCTGTCATTTAGATTTGCGGCAGTAGGAGATCCACGTTGCCGATGGGATATTTGATAAGCGTCTCCAAGGCCTGTTGGTGCCACAGCAGTAGACCTTAGCTCGGATGGGAATGAGCGTCCTTGCTTCAGCATGGCTCCTTCACGCCTGGCTGGCTCTTCTCTCTTCTCTTCTGGAATAATTATGATGGCTGAATATAAATGTGTGGGACAACTTGTGCCAGCTTCCACAATTTAACAGCACATGGACATTTGTGTGAAAGTGTGAGCCAGGATGTTTGTGTTCATTCTCCCAATTCTCTTGACAAAACCGCTTTATAAAAAATCAGGCCTTAATTGTGTGATTCCACTTAATGCAGAGGGAGTTAATTAACATCTGGAACAAGTTTCCTGGCCCAAGCTATTAGCTGTGTCTGGTGCAGAATTCAAACAATGTATGAAGTGAGGCCTATAGCCAAATGATTTTGCACATAGCTGAAATGGGAAATGACCAAAGATGGATGAGGTATGGCAGCTGCACAAGGATAACGTTGGTTTTTGGTAAACAAGTGCGTGATGAGTCAAGGCATCATCGTTGTGCTGGTCCTGGAGGTGCACTATGTGGAAACGAATAGGCATCACCTCTCAATGTATCCCCTCTTCAAACCCTCCAGCTCTTCCTACTTGTCTCCAAAAGCCTCATGGATCAGTGATTCCAGAGATTTTCACAGGAAGAATCCCACCAACATAAAGGTGAGGTGTCCTGTTCAACCCTGCACGTCCCTGCTGTGTTCCAGCCCAACTATCTGCGAGGTGTCCTGTTCAACCCTGCACGTCCCTGCTGTGTTCCAGCCCATCTATCTGCGAGGTGTCCTGTGCAACCCTGCACGTCCCTGCTGTGTTCTAGCCCATCTATCTGTGAGGTGTCCTGTTGAACCCTGCACGTCCCTGCTGTGTTCCAGCCCATCTATCTGCGAGGTGTCCTGTGCAACCCTGCACGTCCCTGCTGTGTTCTAGCCCATCTATCTGTGAGGTGTCCTGTTCAACCCTGCACGTCCCTGCTGTGTTCTAACCCAACTATCTGCGAGGTGTCCTGTTCAACCCTGCACGTCCCTGCTGTGTTCCAGCCCATCTATCTGCGAGGTGTCCTGTTCAACCCTGCACGTCCCTGCTGTGTTCCAGCCCATCTATCTGCGAGGTGTCCTGTGCAACCCTGCACGTCCCTGCTGTGTTCCAGCCCATCTATCTGCAAAGTCAAAGAGAAGGATTTAATTTTGTGCCACTGAGAAGGAGAAGAATCCAATACCAAATCACAGCCTGGCAAGGAGGCAGCCTCACGTATCAGTGTCAAACAGAGAAATGGAGATGTGGCCCTTTAACGGGCAGCATCCATCCTGCAGAAAGGTGCTGGGCAAACCAGGGACACAATCTACAATTTTGAAAAACCTGTAGGTGAAACCAAACCATTCGTCCCGCTTAAACTTCGTTGTTGTTGTTTTCTGGGGTCTTGTTTTGTTGGGGTTCTGGTTTTTAATTTTTTGTCAAGCTTTTAAATTCTCTTTCCTTCATTTTTGGTTTTAAGTATAAAATAGGTTAAAAAAAACAGGAAGTAGTTTACTGGTGGTATAGACTACGGCTGCGTGATCCAAAGCCTGCTAAGGCCATCACTTGTTTCCAGTGTTTTAAACCAAAAGAGGGTAGATTTAGATTGAGTATAAGGAATAAATTCTTTATGGTGGGGGTGGTGAGATGCTGGAACAGGTTGCCCTGGGTTTGTGGATGCCCCATCACTGAAGGAGCTCAAGGCCAGGTTGAACCGGGCTTTGAGCAACCTGGTCTAGCGGAAGGTGCCCCTGCCTGAAGAGAGGTGGAATAACTCATCTTTCAAAGGCCCCCAGCAACCCAAACCATTCTGTGACTCCATAATAAATGTGAAAGGTTTGGGAAGGAGTCCTAAACTGCCACCACCTCTGGGTCCCAAGTCAGTGGGAGGGCAGGAGAAGCCGTGCTGCTGGGAAACACCAGTATACACCAGTGGGAGGACTGGGGTGTCGGTGTGCAGTCCTACACCGAGCAATGCGCTGTCTGCTGAGGACCTGTCATTAGCAATTCAGCCCTGTTTAGATTTATGGCCAGCCTGAATTTCATGTACAGATTCCATAATCTGTGTCGTAATTACAAAAATTGCAAATCACTTTTTAATATCGATGTTAAAAAAAAAAAATAGGCAAATCTTTCACGGCATTTTTGTGGTTTACAACTTTGTGTTCTGAAAATATACAACGTAAGAAAACACTAGCCTGGCAAAATTGTACTTTTATGATAATGACAGGGATGAGTTATAGTTTCTCTACTTAAACTATAACGGCTGCACAGATGCTAGGAAAAAGCTATTGTACAACATGTTTTGCCACTATAAGCATGGCACCTGCTGGCTCCACCATGCTACATACAAGAGCATGCCGTCATTTCTTCATTATTATTATTATTTTCAAGGATTATAATTGGACCATAAACATTCCCTTGGAGATAAAACATCAGGATGCAGGCTTCAAAAAATACCTTGAGAAATACTCAGCCAGTATTGCATATCTGGATTTCAGAAGTAAGCTCATGAGAGATAATATATCATTTGTTTCGGATCTCGTAGGACTCAGAAATGGTCTGCGTCCTTCTTACGGTCTATATGAATATGTAGCAGGTGAATTTAGTGATATTTACAGAGGCAGAAAGTAAATCCTGCACTGCTGGCTACCGTGAAATAACGTCTATCCAGAGGCCGAGTGCCACACAAACGGCAATGGCCGGGGTTTCTGATGTGTCCTGCCAGCTGTCCCACACCCACCCGTGCTCCCACTCACTCCTGGGGTGCTGCTCGAGGCCACCAGCGCTGGTTCTTGTGACCCAGCTCCCTTTGCTGAGTTCAACCTCGCAAACCAGCTGCCGAGATGGACATTTAATGGGGAATACAGTGGCCACGAGCTCTTGCACAGACACTACATTTAGCCACGTTATAAATATGCTAGACATGGGCAAGCTGATTACGCTCACCACAGCAAGGAAATATAGGAATTGAGGTAAATAAAGTTACTAAATGTATGGCACTACAATCATTTGTTCTAATTCTCGTTACAGAGAACTTCACCTATTATATACCATCAGTAAATATGGGAGGATTCTGGTCAAAGTGTATTGTCTGTCTTGCCTGGCAAGGCAATTTTCACAAAAAGAGCGTGAAGAACCAAGAAAAGGTCACTAACAGGTCACGTAAAATCAGAGTCAGCTAACCCAGTTCTGCTTCATAAAAATGTTGGAAATCAGAAGCAGGACTGCTCGAATTACAGGAATTTCAGTGGGGTGAAACACCTCCAAAGAGAAGAACCACTGTTAAAAATCCACATGGATGTTTACTTGTGTCTGAAGGGTCGTGGTTTTCAGCGAGGGAAGATCTTCCCAAGTCCATCACCCAGCTGCCTCTTTACTTTAAGCTTTCTCAGTCCAGCTGGATGAAGAACGAATGAAGATCAGACGTTATATATTTAATTCTCCACCGCTGAGTCTGCTCTGCCTTACTCACTATTACAGCCCTGCTAACGCCTTAGGCAGCGGTAGCCAACCCTTTGTATTAAGACCTCTTCTGCGGTGGCTGCCTCATGCATATGCCCATTGATGTATTTTAGATTGAAGATAATTTTGTATTTTGGGTATCTACTCTGGCTTCATATTCCCAAGAAGACACCTCTTGTAACTATATTTTCACGTCCTATATTTCCCCTACTCCCTGCTCAGTGTACTGTTACATTACACACAAAACCCTCTCGTGTCCAGCTTGGTCAAAACTCTCGGAACCACTTAAACATTACTTTAAAGGTGCTTTATCATGTGGATGAATCTTCCCCTAATCGTATCCTTTAACTCCAAAGGGGGTTTGGAGATGTTCTTTTTATGGACGATGCTATAGAAAACAGAAGTTGCATTGCTAGTGGTTCTGCTTTTATATTTCCACCCAGTTAACTCTCTGCACACCAATTTGCTTTCTCTTTTCCAATACCCATTTCCTCCTGGGGCTGGTTCCTGGGACAGAGCTCTCTTCAAATGATTTAATTATCATGTGGCACACACCTTTTCAGTCCCCCTCCGAAACAGTGTGCGATGCCTTTGGTTCACATCACTTGTTGGAAAACACTCCAAAGCATTGAAAAACTATTAAATTGTTACAGTATTGGATGCCAACACACGGGGCTATTAGTCTAATTCATCCTTCAGATCAAAGCCCACACAGGCAGCTCTCCTGCCTACAGCTATTTTCCTTTTACTTTCCTGCTTGACAGTAGTCCCTCATATCCCTCTGTTCTACTTTCTTTGAACATACACATTTTCCTTTAGTCATGGAAATATAATTTATGTCTATTATACCGTATTATAGATTGCAGATCAGGACAAGCATGCATTACTGCCTGGAACGCCTGTTTATTGTATGTTGGATTCCTAAATATAAATAAATAAGAAAGCCACCCTGCTTCACCGGGGAGAGAAAACTCCAAAGGGGGAGCACTCGGGGGCTGGGGGGAGCTGCACTCTGTTCTCAAAGTTGAATTTCCAAGCGGAGACCTTGAAGCGTGATTTATTAACATCACGCTGTTTGCTTTTGTCACGTTGTGGATGTGGCGGGGACGCGCTGGCCCCTCTCCAGCCCGGACCACCCAGCGAGCCGAGCGGAGCTACCGGCGCTGCACACCCCGGTTCAAAGGTTCGCCCCCAATTCGCCAGCCCCATCCGTCACCAGCCGCCGGGCTCCGCCGCCCCATTGGAAGCAATGGCAATAACAACAATAACAACCACCCCCCCCTAAAACAAGAAAATATCCTAACAGACGGGCTGTCTGGGACGCGAGGATTGCAAAAACAATCCCCACCCCATCACAGAGAGTGTGTGCATGGAGGAGAGGGAGCGTGGGGAGGGGGCAGAGAGGGAACGAGACAGAGAGGGGAGGGAAGGAGGGAGGAGGGAGTCCAAGCTCTGAGAAACATCACTCCATCTCTCTCACTCCACGGGAGCTGAGCAAGGAGCAGGACGATGTTTGACAACACGCAGTACCCCTATAACTGCTTTAATTATGATGGGGATGATTATCCTACCTGTAGTTCTGATGAAGAGAAAAAATTCACCAGACCGGCGTACAGGTAAGAGGAAGTTTTTCCAGGTCCCCCCGTCTCCTGGGGAGGTTTCTGCGCTCTGGGATGGTGGGATGACAGCTCCTGGGGGAGCTCTGGACCTCTCCCCAGGTGTGCGCAGCGGGTCTGGCCCCGGCGTGGGCACCGCGGGAGGCAGATCGCCGTCCCTCTCCGTGCTCGAAGTGTTCATGGTTTGTTTCCTCCGTGTGGGGTCACAGCAACTCCGGCACGCTGTTGAGCCACCAGGTCTCAGATGGTCCCCTCCGACCTCCAGAAGCCCCAGGAGAAGGGGAATTAAACGTGCAGTGTGCCAGTGGGTGAACGGGATGCAGATAATTCGCAGTGTGGTGGGAAGATGCGTGGTGTAGGTGTTCATAGGGGCACCCGAGGTACTTTCCATGAGCAGGCAAGGTCTCCAGTGCAGTGTCTCAGTCTGGTGTGTCACTGCAGCTCAGGGGAAGTTTGCTGGCGGGGTGTGAGAGGTGGGTGATGTTTCTGTGATCCTGTATCTGAGCTCTCTGTGCTGAGCACCAGGGCAAACAGCCCAGCTGGGACTCGATTGCTTGGAAGTGATGTCTGAACAGCACCCCGGGGGCTCGGGGTGGAGAGACAGTGACCACGACTTCTCCCTGGGCTGTCTCAGGGTGCAGATCCACCAGGACAAGCTTTGGGAGCAGGATACAGGCACACACATACCCATGTGGTCCTAAAAACCGAGTATGTAAGGAGGTGGTGTAACAGTAAGTTTTCCTTTTTTCAGCTACATTGCCTTAATCGCAATGGCCATCCAGCAAAGTCCTTCAAATAAAGTCACCCTCTCTGGCATTTATGACTTTATAATGAAGAAATTTCCTTACTACAGATCAAATCAAAGAGCCTGGCAGAACTCCATCCGACATAACTTATCGCTTAACAGTTGTTTTGTAAAGGTAAGATCAGTAACTGTGTATTTACATACACTCTGTGCATGGCTGAAAAAGAATGATGCAGGAATAATCTCATCACTAGGAGAGAAGGGAAACAAACAGCTGAGCTGTGAATCACTTAAAACCTCTCTGAGTTGTCAATTATAAAGAGTATATCCTTGTCTGCTGCGTGCTAATAGATAACAAATTGAAGAGGATGGAGTTTACATCCTATTCGTATAATGAAAGAGAACAGGCTTAAAAGCCTTGTCATATGTGTTTACACCATTCTTGAATGTAAATGGAATCAGATGTTAAGCAGCAGCATCTGTAACACATACAAATACTGAACTGCCTTTAAATAAATACAGGTTCCCAGAACAGAGGGAAACGAGAAGGGGAAAGGAAACTATTGGAGCTTTGCAACGGGATGTGAATCCATGCTGGATCTCTTTGAAAACGGGAATTACAGGCGAAGGCGAAGGAGGAGGAACGTGAAAAGGGAGCATAAGGAGCAGAGACCAAGCAGAGGGAAAAGTCCTTCATCCCCCAAGATACCTCCTGTGGACTACGCTTTAAACAACATTTCGTCTTCTGAAAGTAAACACGAGAGAGCTGAATCGGGCCCGAGACTACTGGAGCCTCGTGGCTTTGCTCCTAACAGCACGACCAGCAGGCAGAGCCTCAGCACCTCCTCCTTAGCAAAATCAGATTCTGAAATCAAATTCAGCATCGACTACATCCTTTCAGCCCCCGACCCTTTGCCGGTCCTGAGATCTCAATATAACATGCAAGAAAGCAAATATCACCTACTGGAGACCCAGCAAATTAATCTCCAGTTCTGGACAATGTGATGCTGTTGGTGACAGAGTCTGAGCTGCCGTGAGTTCAGCAGCCGCACGTCGGTGAAAATCAGCCGCTCGTCGCCTCCTTTCCCCCTGAGCAGCGCTGGGAAACGGCAACCGATGCACCACCCGGTACCCTGTCTGCACCCAAAGAACTTCGCTGACGTTAAAGCATAAATAACAGCTACCAATATGGGTTTTCGCTACGCTCAAATTAATGAAATGCTAGCTTTGTTTTCTGAACTGTCATGGACATCATTTCACACCACAAAGAGTTTCCTTTCCCAAGCATGAGCTGTTAAAAAGAGACTTGCTTATCACTCCTTGCTTTGTTAAAGACAAAGTGAATTTGATTCCACTTTCACTGGTGGAAATCAGGATTAATTCCACTGAAGTATATAGGTCAGAACTTAAGCTGATGTAAAGCAGTGTAAGGCTGCCGACTTACACGGGCTGAGAATGTAAGTGGGGTGGGGGGGCTTTATTTTCTTAAAAGGAATCACAGAAAATCACTCTGCCTTCCTTTTTTATTTTTCATTTTAAAATAATGTTTAAACTGTTTTGCAGCTTTAATTCATCATTAATTAGAAAATGTAGTTGTTAGTAAGTGTTTAAATTATATTTTTGTGGGTATTCAGGACAGAGTTGTTTAGACTGTTGAAGTGAAGTTGTATTCAAAGTAATCCCAAGAAAGCCAGTTGCAAGAGTGCTGAGCTCTGGTGAGCAACGTGGCAGAGGCACAGGGCCTCTGATGCCTTGGCTTTTAACGAGAATGAACGTCTCCCCCTGTACTATCAGAAAGCTCCTTGAGATACTGCAGGAAAGCCCTTGGACGTATTTCATTTGGCAAGCGCGAAGGGAGACCCGGCTTTGCGAGAACCTGAGTTCAGTGTTGACCAAAGCCAGAATTCCACCTACCTGCTTCAGCACAACTTGTGTATTTCTATTAAATAGATTTTTATTGATTCTTCTTGCAAGCAATGACCAAAGTGGCACTTGATCTGATTTCAGCAAAGCTGGTGAAATTTCTAATTTACGGATAGCAGCGTTAGATCATGAGCTCTGTTTCTATAACAAGCTGTTTCATTACCATTTACACACAGTGGGGTATTTCAGGAGAGAACCCGATGGACAATGATGAACTACAACGAGCATTTAAGAACTTGCTTTTATACAACTTGTTGACGATGAATTGCTTCCCAGGAGCCAACAGCAACGTGAGGAAAGACTCCACAAAACCGCGGGTTTGGCTTGGATGCTACAGCCCTCACCTGCTGCAGGCTAAAGGGAAAAGACACGGGCTCTGGTGGTTTTCAGCGATTATATACAGAGATCAAATTATCTTTGCAACACGAACTAAAGGTAAATGAAGGTATATGAGATAAGATTAAGCAAACTTGTGCTAGAGGTATGCTCAGGCATGACTTGAATTTTTATGCAGAAGCTTTGACATTTCACTAAGTTATTTTACATTGTGTCTAATATATACTGTACATTTATACTATATATTCTTATATATTGTTATTCAGAAAGGGAGCAATATCACTGCACTTATATGTTGTAAAAATGCATGATGTATGTTGGCATGATGCTGAAACTCCTGCCATATACTTAGAAATTTACCATCAGTGGTATTTCATACTGATCGGTAATAAACGCTCATTTTTTGGAAAACTATAAACCTTGCTATGTTCAGGCGTTTCCACAGCGTACAGGAGCCTTGTGTCTTCTTCAGGAAAGACAGAATGGAAAATCCTATCATTTCCATCACTGCATGTCTTCCAAACTTTGAAGCAATGATTTCTTGTGACCAAATGCTGCCTTCAAATAGGAGCTTTCAATTCTCTTTGAATCAATGGTTATTCTGGGTGATTATCTGAGAGCAAAATTTGACTCATTAGACCTGATTGATCTGCTGTTTACATTGATGTTGGAAAAAGAAGAAAACCTCTGGGTCACTGAACGGATGCATTGATTCTCATTTTAAGAGGGACAAGAATTTGCTCCTTTGGTACTTATGCTTGTTAGTAAATGAGTGTGGGAAGAGCATGTCCTCATTTAGTACTGCAATGTATGCATGCACTCGTGGGCTGGTATGTGTGCACCTCTAGGATCCTACCTACCTGTGTATATTCCTGCTTTAAACACAAACTTTTTTCTCTTTATTGTTTTAAACATCGCAGTGCTGCTGTTGGGCTGATAGCTACAGTACACATCCACGCTATATTGGAAATACATATTTTTTTTTGCTGTGAAATGTGTGAATATGATTCTTACTCTGTGTTCTTCGCTAATGCTGCCAGGAAAAGGTAACTCAGTGATGGCAGAAGTTCTTACAGCGGGCTGCTGAGATCAATGGCGATACAGTTATGGCTACTAATCAATATCGGATTAATGTATTAGCAAAGGCAGAAATACACCCAAGCAGATATACGAAACTATTTTCAGTAAGATGAATTAATATGCACGAATAGCCATGTTCTTTGCTCACAATAAAGTGCCTGCTAGGAGAGGATGTCATGACTGAGTTTCCCTAACATATAATCAAAGAAATTTGTGTACAAATAGGTGTTAACATTTGTTTTGCAAAGGATATCAATCATATTTCAAAACACGAAGGGACTCATTTCAATTTGCCCAGTATATTATATTCTGACGACTCCAGAAAGGTTTCCAGCACTTAAAGTGAATGGCATTTAATATAGAACAACATAACAGGGGTGAGGGCTAGACGTGACCTTATTCAAATGTCGTAGCCATTACAAAGCCATTCCCAATGTAATTATAATTAAATACTTTATGCCTTTCTTGCAAATCCTCTGATCGATCATTGATATTAGCATTAATATTGTATTACCCCCAAGCAAATGTCTCCCACACAAGTGTTATGGATCACCAGGTTTCCATTAACAAAGTTGTGAGCTATTGCCGTATGCTGGTCATGGATAAATTTACGTAAATTACCTTTTCTAAGGAAAGGGGGGAAAAGTCGAGGTTTTTCTCCTTTAATCCCTGCACTCTGAGTCTAGAGCTATTTCTTCGGCTCCATCACAGCCTGTCAGCCTCTCACATAAAACCATAATGAAAGAAAAAGTCAAATCTGGCAGGAATGTCCCTCTTTGCCCTGTTTCGAAGCAGATGGATACGCTGCAGATGCAGCTTGTTTGGTACACAGGTTGAAAGGTGAGCTGAAGCCAGGCTGAGCAGTGCGGGACAGGGGGCTGCACCCCACCAAACCATCACGGGGCTGTTTGGGCAACGCACGGCAGCCAAAGCGAGAAAAGGCATTAATTCCTCATCTCAAGAAGTCTTCCCTTGAGAGACCCTGGATGAGCCATGGATTTCCCCCTTTGGGGGCTGTCACCATCTATCCCAAGCCTGGGATGAGCCGTCTGTCCTCTCCTTTTAGAACCATGAACACCTTTAGAAAGTTGAGAGGTTTCAGCCTCACTGAAGGACCCTGGGGTGTTTTGTTTATTTATCCTTTAAGGAAGCCTTCCCATGATTTTGATGGAGCGACACCAGGTTATTCTGCAGCAATCTGACTTCCCACGATTTAATTTCTTAGGCTGTTGTCACTGGTGTCACAGAAGTGGGTTTTGTACAGCGTGATGCTCTGCCCCAGAGAACATCAACGCAGCGCAGTGGTTGACCTCACCTACGGGAACCTTCCCTCGGCACAAACTCCTCATCGTTACGGGAGCATTAATGCAAAGTAGGATAGCTGAAAACAAACCGGTTCTTTGTCAGTAAAGCCAAGTTCCCTTGTTTTTCTGCGAATCAGATAGATCTTATTAGTTGAGACCCATTAACTCCCTGTATAAACAGAAGCTGTGTTCAAAGAGCATTTGAAGGTCAACTGCATGTTCCCTTCAAGCCGAATCAAGATTTTTGCACCATTTTCTGATCACAGAGCCTTTTCCTTTTGGGTAGCAATTACCCATTCAGGTCCAAATCTTGTGTGTCCTGCCAGCCTCTGCCAATAGAGGGGACACACTGTGAAGGAAAGGGATTTGGAGGGACAAGCCTTGGGGAGAAATGCTCTGCTACATGTCTTCCAGTAGTGCAGAGCTGGTTGGGACTCTGTGAATGGTACAGTGTGAAGGCTCTTGGGGTTGTGTGTGAAGTGTCTGTACTGTAAATCAAGGGCAACATCTCCCCAGTGTCCCACCACACCCACGTTCAGGAGAAAAAGAGAAGCTACCCCACAGGAACTCAACCTTCACCTCTGGCCGTGTAACACGAATCCCCCACTGCCTGTGACCAGCACTTCAGCTCCCAAACTCCGGACATGGAAACCCTGCGCTGCTCCTTCCAGTTGGCCTCTCCCCTCTCTGGCTCCTCTGGGGCATCTTCTCCTCCCAGCCGGGAGGGTGTAAATCCTCACAAATCCATTAACTTGGGTACAATGACTTTTGGAATTGAAGCAGCACGTGTGAAATTGAGCTTTGCGTATTGTACCCAATGTCTCTACTCACACAGTCTGCCAAACGGTGCCAGCGACTGATCTCCTAGATAGCGTTCTCAGAGTAACAAATGGTCCTGTATCTTTATTTTGCCTCAGCATCCAGCTTCCAATTGCTTTCTCCTGAACATGGGCACCATATGCACCGCAATGCACAAAGAACCTAGTACACACTCTTTGTCTCTGTTTCACTGTGAATGTCTTTCTTGTTGCACTTCGGGTCATTAAATTAAAGAACAGGGTAGGTCCAAGTCCTATGGAACTTGCACTGGAATTTTTTACCCAGAGAGCTAACATAAAATAACAAAGTAAGTTGTGCTCCCTCCCACCCCAGCTACAACAGTTGGAGGCAAATCCGACTGTGAGAACTTTGCCTGAGAAAGAACTGCTGGATTTCTCCCACTGTGAAATCCAGCTGTTAATTCAAACAGAAGGGATGGACCTGACCAGATAGGCCAGCTGGCTCGTTTCCATCCTGAAGTCCATTGTGTTCCACAAGTTCCTAAATTTATGGTCATGAAGGTCTTCCAAGCCCTGTAATGAAGTATGGCATGCAATGTTTTTGTTATGGAATGTGTGCTGCAAAGGAAAAACAAGGTTTGAATTTATCTTTCAAACGAAGATCCTGGAATCTCTCAGGATAAACAGGCTAAATTAAGAATCAAAACACACCACGTTTCTCACCATAACCATGAAACTGAAAATAAGCACTTGCAGAGTACGGTCAGAGAAGAAAACTAGAAGTTGCAGTAAGTCACACCAGCTCTCTTTCTGCCATAAGTGGGTTTTGTGTGCTCATTGTCACTTCACAGCAGGGGTGGGCAGTGGGCAGCAACGGGAACAGCCTTTCATCTTCTGTGGGTTGTTGCATTTCAGAAACAAGTTCTGCACTTCAGAGTTGAACCGTCATTCTCGGCACATCTTGCCTTGCTATGGGCAGGTTGGAAGTAAGAAACCGGAATGCTCTTTGCCTTGTCAGCCTGCGTGGTGCAGCTCAGCGCAGCTTTCTTGCTGCTACGGCTCCACAAAATCGCTCTTCTGCACACAAGCAGCTCCCTATTAGGTCTTTGTCAAAGATACGATGAAGACTTAATAGGCTCGGAAGTTTGTTCAATTTTCACAGTGATATTAGTCACTCTAAAAAATTAGGCTTCCCGAAATCTGCACAGCTACACCAATGCTACTCTTCCCCGCAGTCGTTAAAACATTTTGTCAGTACTTGCACTTGGCCTTACAACCCTGTGCATGCAGATCCAACCGTCCCCCTGAAGCTGCAGTTTCCATAGCCGCTAATGGTGAAACACTGCCATGGTTTCCTTCATCTGGGAAAGAAATTCAGCTAGAACCAACTTTCCTCTCGAGCCCAAAGGCTCCGCTGACCATTAGCCATCTGTCCCAAACAAGATCTGCTCCAGCTGAAAATCCTTTTTGAGGTTTCATGTCACATATATTTATTCCTACATCAAAACTGCTCCCTGTCTTCCCCTCTTTGCCTCGAGGTGTCACGCTGTGCTGGTATTGACCGCAGCCAGCGTCCTCTGCTGCCATTGTCAGTTCCAGCGTGGCCTCTCTGAGAGTGGGACAAAGAATCAGTCCTTTCCATAAAGTGAATGTGGAAAATAACAGGTGCAATGAGCTGTGGTTTGTGGTTGATCTGTCTGGAGCTTTGCTGGGGCTGAGGGCTGTGTGAGTGATTATCAAGCACCGGGAGGCACTTCAGTACTAATCAGCTCATAGCGTTGTTCTGCATTGGAGCATCTGGGACTGGCTCCATGGGCTGAATCCTGACTCTCATGAAATGAATGGGAGCTTTGCCATCAGGTTCAAGGGACCAAAACTTGCTCTTCTGTTGCCAGGACTAGGATTAATCAGATTAAAGGCCATGGGGACTGCAGAGAGTATTAAATACCTCCTAGCAGTTACTTGGTGTGTCCTCAAGACAAGATGGCAGCTTGTTTCCACAGGTTTCTCCAGCGCTGTCTTCCAGTCAGACAAAATACTTCCTGAATTCAATTGGAAATGTGTCCAAATAAAGAAGTTCCCCAAAGCCCAAGGGCTGAACTCAGCAGAACCAGATGTTGGCATCTGGGGTGAGGTTCCTGGTGCAAAGATGTTTTTGTGTTCTTTGAGAGCATCTCTGTTCTGGGGCTGGTGGACACACTCAAATAAACAAGCTACATTACGCTAATACCAGACTTAGGATCTCAACTCTTCTTTCAACAGGAAACTGTCCCAAGATCTGCTACAGTTTGGCAAAGGGATGACACTGGATTACTTTCTATTTTGTTTTGCTGTTGTTGAAATTACAGGAAAATAAATATTTTCAAGATGATACATTGTGTATCCCTAATAAATACCAAGGGGATTGAATATAAACTACGGACACATGGTTCGCTTTGTTGTTCTAAGTAACCATTTCCTTTTAACCAAATGAAAAGCTAGTTGTGCTGTGATGCTGTAGATTATAAATTAGCAGCTCTCATATGGTTTTGTGCAATTTTTTCTTGAAGAGCTTTAGGCTACTTCAGACAAAAATTTCAAATAAAATGTGAATTCATTGAACTGTAACTTGTGGTATTAGATTTATAATAAACAAAGGTAGGTCACATAATCATGTCATGGAAAACAACGTTTTAAAATCCAAGCAGCAACATTTTAATCCAGTTTAGGTTCTGGTCCTAAAGTCAAAAGGAAACTTGGCTCTTTCTTCTTCCCGGTGCGTGAAAGCAAGACAAGCCCAGACCAGGTGGAAAGCACGCAGCTAGGCACGCACATTCAGACAGGTTTGCTGAGGTGGGAGAAGACAGAGCCCTCGCCAACCAGAGGAAAATGACCCAAAGGCAGCCTGTTCCCACACCGGAGCGGGTGGGATGCTCCGGGGAGCAGCTGGGAAGGAGCTGGAACCAGGGCCGGCCACAGCGGGAAGGCAAACGGTGCCCCAGGGCAGCAGAGCGCCCCGGGAACCGCTGATTTCCAGCCTCAAACGCAAAGGAAGGGCTGACAGCGTCAGAGCACCTGCACCCTCTGCTGATGCTCGCTCACCCGGACAAGGCAGAGGTGGAGCTGTTTGCTAGGAAAGATCCCCCTTTGCTTTTAAGGAACCCTCACATCTGGGATTGCGTGCTCTCCTGTGTTGTTTTACAGACTCCTGGGGTGACCTTTGCCAACCAGTAGTCATGTATACGTCAAAGACCTGTACCTCAAAGGCCACCCTTAGCTGGGTGTCACCTCATTTATCTCTCAGGAGTGTATAGGAACTTTTGTCTTTACTCCTAAGCCTGGTTGAATCTGAATAATTTACACCATGACAACAGCATAAGCTGAATTTGGAGAGTTAAGACTGTATTTGAGCTGCAAACCCAACTGCTATTTCTTCCTGTAAGGAGTATTCCTATTAGCAAGTGAGTTTTTTGTGTACTGGGCTCTATGGGTATCTGGACATATATACAGAACATATGAAATCCATATCTCTGTCTGAACTCTGGGTTGCAATTACTGGAGCCGACGTTTAAAATTTTTCCAAGTGCCGAACTCCCAAGCTAAATGGCTGTAGAGCCACCAAAATTGATTATCAGGCTTCCTGTTCCTTGCTTGTGATCCAGTAATATTGACACACTGTACAAGGAAACTGCAATCTGAACTACTAGTAGCAATAGCTGGAGGCAGTTACAAAAGGAGCATTGCTGCTGGTGGCACATGGTCTCCTTCATTAGATTTAATCATACTCTCATTGTAACGCACTCGTTCAAGATAGCAGGAAATTCTGTATTTCTCTTTTAAACTGCACCCAATAAAGCATTTTTGTTTACTTCTGTATTTCAGCCTTTTCTCTGAAACATCCTAAGGTGAAAACATTCTGGCTCCAGAGATTCAGGTCTATTTTGTCTCCAACATGGGCAATGCCTTGGGGCAAGTCATTTTGTATCTCCGTGTCTCCACATCCCCTTTTGCAAGGCAGTGCAGAGAGTTCAACCTTGCGAAGCATTTTATTGGACTATGCTATATCAGCAAGCTTAGGTTATTGACCTTCTACATTCCGTCCATTCGCTGTCAGCTTTCTTGCCTCTGCTTCAGTCTTTTCCAGTGCTTGAACATCCCATCCATCCCGGCACTGATCCCTGGTGCAGAGGATGGAGTCGCGCACAGACGTGTAACTAACAGCTCTCTCCCTTTCACACCACCCCAGGTGCAGAAAGTTTAAGAAACACAACCCAATGCAAAGGTAACTGGGGTCAGGCCACAAGAATCAGAAATGTTATTACTTTTTTTTTAAGTAATCTTGTTCCTTATTCTCAAGATGAGAACAAGCATGCCCACGTCTCCAGCTAAACAGAACTTGCACCACGTATTAACTCAAGCTACCACCTGCATTACCAAACTTTGTGCCATAATAGCAAGGGCAAGCATCTTACATCGAAAAAGGCCCACAAAAACCCCTTGTGCGAGCAGTGAAAATAGAAGAGAACTCCTGTAACTTCAAGAGGAGTCTCCGGCACTGGCAATGATGAGTTGCAATGAGTTATTGAACCACTCTCTCCAAAGGATCTCTGTACTGGCAGGGTATTTGTTCAAACGCAAGGAATCCACAAAGGGATTTAAGATAATTTTGCCACAGTGGATGCTCCCTGGAAGCAGAATCCAGCCTGGCTCTTCTTGCGATATTCCCAGCTCTGCTCAGAGGGTGGAGGATTCAATATCCCAACTGCACACGCTTGACAAGAAGAGAGCTTTGATTTTGCCTTCAGAGAAATTTCCCAGGCCGAAGCAAGCTCATTATTTAGCATTTGCTACAAAGCCAGTCCCGGTACCATCCTGGAGTAATGATCCATGGCCATCCGTTACACGGAGGCTGAGAAAAAGCAGCTTGTCATGGATCGCGGCTTCTCGACAGCCCAACCTTTTCAGAAGGAAAGCTCAGCACAAGTGGGAAACTTGTTTGGGCTCTTTTTTCTTTCCACTTGTGCGTGTGATTTGTGAGAAAAGAGCTTTTACTCCTGAGCTCTGCCCTCCTCTGTCCTTCTGAAGCCCCTGGGGCTTTGTATGTGTGACTGTGCCGCTGCAAAAATGCCCTGTGAGTGTGAGTATAACAGACACCCCTGCCCCATCACTGCAGAGATCCTGCACCCCCAGGTGTGAGGTGACACCTATTGGGCCACCATCAGCTACAAGGATGCGGTACAGGACCGTCCCTTTGCGCTGCCAAACGTTTGCAACTCAAACACGAGCTTAGCTGTGATGAACCCTGACTTTAAGGCTTGGAAGCCTGTGAACATTAAGAAAAACGAGTATTTGAGAAAGCGAGGATGCAGACAAGCCAAAACACAATGAAAATTACTCCTTTTAGTGAACTTTTTTGTCTTCCAAATGAGGCAGAGAGGAAATTTCACCCCTGCCATGAGGCGTCTAGGAGAAAAATAAGAAATTCAGAAGAGTTACAGAAATGTGACCAAATCTGTCAATTTTCTCAAAGCACTTAGGCTCAGTCTGCCTTCGATGATAACAAACTGGAAGACAAGGGTACCTGGCAATAGGGAAAGCCCGTCCTACCTTCTCCAAGGTCTATGTGGAGCCAGACTGTGTTATACTCAACCAGATGCTAATCCCTTTTTGCTCACAATACAAAAGTCAATGGAAATTTCATGTTGACTAAATGTGTGTAAAATGATGTCTAAAAGGGAAAGTCTCTGGGTAACTGTCTTCGGATCACTAATAAGCTGCACAATGTTTTTCTTGTTCAAACAATTAGTGCCCAGTCAGGGTAACGTGGAGGTGCGGCTGGGTTATTTGAGGGAGTGTTTTATTCAGGAACGCTCCTTTGTATCTCAATTATTTCCACAAAACGATGCAGATAATTGCTTAGTCCTTCGTCATTCTCATACACGATCCCTCAGTATCCAAATGGTATTAATGAGAGCAGAACCTGTAATTTGTTCCCTAATGATTTCCATGCCAAGGAGAGAACATCTCAGACAACAAGGGCTGCAAACTCTATGCTTTGCTTGCGCATTGATCCGGAAATAAAACGTGTTCCTCCGCCTGCTGCTTCAGGACTACTTTTCCGGCTCTTAGGTTTTAATGCGTTACATTTGAGCCAGGTTTAACCCCAGTCAGTAAGGATACCTCGACTTCCCCAGATCAATAACTTTACTGAGCAGAATCAGGACCCAAGATTCATTTGTCCTTCACAAAGGTTTGTTTAATGTTAGCATCCGCCAGCTGTGCAAAATAGATCTCTTTCATTAGTTGTTTGATGGTGGTGGGAAAAGCTATTAATTTAGTCAGTTCCCCACAATGAGCTCTGGGGTTGCTACCAAACCACAAACTGATGAAAACAATAAATGCTGGACTGTATTAACTGGAAAGGTTAATCCATAAATCAAAGGGAAATGTCAGATGCCTTTTAACATTGATTGAGACGTAATTTGGTGGTGCTAGTGATATGTTTGTTACATAAATTCACAAATGCACTCGATTCCTGTTAGGAGGCCAGGTCTTTGTAACTTAAAACAAATTAAGTAGTTTGTTTTATTTATATAACCATATAAAGATTGATTACCTCATTATGTTTGAGTCACAATATGTCACCAATTTTAAACTAAATGAATATTAATATCCAGATCTTCTTCCAGGGTACATTTGACTCGGTATGGAAATGAACACTCTGCAGTATTTCCTGAACGTATACTGTTACCTTAAATCTGTTTAAGGCAGTCGTTTCTTTTATTATTTTTTTTATTCATATTTTTCAAATTAAAGCATAAGAATTAGCCTTTGTATAAACGTGGGCAGAAGTATAGAACATATTTTCTATATTATGGATGCATCATATTTAAATATGCAATATAAAACAACAAATATGAGCAGGAAATGCCACAAATTAGATCAGAATGGAATATAGTAATCGACGCCAAAACAGCAAGGAAAAGATCATGATGGTCACTCATGTAAACGTTTATTTCCCCCACTCTTCACGAGAGAAACGCGAGGCCAGGGAATTCTTCACTGTGTGCAAATGAGATTCAGGCCCCCAGAGCTCAGAATATGAACACCACCAACCTTCTGAGCTTTCTCTGCCCAAGAGAACCGCAAAACAAAGTTCTCAAGGACAGGGGCATCACTTCCAGGCCTCTATCAGCCAAAAATGGAAGGTAGCGAGGTTTTCATCAGGGCGGGCAGGGTGCTGGGGGGGCTCTGCACCTCCAAACACCGCGGGGTCTCTGGCTCAATCTCTGCATCATACTTCTTCCTTAGAGAGAATCGCAAATGAAACGGTTTAACAGGATAATTGCTACAAGAAATGCGTGGGAGTAATAGATCACAATAGATCACATGGGAGTAGAAGATCACAATCACATTCTTCTGCTTAATTTAGCAGAGCCAACAGCGGGAATGTTTTCCCCCAAATTCCTGAAGGGCATCGATCCCAGCAGAGATCCAGAACGCTTCCAGCGCGATCAAGACAAGGAATGGCACAAGACTTGGTAAAAATCCTCCGAAAGTTGTTCTTTCTGCAGTAACCAGACTCTTCAAAGCTCAGCAGCGGAGATGGGCAGGCAGCGCCTTCCCGTATGGATGCACTTCTTAACTCCTTATATCTCCAACCACAGAGCCACCACCTCATCAACCTCAAAAGCAGATTTTATCGCCTATCTCCCTCCGTTTGCACACACAGATTACAACAGAAGGAAAAACATTCCTTCCTTACCTAGTTTTGACATTTGCTTGCAAATGCCTCATGAATGTAGTGAGACACTTCAGCAATGCTTCACTTAACCTCCAACAGAACTTGGTCTATATATGAAATTTTAGCAGGGAAATTTCAGGCCATATGTGAATCCCTCTCTGCAAGTCCTGCAGTCCTTTGCAGCCCAGAGCACAGGTGACGGACACCTGGATAAGAAGGCAGCAAATAAAGACATCATCCTCCAGCTTAGCTGGCTGCATCTTCTGCTTCTGCCCTCCCATGGCAGCTCAGAGGGGCTTGCGGAGCCTGGACAAACTGGGGAAAAGGCAGAGAGCGTGGGGACAGAGGATGATGTGCCCCAAAATGTTCTTGCAAGCAGGGTGGGAGACGTGCACGGGGCTGCATTCGCCAAGCCCTGGGGACAGCCCGTGGTGGATATCTAAACCAGGGCCTTGGAAGAGGGCAGAGGAGGAAAGATGCAGAAGGAGATTAAGACCACCCTGGTCTCCAAGCAGCTCCTACAGCTCCGCGTTTTGCCTTCAGAAGGAAGCAGAAAAGTGACTTTGTAATCTGAAGCAACACAGCCTAACACGAACCACAGATCCACACACAGGAAAGACATCCTGATAAACGTTACGGTGCATTCTGCTGGGAAGGGCAACCCTCTCTGCTGACGTGAGTCTGTCTCTCCACACTCTGGCTGGGGGTTTCTTTTATTATTGTTTCTTTTCCTCTTAATGTAAGATTAAAATCCACAGATTTTTCAGCTATGCTTACTCTATTTATACACAGGTTTCTAATCAAACGTTCAATACCCCTCACCTTCCACAGCGGACTCATAATGAGTGCATAATGACTTACTGTACAGCCACTAATTCCCATGCCTTTTAAACTCGCTTAGCAACTCCGAAATCTTCAGCGTAGACGAGTGGAGTCCTGCTGATTCACATGGCTATTGTCTCTGGAAATAAATGAAAATCATATTAATATTTACTATGTCATTTACTCCTATGCTAATTGGAAGCATTGCAAAACAAACTACAAAGACAAACACAAAGAAAAGCATGTGGCCAGGGTAAATCTCAAGGCCATGAATAATAAAGAGTGCTGGATGGAGAGGGACCTCTGAAACCACCAGCTTTTGGGAATTCTTCCCATAATCCCACTGCTACACAGATGAAATACACAGGCCAACTTTCTTAACCACTTACCATGGTCACATCCTTGTCCCATGGGAAAAGCGCAGTGGTGAGGATAACACAGCCAGGGCAGGGCTGCAGAGGCTGTGGTCCCTCGTGGGCAGGGAGGGACCCTCTGGGACCTGAGCTGCCTCTTTACCCCAGGATGATGAGTCTCATCAGCTCCAGCTGGGTGCTATCAGACTTTCATTGCAGTCAGCTGAAGATGATGAAAAGATCCTTCCTGCTCCATCTTCACCCCCGGATCACCTGAGATGAAACATCTCTTTGGTGAGATTTTTCAAAGTTGAATGTCACCGGACTTTTTATTTTCTTCCTTTTTCTTCAAATTTTTGGAAAATTGCTTCCTTGAATTGTCTGGCACTGATTCAAACCCTTGGATTTGCCGGCTCAGGGTCAGAAAGTGTAGATTCCTCCCATAAGGTTCCGTACCCTATAGGTTGTTTACAACCGACAACTTGTGAAGAGAAAGGAGTGGTGCAATAAACCAGACAGCTGTCCGTCAGCGAGTCCTCCTGTCGCTCTCACACTAGACCCCTGGAGCGATATTGCCTGCTCTGCTGAACCTGCTCTGGTGTGATCCGGTTTAGTTATGTGCAGAGCTTCTCTTCTGCAGTTTTACGTGGTGTGGCAAGACCAACACCAGCAGTGTCCGAGGGTAAGAGTAACACTGTGTTTTGCCCTGTTGTTGTCATCTTGGGATACTCGAATACAAACCTCCAGAACATCTTCCCTTCAGAACGAAACATGCATTCCTCTGTCTAGTTGAATTATTTTCTATATTAAATAAATCGATTAGGAAAGGAAAAAAAAAACACAAAGGAAAAAGAACAGAACACACAGACACAGAAGCTACGAGCAGGACGACTGCTGATTCCCAGTTGCTTCTTTATTCCCTGATCACAGAAGAGTTGAACTTGATCTAAATTATTCATTAGAAATTAAAAAGAGCTTGATATATATTTTTTTTCCTATTTGCTAATTCTTTCTGGAGCTGCTGTTTCCCCTGCACTGCTGGTGACATCTGCAGCACCAAAGGCCAAAACCAGCCCAGGTGTGAGGGCACCACAGCACCGAGCTCCAGTCCCTTTCTCCATGTCCGAATTCAGCAGAGGGAGCAAAGTCCCTTTTACCCAATTTTAGGTGTCAGAGCTGCTGCATGAAAACCGAGGAAAACACACTAAATGTGTGGAACAAATTAAAGGGAGGGGGTAGTGCAGGTATGCAGGTCTTTAGTCTTATAAATGTTTTAGTTTCTATTTTAAACTAATTCTCATATAGTAACAGGGTCATATCCTAGTAGAGGACGTTGTCTTTGCTGTGTGCAGAGCTTACTGGAGCCTTCACCCCTCAGGGTCTTCCTCTTCCCAAACACAAGTACTGAAGACCTTTCTCTCCTTGCCAGCCAAGAGGTCCTCATAGAAGTCTCCCAGCAGCTCCTTGGATGAAATACTGATTTTCAGCTAAGGGAATCTATCCGAACTGAGATATTTAAGACGCAATTCAGATAGATGGATTTTAAAAGCTCTTGAGTTAATCTGCATCTTACCCAGTCCAAGGCCATGTCCCCTAACCTCTGGCTAGCCTCATAGACAATTCCCAAAATTTGCTATTTAGTGAGGAAAAAATCTGCCTGAGTCTGGTTTTGGTCTCCTCCTTGGCAGGAGACACGTCCAGTCTCATCTGCTGGAATGCGCTCATCACTTGCCAGCTCTGCAACCTGGCTAAAGCAGGAGCACCGGAGTCCTCCAGCAGAGCTGACAAGTATAAATAAGGGACAGTTGTCACATTTGGTTATAGGAGGACAGTAGAGGGGAAGGTTGCCTGTAGCAAGAACAGGCAGGCTGAGACACACTCTTCCATTGTTTGGGGTCATCTGGTCTACGAACTGTTTCACATGAGAAAATTAGATTATGCCAAAACAACTTCTTTGGAGTATTTTATTATTATTATATTTTTTTTTTTTTTATCCAGCATTAAAAGGATGGAAGTAATTGTAAATCTGGAAGCAATCACGCTCACATCACTTAGAAATGCTCTGCCCTAGTGCAAGAGAAGTGGAATACATCAGTGCTGATTGGCCTCGGGTATCACTCCCCCCACCAAGCCCATGCCCCAGACAAGTTAAGTGTTTCATTAATTAGGCACTAACTATGGTTAAAATTAGGAAAGCTACAAGGATCTCTCCTCCTCCTTCAGACCAGTCCCCTGATTGAATGCAGGGCCCCACTTTGGGCTCTCAGGGTCACTCCGCATTGCTGAGTTTGGGTTTTGAGTCAGCCTGGTGGGGTCTGTGGGGCAGAGAGGGACCTGGGTTTGGTGCCAGGGCAGGGGGCAGATGGTGGGGGCAGGCGGGGGAAGGGGACACGGCTGTCGGTGTGCCGTGTGTGACGATGCGCGCACACCCAGCCGCTCTCAGGAGCCCGCGGGAGATCCCAACCACGCACCAACAGAAACCGAGCAAAGCCCACAATCCTCAAAGGAAGTATCTCCAGAGAGGGCCACTTAGGCCATCTACCATGTCCTTCACCCACATGTGGAGAAGTGGCAGAAACCACATCAAGGCCACACAGAGCAGGAGACACCTCACAGACCTCCACCTCCTCCATGGTTCCTGGAGCTGGGACACCATCTCCTGCTCCTCACCAGCTTTGCAAGGCAAAATGCAGAGAAAAGCAAATGCTCCAGCCAGAAACATCTAGGTTTGAGGGGACTAACTCTTTCCCTGGGGTAGTGTGAAAGCTCCTTACTCCTCCTAGGCTCTTGGTTTGGATTTTGACTGTATGCAAAGACTGGTTTGCAGCACCATTCACCTGAAAGGGCCCAGCATGAGGTTTTCAGGGCTGCTTCATCTACCCACCCGAAGCACAGTCGGGCTGCGATATTAGTCAGAAAACAAAGGTTTTGGCAAGACATTCTGTCAAGAAACAAAAGCGAACCTGGCCACTGAAGGCAAGTGGTGAGGGCAGCGCACCAGAAAAGAAAACAATGGGGACATTCTGTAGTAACCGCAAAACCCCAAGTTTGTTGCCATATTCTGTTTTCTATAAATATTGGCCTCACTTTAATGTAGAACAGCCAAGAGCTGCATGTAAGAATTCAGCCTCCCTAACCAAGAGCTTTAATCAACTGTAAATAAAGTTACCGTGATAGACAATAATGAATATAAACTACCCGTACTAAGGTACGTTCTAGCACCCTTCAACAAACCAGAAAACCAGGAAAGGCTGTTGAAAAGAAGCCAGTTCCAGGCAAGCAACCAGTATCTAATTGGGTGTAGCGAGCAACATGCAGGGAACATCCAGGGATGGAGCATTCATTGCCTGTCTTACAGCATCCAAAACTTCAAGGATTAAAACCAAAAACTGGTTAAAATACCTGCAATTTTGCTCAAGCCATCCCCCCCGGTCAACAACTTCTCCGCATTTTCTGTTTTCTCCATTTGCCATCTGGCTTTTGAGAATGAGGTGTGACTCGGGACACGTTTTGCTCCACAGGAATCCCGAGGGTTGAAGACGATGTTCTCATAATGAAAGCTGAAATTGTCACACGATGACACTGCTCATGGAGCTGGGGCACTTTTATACATCAGATACAGTGAGGTTGTCATTGAGATCCAAAGAGCTGAGAGGTCTGAGGGTGCTGCGGCCAAGCGGGATGCTGGAGAAGCGTTGTGAAGACGCTACGCACTGCCCTTGGTTAGCAAATGTGCTTTCTCAAGAAGCACCAGGGGATGAGTGTTCACAAGCAAGGAGCACTTCATTTTTAGCTTTGAACAGCAGGTGTCAGGAAGTAACTTCCCAAAGCAATGAATCAACATTATCTAAGGGAAAGTGCCTACCTACCGGAGCTCCAGGACTATTCCCTCTGCCACACAAAGCTGTAGGAAAGGGCTTCAGTGTTTTGCCCAGCCTACAAGATGAAGTTCCACCTGATTTTTTAACATAAACAATCTGGAACTGAAAAAAACCTCTTCAGTTTCACTCGAACAAAACATTCCGAGCAAAAATCTGCCGCGGAATCATCTCCTTTGTTCCTCTCTCCCTGACGCACAAGCATGTTTAGAACTATCTCTGAAGAAAAGTTCCAACCAGACTGTTGGAACCAAAGCAAATCAAAGCTTGAGAACCTTGCAAGGCGAAGAGTAGAGCATTATGAGTTATTGCTGTTAGCTATCATCTTCTCTTGGCTGAAGCACCTGAGAAATTCGATTTACAAGCCTGTCAGAGAGGCTCACATCCACGTTTGCTTCTCTTTTTGCTAATAAAATGTTTGGCCACAAACATTCGGTTGGTTCACGTCCCAGCACCTCGCCAGCTTTGACCCTGTTTGCCTTGCGAGAGCTGATGCCTTCCCGGTCTGAAGTGGGGATGGCTGGAGGCAGAGAGACACCAAATAAACAACGTTTGTAATACTACCCCACAGCAAAGGGAACTACGATACAGTATTTTAACTCTCCCACTGTGCCAGGGAACTTCATCAAAGTGCATGACCTTGGTAATCATATGCCTTGGTACCCTGCCAGAAACAAGCAGTGAGTTTAAAGTCGAGTAATTGTTTCAATGCTGGTGTGTTGTTCTTTTTTTTCCTTTTGCTGGCATTGAACTCTTAATGTTAGTTTAACGTACTTTTTGTCTGTAATATTAATATGTACCGATATTTACAGAAAAAACAGGGCGAATGACACTGGAAGGGAAGATGCTGGAGTCACACTGCTCGTAAAGAGGAAAAAGAAAATCCCAATGTTATTTCAGCTGGAATAGCTGCTAAATTCCCCACTAGCAGCTTTACTTGCTGAGAACAGTATCTTTAGTCTGGTCGATGTTTCTGAAATCCTGGGACAAAATTGCCACTAATTGCAAAGAACTTTTTTCTAACTGAGAATCTGGGCCTGGGTTTCTATCACGAACCTCAATGACTGTCATTATAACCTCCCTGAGTCCAGTCTAAAGAAGACTGAAGCCTGGAGAAAGAAACAGCTCTCTCACTGCCACGTATAGAAAGGAAAAGAGGTTTTTTCATGGAAAAGCTCATACACAGTTTGGTATCTGGCAACTGGAGATTCCCTCTCTCCCAACAACGGAGCAAATAAACACATGAAAAAAGAGATGAAAAAACCCCTTGTAGTAGAAATCCCATCAGACTGACAAAGCGAGAGCTCAGCCTTGTGCTCGGAGGCCAAGCCGTGGAGCACTCTCAAGTTTTTCCATGCGGATGTGCCAAGGACTGTGTTTGCCTCATGTCGGTTTTGCTCAAGAGCGCAGTTCAAAAGGGTGAGTCTTGCTGTGATTAAAGCCCTATTATCTCTTGAGGAGCCTCATGGCAGGCTTTCTTGGTGAATTGATGGGGTTTTTGCGGTTGTTAGAGTAGTCAGAGGGTTCCATGGATACACTTGATAAAATAAAAAGGAAAAACATCCAGGCCTCACCCCAGGCTTTGGGGGTGAGGAGCCGATTTGGGCGGACACAACTGCTGGTTGGCAGAAGCAGTAACGTAGCATGGGTCATTAAAAAAGGCACCACCGGAGTCATCAGATAAGGGCCAGATGAGGGGAGCAAAGCAAGTTTTTGGCGTTAGGAGGTGGGTGAGGCACCTGTTACGGATGAGAAATGATCAGCAGCTCTGCACTAGATGAGCCAGCACAGAAAAGGCTGTTACGGCAGCAATGGGGCCAGCACACGTCAATAGATGGCCAATACAGGATGGTGGAGAGGTAGGACTTTTCCCTTAGCCTGTTCTTCTGCTCTTTGGCGCCCATAGCTGTCTATAACACACGTCTGTGTAAAGGACAGCAGTGTTTAAACAAGTCAATTTCTGTTTTTTCAACAAGTGAAAAGTAAAATACACAACAAAAAACTGTCCTGGAAACTTTACAGCCAAAAAAAAAAGGTAAGGGAATAATTTCGAAGTAGATTATTTCAATTTTTCTTATACGAAACGTTTTATTCTGAAAATCTTTGTAGTTTGAAATAGTGGGACATCTGTCTGCTCTTCTCTTGGAAAATCTCAATGAGACGTATCTTAAGGGGTAGAACAAAGATTGTCATTCCTGTCATCATTAGAAATATAGTGATCTCTAGATCTCTCTGAATACGGTTGATATGAGACGATCCATAGAGAACAAATACATTTTGTGGCAGCTAGAGGAGCCTTTCATCAGATCTCACCACATGGTGGCAATAGTAGTAAAGGTTTGGCATAGAAGATTTTTCTGGAAGCTCCCAAGCCGTTTCAGCTATAAAGTGGGTTGCTGGTCGGTCTAACTTGTGGCACAACATAGCTCTATTTGTCTGTGTGGAGAAATCAGCTGTCACACCTTGTCTATCAGAAACTGGGTCCACTTCTCGTCCTCATGCATCTGGTGAGGATTACAGACAATTCCGAGATTTCTTTGAATATCTTCTTCACTTCTTTATTTTCCCTCCCACCTTTTCCTCCTCCAAAACACATAATTGCAGCTTCTGTGAAATGTTAATTCACAGAAGGTTGTGTTCTCAGAATTGGGAAAATTGCAACATTCAAGTTTTCTTCAGCAATTGACTTCAAAACACCAGGGTTGCCTGTATCTTCCAGGAAGGTCAGATATTTGTCTACTTGTTTAATTGCCAGCAGAACTGAAAAAACATAATGGCGAAACAAACCCAACCACCGAACGGTATGAAAAAGCAGCGCTGTAGAGATGAATTATGATTTCATCTCTAAAGTGCTGCTTCGACATCCATTCCTCCCAAAACAAGGAAGGAGAATAAATCCGGAGCCGGTTGCTAGTGGTGACTGACCAATATTGCAACATCATTTCTAGAGGTAATAATAAAGCCCTGGCATCCGCAGGAATACAAATTCAGCACTGGCATTCGCCCACCTCTGGGGTGGAGCGGGAGCCGCTCTGCACCAGCCACAGTGCGCGGTTTTGCAGGAAGGGAAACAAGGCACAGGGAACGGGGTGCAGGTCGTGTTTTAGACAGCCAAATAATTGTGCATATGGTGGTTCATCTGAGAGTCTTGTGCCTCTTGAGCCACCCTACAGCCATGGCAAAGGGCTCCAGGAGCGCCCATTGCAGCCGCACGGGTGCCTCGGTCATTGCAGGAGAGCAGCACGGAGCAGGAGCGCGTTCTCACGCAGGAATCGCAACAGGACACACACACGAGTTTACACCCTGTTCCTCTGGGGAGTGCCAGGGATTTATGGCTCTCCCGGGGGATTTGCTGCCGCTGCAGTGCTGGATCAGCAGCGGCGTTTCCTGGAGCACCTGTGTTTTTCTTGGAGGTCTCTCATCTCCATACTGACCAGACCTGGCATTGCTTATCTTTGATGGTGAGATCATCTCATCTCTCCAGGACTGGAAGGAATGATATGAAAACATACCATCTTACACCATCTTGAAGGACCTGCCAGGAAGCAGTGTATTTATGTGTCCTGGGCACTCCATTACTGTGTAGATATGTGCAAGTAGCCAGGTGCAGATTTAGCAGGAAAGCCCTCAGTGAAGAGCGTTGACCCCCCTGTCATCCGTTCTCATGACCAGGGAGGGTAACACACTCTACCACATCACTCAGGCCCCCTTGGTAGCTGCCCGGTCTCTTTTGCCGTGGTTTTGGTGGTGGCCATGTACCTGCTGTCACAGCCCTTGCTGCCATCACCTTCGGGGGTAACCAAGGTGCCTGGGTGAAGTGAGATGTCACCTGAGTCAGGCTTTTAAAACTGATCGAATGGAAACCAGGAGCAGTTATCAGATGGTGCAGGACTGTCCATCAGTGCTAACACCTTCTGATGCCTTTTCTTGGAGGCAAGCATGTGAACCAGGAGCCCAGACTGCGTCATCTCAGGCAGCTCCCCGCACATCACTCCACCGTGCGCATCCACCGCTTCTCTCCCAAACCTCATGCGCTGCCCTTCCTTCCCCAGGCAGCCCTGGAGAAGTCAAACAGCCGCTGTAAGCTGCAGTAGCATCACTGAAACGAGCAGCACTGTGCCCGTTGACATGGCTGAGCACCGAGTCCAAGCACCCTGCACCGTGCAGGATGCAAAGCTTCCCTTGCAGTAGCTGTGCCTGCGCGGGCCATCCGGCAGCTCCGTTTCGGGGACAACGTTATTTGCGGTTCAAATGTCCGATGCAATGTGATTCCAAGCAAGGAGCCATCAGTTAAATTGATCTCTATGTCTGAGGAGGAATCTTGGCTGAAATATTTCCCTGCGAGTCCAACAACAACAGCACATCAGTTACTCCAGTGGATTTCATTTCTCAATTCTTTAACATGTAATTCCTGGACAGATGCCCTAAACTGAAAGAGTAAAATACTCTGCTCCTGGCCGCTCGAATTGCATAAGAGTGCATGCCCACTGCTAACCCATATACAAGGAGTTATTTGTACTCTGCTTGAGCCGGCCGCAAAGCCTGTAGTCTCAAAGGACCGGTATTTTTATATTGGTTTTCCTGAACAATTAACATAAATCGTTCAGGAAGGACCAAAAAGAAATAGTGTTGGTATATCTTGCTGAAACTGCCTCATTTAACCAGGTTAACAATTATCACACATGAAAATAGTACGTGTGAGCTGAAACCGTGTGGTATGCTTTCCGGATCTTATGTCTGCTTTTAAATAAGGAGAGGCAAGATCCTACTGGATGTGGACATCCCTGGAGACATCCTTTGGGGCTCCTGAGTCTTTCATCCTTGCTCAGGACAGAACACATCCCTCCAGTACATCTGTTCTGTGTGCCCCTGGTCCAGTATTTGTGCTTTTAACTGAATCCTTTCTTTCTCCAAGGGCTGTGAATATCCCGGAGAGTTTACCTGGAAGGTGTTCAAACAGCAGAAGAAATCAGGAAGGCAATTTAGTGGGCTATTTCCTTATATCGCACTTTAACAGACGTCTGATGATTTATTTATCTTTCAGCTAACTGAACAACACGTCCGAGGAGGACGTAGACCTTATCCCCATTTCCTCCTTAGACACCTTAATCATTACTGTGGGAGCCCATTTTAACCTATTATATCAAGGAGAAAACTGGTCATCAATAGCGACCTAAACCACATGCAGAGTAGCTTACCGGGCACATATAGTAAGAGCTGCCTCACCCTTTCCCAGGGAAGGACAGGTAAAATTCAGCTCCCAAAACTGGACAGCAAGGAGGAAGGGAGGGTTAGGTTGCTGCACTTACTTTCGTGTTGTTGTTGTTGTTAAGATGCATTGAAGTCTATTATGTCTTGAACTGAGCAACGGTGCCTTTTATGCCTGGAATTTTTGCCTCACAGCCCATCCAGCACCCACCGGTGCTGGAGCCACCGATGTGCACCCAGTTTGTGCATCCTGACAGAAAGGCCATGGGGTCACACAGCCTCACGCTGCTCACGCCTGGGCTGTCCTAAGCAGCTTCGTCCAGTTGAGTGTCATTTAAATCAGGCCTATCGTATGATTTATTGGTGTAGTTATATCATTAGCTGTGTTGTTAGTTTGCTTTATAAATGTTACTGCTGGTCTTCCAGTAGGCAGAAGTGATGCTTTCCCAAAGATTTCCCTTTGCATACATCAAACATTCTAAAGCAACATCCAGTCTTGTGTGTTATATCCTCTCCCAGCATGCAGGACCTTAACGGACACCTTATCAGATTGGCTACTACACGGGCTATTAGAAATTCCTAGTTTCTTTGGGTATTTCTCTTAGTTTTGCTCTTGTCTTAGCTGTGTCGGACAGAAAGTGTTTCAGGCAGCAGGAAATGTTTCGATGTATTAGAACTTCCTTACCGTAAATATGTTCAGCTAACATAGTGATAAAAGAGCGAAGGAGGGTCAGGCTGACACGGCAGCGCACGGTGCCCGGTTATTGCCATTGTTAGGAGCCGGTGCCTCGGCCAGTTCCTGCAGGGACAAGGGCCGTGACTGTGAAACCTGAACAGGGACAGTGTGCAGATAAACCTGATTACCATGTTTTCCCCGAACAACGTCTGCTTGTTAACACGGTTGTAACTGAGTGCCTGCCAGCGCACTCTATTCTCTCCGACACTGATTTTTTCTGCCTCACCTCTTGCTCAGCTGCAGCGCCCGGCTTCTCCAGCCATCTCTCCTTGCTCCGAAGAACAGAGGTACAAGTTGCTGAACAAAGACAAGCACAGCCCGCAGTTTTGCTTTTAATCTTGCTCTTGAAGACTCGCTGCTCAATCTCTTTCTGAACAGTTCCAAGAGAGCAAGACGGCAAGGTCCTTAGGGCAAGGTGATGGATGGAGCAGTGGAGTTCAGAGCACTTTGCTCAGTCGCTCATGTTCTTTCTTTAGATAATGATAAAGTTAACCGGATCAATTTTAGAGCTTTGTAAAAGCAGAATGACTATGGATTGACAAGTCATGAAATGCACAACCCACTTAAATGTCATTAGGCTGACACAATGCAGACTCTACCTGGAATATCCAGTTCTAGTGTATTTTTAATGAATTAATTATGTTGCAGGCTACATGTATTGAATAATACTAAAATCACGGTTTACCTGTTCAATTTTATCCTGGTTTTATTTTTAATATCACCACCTACTAACCAGGACAGCATTCAGGCTTTCCTAAATCCGTGCCAAAGCGCCCATTAACTACTGTGAGCCGATACTTAGGGAACAGAAGAAAATCCCCATGGAAGTGAATTAGTGTAACTCCATTAACTTGAATGGAGATTTATTTTCTCACAGCAAGCAAGTAGCTCCCTCTCTTGGTTTCTGAATTAGTCCCACATGTAACGCAGCACCTCTTCAATGAGTTAAATTGACTCATTTTGTTCTGGTGCAAAATTGACCATAGAGAAATGGTAAAGCCATGTTAATTTACATTGGACTCTGGGCTCCGAAGACACTTTCTCATTGCTGTGCCTGTCTCCAGTGTGCTCTGCTGGTGAACGTGGAACTGGGAAACCATGAAAGAAGCTGCTATGGGAGGGTATTGTCCTTGCAACCTGACCAATATTTTACCTGCCTGACTGGAAACCCAGGTATCCTAAAATCCGGTGGTAGCTGTCGTTTTACAGACCAATGGTATTGTTAGCCCTTACCAAACTAGGCAGGGCTGGAGTGCCCTTTCATTTATACCATTTTTATAATGGTTTAATTCCAAAGAAGAGAAGGTCTTCCCTCTCAGCAGTGTAAACAAGATCGGATTTGTGTCCACATCGCGTATTGTTGCAGTTCAAGGTAAACTTGTTCATTTAGGCTGCAAAGAGGTTGGGGCTTTTTTGCAGAGGGACATGCTGTGCAAAGGGATGCAGGGATAGCAGGTTCGATGTCTGGCACGAGCCAGCATCCCACTTCACATCCACACGCTGGTTCTCTCCAGATCCATCCGGTTTTCCTCTTTTCTTGGTGTTTGCAGGCCCCCACAAGAATTCACCAGAGATGACTACGAAGCACAGGTTGATGTTTTCAGCAAAGCAGCCTGCGAACGTGAGATGCCAAAAGATACACAGGTATGAAAAAAGAAAGTTTAGTGATTCACCAGTTGAAAATCTTGACAATTCCTCACCATTGAGGTTTATTGGTGGGAATTGCCAAGGATATGGTGCAGAAGAGAGATACTGAAGTAGCCTTGGTGCAAGTCAGAGGAGAAGTCCTTGGTTTTGAACAAAAGCATTGCAAATTGTGCTGTAAATGGTGTTGTTTGTACAAGTTTGTACAGCTTTTCATCTTTGAGTAGTCGGTTCATTGCTTCTGGAAGAAGAAGCAATGGAGTGAAACTTTGATATTGTTTAACACAGCAGCTCGCGTGTGTGAGGGTGAGGTCTTGGCTTTCAGGGTTGTTCCTGGCAAGAAGAATCAGCCTTTCCCAAATCAGGGGATTGTTGCTGATTTTCCAGCCTTGATTTGGAAGAAAGAGAGACGACTGCCCCGGGGTTATTCTATATAGCTACACTGATGATAGCAGTCACGTTACGATTCGGGACAGTGATAGTGGGATGAGACCGTGGTTTGCTGAAACACCGGACTGACCAATTCTGCTATTGCTCGTGCTGAAAAGAAACGACACAACAGATTAGGTGCAAACTTCACAAACAGAGAAGGCATAAAATCAACCTATTGAAATGGCACAGGTGAATTCCAATCCCGGTCACAACTGGGTAATTCTGGCAGCTGGAGTGGCACTGTAAAGGCAGCATATTGCTGGTGGTCTTTGGAGCAGACGGTCTCCTCTTCCCATCTCACGTGCAGACTGAACTTGCAGTGGTGCAAGTCAACAGCTGAGCTCGGTTCGCTCTTTCCAGCCGCCCATGTAGAGCCAGATGAGATCACTGTTTGTTTGCTTGTTATTATTTCTTGCTTTGTGCCCCTGACGATTTCATAAACCAATGCTGAAGTTAATGGATCAACTCAGAAAACAAAGGTTTACATATTTTAGCAAGCTGTAAAAGCAAATAAATTTTACAGCTAGCTCTGAGACCAACAGAATAGCTGTCTGGGACAAGATGGGCCGTTTCCCTTCAAGTTGGAGAAATTTCATTACAATTTTAATTTTTTTAACTTGTTATTAACTATGGTGGCAAGTGTTAATGTATTTGTTCTGAGGAAAAAATCGAAGCATTCTGTTTTAAAGGGTGCTTTTTGGGAACGTTTGTTTGTTTGCCTCAGCAGGAGCAATTCAGCAGAAATGAGGCAAATTCACAAAACCTTTTCATGTTGCTGAATCCACAGTTTTGCCAAAACAAAAAAAGGCAGCTAGAGGTTTTCCCAGTGCTACTTCCAAACTATTGCAGAAATTAGAGTGAAATGGTACTGATTAAGACTGGGGGGGGCATCGCCCTTGTAGTAACTCTATCCAAGGCAATGGATTTACATGAGAGCTTACTCTTGGCTCTTGGTATTTATAAACCCTATAGTCTTCAGCGGTTCGTTTTCAGAACATTCTTCTTCAATGACATGAGGGTGGAATATTGCGGATAATAGCCCCAATGTTTCTAAAAGACAAAAGCAGCGAGATTCCCTCAGACAGCTCCATGCAGCCTGGGCAATACCGAGGTGTGGGTGCAGATGGGCAGTAGGTTCACTCCAGTCTACAGCCAACTGGGCAGGAGGGCAACATCGGCGAGTGCCTGATAGGGACCTGACTTCTGCTTCCTCTTGCTCTTCTCCCTTCTTTGTTATTTTTATTTATTTAGTACGTCGGGTTCCTCAGCTATTAACTTCAATGTGGCATTCACCCACCTCCTAGAGGCTTCAGTGTTTAATTTCATCAGCCTGTGGCAGATCCACTTTCCACACAACCCATTGAGGTTACCCAGGAACCAAACTTCGTACATGGGAGTGGGTGAGAAGACACTCATGTGAAAAGCCCGTGAATCCTTCAGACAGGGGAATGTGTCCTTCCAAAGAGTGTACATGGTTCCAAAAGGGATGCAGGGGGAATTAGCATTAAAATAATGTGTTGATTATGGGAGCTAAAAAATACGTATAGCTGAAAAACACTCTCCCCCATAAACTGGAAAAATATCAGCTCTTGTGGGCTATTTGCCAAGGGTTCAAGTTCTCATGAACAAGCTCCTCTGAGCTCATTTGGAAATCCTCATGAGCTCTGCTGCCATTCACCCGTTAGGTTCAGGATGAAAAGGAAGCCTGGAAGCTGCTGAGAAAGCAGAGGGCTTGCAGCCCTCCCAAACCTGAGTGTGGGGCACAGCTGAGCTCTCCCCACCCCGCGGAAAGCAGACGACATAACGCTTGCTCTCGTTCTGTCCACCCCTCCTGTGGTAGAAGCAGAGGCAGGAATCAGCTTGCTTTTGTTTGCGAGCTTTCACAATATGAAAGGCTTTGGGAGAAAAGTAGGTGTTTGCGTCCACTCCTGCGAGTAAGGCCAGGCCCAAGGCCGCTCTCCAGCTCCAACTTGCCAGTTGTCCATGTTGTGGGCACACAAACATGGAGCCCAGCTGGGTGGTCTGGTCATGTGGTGGGTTTGGTCCATCTGCAGGTTCTTGTGCCCTTCCTGTGTCCAGCTTTTGACAGCAGCTAGAGCTGGTAACATGCTATAGAAGAACACGGGTCATGAGGCTGAATAAAGGAAAACCTTTCCCAGGTGCCCACACCACGGTTAGAGTTGTGAGAGGTGGGCTTGCTGTTCTCCAGAACTTGCTTTTGCGTGACTCATGAGCACGGAGACCCGCTTGTGTCCTGCCCTGTGCCACACTAGGCTCATTTAAAACATATGTTGGGTTTTAAATGTATTTCACTTTGTTTGGGCATCTCTCCGTGAGCTTAACTGCACCCACAGCCATCCTTATCCATACCCTGCTCTGGTGTGAAACTTTGAGCGTGGATAATGTATGTTACCAGCCATATGTGTGTGTGGCACTGCATGCAGGTAGACGTGTATGTGCATTATCTCAGGAGAACTAATTCCAGCACGCAGCAGTGGAGCAAGTGCCGCACATTGCACAAGCTCCCTTAGGTGAGCAGGGAGCGTAGGACACCCTGCCACAAAGTGCTTATTTGATTTCGTTTTAGATAAAGGCATTCCAAAGTTAAAATCCAAACCTTGATAATGGTGATGAAAAATGAAACCAGTGCTGAATGAGCTGGGCCTCGTGGCCTCCTTGCCGAATAGCCAAACCAGGACGTGATGCAGAGAGAGTCCCTGGGCATGTCCATAGCTGTGCACAGCTGAGAAAACAACACATCCTCAGGTAGGGCAATAACCCAGATGAAGCATCACCTTTCCCGTCAACCCCAGCAGCCAGGGGTGTCACTGGTTTCCCCAAAGCCACAGCCTGGATTCCAGTGTCACCCCCCGGTCGTGCCAGTGGGACGTGCAGGTGGCAGTAGCACATGCCTCTGGGATGTGCTTATAAACTTGGTCACCTCCTGGTTTTCTGTTGAGCAGATTTTCTCAACTCCAGCTGCAGAAGTCAAATGTGCCGTGTGTTCCCCCTGGCGCAGGATGAGCTGGGGACCTGGGGCTGAGGCTGCCTGGGTGACCCTGGCTGGGCCATTGCTCTTCCTAGGGGAAAGCTGCTGCGGGAGGATCTGTCATATCTAGCATTCATTTTTGGATATCAGTGCTCAGGAAGGCACAGATAGTTTGGGGATTTCTTTTGTTTTGTTTAAGAGAAACATTCTTTTAAGCGATTTTTTGAAGAGCTGCTGATAAACCTCAACACTGAAATCCAGGTTAATGGAGGAGGGGAGGTTTCCATGCAAGAGCCTGAGATTTGGAAGAAAACCAATAAAGATCAACCTGCTTTAGCCACAGATTTCACACAGGCTTACAGAGAACCATTGCAGGCTGCTGTCTGAACAAAGGAGGTTTGATCTTTCAAAACCTGCTTTGTCAAAATCCCCTTCACAGCATGCGAGGGAAAAACAGTGATTATTTCTGATGCAGATGGATGGGGAAGCCACAAACACCTGCCGCTGTCTGCCTTCCATATCCCCACACACAGGGCAAGGTAACCTGGGGAGAGCCATATCGGTGATTTATTTGCTGCTATTTCAGTGCCTGGTTTGTGAATTTTAGTTCCGATGCTGATGTTGTCCGGTGACACACGACGAGAGCTGTGTCACCTGCAGCGGGGGACAAGAGCCACTAGTGGGGTGGCTCTTGAGATGTCCCGCATTAGGAGACCACAAAGTCACAGTGCCTTTCTGAGCACGAAGAAGTTTAAAAGAGTGATTTCAATGTAAGGGGCTCAGAGACAACCACTCTGCCCACTCCCCGAGCCTGCCTTTAATATCTAATTATCAGCACTAATGACTGATTATGTGTCTCCAGTCTTTTCAACCTCCAATAATTTCTGTACCAACATGCTTTACTGCTTTCCAGGGGAAATGTTATCTGAAGTGTGAAATTAACCATTCTTTTGTTATGAACTCACCACTTGGCCATAGCTGCTAAATAGTTTAAAACCTGAAACATATTTGAACTGTTTCCAAGTTCATCTAGAGCGTGACCTTGTGTGTTTTAATAATTATAATTTCCTCAGTAAAGTACAACTCTAGAACCAAAGAAAAAATGTACGGACAGCTGCAGGGTTGGGGACGGCCGACTGTAACCGTGAGCTCTGCAAATACAGCAGGAGGAAAGCAATAAATCTCCAAAAACAAAGTGCCTTCTCTTTTTAACCCCCAGTATGCAGCAGCGCCCTGATGGCAGAGAAGAGCAGACCTTCCCACAGCTGCCCCGAGGACGGCGGGGATGGGAAACGTGGAAGGGAAATAAGGAGGGGTAGGTATTAGGTTGATCTTTCTCTTCCCAGTGAGCCGCTCCTGTTTCAGATGTTTGTCTCCAGCGCACTGGTGTAAATTGGCTGAACGCAGCAGGATTTAGCCCCGCTTTGCAGAGCCGCGATCAGGCGCACCGTCGCGGTATGCCTGCACATGTGAGTAATCCCATTGGAATCAAGGACTTGAAAGAGGAGCGCGCACATGAGTAATGTTTTGTAGATACAAGGGCTGGAATCCGGGCCACATGGCTCAGGACAAAGAGACGTGTCAGTTCTGCATAAATAACACAGGCATTCGACTTCAAAACTTCAACCCACTTAGCAGGGGCGAGAGTCACTCCGTCCATCTCACGTCTGGCAAAGCGGGGACCAGGGCAGCGGGGGGACCAGGGCAGCGGGGGGACCAGGGCAGCAGGGGGACCAGGGCAGCGGGGTGACCAGGGCAGCAGGGGGACCAGGGCAGTGGGGACCAGGGCAGCGGAGGGACCAGGGCAGCAGGGTGACCAGGGCAGCGGGGGGACCAGGGCAGCGGGGGGACCAGGGCAGTGGGGACCAGGGCAGCGGGGTGACCAGGGCAGTGGTGACCAGGTCAGCGGGGTGACCAGGGCAGCGGGGGGACCCGGGCAGCGGGGTGACCAGGGCAGTGGGGACCAGGGCAGCGGGGTGACCAGGGCAGTGGGGACCAGGGCAGCGGGGTGACCTGCGCAGCAGTGCGAGCTGGGGTGAGCCCAGGGGTGGGATGCTGCCGGCACCCAGGGAGAGGTGAGGGTACCACAGCCCTTCTCCCAATGCCTGCACGCTCTGATGGGACAGAGCATGCGTGTGTTTGGTGCCATGGTCTTGCCTGGGAGGAAAGCCTGCTGTAGCCTGATGTAGGTGCCATCCCTGGTACAGGGGAATATGGACCATAGCAAGAGAAAGTAGCCTCTGTTTCTCTTCCCTCCCTCTTTATAGTGATCACCTCCTAAAGCCTCAATGAAACAGGATTAAAAAACAATGAAAAGAGAGAGGCAGCGCAACAGACCACCCAGGCCAGGGTGCGTTTATCAGGCGTGCATCACTCCCTGCGATGTAAGGCTTCTGGGAGATCTGACCAGAATATGACTAACACAACACTTGGCAAAGCAAAGACTAATAGTGTGATTGTTCTGTTGGCTTCTCCCCTCCTTGAGTAACATCATGCTGAGCAGTGTTCACGTTAGCGATCTGAAAGGCCTTTTCATTATTGTATCGAAAACTTCTCTGACTGCAGATCTCTTAATCAAAGGACTTTTATGTAAAGTCACATTTTTTCCAAAACCAGAAAAGTTCAGGCTCAGAGCATAAACATTAGACTCATTATTTAGAAATAGTAAGTCCTTTGGGTTCTGGTATCAGATCAAAGCTAGAAATTAAATTGCTTCAGAAAAAAAAAAATGAGTTCGTTTTGGGAATCAGCATATTTCTTGTTTGCTTTTTCATTATGTAGCTAAAAAAAGGAATAGTGAGATTCTGTCGGTCCAAAACGGGATGGATGCTGCACGCTAAGAACTTCCACAGTCTGTGCAGGCAGAAAACATTTTGTTGACATGACAATAAAAACATTCTGCAGATTTATCAAATTGTTTTCTCCTTCACCATCCACAGCCACAAGAAAGCAGTGTGGTCAACACACTCCCGTGGAGCAGAAACCTGTGCTCGGCTGACGTTGCCTTTGAAATGGAGCTCTCGAGCCTGTCCTGACAAGTGGAGGAAGAGATTTCCATCCAGGTTATGGGTGAGAATTGGGAAGTGGCCTCAGTTCAACAACGTCCTCTGCCAACACATGGCCTGGCCATGCTGTCCTAAAGAAATCACTCCTTTTGGGGCTGTCCACTGGTAACTGGCTCACTAACGGCGATTTGGGCAAAGATAATTAGTTCATCATTGCGCAGGGGTTTAGTCCCACTGTTCTGGTCAGCAATGCTACCCTGTCTTCCACTAATCCTCCCTATCCACCTGTCTTCTCCCTGATGTGGCCTCCACCGGCTGTTTTAGGCTGTGGACACACAAGTGATGGAGTTGGCTTTTGGCACAGGAGCAGGATGTAGAGATGGGGATGGGGAGAACCATGTCGCGCGGACCAGGCACTGCCAAGACAGACGCTTTCTCCATCCAAGACAAATCCCACCCTGGAAGCCGCTGCTGCCAACAGCAGACCCCACCTTTCCGGTGGTGGTGAATCCGGAGTCCCATGCTGGCCGTGGGCCCCTCAGGAGGCAGGGGAGCAAGCAAAGAGGCAAAGCTTTTCTTTTACAATTTCCTTCATGATAATTTCTTTCCTCCAACATCAATGACAGGTTGTGCTCGTGAGAAAAATATGACCAACGTGAATTCTCGCTGATTTTTGTGAGCTTTGCAAGTGTCTCTGAGAGAAGTGGATCTCTCAGGAAGCATTGAAGACAGCAGGTTGCCCAGGGCTGGGGAATGGCAGAAATGCCCACGTTTTCTGTTTGTGACACCGCTGCCGATGGGAATCGTTCAATCACACAGCAAAACTGTTCCGATATTAATCTGTATTTGATGGAAACACTCAACCGGACACCTATTTTTCTTTCTATAGCGGAGTAAATTTGCCATCGCTGCAAGTGAACCGCAGCGACCCACTGCAGACCAGAACAAAAACTTGATTTTATTTCGTTGTAATCAGAAATTTCAGAATTTAAGAGACAGAAAGCGTTGACTCATAAAATTAAACACTCCCAGATTTTATAGTTTTTGCTTGAAAGTGTCTGCGCCTTTGGAGAGCACATGGGAGTCTGAGACCCAGGGAGACTTCTGATTCCCTGAAACTCTTAAGTACTCACCTAAAAATCTTTCAGACTCTGGCCTGCCTATGTTTTCTGTGGGTGCTGGAGATGCTCCACTTGCTTTTCAAGTGCAGTTCACCTTCGGTTCCCCATTTGTTCCCTGCACACCTTGTGTCCCGACTGTCATTCTTTGCCTCTGTGCCCTGAGACCCCTTGAGCAGTTTTCGTGTCTCTGGGCTACAATTTCTCTCTGTTTCATATCTGAACCCATCCCTTCCCTTCTGTATCTACACTTCTAGAGTGTCTCTTCTTGTCTGGTATTACTTACTCCTAATGACTCTAATTATGTTGTGGAGCCCTGTCAAGCTTTTAGGAAGGAAGCTGATGTGAAGGATGCTATACAAAGTGGACTTCTATCAGTAGGAAATTTGCACTGTGGCAAAGAGACGAAGAGCTTGTTTGATCATTACTCTTATCTAGAACAAATTGCACGTAATAACCTTTAATATTTTCTATCAGGTTTTGTTCCTCAGACAGACACAATTTTTTTTGAAAATGAATCCACATTTAACCGAATCATCTAAGTATATCTGAGTCCCCAAAATAAGATACTTAATTGTGCATTAAAAAATAAACAAATGACTAGTTCACTGAATGTGGCCCTTGTTTCACTGCCCTTGACATAGGCTTAGGAACTCAAAACTTTTGTGTTGACTTAAGATAAATGCCGCGAGACCATTAAGCGATCCATTGTTCTTATGGTACCCAATAATCTAGTCTTTTTATTTAAATATGATAGTAAGTAATCCCAGAGCCAATGAAAGCATGGAACTGACTAGGTGCTACGTTCCACAAATACTATATTGCATAGAAGAGTTTAACTCTTTATCTGAAAAACAGTTGGCTGTTGCCGTATTAACAATTATATTATCAGTTTTACTTGGCAACATTTATGTGTCAGAACGTATCACGGGTACCACAGCTCAGTTCCAGAAATAGGCTGTGATCTGGGTGACATCATAGCCCTCTGTAAACCCCTTTTTTCACTTCTCTTCCTTCCATAAACACTTGTACCCTCAGCCCTATGCTGAATCCACTCAGGCCATTAAGACGTAACGAGCTCTTCCCACCCTTCAGCCCTACAGCATATCAGGAGGGTTGAAAAGTTTACCAAAACAACACGTTTTGCCACTGGAGTACAGGAGGTTTTGTGGTTCCGCTATGGTAGAGCAGGAAAAAAGCAAGAAGTCGTATGGAAACCACAACCGTTGTGCAACGGAGACACCAAAGGCTGTCGATGACTGACTCAGGCGGTCGGTTCGCTGCGTGATGCAAGAGGACAAGAATGTGTTGTGATGGGGAGGGGTAGCTCCTGTAATCAAACAAGGGCCCTGGAGGAGCGGTGCAGATTGCTGAGCCTGGGGCGGCACCAGATACAGCCCGGTGGAGGATGATGAGAAGCCAGGAGCAGGCAGAGCTGGCTCTTCTCTCTGGAGCCTAATCGGGATGTTTTGAGTAGCGAGCGGCTGTGTCCTTAAAAACGAAGTGGTAGAAAGTGGCGTTGTGAAACCACATTGCAAAATTCAATTAAGTGAAGTTACAAGTAGCTGTGCAACTGTCTGTTGTCTTGGAGCAGGGAGTCTGGGTGCCTTTTCCATGATTCACAGTGAAGTATTACAGTCTTTTCCATTTTTCACCAGTGTATATTAGGAAAAATAATTATTATATAGCATGCAAAGAAGAAAGCATTCTGCTCCCTTTATGTTAATCCTTTCTTCAAAATGTAATGAAAGATGGAAGAGAATTTAAAATACGTAATAGGTTGCCATGGTCAGCTCAGTGTCTCCATGAACTAACCCGCAGACCATAGCATTTTCCTTTATTTTGATGGCTTGGTTTTCTGGATCTCAACCTCATTGGGTTTTACCTTCAAAATCTAGAAAAACATTGTGGATGTTATGAGGCAAACAAACAAACAAACTCCACCATTGAATTAAAACATCTCACGAATCGCTCAGAAAAACTAAAACACCTAACTTCGGTTTAGAAATCGGGTGTTTGTACCACATTAAGCTCTGGGGCAGCGTTAGTCAAGTCTTAGCCATCCTGGCTTTGATTTAAGAGTTAAACAGCAGTGGATTTAAGGTACTTCTGTCAGAAGCTGAAGGGAAAGTTTATAGTATACGCTAAGGTTTTTAGGGTTTTTTTGGAAGTTCCCATGAGCTTCTTCATGCAAACAGCTCTGCACAGGACAATGAGCGTCTGAATACTGGATGTTCCTATATTCCTACAGAAGTTTGGAAGTGACATGAAGCCCAAAATCAAGATCTATTTAAGAATTTCTTGGGGCTTTGTTGCTTATTTTATTTATTTCCCCACCAAAAAAAAAAAAAAAAAAAGCCAGAGGCAAAATAAAAGAGACAGGGGGAGAATACGGTGGAAGTGCAGAACAAACAAGATGGCAAAATAAGAGAAGTATTTTTTAATAAGCCGGGAATTTGCCTCAGTATGCGGTTCCTGGAGGAGAGGCGGTTTCTGCGAGCTGGCCGGATTCCCTGCTGCAGACGCACGGACACCTGGACGAAAAGACAAAAGGAAGTTTTATTCTTGTATAATCCTTAGGTTACATTTTTGTGGCAAGCGTAAGCACTCCTTATTAAGGAAACCTTGAAAGATTGCAGAGCCTGTAACTGCAGCTCTGCCTGGTTCAGTGATGAAGAGGTACAGAACTGAGATCTTCACTCCCCGTACAAATGCAGAATAACTCTGTTAACATCGATGGAAAGTTGGTTTGGAGAGCACAGTCCAGCTGATAAAAACACAACATGCAAACAAAACACAGTGGGGCGGGGGAAGGAGAGGAGGGGGAAATGCTAAAAATAAAGGCTAAATTTGAATTAAACTCTTCTTGATCTTGAATGAATTATGTTTCCTAAGGGAAGAGAGCAATAAGAACTGTGATGAGGGAGAAAAATAGTTTTTGAACATTCAGAAGATATTTTCCAGGGTCCCAGCCTGGAGGCTGAATGGAAACAGAGCTGGGCTCACCTGAGGAAAAACACAAGATTAATGACGAAAACTACAAAATCTAAAGGAGAAGAAAGACGTAAAGGTCAGGTCTGTTTCTCTCCCTCAGAATGAGCAAGGGATAGAGAAGGATTAGAAGCTAAACATCGTTCATATGTCAACTTCTTTTCAGACCTAATCTATGGAAAGCTTCTTAGCCCTGTGATGATTTTGCCAGTCTTTCTAAGCTTCGATTAGCTGGTTATTAACTCTCTATCGTGATTATTTATTTTTATTTATTAACTTGAGGTAAGACTACCTGTGGAGCTGATGGGAGGGAGTCCTGGAGTAGCACAGCATCTCCTGGAGAGCTGACGCAGACCGTGTTCCAGTGGCACGATGTTGTGGGGCTCCAGGAGGGGACAGGTAGCACTTGATGCAGCTTCTCCTGCATCTTTTTTAGTGTGAGATAACCTGAACTATGCCTAAATATTGGCAACTGGCCTCAGCTGCTTTACAGGGTTATCTGGTAGCTCTGGGCACTCTTGCTGGGGATATGTGTGGTGAACGAGCAATAGCAAAAGAGCCCACCTGCTTCATCAAATGTTCTCTGAGCTACGTGTGCTATTGAGTGCATTGATTTTGTTAGCTTTCTCTTGTTGTTGGGAACCACTGGGGCACTGCACAGCAATCTCCCTTTATACAGGAGGTCTGGAAATGGACATTCAGTGCTGCCTGTGAATTTCTAGAAACAAGTGGAGAGTGGGGAAATCTCAAGCCTTCTTAATGCACCACAAAGGGAGGAGGGCATTTCCTTCCCTTCCGTTGCAGAGATTTTCTTTAAAATGACATCAGTCTATTCTGGGCAAAGTATGTGCTAACACATATGGAAGAGTATCACTCAACTAGGCTTCATCCATCACTCGTGACCTTCATTTTTCAAGGACTTACAGCAGCGGTATTACCAGTGCTCATTGTCATACTCCATGAGCTGCAGCTACGATCAACTTAAACAGCAAAGTAGCTATTACAAGGCAGTCTGTGATTAACTAAAGGCAATAGAAAACAGTCATAGGCATGGTGGGAACTGGTAGGACTTTAGCTCCGTGGATCTAGCGTCTGCTGGGCCACAAGAAGAAGGTAGAGCTGAATCTCTTCATACACTGAGTATAGTGAAAAAGGAGGTAAAGTCAGATATGTCCCCTCTCAGCAGGACCTGCCACAATCAGCTAAAACTGATGAAAGATCCAGTCCTGCTAGATCACTAGTTTAAATAGAAACAAGACAGTGGACGTGTTACAGAAGAGCAAAAAGGGTGTTTCTGCCTACCCAGTCCCCAAGGAGTGATTCACTCGGTGTCAGCAGCGTGGTGGGGCACTCCCACACTCCACAGCTGCTTCCTACCACAAGTGGGGCTGGAGGGCACAGGTAGCAGCACTCATGATCTGTCATGAACCTCAGATTTACATGGTCACACACATCCTGTCCTTGGGTGTCACAAGTCAACACGTGTCGAGAAACTGCGTTTGTCAAACGTATCTGTTGACTTTCCTGAGCGAGTTGCACAGATGCTCACCTCTCCTTTCTAAAAAAAGGATTGTGTTGCAGCCAACATCGCTATCAGAGCTCAGGAACAAATAAACGTGTGGCTCACCTCCAAGGGGCTTTCCCCCTTGTTTCCTCACAATTGACAAAGAAGCCAATGTTGTTTAAGAGTAGGGCAGGATGACAAATCCATACATGTGCTCTACTTTGTAGCTGTCTGAGCCTGCTGCTGCAGAGTTCTCTCAAGAATGACAGCATTATTATGTATTTCCTGGCAGAGATAATCTAAACTGATGCCCATTTTCTTCTTTCTGCCATGGGAACCGCAAGAAAAAAGAAATCAATTGTACCCCAGACGGATTAAAATAGGAAATATCATCTACAGTGTTGGAAAAGCTGCTTGACAAGGAAAAAAAAAAAAAGAAATTAAAATAATAATTCAAATCTTAAAATCTTACCAGTGGACAAATTTCTGTTATAATTTCGTAAGTGGATGTAAAACTGGAATAATCTCAGCAGAGCTATTGTGTTCTGTTATGCCAAGTTGTATCCCAAATTACTTCAGTCCTTTCAATGACGTTCTTTGGGATGTCTACCAACATGAAACAGTTGAGTTTGAAATATGCATCTAGCAGAGAAAACCTCAGCCAAAAAACACACAGAGGTGCCCATCGAACAGTCACAGCATGGTCTTGATCTTTGTCAGAATTTTCCTAATAACAAATAACCAATTAACCCAGTGCATCCCATTGGGGAACCTGTGAGCTTTGCATGCAAAGGAAACCAAGCTGTGTTGTGGAGGGATCCCACGCAGCTCATTGCAGCCACATCTGCTCCTGTGCCTCCCTACCTGCTCTCCTGTGTCTGAAATTGCCCATTGCTGGGGAATCTGGCTGGAGAGTTAATCTGGAAGGGCTATGGGGAGTTTGCTTGCGAACTTACGATCTGATAAGAGGGAGAGACAAACCAGAGCTGGTTAACAGCTCTCTTCCTCCTCCCGGTTCTGCTGCTTACCTCTGGCTGCCCTTCTCCCAGGTTGTGTGTTAGGACTGAGAAATACGGACTTGCAATTGCACAGAAACTCCTCGTAACCTCTGACACGATTGCCGGCTTCTCATATCTTAGAAGCCTACTTAAATCACAATAAAACACACTGAAAGTACCCCCCTTCTTCCTCCTGTTTCCTGCAATTAGAGTTATGCTCTCCTCTGACTCTCGTAATGACTGTGGGTTTACCAGCTACCTGCATGTCAAACAATTCCTGCTGGAAGACCCATGGGTGAATGAGAAACAGCAGCACTGAGAGAGACGAAGAAGAGTTTGCACCTGGAAGAAAGGTCTGATGGCATCGCCCCTGAGTTTTGATGGTGAAGACTGGAATGTGTCCTTGGCTGTTTCTGTGAAACAGAACCGTGCTTTAGGTGACCCCGCTTGAGCAGGGGGATTGGACATGATGACCTCCAACCTCAACCACTCTGTGATGCTGTGAATCCACTGATGAACCTTTTTTTGTCCGATATATGCAATTTCTCACTCCCTTAGTCTCCTATTTTATGTATCAGAAGAAAAAATAACTTCCCGCCTCATGTCTTCTGCTGAGACTTGCCTCACACATATCTTGTGTTGAGACAGACCAATAAATCTGATGTCACTCTCCATTTGGCCCAGTTTGGGAGGGGTGGGTGATGGGAGGTGGGGTACTGGGGACTGGAATACATTTTCTATTTGGCTTCCAGGAATTAAACATCTTATGTCATTTTATCTTCCTTTAAACTGGCAATTTTCCCATTGACACACTGGGTGGTAACATGGCCCCACCGAATTCAAACTCCCTCCTGGGCTCAGTGGAGCCAGAATTTAATTCAGCGCCTTTTGTCGCATTGTCCTAGGTCAGCCCTAACATTTAGGTCTTTTAGAAATGACATGTAGGTCCCCTGAAGCTCCTTTTCTCACCGAAATGACTGAATTAGTAAGATCTGGTCTTTGACTCTCTGAAAATACTACTAACTGTATGTAGAGGGATGTATATTCCAATGACCAAAGATTTTGTTGGACGATCTGGTCTGATCTACTGCGTGACTCACTCAATGTCATTTCAACTACAGAGTTCTCTAGCTCCTTGATTAAAAATGTCTTATCTGTAGGCATCTAGTCACCATCTGAAGACTCCAGGAAACAGGCAGATAAACTCCTCCATCCCTTTGCTGCAATCTTCTCTTAGACTTTAATTCCGTTCCGTCCTCTTTCCAACCTGTCACTACATAATGAGAGAATATGTAATACAGGGAGAGCTTAGTAATTTAGAATCAAAACGAATTATATCCCTCAAAATTAGAGGCATCTGAAACTTATCATTATATATTAGAATGTTTTTAATTTAGGAAAAGAATTTCAGTACGGTGATTTGGGAAAATAAACGTGCTTGTTTTCACATTGCTGAGATTTTGACTTTGTTTTTCACTTACCAAAACACATCAACCAGGTCAGAGCCCAATGAGAATTTCGCCTACCAAAGCCAAATTACATTTATAATGAGTACAAATGGTTGAAAATTCTGAATTTTGAGTGCTTGATGAAAGCGTGTTAATCACTTCAATTCTCTACAGTGAAAGAACAGATTCTGGTGTAAAAGTCTCTTTTTCATATCTATTTTCTGTGTAATTAAGAACACGTTGGTTGGGTTTGTTCATTTTTTAAATACAGAGGTCTTCACAAAACTCGTGGTTCCTCAAAAGCACGATATGGTTTACACATATACAATACTCGGAGAACGGAAGCCATAAATCAGACAGCCTGGTTTATGAGGGTAACAAAGAGATCACCTTTGCACTGATGCTTTGTCTTCACTAGAGAATAAAAGAAAGAAAAGCTAATTTATAAGTCAATCTAGTCATCGAATTAAGAAGCCCATGGAGACAACAATTTCTACCTCAAAATAAGTCAGTCGCCACTAGTCCACCTACCCAATCTCCAATAGCAGTCGACTGTTTTGAAGTAAAAACATATGGGTTTTTTCCCATTAAGACATATGCTAAGATCAGGAGGAAGATTTGGAGAAAGGTCAGCAAGGATCCATCTTTAAAAGGGACAGATTGCTCATTAGTGAATGCAATATATGTATCACCACAGCAAGAATAAAATGTAGTGACTGTAACTCAGAAGTATGAATGTTTTCTTTGTCAAATGTCATTCCCTTTAGAATTTGGCAATAGTAACTTAATGCAATTTTCTTTCATGTGAAATTCAGCTGGGCTGTGACTCTGTATGTAATCTTTTTCTCATGATAGTAGTATAATTTGACATATCAACTGTATATTTATAATGCAAGTAAACTTCATTATGACTCCCCAAAGGGATCTGATCTAAATCTTATTGAAAGAAAAATGGAAAGACTCCCATTAACTTCTCCGATCTTTGGTCAAACTATTGTAGCTATAGAATTCTTTCACATTCCCCCTTCATGCTTTGCGTCGGAAACCACACATATTTTAAATCTGTGTATTTGAGTCATCACTTGTTTTGTTCCCATTGTTTCACAAAGTGTTAGGGGTGCACTTACAATGTAAAACAGAACAATTATCATCTTGTTTCGGTGTTATTATCTTGATGGCAGAGTGCACGAGTATGACAACACTAAAATCTCAAGTTTACATTAGGTTGCATGGAACAAATTTTGCAGGAAAGTAACTGCTGACTTCTGTAGCATTGCAATTAGTTACAGGGGAGCAGGATTTGGCCCCGTTTCTGCAAAATAACTGTGGCTTTCCTTAGCAGTCTGATCATGTCATAATTCACTTTAATGCTCATGTATACTAGCCCAAGGGCTTATATAATTATTACGCCTGTCTCATCATGAAAAAGGGATAAATCACACCTGAATACAAGAGTAGGAACTTGTTGTTTTGTTTAGATTTTAAACATTTTAAAATCATTATTAAATGAGCAAATTATGTATGCCCTGCAGTAGAGGGTACAAGTCAAAGACATCCGGGTACTTCTTAGTACGAGCGCTATGAATTTTGAAGAGTAAAATCTCAATAGAAAGAAACATTGGTTAAGGAGGTTGTGTTGAATTTACCTAAATATGATGCAAGGAGTGAAAAATAAATACAAGCTCATTGTACATAAGCTCCAGTCCAGTTGAATTTGACAATATTTCATAGATCAATCAATACTTTATCCTAAGCCACAAGATATCACATACACAAAGGACTCTACTTACGCAGACATCTGTTAGGAGTGTATTTACAGAGAAGCTTCTGAATAACCCAGACAATCATTTCTAGTTAAGATGAAGTCCCAGAAGGTGTCCCTGACTGGGAGGAAGAGGCTTCCACATTAGCTGGGTCTGGGACACATAAAGAAATAATGAAAAATCAAATATTCTATGAAAGCAAATATCAGAGAGATGAAGATATCTGGGGCCTCACTTAGGGAAGTGAGTGAAAAGAATCACTTTAACTTCCATAGCCTTATATCAAGGTCTTCTGAGAAATGCAAATGGCAGTGTTGAAACCCTGGCATATGGCAGAATGAAGATCCTGACGACATATTATGGGATGATACAGATTCTTATTAAGGAAACGTGCCGTGCTGCTGGAAAAGCACTCAAAAGCACTGAGCAAGCTGTTTCCAGTCACTCCATGGTTTGAGTAAATGGAACAGCTTCCTCCCCACATCAATTGCAGATACATTCAGACATTCGCTGTTAGCAGATACATGTTTAACTTTGTGATTTTTTTCTGATTCATTTAATACTTGTGCAGATAACTCTCACACAGACCACGAGCACTGGCTGTTGTAGGAACTGTAAGGAGTATGGGGCTGCAAAAGGCAGCTTCTTTCCTTAAGTTTTATGTTAATGATCTTAATTTCCTTTCTTCTACAGCTGAATCAGCAGCGTTTGTATGAAGGTCGATTCTATATGACTGCATTATTCAGGGACAGTTCCGCATCTTGGGTCACTGTTACAGTCAGGTAACTGCATAGCTATAACATTCCCCCTTTTCATAACGAACACATGATAATTAGATCAGCTTTACATCCTGTAAGGAAGAGGACAAGGCCTGAATGTTAACATCCTGCCTACTCTGTCTCAGGCAAAATCCCTTTTTTATTGTATCTTCCGTGCTCGCTCAGGCAACTTCTGCTTTGACACCAGCTGCCACTGGCACCATTTCAGATATTACTGAGATTTACAGCTTTTTTGCACAGTCCTGTGCAAAAGGCTTTGGGAGTTACTGATATTTTGAAACCAATCCAAATTGTTCCTCTGTTGCAAGACTTGTGCAAGCAAGAAGAGACAAAATCCGAGGAGGCCACAAACTCTCAACTACTTACTGTGCTGATTCAGTTATTTACATCAGCCAGGCTCTTGTAGTTGCCTTTTCCCATCCTCGGGAAGATCTCTCCTTGTGCCAATGTCCATGTGAGGAATTGCTACATCTGTTCTGAGGTTCCTACCAATCTTCCCACACCCTGGAGCAAAGCAAGAGGTGGCAGGGAGAGGGGAAGACAAGGGGGACCTACCTGTCCCCAAAGTGTGCTGCTTACTTGTTTGTAGAGAAAGCGCTTCTTTACAATGCAGTTGGGTTTTGTTTGCTGCTAATTTAATTGCGAGGGTCCCTAATTTAGACACTGCAGCTGGTACAAAGCGGGGATAGCCAGGTCTTGCAGCAGCAGGGAGAGGAAGGGGCAGAGCTGCAGCCCCCAGGACAGCAGGGATGTCTGCGGGCTATTTGGGTGAAAAAAGCACCAATGTGGAGAGAAGGGACCATAGGGAGCCAGGCAGAAGGACTCGCTCACTTTTCAGCACAGTGACAAGGATGTTATACCCCACATTAGCCCTGGATCAAACTTCAGGTCCAAAGCTGTCACGTGGCTTTAGACACAATGTCTGTGACTCTGACCATGGGTTCAGCTGGAAAATACTTGATGCTAATTGACCCATCCCGGATCCAAGACCTTTTTATCTTTGTGGCAAAGCTAATCCTAAATCAATATCATGAGTCTGGCATTTACTTTCAGCACAGCTCAACCCAAACCGTCAGGTTTAGCTAAGGCTGTGCTCTGCTGTACGCTGTATTATTGTGTTCAGATAGGCTACAGCAATATTCCTGAACCCAGGTGTCTGTAAACCCTTGTGACCCACTTAAATCCGAGCTGAAGTGACACCTCTAGCATCTGCTACAGCATTTTTTAAGCAAAACTGAATAAACTGAGTTAATGTCAGTTTTCCTCATGACAATTATCTCGCGTTTTTTCTGAACGCTGCCCTCCACCATACTCCAGTGGGGATGAAATGCAGCTCAGTCCTGTCATCTGCCTAATCTTTATCTTTTTCTACCCTTATCGTCACCTGCCATGGCTGAACAAATCTCCATCCTTACCTTTTGCCAGCAGTTTGTTCTTTTGGAGTGAAATCTCTAGGTGCATCTTATGAAATGAGTCCAAGTTCATCAGGATCTGCAGGAAAGCAAAGGCACATTTCAGACTGAAAGCAATGGAGGCTCTATGGCAAACCTGTGTTGTGGGGATGGCAGGGAGTAAATAGGGTGATGTGTCCCACTGAAATGTTTCAACCAGGTCTGCGAAATCATGGTTGGCAACTGTGGATCACGCAAGTGTCGCATGGGTTAAAGGCAGAAATCTGGTGGAAGAATGTATGCTTTGTGCAGGGAGGTTGTGCATTTAACAGATCTCTACTGAATCACTTAGTAACACACCAGAAGCCACCGAATTTACAGAAGAATGGAATTACTTAGGATTTCAATGTTAAAATGTTAAAAGGCATTCCCCCTGACCGCGCATCACTGGTGCACGAGACATTACTTCTGCCACAGTAGTTCAAGTTGTGTGCTCTCTCTTTTCAGTTTTTTATTGTGGATCTCTGTATTAATTGTTCTGGTTCTGTTTGCAACAGACAGACATTCATGGTCCATGAAATCACAAGCTGAGGATATTTCACCACAGCTATAAATAGGGGAGTTTTTAGCGAACCCTCCTTTCTCAATCATCAAGATGTACCCTCTACTATGGGCTGTGAGTGAAGCTGAGGAGGGTGGAAATTGTTTCTCCAGCACTAATGACGTTAAGAATTCCACGCCTGGATGCCAGGAGGGTGATGAATAAGAGCTAAACCACCTTGATGGATCTTGAGGTTTTGCTGGAATTTCTCTTGCCTTGGAAATGGAGCCCAGCCATGATAAGAAGTGCCACAGCTGTCTTCACTGATGGATCTTCAAAGAGATTCCTCCTTCGAGGTACATCAGACACGAGGCTCCGAGGAGAAGGGGGGTATTGAGGTAGTGGTCAAAACCTTAATTTTATCTCTCATCAGTAGGTAACAAAGCTGTAATAGCTACACTGCGAATACAGCTCTGTCGGGCCATTTCAGAGAAAGACTGAGCTGAAGCCACCCGCTCCATCTCCCGCAATCCTCCTTCTAAAATAAAGTCTCTGCATCAAAATGGTTTCTGAAGCACTTGCCCAAGGTCTCCAACAGCACCTGGCCATTTTCGGCCTTAGGCCAGCACTTTTAGGAGCCTTTACAAATCTTAATCCCAGCCTAAACAATTGCTATGACCTTACTGGGAAACTGAACTTCGGGGAAAGCTGGAACTTGATTGCAATTTTTAAACTATCTTTTGTAAAATTTATATATTTCGTTATGAACCACAGACATTCAGCTTTAACTGAGTAGGTGTTTTCTTGATGAGCTTAAGTGACTCACATAAATGGTCAGGGCAAAAGAAACAAGCAGAAATGGAAACAATATTTTTGTGCACAGGAGAGGAAATCCAAACCAGAGAGATCCCATCCACTCCACAGGCTTGAACTTCTACCTCATCAAGTAACAGCTCTGTTATAAGCAGATCCCTTGCTTGTGTCGTATTTGTGTTGTAGGTGAACTCTCATTGCAAAGGAAGAGCACATCTCAAGTTAGTCACCAGCTTAAGTGCCTTAGTGGTTTAATACTTCCAAGTTGCTTTGGACCAGAGGTGTGAGGCTCTAATTAGGTCTTAGATTTCAGTGGCTGAGTCTACTGGATGGAAGAGCCGTCTACCTCTTGTCTCCTAAGCAATCAAAAGGAAGGGAACAATAGGAGTGGTGATTAGCTCTCCCAGAAAAGCTGGCAGTGATAATATCTACCTAATGGGATTAGTATAATGAATACCTTTATAGTGTAAAGCTAAATAGGAAGATGCTGATATCATTAAATAAATACAGAAATAAATATTTTTTAAAAGAATCAATGTGATTGGAGTAGGAATCTCCCTGGCTGTCTGCACAGTTGATCTTGTATTACCAAGTGGTTCAATGGTCCTGTGTAAAAGCCAGGTTTCTATTAGCTTTCATATCCTGTACATTCATTCTACCACAGCTTCCTCACCTCAGCTGTCTTACAAGAACCATCTACACTATCTGGAAGAAAAAGAAACAATTCTTGAGCCCTCATGGTACAAAGACAAGTTTAGCTGGTGCTCCAAAGCCCTGAACTGGGAGAAACTGATTGATTTACGGTATGAGGAACCTCACAAGTAGTCTCTTACATCAGTAGGTTGTGGGTTTAATTCTATTGAAAGCAACTTTCTCATCCCCCAAGCATAAACTAATGAATCAGTAGTTTACTGAGTCAGCCAGATGCTAAATCTTTCAATAGAAGGGGAGAGGTGAAAAAGAAGTATGCTTCAGAGGAACACCAGCGTGTTATCCTCTTTATTTGGTGCAATAATTGTACTAATTAGGGCAACTTTTAATTAAACTGTTTTCATCTAGATTGACTCACAAAATTGCAGTTATTAAGAATAAGCAAGCTAATGGCTCAGTAGCGCATTTTCATAGCAGCCGTGCTAACTACAAGAGCTTGCACCCCACAAGGTTTTCAGCATAAGCGAGTGGGTGTGTTGCACCCACTGGACCGACAGAAATGTCACCATTGTCCACACTGGTTTTAATCCTGCTCTTTCTCCACAATAGTCTAACTCACTGTATACTTACTGTCTTTGTCTCACTTGACATTTGGTCCCACACAACCAAATAGTGTCTGGTCTGAGGTGGCCAAGTAGGAGTTGGTTGTACTTTAGTTTTGGTTTTTTCCCAAACAGGTCCGCTTGATAACAGAGCAGTGAGACAACCCCGAATGCCACAGGGGCACCCACTGGGGACAAGAAGCCCCTACCTACATTTTTATGGTCTGTCCACACATGAAAAGGTGCCTTTACAAGATGTCATTCTTCCTACTCTAAACATGAAGCCTGTAATTAAATGGGAAAAATGAAGTTACCAAGCAGTAAGCACTAAAAAGGCTCACGCTTCAATAGCGTTCTGTTCCGAGGAGCTTGGGTTAGCCTGGAAAGATAGAAAGCGGGTCACAGCTATTTCTAGGAACTGTGGAAGTGAGTGGAGCCCTTGACGCCAGGAACTGGAATTTCCAGACACTAAAGAAGCGCTAAGGTAGAATGTATCTAATACCAGGGAGTTCACAGTTGTTATTAATTCAACCACAAGTAAGTGCATTTCAGGTAGTATTAAAAGGTTGGATTGAGACTACGATAGCAAGGACAGTCAGTTAAGGATAAAGTCCAGACTGACGACCCAAGCCCATCATAATGGCTCGTGGAAAAGAGGCACAATGACGTGAACAGAGATCAAAGCGATTTAGCTCTTGAAGGTCTTGTTTTCCCTCTGTTTTGCAAATGAAGATCCTAAAAAATGTATACATTCTTGTGATTAGCTTAGACTAGGCTTTTAATTACTTTTGCAATCTTCCTTAAAAAGAGCCCTGAAACAGAACAGTAAGTATTACTTACACATAATAGGCATTTTATGGTCTTCATAATTACATACATTTCACCAATAGTTATTATGTACAGTCAATTAAACATGCAGTTAAAACACCTTAAATTGCATACCATGGACCATACTGAGTAAATAAATAATTAGGGAGTTATTAAAATGCAAATTCCTAACATAAAGGAGCAATTATGGAAGAAGAAAGTATTTTAGTTCATGACTTATTGACCATATCAGCTTTTCTGGTGGGTCCCTCTGCATTAACGTGAATGTTGCTGACACAATAGACACAGCAGCAAAATGGTTTGTTTCGGTCAATGCCTAATTACTTACAGCTTTTAGACCCTGAGATCTTGACTTAATGGATTTTAATGGCTCAGAAGAGAAAATTAAGCTCTCTGCATGCCCAAACACTTTATAACATTCTGGAAAACAAACTTTCTTCATGTATTTTCTCTGTATCTATCTTTGCTTATAATTCAAAATTGGGGTTTTTGGTTGGTTGGTTGGTTGACTGATTGGTTGTTTTTTTGGTTGTTTTTTGGTTGTTTTTTCCCAGATTTAGCTGACAGAAAAGGAACCATCTTGTTTGCCAGACATCAACGAAAGCTGAGACCAAATGGAGCTTGGTTATGAGAACCTGGCATAGATCCCATCAGGGTTGTGACCGTTCAAGCTACACAAGTGTCCAAGCTGATGCGTGGGCTCCTGCTTTGGCTTCATGGAGCTGCCTGTCACCTCCTGGCTTCTGAACACAAAGCTCAGCAATTTGAGTACCCTGCCCAAGCCTATCCAAAGCAACATCAGGGTTTATCTCATCTCTTATGGGCACATACATTTTGTTCTCTTCATACATAAGTCATTGGATGTTCACAACTGGAGGTACCTTGAAAATGCCATCCAGGGAAATCTTTGCAGTGTTTCGTTTCAGAGCCACTTGTGTCCTATTTGTCTCATGAAGAGACAAATTACAGCTCAGGAGCTGTTTCCCTTGGATCAGCCAAAAATTTGGTATATACATAGTTTCTCTGCACTAATAATCAAATAAAGAAACAAGTCTCCAGTGCCACACCAAGCTGTAGACTCTGAAAACAACTCAATAAGCTCACAGAGAATCTGTCCACTGGTGGCTATAAACACAGAGGTTCACGTGCTGTCCCAAACCAGAGCTCAGCCAAAACCTGCAGGACTGAGCAAGAACGATGCTCTGCTCTCCCCGTGCAGGACACAACGGTGGGCAAGATGGTCCTTCTGGTCTGACCCACCATGTGGGTCATGGCCACCCAAGGGTGGACAGGGCTGTCCCACCAGGCTCATGCATCTCACGCACTTTTTGCTACATGGAGTCAGTAGCTGCTTTTCTGTCACGGTCTATGAGATCTACATTATTTCTGAAACACGGCACATTTTGTTTGTTTTCTTGTCCCTGCAGAGACCAGACCGGTGAACTTGCGGCATAAATCAGAGCAACTGTCGCCCTTTGAACTGTGTACAGTGGGGCTGTGTGTGTGCATTGCTACAATATATATGCTTTGCCATCAACGTCTTTTGTCTCTTTCCAAGTGAAAACTAACATGTAATGTATTAAGGATCATTTTCCTTTGCAGTAAGGCATGCTGTGTGTGCTGAATGAATTTTAATCATATAAGGAACTGACTCGGATTTCTTAAACTAATAGTGTTTTTATTATTACTCTAAAAGTCCTCTATAAAAACGTTTAAATTCAATTTTGAGTCCTCTGGTTTCTTACAAATACATTTCTTTTCAAGATTTAGGAGGAAATTCCTATGCATTTGTGCTCCTAGCAAATGATATTGGCATTGTTTTATTGATGTGGATTCTAGTTTTGTTGCAATAACTTCCTTCTGATGCTGTGTTCTTTGCTATGACTTGGCTAGAAAATCGAAATGGGAAGAAGACTTACAGTTCAGAAAATATTCATTGCTATACCAATTACATACAAGAGTAATTTTTAAAATATCACACATTGCAAACTCCCTCCAGGAAAAAAAAAAATGCATAGTGTTTAGAATAAAACAGCTGATCACCTTTCAGTTTAATTAGCACGTGCAATGCGATTGTGTCAAGCCAGATTCTCAACTAGTGGAAACCAGTAGAGCTGTGTTGCCTCCAGTGTCCACCGCTTTAATCAGAAACAAATAAATCTTTGACTGTTTTATTGTGTGCACAAGGCAAATAAAATCAGGGGTATTTTTTAAAAGATCATTGCTTAGTGAAGGGGGAGAAAGGCACAAAACGCTGGCTGAACGGATTCCCATGTGGGGAAGAAACGCGCTCCAGGGCAGGCGTCCCATTGAGTCCCTTCTGCAGATGCAGAGCGTCGTGGTTGAGTTAGAAATGCGGGGATATGGGATGGAAACCCTGACCACCCACCTTTTGGACCGCAGGTTCTCGCAAAGCTTGAGAGCATTACCACCGAGTATTGATCGTTTTTAAGCTTTTCTTTTATAATTATTCATGGCTATACAGGGACCCATCTTTAGCCAGCGGAGCTTCCCCTGAGTAAAGCCAATGGTGCTCCTTAAAGTCCCTGCAAGGCTGGAGATACAGGCTTAACAAGACAGGACAAAGGAGAAAATTAATGGAAAAGAAAAAAACCCACGACTTTGTACATGTTCTACTATCTCTCCAACAACTTCATTTTAACAAGTTTCAAGAAGAAATGCAGCTACACATTGTAATTTTTTTCCTGTCTGAAAAGAAAGAATGGTTTCTCACAAAACCATGAGAATTAATTTGGTATGCAACGTAACCTGTTTCAGCAAATTAAGGAAATAACGTGTGGCATTCTTTTGTGAAAGAAAATCCATATTCACCACTCTGCTTTTCCTTTGCTCTCCATTTTCAGTTCGCTACTTTGAAAAAGCACGTGGGTCATATCTCATTAGATGTGGGCTGCTCTGATAAAGCATCTTTGCCTTATTTCAGATAGCGGCATAAGTATGTGAATAGATAAATTAAAGGAGGATTAAAACTCATTATTTCATTAGTGTCCCGGTCCTTAATTGCCACTCCACACTAAGAAAAACTTAGAAATATATAATGTGCTCACACCATGTTTTTTTGCAAGCAAACGTTAAAAGAACCACAGTAACCAGTTTAAAATATGTGTGAATACATATAGTATATTTATATTGGTAAACCCGGTCTGTTTGTACTAGGAAATATTTTTAGCAAATAATTTTATTTATAACTTGTGTGCAAGCATTCCAGACATAGGTGGTCTGCAAATTCCAGAAGACACTATTTAAAAGGGAATTCTTCAACTGAAATCAAAGTACTAATATCCTCTTGAGGTGCCAGATACTGCTCCAGCTGGTACCAAGTGTTAATCTTTGGAGAAGTGAACTCATTTTTGTTTTGACACGAAGATAATGTTCTGTGATTTCACAGTGAAGACATTATCTATCCCTCCTCTTTCTACTTCCAATAAAGTTTTACAAGCAATAAAATAGCCTAGAGATCAGCTATCTTCCTGTTGGTGCCTTTGAATGTTCCCTTTTGATGCCTACCGCGCAGAAACCTCCCTGGTGAATTATTGCAAGGAACACTTTAATACCACTTCTCAGCTTAGGTATGTAGTCTGAGCTGCAGTCAGGGGACAGACAGGCCCTGGGAACAGCACACTTGTGGAAGGCAAGAATACTCCCAGATAGGACGAAATCCAGGTTAAATCTGGATTAAAAGCAACCTTTGTTTCCAAATCCTGGATGTTTTCTCCTTGTCTTCTCCTGACTTGGTCTCTTTGGAGGATGGCAATGTGCTTTACCCCTGTGCCCAGACGCTGGTGCCTTCCCCAGCGGGCAAAGAAGGAGCGGAGGATCAGCTTTGCTCCGCTGTGGTTCATAACAGGCTCCGCTCTAAACGTATAATGACACTGGAGATGGGGGAACTCCTACCTCCTACCCTAAATAACCCTCTTGGGGATGATCCAGTTTGTTCTCAGCCAAGCACCATGTCCTTTCTAACTAGTATAGCTCATCTACTGAAGTAGCAATTAGGAGAAACATTGCCAATTAGCTAATTGCATTTCTCACAGCTGCCTCAGTACAGATTGCCTTATATGTCATAAACTTCTCTATCCTTTACAAATGACTTATCTCGGAAGTATCTTTTATAAGCAATGTGTTCGCTTACACTTTAATTCCAGGAAAGTTGTTGGCTTTCCTGTTCCAGACTGCTTGGAACAATGCACCCGTCCAGGTTCCCTCGCGGGGTTTGCTGGCCCTGCACTCATTGAGACCTGAACCTCAGCGCCATCCAGCTCAGGAAACCACAGTTGCTCATGCACACAGGAGAATATACACAGGGACACATCTCCCTAAAGCTACACTGCTTCTAGTCCCTCTTGAGCATCCACCTGTTCTCAGGAACAGGATGTGGCTCTATATGGTCTGTGAGAGCTGGAACTACCCAAAATGGCAATTCTTGGCTTATTAAGCTCTAAAGCTTTTAGCTGGAGTGCACCAAGCCATGTTAGTCACTTCCTCCCTTTCCTCCTGGACCCCACTACAGGAAAGGAGGAACAATGCACCCCCGTGCGACTCAAGCCTTGCCTGGCAGGTGACACAGGGCAGTGGTGACACATGGCATGGGGACACTCGCCCAAGCACAGCTGCCCAGAGATGGAGCAGCAGCAATGGTGGAAGAGCCTCATCGGAAAGGGTGTTCGAGGTAACGTCATTCAGGCTTTCTAAGATTAACTCATAAGCAACCTTTTATCTTCTTGATCCAGCACAAGAGAAGCTGTGGCTGCACTTCTGTATGGTTCACAGGCTGGAGCTGTAAGGATGTGGCATGTTTTTAAACTCTCCTCTGTCCTACTTCTGTTCATGGTTATTTACACGGTTGTGCAGAGATCCTTCTCTAGAGAAATGCTCCCATGCCATGGCTCCCCATGGGCATAAACCAGATCTCTGCAGTTCTGAATGGCTCAAGCCAGTAATCAAAGGAGACAGACTGAAATAAACTGCCAAAAACCTAAACTTCCATTAGAATAAAATGCCCTAAGCTCTGTGCATGATAAGGTCCAATCTATGCTGCAAAGGGATTTTTGGGTGTGAGCCTACTAACAAGTAGGAGTTTTTCTCCAAACTGAATCCATGTTCACACAAAAGATTTGAACTTCCACCAAGCCCAGACCCAGCTGTAGTGAGATCCGAACTCAGCAGGAGTTTTTAGGGGATGGGTATGTGACATTGGTGACATGGAGCTGCAAGGAACTGGGGAAATGAGGCCTTTTTTCAGGTAAATAATGGAGAACATCTACTGTGTCTTGACCAATTCTCCTCTTGCCTTCAGTGGAAAACATAAATCCTTCCATGAATTGTTTATTCCTTCTAGACTACATAAAACCAGTAACTATGAAGGCAGACCAAGAACTTCACATGAGGAATTATGGGGTAAGAAATACATATAAACCAAATGCCAGATACTGTTGCTCATCATCACAAACCATCATGAGCCCATATCCTGTGAGAACTGAAGGAGGTAGACTTCTTTATTCCACCCAAGAATGAGCATAAATGGTGGTCTTCAACTAAATTTCCATAGATATATTGTTTAATTTCAGGAAGAACTCCCATGTTTTCTGTAATTGTGCTGCCTGACCTTTTTTACCTCCTTGCACAGTATCTCTTTAAATTGCATTTTAGCGGTAAAGATATTCTTGTTATTTTGTGCGAGTTCAGCTTCTGCCAATGTTTCAGTGCAATTGCTAAGTCCTGCACATAATTAAAATGATAGGCTTGTGCTGTCTTTCATCTGCAGCCAAATGGGTTTTAATAGAGTTATCTCTTTAAACGCAGTGTTCCCTCCTTTGCTGCTTCAACAAAATGGGGCAGCAGGAAATTCTTCATCCAACTTTCATTCGCGAGCCGGTTTGTAGTAGCTGTCGCAGATGACCAGATCCAAAGCCCATTCAAACCAGTACCAAAAACATCCCATTGTCTTAAATGGGTCTTGGATCAAGCCCAAATAGCTTTCTGGACCTTTATCTAAGTTTCGGGCTTTTCCAAAATATTTATAAAGTAATACCACTCCTTGGCTGGCTGCAATGTAACCTTCCACGTTTGTGGAAATTGTGTTCTTTATGTAGCTGGATAAAAAGTACTGGAGGCCACACTGGAAGTTTCTAAAGGCAAAACAAAGGACCTCATCTTCAAACGTGCTTATTAACAGGTGGGGTTTGGGACATGCCCACCCATCTCGGAGGAGGATCGGTCGCTGCTGGCGCTCCCCACGTTGCATGGGCAGCCTGGGTCAAACAGCACTGCTACCTCCCCAGACCCGCTCATTTGCCTCTTGTGAAAATATCTATCATGAGCCAAGATAGTATAGACGGTCATGTCTCAAACCATATTTTCTGCAATGAGAACACCAAGGGCATACTGAGAACCAGTCCCGGGTCCTCTGTGTTTCCACCATTGTCTTACTCCATCTGGACTGGAGGAATGGAAGGCGGGAGTGATGGTGGTGGTGGGGGTGGGAAACTGTCCTGTTTACCAAAGGGAAACACTGAGATAAACTCTTCACTTCTTGCACAAGCCAGCTCGTAAAGGAGCCGTGTTTGCAGAGCTGTGTCAGTGCAGTCTCAGCAGCGAGCGGCTGTCACACCCCCAGAAGAAAGGGCCTAAGCAGTAAAAACCAGAAAGATACTCCTTAATTTTAGTCTTTTACTGAATCAGGATTTTAAATGTTGGTCAGAAACAGAGGGCACCAACATCTACTTATAGAATGAAAAGGAAAGGATGCCAAATAAACGGCTTGCAGAACGGGAGGGAAGGGAAACATCCTTAAACCCATGATGTAAGAATTGCTGCTTGCACTCCCTCACCCCACCGGAGCCCAGACCCTGCTCGTGCTCATCCAGGTCCAGTTTTCCAGGCCCTTAAAGGCTGGAGTTACTCACATTTGGATTTTTCATCCGGATGACAAATTCCACTTTACTCCCGGGTTATATTACTAAATCACTTTGTGCCACATTCAGAACGAGTTGGCCTTTTCAGACGCCCTGTGCTCCAAGGAGAGAGCCATTTGTATGAAAGTCTGTGCAGTGTATATAGGCATTTAGTAGGGAGATTATTATTAAGATACTCAGCTACCCAATGAACTTATTAGGATAATGCAATGACTTGAGTCTAGATGTTAGAGTTCACTTAAAGTTCACTGACTATTATGGGACTGATGGTATATAGAATAGCTTAATCTTACCGTGGGAAAACTAAAATCATGTAGGGGAAAATTAGGCAAGACATGGAGGATAAACTTCCATTCCTATGAGAGATACCACGAGACATGCCAAAAAAGGCTGAAAAGGAACTATTTACTTCCAAAGCAGTGGGAAAGGCTGCGCTGTTACCAACACATACAGTAGCCATTTGCAATCCTGATCGGTTTTGTAGACAATCTGCAAAAGTGGGGAGGGGAAGAAGAGCTGCTCTATATTTCATTTTCAGGCATACAATGCAGAGGGAAACCAGAGATTCAAAGGACAGCTCTGTTTTGCAGGCTAAAGATTCCTGCTTCGTTTACTGACAGGACCTTTCTGTGCATAAGAGGAGACCTCCCACACCTTAAATTACTGCACTGAATGGATTTACATTCTGCTTTATCCCCTGCATTCCAGCTCCTGCCCTTAGCCTTGTGATTGAGTGCATGCGACTCCGCCGGCTGCGCGTCCCAGGCTGCTCAGGTCCTCCCACTAACAGCGCCCAGAACCAAACCCGCAGGAAAAAAGGCTCCTCATTTAGATTCATCCTTTCCAAGTGCCACTGCTTCCCCAAGCGAAATTAAACACACAGAAGAAAGCATTTGAGAGAAAGTTGGAGCTAATGAAAGCTGCACAAGGTTCTCCAGCTTCACTCATCTGGGGAGGAAAAGTATAGCTCTAGGCAAGCAGGAGCTTGCTGAGCTGTAAGAAATGTTACCTGCTTAAAGGCAGGTAAAATCTGGCATAAGCTGTTAATCCATCATTCAGGTTTTTACATGCCAAACTCCTGTAAATGTTTTTCTACCACATCCTGTCTCCTCCTACCCCAGCTGAGAAATAATAATAATTTTGGAAGAGCATGAATTAGGCCTGTCATTCTTTTTTTTTTTCCTTATCCTTAAACTACATCACACAAACTCCTTGTCTCTCGCAGGACTTGATCCTGCACTCCCAGTCAGGGGGCAAAATTCACAATGACTTCCATTTGAAATGAGGGTCTGAGTTTTCTTCCAAGAGAGAAAAGCGAAGCCGTTCTCCTGCCCATCACGTGTTCCTGGCCATCACCAGGGTGCCACTCTGGTCAGCTACCAGTGACCCAGCTGGGCTTTCCGGCAAGAGATGCTGACCACACTCACCCCATGCAGAAGCAGGAGGGAAAGGGGAAGGGAGAGAGAAGTTGATCTTGGTATGAAAAATGGGGCAAGGCCAGATTTGAGTAACCTCGGCCTCAGCAAGGAGAAGCGCTGACAACTCAGACAGCCCGCTGCCAAGACGTTATTCTGGATGAGCGGTCCCTGACAGCGGGTTTCAGGGCGGCCGGCAGCACGATGGATCTCTTGCTGTGCTGATGCTCATTTGGGCGGCGCTGATGTTGTGTCCTTTGGACCTTCCCTTCTGTTTGTTGTGCCTACGAGCACATCCACCCTTTGAGTAAGAGAGGAGATGACTTTTTCTTCTTTTACTATGAATAAGAGCGGGGTCGCTAGCGCCCTCTGTTTGCACAGGGATTAGTGGGGATGGGATCCACTGCTCATTGCTCTCAACCTGCGCATTATTTCAGGGCCAGTCTCCCTTTCTAATGGCAGGCTGGACCACTGTCTGGTGGTTTCAACAATGAGACCAGCAACGCAGTGACTGTAGAGATATGCTCACGGGATCTCTCTAGCGTTACCTCTGCAACAGGCTCCATCGCCCTTGGCAGAACTGAGCTTTACAACAGCGGTGCCACACCGAGCCCAGTGACAGCCCCTCCTTCCACACACCCGTGTGCCGGTCGCTGTCCTTTGGCAGGTCTGGGGTGCTGCAGACTCCCCAGTTCACAGCTCACCTGTCCAGATGCAGGTAACAGCTGAAGCAGGTAACACCTGGACTTTGTAACACAATTCTGCTGCAAGCCAGACACTGAAAGAAATATGCAGATCTAACAAAACACCCAAACTCCCCAGTGCAGCTGCAAGCCCCGAGTTTCTTAATCGCTCCTTAGCATTCCTTGGTCAGAGTCCTCAAGGGTGTTTGCCGTCTCTCCACCTGCACAGGGCTTTCCCATCAACTCAGCCCTCCCTCAGCCTCATTTCTCTTTGCTTAGGGTCTTCTCTGCTCTGTAAGATAGCTCCTAAGATTATGTTCCTTTCTGCCCTCATCCTAAGCAACGTCACTAATTTTGCTCCATTTCCAGGGCAGTGTTATAACATTTAGGGCCACATTTCCCAGGCAGGCTGGTTTCACTGTAATGCTTCCAGGTGCTCACAGCATCGCCCGTGTGTAAGGTCTCCTGCTGCTAAAGGACATAAAGACTGCAGAGAAAGCCAAAGACTCCCATATGCAAACCACAGTTGGCAGAGTCATATAAAATGCGTGACATCTATTGAGACTACTTGGCTTGTCAAATTAAGCTTCTTTTTCATGATTTTTATTTTTCCGAGGGGTAACAAAACTATATATAACACCTTCTAAAAGGCATTTGACATTGACCATATCTATGGAAACGTGAGTTGCCTCCCTGTTTTCCTGTTTACAGTATCACCTCTCCGAGGAATGCAGAATCTCACAGAGGCATTTGTCTGTTGCAGAGTGTTTTTTTCCTTTAAGATTTGTACTCACAGAAGAGAGCATTGACACAGTCTAACTTTAGGTCTAACTCAAGGCTAAGCTCCCTATAGTGTCAATGCAGCCTCCAGAGAGCAATTCAGGTACCTAGGGTACCTAAGCTTAAAGTCTTAAATTAAGCCCTGTGAATACTTCCCAAAGCGTCGAGGGCTCCTCACTAAGCATAAGAGAGATCCTGGTATGAATGAAGCAAGAGGAGTCATTGACCTTAAGAAGACCAAGATTTTCATTCACAAATTTAATCACTTTTTTTGTTAGTGAATTCTGTTTTTTTAAAGCCACTTATGAACTTCCTTCAGAGCTTTATGAAGCTGCATGGAATAATTAAGCAAACAAATCTAGTCCCATGCGAAGTTAATGACATGCCTTGTGGTTTCATATACATTTTTCTCTCTTTCATAGTTACCTTTTAATATCTCCCCATATTTCTTTCTGGCTTTTCTGTATTACTCTCTTTAGTCTTCAGGAAAACCATTATTACTCATGGGACCAAGTAATCAAATGAGTCTCACTGAGTGCAATTAATCTCTTCAGCTAGGAAGCTGGCTGTGAGACGGCTTTCACCTTGATATTTTTCAGTTGCTATGGATCAGCAGAGCTTTGTCCTAAGCTCACGTGTCCGTGTCCCTCTGGACCCTGCAATACATAGGAGCCCATGCCAGGGAGAGCTTCCAGTGCTCGTGAACAACTGTGAACTGACCCCTCACATGTGTCTGTGTTGAGCAAGGAGGGAAGGGAGGGTTCGTTTCAGTATGTCAGTGATACCCTTAATGAGGAATATTATTTATCTCCAGGAAGGACAGATTGGCGATACTTCTATTAAATGTGTGGATTTAAAATGTGAAGATTGCAGCAGAATTATAGTTAAGTTCTTCTTTATGCAGCTTGGCAGACTCGTCACCCTGGGGACCAGGCTTTTGGTCTGGATTCAGAAGAATAATTTGAGGCCAAAAACCATCATGTGTCCTACAGAAATATTAAAAATACGATATTTAAATCTTCCAGGCTGTTTGATATACCTTGACTTTAGTGGAATTTTAACACTGTCTTGCGGTATTCTGATCAACGAGTTTAAGAAACAGATTGAAAACAAACTTGCGCAAGATGGGAATGCAAAGTGTGAAAAACTGGTCTCGGGAAGACCTCTCTACAGATTACTCTTAGAAGAGAAGTGTAAGGGTCAGGATGTTCTACAAGCCTGTTACTGGTCTGGTGTTTTAAATAGTAACTCATACAGTTGACTGGCTACCACACTTAGCAAATATGGAGATGGCATCAAGCTAGAAGGTTTGCAATGCAGTGGAAATTCATAAAGAGCTTACAGATTGGGGAAATGGCCAAGAAAGGATGAAAATCAATAAGAACAAATAGGATTTTCTGCAATTAGGTATAAGTAATTGATTGCACAAACACAGGCTGTGACTGACAATTGACATAGCAGTTCTGCATACAAGGACCTGAGGTTTGTAGCTGATAACAAGTTAGACACGGGTCAGAAACATCCATGTTGCTACAGCAAACGCACAAATGCACTCATGAGATGTAATACCCCAGAGTCTTGCCTCTAACCCACACAGAATCATTTCCATCCACGTCGTGCTGGGAAGGCCTCAGCTGGGAGATTTCATCCCCTTTTGGCACTATGGTTTAAGAAAGAAGTGGCCCATTGGCGCGAGGCCAGAGGACAGCAGGGGCGACCAAAGGTCTTGAAAACAAGGACCACTGAAGTTCAAGGACTGTTTAGTCTAGAGAAGGAGACATAAAGCCTTCCAGTATGTGAGAGCTGTAGGGAGGGAAGACAAAAATTCTTGTCCTTTTCCATTATGGATGGGACAAGAAGAAACATTAATGAGCAAGGGACGTTCTGCTCAGGCATCAGGAAAACTGCCAAAGGGTAAGGATAACCAGCACTGGAAGAGATTGCCTAGGGAAGCTGAGAAGTTCCCATTTATTGGAGGTTTTTAAGCTGCTAGCAGAGCACAGAGAACAGAGTAATCCTCCCCTGGGGCGCAGGGACGAACTCCATGACTTCTTGAGGTCCCTTCCAGCCTGTTTTCTGCGCCTCTATGTAAGACAAAAACCAAATGAACACAGGGAAAATATCCTGTAGCAAAATACTATAGATCCAGCTCACACAGCTTTGGAGGGCAAGTCAGAAATTCATTGATCTTTAAGGCATTTTAAGCAAAGGTGGTACTATTACTTTTCTAAGGGTGATACAAACTTTTTGGTTTTTTATGACAGTGTAGTACTTATAAATTATTCCACTACAGTGCTGACGTGAGTGGGAGGACAGCAGCAATACAGAGCTGCTCTGTGGTGTGGATCAAGCCTGGGAGTTTTAGTACAAAGGAAAGAATCGAATTATTTGCCATTTAATCTCAAGGAGCAAAACTGTCCCATGCGTTTACAGGGGGGACACCTGGGTACACCCATAGGAGCCCCAAGCACAGCAGATCTTGGCAGAGAGGTGAAATCATCTCCAGTGCAGTTCGTTTCCCTTTCTGATGGGACGTGGTACAAAGAGGTGTGTAAGACCCGCTCACCAGGCACGGCTTAGCTGAGCCTGCGAGACAGGGAAAGGCCTGGGCCAGCTTGCAGCCCTGCCAGGGGAGCTGCACAAAGCCTGGTCTAATGCCAGGGCAGAGAATAAACTGCAAATCTTTACTTGGAAGAACATCTCCTACCACCTCTTGGTGTACATACCACCAGTATTTGAGGTAGGATTCACCATCTGAGTACTTCAAAAGAAGTGAACTGGGAGACATTTACAGGCAGAACCAACAGGAAATGTGGTCAGACAAACAGAAAATGGAGAGGTTTACAAGCTGACCATGAGTAGTTAAGTTCTGAAGATGTAACTTTTTCTACATTTCTCTTGTAAGCTATCTAGCTGCATACAAGTTGAATAAAACATGACTATTGACTGCACAATCCACTGTTCGGCTTGCCCTATGGGAAGGATAGACTTGCAACCCTTTCGGAATGGAGCTCATGCTAATTAAATTGTCATGAAGATGAATATTAAAGTATCAACTCAAAATAAAAAGCTAAGCTAGGTTGTTTATAGACGGCAGCACTTTGCCTCATCATTGTATGTAACATTCCCCCCACTCCTGTTGGACTAAATACCTCTGGAAAGCTCTTATTCACGCAAACTCCGTAATTTACAGAGCTTTCTTGATTTAATGAGACATACATTCTGGTAGCCATAGGGGAAAGTATGGCACAATATGGAAGGGAAGAGAATATAATACAATTGCAGGTATATTCTGAAACTGGAAAGAAGGGAAATAGAGGGAAAAAACCTTCCCCTTTGGAATTGCTCACTGCAAAGATGATGCTCATTATGTAATTGACGAGCTTGCTGCATTTCAGACATTTAATTCTTATTTTGGTTTCTTTCTGCAGCAAATATTTATAGCCCTCTCTTTCACTCGCAAGAACATCCAGTGGTGTTTTGAAAGGATTTAAATAAGCAGCGTGTTCCAGTTCATATGCACTTTGTGATCAGTTTGACTCAGTTTTCTGGGAGTTATTTTTCCTCTGTGATGGCAAATGAAGGCTTCTGCCAGACTAAGACGGGATCTGTAAAGAGGGGCTAAACAGAGCATCGTGTTGGGAAGCCAAGTGCGCTCACCTGTATTTTCATAAACTTCAAATTCAGGTTATACAGAGACAAGGGGCCTGAGGAGGGAGGTGGTGGAATGCTTTAGGTGCATTGTGCTTTTCCTAGCTGTGGACCTGCAGTCGTGTTTTAATGCTGTTCTTCCCCATTCATCTATTGAAGGCTACTTGCAGGTGTTAGTTCAGGGTTTTAGTTCTCTGAACACGCACCGGGCACCACCAGAAAATTAGAGAAGTGCAACCAGGGGCTGAGGACGGGACCTCCCAAATCTGAACCTCATTTGTTTTGTACCTGAGTACCTGCCAGTCCACAATGGGTTTGGATTTTACATCTCCTGGAAACCCGGCCTCTGGAGAGCACCCAGCAGGCTCAGATTGCTCAGTGCTTCTGAGCTCATAGGTCTAGGTGAGTGGCCAAGGTCATGGGCAAAGCTGGAGGTGAACAACAGACCTCTGTGCCCTGCTCATCAACCACGGCCCCACGGAGAGCACTGTGGAGGTAATGAAACTGCTGCCTGATCTTCCTTCACCCATTCGTACCCTGAGATGTGCTAACCCAGACCTTTCCACAACCCACTTACACCCCTGAGTCGGGCCAAGCGCCCCTTTCAGAGACATGCGTGAGAAATGGGGGTGATAGATCACGTTCCATTCAGTACCTGCTATTGTACGAAAGGCAAGTTAAATAGCATCAGCTATTATAGCTGTTATAAGCAGGTTATTCTGTTTCGGAAATATGGTGAAACATTTGCAGCATTTTAGGGAGGGCTCATTCCTCCAAGTTTTACCACGTAGAACTGGATAAATAATTTAAACAAACATTTTGAACCGTTTTGCAAAATGCACTTAATGAATTATTCAATGAGCTCTGTTTGATCATCCTCAGACACAATACTGCTGTCAACAGCAATGCAAAGCTTTAAGTAGGTCTTAAATATTCATTTTTCCCCATTTGAGAACTAATGTGTACTCTGTCCTATCACCCGTGTTAGCATGTCTTAGAGAGAAATAGTTTCACAAGTTGTCATCTCTCCCTGTATTTGTGTTAAACTTTAAATTTAAGATTAGATTATCTCTTACATATATTTTTTTTTAAAGATAAGTGTAGGAAAATGTTTGCTGTGCCAGTTAAAACCATGTCTACAATGTAAAAGTGAGTGCATCTCTGGATTGGAATAGTTACATAAAAACACAAGAGAAACAATGGAGCGGGAATGGCATTCCCGGAATGCAGTCCAGATGTATATGGGCTGGGTAAGGCTAGATAAAGTTTTAGAATAAACTCTGCAGTAATAATCACTTAAGACAAAAGGTCTCCAAAGCTCTAATTGCTGATGTAATCCTGGGGTCTTAAGGCGAGATGTCTGAAATCTGGATCAGGAAGGAGTGCTGTGTGATTCTGCTGACAGGCAGTGAAAAAAAGGTGGTTACTGAAAGGGGAAGCGTGAAAATGAATACACCCCAAATTTCGCATTAGGGGTGAGAAGCAGCTAGAAGAGAAGCAAAATTCCCACTGGGCTCCGTGGGGACCTGGATTGCTCCAGATTTACATTTATTATCCGTCTGATGAGGGCAGATTGATGCAGGATCCAGCAGCAATGAGACAAATGAGAACAAAGGCACAAAGTGGAGCAGAAGCATGGCACCAGACTTCACCTTTCACTACAGTGCCTTTTTATTTACCTCGATAATAAAGCCCACAACCAAGGACCTTTTTTTTCCCCTTACAACCCATTGCTTGCAACAGGAAGGTAAAACAGAGGGAAAACGCTCAGTTTGCCAGCTCTGATCCTCTGGTTCCCGGGCTGGTTTCATGCCGGATCTGGTTTCTGCCAACTCCGCAGCAACACAACAGCTCCATGGGGACGGTTCAACTTGCAAAGCCAGAGCACCACCGTTGACCGAAGTGGTGCCACGTACTTGTGCTGGGCTTGTGCATTGAAAGCCAGGATGTGCACATACCCAGCCAACAGCCCCGGGGTCATTGCCATCTGCAAGCCATTAGCCTGAAGGGTCTCTAGTTTGCTGCAATAAAATATGGCTATTCTACAACGTTGTGAATTCAGGTAAAATCAGGCCTAACGTACAACCTCCTGACATCTCTGGAAACATTCATTGAATATCATACCACTGGCCCCAGCTGCATCACATCCCATTGTCAATATTTCCTCCCCCTGTAACATCCCGCTGAGTATCAGATGGAGAGATCTGCTGCATATTTGGCTCCTACCTGCTGCTAGAAAGCCAGAAAGGAGCAAGAGCAGGCAACAGAAATCCGATTTGGAGTTGTGTAAGGAGATGCTTCCTTACAGGAACACTAACACTGACTATAGCCTTGAAGAGCTGTTATAGTAATTGGAGCTCTTTGCAGAAGGCAAATACAAAGTATTGTACATATTTATACAGAAAAACGAACTTATACACCAGACAATGAGGACGTTAGCTATTACAGAAAGTATAGACCGACTGGTGTGAGGGTCCATACGCACTTCTTCAACCTGTATTTTTCTAGCTTGAAACCTCCTGACACTTGTTAGCTTTTCTTCTTCTTCTTTTCTTCTTCTAAATACAACCAAGTTAGAAAAGAAGAAAAACATTGCAACTTTTAACGAAAAGCTCTCAAGCCCTTGTGTGATACGTTTTTCTTTTAAGACGTGGTGAAGCTTTAAAGCTTCTGAAAGGAAGTCAGCTTAACCTGAGCATCAGAAATCTCTGCTTGCAAGTTATTGTACCGCTGTTATTTGAATTGCACCAGCGCTAGAGCTCCTGCAGCCCAGTGACTTGGAAGAGATGGAGGATCCTGAGCGTCTCTGCTCTCCAGCTCAGCTGTTCTGTTTCAGAGGCATCCAACACTTTGTAGAGCCAGGAAAGGACCCCAAATCTCCACAACACCTTTGTCTTGCTACCAGATGAGACATTGTGCCTGGTGTCGTAACACCCGCTGGACCTACTGAACGCACGAGCCTGCAGCGGGCAGAGAACCGAAGATTTTCCTCCATGCAATACCATCCATGTTTTTTCCTGGCTGGGTACATAGCTGCCCATTTTTTACTTAGGCGTCTTACCAGAATTTGGATTAATAGCATCCAGGCCATACAAAGACCATAAATTGCACCGATTGTTTTGTGTTTTTTAACTGGTGTTTTTGGGCAGCAAGTGTGCAAGTTGCAGGATTAATTTCCATTGCACGGTAACCCTAGATTTAAATCCATGTGTCTAGAAGGCAATGGCTGGAATGTTTTCCCAAAGCCCCCACATTAACAACCTCGCTATAAAACTCATAGGTGTGGTTTTTTATTAATTTTCAATCCAATAATTTAGTAATGAATGCAGAATTGACTGGTGTAGATGTAGCACTGATTTGTTAGGGCTTGAACGGTTTGCTAGTTAATCCAGCAAGGCTTTCTTGCTCCCTAGAAATAATGACCTTTCTTGCTGCTTTACACATGTTTCTCTTTACTGTACACGATCCTCAATTCTTCATCCGCACAGTAATGTGCCAGACAAGCCATTGCTGTTGGGAGACTTTGGTTACATTGTGGAGGGATTGTGCTAATTGAATTGCTGTGCATGAATGAACACATGTAGAAGCCACACATTGCACTAAGTGTCCCCTTCACCTTCATAATTTCAATGGAAAGCTCTGCAGCATGTCCTGTTCAAAGACAAAATGTCTAACTTAACAATGTACTTCTAATGGGTATGCTCGACATCCCCCTCCACTTAACCCTGACTCACAGGAACCACAGTCTGAGCTAAGAGGGCAATTCAGCCCCGGTCCTCAGCCAGGCTTAATAGCTCCTTTTTTGCAGCGAGCGCTGCCAAATGTGGTCAAGCACATACCTGGGCGGAGTTTTAGAAGTGCAGTTGGCTGCCTGCAAAGCACTAAGTTGGGTTCACTGAACTTGTGCAGCATTTGAGAAATTAAAGAAGGAAGATACAGACAAGATGAAAAGAGAAATAAGCGGAGGAGGGAGAAAGTTAAAAATCATCTGCGGAATCAACTTCAGGACCATCTGGGTGAATCTCATGGCACAGGGTCAGTAGTGAGATGTTGACGCACTCACACCCACCTTGACCCAGGAAGGGCCCTGGGATTTGGCCCTGCTAGGTTGTATTTCCAGGGGAAATTTTTAAAGCGAGCATTAAACTAGAAATGTCACCAAATGCAGCATCTGGTACAGGACTAGGGAGTATTTTAAAGAAATGGAATGTCAAAATAAAGGTCTTTGTATCTCTATCTTCCTTGAGTATAAACTACCGAAACGCTCTCTTACCCAGCAGAAGTTACAGCTCAGTAAATTTGTAAGTCTGCTGCTTTTGCTGTCTTTACACACTATCAGTCCAACTCTAGATGATCCTGGACCGAGATGAGATACAGACCTGCTTTCCATCTGTGCTGATAAAATGAGAGAAAATGAAATTACTTCTGCAAGCTTGTAAATCCATTTCACTCGCTGTTTATCAAGAGTTGGCGAGGGCAGTGACAAAGGCAAAGTCCCCAAGGTCACTGCAGCACACACTGCGCCTCCTTCTCCTGGAGGACTCGCTCGCTCCTGAATTAGTTCATGTGGAAAAAGAAAGAGAGGAAAAGACAAAAGAAAAAGGTATAGGCAGGCCCAGCGTTCCAAGAGAAAATAACAAGACCACGTCAAATTGCTTTATGCTCCTTTCTGAAAAAACAGGCATGTTCAAACAGGCTCTGCAGAAGTATTTGCCTTGCTCACTCCGAACAATGGGGAAGAAGCTCTTGTGTGCAAGGGGAGGAAGGGGAAATAGCCCTTGAATTTGGATCACAGGCTTCTCTTCCAAACCAGGAGGAACTGGGGGTAGGGGGGGTAAAACCTGCAGGATTTTGTAGGGGAACATATGTACTGCTTATAAACAAACTGTAAGTCCGAATGAGAACTACTATGTGAGACCTGGAGCCACCAGAGTATATGTCCTGCTACATACCTGTATGGAAGTTATCGTAAACTTTCTGTAAGCAGATTGCTTTCCAGGTATCCTGACCTCCACGGAAACCGGATAATGCAATTACCAAACCTCCGCTGATCCAGACACCCAACAGTCTCTCATCTATTTAAAACTCTGTTTCATATTCCATGAGATTTGTTTTCAGTTCCTGGTGACAACAAACTTTCTGGTGAAGTCTATCTGGGTCAAGTTTTCAATCTGCTTGTATGAACAAATTTGACTTGGGAGCGTTGTGATGTGATGAATGTGAGCTTAAGTATCTGTCAATAAAAGCCAATTCATTCTTCATTATCAATATGGATTCAGCTTTGCTCGCAAGATGCACTAAAAGCTGAATCATACTGAATCTTCCAGGAAAAAAGCAAGTTTGCAGAAACCTGGCACCAAAGTGCTTAAATCTTCCGAGTTTGTGAAGTCAGAGCGGCAAAGCCAAAGCTGGAGTTCTGCCACCTCTCAAGCCAACCAACACAAGAGATAAGCGCAGAATACATACACAGAGAAACGCGAAAGAGAAATGGAGGTATCCAGGCCATCAGCTTTGAAAACCCAACTATGCAACAGGACGGATTTCAATCGCTTCCTTGGTCACATGCCCGGTCAAAGCAGATGCCCGCAGGGGCAGGAATGCAGTCAATAAACAGGTTGGAAAGTGTGAACTTCTCCCGTAACAGCCTCGGGGTTTGCTGGCCCGCCAGCGCCCATGCTGAGCAAGCAGAATGCTGCGGAAAACATGTTTTGCTGTGTTGATCCCAGAAGGGCTGTGGCACAGCAGCTTTCCCGGTGTCGGAGCTCGCGGTGTCTGCTCGCGCCCCGGAGGAAGCGCGAGCCCTGAAGCAAACTCATACCTGTGGCTTGGCCAGCAGGAGAGGACCCGGAGGTAGACAGCCAGCATCTAGAGAAACCATCTCTGCTCGATGTTCTGTGCATGTTGACATAAGAGGGTTTAACAGGGTAAGGACAATAATGAGGATAATAGGGCAGCTCCCTCTACGTGTGGTTGAACGTTATCCCAGAGAAAGGCAAAGCGACCCACGTGCAGGCAGATAAACAGCAGCTGCAAACTCCGCAGACACCACCACCGATGGAGGTTTGCAACCTGCGGGTGTCTCTTTCAGTTCTGCAAGCAAACAAAACAACAAACCTGTAAAATGGAGGGATCGCAGTGAAAAAGGAGAAAATAAACACCACGGATGGAAAGGTAATTGTAAAAGTATGCTGCACGCATTCACAGCAGTGAAGATTTCTCGTCTGTTAAAGGACACAAAGTAAATGTTCGCTTCAGAAAACCACATGGGAAATGCCAACAAAGGCTGGTATGACACCGTGTCCTTCCTTTATTTGCAGAAGCATAAAGACCTTTTTATCAGACATTCTAATCTTGCTTCGCATTTAACAGGACAGTGTGTTGGGATATCCACTCTGCTATTTACTATTTAATTAATTTGACAGAAGTCCAAAAATACTGAAGGCAAAACAGTGTATCAATATTTACTGTACTGATTCACTGGAATTAAAATACTGTAAAAACATAACTGTGCACAGACACCGTTTGTCTTGGCCAATAAAATATTTTGAAGGTTCATGTTCAAAACACAGGTTGGGAGTAAAATTATCACTGAAAGGTATTGATCAAGCTGTTATGTTCCTACGCTTGTCTGATACTACAAGCTGTTTTGAGCAACTCCATTAACTATGGGATGCTAACGATCAAGACAAGGTTATAAAAACAAAGGCTGACTTTGATAACTAAATAAATATTACCATTTACATACTGGAATCTGGAATTTCTATTGGCCAAAGCTGGATATTTCACTAGAAGTACAAATGGAAAGGTGGAAATGCAGACCTGATTTTTAATATGGAAGAATCTTACCAAATTGTTTCTGTGCGATCCCTTCTCTAAAGGAGCAGAAAATATTAGATTTGGTGACTGAAAGACCACATCGGGATCTTGCAAAAGGCAAGTGATGCATCCAAGTGATAGGGGATTTGATCTGGAGGATGTAGAGAGTGTGAAGAGACTGTGTTGAGAATCTGCGTGCTAAATGCTGCTTAACAAGCCACTGAAAAACTCCTCCTTTAACCCAGGGTTTTGTCAAGAGCACTTCAGTCTGGCTTTCGTTCCCAAGCAAGTATTACTCATTAACTGCAGAACAGGGGCTCTGTATTGGCAGATGGGGCCCAGACTGAAGGGCCTGAGTATCAAACAAAAACCAACCAAAACCCCAAACCAAAATCAAATGCAGTAGGGTAATACAATGGAACACAGCTCCATTAAAAGCATGGGAGAGGGGGTGCTTTAAGGAAACAGTGAGATCCAAGAAAAAAAGGTTGGTTAAGAGTGACCCTTACAGAAAAGATTCTTGGAAGTATCCAGCAAGAAAGTCGTCAACTCAAATTTTTATGTACACCCAGTCACCAACAAATTACTGAAGGCGTGATAACTGCATTCACACAGCATTGGTCTCTCTCTTCCTTTTCCATATGCTGACTGGTCTGAAGTGTATTAATGTGTATTAACAGCCCCAGTGCTTGAGCAGAGGAGCCTCTGACTTGAGTGAGAAAGTGTCCTTAACCAGCATGGCCAAAGCTCCGAGAACAACCAGCTGACTCAGGACGGAGAAAGGTCACTGGTGAGCGCTAGAAGAAAAGCCCACAAACTTGAGAAGAGAATGTGTGAAGGAAGGAGTTGACCAGCACATAGAGAATACAATGACTAATCCACCTTTCTTGGGCAGGCAGGTATCAGGACTGTATCTCAGACGTGTGTTTTCTCGGGAAAAAAGAAAAAAAGGAAAGAAAGAAAGAAAGAAAGAAAAGAGAGAAGAGATAGGGTATCTGTAAAAAAGAGATACCAAGGTTTCTGATTGCCCACAGCAGGGGTGAGCCATTAGACACCGGTTCACACGTCTGTGGTGGCCTGATTTTGACGGTCAGCCTCTGCCTTTGTGATGAGTACACATCAGTGTTTTGCTTGGTTCACGTCTGTAAGTCTGGGCAGTTGGGCGGGATCTAAATCAGGTCAAGGGAGCTACAGTTCCCCACTGCCCTGGCTGGAGCCCAGGATCTGCAGACAGGCAGCTGCGGGGAGCAGAGCAGAGCGCTTGTTTAGCACATTCCTGAAGGGCACTGACTATCTCCAGCCATTTTCAAGTGGTTCTCCTCAAGTCAACCCAGGAATGTGCTGATGGGCCGTACAGGTAGGGCCAACCACGCTGAGAGGATGCAGAACCTTCAGTACACGGCAGGGAATGTAACGCGACCTGCGGCCCCTTGGAGAGCTGCAGGCAAAAATGTCTGCAATGGGAAGCATTGCAGACCAGCGCTCCCCTGCAAACAACTTGTTATTAGCTCCTAAATTAAGCACATTTCATTGCTCAGTCCTCTTCTACTTGATGGCAGGAACAGATCTTGTGCAATCCCATGAAATAAGAGGAGGTGACAGAGGCAGAGCGGGACACTGCAGTGCCACCAAGAAACCAGCGTCACACCAGCTGGGGAGGTTGTGCTTTTAGCTTTCCCGAGCCCCTGGCTTGAGCTGAAGTGAGCAGCGCTTCACTCATTTGCCGGATCACTGAGTCTGAGGAAGGAAATAGGTTGGTTGAGAAACTGCTTTTCACAGAAGAGCCAACATCCTCCAGGATGGAGCACTTAGAAAAACTTCGCATGAATTAGCAAGCAAATGCGAGGCTGGAACAAGTAAAGAGGGACAGAACTTGTCAGTTTGTCATTCATGCAATAATCCCGTCAAATGTGAAATTTACTGAACTGGTGAATTTTGGCTTTGTTTTTGGAAGGGAGGAAGGAAGAGGGATTTTTTAGTTTGTTTGTGCTTCATTTGTATTTTTCCGAAGTGGAGAACTCACCCTGTTATTTATTATAATTTTTCATCCTCAGAATGTCCCGTGGCAATTTCAGGATCCTCCGTGAGTGCCATACTGGTGTGTAGCATCTCAACATCCCAATTGTTTGTTCCCTTCGCTAATGGATAGAATACATAAATTCAATGCTCCTTACATATTCAGAGCAACCACCGGTGCCAGTTTCAGTTCCTCATGAATTCAAAACCTGGCTGGAATACAAATCAAATCATAACCCTATCTTTTGTGAAACAGCCCACGTTTTTTTGCCATCAATCTTCAACCTGTTCCAGTCTTGGGTCTCTTACAAAACACTTCATTCCAAATAGTCCATTAGAGTCTCAAGATCTAGCGTTATGAAAGGATAAAGAACTGCTCAGATTACCAAAAAAAAGCTCTAAAAAGGCTCTTCTGTCTCTGATTCCTTGAGAAAGGAAAATTAAATTCACCCCAATTACATATGCATATGTTACTACAAGAAGCACTGAACAACTCATGACAGGTTGGTCTAGGTGCCAGTCATCTCATAGCCCTACAAGGAAAATGCAAGTAGTTAAGAGCATAAGTTATTGCATTTATGGCACTGGAATGAGGACCCAAATCAAGAACTGGACCTCCGCAGAGCATAAGAAATGGCACCTTGGTCGTCACCCAACAAAGCATCTTTGTTTGAGGGTTAGTGATCTCACTGGCAGGGCTCAAAATGAGTCCAAGCTTTCAGATTTAAAACTGACACTAAAGGCACATAGTTTCTGATCTGCGAAGTCAGACGGAGGAGCTGTTATCTGAAATAGTGCGCAGTGTCTGAGTAATCTGCCAGACTTAACACATCCTGCCTCAAGAGTCCAGGTGGGAAACTTTACTATAAGGAACAAAATGAAATGCAAAAATACCTGCTAATAGTTCAACTAGTGCGTCATCAACACCCCACAAATAAAGCTGTTAAACTACACCTATCTCGACCAGTGTGACTGCTATGCCAGCTGGAAAAAGTCTGTAAGGATGGGCGTAAGGAAATAGGACTTTATCGCCTGTCCTGATTAGGGCTAGATCAAAAGATGGAATAATATTTCTTCATTAAACAAAGCAAGGAGCTGGAGCGGGTCATTGGTTATGGAGGAAATCCGGAGCTCTGCTGGGTGCAATACATGTACACGAAGACCATCTTAAGCAGGAGGAGCAACTGGCATCCAGGCACTGATGTGAAATAGATAAGCAAGCAATTCAGGGAGAAAAACCACATCCCATCTCTCTGGGAGGACGTTGTTCCAAGATCAAAAGGATCCAAGTTGTCTCCTCTTCAGACACTCCAAAGCTTTGCTGGCAGATTCTCCCTCCCGTTGGCTGTGCCAGGTTCAACCACTTATCACAAGCTGGAGGGGGATGTTTCCCCACGTTTATATTTGGCACGAGAATTTTCAGCTCGAAGTGGTGGAGCTGTTACAGAGGTAGTGCATGCGAGAGCAACATCCTCCCAGATGGCCTCACAAAGGAGGGAGAGGATGAGCTTGTCTCGCTGGCTTGAAATTGCCAAGTCGGCAGAGCTAAAGATCAAGTTTTGAAAAGAAAAGGTCACGTTGCATCATGTAAGTGCTGTGCTCCCCGGGACAATAGACAGCCCTAAGCCAGCATCACTCAAATCATCAGGAGTTTTTCCAATGACTTGAACAGCAGTAAGATCAAACTTTGAAGACAGCATCTAAAGTCAGGGAAGATAAGAAGAATCTTTCTAATCACCAGGATGGGCTTTATATCGGTCTCTAAATGACTAAGACATGGATCTACACCTGGGGAGAATAAATCTTAAAGGAATAAAAGCACGATGTTGCTGATAGATGATTTTACATTAGTCTAATTTTCAGATTTCCCAGGTGTATGAGTAGTGATGTCTTCTGCAAAGATTTTGAAAGCAATTAGCTGTCAGGTAAAGTTTTGTCTATGCAAAGGTTTATCAATAGCAAAGCCAGGCCAAAACCAGCCATCAACTGGCAGCAGAACCTGATACTAAACCACACAGGGTTTCCTGGCAGGACTGATATCAATGACCTGCCACGCAGCAGACTGACAGAAGCTGAGCTCCCACCAGAGTCAGTGTTGGCCATGGGAAACCAGCACTTTCGGTCTTTTGGGGATGGTTGAACAGGGTGGATAACGCACAGCGTGAGTGCCGCTTTCCAGGCAGCTGCCATTCGGACACACCAGGTGCTTCCCACTGCCGCACCGGCTCCTGTGAGACACCGATGCTGAGCAGCCCTCGCACTGCACAACGGAACCGGTCTCCACTGGTTAGTGACAAGGCTGTGAGAAATTTTGCCAAAATAATACTAATAATTTTAAAAATCCAGACAATGCTTTCTCCCTCTCCCCTTGATTCACTGCTGAAAAGCACGATCCACTGGTATGTGATAAGGGTGCAGCTACCAGCCAGTTAAAAATTGCCAGCTGGAAATAAAATCCGGAGAAATCTGATTTAAAAATGAAACTCTTATCTGATGCTGGTTAACCATTGGAACATCTTAGCTTGAGCTCTTTATGTATCAGTAGACTTGTAATACACATTCCTCTGGCTACCTGCTGGTATCTGAGTTGGGAAGGGTCTAGGAGACAGTTCAAAAAACAACGATCCATTGATGATGTACCCAGATTCACAGAAATGTGCTTTCAGAAGTGAAGCTGGAGTTCCAGCCAGGGCTGCATTTCAACCTTCAGCTGTTTCACATGGTCTTTGTGACAAAATGCTTGATCCATGAAATTCAGCCTAATTTTTTCTTGGGCAAAGATACCCTTAAATGACAGCCCATACCCTTGTGGCTGACATTTCAACTTGTAGAGGGGTATTTTAGACCACAGGGATGACAATTTCACGTGTTACTAGGTATATATGTATTTCCCACTAACTGACAAAAGATTTATAGCTTGATTTTGTGTTTTTTATTCTGGCGAGTTTATTGGGAAGATCTTAATAAATAGGGCATTCATTCAAATATCCAGAAGTTACTTCAAAACTGAAGATGCCTCTTGTCAAAGGAAGATTTTTCTCAACTGTACTTCATACACAGAAGTTGCTTCTTGTACTCGCATGGGAACCTCCCCACACTGAAGCAGATGCAACATGACTAATAGGCTCATCATGACTAATAAGTTCACCCCAGCTACAGCACATCAGTCAAATCAAGTATTGCTTTTCACCAGACATGACACATCATGATGTGTAAGGCTGGGAATTTGGAAAGATAACGTTAGTGATAGACTGCACCCTGATGCAACACCTCAAAATGCAGCTTTAACTCTCTCTGGGGTAACCACGTGGAATTTCTGCTGGGAAGCCTTGGGCCAGGATCCCTGCTGACTCCTCTGAGCAACCATCAGGTGTCCATAGGGATGCAGGTCTGCAGTGTCCATGTCATTTTGTTACACAGGGGATGTTTTTAGGAGGTCAGTCAGACAGGTTGGTTTCCAAGATGATTGGGATTAAGGCTTGAGATGGAATCATGCCTTAGGTAAAATGCTGACAAAGATCAAACCTTTTAATAGCTTTTAACTAGGATTAAGACGTGAATAACAAAGGAAAGAACAGAATAAGCACTCAGCAAGAGGGTCAGTCATTTTTCCTTTGCCTCTCACAGCCCAATCAGTGGGAATTATGGCCTCATCCTTGAGTTTCAGCACAAGGAATCCTGCAAAGAAGCTGTAAAGTAAGGATCTGAAGCTTTATCATGAAAGCACCAATGCCTCTTAGCTCCAAGACTCACAAGTTTTATGTGAAAACCTCAGCTCTTTGGCATTTCTAGATACTAAACCCCAAACCTTAACATTTTAATTGGCATTGGTGAGCAGTCACTGGTTTGCTGCTAATTACAACCCAGAGGTGTCTGTGAAGATCTTTCTAGCTCGTGGTATTCATGAAATGTGCGGAGTGAGAAATATGAAGGCTGATGGGAACATTTCCTCCTGACCTTTGCAAATGTAAATGGTGATGTGGTGGTCGTACTGATGGTCAATTTGGTTTGGGGATGCTTTCTTCATTATTTCTGCTGCTTGACGCCATAAGGCTAACTGGTGTAGAAGTTAATGGAAAAAAACCTCTCCCAAGCTGCAGTTGAGTACGACATAATGAGGACATCAATTAACTTAGGGCGAGCATTTATGAGTAACTATGAAAATCAGTAGCATTCAGCGGAGCACAACAGCACAGGGAAGACAGTCTTCCAGACCATTATTTCACTACAAGGTCACAATCTCACAGCAATTTCTTAAGTGCCCTGAGTGAGAAAATATAAATTTTCAGTAGAGCTTTCATTTTGGGCGTTACTGCATTCATAATATCAGAAAAGGCTGTTACCTTTTCATATAACTCTTTACAGATGTGACTCTGCCTTCTAAACCTTTACTGAAGCAGCAGAAGAGATGTTACATGCTGTAAACTGCAACTGCTAGTTGATACTGCTACACAGTCTGGAGATAAATATGTGCTCTATTCTGATATTTACCAAGAGTAGAGAAGTTATCTACTGATTTGTCTATTTATAAACCATCTCACGATCTTAGAAAGGAGGTCAGGGAGAAATCTTGGTAGGAAAAAGAGATTTATGGATAGCTATGTTTCACCCTGGATAAGAATGTGCAAGATGATGAGGTAGCAGAAAAGGCGAATCTGTTGAGAGCTGTTTTCCTTCAGCAGAGACCTTGCAGGCATGAGGCAGAAAATAAACAGGCTGTTTGGATGTAGTTCTGATCTGGTTTCACCTGGCCAAGGGGCCAACCCACCACTGATAGAGACCGCAGACCTGGAGTGTCCGGCCTGGCCCGTATCCTGGGTAATTAGTGATGAGAAAGACAGTGTCAAGTTGGAGGGTGTTCAGCCGAGAGCAGCAAGGTGAGGGGGGGTGAAATATAGGGAGAGATTATAACCAAAATGAAATATTGCCCTAGGCCAGGTCTGTGCCTAGAGCAAAGCTTTACACGTATAGCGTTGCACCGCTTTGTATTACTGAAGGTTTTCTCTTCCAATATCCTTATTGACTTTGCACAGAACATTTAGGTCCTTGGCTGGTTATATGGAAGTCAAAGGGAATGTTTTGCCTTCTATCGGAACAGTATTCTAACAGATTATCAACAGGAAGAAGTCAGTTTGGTTTTCAAAGCACAAAAAGCTGTAGGCAGTGGCAGAGAAGTGTCCGCTAAGCTCTCAAACACCAGGAATTGTTTAAGACCTAAAATCGAGGGCAGTTGTTTTTCTACCATAAGGTTCAGTGACCTGAGTGAGAACTGTTCAGGCTAAAGGTTGAACAAGGTATGCAACTTAGACCTAATTTGTCTAATACAAGTGTCAACCCGGCAGCAGAAACATAGGTAAATCCCTCAGTGACAACAAAAGCAAGAAAAGGCACAGCAGAATAGAAGAGAATACCAGACTGAGGGGGGAAATGAGGTCTGCAGCACTCACATGTATGGGTATTCACAGTTCTTTCCTATAACCCTCAGCAGATGGATTGCTGTGCAGCTAACAGGTCAATAGACTGTATATAACAATAGCTTATCTCTACAGCCTCTCTAATCTACTGCTGAGCTTCTCATCAAATGCTACTCACACTTAGAGTGCCTAATAAGCATTTCAGAGCTCGTTTCTAAGACTGCACACAACATTTTATAAATGGAAGTGTGCCATGATGTGCCATCGTAGAAGGCGTCTCTGTTGGTTTGATAAAAGGTCCACCACGAAGGAAACAAGTGCACTTCAACATCTAAATAACTCAGACAAGCAGCAACAACCAGAAAAATGCATAAAATTCCACTTGCAGCAGCTGCCAAAAAAAAAAGGAAATAAATAAAAGCAGGCTTACTTCACCCATTAAATCCGTCAACCCCTAGAGATCCATTAACAACCCTCGTCTCGACACCCCAGGGGTCCTGCTCCCCGGGATGCTGTGTGCTGTGGCCAGAATTGCCCTACCCGGAGAACAGCAGAGGTGTCTCCCCTTGCTTGTCCTGGAACCGATTCTTTCCACAACGAACCTGTTTCTTTTTCCTCCCGGTGCTCTGGCCAAGCGTCCCGCACGCTGTGTCATTTCTGGACACCTCATCAGGGGCTGTGCCACCCCCCTGCTCGAGCCGGGAGCGCAAGGTGTCAGAGCTGGCGGGGAGCAGAGCTGGCAGCATCGCTTGGCTGCCGGAGGGAAAAGCTCCATCGGTCTGCAGCCCTTTTACAGGAATCCTGCAGGCTACCGTCCCCAGGGAGAGCTGAATGTCAGAGGTACCTGTGAAATGAGTCCCACGCGGCCTGGGGAGGCTGGTGTAGGACTCGCTGTGAACATAACTCTCCACAGCTCTGGGACATTTTGGGGTAGGATAACCCATAACAAGCTGATGCTGACACACAAGGTGCCAGACACTTGCACCCAGGCAAAGTCCCCATCCTCTGCTACTCTGAAGGACAGTGTGGTGTGACTGCCCCAGCATCACGTAACACCACCGCCTTCTGACCTTCCTTAAGCCTATGCCATGTGGTAATGTCTAATTTACGAAGAATATGTTCTCTTTGGTCTCCTGTTGCCTCCCAAAAAGGCATTGCAGAACACGGAGAAAACGGCCATGAGCCTGCTTCTTAATGCTTTTCATTATGTTCTGAATAAGAATGGCTGGTTCCTGGTTACTATCATATTTTCACTAGGTACCTAGAGATACATACATAAATCAAAGCAATGTTTCCCGTGGCACAGGCAAATCAAACCAGCAATTATTTTCTCATTCCATTTTTAACTACTGAACTGCTGTTTTATCTCCAGATAATGATGAATATGGTTCCAACACCAGAGGTCCACACGCTCCTGCTGTATTCATTCAACGCAGAGCACAAATACGTTACTTGTTAATATATGAACTGTCATGTAAGAAGCCACAATTATGCATGATTCACCCCTACGAGCTATGTAAATCTGTGGTGTGTATATATGATAACAAACGAGTGTTACTTGATGGGAAAACAGAAGTGCCAAGAAGTAGGACTCTCTGTACTGTGGATTTCAGATACGGCATCAGTGTTAACACCTCCACTAACCCTCACCTTCAGGTAGATGCGTTTCCAAAGGCTTATCGAGCATCCTCTATCGTTCCAGTCTGTCAAAGCGCTGGCAGTGAGCCCGGCCATTCAGCATTGTTCAGTGGGAAGGCACGATAGCACAGAGCACACACACACCTCCTTCTGCAGACCAAGACGTGCACTGTGTCCAACCTCCCTGCTTTCGGGGTTTTTTGTGGTCAAAATTTGGACGCATGCTGTTAGAGACAGCCATCGGCAGGGAAGGCTGGAAACAGAGCACGGAACAAGGTGTCTTAACCAACATACTGCCTGATGGAGCTGTTTGTAAAGCCTCAGGTTACTATTTCAGCCGTGGAAGGCATCCCTATGTGTGCCAGCTAAACGTACAGGTTGGGGCATGACTGGTTTTTCTTAGCAGTCTGGTCCTCCAAGCAAACACCAAGCCATTAACTACCTTTGTCCGTAATCCTGAAAACTTCCATTTTAGTGCCTTTAAGCACGACTGCACACTCTGCATGGCACAAGGAAAGCAGCACTTCTTCACTTGCAAACCATTGTAAAGGGAGATCATTACAAACACTGAAAGCAGCAGCACAGGAAGGGTTCTCAGTCACACAAGCCCTTGCCCAGCTCCCATTTCAAAATGCAATTGAGCATAATTTGTTTAAAAATCCAAGTAATTCACAAAGTCTTCCAACATACAAATAGGTCGTTCTACCTGATAGCATGTTCCTCACCTCTTGTGGCTTCATCACCTTGACCACCAGTTCTGTCTGGCTAAGCAAATGGGAGCAGGGTGGGGAGGGAGGGTGTGTCCCTAATTAATTACCACCTCAATCAGAAGTGCCAAGTCCCCGCACATGTTTTCAGCACCAGCCTTGCAGCTCTGGGAGAAGTTAAAAGGTTAATGCCTTGCGCACCTTCTTTCCTCCACGTGCCTGGTCTGCTCCTGCCCCACGGTGCAAGTGGAAGACTGCCCAGGTGAGTCTGAATTATGGACATAGCAAGATTATACTCTTCATTCCAGAGATAAATATACAAACCTACCAGTTTCAGGACACATCCTGACCGCTTCAAGTACAGTTAAAGTTTGAGGTGGTGGGTAGCTTCATCTCAGCACAATTTTAAGCATTTAAGATCTTTGATGAAGCAGCTATTGAAAAGTGCTTTGTACTATTTAACTCTAATTTCTTAATGTTATAAATTACAGTGTAGACCATGCTGTAATCAAGTGCTTGTGAACCTTGTGTGTGATGCTTTGAAAATGAGCAAGTTTGCAGGCAACAGAAGCAGTTTCCTTCTTTAGATAAAAATGTGGATGCTTGAAACACAAGCCAGAGCAGTCCAAGGGTCAGAGTGAAAAAACTGCTCTTGCTCACAGGTTTTGAATTCCTCTTCATGCCATTCTGTTAGTTATGGTGTTGGATAACGTCTTGGGTGTTTTCTTAGCCCCCAGTGGACAGTAACACACAAACCCAAGCTCCACACACACACAATTGGAGTAATCTGTACGTTTTGGAAACAAAGGGCTCTATTGAGTCATCATTAACATGTGTAAATAGGAATGGGCAGAGTGCCACTTCGGACAGGGGATACATTTTGATATGAGCTCTTGATTCTCACCCACACAAAGCAAAAAACACCATTTCTCCTGCTCCTTGCTATAATGCTGTAAAAGCTGAAAAAAAAATCACTGTTTTCTTTCCTTTGAAAGGAACAAAATGCTTTTAATTTGTACTCCCAGTAGGGGAAAAAACTGGTGGGCAGCATGAGCAAAACACTGATCAGGCTGATGGTGCGAAGATAGAGTAAGAAACTGGATATAATTGTGCCAGACACGTGTTCATTGGAAGGTGCTATTTACAGACCTTCTTATCTTCTGAGAACTTTAGTTGTCTGAAAACGACAGTGGAAGTTGGTGTGTCCATGAGATACCCTGACAGGTCAGGTATCTCTCTCAGGTGTTTCTGTGTCGTCAATCACCATAATACGCAGATGCTGTTGCTCAGTTTGATCTTTTTCTCTCTCCCTACGCAACCAGGTGTGCAGGGCTGCTGAAACAGTTTTCCCTCTGTTCCTGGTGGGCTTCCTTGGCGCTTGATTTAGAGATGAAAGATGAATATATATGACCACATTCGCACAAAGGAAGAGCAGATCTGCTTTCTCTCTGCTATACAGGTTTTGCAGGGCAATCACTTGTCAATCACCCCCCATTCCCGTTCATGTCCCTGAAGTGCAGTTTTGATACAGGGAAACACAATGTACCTTGCTCTGTACCCTGGGGAACAGCATGTGCATCAAGGAGCTATCTCTTCATCTCTGTATTCGTAGTGTCTTCAATTCCAGTTTCAGAGTTGCTCACAAATTCCTTAAGATGTTTCTCCCTGCAGTACATGCTTACTTATTAACAGCGCCTTAGATTTACACCTTTGCAACTAAGACTCGAAAAAGAATGGCGTTTCAAAGACCTTGAGGTTTCTACACCGCATTATCTAGTTTACTTTGAAAACACTGAATAGCCAGATCTCAATGACCTTCACAAGGTCACACCAGGAGTCAGAGGGAGAGCAGAGACCTGAACTGCAGCTTCTGAAAGATGTGGAGCAGAAGACTGTCAATCCTTCCATAGTGTGTGCACGAGAAGTCGAACTAAATAGGTGGAGGAACCCTGAATACCCCAGGCTGCAGAAACCAGAGCACTGAGGGCCAGGTGAACCCTTCCCAAAGTGGCTTCAGTGAGCCCTTTGAGTGGCCAGTGCCCATAGGCTGTACATTTGCTCTTCCACAGGGTGTCCCTTAAATAATGTCTGACTGAAGGAGGTTTGCTACAGCTGGTTTAGTTTCAGGTTGTAGCTATCAAGACAGCTGCGTTTGGTGTGTAGCTCCAACTCATGGCCATGGGGAAAACCCTTGTTCTGCAAGAAGCAGGTGGGAGAAAAGTTGCGCTTAAGACCATAGCAGTGCATGGCTGTCATTGCAATGACCTGGTTACGAACAACAACCGGGTCCTCCTAAAAGCTGCACCCCCCTAGCAGGGAGACCTGCTATCCATCCCAAAAAGTAGGCAGTAAGGGACATTAATTTCAGAGCCCGTGGTCCATGGGGATGGTGAAGCCAGCAGCAGAGAGCAGCACGGCACCACCCCCAAAAAGAAACAGCTGTTGGAGACACAGCTGGCAATTAAAACAAGTGAGCCAGCCAGAAAGAGACCCAAAAGGTGTCCAAAGCCCTGAGCTCCTTTCTGAACTGCTGAAGATGTGTTTTCTTCTTGCTTTTCATGGCAGGGTGTGAGCAAGGTAGAAAACTTGCTGGGGTTGTTGCCTCTTCCTTGCCTGTTTTTCCTCTCAAGCCTGGATTAATGTTTTTGTTTGGAGGGCTTGCTAACAAGCTGAGGTTTTCGTCCTAGTCGGTGTGCTAACAGAACAGGACGTTCCCCTGGATTTGGGATTTCAATGCAGGGTTTTCTTTAGAGAGTGAGGAATTTTTTTATTAGAACCAGCCAGCCTACAGAACTGAACTGAACTAAAAATAGAAGGGGCTGCTTTTTTCAGATGTTAAAAATAGAGATGTATAGAAATGGTCATGTATAGGCTGTTTTTTCACAAGAAGGCAGAGGTGCTCTGAATGGAAACATTTGCTATCTGCCATCTAACTGAGAAATGTAGCGCTGTCTGTTAAAAGGGGAAAAATATGAGCCTAGATTTCTATATGCCATTTGCAATTGTCTGTATTCATAGTTCTGTCGAGTATTAATACGTTACTTCAAACACAAAAAACCCTCCACTTCTGCACTGACTGCCCCAGAAGAACTCGAGGTGGACTCCACATGGCAAGGCCCAGACAGTAACAGACACCGTAATGTGCTACCCCAACTCATCTAAATGAGTAACTGATTATTTTTTTTCCCTGAGCATTATAAATGGTTCACCAAGTCCCCAAGACACATTAACCATCACCTCCCAACCTCCCACCACCACATAAATCCCACCCTGCGGAACCAGCTGTGTCTTGAAAATCTCAGGTCAAGCGACCGTGACATTTTACGAGATGTCAGTGCCCTGTGTGTCAAATTTGGTCCTCGATTACCTCCAGTCTAGAGACACTCATATTTCCATCAAAGGCTCTGATACTCCTTGATTTAATGGCTGGGGCAGTCAAGTTTTTATTGCTGTATAGATGTCCTTTATGTGAAGCAGCCACAGCTCAGTTCAATCCTCTCTAATACCAGGAAAAGAAAGTGGCCAACAGACCCTTAGTGTCAGTGGTCCTGTGGAGCTCAGCATGCTGCTTGACCTCCCGGTCCATGAGGACTGAGATGCAGAATAGGAGCTCGCTTCTGAGAGACAGCAGAAAAGGAGTTTAAAAAACACCATGGGATTTAGAAAACCGGGAATGTCTTCTGTGTGGTTTGATTCTCCTTCCCTCACAAGACTATTCCCCGCAGAGATAAAATGAAGGATAGATGCACAAACAAAAAAGTGCACCTGGATCAAAGACAAACCCAACAAATGCAGGAGTTTTCCATATGTTCATCAGTCATGCAGAGGAAAGGTTCTGACTAGGACCTCTGAGGTGTAAGTTGGCACAGGTCTCAGGAGTTGGACCAACCACCTATGGATAGATTTGCTGAAGCTGAAGGTCCCATGCTTTGAGCTCCTATTCCCTTCACTAACTGCAAGTTGTTTTAGTAGCCATGCTCAAATGCACATTTGAACGAGTGCTGGTGGTGTCCACGCTACATGGAGTTAGGGTCTTCTTGCTATTTGGAAGTGAAATGTAAAACTTTTGACAATTTCTAGAAAAAGCTTAGTTCATTACACTGTTTATGCATAAATATTTATAGCCTCATGCATATTGTAAAAACAATGCTGAGGTTATGTTTTGTTTTTACATAACTATAGATGGATTTGGCAGCGAGTCGTTACATGAACGGTGTTCCTTTTGAAATGGCAGCGGTGGTCTGAAGCAGAGCAAGCAATAAACAATACTAAACAATGTATTTCTGAATATAACTCCCTATTCCCACCAGGAGCGGTAGGTCGACACTGAATACCTCCCTCTTAACTCTGAAACTATGAGCCAAAGGGCTTTTCCTGGACCTTGTGGCTACTGAATTAGCAGCAGCTCCTGAATAGACGGGGAATGAAGTGTTGTAAAGGAAGGTGTGTGGAGATGGGGACTGAGACCGAGTACTGTGAAATGAACTGTTTGCCCATGAAAACTTACAAACTGAAGGAGAAGCTTCCTAAACAGTGCCTTTGTATCCACCACATGCATAATTGATTGTAAGCAAACAATTCATGCTGAACTCAGAGCTGCTTCGTGCACATGACCACATTAGAGGAGTTGCAGGCCATGAAAGACCAGAGCTGATTTAGGCATCAATTATGGATGAGAAACATCTTCACCGCAGTACGCAGAAAGTCTAAATAAAATAATTGATTATTCAGAGGTGGAATTCTTGAAGCTCATCTCGAGAACGTATTTTCTGTTGGAGTACATGCACACACATGACCATGAACACACACTTGGTGAAACCCCCAAACCTCAATGAAACAGAAAACAAACCTTAATCTATTGAGACTCCTCTTTCTTGAATGGCTCTAATCCAAGGGAGCAGTTTATCTGCTGTATTTGCAACCCTGAATGTCCAGCTAAATCCCACTACCCCTTCAGGACTTCTCATGGGGGGCGAAACTGGAATTCTCCCTTTAATGTAACTATTCTGCTTACTTGTTCAACTTCAGGGCACATTCACACTCACACAGACACGTGTGTGTGTGTATAAATATATAGCTTTGAAGGTGACCTATTTTCCAGCTGCAAAATGCTGTCACTGTCAGAGGTTTTTGTCACTAGGAAAGGGTATGAACCAGAGAGGTGCAGAGCGAAGTGCAGTGTCTGCATTATTTAGAGGCTCAGCATGCCAGGTTCACAGGTGTTCAAACTACCCAGGAACCATTTGGCCCTCTGTAATGGAAAATGTGATTCTAGAGATTGAAATCAGCTGACAAGAAAAGGTGTTTAACCAACTGGCTACTGCAGGACAAAGCAAAAAGCCAAGGTCTTCTTTGTATTTATTTTTATTGGGTTTGCTATTTTTTCCCCCTAGCACCTGCAATGCTTCTTGCCTGGCATCCTTGGGAACTGCTGGCAGTGGATGAATTTATTAGCTAGAAAATTCACAATTGCAACATTTCAGACAGAAAAGAACTTGTAGGGAGGAAAGGGACTAATACTCAGGTTCTGAGGCTGGGCTGACTGTCTGAATGGACAGACTGTGTATAGAACACAACACAGTACATTTCATATGTGCAGCTTTGCCAGGGCAGTCTCAGACTAATATTGCTGGGGGAGGAGGGCAGGAGAAAATGGGCAGGGGCTCTTGTTCCTTTCCAGTGTCCTACCTGAGAACTGTGGATCGAATTGGGGGAGTAGCAGCACCCGCTCAAAGCGTGATTTCCACCCTATTTCCACACTGGGCTGGATTAAGGGGAAGAGCAGAATTGGTCTTCAGCAGAGACCGAAGCCCATGGAGTACCAGACCTCAACAGGATCACACCTGCACCTGGGTGGCCAGAGGACATTTAAGTATGAAGCAGCATTTCTTGCCTAAATATATGGGACCTGTCTGAGCTGCTGGGGAGGTATCAAGACTATTTAAGCCCAGTGCGCCTTGTCTTCCTCACCGCTTCCCAGCAGCTAAAAAGAAGCTCTCTAGACCTCTAAGTCACAGCAGCTGTGAAAAGCTGAGCTCAGCTACCTCTTTTGCCCTTACGAGTCTATTATCATCAAGCAGAGAGAGAAATATTATTGTAAATATCTTTCTGAATATGCAGAGACATCTAAAAAAAAAAGTCTCTTTTCACTCTCTGTTCCTTCAGTTCCAACTCACTGCTAAATATACACTCAGAGTATAGGATGAAAGTGTATAAAATTGCCTTGCTGACTCTGAACTCAGAATCCAATTTCTAAAGGAATTTAGAGCTTAACTGACAAACAAATGTAGGTACCTGAAGGTGCAGTTAACAATATTCCCAAATATTCAGACGTGGTCAAGTCCTATAATCCACTGATTTAAAAAAACATCAGGCTCCTGAACCACCTTTGAGAATTACAAGTCTGTTTCTGCATTTCTTGGACATTGCGAAATATGGTCATATACTTTTGCCCACATTTCTTACTTTGCAGAAACCAAATTGTTTTCTTTCCTTTAAATATATGTTTATAAGTACACATGCACGCACTGTAGTTCTGCACTAATTGGTGTTTGCAATGTAAGCACTGGTCTTTCCTTCCTTTTTGTCAATGAAGGTAAACATGATCAAAGCCTGCCCGTATTTAATGATGAAAATGTACCGTGTCCCTCCAGTCTTAATGTCATTGGAATGAACTTGAAGATAGGTTTACAATAAAAATAATTTTCAAAAGGATTTCATAACAAATTCAGGAGAAATATCCATATTTAGCTTTTCTTTCCTTAGCATTTTATTTTGTCTAAGGGAAAAATAGAATAAACAAAGATGTTTTAAAATGACCTAATGAGGGCCAGAATAAATGCACAGAGATTTATCCAGCACTTCTAAGGATTCTGGAAGTGCTACAACTACACTGTAGTTTCTTTGTTACAGCTCTGTATACATTTATACAAAAGAAAGATGAAAGGGGGGAGAGAGTGGTTGATATGGGTTGTGAGAAGCTGGTGGAATTAGATGGCAAGGGGTCAGGTTACAGACAATGTAAGCTAAAATGCATCAAAGGCTATGAGGCAAAGGACTAGATCAAAGTCTAAGAAGCCAAGTACAAGAATGAAAGAGTGATAATTGCAGGCAGCAAGAGAAAGCACTGGAATAGAAATGTGATAATGGTATGACCTCATGACTCAGTCTTTTTTCTCGTTTTGAAGTCACCATTTTCCATGCACAGGCTGGAGAGGACAGGAGTGTGTGCGCAGGAGGGAGCGGTGAGGGGAGGAATTTGGGGGCTGATAACCTTCCTGGGCTTCAGGCAAAAATTCGCTTTGGGGTTTTTTTTTTGCAAAGTGTGTCACTCGTAAGTTTTCCATAGGGTGACGGGGCTGCCTTCATCAGCACTGGTGTGAAACAGGGAGCACAAAGCTGAAGAGGGGTGCCTGGGAAGCTGAAAAGCTGAAGGTCAGATCCTGCTCTCCTGCACACCAGCAGAACACAGCAGACACCAGGGGGAGTGGGTCTATTTTAAAGTCACAATTGGGCCCGATTTTACAGAAATTATTGGGCTCTGATGCCTCTCTGTTCTGTGGCTGAGACATCATGGCTGTTGTCATCCAGTGAGCTCCTAAATTATCCTCCTCTTCGGCTGTAGGTTTGTTCTGAGGAAGACATTTGCATTAGATATTTACTTTGATAGGAACCAAATGCATTTCATTGCCAAGAAGAAACTTCCCCTTCATATCCAATGAGGTCCCTCGGTCCTCACTGTTGTACAGCATGGACAAGTCTCCATACACCCACAATATTCTAGTGGATCAGGGGATCTCTCACTGACTGATGATGCAGAGTCTTCTTAACTCTCACCACGCCCCATAGGATTCTGTGTGAATCAATGGCATCACTTCAGCTGACTGCTTGGAGGCCAGGGTTTGTTCCACGATCCCTGGAAGGACACACTTCCACATTCACATAGGGTTTGGTTGGAGACTGGACCATCGTCATCCATCATGACCAGCCCATACTGACAGATTTCCTGGTGTCTTCGAAGGATAAGGTCAAGGCTGGAGCACTGTGTGCAGGTCTGCGCACCACAGCATAAAAAGGACATTAAGCTACTGGAGAGGGTCCAGAAGAGGCTGAGAAGCTGGTGAAGGGTTTGGAGGGGAAGCCATATGGGGAGCAACTAAAGTCACTTGCTTTGTTCAGCCTGGAGAAGACCGAGAGGAGACCTCATCATGGTTACATCTTCCTCACAAGGGTTCATGTCCAAGCCTTTCTTTTTTTTAAATATAAAAAATAAGCTATTGAGACATAAAAGAGGGGTAGACATGAAAGAGGTAGACAGCTCCTTCTGAGTAGACTCCTTATACCATCTCTGTGTAGCACTGCTTTCCAGATGAGTGCTCAGGCTACTATCGGGTTTTCACTGAAATGTCTGCACCTGTCTCATAGACGTGCTTAAGCAGAATTATTCTTGAATCTGTTGACCTGTTCTTTAGTTTATACCTGAATGAAACAGCTTAGGAGACCTTCCAGACAGAGATCTATACCTTCTCCATGTCTGAGCCAAAAATCTTTGGCTGCCTTGGACTGGATTCCTGAGAGACACCGAAGGCAATTAGCAAGTTGACTGACTTGAATCAGAAAGGTCCCTGCTTTCCAAAGCAATTTTATTGCTCTGTGTATGTAATTTCTTGAATTTTCAGCTTACACAGAATACAAGGGCTGTATGACACGTGTGAAATGTTGCTCTTGAGCTCAGATGCCGATCGATATTTCCAATGTTTAGCGGTTCCCATGCGTTGTTCCTGGGAGTTGAACTGGCAGAGTTACCGGAGGAGAAACTCTGGCATTTTGAGGACACGGCAGGAGGGTGTGGGAGAACAGATAGGAGCGTGACAGCTTCAGATTCAATGTGTTTTTCACCAACTGTGTGAGAAATTTACAGGAGAGTGGAAATTCTCAATGTTGCATCTCCTCTGGCTCCCTGCAGGCTTTGGCATTCGGGTTGATGGGCGATACTCCTGGAAAGCAGGTCACATTTGGAACCTGTATTTGCCATCGCCTGACCCCAGCACACCTGTGGGGCAGCAGCAGCAGGTTTTTAGCCAGAACTGCAGTGGGCCAGAGCTGCTGACTGGTGGTCGTGGCTGAGTGCCGAGCTCTCTTGTAGATACGCTGATGCTGACATGGACCAGAGGTAGCTGTGAAGTGTGGCACGCTACGTGTTGCTCTCTGCCCTCACTAAACCTTCCTGCCCTGTGCTGATAAAACAGCTCAGGAAATGTTGCCAGGGTTGATGGTGGTTCAGTTGTGTCAGGCCTGGTACTACTGATGTGAGTCATGGAAGATAAAGAGAATAAACATGTAGGAACTTGTGCTTTGAAACTTGCTCAATCCCACCAACTGTTCAAAATTTAATATAGAGAAGCTACAATCACTAGATCTAAAATGTCTTTTAAAGCTTGGAACAGACATTGGCCACCGCTCTATAAACACTCTTGGGTAGCCACATTGGCATGATCAAACCCCAGATCTACCAAAGGTTCATCCCATTGTGCACCGAACCATTGATGTCCCCTTCTGAAGCCTTGGGACCATGCAAGAGTCTGGAGGAAGCCACATGGAAGGTAGAATGAAGTGTGACCTGCACAATGATATGGAAATTGTCTTGCACATCAATAGAGAATTAGCCAGCAGGAAGAACAGAGTAAAACCCATTTGCATTATTTTTGTTTTAGATGAATTTGTGCTGTGAATTCTGACCTTTATACGTGTATTAGAAATACAAAACTTTGTTCCTAATGGTCTTCATCACCTTGATAATGTGTATGTACCAATTCCCAGACCTGAAGGCTGTGGAAGGATTAAAGAATAGTGGTGCAAGAAATTTGCAGGTATGCATGAGCAGCTTGTCTGAAAGGTTGTATTTTATTAGGCAGCTGCTTGTTTTTAGACACCTGTAGAGGCCCCACACTCGAAACTGATGTCATACAGCGTCTTGTGGTTGTCTACCCCAGAAATGTGGGTAAAAGAAACTTCCCTAAAACCAGTTCCTGTTTTTCTTTGCCATTTCCATTCTTTTTAGGGTTTTGCAAAACATGTGACTTACAATGACTCACATCTTGATGAAATGGCCAATTCAGAAGGGAATTTTCCAGAGTGCTGTTAATTTCAGTGTCATTTGACTTGGATTTAGCCATACCAATTACATTCCAAAATATCAATAGTTATCGATCTCTGACCCTGGGAGACAATAGAGGAGCAGGGGATGACCCAGCAGCCACTGTGTAACTGCCACCCTACATCTGGCCAAGGGACTTAACACACAAAGACACTGATGTTCCTTGTTATTCAAAAAGATGAAGCAAGCAAGGCTCACAGCTGTAAGAATGGGGTCAAAAGGACAAGGAAGCCTTATGTTCTTTCACACAAGAGATGTGGCCTTTCCAAAGAAGCACAAGATGAAGATTCCTCTGACCCAAACCAGCCTGGCCAGTTTCCTCAACCAGGAAGCCTCCATAATTTGTTGCAATCCACAGTTTTGATATTTATCTGGAAATTTGTACTCTTTTTTTACCCAGTTGTTTTCCTGTTGACACATTTGGTTTTGTATAAGAAACTGTAAAAGACATCTTAAATGTTTCTTAGTCAAGGGCACAAAGGGAGGAGTGTGAAGCAGTTGTAAGATCTTCCAAAGGCACCAAAGAGAAAAATTGCCTTCTGCATAAGTCACATCAAATGTTGTCTCTTTGGAGAGCAATCACAAAAGAGTTCCAGCTTGCTACCTGCAGGTTCACTAAGCAAGAGTGTCGAAACTCATCGGGTAGTTTGTCCAAGATGTTCAATGAAACCTCTGTTGCAAGAAAATCACCAGGTTGCTATGATGAGTCCAGGAAGTCAGGCAAGATGGTGATGGGGCAAGTTTCCTTGACTGAAGTGGAGCTGGAGGGACAAACATCTCCCTGTGGTTGTGTTTGAAGTTGATTGTGTTTTTCTGTATAATTTCAGGGATCTAAGTAGTTTTATTATTTGTTATTCCCTCAGTGTCTTTGTTCATCTGGATTATTTAACCTCAGTTAGAAAGCAGAGCCATCTTTACCTGGCTTTAGGATTAGCGTTGTCCTCTTTGCAACAAGCCTCTTAATGTCAGAGCTGCATACGCTTTCCTCTCAGGTTTATCCTTGTGACACTGAATTTTAGACCAGAGCTTAGTCCAAGGTCACGATTTCTACCATTTTGCGAAACAGTGGAAAGCACAAATTCCATAATGGCTTGTGAGTGTGAGTTAAGTTCAGTATAGCCGGCTGTTTCTCTTAGGCAGATCTGCGGCAGAACTGACCTCACTGACTGAATGAATCACTTGTCCCCCCCGGGCAGGAATGTTTCTTCCAGGACAGGATTGAAGCTGCTTGCTCACAAAAGCACCATCAGTCCCGCGCAGGGGGTTGGAGCTGCCTGAGCCACACACCTGTCTTGTACATGGTTCCTAGGCCTGCCAGGCATTTACCATTCAAAAAATATACATTCTTCATCAGCTTGAGCTGAACTTTGGCAAAGGGTGCGGGGGGTGGGGGAGAAAGGAGAGGAAAGAAGGAGGGGAGGGACTCAAGGGGTTCAGCTGGAAGTTTTTATTCAGCCCTTGGCAGAAATAAATGTCCAAATCTGTCCATTTGGGCTCTAGTGCAATTGTTAAATGTCTCAAGGCTAGAATTGCTATCCCACGCCATTTTTCCAATGATTTTTTTTGAAATTATAACTTGCTTCTCGTTAAGAAGATTATCCCAGCAGCTTGAAGTGGAAAGAGTAAGAAGTACCCTGGAAGGTGAAAAAAGTGAAATAAACCAGTCTGGTCCCAAAAGCAGGTAGTGTCCAACCTGCCCCAAACTGTCCTGTGTGTGTCACAGAGGAGACCCTGTTCCCACCGGCCTTGTGACGGGACACACACCTTCATCATCCCAGAAATATTTGCCCACCACATCAGGTTAGGAGTAATCAGGGACCGAGCTGGATATTTAGACCTGACAGCAAAGCAAACGTGCATGCGAGCCCAGTATATTCAGACCTCTACTGGTCACGGTTACACTCCAAATTGGGTTGTGACACATTCCCTGAACCAACAGCGGACACGTCAGACCAGACACGTGGTGGGGCCCTTGGTCTGTGCTGATCACCAGAATACCACCAGGTGAAAAGCGTGGGAAGACGATTGATCAAGAGAGCTGGATACATCCCAGCACTTCGTCATGTTTTCAGCTGCAGACGTACGAAGGAACTCTTCACGTACTTCTAGCTAGACATGGGCTTTATTTAGATATTTATGCCTTGATTATGCTGAATAAAGGCATAAATAAGAGTCACCTATTCCTGTGGCTATGGCTAAGAGATGCTGCATCCAAGACTTAAATATTTTTGCATGCCTGATCCATACCTCCCATGTGCTAAGAAGCCTTTAAGCTCTTTTTAGCTGATGAGACATGAGCAGGTGGTCCAATTGTGAACAAAATGTCAGAATCCCTTCCCAGGTACAAAACCCCACTTAGAGAGACAGTCAAGCTATGCTGATAAACGTCAAGTAGCCCCAGGCACCACCAACCCCCAAATCTCTGCTTTCAGTGCTAACATTAACTCTAATTATGTTCATCCTAAATCTGCTTCCAGTCTGTTTTCATTACCTTCATTCACGTTACTTTGCTACCACTTGTCCCTGCTTGCTGGTCTGATCTATGACCAGATCTATTAGCAGATCTGTTGCAGTGGGTTTATGTTCATCAGTTTGCATGTGGCACTTCTGCTTTCCTTGACCTGCAGTGTAGCTGATACACTTCAGATTAAAATTTCTTATAGGGGCAAACAGCGTCATGGCTGTTTTCAGAGTATTGCCAAAAGCCTGTTCTTTTACTGACATCAGCAATCAGAATAAACATAAACCCTGATATGTCATTAGTGGGAAGCTGTCCTTCACACCACAAAAACAAACAGCGTGCATGTTAAACAAAGGCATGTAAATAAGGTACCTTTGGATTTCCAGGAGCTGTGGTGGCTTACAGGTCTGCATGAAAGCAACTTTGTCTTTAGGAAGATGCTCACTGTCCAGCTACCTGATCTATCTCACACCTAGAGAGAACAGAGATGTAGACACACTTGGGAGATGGCAGCTCTGCTCTCTGCAGTGTGAGACAGCAAAGGCCTCTTCTGATTTCCCAGTTTCAGGTGCTGTGTGTTGGACGGCAGAGCTGTCTGCAGGTTACACCAGGGAACACCCACCCCGAGGGCCTGGGTTTTCAGAGGTGCTGAGCACCTGAGGCCGCCGCTGTTCACAGTGGGTTTTGGAGGTGCTCTGTGTTTCTGAAACCCACGTTTACAATTTAGATCAGCATTTTATATCTACATGAATAAAAGGCCTGAATATTGTCTCAGTGTTTCTGGAAGGGCTCTAGGTACTTAGAGCTTCCCTTGTGCCCACCAAGTGTTGCAGGCTGAGCTCTGAAAGCAAAGGGCCGATGTCAACCCTTGGAGAGCTCACTGTTCCCAGTGCAGCTGCCAAAAGGACGTATTTATACCAGAGATGGGTACCCCCTTCTTCAGACCGTTGTAAGACTGCAAAGGACAGTAATAAGTTGTGAGACCTTGAATGGAAGGTGCTACTGAGCTGTAGATCATTACCTCTGGGTGGAATTTATAGGCATTTCTACAGTGCTCGTGAAATAGATAAGGAGAATGATATTTTGAACACATTCTCAATGTATGTGTCATTTCTGTGTGCTCTCACCCAGCTGGCGGAAGAGAGATTTTTAAAGGATACCTAATGAGGTGTTACCATCCCATCTTAGCATGCAAGATTGCTTACTGAATTTGTATGTAGAATATCTACTGCTGCAGAGCAATTCTCAAGCATTTTTATATTTAATACATGCATTTCTAGAATTTACCATTCGCTCTCAACCTTTTAGTTATTTGGTCCCTATTCAATCAGTTCAGTAAGACCAAGGATTAGCTGCCCTACACAAGAGTTCCTTTTATTCCATGTCTCAACTTTGGTCCTATAATTTAAGTAAGATATTACCATACCCCTTCAGGAGAAAGGCTAGTACCCATGGTCCTGGGCGATGAGACAGGCTTTCACCCCATTCTTTGCTTTATAAAATCAGTAGAAAGATTACCAGCATCAGCGGAAAAAGCGTATTTCAACTGACAAAGCAGAAAAGAGGGAAGTTCTGAAAAACTAGAGAAGATTCAATAACTGCCTTCCTTTGCATGCGAACAGTAATTAAATGAAGGCCCTTCTTCATCTGTGCAACTGCAAGAAAGCAGGAGAGGAACTGCACTCCAGGTTTCTTAAGTCTAGTGGTTCCTGAAATTTCTAGTGAGGAATTGAATAATTGCAAAAAGCTCTTTTCAACACACTATAGTAAGATGTTCCTCGCATGAGGTGTGTTTTTCCTGGAGCAAATGCGGGTGACTGCCTCATTTACAACCAGGGACAGGAGACGCTGCCTGTGTGAGGAGCAGTTACTGGGAGAGGTGCGTAATACAAACACTGGATATGATTCAACTGGCTTATTAGCATGCCAAGGTTTCTTCTTCAGTGTCTGAACCCTCTACAGAGATTAATAACCTTTGGATGTTTGAGCAACAGGTCAAACAGCTACTGTATTTTACCTCTACTCATGTGTGTTTTATTATTTGCGGTATGTAGTGCCTATCCATCTAAATTATGGGGTTTAGGTTTGGGGTCTTTTTCTATAGAAATAGGAACATGTCCTTCATTAATTCTAAGTCAAGTCAATGCTTGTTGGGAACCATTTGGGAGAAAGAAGTATTTTAAATTCCTATGTTCTTCAGTCACTTTCTGAGCTTCACACAAGCATTCTGCTGTTTTACTGGTTCACACTTGGGCAAGAAGTGAATGCAAGAAATGTGTCTTGGACCCAATCCTGAATGGTTGCACTTTGCCACTGATATATGGAGTCCCGCATTCCATGAAGCTTGGCCCTTTTGCGGGTTGACCCTCAGAAAGTCAGTAAAGAGGAGTGTCATTAAGGGTTACTTTTGTGAGAGGATTAATGCCTTAATCAAATCACTTGCTCGGAAGAAAATTTAGCAGAGGCTGCGGTATTTCAAGTGTCCTACAAAACACTAGCAAAAATTCTTTATACTCAGTAAGAGCAGATGCATGTGTGATGGTCCCTATTCAACCTGTGTTTGCGGTTTGCATATTTCTGTGTAAATGTCTGTCTTACAATTAGCTTGAGGATGTGCTTACAGTTGCTTTTACAAGTCCTCATTCTTGACAGTTTTACGGATGTTTGCACTAAGTAGCTTTTAGTGCCATACTGGTGAAACTAGGCACCTTGTTTTCCTTTCTTAAAGGCCCTTGGTTCTAATACCTACAAAGACTAATCCATTTGCCTCAGCTAATCCAGTCTAAAAGTCCTCCAGTGCACTTGAAAGGATGTCCTGTGAGTAAAACATCTCACCTTGAGAATGGGGAAAATCTTGTTTTGGAGGTTGCTTCCCTCTGAAGCAGCAACTCCAATTGGCTAATCTATTTAGCAAAATTAATTAGAGGGCCATGGATTGAGTTTCATGGCAGACTAAAGCCCAGCTTTCTCAAAGAAAGGAATTCATTGTTGAACCTTTGATGGTCTAAAGGAGGAGAGGTGCATTCATATGTTTTGGGTAACTCCCTCATCATTACTAAGATAAAATAAAAAGGCTTTAAGGTTTCTTTCACCAATCACCCCACAAGTTGGCAATTATATAGGATTACTAGTATCCCATAGACCTGAGCTACCAACAGCTATTTTATTCACTTGTGTAATGCATTTTATGGTAATAACAAAAGAGGCCTTCAGGCTGTTTTGTGGTCCATACGGATTTTGAAGGAGGGGGAGCTCTTATTTTTGTTTGTGTTTTGAGAGGGGGCGATGGGCAAAAGGGGGTTTGTTCTGCCAAGAGATTAGCGTGAAAGCGAAACGAAATGAAATGTTTCGGTCTTGTTCAGTTCTAGTCTAATCAAGCCTACTCTCAAATTAATGAGCTCTTACCGGGGGGAACATCTCTCGATGCTGGAAGGCAGCAGTAAAGCTATGCACTTCTATTTCAAAAAAATGTAAAGCAATATCCTTTTTGGCTTCAGATAAAACAGTGAGAGAAGCATTTTTCATCTTTTAAGGTTTGATTTAATGCTACGCTGACTCGCTGGGTCTGTGTTTATTGGAGGCATTTTTCTAGAGAGCTGAACAAATTGCCAATAATTTGAGGGTTAGTATTCTGGTCTAATTTGGCACAGGGTGAATGAAAAGTGTAGGACAAGGAAGTCTCGTAAGGAAAAAAGAATTCAGTTATTTTCTGGAAAGGACTTCCTAAACCCTCTTCAAATCATACCGACCCTCCTTAAGTGCCATCTTCTAATAGCCCTTCCTTGTTCTTCCACGAAGCTTCTCTGGCCTGCTATGGAAGAGCCGTTCAGCTTTGGGGTGATGGTTCTTCCATGAAGGGAGAAAACTTCCCTTAAAATGTCTCGTGTACCAATGGCTCCCAAGAGCACAGACTGAGGGCTCCATCCAGGCTGGGCTGAAGCACAGGCACCGCTTTGCAATGCCTGAGGGCTGCGGATCCTGGTGGTGTGGGACGGGCTTCTGTGTGCCAGCAGATTCAGGTCCCCTTGAAGTGTTCTGCACCGCTCGGAGCAAAATCCTTACTTTTTCTACAACACCCACATGTAATTTTATGCCACCAAAAGGTAAGGCTGGCAGATCTCACACTTGCACAGCAGGCAATTCCCATTGAAGTCACATGTGCAATTGTCATTTGCCCTTTTTCATTACCCATTATAGAGTTTTTATGAATTCTCTCACTTCATTTAGCACAAAGGATGGTTTGGGCTCCCTGAATCTGTGTGTGGTTTGTATTCTCTTGTAACCTTTCAATTCCAACGATGTTTTCAGGTCTTATCTGCTGTTTTCTGTATCCAAGCCTTGTACTTAACTAAGGTGTGTACATATATTCTTTGAGTTTCCAATTATGTTAGTACTATAGTTTGAGAATATTCCACAAGCATCAGTTAATCTTTACAACACCCTTGTGAGATAAGGCCTACCAGGATTAAGCCCAAACTTGTCACATTTCCTAACGCGAGTCACGTAGGGGCTGACGAGCTACATAGCTTGCGCTTTGATAGAACAAAAGTGTCAAGTGTACAAATACAAACCTTATTGTTCCAGCTCTAGGTGAGATTCTCTTTGTTTTCTTTTTTGAGAGGCCGTATCCTTCTGTGTATCAGGGGAATTTAGAAAAGGATGAATTCACCATGAGTGAGGTCATATGGAAAATCTCCTCTAAGTTGTTTACCTTGCATCTCATTGGAGCTCCATGGCAGACTCCAGGAGAAAATCAATGATTCTGGTCAGGGCTTCAGGACCCTCAGCCTCACCACCGTCTACGTTCTTCACCAAGGTCCTTGCCTCATTTACTGTCTGCCTTCCAGCTCTTGGGACGTGTGAGGCGATGGCCTGGCTAACAACAGCCTCCTTCAGACAAACCGTGATTCATTTCCCTGCTATCTTTCTCAAATAGTGCTGGAGGCCAAAATGCCAGATGCTACAATTCAGTTCTTCTAATGTTTGCTAACAAATTACCCTTAGATTACTTTTTAAGAAGAAAAATTTAAAAAACAAGGGCTTCCTACTGGTGGAAACCTACTGAGTTTCACCTACCCAACCGGCAAGACTTGACTTGGAGAGAAACAAGGTATACCTCTACCATTCAAGCTAAGAGAGGAACTAATACCAGTTTATACGCAGCATTTTCCTCTGTGGGCAAGCCCTGATGGGAGATGAGGCAAATAAGTTGTCAGAGACTCTGCAAGGCGGCAGACAAAAGTGGAAAAGCTGGCCTCCACATTTGGAAAGGGATATAATGTCATCCCAAAGACCTATTAACCTATCCAGTCTTTATCCGCTGCTGCATCCCAGCCTGCCTCTCGCTGCCCCTGGGTACCCACCAGCATCTTCATTTTGTGTTCAGTGCTGTAGGGTAAGTTGAGAGAGTGAGGAAAAACCTCCTTTTTCCTTACCCCACGTTGGGTGGTCTTCATGAGCCTTGAACATGAAGTTGTTGAACGCACTCTCTTCGAGATCACTGTGGTGTCCCCAAGAGTTTAACAGCCTGAGGATGTGCAGACAGCAATGCTAAGTGATTTCAAAGGTTCTCCTTTAAAAAGCCATATCCTGGTCCTCAGCTGATCTCCCCAGCTCATTTTCAAGCTCCTATTCCAAAGCAAAACAACACCGCGAACTTCTGGATGGAATAGGTGCAGAAAGTGTTTTAAAGCTCTTCAAATTATTTTCTCCTCATGTTTCATCCCTTCAAAATAATGGAACTATTTTTGCTAGAACATTCCCCAAAATATTCAGGCAGAGGAATACACCCAGCGTGGAAAATTTCAGCAGAGACCATTACAAGACCTTGTTACCGACTCCTTGTAATTTTGCCAAGCACTAACAGGAAGGGCCAGGCTGTGCAGTGACAGCTGCTGGTGTCAGCTCCATGGGGACGACACCAGGAGCTGATCTTGAGCGGTGCCGCATGTTGCTTCTGCTAGTGCTCAGAAAACAGAACTTTTTCCTAGGAAATAGTAACGAGCCAGACCACAGCTGTGTTTTAAATAAGTGGTTTTGCATCTGTAATGGGCTGTAAAGATGGAACTAAACAAGGAAATCTGTATGACAAAGTCATGGAGGTTTTTTCCCTGGAAAGGATTGCTGTGCTCGAGCAACCTGGATACCTGCAGATCAGGGTCAACAAACCAGAGCCTGAAGGCTCACGGTGAGATGTCTTCATCACGGGATGCCGAGCAGGGACTGATTAAAGGCGACGCATGTTGGTGCGAACCAGAATTTGAGTTTATAAAATGTAAATAGGAGTGCAGCAAGATCTGGTGGCAGAACGGGCTGGGAACAGGAGTCGGCGCAGCCGGTCTGCAGGCCAGCGTGAAGGTGCAAACACTCGTGGGATGTGCCAAACCAAAATGTCTCTCAGCTAAAAGCCTCCCTGAAATGCAGCAAGCGTTCTTTTCAAATAAAACCTCTCCTTATTTATCTACCTTGGCCTCATAAGCTTTTAATTAGACCGTCCGCACAGCTCCACAGACAGCTCCCTGAAACTGGAAAACTCCAAGAAAGCTTTTCCAAGTGAAAGCCGTATCGAGTTGCCCTTGTTCACAGCATGCCCTTCTCTAGAGAAAGAAGTCAAATCAGGAGCTCAAAGCAGAAGACAAACACCAACACACCTGAAATGGCTGAAGGACTTATTATTATTATTATTATTATTGCTATTATTACCATGTCTTACAGCAGTCAAGTGCATTTCAGCCCAGAGACTCTTAAGTCCAAAAAACAAGCTGGGAGCACTGTCACATCTTTCCCCTTATCTACCTTCTCTTCAGATGCCATCTGACACATTTCTGTGCTTGCTTTCGTGACAAACATGAATCGTTCATACACAACGGTGTCACCCAGACTAGCAAAACATCTCTGGTTCAGCTCACCCTGTAGCCTTTTTATGAAGCTGTCTATCGCTCCACATAGTTGGCAATGGTGTCTGGACTACCACGGATCTGTTTCTGATCATATCTTCCAGTTATACTGCAAATGAGAACTCCTAATATGGGGCTATCAGCAGACAAATTGCTTAAGCCTGACAATGCCACATGAAGAAGTGTAAACAACTGGAATCTGCTCCATTTAAGCAATGCACAATGCTCGCATTGTGTGCCCAAAAACAACTGGAAGGATCATTTCTGGATTTTTAAGCCGGTCTGTTGCCAAAGCAGAACGGGAAAGCACACAAAAAAGGGAATGTTTTAATGCGTCCACTGACACCATTTCAAACTGGAGCGGGATCACAGAAAACTCCAGTACTTGGAAAAATCAAATGCTTTGCCCTTGAAATTCTCCCTGTGAAGTCGTTTTGGGAAGACTGGGAGGACTGAGACCGAGCAGTAAACAGAAACGCGTGTCACCCCTCCAGCGTGGGTTTGTCGGCACCACCGAACCAAGGTGCAGCTGGAAACCTGGTCCCCCTGGGGACGGTCCCTTCCTGCAGCTCCCACAGCTCAGAGGGGCTGCACTGGGGCTGGCGGTCCTGCCTTCAGCGTTCGTTCTTGGCTCTGTCTCCCATAGCACTGACACTTCTCTGCCCTATGCATTTTTGCTAGATTAAACGTGTAGATGGCTCTCTATTTTTTTTTTTTCTTCTGTCCTTACTCATCTCAAAACATGGGCAGAGAAAACTGGCTCACTTTCAGGCGACAAGCTGTGGAGTTTCATCCTCTATTCTGTCCAAGTTATTTAGGAGGGAACTGGATGCAGAAGAAGCGGGCATGCACTGGAGGTGCCTGCTGTGACCTGCTGATACCCCACTCCAAGGGCTGATCGGTTGACTTGGAGCTGCGTAGACGGCAATGACAGAACCTCCACTTGGTGCAGGTTGGCTGTGGTGTCTGGACTTCTCTTTCACCACAAAGCCCTCATTTGTGTGCTCTCCTTCTCATGGTGTTGCTCTTTCTCCGCTAGAGAAGAGGGAGAAACTGAAGGTGTGGAGAGGACTATTCCACACCTACCCACAGGGGACAACTGGAGGTTGAGGGGCTTCCAAGAACAGCGAGTGAGGTTGGAACCAAACAGACTGCAGGACTCAGGAAAACAAATGGGTTGTTTGATGAATCAATATATTGGTTTCTTTTGGGGCATCTTTTTCACCGCTGATAATTTTACTCCTGAACAAAATGAAGCAGGGAATTGAAATTTCACTGCACAGAGATCTGGGGATTTCAGCAATTCTATCATAGCTTTTTAGAGCACAATTTATTTCCTTTCACATGGAGAACTTTTGCTTTGATAGAAATTAAAAGTTATGTTTCACTGATTTTTTTTCTAATTTAAAGTAATATATAATGTAGTATCAATTTTAAAAAAATGACAATTTCAAAAGAAAATAATAATCTGGGTTGTTTTCAAGTATGGAGCTAATTTAGGATGTTTCAACATTATTGGAACTTTTTCATTATTTTTGTAATGAAATTTCCCCAAAAGCTACATGAGCTCACAAACTGCTTTTTTATTATTATTATTTTAAAGCTACTGCGTTTTACTTTTGGGAAAAAAAAAACCCTTCTCCATCAAAGTTTTTTCCCAATGAATCCTCCCCCTGAGTCAAGTAGAAGCGTGTCTGAAAACCTTTCAGAAGGAAGATTTATTATGTATCATTGGGGGGAAAAAAGAGTTATTCAGGGCCAAATTGTGATACAGGCTGTTTTGTGCAAATACAGTGAAAACGGGGCCTTTTCAACCTGCTTTGGGCTCCCAAAAAAGAGACGTGCCCAGTGAAAAGGGTCCAACAAGTCGGTGTATGTGCCCGTGCACACAGGTGTGTGAACACAGGCACCGTGTTACTGCTCCTGCCACTAAAGAAAAGCTCTCTAGATCATTTTAGAAATACATATGTCCATTGGGATGGCCAACAGCCGTATGATTTTCAGGTGTTTCTATTGGCTTCCACCTCTCTAGTGGTTCTGTTCGTTTCATTGTTGTTGTTTCAAACAGCTTTTGTAATGCTATGACCAGATATATTGACTAAATTTTGATACTAATGAGCAAGACATTGGCCAAGAAAATCAGCACGTAGCTCCAAGATCTTCCCCCCAGGACTGTTACTGGATGTTAAAAAACCACTCACTTTATGGAAACGTGACAATTTGTGGATTACAGAAGTGCCCGAGCCAGCAAAAGGGTTAAGGAAGTTGTGGCAGAAGTAAACCAGGGTGTTTCTTCAGCCCAGTTAATTATTCTCACTACAACAACTTTTATTTTTAGGAAGATGGTAAATAGAAAGATGTCTGTGTTTTCAAGCTTCAGAAACTCACTCAGCCCAAAGGCTGCCTGAGAATGTTGGTCTGATAATGTGGCTTTACAGACAAAAACATTGTGATGTGTATAAAAATACGGCAAAGAGGTGACAGCTCTTCCAAAATGAAAGCCAGCCCTAGCAGATGTGAGGCACAACAACCCGGGGTGATTCAGCCTGTTCCTATAAACAAGATGCAATGGAAAGAGGTTGCATAATTAACCCGCTGCCCTAATAAACACTATTTAATATGTGATTTATCTAAAATTAAACTGCTGTCAAAAGCAGCGGTTTTATTTCTCATTTTAATTTTGTTCAAAGCAAATAAAGTCCTGTCTGCGGTATTGCCCCAGGCAATGACATTAACTGTTCCAAATGTGGGGTTTTGCAGCCTGATTTACAATGTTCTGGAATGACCAACATTATATGGCTGTTCGAGTGACCTGGATACAGCTGAGAATCGCCCGGCACTCATCTGGAGCGGGGAGAACAGCGCTTACACCCTCCTTGTGCCACCTGGACTCCGTCAAGCGCAGACATAAATCAAAGCAACCTTCACATGACAGGCTTGTCTAGGCTGGGACTAGGTCAGATCTACTCCTCCAAGCAAACGAAAACCAAACTGTAAAAAGCTGTGGTATCATTATTTCCTTTGTAGTAGCTCCTCGAGTCATTTCACCATGCAAGGGGAGGAAGTGTCAGTCCAGAGAGTCAAATTCGTCTTCTTTCCTGTGCTTTGGACTCCTCTGCACAAACATTCAAATTTCTCGGAGAATTTAGGCCTTAAGTGCAGGCGTGACCTGCGATTCAGGTGTCACATTGACAAGCAGTTCACCCCTTTTCACACCACAGACTGGTGGCAAAGGCAAGGACAGGAGCTGGGGTTCCAGAGGAGTCGGTTATTGGGCTCTGCCCTGGACCCCAATGCCTGTGGGCAGAACAATGTTGCCTTTTAGGTAAACCTGAGCTTTTCAGGTGTGATTGAATCTAACTGAGAAGAAGGTTTTTTCAGGTGCTAGAACTTCAAAATATCACCTCTCTGTGCTAAGGAAAGCCTCTAGTTCAGGAACCATTGACAGCTATACAACTTGCAGTCTTCCTGAACCTATAGACTGCCATAAACACCCATGTGACATAGATATTTCATTTAGAGTGGTAAATGTTTATACTTCCAGAGGTCCGGAGCTGAGCAGCGCTGGATAATTGAAGTTATTCCTGTATGTACTGGTAATCTCAGCCTACCCCAACCCTACCATATGTTTATAGCTCTGACACACGAGACCACCCTTCCATATTTATCCTCCGCTGTGGACATGGTGTGAGTGGAGAATGGCAGTCACTGTGAACCGTGGCAGGGTCAGTGTTGTGGTGACAGCTGTCCTCTGCAGCCAAGGAAAGGCTTCTCTGCAGGAGGTCTGCAAGAAAAGGAAGATTTTGTGTTTGGTTTAAGTATGCTTGGCATTTCTCAGATTCAAATGGACAGGATTGTGCTTAATTGTGTATAAAAACAAAGTGAAAGGTAGGAGTAACAGGTGAAACTATTGCAAATAAAGATGACACAATTGCTCATTAACACATTTTCTCTCTTCACTGCTGGTGGGAAGGGCTAGGAATTATCTGTAAAAATGCATTAAAAAATGCATCCCCTGCTGTGGAGTTGGGCTTTGGTTTTGATTGGCTCCTGTTCAGTCCTTATCACCAGAGTATAAACCATTTTGCTTCTGAAGAATCATAAAATTGCTGCCTGGTGGTTAAAGACTGTTTGAGATGGAATGGCCACAGAGTTTGTAAGCCACATGAGAGAATTCCTAAAGCCACCTTTTACAAAGAGCTTTGATCAGAAACCCTTTCCAGACGTGGGCAGCTGAAGTGCTATACAGGCGATCTCAAGGCAATCTTCATCCAGGTAACACTGATTTACTTGGGAGCTCCTAGCTCAAAACAGGCTTTGATGGCAATAGCTTATCTCCTCGAATCTGATAAATTCTGAGGACAGATGTATTGCTACAATTAACATGAAGTATATACTGCAGAAAGCAAGGAGGAAAATAAATAGCCTAGGAAAACAGGCACTCCTTAATGCCACCTCTCCTACGCTGCACGCTCCATAGCCGGGCTCCGTGCTAATTGCAGGACTCCCAAGTACGCTCCAAGGGAAGAAACGTATGCGGGAGGCTCCCCATCATGTCTGAGCTCTTTCCAGAGGTGATTTCTACAGCCTCATTAACATCTGTCACCAGTCTCTTCTCTCATCTCTTCATGGGGAAGAAAGCTACGGTGTGGCCTCGTGAAACACGAGGCCAGGGGCAAACTTGAATTATTGGGCTGGATTCCTGAATGGCTGATTCAGTGTGATTTCACTAAGTATTGATATTTTTGAAGTCCAGACGTTTGGAGTAGAAACTGGGGATGTCTGTGATGGCTCTGAGTTCCTGTAGAGATTCTTCTCACCCTTTCAGACCCTCCCTAAGAAAGCTCCTCATTGTCCTGCAGAGACAGGTCTGGTAGTTGAAGTGTCCCATGGTGTGGGAGTTGTCACTCTTCATTTTGATATATTGAGTATCCCAGGCACGAGCTCTTGGTCTAAAGGGCAGGAAAATTGAGGCTGGGAACTACACTAAGACCATAACAACAGTTTTACCAGTGCAAGTAATGCAAGGAAGGCAGTCCTATCTCCTGCAAGACAGCAGGAAATGATATCTGAAAAACAAACGCTACTGTCGTCTTCCTTAACACCAAAATTCTTCAAAATCTCTTCTTAGAGCAGGCAGCAATGGCCAGAAATTGGGTCTGGGAGATACACCTCAAAACCACATAAACACAATCAAAGCCCAGGTTACCACGCTGTCTAGCTAAGCCTGACTTGAATAATATGAGGGTGAAAAGCAAAGCATTTCCAGGTGACCAGGCGGCGGTTCCTTCTGCCGCACCGTGTCCCCGGGAAGGGCTCAGCTGAAGACGTGCGGCTTCTCGCGCATTCTTCTCGTCACCTGGCAAAACAGGTGTTATTTGCAAGGAAATGTCTACGCAAAGAAAGAGGCGGGAGAAGGGAACATGAAATAACATGGTGATGCCAGAAAATTTCTGAGGTACCTACCTTGGCACTGGCCCAGTGCTGCTCAACAGCTGAGGGGTGTTCAGCAAAGCTGGCTGAAATCTGGAATTTCCCTTTGAAGCCAGGGATGCTATAACCCCCGATTTACTTTTCCATACCCTACCAGAAAAAGAACAGGAAAAACTGAAATTTCCTATGAAATGGAAATCCTGAGTGGTTTTGCTCTGATAGCATCAGAACATCCTATCGCAAAGATTTATTTAATATGTCTGCAGTTTTCGAAAGGTCGCAATGCATGGAGTTGTTTAGAGTTTTATAAAAACGCAAATGCAACACGAATTTTTGAGTGAAAATACAATCTTCTGTTTTCATCAAAATGGTGGTTTTTCGGTAACTTCCCACTGAAAAAATCAAATCAGTTTGATGATCCCTTTTCTTCATTGAGTAAGTAAAGTACACCCTGTCAAAAATTTGCACAGTGTCGAGTCCATTTCCAGTTACGCCTGTGCAGAGAAGTTTAGCAAGTGCCTACATGTTTGCAGGACCTGCACCATGGACGTATGACTACAGTTCCAAGTTGTTTAATCTTTTGTCTAAATATAAATAGATGAGTGAATATCAGCAATTTCCTTCATCCCTCTAGCTGTACGGAGTTTATCTGAGCAGGGAAGGCTTTAGGATTAGGGCCAGTCATTGGGGCTGTTTCCAGGCTATCTGTTCAGGAAGGCTCATGAGCTGTTCCAAGATAATACCCTGTTCATATTTGGCCTAATCAGCCATGTTCCAAAAGGCATCCCACAGTAAACCACAGCACTGGTTTAAAGGGAAAAAAGAGTTGAGCTGTTCCGTGTCTTTCTGCCTCTGGTGCAAAATGGGAATTTTCCCACGCTGTTAAACTGACTCAAAGGGCCTCTTTTCTTCCATTTTGCTGCTGGGTCCAACCTTCCATTTCTTTAATTCCTTGCTGATTCGAGACCTGCCAGTGAGCAGAAATCACCTTTTCTTCATTGACTTGACAAGCCCAGTAACACTGGAAGCTGTGGTTGGCTTTCTTCAGTCTACAGGAGCCTTATCTCCCGTTGGCCATGATCACTGCTCTTATCTTTTCCCGTAAGTGTTGTCGTGTTTTTCTTTTCACCAGAAATGTCTTCTTTTCCTCTCTCTTGCTCTCTGCTGGGTCACTCGCCTACCAAATATTCAGCAAAAGGGTGAGCGCTCACCCAAATGAACTTGGACCCACATTTCTCCCCAGGCCCACCACTCTCCTCATATGACCCTGGTTTCTGTTTTCCCTGTCCAAGTCCTATAGCTAAAAAAAACCCAACCCATCACAGTGGCTATTTGACACAACCAGATAAAGACGACACAGCTCATACGGAAAACTTGGAAGGGAAGCCCTAAAGTTTGGATTGCACTACACAGACAGTTAAACATTATCAAAATAAAATGCACCCCCTCCAAAAAATAAGGATCCTATGTGATCTTGTTATTTCCATTAGTATTGAAAATTGTGCTTAAGCTGGGCAACTCTCCTGCTTGGTAATGCCATGATTTAGAAGTTTGCTGAGCTACAGCTATTTGCAGTTGTTAGAATGAAATGTCCTTTCATCTCCGCAATCTCATTCAGTCCCCAGCATTGTGGGGATGCAGGCGAACCCCTATAAATAACCGAGCCTTTTCATGCCAGCTGGTACAAATACCAGCCACTTCGAACAATCTGACCTTTCTCGGGGATTCTGACCAATCTGCAGTGCAAGATGGCTAATATCTTTCAGGATTTTCCATGGTTAAGGTATATATCCATACTGCTAGCTGTGTGTGTGTGCTACAGATGCTTCCTGGCTTGTTTAATCTGGCTGTGACACTTTGTTCTGTGGTTAAAAAATGAAAGTAACATCCCAGTTGATGATTTTTGATGAAGCTCATTATTCTCACAGCTATTTTTGAACGCCACGGAAGGCAAATCTAACACACCTACAAGACTAATATTTTACTAAACTAACAGAGGCAGTGGGCTAAAGCCATGGTATTTTTCCTCTGAACTCTTGTTTTTGAAGGAAACCCGGTGAGGTTACCTTGGCATTCCTTCGCATGAAGAAAGCAAACCCCAGAAAATGAATTGCTATTGGTGTTTGCTGAAGTACATCTTCAGCTTTAAATGGAAAACAAAACAGAAAATAGCTTCCGCTTCATAATTAGCAAAAGCTGACGAAGGATGTTACTGTAGAAGGTATTAAATGATTATGAGATTTCCCTTTCTTCCACACACCTGTTAAATGGAATGTGATAATGACTCTCTCATATTAATATCTTATGAGAAAAGTCAGAGGGGATATAACCTTGACCAAGCGAGATCCATTTCTTGCTTACTGCTATATTTCATTCTGGAATATAGGACAAATCTTGCCTTTGTGAGAATCCGAAGCTATTCACCCTGTTCGTAGTCTCTGTAGCTAGAAAGCTAATGAGAAAAGGTTATAAAATATGGAAAATAGTCTAGATCGTGTCTTTCTTCCTAACTTTGCCAGATGCTGTACTGAAATTTCAAGGAGATTTTTCATGTCTGGCATCTCCCCATTCACTCACACTGTAGCCAAGAGGTTCACCCCAGCTGCCTCATGTATAGGAAGCATAGCATAAAGGATCACAGTCTTTGTCAACTGGGAGAAAGAGATTAGGCAGGTGAGCCTTGGAAAAAGATGGGACTACTCACAGAGTGAAGCAATAGCTGACAGGAGCAAGAGTGGCCCTATCTAACTCACTGGATTTGTTAGGTTTCCTAAGCCACTTTGCAGTCCCTCAAGAGAAGAGTGCATCTCAGCTATAGACGTTCATTTGTTTCAGGATAACAAATTTCCAATATATACACAGAGAGCAGAAAAGGATCTGGGTCTCAAACACATTTTAGACTTTCACCATGCCCTTTCCTGGGATTTGCTCTCTTCCATTTTGCCCTTTTGCAGCTTAGAGGCAAATTCTCTGTTCTATTTAGCTGAGAAGCTGTGTACCTAATAGAAGATGTTCAAGAGGACAGAGCACAGGTTCTCCTTCTGTAGGATCAACATATTTGGTCTGGAGCTGCAAGATGAACTCCCCATCATGTCCCTATATCAGCTCTTAAATTGCCTACAACTAAGCAAAGCAGTAAGTAGTGAAAGAGTATTTGCCTGCTAACAGTGCAGAGGAAAGTTGGAGATAGCGAAATTATTGCCATGTTATGAAAGTGAATGCAACAAGACATTGTCTTCAAATAGGCAAATGCTGATGTGAAATTGAGAAATCCTTCACTGACTTCAAAATGCAATAGATTTGAAGGACGTGAATGAGGAAAAGTGAAGAGGGAGCGAAGGGAAGGGGATTGGCTGGAATGCTTCCCCAGCTCCCCGCATTGCTTTCCCTGCTCCACCGGAATGAGCAGGCGAGTTCTCCCACGGATTCTGGGGAAAACTCACAGGAGGCACCAACCCTGCGCTGCACCGCGCAGCCCGGGAGCCCAGCCCACGGCCGACGGAGCCGCTTCTCCTTAGCGCAGCTCTTCCCACGGCTGCTGCGCTTGCTCTCAGCCGTGCTGCGCTGCAGCGGGCGGCTGTGCTTTTATTTCTGCCCCTTTCACAGCGAACAGACGGAGTTCGCAGCCGCGCTTCCCAGGGGCTGCGCTGCCGCTGCCGCTCGGGGCGGGCGCTGGGGCAGGGAGCACAGATGACCCCATGACCGGCATTAGCGGCGCTCACTCTATTAAAGGCAGCCCTCAGAAAAGGGGAGAGTTACTGAATGTCAATTAAAATGCTTCAGTGATTTAAGTGGGCAACTTCCATGCACCACTTTGTAATGCTACACCCCTCCGTCTCCGGTTAACGGCACTGCTCCCACAGCAGCCCCTAGTAGGTGAATTTATGCAACAGCATTGACAGTGACCTTAAAGAGGGATCATTAAACTATTCTCCTTGCCTGAAATTCGTAACTCTATCTGCTTCCTCTGCGGGAGAGGATGATGCAAGTAGGGGAGGGAAGGAGCAGCTCATTGACCACCCAGAATGAAGGAAGACCCTGAAGAGCCTTCTTGTTGCACATCCTGGGAGAAAAAGTGAGAGAAAAAGTGAGAGAAAAAGTTTTAAAAGGCAGGAGCTATGATACCTGCACTAGATATGAGTTTACCAGTATCTAACAGCAGAGCCAGGGCGATCCTGCTCTCTGTGGGCTGGCTCAGGTCTGGGTGCAAGCGATGCCAGGGAGGACAATGGGGACCTGGTTCCCACCACAGCCACTGTTGTCCCGGGGCCCTAGGAGCCGTGGCTCCGCTGTCCCAGCCGCTTTCTGCCACATGCACCACCGGCACATGGAGACGCGGGAGAAGGCTGGGAGGTGGCATCCCAGCAGCCAGCACCGCACCAGCAGGCGTTCCAGCAGCGGTGCCTGTGAACTTATGGGAAAGGATGACTTTTGTCACTTGTCTCATCTCAGACACGCTGCAAAGTTCAGCTGAAAGCTTTTAATGGTCCCCTGATGCTGAGCCTGCAGATACAGAGAGATAGAGAGCATAATAAACTTTCAAAATATGATCCAACTGCGTAACATATCAAATGTGTATCTTAGCTGTATCCAGTGGAGCTGAATGGAAACAAACACACCATTTCAAACCAGACCACACACAGCAAGATAATGCATATGACTAATTTTGATGACTGATTTCATATAAATAATCCACCAAGATTAGTAGACGCACTGCAATATTCCTTCATTCCACTCCTTTAATTAACTTTTCATTGAGACTCCGACTGGAAGTGGCTGACTAATGAAGTGCTCACTTTTTACTACTTAGATTAAAAGTACATCCTGTCCTTACCAAAACCAGTGAGAAACTGCATGAAACTTAGGGAGCAGCCTGCTGAATGCCATTCAAAATACTGCCAGCATTATAGCTGTTAGCTGGGTGGCAAAGGAAGAAATAACAGGTGTAGATAAGGAGTGGGAAGAGTGCAGTATTATGGTTGCTACATGTTGTAAATCGCTATGGGAACCAAACAGTTTTGTTCTAGATCAGTTTTGCCACCTACACAAAAAGGGAATACAACGTAGATAACCCTACAGCTGAGTTCTGCTCTGCTGATGTCTGGCAATGTTTAAATGAACTCGTGGAGGAAGTGTTGAGTAGCAAAAGACAAACCACCTTTCCCATCTGGGAAAGGTCCTAAAATCGTAAAGCTGCGATGCCTGTGTTTGTCAGAAGAGAAAGAGGGGAATGCACGTGAGGAAGCGAGAAGCCGAATCCACGCTGTCTGAATTCAAAGAGGATGGCAGGATTAAAAGAGCAAGCGACCTTCGGGAAATTGATCCCGGTGTTGATGGATCACTATATATAGGATGCAGACTAATCGGTCAGCTGCTGGCTCCCCACTGTAGAAAAGGTAACATTTCCTACACCTCCAGAGACAGAAAATTCAAATGGCTTCGAATGAAGCAATTTTAGCACTTATTACACCATCTTCAGGGATTTTCAAACCATTTTGCAAATAAGGCAGGCAGGTAGGGGAGATAAGTCTTCCCACCCTGTCGTTACTGATGGAAAACCTGATACACAGAAATGTGACGTGACTTGTCCCAAAAAACCTCCCTATGAGGGACTCTTATCACTTGCGTCTCAGGTATGTGATTAACCACCAAGCACCTTTCCATTTTAACACGTTCCACCAGCTTTCATGTTGGAACTGTGCTGAACCAGAGATTTCATGTATTTTTTTCAACACTAAGACATCAATTAGTCCAGGTTTACTCAAAACAGCGCCCAGGCTCTCTTTATAGGTCTCTAAACCTGCGGGGACCTATTCGTGATCTTGAGCTGAGATTCAGGTTTTAAAGGAAATGTCAAACTAGGGCAATTCTTTGCATTGCTTGGATTTTCATACTTAGTTCTCATATTCTACGTTTGAATGTAGTTGCATGGAAGGCAACTTATAGATTTCCAAGGCCTTTTTCTGTTTCAGCCTTGATTCAAAATTTTGACTCAGCTATGGCTGGCAACCCTTCCATCCAGCATTCGTAATACTAACATCTCCGCTATTATTTGGATTGGACCTTCCAAGACACATTAGCAATCAAAGGCACATTTAGGAGATCCATCTGTAATGGGTATTGCCCCCCTTCTCACACCATGGTGTAGCGGAGCAAAATACTACAGCAGCAGTATCAAAGCTGGGTAGGGGAAGCTAATGACAGCAAATAGAGCAAGCAAAAATAAATAATAAAAGGATTACCCACTGCACGGAAGGTTTCCCAAGGTTCAGCAGGACTGTGGGAAAGAATTCATAATCCCAGGTTTCATTCAGAGCATTTCTGGGAACAAAGGCACCTGTATTAAAATCAGGGTTGTTGATTTTGGCAAACCGCGATCAAATAGAATAGAAAAGAATAGGAAAGACGGTACAAATCTGATTATCCCTGGGCATGTAATTCTTGGTGCTCCACACATCCTCTCTACCCTTCCCAAATACATCTTGGCATGACCTGGTGCCCTTTGTTTAGCAGCTCATCTTTTTGGATCGAGTGAAATCTGAGATCTGAAAATATCCTTCAGTTGGTAATAGGCTGAGTGTGAGAGAGCTCAGTGGCTGAGATAACGGGCTCCACGCGGGCAGCCCTCCCGCCTGCCAGCTCCCACCACAGCCTCCTGTCCCCCGGATCCTTTTGGAACCCACTCTGAGAAAAATCCAGTCAGATGTTTAGTTAATTTTAGACTAAAAAAACCAACCAGAAGACAACCAGAGTTAATTGTATTCATTTAAATTAGAAGTTCTCCCGTATATGGAAAAAGTCCTTGGCAGGGTTTCTCGGCAACTGGAAACACACAAAACTTCTCTTGGTCCATAGGCTGTTCCATAGTAGCTGAGCACCTTCCCCAGCGCCTCTTTCTAAAGGCAGCAAGAAAAGCAAGATGGGAGAACAAACAAATACTGGAATCATTAAAGAAGATGTTAGAGAGATAATAGCAGCTAGTAAGGAGAAACGGGGAACTGGCACAGGATGCTTCCACAGCAAGGTGTGGAGCAACCGGGGACCATCGCTGTGTGGACACTCTGCTGAAAATAGAAATGGAGCGTGTCAGCCTGTCCCCGAGGCTCAAAGCATTTTACAAGCAGAAAGAAGTGCTACCAGCTTAGAGTGTCATTCACTACCGAGCTGTAGCATGGAGTGAAAAATAGCATCTATTCAATAGCTGTTTGGGACAGAAAATGAAAAACAACATGGCCATTGAAACTGCAGGAGGAATTTCTGGTAGGCAGAGTGTAATTAGCCAAGCTGGCCCGTGGCCAGGACATGGAGGTTAGTCATCTTTTGTGAAAAGTGCCATCAGCTCTTCAATGACTAAGAGCATTCAGGACCTTGGGTTTATGTCTAATCCAGAAGATGGATAATAATGTTAAAGAGGAAACATCAGAGGCGAGTATGATCATAAACAGGGAGGATATGCAAGATATCTTTCCAGAGAGAGGGGAGAAAAACGGAGCTCTAGGCACCGGCCAAAACAAACAGAAGTCACCATGAGTGGATGGGGGTCATTCCAGGCTACAACGCGCATTACATCAGGAACGGACATTGCCCTCCGCGTGGCTTCACAAGGTTTGGCTTTAACACATGAATGTCAATGGCAGAACAAGGCAAAAACGCTGCACCCGCACTCAAAGAAAGCCAAGGAGAAAACTCAGGGAGGTAGAAACTAGGAGTCTGATTTCACTTGGGGGAATGATTAAGAATTATTTATCGAGAATGAACTAATGGATCTTTATGTTTAGGGGAGAGCTTTGGGGAATTTTAAGAGTTTCCCGCTCTTAGCTTGTATTTAAATAATACATAAGTATCTGTCTGAGTTGTGGGGGAGGCTCGAGACAGCAGTTCATGTAGCTGCAGCCAGGCCACAAGAAATCGTTTTCAAAACTGAAACAACATCTCGCATTCCTGGAGCCAATCAGAGGTTCTGGCATCTTCTCAGAAAACACTCAAGTAAGTGATTTCACCTACTGTTTCTACTATATCTGTCCCGTTAAGACAGGTGAATACCCCAAAACATACATTTCTGAAACTACACGATTGATCAGTAACACATCATTTGGCAAGAAAGTCTGGGACTGTGAGAAATAAATCCTGCAAAAAGCAGTCCTGATGGATTGTCAGCAACTGACAGACCCAACAAGCCTGGGTACAAATGCACACAAATTGAGACTTGTCTATGGCTCGTATTCGAGCTGAAAGAAGGGTTGAAAATCAAATCTGATGCTTTTCATCTCCTTCAAACTCTCACTGAAGTGGAGACCCACAAACCCAGCCTTAATTATTTACTTCAAAAACATTATGCACTTTGTTTTAAGCACAGCCTTTAACTCTGTCTGCAAACTATTTATAGCGATTGTGTCTTTCTACATCCATTTCACACACACTCTGCAGCAGAAGGTCACTCGTAAGTATCTATCAGCGGTGGAAGACAGCGCAGAGGGATGCTAATCAAACTTGCTCCCAACCACTTGCTGTTCAAAGAGCAGAATGGGGCTGGATACTAATGTATTTGACCCTTCAAAAGCTTAGCAGCCAATTAGCTTTCTAAAGGCTATGATGAGCTGCACTCATTTTCTGCTCATGCACACATTCAACTGTCATGTTGAACAAGCAGCAGGACCACCTACAGCTGCCCAGCAAGGCCCCTCGCATACGCAACACCGAGGCCGTGCATGTAGTCACTCGAGGGGAAAAAAGATGTAAAAAGTGCAGCTTGGGATGACTTCCACAAACAAAGCAATGTCATTTGCAAAACTGTAAGATTCCAGCCCATTCTATGATTTTCCAAAGTTTTCCTTGAGTTCTTGGGAATGGCTCCAGAACATCGTTTCTCTTTGCTGCGTCAAGGGCAGCTCTTACTTTTCCTACCAGAGTACCATAGTCGTAACTATGCAGGTAACCTCTGGAAAACCCAAGGTGATCCTTGACGTCTTCATTGATAATATCGTTACTAAAATGCCAGACCACATGTGAAGATGTTCACGCACTTGTTTGACGTGTCTAGCTCACGTTTCCCTCTGCCCTTCCACAGCATGCTTGGCCAATGCTGGAGCCCATCACGTCAGAGCACTTCATTCTCATCCATAACTCACAAATTGGTAGTATAGATTTGCTGGTTTTCTTCTTAAATATCAAAGCAAGATAGCCAGGGATCACAAAGCAAAATCTAGATAGATAAAAGAAGAGACAGATTATCAGAGGCTCCTTCTATCCCTTAGTTGTCCTTCAGTCAGAGCAACGCTCGAAGATCAGCAGGGCTGATAGCCCAGCAACCAAATGGAACCGTTGTGAAAACCCTTTATCTGAGAAATTACGGCACATACTTAGTCAGCTACTTGTGAAGGGCGTTTATTGGTCTGGTACCAAATCACTGAAACACTTCACATATCCTTAAGTCACATATGTCCCGCAAGTGAAGTGTGTCCTTGGCAGGAAGATGAATCCAAGCAGACTTAAACACGTGCTTAACTATAAGCACATACGTAAGTGTCTCACTGAGCTGGGGCTGTGTTGACGTTCATGGTTCTTGCCAAGGTGTCAAGCAGAACCATTTATTAGTTTCTTCTCTCTCCCCATTTACTTTCTTCTTTTGCACTGGGGTGTTCACAGAGGGAAGTTGTGCTTCATATCAAGTAGGAACAACTAATCGGTCCTTTTTTAATGAAGAGATAAATTAGGTGAGAAGGACAATGGTGACTGCGAAATTGGAGAGAGATGTTGATGTCTTATTTTTAAAGCTCTCAACTTTTAAAAAGGTGTTGTATTTTAGCCCTTGGCACCAGTGATTATGCAAAAATAAGACATTATTCAAGACGTTACTTTGAGCTAAAACTTTCTTTAAAAGTTTCCAATAAGCTAAACTTACTGGAAAGTCAGGGACATTTGTTTCATGAATTAAAAGTAAAGTTTCCCCATCTAAGTAGCAAAGCAAGAGATAGAGAATGTTGCTTTTTTTTTTCTCAATATGTACCAGTTAGTACCTCAGAACTTCACACTCTTTTTATGTCTCTCCATTGAGCTGCCATGATCTGCTCGATGACATTTCTGTCCCGTGTCGTTCTGAGGGCTTCATCTAAGACTCAGCCATAATTCATCAGGATCAGATGGCAGCCACTCCTGAGTGCATCTCCTGAGAGCTGGGACACTTCTCATCCGTCATGGAGCAAAAACAATTATCTGAAGCTACCCACCTGCTCCAGGGCCACTTTGTCAAATATGATACCTCAGGGGGTGGTACTACCTGTCATGCTGATTTTTTTGGATGTTGTAACAAACATCTGTTGCTGCTACTCAGCTGTGATCTCAGTTCAACTCTCCAGAAGCAAAGATGGAAATGTGTCTCAGGGCCTCACTCCTTCCTGCTCGCCTGAAAACCCTCCGTGTCTCCTCTGAGCAGCTCGACAGCTGTGACCAGACGACACCTTATCCCCTTCTCTCTTTGAAATGTCACTTTGACGCCCAGTTACTCTCTCATTGGATCCTCACCACCAGTGGCATTCCTCTGGATATCTACCTGTGCATATGGCCATGATCCCGTCCTTTCATGTAAACAGCACCCAAATCAAGGGGGAATTAGACCATTTGCTTTGTGGCTGATGGAAACTGCGGAGGAACAAACAAACAAACAAGCAAACAAAAGAAAAGTCCCAGAGTGAAGCTCCAAGGTTGGGTGTCCCGCTGACTGCGAGTGTGCTGAGACACCAGGACAGGATAACTAGCCAGTTAGAATAATGTACTGGAAGCAGTGGGCTGCAACCTGCTGTCCTCCTGCTGTGGCCATGTGCCTCCTGCAAACCATTTAGAGCAACGCATACCGCTCCTTATCTCTGGGAGTTGCCAATTATCCAGGTTTGGGAGGTTTGGGGTGTGTTTTGTACTCTTCCTGCTTTGTTTCAGTTCCAAACAAAAAATAGTTCCATCACTAAAGCAGCTTCAGTGCATCTGGGTGAGTTGGAAAATGGCACAGGAGCCCAGGATCCAGCACAGTGTGATGCTATTGTAAAAGAGACGTAGGTAGGGTCAGGGAGGCTGAATAATGTGGAGAGAACAGTCTGTTTGGGTACCTACTCACAATTAACCCATGGGAAGCTGGCAGGGTCAGTCCTCGCTCTGGATCTCAGCCTAAAGGACTTGTTTTTAGGCTGCAGGAGTGAAAACTCAAGCCAAAACTGCAGCCCTGTTGGGCGTTAGCCTTAGATATGGTATCAACCCCTGTTTTCCAAAGCTGCCAGCAATCACAGGAGAATAGCAGATGCTTTCTTCCAACAGCCTCTTGTTTTAATAAGCACCTCCTCTGTGTCTAACTTAAGGTGAGGCTGGAGACTGTGCCATGCACAAAGCTTACATACAGTGTCACTCAGCAAACAGAGACAGCAATATAACCATAGCTACCTCCGGGATAGACGTTTCCTCAGTACGACAGCTTCTAAGAGTTCAAAGCTTTGCAAGAGCAGCACACACGAAGGCTACGTGTGTTAACTAGTGAGTGCTTCCATCTCCATGTGATCACTTTCTAAATTGCGGTAAAAGCAGCATCGAGAGCACAAGAAGATAAAACTCCTCTGTCTAGGCGCTGTAGTCACGCTGAATGCATCCGAGCAGACTGCGTAGCAAATGGGCACTGGAGATTGTAAATATCTCAGTTTTCATCATTAAACATTGCAAGCCAGTTCCTGTTTCCTTCTCAGCCACCTCTCCTGGCTCCATCAGGCTACTGATGAAACACTGAGTGATATGTGGCAGAGATTAATTATTTCTTTTTTAAGGTTTCTACAATCCACATCCCCTCTGGACCTCTTAGTTGGTAAAGCAGCATGTCCAAAACTGACAGGAAGGTGTGAGACGTGACATGACTTTACAAGAAAAGAAAATTTGGAGAGAAAAGGGAGATGGGGTTTAGATTTTTGACGAGGGATTTAATTTTTATGATTGTTTCTTCCCCCAAAGAATTTGTTTCTATTTTTAAATGTGAACGAATCACTACATGAATTGCTGCATGAAATCAGGAGGGACCGCACCTGCATTGGGCCATGAGGGAGCACAAAGCGATGCTGGTTCCTCCCCATACTGACTAATCCCCCTTGTCTGCTGTGCGCAGACACCACTACCTGCCCCAGACCCCTTCAGCCCTCAGACTTCCACTTACAGCTGTGTCCAGGCTGTTGCAAGAAAAGATGATGGATGGGAAGAATTCTATTTCCATTAGAACGGAGCCAACTGGATATTTCCATCTGCTTTCTTAAAAATACTACTTTTCACTTTGCTTGATCTTGAAAAACACAACATGTTTCTGCAGCTGAGTTTGTGTTTTGTGTAGGAAATGGACGCCTGAGGTAGAGCGATTCTGTGTGGGAACAGAGCACGGTGCAGTTTGGTGCCTTCCCTCCCATGGGCATCCAGCTTGGGAGAGAGAAGCTGGTGGTCCCACCATTACCATCTCATCTCCCCAAAGGGCTTGTGCTTCAGGGTTTTGGCAGGGTGTCCCCTGAAGACCAACAACAAAGGGAGACTCCAGCTGGAGACCTCCTGGTCATCTCAGCCCTTCCATCAGGCTCGCTGCTCCACTCCCTGACCACATCCAAGCCCCACAGAGCATCGCTCCCCATCCTTGTTGGGTTTCTGTAATTCTTGTTCTTGACACTCTGTGATTCGTAGTTGGTGTCAATTACAGAAGAGCACTGGAAGAAACAAGCACTAAAGTGTTTGGATTCAGTGGGGCAGGAGGGGTGGGGAGGGAAACACATTAGAAGCACAAGAGCTTGGCATCTAACATAGGGCCTGAGGGATCCAGATGTGGCTGAACAACTGCTCATGGTGTCTGTATAACAAAAACTGCCCAAAGAACAGAGTTTGTTCAAGGTTTTTCTTTTCTTGCACTGCTTTTCCTATTTCCCTCGTTTCCCCAGAAATAGAACATGACATTTATTTTTATGGACAGCATGATCTTATGGCTATTCCCTTGTGACAGGGTAATCTGAACACAATTATGTTCTGTTGACAAAAAGTGATAAAAGTGTATTGTGTCAACACTCTGAACTAACAGATTTGTCATCTGCTGTGCTCTCAGATAATAGAAACAGAATTAGCAAATGCTCTGACAGCCTCTGTCCTGCTCCTCGGTTAGGTGAGCCCCAGCTCGGGGCTGGGTTTCTGTGCTCCAGCATTCCCCCTCTTCCAGCAAAATCTGCCAGGCTGTGTTTCAAATCCAAGTGTAAATTCTACTCTGATGGACTTCTTTTGGCAGCTTATAGCTTACACACTTTGAAGTAATTTGACCTAAGTTCTCCATTTCACTTCAGTTCTGCTACTCTCATTTTTTCCATGGCTTTGGAAAATCCAGCCTTTTTGTGTAACCTTTTTCGCCATGCAAGTTTCCTTCGAGAAAATGTGTTTGACAATAGTACCTGCATTCCATCCTCCCTCCAGCTGACTTCTTCATGGGTCTGTGGACAGCAACCTACCTGGACTGCTGTTTTCCTGAGACAGACACCCACATTTGCCCAATATGCAGGGACAGCCCTAAAAGCACACGAATGTTTCAGCTGAAAGAGCTGCACAACTTCTTAAAACACCATCCTACCCTGAGTCTAAGTCTGCACTTCCAACTCTTGGTTAGTTGGATGACAATTGCTGCTTAAGAGCTGAAAGAATGATGATACAATTCAAACAAAATAGAAAAAGCTTTTTCATGGCCAAAAAAAAAAAAAGGGCAATTTCCAAAATGTCTGTGAAATGTTTTGTTTTGCGGCTGTGACTCCTGTGCTGTTAGATGTCATCAAACATCACTTCCATTCAAAACGGGCATGTGCACTGAGGCTTTCCAAAAACGGGTATCAACAGCCACCAGGTGCAAGTGTGCAATGAGTCAAGTGTGATAGCATTTGGTCGCCTGGCTAATGCTTGTCTGAAGAGATCATGAACATTGACCTCCTCATCAGAGGAGAGACGATAGGTGCCATGAAGCTGCTCTTAGCTTGTATGTCTGGTCTTTCCTCAGCTCGTCTCCCCAGCTTCAGACTGAAACTCCTAAAGATCAGCTCTGGGGAGTGCAAACGTCAGAGTAACCCAGTCTACTTCAATGGACCCTCTGTCCCTTCCACTTTGCTCCTCAGCTTCTGCAGTGCCCTGGTGCATCCAGCCCCAAGGAGCTCATCCCTTTGTAAGCTGCATTTTACACGCATTTCCTTTGGTTTGATACATTTCTTATTCAAACACAAAAATGCAATCGTTTTCGACAGCAGAATAAAATGAACTGTGTGTGTGCACATGAAGCACTATTGTTTATTCCCTGATCTGTCTCCTGCCAATGGGATTTTTTAGTGTGAGGGTGGAATAAAGGCGTTTTCATCCTAAAATGTCAATAATGGTCTGGAATAATGTTTTGAGGTAGTTTGGCACCATATTGTGATACCCATAGCAACCTTTAAAGAAGACTGAGCTGGACGTTGCAACGGAAACTTTGCACCGTGTACAATCCAATTCACAACCCAAATTTCCCAGAAGAAGCCGCAGCTCATTACCACACCTACAGAACCACTGCTGAAGGAGCACAGATCTTCCTCTCATTCCTCCTCCTCCTCTCCAACTGACAGCCAGGCTTGGTGCTCAACAAAAGGATGCTGCTGTGAGAAAACAGCTGAGAAAAAGAAAAGCTGCTGAAGTGCTCTTCAGAATTGGCTTAAAACAGTAAATATATCGTGTAACGAACAAGTTTGGATGGAAGTAACATCACTACAGACAACAGATATTTGCTTATCCACCAGATTGATCCTCTCTGCTACCACACCTGAGGCTTAATATCATGTAAATCTCCATAAATTTCTGTCCTAATGCATTTCAATGTATCAAAACAAGCTGCATATACCAAATCTAGTTTATTTTACTAAAAACACTTGGACCCAACTCTAACAATTTTGTAAGGTTACGCTGCTCAAGATTATTTTTTTGGTCGTGATTTCAACACTAGTCCAAAGTACCTTGGATTCCAAGATACTCAGCTTGTAGCATTTGAGTCTTCCACAGGAGTCAATGAGGCCATTATTCACATGCTTAAAATTAGGCATATGCTGAAGTGGTTTGCCTTTGGGATGAAGAGCCCATTTGGGACTCTTCGGTACTTAGCTCTGATAAAATCCATCAATCTTGCTTATATGATTAAAACAAAAGCATCTTTCTCAGAACTTCCAACAGATGTTTTCATAAATTTTAAAGTACTTCTTTTCCCTGTCTCATTCATTTCCAGTACAAGTATTCCCTTAAAAGCTGAATGAGGAAATCTGTAAACTTAATGGAGGAAATTTATTTGGATAGAAAGACATCTAAAGAAGCATAACGGCACTTGCAATGATCTCTGGCCAAATTCTGCACCCATTAACTTTCTTTATGCCTTTCCGCACTGCCAGATGTATCTGTGCAAATGAGATTTTCCAAAGTAACTATTGTCTCCTCGGAATCCCACAAAATCCTTTCTAATAGACTCTGAGCAGAGTTTTTAACAAACCGAGAGAGTGTATAACTGCTCACTCCATATGTCTGAAGTGTATTCATCCTTCTACCCACCCCATTTCATTCTGTCAACAACGTACATTTTGTCGAACCTCTTGCTGCAAATCATTCAGTCAATGAAACCGAAAGACATTTCAGCACGTTTTTATCATCAGAATGTAATTTTGTGCAAATCATGCTGTCAACGGGAAAGAATGCCAAAAGAAAAGTGAAAGAACCCAAACTCATTTTGTCCACAAAAAATAAATTGCAGTTTGCTTCTATTTTGTGCATGAAGACAAAATGGAAACAGCAAAACTTCCCCAAAATGAAGATTGATCTCTTAATTCAGGAGACCAAGCAGTATTTGGTAGAAAAACACCAACACTACGAAGGACAGCTAAGGTGTAGCACTGTTTTTATTGTATGAGTGAAATGGCACCTGAGATATTTTATCCATTGTAGCAAAACCTTCGGTGATGGCTCAAATACAGGCAAGCAGGCCGAGCTGAAGAAAAACACAGATGTTATGTAATTTTCCAACTCATAAATGGCTTGGGTTCCTCTGTAGGTGCATAGAATAATAGAATGGTTTGGGTTGGAAGGGACCTTCAAGGTCACCTAGTTCCAACCCGCTGCCATGGGCAGGGACACCTTCCGCTAGACCAGGTTGCTCAAAGCCCCCCAGTTCCAACATCTGCCGTGCAAATGCTCTCCATCGCAGGACCCAAATCAGTTTCTACCTCCCAGAAGGGCCTTTTTTGCTGGTCCACAGCAGGGACAGGATTCCTGACCCTCTGTTAATTCCCAGCAAAACCTACCCGGGCAGAAAGTTTGGCTTCTCTAAAGGTGGAGTGAAAATTGGCCACAGGGAACAGAAGATTACAGGAGGACATGGAACCATTTGCTTTCCTACACCTGCTCAGGTTTTAGTTCAAGGTGTGATCAGCCAACTATGTTTATAAGATTTTTTTTATATATATAAGGATGCTATTTAATTATCTTCAATATTTTGATACTATTTTTCCATGGACTGGAGTTATTTCTTAATATGGTGAAAACCAACAATAGACTTCCTGGGCTTTTTGGAGAATTTCACTGTGTTTTCAGATCACCTTATCCCTTCCAGTTCGCCAGTGAATTGTTCAAATAAGGCCTTGGAGAGCTGACAGTCCCGAGGAGTTTGTGTGGTGCTGGAGGAGCAGAGGCAGTGGCTGCCATCCAGCATCTCAGAAATCAGAATGAGACTCACCACATGCCATTTTGGTACACACCGGGGGGGAGAACAGATCATTTTCTCCATCAGTCCCCAATCTTTACTGGGGAAAGCGACGACCCAGCCAAATTCTCCGAGTCCCGCTCATCCACAAAAGAGGGACGCGCTGAGAGAAGGTACGCGTTGTGCAGCATTAGAAATGTAACCGCTTTGAGACACGGGCCAACACACTGACACCGAAAGCTGGCAGCAAATATGTTGGAGGGATCACGAAGTTGGCATGAGAGGGTTTCAGCTAATACAAGAGATTATTTTCAGGGCCTCGCTGCGTGCCAAACACAACACAAAGCTGGGCTCAGAGAGCAGCTCTTCTGCTGGAGCCGCGGGGGGTGGCAGCGGCGCAGAGCAGGCGCTCGGGAGAAACCTGGCGTGGGTCTGGACCTGGGGCAGCACCGGGGCTCTGCAGGGACCAGCTGCTTTGGGGCTGTGTCTCGCTGCTCTGTGTCCCACCCAAGCATCTTTTTGCAATGGTCAGCCTGAAGTGCCTATGGGACGGGTCACCTCTCTGGTTTTCACACCCACATTGACATGGTATTTGGAGGGGAACTTGGTGCACCCCTTTGTCTGCACCGGGTTGCTCCAGCGAGCTTCAGATTTGAAAGCCTTTATTTTTGTCAACATCAAGGACCTTCTACAGGTAGTCTAATGTTTAATCCTTACCTGCCTTCCTATCCAGGGCAGCCCCAGAGGCAATAAAGCATTCATTAAAAGCATAGTGTAACTTTAAAAGTGGGAAGAAGTATCCTGAGGAATGAAAAAACAATGTCATACCGTTTTGCTGTCCACTTCTCACGGTGTCTTCTTGCCGTTTTGGTTGTGCTGCGTATGGAAAGAAGGATTCGCATCTGCGAGGCACAAACAGCAAGCACTGCAAAGTGTTTACTTGGTCGGGGACAACAGAAACTTTCCTCCTTTTAAAAGCTATTGTGCTAAAGTCCCTCTGAAAAAGCGGATGAGGGCCCTGGCTGTGCCTCCAGGCTGGTGGTCCTGGTCCACTGGCACTAAATGCCCTCACCCGATCAGTTCTGCTGAACTTGTGCATCCTCCATTCCCCAACACTTTGTGCTGTGGCGGTCAGAACTGAGGTCTTGCTAACTAACCAAAGTGATTTATTGTCTTCTGCTGTACATCAGGAATCCACAAACTCTTTAAATATCTAACATTTAAAAATATGTATATCTTCTAACATGCAAAACTGGAAGATGCTCACAGGCTTTGATGCTGGCACTTTCTATTGCTGGTTTTTTTGGTCATAATAAAATCATTTCTGCTAATCACCATTCATTATATAAAACTTCTTTAATTTGAACTACAGTTCAGAAGAAAACATTTCTTGGATTTATTCCTTTCCCACAAACCTGCAACTGAATTCCAAGATGGACTTCAAACCACATCCTTACTAAAAACGGAGTTCAGCTCCCTGATGCTCGCGGTTGGATCCAAACCTGATGTCGCATCAGTCTTGGCAATCTACAAAAAAGCAGTGACTTTCAACCCAAAACCCACCTGGACGCTAAATTATTGCTTAAATAAACCAATCTGGAGCAGGTATCTGCAGGGGCAGGGAATCGGCAGAGCTGGCCCCTGCTTTGCTCAAACAGCTGGCATTCCAGGAAAGACGCCAGGAAAGGACTCAGGGGTGATTTTTGCCAAGTTGAGTTTTTAATTTGTGTAGTTACGTGACTGAATGCAACATAGACTTTTAATGTTCAAAAAGGAGAAAAGAAAATGGTCGTTCAAAAAAATGCTGCGGGGTTTACTTAGAGCTCTTTGGCTTCTCCTTCCCCTTGCTTGAAATCCTCTAAGCCAAGCTGGAGGACCAAGTGACAACCAAATTATTTTGCCCTGAAGGGTATTAACAGGGGTTGATAATGTTCCCACATCATTTGTAGCCAAATCAAAATCCTGGGACTCAGCTCCACCATGTGAAAAGATAAGCCCTGCAAAACTAAGGGAATGAAGGCGGTGGAAAGGGACGGAGCTCAGCAGCCACGACGGGTTATTGGGTAGGAGAACCAGTGAAAGATGTTTTGACAACACTGGGCTGCCCAATTTTCTCATCACCTCCATTTCGTGCTTTGCTCGTAGCGTTTTTACCCAGTGATGCAAATCCCCGCCAGTGTGCTCTGCTCTACCTGGGACACCTTGTGCCTGTGATCCTTTTGGGAGGTGCTCTGAGCATTGCAGCTGCTCTCAAAAGGCAGCGCACAGCCTGTGCCCGGCTCTGCCAGTGCTCCGACAGAGCAGGTGTAGCCAGCCAGCTCCCAAGAGCGGTTATTGCAGGGACCAGGAGCTGAGTTTTCCTCCCATCTCTCACCCAGGGCTCCTCAAAGGCTCCCGCTTCGCATCTGAACTGCACTCGCTTCTAACGCATACAGCGGATTTACACCTGTTTGTGGAGGAAGCCAAGAACATTTTGAAATTACCTGGCCTATAATTTTGGCCACCCTTTGCCTGCTGTGCATTTCCCTGGTACATAGAATGAATTCATTCACTCCAGCTATTTGGATACACATCTCGCTTTTCCAAAACTGCTTGCTCTATTTTAGCATAACTTCCAAGAGCACCTCTTAGCACAGAGAGTCATTGAAAAGCACGGCACCATTAAAGCACCCAACAAACAGCTGCGTTGCTCCAAAACTGATTTATTGAAAAGGATTTGTGGAAAAAGGGATTTAACGTGCCTGCTCTTCCAATATAAATGACAGTGCAAAGCTGATCTGCTTTCCGGTTTGTTTGACTTACACATTTTATATGGCACACGGCCCTGGGGGCATTTATTAAAAGGCACTAACAACTATAGCATGGAAAGAGATATTGTGGTCTGCTGCTTGCGGCCAGGTATTGGTTGAACCCCAGGGCTGACAGAGCCATGGGGTCTCTGTGTGGCCTCTGGACGCCACTTGGGCTCAGGAATCGAGGTGCCCAGGGGAAAGGCGGCCTCAGCCCCCCCTCCTCCCTCCAGCATCCCCGGGCTGCTGATGCACTTAGAGCTGAGGACACCAGCTGGGTCAGCTCGGCGCTGCCCGCGCTGCTCATTGCTAACACTGCCATCAAAACACAGCGAACAACACTTCTCTCAGCGATATAGGATTAATTAATTTGTGTGGACAGTGGCATTTTGGAGATGCTGCACTTTGTCTAATTGCTAGGGACTGCAATAGGTCCCAAGTGCATCTTATTCTCTACAAAAGCGATGCTGCACAGACAAAAGCCCTCAGACTGCTTCATTATTACTGTGGCAAAAGCTTTTCTGATGGCGAGAGCCCTTTGAAGACGACGACTGAATCAGCTCCCGGATATCAAAGGTTTGCTCTGGTTGCCGCAATGCGCAACAGATTTCTGCTGTAGCATTTCTGGGTTAACCTCTCCGTTATATGAAGTGTAGGAGCAGAAATGTCAAGACCCTAATGGAGAAAGGGAATTTTTGTGAATCTCATCACCGTGTGTCCAGAAATACTCCAGGCAGGATCCTCTTAGGAAAATCGGAGGATGTAGTTATGGGAGTGATTCTTTCTGGGGCTGTTCCTGAGGCTCAGCCTGCTTTATCATTTAAGAAACCATACGAAAGAGACTCAGAGAACAGGCACCTCAGAGCAAAACTAAAATTCAAATGTGGGATAAGCAGGGGGAAGGCAAATGTCATGGTTTTCCTGGGAAGCACACAAGAAAGAGCAGGTTGGAGACATCAGGCGTCACCCATGCTGTGTGCCAGCAAGCCTCAAAGGCAAAAAGCCCCACACCTATCTCCTTCGGATCTCTGGGGGCATCATTTTCACCTTCTAAATGCTCCAGCTACCCAACCTGCATCACCTGTGCGAAAGTCCGAACATGCAAAATACAATAACCCCGTCAAAACAGCACCACAAAGGACACTTTACAGACCTGCTGAAGCCGGTGAGAAATGTGCCCGTTGGAGGAAGGAAAACATGAAATTATGGGGAAAAGGCAATTGCAGTAGCATATGAAGAGCTGAGGCAGTGCAGGGAAATGGGAGCCAGGAAATGCTGCTGAAGCAGCAGTGGAAGGTGGCACCTTGCAGCCTGAGAGTGCTGTGTAGGTGTTTGTTCAGTCATTACCCAAGCACACCCCATTTCCTTGGCAAATACCGTGTGATTTACAGGTGCTTTTGCAAAGCTCCTCATGTATTTTTAGCATTTGGGTCCCTGCCCCACCACTTCCATCCATTGGGCTCATGCTACCGCTCCAATGATGAACGAGCCATGGGATTTTGCACAAAAGAAGGTCCTGGAGGGACAGAGGTGTAGGACCAGAGTCTTATATGCAATGTACTGATATAAAACACAGAACCAAGGCAAAGTCTGCAGTGCTTTCTCCATTCTTTCTGCCTTTTTCATTTCCTGTTGCTATGCCATTCTCAGGCAAATACAAAAGAAACAGCTTCCTCAGCCACAAAAAACCAGATCGTTCCAAAAGCCTCTCTGTCTTCTCATATTTATTGTGATAGGCAGCGTTAGAAGTGTTTGACAACAACTCAATTATTCGCAATGAATAGGAGCAGGATAGACAGGCAATTATCCACTTTGCCCATGTGAGAGACACCCATATTCAAAATCCGCATTCAGGGAGATCCACGTTATTTCCAAAGCATTTTGCATAGTTTTAATTACCAGCTCCAGTTTAGCTGGATGGTTATGACTCCAGTGCGCTTTGGAAGGGCCGAGCGCTTGGTTTCAAGCCAGGCGTGCATTGTCTCATTCACATCAGCACGTTAATGTGCAATATTTAAGCTGTTTGGGTCACATTTTAAGCAGCAGCCTCCGAGATGGTGCACGCCATTACAAAACCTGATTAAAAATGTTAATCAATACACAATAAATGAGGAAAAATTCCCTCAAACATATATTGCAACCAGATGGGAAGGTTGTATCAAAAAATTAAACGGCACAGAAAGTTTCTATTGGATGGACTTTTTGTGAACATTTTCATTTTTGTGAACATTTTCATTTTTTTTAGAGCTTACTTTCAGAACAAAAAGTATTCCTTTTCTACTCCAATGCTTTTACTTAATATTTGAAATATTTTTTACTTAATATTTGAAATCTTTTGAGCAACCCCAAATGTCCTTTCTGAAGGGAATATTTCCATGATTTTGATTTCAGTGGGTGAGAACATTTCACGACTGCAGCACATCGCAGCAAGCTGAAAATCTACTTTCTACCCCTCTGAAGTAAATACGTCCCCATCTGCATTTTTTGCTCTAAAACATGATCTCTTATTGCAGTCAAATTGGAGTTAAAAGGGGAATAATTTAAAGTAACTTTTACAGCCTTTCTGCTGAATAACAGTACGATCCTCAGGCAAAAACCTGGTAAATCACAGCTGGAGTGGCAGAACGGTTCACTTTTAAACTTTGAAATTAGACTTTTACATCCACTGTTGTGTGTGTTAATCAGAACACTCTGGCTATAGGAATCCACATTTCCCTGTGTGAAGGTTTCTAAGTTTCCAGGTATGAGTATTATTCTCAGCTCTTCAGCAGCTGAACGCAAGATTCACGCCATCGGGTTTTTTTTTAAGAAAAACTTAAAACGTTGAATTAAGCAAAAGGTATTACCAAGCGTAATTTAAAGCCTTAGAACTGTAAGTCGAAAAGCAGTTATATAATTTTAAGTGATCTTGTAACAAAGTAATCAGTTCAAGAAGCTCTCAGTTTCCGTCCTCGACGAGCTTCTCTTCGTTTTCAATGTTATCGCATGCTCCTCATCAGTACTCCTCAAAGCATTGACTGTGAGCTGGACAAAGAGCAGACCTTGCCTGGACCTCACCCAGGTCCCAGACCAAGGACACATCCCACATTCTTGTAGGACCTCCCATATTCCTCATAATCATAAAATCATAGAATTATTTTGGTTGGAAGAGGCCCTCAGGGTCATCAAGTCCAACCATTAACGTAGTTCTAGCACTAAGGATGTCTGTAAGAACCTCGTCTAAATGCCTTTTAAATACCACTGGGGCTGGTGACTCCAGCACTGCCCTGGGCAGCCTGTTCAACGCCTGACAACCCTTTCAGTGAAGAATTCTTTCCTCATACCCAATCTAAACCTCCCCTGGTGCAACTTGAGGCCGCTTCCTCTCATCCCATCACTTGCTACTTGGGAGAAGAGACCAACCCCTCCATGCTCCAAGCTCCTTTCAGGCCATTCAGACAGCACTAAGATCTCCCCTCAGCTCCTGTTCTTAAGGCTAAAGTCATCTGCAGTGTAAAAGCACAGCTCCTGGCTCCAAAGGCGACGTGCAGAGCCTGCCCGGCTGGGTCAAGCTGCAGCCAGGACCTCTGCAAAAAAGGGAGAACCTGCAGTAAAATCATGCAGGAGATCCCAGTAAAAACCGAGCAGATCTGTTCCACATTTTCCCTTTTAATCCCCATAGCAATATGTGCTTAAGCACACATTCACCGCCAAACCTGACGTTGCCTTGTCTGCGAGGCACCTCTTGGTGTTTTCACTGTGTTTCGCAGCACTGCGAGCTCCTTAAGGTAATAAAGACAAAGCTCCCTGAAGTCGATGAGCCTTGGATCAGCTCTTAAAAGTTTCAGTGTTGTGATGATTATTTAATTCTTATATTTTCCTTCTCATTCTCCCAGAACATCAATAAGAAAACTTGTTCGGGGAAATCCTGCTCTGTATTTGCGTATTTATCCAGTAACATTGTGAGTGACATTGATTCATGTTATACAGCGTGTTTGTTTTCACTGTGCAGATTTCATCTGCTCAGGGGGTTCAGTTATTTGACCTGTATTAATATTTAATGGTATGAACGCTTAAAATAAAAGCTCAGGCATGGCCAAGGCTTTTGGTAACTTCGCTTTAAACAGCCACCCTTCATTAAAATCTGGCTCTGTTTGAAAGGCTTTGATTTCTTGCAGGGATTGAGACGAGGAACAGCACTTTTGATGACTGTTTCATGACTTATCGAATATTGCCTTGGCTAATATTGTTGTACATCAAGCCTGCATTGTAAAGGACCTTTGTACAGCTCTTGATTTACTGAGCAGACGAGATCTGCAGAAAAGTGAAGAGAAAAATCTCAGTTGGAATAATAAAATCAATCATTGTATCAGAAATATGTCTGGTTTTACTTTGCAGTCCGGTTGGATCGGTATTTTAGCATAGCCAGTTACTGATAATGTAAGAAAATGTTGTCTTTCTCTTCCTTGTTTCCCTAAAGTAGTAACTTCTTAGTTTTTCCACTGAACACTGAAAAAAAAATACATATATACATATATATATAATTCTACTAATTCTGTCCTCTTCCAGAACAAAGTTTCCTGGGTTGCCTTAATATCCCGAATTTCAAGCAAAAAGCAATCTTTCCTGGCATGCCCGTAAAAGAAAACTTAGCCTATGAAAATGGTAGGAGGTTTCTTGGCATTGGGATAAATTATTTGTATAGTACAGTTCAGCCGATAGATTTTTTTGCTATGAAGCAGCATGAAAGCAAGCGAATGGCTCGCTATGAATCCACCGGCTTCTTTGCAGTGCCTCTGTCATTAATCCAGCGTATCTCAGCTTGCCTTTCACTCCCTGCACAGGGAAGAATATCCCTGTGTCTACCTTCCACCAACAAAATGCACCCTTTGGCCTCGGGCTAGGGATGTGCTGAGAAGTGGAGGACAAAACATGCACCAAGGCTCTAAAGAAAGAAAAACACTCCTTAGAAACACATTCAGCGTAACTATATGAGAATCCTAAAAGCTGACGACATAAAGGGAAAAAAAAAACAGGAACTTAGAGCAAATGTGCAATCAACTTGGTTATGATGCAGTTAAAGAGCACACAATAGCTTTATACAAACTAATGAATTGATTTAAGGCTCCACCGGGTGATATAGAATGACATATTATTTCTGTAACCTGTAGTTTACTGTTCACATAGTCATTTCCACCTCCCACCCTGTCAAATAGAAGAAATTCTTCACCTTAGATGATGGGGGGACCAAATAGCAGGAGAGGATGTATAAATGAAAGTAATTTAGTGAAGAGGGTTTGACTGACATGAAAAGACAATAAAAGTTATGATGTTAGGGATATCAAAGTGAAAGCCAGGTGGGCAGACGAGAATAGGCAAGTTCCCAAGTCAATGTGAAAGGCGTTCTTCAACGCTGGGGAAAATCCAGCCATTTATTTTCCAGCTTATCACTCTATGGGTCAAAAACTATGTATTAAATTTGGAGCACAAAGACCTGCCTTGTCTAACAATTGTACTTATTGTAGAGACGGGCAGGAAGGAGGAGGAAGGGGAAGACTTCCAACAGCTCAACGCATACTTTAGAGAAGATGATTTGGGATTTTCTCTCTGAAAAACAGACCATTTGAATCTCACCTCTCCTACTTCTTGGGAAGACATACATTAAAATGCCCTTTTCCAGTGTTCACGATCATTTTTAATTGGAGCACGGTTTCCTGTTTCTCAGTTCTTTGGGTGGTAGTCACAACCTTCATTGAGGACACAGCCTCGCTCCCTGAGTGTGTTCCCAGATGGAATCGCAGGACCTGGATTTTCAGAATAATTCAAGAAATTAAGTTCCTTGGCTTCTCCGCAATCATTAAGCTGCCTACCCAACGCTCAGAGAGTGCAAGGCTTGGCCCAGCAACACAGTCGATCTTCACCTGAAGTGAAGCAGGTTCCATAAAGACTTTACAGATGGCAAGTGGCTAAAGTCTACCAGATTAGTTCCCAAACCCAGAGTTCTGACAGCTTGTGGAGGAGCAGAGCTTCATGAGCAATGGGTGCCAGGAGCAGCAGGGCTGACAGGTTGGGGTCTCACTGCTAATGTGGCTCCCCAAGCACTCCCTCACAACCCAACAGAGTTGGAACAGTGACCACCAGCCAACCCATGGAGGTTCAGCTACTGGATTTACATGGTGCCGACACTTGGATATACATCAAAAGGTCTTGCTCCTTCTGAGATGGCCTTAGCAGATGCTTAGGCATTTTATAAATCATAAGAGAAAATAAGCAAACACTCCAAAAACCCAGAGGCACTTGAGTTGTGTGAGGGATCCTACACTTCAATAATATTCCTTCTCCCTCCTCTTGGATTCGTTGATGGTTTTGTCCTTATTCCTATAATGGTCCTGCAAAAAGTCTAAGAAACGGGCTGGAAAGAGAGGTTTTTGCTTGAATCTCTTTCCATGTTAAGTTTCTGTCTCCCCAGAGACACTGGGCTGGTCAATGGCTCCATTTTGTCATGTGGTTTATTTTCAGCGTCTCAGTCAGCTGATCCTCATCTTGAATAAAGAAAAACAAGCTCGGGGGACCAGACTTGCCTGTGAAGCAGCAGTTTCTAAAACCATTGGCTTCTCATCTGCAGCTCAACGAGGCTGGGATCAGTAACCAATTCACAAACCTCTCTACGGGCAAGGGCTTAGACTGGGAAAAAGAGCCATGCCTTGTAAACATAAGCAATTCCTCAGCCCCATGAAAGGAGTCACAGACACAACTCCGTCTGATGCCTGCGTTCTGCCAACACTTGTGTCAATACCAAACTATCGCACCAATGTTCATGCAAAGAAAAGGCACAGGAAGTGCAAAAATAGAAGTGATTTATTTTCAGGTGCAAATAAATGCTTCTGGGGGGGGGGGGGGGGAATCAGCTAATCTTGAATCCCTAAAATCAAAGTAGGGTTATTGAGAATGTTGATAGGAAATAGGAAAGGGTGATATAGATACCTTTTTGAGGTTATTTAATTGATAAGCAGGTTCCACCTTCATCCTCATAGCTAAAATGAGTTTATTCCTTCTTCTTCACCAACTGATGGGGCTCTTTACCAAGCAGTGTCTAGCGCTGCTCAAGGGGAGACTGAGCAAGGCAGCCCTCTCCAAGGATCTGTTAGTGTCATGACTTGCCAATGATGTATTGCTCTAAAAATGATGCCTTCTACAAAAGAACAGGTCCCGGAGCAGATTTAGCCCTAATTACAGGAAGGAAGGAACAGGAGAGGTATGCAGATACCAGGAGATTCATCTTGCCAAAATACAAAGTCTGTTGCTGGAAGCTGGAGAATTTAAATGGTGATGCTTTGGGAAGAGACCCATGCCAAACAAATACCTCCTCTGCAATAAGCAAGAATTAGGCTAGAAAAATGCAGATATCTGAAACCATAATGTACGTGGTTTTTAAGATAAGAAATTTACTTCTAGCCAGAGACACTCAAAATACCTTTTTACTTCATCTTCTAATATAGCACGGTGTCTCACATTGAATCTGTGACTCAGTATCATACAATCACATCCTGTTTTTATTAGGTAATTTAGTCCTAAGTAGCAACTGAAGAAGTCCCACTCCCCCCTCAGCACTTCTCAGATTTCCTGTGTTTGTCACCTGAAGACGATTATTTGATATCCTGTGTTACTGCTAATTATCATTATTTTTTATACTAGACTTCTGCATCAGATTACTGTGTTAGTCTAATAACGTTTATACCCCCATGCAATGGTACACAAGGGTGCACATCTGAGCGGTTTTTATGTCTTTTATCAATTTTGCAGTGCAAGACCTATAAAATGGTTGAAGTTATTCTGTGGCCTTAGACGAGTCATCTAAATTAGTAGCAACTGCCGGGCAAAAAAAACAAAAGGGAGTCTAAATCTCAGTTCCCATTCCAACCAGAGAACAACACAAATATACCTCTGTATTGGTTCATTATTCTGTATCATATAACCGCGAGTACATTGTCTTTGAGAGCTGAGCATAGTAGGGATTTAGTTACTAAATGCTCTTATCATAGAACAGATATTGCAGCTCTCAGGTTTCCTGTGTTAATCTGTTTGTTTTGCTGTATCTGCAGGATAAAAAATGTGGGAGTATGAAACATTTATCTGCTAATTAGCAATTATAAAACAGTAATGGAGCTTGTGTGTTTTAAAATATGTGAGACAATGTTTGATTTTACGTTTAATTTTGAAATATCATGAGGATCGAGGCATATTCTTTAAATAATTTTCAACACTCTATGTGAGGAGATACGTATTATCAAACGAAAGACAGATGGAGTCCATGCTGAAAACAGTGACCTTTTAGGCAAAGGTGGGTGTGTTTGTATAAATACGAAAGCATGGGTGCTAGTGTCAGCGTTAGTAGTTGCCTAATTCATTTAAACACATGCAAACGAATACAAGGTGTCAGGCTATGCCAGTTAATTGCACAATGAGTCGAGCTTGTCAGCAGAATTTGCTTGCACTGCCCTTCCTCAGCTTCACTGGTAACTGGCAGAAATAGTTGGTTTCTCCTGTAGATACAGGGGTTTCTAGGTGCTTGTCTGGCCAGGTGCAACTATCACCACCAACAACCATCACCATCATCAAGGAAGAGGAAAATATATCAATTGCCGCTCTGCTGAGCTATTTTGGTCACCACTCGGGGGGGATCTTACATGTAAGGTTTAACCTGGCAGAGCCGCTGCCCCTCCTGAGTCATAAACTCCTGTTTGGCCTCACGCTGCAAAGCAACACCGGACAGAAACCCCCACGCTGAAAAACTCACACTGAGCCAGCAGGAAACTGAGCCATTTGCAAACATGTTCGCCAGGGAGAAGCTGAAAGGTCACATTCAGGAGGGGATTGCTGCGTCCTGGTTTCGCTGAGAGCAACCTGCTCTGGTAGGGGACACGCAAGCCCCATGAGGTCTTCTGGCTGCAGCCAAAGCTCGCAGAGACAGAGCTGCACATGGGCATGGGCACCAATGAATAGTGCAAGGCAGCAACAGAAAATCCATTTCTTGTTAAAGGGATATTGGTTGGCCTCTGTAACCAAGATGTTTCCACTTTCTTTATTGACTACTGTCAGGTGATGGAGCGTGTCTGCAAAATAGCCTTCAGCAGTTCTCTCCCAAAGACTCGCAGGAGGGGAGGGAATATAAAACAGAGCAACAAATGTTCGTTTTCTAAATCTGTGCTGAGAGGAGCATCCAGGTGGAATCGGGCATTTCAGCCTGAAAAAGAGAAAAATGGGGGAGACAAAGAGAACTCAAAAAAGCCCCAGTGGCCTGAGGGTCCAAAGTGACCAGGAGCTCTGTTTGCCTCGCTCCAGCTGGCTCACTGGGTACCTACAGCAAGATGCACAAAGCATCCCTCGCTGACATGGGCAGCTCTGCTGTGAGGTTCCTGTTGTCTTCATGCTTACAATCTCATTTACTGTGAGGCAGGACTTCTGCCGTGCTTTCCTTGTCACTGCTACACATTTGGGGGCTTCTGTGAAGCACCAAGAGCTCTGCAGCTCAGCTTCCTCACAGTCCGGTGAACCGCTTTGTACCACAGAAAAACTGCCTTGTGAAAGGGTAGGAAGGACCTGAGCAACCTTTGAGATGACCAGGTTACTCAAGAGCTTCAAGAACGCGGTCCAGGCTTTGGGCCGCCACCAGCAGTGACCCTGGGAGGGAGCAGAAGGACACTGAGGCTCTGCTGCTCTCGCGCTTTCCTGGTGAGGAAGTGAGGCATCAACATCCATTATTTCTGAAGCTTCCTTCTTCGCCACTGCCTTTATTTCCAAATCCAGATAACTATGAGTGTACCGGGTAGCTGTGAGGAATTTTCCAGTCCCATGGCCAGATCCTCACCTAAACAGAAACTGCAGGCTTTAATGGCAAGCCAGGAGGAGCTGCCTTCCTCACCATTAATGCCTCCTGAGGATTAAAAAACACAGGAATAAGTCTAGTAGGATGCCAGCCGAAGCATCCTATTGTTTCAGAAACAATGTACATGCCATTAAAGTGTGGCAGGGCAGTGCTCTCATGAGCTCCTCGAGACATTTCTCCCTTCCCATCACCATTTCCTTCCCATCACCGCCCTGCCAAGACACTCAAGATGCAGATGCTCTTTGTAACAGCCACCGCTCTTCAGCAGGTTTGGTGGTATTTATATTAATCCCAATATTAATGATCACTGTTAATTGCTGGGAGGGCAGTTGCCAAGCTGCGTGCCAGGCAATGCCAGCGGCATCTCAGCTCTACAGGGAGATTCGTGTCCATCCATCAAAGGCAACACAAAGGGAGAGACTTGGAGAGGTCAGACATTGTAAAACCATAAAAAGCTTATAATTCCCTGGAGCCCTCTGAATCTATTCCCCTCCTTACTCTGCACCTTCTCTCGCAACTGCCCTGTATCATGGCAACCGGCTATTGGGACTGTGCATTAATAAAAATAAGCTCTGCAACCAGAAATAATTGAATATTACGTGTTTTCCCTCATTTGCGGCTTTTGCAAGCCCTTGCTTGTTTTTTTCCCTCTTCCTGCTGCCTTTTTTCTTGAGTCTCTCCCAGGTGTTCAGACCCAAGCAAGCTGGACACATTTTTCCAATAAAAATAGCCATCTTATCAAGCAGATTCAAACAAATTCGTGGTTGCTTTCTGAATTGGAGGTTTGGGGGAGTTCTGTTAACGTTGGACCTGAAGTTCAGAGATCCCATTTCACAAGCCACGTGTCGTGATGACATCCCAAGAGTCCTGGCTCTTCCATCTTGAGGAGTTTCCAAGGGGAAACGAGTCTGCTGGCTCGTTTGAAAGACTCGCCAGGGCATTTGGGACACCGGTTGTGCTTTGCTGCAACACACAGGCCTCTGCTGGCAACAGAGCTGTGCACTACTAGACACAAAATCGAAAGAGAGGGGGGAAAATTAAAGTTAGCTTTTGTGGAAGGAAGTTGCTAGTTAAGGACATGGTTGTTGGAAACAGGTGTTAATCTTTACTGGCTCGGTCCCTGCAAGAGTCACACAGGGTGCCCGGCATCCCAGATGTCCCTCTGCTTCTTGTAATGTCCCCGCCAGCTGCACTGACAGTGCCGTAGCTGCTCCTCCCGTCCCTGCACTGACAGACACAGAAGAAATAAAGGGGGAATCTATCTGGCGTGGAAGTGCTGTCTCAAAAAGCGCTGTGCTGGCTCCGGCTGCCATTGCACGTTACAGACAGTAGCAGCGGTGATTGCGGCTCCGCTATCAGACTGACTCCACAGCAGACTGCCAACGTGAATCTTAACCGATGGAGGGGTTTCTGAGCTCTGCCCATGTTGCTTGTCTCAAAGACGTTCCTGCTCCTTCACCTGCTTTAACACGTTTTAGGAGTCTGGCAGCACTGCTCCACAGCCCTGCAAACCTGAGGGGTGTTCTGGGGGTGAAGAGATCCAGGGCTGCTGAAATGTTGGCGTTTACCTTATGGACAGGTCCGGTTTGCAGCCATCCGCTGTAACACGGCAGCTTAAGCATGCAGCACATGCAGCTGTAACCTACATGGATAGACCAGCCTTGTGTCATTCTGCTTCTGGTCTTGGGCAATTGAACATCTGCTTTCCACAGGGAAATAATCTGTTTTGTATAACCCTAAGGGAAAAGAAGCTGTTTTATTTCATTTTCCACACTATGCGTTTACTCTTCATTAAGACAGATTGCAGTTGAGGCAGCCCAGCACAACTCAAACCGTTCCCTTCTGCCAATAATGATAGGGGGCAATTCCTGATCGCTGGCCACTTCAATTGCCAACCTATCAATCTTTCCACAGTTGCTGCCTGTTTATTCAAGGAGCCTTTGGGGAGCTCCCAGCTAACGTGCGAGCTCCAAACGCCCCCATGGCACGATTCACACCCCAGCCTCTCTGACCCACTTCTAATCATTGCGTTCAAATAGTTATTTTTAGATTACACACTTATGAAAAATAACCTCTGTGTAAGCCAGGAAAACCAAACTGAGTACAACTTTCAAATTCAAACCATCTCACACTACAGCAGAGTCCAAGGGCAGGGCCGCAGGATCAGAGAATAGTCGAGGTTGGCTTGCACCCCTGTGTATCACCCAGTGTAATGCAAATGCCTACGATCAGCTCTGCTGAGAGATGCCATCAATATAAATCTGCAGGATTTGCAGTGGGATATTTAAACTGAAATGTTTCCTGCGATGTGCACTTACATACAGACTTTCAGAAAAGCCAGGGGTACTTACTCCTTGGAATAATTTGTCCATACGATTTGTTTTGTTAGGTATCCACATGTGAACCCCCATCCAGGCAGCCAAGACACAGGAGACAAGCGCACACAACAGTTTATGCCCAGATACCTATTCTCTGTTTACGGTTGCAGCAAACTGCATGTAATTGCTCATGTATTTACCAAACATGAACACAAATCTGGCCGCTAAACTTGCCCGGTCCATTTGACCCCTCACTAAACCGCAGCGGCTCCCTCAGACAGGTCTCTTTCCCCGTGCTTCCCATTTTTCGCACATCTAGAACATTTCCATTTGCAATTTTGCACATTTCCCGGTGCAATCAAGTGTGTTCTCGAGCAGTCGGGCGTTCTCAGATACACCCGTGCATTTTACACAGGTTTCTAAGGCAAGTGAAGAGAAGGAACGGTTTGGCTGCCCCTGAGCCATCACGCGGATCTGGGCCCGACCCAAGAGGTGTGTGTGCATGTGTGAAAGGGAGAGAGAGCTCTAACAGCTCAGGCTGCATCCAAGACAAAACAATTACTCATTGCCAGAAGCCAGCGGCTTTGCCTCCTTGAGGAATTCCCATCCCTAACCTTCGCAGATTAAAAAAACAACAAAACCCTCTCGCGTTTAGCCAGCCCTTCATCATCCTCTCATTTATCAAACACAACCAACTATCTCTAACAAGTCAACTAAAGCATACAGGGAAATGCAGCGTTCCCAGCTCTTAAACCTATTGGTTACAAGCAAAGAGCCGGTGGCTAAACAAACAGAAGAGTAATCTTTCAGAGCCCAATTGGTTTCCTATCTATTCTGAGAGTGCCTGCGAATTCAGCGGTGATTTATTAACCACTATTGAAGGACAGAGCTGTTAATAAAAGCTCACCTCCAAATACCTCAGAAAATGTCAATACCCGCTAATGACAAGTTCCTGAGGCTCCCATTTATCCTGAAATCAGCACAGCACAGTGCATATGCAATTGCTTCCATTCAAATAATGAGCTTTCTTTGAAATAAATATGTAGACCCAGGAAAAAGAAAAGAAGAAAGCACTTTTCATGATCTAAGTTCTTAAAGGCACAGCTGGCAACTCCTTACAGTTAAGCTCATGTTCAGTGTTACTGAATGAGGACTGAACCCCAAAAGAAGAGGTTTAGGAGTAGTGCCCAGAGACTCACGCTTGCAAAGGTCGCTCGTGCATTATGACCTATTTGCATTTGCATGAAAGCTACAGGTTTGGGGTATTTTTCATGTACACTGGCCTGAATTTCATGTAGTTCAAATAAGAGCAAAATTTGGCTTTGTATCAGCAAAAGTGTTAAGTCTATGATCTCTTAGGACTTCATATTGTGTGTGACTATGCTTTTGTGGAGAGCAGGATGTTATGCTAAGGGCCCTCTCCGTTAGTTTACAGACTTGAAACATTTCAATAGTGCCAAGGACCATAAAGCTGTTGTGGCAATTAAATAAAAATGATTACACTCCTAAGTAAGGTACCAAAAATCATACGAGTCATGACTGCCAAAAATAGCAGCTTTGGATTGCTCATAGAATTTCAGCATTGAAAGGAGGGGAAAAATGTCAGAGCAATCATTCCTCACTCTGGGAATCAGTGAATGAGCTGAGTGGTCCAGACTGTGCAAGATCCCCAGTCCAGACTCCCAGCGCTGTCCCTCCCGTGCTCACTGAGAAACGTGCAAAGTAGGGATAAACTTCTATTGCAGCAGAGAAATATTCCTGCTTTCCCCGTTCCCAGAAGTTGAAATGACAAAACATACTGTAGTCCAGGGGAGAAGGGGAGAACCAGCCCCGTAACAGCAGCAGTTCCCCAAAATTAGCTTTTTCTTGCCTTATTTCTAATAAATTCTGGTCGCAGCCCAATGCAAATATGCTGAAAAAAGCTTTTGGCAGACTTTTCCATGAAGTGAGGAAAAGTTATCTAAGTAGAAAAATTAAAGGAAATTTTGAGAACTTTAACTTCATGTCAAAAATTCTCTCACTCAGGTTTGAGCTTAAATGACGGGAAAAGCTTTGGTAGAGAGATTCCTCCTTGTTTTATGTAGTTAGTTCTGCTGGCTCTAACGTACAGCTCTACAAGTATTTTCATTGCATTTGTCCCATGTGAGAGTTCATTAGACTGTTAAATCCGTTTTCAATAAAACATGTGAGGCTTTAACCATGCATAAACTAACGAGTGCCTATGCAATAATGATATGAACTCTATCCAATATATGTGCTGTTCACAGCATATTAGTAAATATCAGGCAGAATATAGGTCTTTTGTCGTGAAGGAGCCCATAATTTAAGACACCTAAGGAATTCCAGCGCTTTGCAAGGCATGAAGTAACATGCAACTCATGCTGTCATTATGGCTTATGCGAGAGGTTTAGATAAAGGGGAAAAGTGCCAAAAGCAAACTAACACTTCAGAGGCACGGTTAAAAAATGACTTGGTTTTTTTTGGGGGGAGAAGGGGGTTTAATTTTTCCCCTGTTGCTTTTTTTTAAATCTGAGTAGCTATGACACACCATTTCTTGCACAGCCTAATACTTCGACGCATCGCCCGGTCCGTGCTCTGCAAATCCATCATCAGGACACGAGCCTTTCTTTTCTAGGGCACAGACCCAATGATCTGATCCCCGGCTGTCAGATCACCCCGTTTGTGTCTGGAGCGGGACCCAGTGGGGAACACACAGGAATCCCACGGATCGGCCGGGAATCACGCCAGCCCAGGAGGGACTTCCCGAGCTCCCTCCTTAGGCACCAGTGCCAACACAATGTTCTTGGCTTCAAGAAGTGTGAGTTTCTGTTTCATTTTTATTTTTAAACGAACCATTGCATGGTGGAAACCCCAAGTCTTTCCAGTCCAATGGTTGCCATTATCAGTGACCAGTAGTGAGGGAACACTGAGCATCGCAAAAGAAGGGCAGCCTTTACTGGAGGTAAAAATACAATCTCAGATCCAAGCTGACAGAGCTGTTTTGTGTGGGTAACCAGCTGAAGAAGAAGTGGGGGGAAGAAGAAGCCAAGCAAGGAGTCACTCACCATGTCTTCAGGAAGAAAACGAAGCACACATGAATTCAGCAGTTTCACGAGTGCAGCGGGTCACCCTACAGCCAGGGTGTGCAAATCCGCGCACATCCATCACTAGCAGGGCCTGTTATGGTAGGACAGGAGGTGATGGCTTTAAACTAAAGGAGGGGACATTCAGGACAAGGAAGAAGTTTTTTACACTGCGGGTGGTAAAATACTGGCCCAGGTTGGCCAGAGAGGTGGTGGATGAACCATCCCTGGAGACACCCCAGGCCAGGCTGGACGGGGCTCTGAGCAACCTGAGCTGGTGAAGATGTCCCTGCTCATGGCCAGGGTGGTTGTACTAGATGAGCTTTGAAGGTCCTTTCCAACCCAAGCTATGCTATGACTTGCAGTTTGGGGTTCAAGATGCAAATCTTGGTAAATGCAAACCCACGTTTTTTCACATGGGGACGTTAAAGTATGTAGCTGGCAGCTCTCGCTTGCATTTTACATTATAGAGATGGCAACTCTGCAGGCACATCATCATTTGAAACACTCTTGAGTTACCATGTATGTGATGGCTCATATGTTTGTGCCACCGGCAGGTCTGGCAGAAACCCAATAGCACTCCCGACTATGTGGCAACCCTGAGTTTAATGATCAAAACTGAAACAAAAAGCTTAGATAACATGAAAGTCACGTTTCACCTCCTTCTCTGTAACTTTGAACCACTAGGTCAAGGCTGAACGTTTCCTGGGGGAGTTTTCAGGAGGACTGCAGAGCACATGGGCTCCAACATCCCATCTCTTCCAGGGGAGCATTTAAAAGCTGCTCAACGTTGTTGCAGAGCAGAACGCAGGTTTGAGAGTGAAATAAAGCATTACCTACCTGAGCTGTGGCAGCTGGGTGCTCTTCTGCTGAAGGAAGGAAACCACAAATTCAGTCCCCACAACCTTTTGGGTCCATCACCATTTGTGATGCTCATTAATCGCCTCGCAGTAACATGAAGGGCCCCCAACAGAGATCAGTGCCATAGATGGATACAAAGGGTGGGATTCCTCTCACCTAATTTTAGCTGCCTAAAAATCAGCTATCTGGTCTAAACTCCATGTCTAGACTCTCTTTATAGTCAATGGAGAGAGAGAGGCACCTTTGTGCTAAAATTCGTTAAGGATCCTAGTTGATGAATTCAATGTGTGTGTTTAGGCCTGAATTCTGGAAAGCACTTAAGCAAGTGCTTATCTTTAAGCACATGGATAATCTGATCTCTGTTAAGCGGAGCACTTCAGCATGTTCTGAGTTTAAAGATCACTTTAAACTTTGTGCCTTGAATTGCTGAGCACGGAGTTGGGCTTGATGTGATGAAACACGGCAGAGCAGAAAGCAAACACACAGCATTAAACTCAGAAGAAAGAGGGGTGAAGGGAAGGGTGAAGGGAAGGAAGACAATGTTGAAGGGACAGCTGGCACTCCCAGGTGAATAAAAGAGACTGGAAGGATCAGAAATGACCCTGTGTGGGTACCTGACATCTCTAAAATTCCCAGTGGCCAAGAGTAGGTGCTCTACTCCCCATGTTGCTGCCACAGAAGAACAAGGTGGCATTCGGTGCAATGGAAAAGCAGCAGATCTAAAACCAATGAAGGGAACATAGCTTAAATCCAGGTGCAATTAATTCTTGGATATCAACACCACAGGAAGCCACAGGGGTCTTAACCATATCAAAAATGAGGATGAATATTTCTGGGGATATGCAAAGGGTGTCAAAAAAAACAACAGCAAGAGGTGAAATTATGGTGTGATTACTCAGCATCCTTCTCTAGGGCTTGAGCCAGGTTCTAATGGCTAGAAATCAAGATCCAGCCCACAAGGAAATGGCAAGGCAGCATATTTTCAGATCCCTCCCATCACTCTGAAGCTTCTGGTACCAACCACTGTCAGGTGGATGCTGAACTGGCGTGTGGAGCCATCCCTGTGTCCATTCTTTTGAACCTCAGTGTGTAAAAAATCCTATTACAACTTCAGCGCTTAAATAAATCCCCTGAGTATGAATTTCAAACTCAAGCTTCTCCTGCAATAAATGGGTGTTGGTTGGAACACAGCACTGCATTAGAAAAGGTCGGTTTGATAGTGTAAAGCCCAGTGAGAAAACATTAACGTCTATAAAATACCCTGAGTGATATCCCCACCTTTTAAAACATCTTGTTCCTTCAAGATCTCTTTTTGCTGCTAAAAGCAAGATCTGAACTATTTATTGAAATGCGGGACAAAACCGGTAGCTGGGGGGGGTCTGTATGGGGATGCACGTCTCAGGTTTGCGTGCATCTGTATCTGTGACCCAACATCCTTGGGTCTGTCCAGCCGAGATGTCTTTCCTAGCATCTATTTTTCCAATCTTGGCATCATTCTGCCCGCAAGCTGCTGGCAGATAGATGGCATGCAGATCCCATAGAAGAGGGTGGGGAAAGGAGGGCAGCGGATACCAAACTCAGTGTCAGGAGAAAGATATCAGAGAAGGCAAGGGAGACAAGCAGAAGACCCAAAGTGAACGCAGAAAATCAAATCCCACAGCGAAATATCTTTCAATTGCACTGCACAGCCTAAGGACCTTTGCGCAAGTGTGGGTTTTTTACCAATTTGGGTTTCTGACCGTGTTTTATAATCATGCGCTTCATGCAGAGCGCTGCTCTGGGACCTGGGTCTCTCCCAGAAGGGCCAAGTGATGGAAACACCTGGCCGGTCACCTCGCCTGTGCCCGGATTGCAAGGAGTCACAACAGGGGCGCAGAAAATCACTGCTGCGCTTCAAATGAGGCGTCTCAGATGGCAGCGGATGGGACGGCACAGAGGTGGAGAAATCTGAACTCTGAGGAGTGAATCCCCCTGTTTTCTTACGGAAAATCTTTGAATGACAAGGTAATCTGCCCGTGAGACTCCAAACGGGAAAGAAGCCTGAAAAACATCAGCATCTGGAGATTTTAGCTGTCTTGGGCTCAGAGACAGAGCAGGCGGAAGATGATTTACTTTGTGTGGAAAAAAACAAATGACACTCAAGCAGAAAGAAGAATTTTGCAGAGGCTGATACAGAATCACCTCCACAATCATTTTCTTCCTCTGTTTATACTATATTACTCTTCTTTTCATGTGTGTGATAGTTACAGGAAGCTGATTGGAGAGGTTTTATAGAGCATGTCAGGAAATATTAATATCACCTTTTAATTACCATACAACACCCTGAGTGCTTTTGCAGGAGGAGAGCTTTACAGATAAATGAGTAATGGAGCACCTTTCCGCACCGAAGGCCTTCGGAGTGCTGAGCGGAAAACCGAATTCCAAAAATCCCACAAACATATCTAACACAAATACGTTGCTTCTGACTCTTTTGAATTGTCCCTCATCTCTTGGTATTTTGTTTTTCTTAAATGGTCTCCCTGGAGACCAGCGATTGAACGAGGATCAGAGCTTTTCCTTAAAATAGAAGAAACAGGAAGTTTTTATCTCCTGGTGCCTATGAAGAAAAAACTGAACAACGCTTCCAACAAGCCAGAAGGTGAATAAAAGGGGTCCCATATTTCGCACCCTGTGTTTATTGCCCCCATTTTGTAGACTCATCTCTTTGTATTTGGAGACCTGAAAGATGAGACATTATCATTCATCATAAACTATGAACATTCAAAGTAAAATAAATGGGGGCAATGAACAGTTTAGACGTTAGGCTTTGGATGAGTCTTCCTGGGTTTGTTGAGCACCCAAGCAGAAACCCAGGAGCACCACACAAGTCAACCCATGGTCATTGATTTCAAAGGGCTTGGGGCAGGTAGAGTTGACAAACTCCCAGGTATGGACTGCTCCTCTAAACTTGATTTCTTCTGCATAAGTTATTGCTGTTGATTGATTAAAATCTGAGATCGCTGGCCCAGGCTTACTCCACTCCTTTCTTGAAAGAGCTATAATTACTACTTCAGTTCCCCACAAAGAAATGTGTATTTGTCTCCTTGTGGAGGGAAAAAAGGAATGTATTTTCCCCACTGATCAGCAATGCACATGGACTTCTCATAATCAAAGGGTTTCCTCTGGTTCAGCAGCGTGTTGTGAAGTTTGTAATGTTGAAACAGCAATTGCTGGCAGCTTTCTCCTTAATTTCTTGCATAAGTGAAGTGCAGAGACCAATTGCACATTTTACTGTTACCTTCAATAAAAATTAGCATTTAACTTGTCAGAAGGAGCTATCTGTGATGCCAAGCAGTGTCATAATGTTGAACACTGCACTGGTATGTTTCTGTTAGATTTTTTCCAGCAGCGGGGTAGCTCCCAGAATAAAAGAGCCAAAACTCAATTCCTCGTAATTATCAACCGACCGTTCTCGAAATGCATGTGCTTAACAAAAAGACAAGCACAAAAGTAAAGCCCGGGGCCAAGTTTAATGATCTATCAGTGATAGTCTGTAACCAATGGACACTTGAGAAACCTGTATGCTGCCTGTGAAATGAATGAAAATGGCTTTTTAATTATGCATCAGCTGCACAAGTTGTCCGCAGCCAAGCCACTTAGAGTCCATGTGTTAGAAAGATCAAGACAAGAGTTTTTGTCCTGGGAGCTCTTGTGTTTGATTGCAACTGTTTTGCCGCTTAGGCAAAGCCAAAGCCTTTTCTGGTGGCTACAGCTGAGGGGTTTGGATGCTGATGCCACTGTCACCTTCACATGTACGAGCTTTTTGCTCCCCCCTTGCTGTCCCCTCCGCCATGGTTCAGAGGAACGCTCTCTTGAGTTGAGCCCCACAGCTGGGAGAGCCACCGAGCTCACGGTGACACGTCCACGTTGACCTTGAGGAAGATCAGTTGGACATTCCCCCTGTCTCCAACAGCAACAACTGCTCGTGCCAGGCCAGCTCCCCAAATCTACACCCCACATCCCCTTGTCTATCCTGAAGTGCCCGAGCTGGCTATTTTAAATATAGGTATATCTGCAAGACTTTTTGTCAATGCGATTAGCAATGTGTGAGCCCTCCACGGGGCCTCGCTGACTTCTGGAGGCTGGTGTTACTCTCCATGGTTTGTAATGGGGTCTAAACACCTATCTGCAGCCAGACAGCCAGTCCTGAGACAGTGAAATGGAAGGAAACCCACCCCACGTACCTGTCTACAGTGGCAGACACTGATTTCAGCCAGGAGCCTTCAACGTGGCTGTCATGCAGTAGTTAGTAAGATTCATAAATGTCAACGGGTCCAATTGTCTGTGGGAAATGAAAGTTTTTGGCTCCCTGACTTCCTCGAATTGCGCCTCCTCGCATCACTTCCACTGCTGGCTCCATAGCGCTTAAACCAAGTAGAACGAAGGGCAAGAAACATTTGAATTGGTAGATTGCATGTTTTTGGACATTGCCTGACCACGTCATAAGGTTGGGCTTGCTAAGACATGGAATTCAATAACATTGATGATGAGTTGGTGGGTAAAGAGCTTCTTCCTTTGTTTTCAACCATTTCCCTTTGGACAATCCTTAACATTAAACAGTGCTGAGAGTATGATTTCATTTGTCTTCAGTGGGAATATCGGGAACGGGCCGCATCTTGGGGTCATTACTTGGGAAAAAGCTTCCTTTGACCTGACCATACTCTGGGTTAACAACCTCAAGACTTGGTCCCTGTGAATAAACCAAAATAGAGACAAATGCAATAAAAATCACCCTCCAAGAGGGATTTTAATCAAATTATTGTCTTAATTTCTGTGCAAGGAGGGCTTCTTTATATAAGCCCATTGTCATTTTGAGTCTGGCAGGGATTCTGTAGGTTTCTGAAGGATTTTCTCATGCAAAAACCCCCAAACTTCTGATAGCAGACTACATCACTTTTCATCCCCAAAGCTCCCTAAGCTTCTATTTTAAGGAAGAAAAAGAAAAACAAGACAAAACAATCACAACCGAGCTCTGATAACTACTGCTTAACTGCTTATTCTAAATGCATTCTAAATCAAATGACATCTTGTATAGACTTTTTCTCTTAGGTTGTTTGAAAAAATTGCCAAAACTATAAGATTTTGAGAAGTGCTCAGATTTGGCTGAATTCTACACCACTGAAGGAAGGGTAGAACTCCAACTGGCTTCAAGAGGAACAGGATTAGACCAAAAATGAACGCTTCTGAAAATCCCACACCATTATTTTTATCAGTGATATCTGAAGGGAATGTGGCAGACACTCACAGTTCAGATTCACTTCAGATGTAGATCCCAAACTTAACATAACGAACTTGATTAATTCCAAGAAAATATAATTAGAACATGTTTATGGGCATGAAGCCGTTTTGATGAAAGAAATATTTTTCAGCCTTATGAAGAACAAGTCGTAACAGACCGGTGGAGGTTCAAAAATCTCAATATGATTAATGAATTGGATTGTACTCCTATCCGTAAGCAGAACAGTAATTTAATTCACTGATAGTAAAAGGACAAAAATTAACCAAATATCTTCAAGTGCAAAAAAAACTTGGTAGCCCTACAGCACTTGAAGCAGTTCTCCATTTAAACCATGTTCTGTAAGAAACATGTATACCTTAAAAATGGAAGACATCCCTTTAAGTTGGATTAATTACGTTGATAGAACTATATTTATAGCCTTCAGATATCATGGATGAAAATAGTATTTCTATATCAGAGAGTGACCTGGGCTTTCCAGCTGTTATTCTGCAAGTTTTAGCCTTACCTCTGATAGTCTTAACCGGACAGGCTGCTTAAGGCATTCCTCCTTGTAACCAGAGACAGCGAGCAGTGCGTCCCACACCGCGAGGGAAGGGCCCTGTAAAGCCATCCCCGGGTTTAAAGCGTCGCTTTGCATCTGGCCATTCACAGGAAGAAATGGGACTTGGGGATTTTAAAGCTGGCGACTACAAAAAGCGGTGAGCGCCGCTCTGTGCGGTTGGCAGCGGGGAACAAAAGGAGAGCTACGCTCCAACCGGCCCCAGGAATTCAGCGCGGACTTTGACGGACCCTCAGGGCTTAAAAGGGAGGAATGGGAAGGGAGAGCGGTTGGATCCGAGCCATCCAAAGGACTTTCTGACCCGGAAGGATTTCTTCAAGCTAGAATAACCATCCTGTGGTAGGCTTTGACAAAGTTGCTTAAAATAAACAAGGTAGCGCCCCGAAAAATTACACTTTATGCCATTTTCTGGAGACAAAAGGGCAGCTGGGCTGGAAGAAAGACTATCTGTTAGTTTGTCGTGGGTGATTCTCTTCAACCCACAAAGTCTTTGGTAATTGGGAGGGATTCACAGAAGCTCAGTACATTCCTGGTTTTTGTAAAGCAGTGATAATGATGTTCGTGATACGCTTGGAAACCCTCACCCTTTTACACGTTCAAAGCATCGGATAAACATCACCTAATTAATAGTTGCTAAACAGTGCTTTATTCAGGTGGTTCAGATATGCCTTTGAAGGGTACATAAACACTTAGATTGTGTATAGTGAAACAATTTGATGTATTTGTTCATTTTAATTAAGTTTTTCCATGTTTACATACAGGATACAAGGTAACGAAATATGATTGTGCAGGTGCTGGGAGGGAGATGAATCGGGAGGCGCCCAAGGGGATGTAAAGGGTTGTCATAGGATGAAACTGGAAAAGCAAATCAGGCAGATGATGAGACAGTGTTTCCTCCTAATTAAGAACTGGACAACATCTTAACTGCGCACCATGATATATTTGTGGCAGGGGATGCATTGACATTAGCCAGAGCGATGCACGAGAAAGCTCAAGGAAAGCAAGTGAATTTCAGCCACGCGCTCCTGAAACGCCGTGGAAATACGGGGTCTGGTCCAAAGGCCATCAAAGCCAATGGAAAGATTCCTACTGAATGAGGAGGCCTCTGGATCCCAGGTTTCCCCAGGGAAACCCCGAAGGTGTCATTTCTGGCTCATTTTAAAGCAACAACAAAAAAGAAACCATAGAAGAGAATCCTGCACTGAATAGGGATCACAACCAGAGTCTGAATCCTGCTCTTGCTCAGCCCACTGATCAAGTAGCTGGTCTGTCCCAGCCTTCCTCCTTTATTTTTTATATTTTCATTAAAATTGAATTAGCTGTATTGTTGTCCAGCCAGAGCTACTCACCCCGTAACAACAGATAAAATCAGTGATTTCCAAAAGTTGGTCATAAAAGGCTGTTACAGAAGACAGAGTAAATGACCCAAGAACGAGTATTGCCCCTAAGTGTAGTCTTTAAATAATGACACCAAGGTCACATCTGTCACAAAGAGAACAATTCTACCGCTGTCCTTTGTTTACCGTGGTCTTCTGCATTTGGTTCACTTAAAAAGAGAAGGAAGTTTACATGGCCATTAGAAACGACTGGAAATGTCCAGGGACTGTGGTCTCTAGATCTTAATTCTTCCCGTAACATATTTTTCAGAGCTAATCTGATTTAGGGACATGACATAGTTCCTCTCCAGTCTGTCCCCAGAGACTTTGACCTCTTCAGCTCCTGGATTCCACCCTTCCGACCATCACTAAATATGAAGACTACCCACCATTTACAAAGGTTTTACCACGCTGTTCCCAGCCTCCAGGATTCCCTCTGATTTTTTTCCTAGGCATTAACACCTCATGAATACATTTACATTTCCATTTAGCTATAGCTTTACTCAGCATGACTGTAGATAAGGGTAGCAGCAAACAATCATTGAAGCTTAAAGAACATTTTTAAAATAAGTACTCAGGTCTCATATTTGTTCTGAAACGGTTGCATTTTCAGGGAATACTGTTTAATTTCACTGTCATATTTTCCTAGGCTGACATATCTTCCTGAGTTGCCGGGTTTGTTTTCTCCTGTCGCCTGCCCTCGTGCACTCACCACGGGAGTTTCTGCAGGACACTCAACTTGTTAAAATCTGTGGAATTTCTTGGTCCTACTAGTTAGAACATGATTTGGTCTTCATTCAAAGTGAAAGGCAAATATTTGTCTGGCAAGGTGACTCTGAGCATTTACTACGTGTTGCTTATCCAGTTGAGCCTTGGCAGTTCTCCCTACCCTCAGACAGGCTGAATCTCCTCTCCTTTAGCTTCTTATGCTCAGACACACTCAAGAAGAAGCTTACACTGCTGCTGAGACTGGCGATGCCGATATCCATTCTCTCAGCGAGGGGCATAATTCTTGCTCATGTCTTCACCATCTGAAACACAAGTATCTGCCCACAAGAATAAATGCACTACAGACTACGGCTTGTCAGGCAGGACAGTAAAGGAGCCCATATAAGTACTTCGCTGAATAGGCAATGGAGTCCTAAAATGGGATAAACTTTCATCTCGCTCTTGATGAGGACAGCACAGCCATTTCTCTCTGTGGGATCCTCCATGAAGAAATCGGCTCTTGCGAGCGCTTCGCTCCACGCGCCCTCGGGAAGGACACTCGCTGGCGCCTCTCCAGCCGCGCTCGGGGGCTGCTGAAGCCTCCTGGCAGCGAGCCCGTGTCACATCCAGGGGGCCCACTTCGCCTTGTTGGCTTCTATGTGATTTTTGTTTTCGGCTATGGTGGATAAAGTTCTCAAGTGTATGATTCATCGGTGCTCTGTGTCAAGCCTACAAATCTTTGCTTCTGAAAGCCTTCCCTTGCTCCTAAATTATATGCCAGCCAAGGCCAGAAAAGCAGAATTGTCATTCAGAGGCTCACAGACGCCTCAAGCGAAAATTACTTAGCGGGGGGTGACGTGACTTTATGATACCTACACTGTCAACTGAGGAGGGCTTTTTTTAGTTAAGTGTGATGACAACTGCACCCTATTTATACCAATGAACTTAGGCGTATCAAATAGCAACATCAAGAGGAATATCCTGGGCAAAAACCCCGCACTGCTCAGTTTACGTTTTAAAACAAATGTTTCTTTAGCTTGCAACTGATCACGGGCTGCAAAGGTTGGAGAAGCGCTTTGTGGCTTCGATGCCACCCTGGAAACAAGGGAAGCTTTGGGCCCTGGCTCACTCGGGATTACGGGACCGACCGGGCAGACTCACACGGGTACAGGTTGCCATCCCTACAACCAAACACCCACGGTACCGCTGGACAATTCACTGTCTCCAGGGTGATTTGAGCAGCAAACCACCATAAGGTAAGAAAACTTGTCATTTCGTGGTTTGCATCGGTCTTAATTCTTTTTAAGGGGCTGCAGTGCCCCTGTCTTCCAAAGTCGCTCTAACGTGCCCTTTTAGACCCAGAAGCAGCGCAGTGTCACAGCTGAGCGCAGGGTGGAAGGGGCGTACCTGGAGCCCGGCGTCCCTTTGTGCCATGGAATGTCCAGGGTGTCTTTAGGCCACGCTGAAATGAGAAGCAGCATTCCCCAGCTCTCAGCTTTCACCCTCCCGAGAGGTTTCCCGAGCAGCTGAGCACAGTCGAGCAGCGCAGGGATTTCAGATGCATTTCTTTTAATGGAGCAGGCGCAGGCTGTGCAGGCTGGCAGGACAAACACGCTGTTGCTCGGGGTCCCAGAGGAGTTGTGCACCGCTCAACCCATTTACTTAGCTTCTTGCTGCAGGGAGAGTTCACCTTCAGAGGCTTGCCTGCATTGTTGAAACTAAACTCAAATCTTAGTAGTCACATTTTCTCCTTGGTACCCTGTGGTATGATTACCAGAGTTCAGTCTGCTCCCAAATCCCCCTTTCCCACCCGCTCCGACAACTTTGGAGCAGTTTAGAGGTCACTCTGTGTTTTGCTGTATAGCCCTAATTACTACTCAGCACTATAATTGATACGTTAAAGCCTATTAAAATATGGAGCTGAGCCACTGCTTTACAGGCACTGCACTTCTAATGCCAAAAATCACTTACAGTTTGTTTCTGTGCTTCGTTTCAGCTGCTTTTAAATAAATGTCTCTCCCCAGGACCTGGACGATGCAAAAGGGATTTAGTCTCAAAGTGTGAAACTTGCAGCCTGCAGCACCAGAAAAATAAAGTGTCCTTACAAAGCCATTCAAATGGATTTCCCTCAGTGATTGCTTCAGCCAAGAGTAAATTATAAGCCAGACATTATCAAAGAAAATCATTGTAGCACATTCCAGTTCATTCCACTGTGCAGCAAGGATTTGAATGCAGAGGTGCAGGCCTTCAGTCACATTTTCGTATTTGCAAGGCAAACTCACACACTACATTATTTATATATGTATACTTCAACTATCACTTCTGTTATTTATTATGGCAGAGGATGCCTTCAGGACATTCTTGAGGGGATGAGCTGTCTGGCATGCATATAAAAACGAAGCAGGAAAAACAAGTAAAATTAAACTTAGCAGAACTATTAAAAGACACCCAGCAGCCAGGCAAGGCTACCGCGGGACACCTCTGGAAGCTCACGAATACAAGACAAGAGGGGAAGGGGCTGCCGAATGCCAAGGCGAAATGTACGCTCCCGTGTATCATCTCAAATGAAACACAGAGAAAAAACAGAAAATTGATTTGCGTCAGGGCAGAGAATTACAAGGAGAAAACACAAATGATGAGATAAATACGGAAGAAATTCATTAGAGAAGAGCATTCTCAAAACTTGGGAAGTAGAGGGGTTTCTCCAGGACATCCAAAATTCCACCAGTACAGGAGGATGAAACGAGCTCTACTTAAATGAAAGGCTTTGCAGCTAAGACCATGCTGGGAAAACTCCAAGTCAAACTGGATTCTTTAAAGGTCTTTTAAGAAATGGTTTGGCCAAGGTTTCCAAAGGCATCTCAAAAGTCACTGGGCACTTCTTTTCAGGCATATAAATGGGCGTGCATAAGCTAAAAGGGGTTTTTCTGTCGTTATGTTTGTTTCTTCCGAGTCTTTTGAGCAGGGATTATACACATGGAAATGAATCTTCGCCTGCGTGGCATTTACCCCACAACATTGGGAACTGCCACTAAGGGCCATCATATGCACTAGATAACATGTGGAGATGTCATCTTAACCTTAGAATAAATCTGGACTGACACCCACAAGACATACAGCTCCAGAGGAGCTCAGCTAGCTGCTTATTCACGGTGTCTTAGTGTATTTCCCTGGTGCCACACTCAAGAGGGACAGAGGGGACAGAGAGAAGTTTATTTCCAAAATCAGTGGGGGACTACTGGGTATGACACCTGAGACAGGAGTAGGTTGGACCTTCCAGCCCTGCGTTGCTCAGTTCCCATAGCCTGGCAGCTCTCACAGGGTTCAGCACACATGGATCTGTTTCTTCTTCCAACCATGACCTGCATTTGGTCACCAGGGAGAAGAACCCGGGACATGCATTGGCATCAGCTTTCTTATCAAGCTGCTGGGAAAAGCTCCACGTCAGCTGTGTCTTCTATGGCATGGGGAACTGTCCCACCCAGAGCAAGCAGTGACACCGAAGTGAGAGCCACCAAGGGAAGATTGCTCTGAAAACGAGAAAGGCCCATGGTGGAGGCCGTATGAGGGACGTGTGGAGTCAGCATGTCCGTGTCCCAGCCGGTGGGCCACTTGAGCAAGGACACAGCCCTGCACTTGGACACCACCCTCCTCCTCTTTTCCACTTCACTCCTCGATGCTTCCAGATGTAACGTGGGCCACAGATCTGGATTTGACCCGAAAGGACATTCCCAGTGACACAACGATGCCCAAACAACCCTGGCCTCTTTAGATCTTATTACATTTCAGATGTGCTCCTCTACAGCTGTCAGACGTATGCAAACTCTGCATATCACACTCAAGCCTCTGATAAGGAAACAGCGGCTTCTGCAACTCTTGCATTTGGCTGTAACCAGTGCATTATGACAGTTTGGCTCCCACTAAGTTCTCCCTACCCTTGTCACACTTGGGATGGTATCCAGCTCCTCTCCCACATCCCAAAAGAAGGAAGGCTTTATTCTGAATCCATGAGAAGAGATAGGTCTTTTCAGGTGTTTATGGTATACAGCTCAGCTTGATGAAGATTAACTTTAATAGCATTTAGATATCTAACACCAGCAGCTCACTGAGGAGGTGCCATCACATCTTCTGGAGCCTGCGATATTTGCCTTCTATATCACCCCTGCCACATGGCAGCACTGAGCCAGCCTCGCCAAAGTCAATAAAGCGCCATCAAGGCTCAGGATCAGTTTTAACCGGAATAGCAGTAACTGTGCCTGTCACCCTCTGGAGATGTAGGGAAAGCAAAACCCTCTGATACTGTTTAAGGACCTTTAATCTGCAGGGCAGAGTGGCCCTGGAAGACCCTCAGACTGAATGAGGTTGTCCCAAGGAGCTGCTGGGGGACAGGACAGGAGCCGCACAAAGCGGAGCAAAAAGGTTGTTCCAGGTCTGAGATATGCTAAGAGACTTTTCCATTATTACTTCCAAACCGGATAAGAACAAGTCTTTTCCTGCCATCTGAAACGCATTCTATTAGTGTAATACTGGTTTAGGGAGGGGGAAAAAAAAAAGACTATTAAAAAACTTCTCCAGCCCAGGAAACATTGTGGAAAACAGATTTTGTCATGTGAGCACTGGAGCAGAGACGGGTGTTTTTAACCAACAAGATGATTTTTGTGCTCATCAAATGGACTGTGTATTTCAAAATTAGTAGTTAATAATCAAATGTCAAAGGGTGAAGGAAGTGCAGGTTCCTCCACATAGCTAGGTCCCTGTTTGGGAGTTTCTGAGCAGTTTCCACGTCCATTTGCTATTCAGCCATGCTGCCAAAACAGCCAATAAATGGAGCAGTCATAGTCATGCTTTGTGTGCTATTCATCCCCGGTCGCTCTGCATCGGACAGACGCAACTCATTCATTTCATAAGGCCACCAAACAGAAGCCGGGTGGTGGAGGCATCCGGTCCCTGCTGAGTTGGCTCAGGTCTTCCTCACCATGAGGGTCTCCATGCACCACTATTGGCCCCTGGAACTGCTGAGCTGCCGAAACCCGTGTTCCTTTCTTCCGATTAATGAAACAGAACCACATTGTCAAGGAAATGCTCACAGTGATCTAATAGGTCATTCCTATCTTTAACTTCTATCACTCAGAATAAAAGGAAACTATTTTCCAATCGCTTGAAAGTTCGCATTGTGAGCAGAATAAAGCAAAGTTCACTAACCTTTCATTTACTTTGTGAGTTTTTCCTCTTATGGGTATTTAAAGAAATCAGATGTGACAACCCTGGACAATTAAAATCTTTAAGAAAGGTCAAAAATCCCCCCAGAATAGGGAAAATATAATGTTTCTAAAAGGCTGCTAAATCCTTTCCAGTAGATTTTGAAATAATAATAATTTTATTATTTTTTTAAAAAGCCCTCTGTTTCTCTGCCAAGTGCCACCATACAAATCCATATTAAAGCCAGAAACCTCCCTTACAGGCCAGCGCTGCACACCAGATAGATAAGTTTCCTGATCTGAAAATTAATCTGAGTCATGTCTGCATTTTAGCATTTGTGAGAAGCACTTTTGTAATGCTGCTAATTCCCTGATTAGCCTGACAGGACTTTGTTTTTTCCCCAGATAAAGGGATTCTGTAACGCAGCAGACATTACCACATTGCGCTGTTGTAACTGCAGCAGGAAGGAATTGCAGGCTGGGATTTCCAAGGGCACATCAGCCGTTTGGTCCCAGCTGAAACTCCACGGAACTGGGCGCCTACCCCATCCTGCAACCATCGTGCTCCAGCTCCAAAATGTGCAGCGGGGATTTCAGCCTCTTCTGGCACAGACTCCTGAGCTAACCTCACCTCTTGCAGTAATAATATCAAATTTTGCCTTGTTCGGTGGAGAGTGGGACCAGGATGAGATTCAGCTTTGGCTTGCTGAAGTCCTATTTTGAGAGCTCACAAGAGACTTTCCCCCTAGAAGAATCAATAAAGTCCCTTTGGCTATTGTGCACCTCACAGCAGGTGCAAACGGTGCTTGGTTTCCAAGCGATCTTTCTCAGCCTCATTTCTCTGGAGGTTCAAGGAATGGTGAGGGGTGGGAGAAGGGAGGAGGACAAAAGGATGAACGATCTACAGATGGTTTGGAAAGGTCATTTCAGCCTTGGCATCTCGAAACTTCACGGTCTTGTGTGTGTGAGCATCTCCCTGAGGAATAAACAGAGCCTGCTTGAAGGACTTATGGGGAACGCAGTGAAGTGACTTCAGTATTAACTTCCTACAGCGTCACCCTCGGATAAAATACAACCAGGACTGCTCAGCCCTGGGCCAGCAGCAGTTGTGTCCTTAGGGCTGCACTGCCATGCTGTGTCCTGGCAACCCAAATGTGACGCTACTGGAGAAAAACGGACATTTAGACCAAAAGACACAGACAGACCCGTCCCCAGACACGGGAAGGGTAAATCAGCCGCCAGCTCAGGCCTCCAAGCGCTGACTATTGCTACAACTTTCTAAAAGCCGACGGTCACTAAGGACATTGAGCAATGTGTTGGGATCCCCTTTGCGACACAGGGTCACTGATGCCAGAGACACGTTTGGGCTGCACCCATTTTAATCCCGCTCACTGCTGTCACTGTGAACCACTGGTGCTGGGCAGCACACGGAGACCAGCACAAAGGCAGGGACCCACCATGCCCTGAAGTGATAGCTCTGCACCCAAAACCAAGCCTGAATGGCTAGTGGGCAAGAGACAGAGTCTATCATGGTCTCCTAAAAAATTCCTCTGTAAAAGAAAATGGATACTTATTCGCCATCTGGGCATTTTCCAAAGGTTTTTTGTAACTACCTCTAATCCTACCCTGGTTATTAGGATGCAAACCAGCTGACTGCACCTACAGTCACACACTTAATGTCACCGAAGCCCAAATGTGTCCCCCAAGAACCCTTTCACAGCAAATTCATTCATGGCAACCTGCTTAATGACAAACTGGTTTAGACCCAAACCTGCATGGCAGAGGCCAACTCCTGTTTGCCCTGATGAGGCCAAAAGATTTAACCATAGATATTGACTAACTGCGCTTCTGGCAGTGACTGGGGGTGGCAGAGGTCCCCACAGCCCTTGTCACCATCAGCCCCACCGCTGGGTGCAGTGGAGCGCAGCTGCACTTTGCTTCTCTGCTCCTCCACCTGGCTCTCCAGGGAGGTTTCTGTATCCTGTGATTTGCACTCTCTGCCCTAGATACTGCGGGAGAACAATCACATCCATTTCAGCATCTTTTATATATATATATATATCTGTATTTTTTTACTATGCTAACTTTCCTACTGTGACTAGATCATGAAAACATAGGCAAGCTATCATTTAGTAGGACACCAATGAATTCTCCCCCGCCTCAGTATTTTTGGAAGTGTTATTGGTTCAGCAGGGAATTAGAAATGAATAAGGGAAACGTATTGAAATGTTCACAATACCTGATAGACAAATAGGCCGTGCAAACCCAGTCCAATTGGTTAATTACCTCTTTCCATTTTGGAAAGAGCTTATGTAATAATCCGTTCTTTTCATAATCCAATAAATATGTTTTTCTTTCTCTATAGAACCTGCTCTTACTGGGTTGACAGGAATTTAGCCATGGATTTTAAATAAAGAACAATCAGACCTAAATACAATTAAGTCCTAGGAAATGTAGCAACATCTTGCTTCAAAAATGCCAGTTTTATACAAAACAAAATGAAAAAGTTCGTTTTCAATCAGATGATGTCAGTGCAAAAATGCAAAGAAGAAAAAGACCAAGCAAATATTCCAGAGGAAGTAGATCCCTGGGAAGATAAAAGCGCTGTATATTGGGAAAACAATAGCAGGGTTGGCACAAAATATGAAATTATAAATACAGACCAGTGGATCTCAGCCTCTTCTGTACCATGGCCCCATATTTCAAGAGATAAAATCCATGTTGCTATCAAGAAAATAAGGGTGATCCCCTGCACCCTGGGGCCAGGGAACCACAGGTCCCACACAGAGGAAACTGGAGCAGAACCCCTTGGAAATCCAGAAGTGGTTTGGAACAGCAGCTGCACAGCTTTTTGGAGGACTTACATAGGTCATTTCTCAATCAGAAGCAATGATCTATCATCTAAGCTGCAATTGCTAAAAAACGTTAATACCAGAAAATAGGCCCCTAAGTTATTTAGATGTCTCAGGAAACGTTAATCTCAGATCTGATGGTGCAGCCCTTGTGTTTGATCACCCTGAAGGAAATGAATGGGACCATCTCCATATGAGGCTCCTCAGAAGCATCCTCAGCTTATCAACAGAGCACAGCACGTAAATGAAAACTTCAGCAAAACAACAGAAAATCGCACTGAAATACCAGCAGGGCCCCTCACCCCCACACACAAGACAAAAAGGACTTTCATGCACACAATGATTTTTTTCTTGTATCTGACTCATGTGGCCAAGCACAGTGCAAATTTTCCCTGTCTGGCCGGACCTGGGTGGGCTCTGTCTCCTCACAAAGAGGGAAATGTTTATTGAGGAACAGACCTAATGGTGTGTCTAATGGTGTTTGAGTGAGCATGGCTTGGGGACAGCTGGGGAGCGACTCAATGACTTATCAGGGAGCGCTGGTGGGAGCCAGGGCTGTTCTTTACCCCACAAGCTGTTCCAGGGAGATGGTTTGAAACCAGGTGTCCCTCTGACTTGGCTCATCATTGCTATGAGGCACATTCCTGGCATTTCTGCTTCCTCCTGCAGGTTGGGCACGTGGGGACCACTAGGGCACCCTGCCCAAACACCCACTGCGATGGGGCTTTCCTCCACTGTTGCTTGTGCAAGTCTCTCAGGCTGCTTGTGCTCTGCCAGGGGATGATGAAGACCTGGGTGCTGACCTTGAGACTTCAAGCACCCCCGAACCTGCCAGGTGAAGGTCTCACCCTCTTCCTCCACACTCTGCTCTACCACGTCTGAGCCTTGTCAGTATGAACAAGAAGAAGATGGAGGCCACTGGAGGTCTGGGGGCTACTTGACCAATGGTGCTACCTCCTGCTACCGGAGAGGTGGTGACGTCTTACACCACCGGGACGTGACTCACCAGAAGGTCTGTCACCCTTCTGAAGCCAGTGGGGACTGCTGAAGAGAAGGCACTTCTATCGTCAGTTTTTAAGGTGCATTTCTCCCTGGCATCCACGATTTGGCTGAACAGGTTTTCTAATTTATGTTTAGTCAGAATCAGAAGAGAAACCTAAGCAAATATGAATACATTTGGGTCAGCACACTTAGCTGGCCTGTGGACTGTTAATGACTTTCTGTTGTTCTGTAATATCCATTCATCCATGATCTGCTTTTGTGTTACAACAGAGCATCTCTTTCCCGTGCTACTACAGAACTGCCTCTGCCATGGATTTATATAATTCATATCAGTAAAATTTTCATCTGTACTAATACACAAGACAGCCAGAGGAAAGAAAGTTGGCTTTTGGGGGTGGGGAGGAAAAATACCATCAGCAGCAGACTTAGACGTTTCACTTAATAGCTTTCCTGGAATATACCCATCTTGCCAATAGGAGATAGTAGCTTCAGCAAAGCCATCTCATTCACACAACATATGGGAGCACGGAGTGAGGGGAAGATGAATCCTTAGAGCTACCTTTGAAATGTAATAGGATCGCCTGGCTCACTCAGCCCTGCTGCCTCTTGCCGATTTAATAGGAGAAGAATGAAATGCATCTGTGTGTGTTTTTCCACTGCGGTAAATACTTTATCTGCAGCTAGCAGTTTAATCACACCGTACATTGTACTTTGCTCCCCCCGAGGAGCCCATCGAGAGGTCCCAGCCACCCCTTTGCAAAAGCCCTGGGATCAACACCGCTGTCCCAGCCGCGATGGGGAGGGTGAAAACCACAGCCTGCTCATTCCCCTTTTTCCCTCCAAGAGAAACCTGGCCAGGACACAAAACAGGGTGACCCCACACACAGAAAAGCAGCTGCCATGGGGAGAGCTGTGGTTCTGGGCCCCTGCCACCTCCTCATCTCCGAAACATCAGGCTTTGCTTTCCCTTGCCTGCAGTGACACTGACTGTGGGGTCCCCTCTGTCCTGCTCCTTCCTATGTGTTCAGGTCACCCACCTCCTGCCGCCGCTCTCCTCACTTGTGGAGTTCTTTTGGCCTCTTCTGATCTCTTGCTTCTCTCTATGAGCTCTCTCCCCTTCACACGTTTCCTTCTCTCCTTTCCATGATTTTCCACCGTTCTTCCCTCCTGCATGACCCATATCATCCTCTTCCAACCTTCACCCCGAGGTATATTTTCACTGGAGCTTTTATGCAGGAAAGAATGACTGGGCTCATAAAATATAGCTAAAGGTCTGCTTATGCACATCTTTCCTCTTTCTGCTTCGCACACTGCAAGCTGTGGGGGCAGAGACACGATTTTCCCGCATATCCGTTGGCATGCATTGTGCACTATTGTCCTACCGAGCTGTGAGCCTGCCCAGCGCTGTAGTAAAATCAAGTGGCTTAGACATGAGGTACGGTGGATATATTCGCCTTGTTTCTTGGAAACCTGAAAGCCAAAAACCTGTTTAGTAGAAAATGGTTGGACATTTTTGCACTAGGAGCTGGAGGAGGGAAGAGCTTCCAGCCAAAAAAATATCAGTTTTCTAACAGAAAATGGAAATGTAACTAAAGCAGATACTAATAAAAACGTTCAACTAACAATCCAGTTTCCATCTACATGGAAAAAATTGCAGCAGCCTTAGCACAGTGTTTTGTATAACTGGAAATCAGTTTACAGTATTATGTTTATTCTGTGAGTTATTTATACACAAAACAGCAAATCTTTTGTGGCTTACTCTTGGTATGAAGAAATTTTCCAAGATTAGTCACCGTAGTTAGCTTTCCTGATTAAAAATATTCATTGGAAATCAGTAAAAGATCAAAACATGAAATCTGAGGTCCTGCTAGTTCATGAGACTTCTAGCAATGAATTCCTCCAGAATGTATGATTTTCCTTGAGTAATAAAGCTCCATATAGTTGTTTTAAATTCAGCAGGTCTCGGCCCGCCCTCAACCCCCAAAAAATCTTGAGAAAATCTCATTTCACAGTTTCCCATAAAACCAGGTGCAAAACAGCTGCTTTGGGCATGGGAGGATTCCTGCAGCAACTTCCCTGGTGTCAGTAGCCAGCGAAAACCCATGAAATCGAAGGGATTTTGATAGGTACATTCACAATCCTCCGAGAAGGTGCCACGGAGGATAGTGTGGCTGGGCTAGTGTTTCCCACATCTGCAGGAAGGACATTCGTGCAGTCGGGTTTTCCCAACCCTGTGAAATTCTGCGGCAATGGCTTCAGTCAACCCTGTGTTGTTGAGAACACCCTCGGCTGGCTCTGCGGGGATGATGTGGGTGACTGCACCGATAGCCCAAAGGTCACTGAGTCATCCACTGGGTAAAAAGGCCCTCTCCAGTCTCTCCTTAATGGCCATGGCTAAAATGAATTACTTCGGCTATTTCGTGTAGCACTCATGGGTTGTTGCTGCCTTCCCCACGCACCTTCCACTGAACCGCTAGTTCATATACACCAACTAAGACCTTAGGCAGAAGGAGGATTTTACCTATAACTGCATCCAAAGCCAATTAAAGTCAAATTCTCTCCATAATCCATCCTCTCCAGCAGTACTTTGATTGATCACAAGGTTTCCTTACACGGATTACCTGTCTCACTATGAGCATTGCTTAAAAACAGTTCTCTCCAGGCAGGTTCCATAGGAACTGTAATTTAATTTAGCAACACTATCAAGAGCTGGGTGATTCAGTCCTAGAAACATTTACCACCTATGCCCAGTTCTTCCTGCACCAAACTGCGTCCTGCGGCTTCACGGGAAGATCATTTCAATGAACACTGAGTACGGAGAGGGTGAGATCATGTAATGTAATAAAGCTTGTAAAATTAACCCTAAATCATGGAGGAAGCAAAAGAGGCAGCTGCAGGTTCCAGGTTGCTAGCTGTTGGGTTTTTTTTTCATTAGAACTCTATTGAACTACTTAGTGTTCAGCACTGATTTAGAAATATGCCGTTCTTAACTACTGGTTAGGCATTTCACTCGCTATGTACAGTATTTAAGGAAGACATGATATGTGCTCAAAAGAGTCAAAACAGTGGATCAAACATTGATACTTGAGGAATGACAGTTCTTTTTCCCAAAATGATTCTTTTAAAGAAGAACGTCGAGCAAAATACCATGGCTTTGAGAAGACAGGTCACCTACAGAACCAAATTCTGGCTTGACTGCATTGTAAAGGACGTTTTCCAGGCCGGGAGGGGGAGATGGTCATTCTGGCTCTAAGACTGATACCAGCGATGTTCCTACTGTGAGGAAACTATTCCATTTTCATCCTTTGCTTAAAAAAGTACTGTTTTGTTTTAACAAATGGGAACATAAATGAAATATTTCTGTGTGCTCCGCTTACATGAATATTTCCCAGTGTTTTTATATCTCGGTTCTCTAAGGAATAATGTTTTCAGTTTCCTTCAGTCTTGTACTGAAATGTAAAGTAAGACCTCTGGGCCTAAGGACTCCATAAACTATAGCTCTTACTCGCTTTCTGTTTAATTAGCATGAAACGGATCACGTAATCATTCAGGGATAAATCCCGACCTCTCTTGAGGGAGAGGAAAGAATAAAGGAATTTTCTTCTCTTGTCAATAGCAAATAAATGCAGAAAATGTGGGAGGAAGAGCTGGCGTTTATCGGTCTATTGGAAAGCCAGCCTCTAATCGAGGGGCAGGCTGGCTGGTGGATGCGTCTTACCAGCAGCGGTTGGAGAAGGCATCTAAAACACTGCTCAACACGCTTTGTGCCATTGCAAATCTTATTTCTGAGTAAACAAGAGCTTTCAGCTGCTAAACAAAAGTCCTTTACCTTCCCTTGCCTACATTACCAGCATATTCCAACTTGACTTTTGGTTAAGGAAAGGCCACAGATGACGAACCATTATATCACTATGACCATGGGCAAGATGGAACCTTGGACTAGCGCTCTCGAAACTGTCATTATTTACTGACACTCCTCACAATTTTCCATTGAGAAACCTACGTCTGGAAAAGCAAGCAGCAACATTAGCACAGCCCTTAATTGGTTAGAGACACACAGCTGAGCTTTCGAGTTCACAGGCTCCGGAGAACAGAGCCCAGGGACTAGAACGAGGGCATTTTCCATGAGCACTTCTCACGCCCAAAGCCACGTCCCCTCCTTCTCCAAGGAGATGGTAAAATCAGTAACACGGGAGGCTGTTTTCACAGCCCTGAGCAGATGCTGCTGTGAAGAAGCTTTGAGATGCTGTTGTGTGCAGAAGGGATCGCTTTAAATACTGCTATTATATTGCTTAGGTATTGCTTATTTTAACACAGACATCTCCGAACGCAGAACAGGTTTAGCACTGACCACAAAAAAGGACTCTGTTCCTCAAAGCTTTTTGCAAGAGCTGCATACTGGTCTTGGCCCAGGGATTTGTTGGATGTTATAAACCTGACCTGCTGTTCTCCTGAACTCTAAATAGCTGCTCGTGCCCATGAAGCGCAAAGCAGGTCCAAAGGCAGCCAGCCCGGTGTGCTGGCAGTCTGCACTTATTTCTCCCTGGAGAGGCTGCTGCAGACTATAGATGCAGCAATAAACATCTGAAATAGCAGGAGAGGTGGTCTACTAAAATGCATGAGGGTAAGGACGTAAATGAGTGGAACAAGCAGGTATTGGAGAATCAAATTAGACACTTGGCTTCCTGTAGCTAATTTAAATGGGAAATGGGAGTTGTTCCAGGTATTCAGTAAACAGGCTTGCAAATTAGCTTCCCACAGTTTCCTTATGCTGCTGTACATGCATAAAGAACATGTACTGCGGTTCATTGCTTTAACTCACTTTGCTTCCAAAATCAGTGATTTTTTCCGTTATTTTCAGTTACTTGCAGAAACGTTTTCATACCTGGTTGTGTGAAATAGAGCGGGAGATACCTGAAGTGAGTGCCGGGCTGCTAACAACCAGGTAGCCAGATTCTTTATTTGTGAAATGTTTCTTGAGCCTGGTGTTACCAGGGGATACAAAACTGCTTTTCAGTAGCTGATATCACCCTGTACGAGAGGGAGAGGCTCAGAACAGCTTCCTATCTCCTGTTCCTTCTTCAATTGCATATGAATTAACTGGAGGCCAGCTCAGGCTTCAGAGGAGAAGCACAGAGGGAAGGGGACTGGTTGCCAGAGCTGAATCAGCTCCTGTTCATGGGGAAATGGGGCCTGGAAGGATACCCGTTATTTAATAAGGACAAAAATGGTGTAAACCAACCAATTACTTCAGGCTCCAATTTCAGCCCTAGATCAGCTTCAGTCCTGGCCCCAAGATTAATCTGTGTGACAACAGATCTACCTGCCCGTGCTTGCCCTCAACACGTTTGTTCTCTGGCTAGAGACACGGATGGAGATGGTGTTACTGAGCTCGTGATGCTCTCTGGTGAGCAGATACACGTCCCATAGGCTTTCACAAACAGTCCCTATGTGCTCCCTGCCCTCACGTGGGACGTGACACAGGAGCAGAGGAGCCTGGTTTCCCTTGCTTTTGGTCAGAGACTGCTATGTTTTAGTAATATAACGTCAAACTTATGGTTCTTGGCCCTTGAAGTACCAGCAAATGGGCCAATAAAGCTCGGAGCAAGAAACAAGAACACCAGAACTACACAGGAGCCATTTTTTGCTCGGAATATTCAATTTGCTATGTTGTCCATTTAATTTGAATGCTAAAGGCAAAAAAGAAACCAGCATTTCCAGTCCTGCTCATTCCTTATATGGTGAAATGTTAGATAACTTGCGTTATTTATAACCTGCACATTTGGTAATTTATTTTTTTATAACGGGGGGAGGAGGAAGACACAGCGGGCAAGACGACTCTGGAGTTATTCCAGTCTAACTGAAGAATTAAGTATTAAACTGTGCCCCAAGAGCAGCCAACTTTATACCTATACCTTGTAGAAGGGAAAAGTCTTGAGCTGGACAATTAAAATTGATGTAGTTTATGACTTTAAAAAGAGGACTAACACACACAGCGCATACAGCACGGTAAGACGTAATGAACATTGATCCTAAAGCTTTGAGCTATAAGGTAGTTTTTCAATGTCTCTATTTCAAGACGACCTCCGCACTTCCCAACTCAGTAACACTTGAAGAATAAGACACTGGGAACAGGTTTTTTGGCTTGCAGAGGGGGAAGATGTCTCACATAAGGCCCTGACCCTCTCCCTGTCATGACCACGTTGCATTTTCAATCAGGAAGAGCTGCCCGGCGGGGCTGCGCTGCTGCCCATGCCCAGGTGGGGCGCTCCCCATGCCCAGGTGGGGCGCTCCCCATGCCCAGGTGGGGCGCTCCCCATCCCTCTTGTCGCTGCTGTCTGGGCTGTGTACTCCGCTCATTTTGGTTTTCATCTGTGTTCCAATGCTAAATCCTGCCAAAGCACCCTGATACGACTCTTTCCCCTCCTATGGTGCTTCTGTATGGAGCAGACCCGCACCCCAGCCCCAGGTTTCACAGACGACACCCACCGACCCCTCTTCCGCACCCCAAGAGGCTTTGATTTCAGGTGTGAAGGTCATAGCGACCCCCACCGCTCGCCTCAGCCCCCGACCAGCGTGTGCTGACATTTCTCTGCCGCATTCATGAACTAGACCTTTCTTTAAAAAGGGAGAAACATGCAATTTTATTTCACAGAAATCGCTTTAGGACAGATGACCTTTACCATAACGCGGGTGGCACAAAGCTCTTTCAGGCACGCCATGGGGGTACGTCACAGAAAACTCAGGGGCCACATAAAGCTGCCCTACGTTATCTTCCCAAAATGTCAGTTATTTTCTGCCTAATGGCATTTAACTTGGAGGGAAACCTCTTTGCATGCAACGGCCTTTGTCCTGACTCTTCACTCAGCAATAGCAATGATATACAGAAGATCACAGGTGATTTCTAAGCTAATACTAAGCCTAAAGCAAAGGTAAGTAGGGTACGACACACGTGAGTTTAAAGGCAGTCTTAGCTGTGGTTAAAGCTTGCTTGCAGATGTTGACTACTGATGTTTCTTTCTTTCCTTGCTCTGCCTCTTGGAATATTGTTTTCAATGTCCTCATTGTCTCCGCAGCTTTCCCTTCCCCCTGGATCCAGCGACATGCAGAAGGAATGACGATAGATGTTACTTTTCCCTGCTCCGTGGCGGAGCGCAGTGTAGGGTTTCAGAGATTGTAAACTATTCCTCCTGCACTGAGAGATTGACTGCACGGGTAGAGCCCATTAAACACAGCCATGCTGACAGTATCGCTTCGGAGAGTTCTGTGGGAAAAAATCTGTCTGCACTATGTTGGTACCTCCAGCCAGGCAGAGCTGCCTCGATAACTCCTCCAGATAATGAGCGAAATGTGGAATGAATTCCATGCAGGATCAGCGCTCTGTTGATGTGAGAACCGGTTGCAAAACGTACGACAGGATCCTCCTGTGGCTGTGGTTTTAAGCTCGGCAAATACCGTGGATTGTATATGCTGAAGTCAGGATATTATTAAAATAAACCTCTCAAAACTCCAGAGAGTTAAGATATGATGCGGCTTCCTTTGAGCTCAGGTCCCCTTATCGCTATGTTGTATGTGAATGCAATTTATATGAAGTTCTTTAAGACTAGAACAGCCTGTTATTTCTGCCATGCCCAGGAAAATCAGGAAAGGTATGTAGCAGTAATAAATCAATTATTTCTAACAAATTAGACTAAAGCAGCATTGCCTAACAGCAGTCTTCCAGATGGTTGGGATGAAAGGTGGACTGGGCTGGAGGGAAAGGGAGAATTTTTAGATAACCAGAAAAAATGGGATACAGTTTAGCAGTAGAACTAAAAAGATCCAGAGGAATGACACCTGCGTGCAAGGAAACAGATATCCGAGGGATTAGGGTATGTCACTGGGTTGGCGGAGCACGTTTGAACAAAGACATTTCCTAAACATCATGGAGGAGGCAAATTCCTTGCCGTGCTGAACGAGCCACAGGGATAGGAGATGACAGATTTAAATAAAAATGGGGTCATTTCTAAGTTTTAGGGGCAAAATGTGGTTTTCCCAAAGAGCAAAGAAACCACCACGGGAGGGCTGGAGGGGCCCGCACGCAGGGCAGCCTGAGGTGCGGCTGTTTGCACGCACCCAGGAACCCTCGAATGACATGGGACACCTTCCAGCTATGGCGAGGAGAGACTGGTCCAGCGCTTCCTCACGTTATGGATTATTTTTCCTCAGATTATGGAAAAAATGGCAATTACAAAAAAAGGTTTTGATCCTGCAGGTCTATTTCAAACCCCCGTAAGCAGCAGACTCCAAATGAGCAAAGCCCATAAGCAAAGAAACCTGATGCTAATTAGCTAGGAATTTACACTAGTTCATTAATATATGTACTTGGAAACATTATGAGATATATTAATATATTAATAATAATTAAAGTTCATCGCTTCCTAATCATGGGACTAAATCCATTAATGTTACAAACGATATCTATAACCAGGTCCCAAAAAGCAGCACAGCTGTTGAGCAACCTTGACTGTCAGTGTAAGTCCCCCAATGAGGCAGAGGTTCAGGACCCAGACGAGACCCTGACCACCCACCACATATGGCCAAGGGGGAGTCCAAGTAGCTGAATCCAACCTGTGAAGTGGTTTTGTGTGGTTCCCGTGACAAGCCAAGCGGATTAAAAGTATTTTTGCAGGTATTTGTCGGTGAGGACTCCAAGGGTCTGGTGAAGAACCACACAGATGCCAGGATCACCTCTGAACATCTGGCTGGGAGTACAAGTGGCTCTGGAGCGTAGGAACCAATAATAAACCAAATAATCCCCGCTAACCCCCTCTGCAACAGGCCAACGTGTCTCTCCCTGCTAACTCCAACAGGAATTAGTCACACAGATGATTTGGGATGAACCTGGAGGAACGGCTTTTCACTCCGCGGGAAGCAAGAAACACTCAACATCATTTTGTTCCTACACCGGAACTACTGGTGAAGAAAAACGTGTTTTACCAGAGGCATTTTCCCAGCGTCTCTCAAACCTCTGCCACTCGCCCCAGCACTCAGACAATTCCTGAACAGAGTTCCTCCCCTCATCGCTGGGTTTGTTCGGGTCTAACCGCACTTGGGCAGCTGCTGAGAGCACACGGTGCAAAGGCTGCGCAGCTCGTGGAGGACACGCTCCATGGGAACCAGGCAAAGACAGACCCTATGGAATGGCCCCATGGGCTCCTATAACTTCATTACAGCCTCCAGGACGATGTGAAGATCAAAATCAGGTGAGGGCTCTCACCAGGTACTCGGGTCCCACTCTGCGTCAGTCCCACTGTCCTCATCAAAATGGCTATTTTTCTCTTTTCCAAGCCAGAAAACACCCACATTGCTGTATTTGTATGCTGGACATCTGAAAATAGCCTGAATGAACCTGCTGAATGGCAAACCGCTGCCAGCCAGACTGAACCATTTTCCTTGCAGAGATATTGTTGCTGTTTTCTCCTCTGAAAGCGATAGAAAAGGATGGGGAAGAGCCTGTTTCTCTTCTCACGCACGCACCCTCGTCAACAGCTTCGCTAAGTCCAAAGAACAGAATTCTCTTCCCAGTAATGACCCAATAATTAACAATCCAAATCCTACATGAAATACTCAGAGCTGGCAGGAGGGAAATCTCTTTCTGGGTTGTTTTTCTTGTTCTTAAAACTTGTAAATTCAACAAAAGTATTTCAGATGTTATTGCAGAGAGATAAATACGGAACCTCCCCACCTCAGAGTCCAGAAATATCAGAGGCAGAAATATTTAACACCAACGTGGTGAAACACAAACACGAATCTCTGAGAATGAGGGAAGAGAAAAGCAGAGATCAAGGCAAGAGGATGGGAGATTGTTCTGCGGTTCCCTTTTCTAAGGGAGGAGGGTGGGTGGTGAACGATAAAATCAGGAATTTGACTTCTCAGGACAGATGGACTTGAAAAGGGGAAAGAAAAAATATCTACAGGCCAAACTAAAAAGGTTTATCATGGTGAAGTTATGGGGCTGTCTCAGGCTGCCAAAACAAACAGCTTGCATCCCAAAGCAGTAAAGGTTACATGCATGGAAAACGGAGCTACCCCTGAGGACTAACTAATACACTGCAATTGTTATTACAATCTTTCAGATGGCTTTGAGAACACCAGGGCTCACCAGGCTACCTGCTCTGACTGCACCTACAAAAGGCTTCAGAAGACATATTCCAGCCTATAGTTTTTTTCATATTTCTATCTTGGTCAAAATCAGCTAATGGTGCTTGAAAAGTTGAGGCAGCATTACTTCAGCAATTAACAAGAACTATTCGAGGTTACTGATACACTAAAAATGCCTTGAATTTCACTAAGTTCCAAGTTATTTCCTAATACAGCTCATGCCACTTCTGCAGGAGAAATACCCAAGTAAAACGCAATTGCTTCTGGAATTTCAGCTCAGTACACGTCCTACAGGAGGGAAAAAAGCCGCTCTTCTGACAAGGTTGTATCAATCTCCGCTTATCTGCTGCTTTGTTAAGGCTGCCAAGGTATTCTGAAAGGCACGGCCTCCAGACTTACACTTCAGGCAGCCTTTCTGCAGGGCTTGCTGCAGGATTAGGTCATTATGCAATTATTCTAGATTTATAGTAGTTATTAAATAAGAATGTTGCTTCTTTTTGGAGCAACCTGGATGGTTGTACAAGAGCGTAAGTCTCCACATGTCCCATTTTTCTCAGAGGAAAGCAGTAGAAAAAAATAAGTGTAGAAAGTGTAGCCGGATGGTTACAGGAAAGCACAGGACAGCGGGATCGCCTGGGCTTCTTTCCCAGCTGTGCAGACCATCTAGGGACAGCCTCCCTTCCACGGAAATCAATGAAACTCTGTACTGGGCTTTGCTGGGAACACGATAAAATCCTTAATCTCTCTCTGCCTTCCTACCCTATCCTGCACGATAACAAGCACACCAGCCCGGCAAAGCCCTCGAGCACGCGTGCGTTAAGCACAGAATTGCTGTGTCCCCAGTGTCCCCAGCCCGTGCTGGCGGGGAGCGAGTGCCTGAGCACGCTGCCATCCCAGAGCCAGCAGTGAGTGGGGCCGATTGTATTCATCTACCGCCGAAGGATGTTTCGAACATTAAGTAACAGGGTTCCTGGAGACCAGGCACAGGATGCAACAGAGCAGGATGATGATTTCTGTCCCCATTCTTAACATCTATTAGTGGAAATAGGTGATGGAGTATCTATACCTATGTACATACAACATCTCTCCCATCCCGTCACGGCAGAGCGTTATCTGGTCCAGAAGCAGTGGTTTCAGGGTTGAGGAGGGGGAATAAGAAAAATGACAAGCTGTTTATAACACATTAAACAGGTACTATTTGGAAGTTTACACCACCGTTCTCCCGGGGAAGGCAGAACTTACCCACAGGGCGTGTTGAGTTAGTTCCTCATTCCTTCTTTCTTCAACTTCTTTTGAAACCCCAGCGTGGGGAGCATACCTTGCCCCAGGGGAGCATGGTGCTGAGCTGTTACTCACACTACGAACGGGTGTCGCTTCTCACTCCCCCCTTTCTTTGAGGCCCCGTTTTGAGGTGAGGAAAGGGCTGACTGACCAAAGCACAGGACCCGGAGTCTTCTGAAGCCCAGGGCACACAGCAGGTTGGATTTGTGGGGGCTCAGCATTGGTGCTGGCGCTGGAGAAGCTCATTCTGGCTGAGAATCCTCCAGTCTGGGATCATGGTGGGCTTCAAGAGCACAGTCTGGAGATTTGGTGTATCTCCTAAAGTTGCTCTAGCTTGAAAGCTGGGACTGTCTTAAGAAAGAGCTTACTTTGCAGGGACAAGCCCCCTATGAAAAGCTGCAGTTTCCCTCTCCTGAATGACTGGCTTCAGACAGCTTGGGGAGCAAGAGGTGGAATGGGGTGCCCTCCAAAATTTAAAGCTGAAATCCCTCACCCTGTTTCAGCCGACTCTACCCCTTCTCTGTTTGCTTCTCCCCGGGTGTGCCAGAGCTTGCCCGCAGCTGGGGCTGCTGCAGGGTCTCATTGATCCCCAGCTGCGGGCAATCTCCTGTGCTTTCTCCTCCAACACAGCACACAGCTGAGGAGCCTCACGGCCCCAGGGCTGCGAGAATAAACTCTTTACAGTTTATGAACTCCACTGAGTTAACACATCCCCATGAACCTGCAGCCTCCCTGCTCCCCAACACACTGCAACCCAAGTTATGTGAAGGAGGAGAAAATCATCAATGTCGTTATCAACCTAGCATGAAATTCACTGATTAAATTACTGGATAAATATTTGAGTGGATCCAGCTGACACGTATCTCATGCATGCAGTCTTAGAATAGGAAGGTAATGGGAAATGGGGGAGAAATGAGCCAAGGAACGGGAATATGATTTCTGGTAATACAACTCATGTTCATCCGTGCCCTTTTAGCAATATAGAGGATGTGTGTGGTGAAGCCGAGAGCAAGGCACCGTCGTTAAACTAAACGGAGAGAGATTGTACCTATGAATAAACAGAGCACTAAGCAGCAGTTCTCCAGGAATACGGCTGGTGAACGAACTTACGGGGGTTTATGTCGGTGAACCTGTCAGGTAGTTTTGAACGTGCTTGCAAGAAGCAGCAATAGCTATGTCCAGTAAAACCTTGGGAAGCTGTGGCAGGTGTGCGCTCGCTGGAGGGCACGAGATCCACAGCGGCCTCTGATGGTGCCGGGCTTGCGGCTCCACCTTGGCTCCTCCACCCGCCACCTCCACGAGGGGTCGTTCCCTCTGCGGCCCAAGGATCTCGTCTCTAATTTAAAGCGATGAAAGGGAAGAGGTCGTTGTGTTGTACAAATGCATCAGGGCAGTGCATGCAGCCAGCAAGACTCTGCTCGTGAGCTGTCGAAACTCCGGGCAGTATTAGTTTGTTTTATTTTCAGGGAATACCATTTAATTTAATTGTATTTAATTTAATTGTACCGACTCGGGTCGGCATCAGCGAGGGCAGGATCAGGCATCACCACATCCATCAGGTCAAACCCGTGAAGGTCTCTCAGGATGGGCTGATCATACTTGTGTCACTCTGAGTAAACAGTCTGGAAAGTAATTGCTTTAAAACACATCTAATTCATTTTTGACCGATTTTCGCAAACGTTTCCCCTTTCCTCAATGCCGCATTGACTGGCCCTGCAAACCCTTTGGCATTGGCCCGTGCGGTGTGTGCAGCCGCTTTTCTCCTTGATGTTACCTCATCAAAGAGCAGCTGAAAATGATATTTGCAGCCAGTTTTGCAGAGCGGCCGGTGAACTCGCTCTGCCCTGTGCCCTCCGACTCAGAATTAGAGAGGTTTCCTGTATGTCAGTGCAGCTACGGATTGGTGATAAATTTAAGATTGCAACACGCTGACCAAAAAGAAAACCACACCGCGACAGGCTATTTTTGGTTTCAAAAGAAGCTCCGCTCTCTAGGTCTTTCCAAGCCCTCACCTCCACGTATAGCCGCGGCGGATAAGGAAAACAGGATGCAGGGTTGTAGAGCTGGAGAAACCGAGTGTAAATCAAAGGAGACAAGTTGAGCCTTGTGTGTTGCCTGGGTTAGACCTCAGCCTTTGAGCAAGGTGAGCCGTTGTCACTTGCTGGGGACTCTCCCATAACAGCATCGCCCAGCTGCCAGAGCGTTTATACTGGGCTGGAGCCGCATCTCACTTTTTCCTCCCACTGTGTCACCTCCTTCCCTTGTGCTGACAAGTGATTTAGACAGCCTGCCCCGCTGGCCCAGCATTTGAAATGTAAATTAAACACATGGGACGTAAAGCTGGGTTTCAAAGTTGACTATTAACTCGGGCGGAAGGGGCGGCGTAGCAAAAACAAACAGTTCCAAGTTCAAGTCTGCAACCATAAGGGCAGGCTGAAAAACCCTCCTGCTCCTCCATCTCCAGCCCACGTGAGGATGAGCGTGTTCCCCAGGGCAGAACATAGTTCGTGGTTCTCTCATTTCCTAACCCAGGTGTTCAGACTCCAAATCAAGTCTGACAACCGACTTTGAAAGGGAGGAGGATGCTGGGGTGCTGAGGCTGGCGTTACACACCAGTATGCAGGGCCTTTAGTCGTGGAGCCAAAGAATCATAGACCAGTTTGGGTTGGAAGGGACCTTTAAAGGTCTTCTAGTCCAGGGCTTGACGTCCCGAAAGCTTTTGACATCGAGACCTGCAGTGTGCTTGGCCCAATATCTGACATCCCAGAATGTTAATGTAACTTGTGCCTGGTACGGAAAATCTAGTGTTTAAAAGTAGCATTTACTCATTTTCCCCGGGGAGACTTCATGTCCAGCTGTACCTCACAAAATGTGGGGGTCCCCCAAACCTGGAGGCCCCCTCTGCTGTCCTAAAGCTTTCAAAATCAGTGGAAGTTTTGCCCAGAAAACTATTGGAGGCCCAAAGCAAATCAGTATGAACATGTTTTTTATCCAGGAGGAATGTACCTCTACCATTACAGAATGTAGTTTAATATTTCTTTACCTGTCAACTCAAGTAATTCTGGGGAAAAAAAACACAACAGCAACGGCTATTTTTTTAAAATAATTTCTAGTATGACTTAGATAATTTATTTCTGATAATTCTATAGTGACACCCTCACCATTAAGGTCTAACTTGGATATCAGAGGCATGAGTAACTGATAACATAGAGAGGTCTGTGTCAGCTCTGCTAAGCCCACCCATTCGGGTCCGTACCAGCTTCCTGGGCTCAGCCAGGCAAGCGGCAAATCCTGCTTGGATATGAAGTGAAATTTCACTCGTCCCAAGGACAATCCAGCAGGAGAAAGATCCTCAGCTTTTTCTGAATCCCTTAACGCTGCATTTCTAATGCAGATCTTGTGGCAGTGAGCGATGGCGAGAGGTGCGCCGTGAGAAGCGCTGTCCCAGCGGTGTCCCAGCGGTGTCCCAGTGGTGTGTCCACCAAGCCGGCAGAGCAGGGGATGGGTCCAGCCTTCCAAGACCTGACTCTGGTCAATGGGTCACGGCCCTGGTAGCCAAGGTGGTGTCCCAGGGCTCCAGGGAGCACCTCTGACCATCACCCGTGGCAACCTCAGACACAGCTTCGCATCTTCCAGTACTTCAGCTGCCCCATTTGTGGAGTGACAACACTTAACGTTTTTGAAAACGGATTTTGGGGAGGGAAGCAGCACTGCGGCACTGCTGAGTGATGTTTCCCCACAGACTCGGTCCTGGGTTTCTGTCCACGGCCACGGGCAGTGCTCGGCTGGCGGACGTGTGTGCACGAGCGGGTTCTCCACGGCGCAGATCAGCTCCACCCCAGTGCTCTCTGAAGGCAGAAAGCGCTAAGTGCAATTTCACATGAGCCGCTAACCAACTTATCTGCTCATAACATTCCTTTGTTGATAGCTTGGACCGCTTTCAAACAGTCTTCTCCTGCAATATGGGAAAGCATTGTCCGAAAATATATAGGATTGTAATTATGTAGTAGTCTTCCTGTAAATGATGTGTTGTTGCAGTGAAGTAAACCGCCCTGGTCCTCATTAGGCTGCATCGCAGAGCAAGCTGAAGCCAATTTACTAGAGCAGCAGTGAGGATATCATTACATGATCTTCATTTCCATTAAATAACTGGACTTCACTCTCTTTTATTTTTAGGCTAACCATGCTGAGCTTTAAAATTGCCTTGATTATAATGTAGCTTTTAAATGATTTGTTGTGGCTGGTCATTTTGCACATGAAAGTTGCTACTGGCTGATTAGGAAAAAAAATCCACCATTGCTTCTTCTATTGCTTAGGAAATTGCAATCCCCAATCTGCAGCTTGAAAAGCATGTTGCCATGGAAATGATGCTTGTGCTGTTGTAAATAAAAGTATTCTGGGGTCATCGGGGTCTGCAGCATAAACAGGGGCACAAATACTGCCTGGAAAAGTGACAGAGTTGTTTAAATGTATAGGAAGATAATTTTAATGGTATTTCGCTTTCAGCGTTATCGTCGGAAGGACTGATGAAGGTTAACATGTAGCTGCAACCTTGGCATGAAAACAAAGCAGAAAAAGTCTCAGCTATTGGTCTTAATAACAGAGTAGAGAAAACAATATCATAGCCTTCCTGACTAGTATTTCTCTGCTCAATCAGATCAGTGTTCCTCTCCCATTGTATTTCTCAAAGATTCAATTGTGAAATCTAATTGTATATTCATTCAGGGGCAGTTTTATTGAATTCATGAGCCCAGCACATGAGAGCTTAAGGAAACAAGCTGATGTTATAAAATGCTGTATCAGTATAAAACGCTGATCGCTACCTGATCGTGCAGTGAATCTTCCCTCATTCCCTTGGGATGGGTCGGTTGGGTTTGGGATGGGTCGGTTGGGTTCGAGATGGGTCGGTTTGGTTCGGGATGGGTCGGTTGGGTTTGGGATGGGTCGGTTGGGTTCGAGATGGGTCGGTTGGGTTCGGGATGGGTCAGTTGGGTTCGGGATGGGTCGGTTGGGTTCGGGATGGGTCGGTTGGGTTTGGGATGTGTCAGTTGGGTTTGGGATGTGTCATTTGAGTTTGGGATGCGTTGGTTGGGTTTGGGATGCATCAGTTGGGTTTGGAATGGATCAGTTCATGTGTGTTTTCAAGAGGAAAGCAGACAGATACTGTTTCTGGTGGGTTCGTAATTGTTCAATCGACTGTTCAATGGCATTAAATGGGCCATACTGTGAAGCTGCCTTGGGCAGTATCAGAGCAGGGATACGTGCTTTTCCCTTTGTATTTTTAATACCCACACGAGCACTTAGAGCACAAACAGTCACTTTTAATAAAACTACAGAGATCGCAAATGCCACAGCTTGCTTATTTACTTACTGTCTCTTAGTCTGCCCAAAACGTGGAAATAATGTTTCCAGAGATGCTGGAATTCATGTGCCTGTTGAGGATCCTGGCTCCTGTCCTGGATGATATTGCATATTCAGGAGATGATTCATCCACTCCTGAGCGGGAGGAAGGGCTGTACCAGCTGTACCACCTCTCCATCGCTGACGGACGGCGCGGCGATGTTTCCACAGGGAAGCCTTGTGCCTCCAGGTTAAGCCAGAATAAAGGAGCGAACAAAACAGAAGTGAAATGGGGAGATGATTCACAGAGAGAGAAAACAAAAGCGAATTGGAAAGGTAATGCCAAGCCAGACCGACAACAAAATTTGTATTTGCCTCAGCCCAAAATGTGCAGACAGGATTCTGCGTTTCTTTCGTGTGTAGATTAAAGGCGTCCTTTGCCACTGGCAAGGGAGCATTCAGGAGGGACCAGCTCAGGGCTTTGCCACCCCAGGCCTGCGAACGGGTGATAAAACCCACAGCCAACAGCCCTTGGTTAGAGATGAGCAAGACCCAAGCCCAACACCCTCAGCCGCCCTGTAAAGTGACTTAGAAGCTAATGAAATGAGTTTTCCCTTTTGGAATCCGATTGGCACAGGAACCATGTGGGATACAGGGCTGATACCACGTGCATTGCACACCTCGCCATGGGTTTATCTCAAAGGGCTGGCTGAGCCTTTGAAGGCAGCTGACGGCTCCCAGCTGCCCAGGGACTCGCTCGCGTGGCCTCTGCGGCTCCTTAATGGGAACAGAGTGGAATAAACGGGCTCAAAGGTTGCCTGGAATGACCAAGAGCGAAAAAATTCCTCCTGCCACTCCTGTGCTAATCAAAGGGGTGTGGAAAGGAAGTTTCAATCTCTCATGTCCCACATTGCCAAACAAAAAATATATATATATATTTTTTTATACATATATATATATATATACACACACATACAGCTATATTAATTACACAGCCAATTCCTATTTTAAGGAAGAAGTCTCCGCGCTATCAAAATCAGTCTTGAAATTAATCTTGCCTGTGGTATATGCAAACCGAGCCAGACCATGGAAGTTCCCTTAAAAGGCCAGTCAAACACATCTAATCTGTTTACTCCAGGCTTTTACTGCTGGCGATACCTGGGACTTCGCCTCAGAGATTTCCTACAGCTTGTGATCCTAGCAGGTCAAAGTTTCCAAAGGTGGGGAGAAGAGAGGCAACCCCTTCCCCGCCTGTGCCAAAGGTATGTGCCTCTGAGCTACTAACTTAGAACCAATGAATCAGAAATAAGTAACATAAAAACCGCCTAACACTGGTGTTGACAGAGCACCTCCTCGGAGCAGACAAAAGGCTGCGTCAACAGGGAACAGCCGTACAGAGCTTGTGTGAGGCTCGGCGTATTTAAACAGCTTGTGCAGAGATGTCAACGTGTTGCCAGGGAAGCGAGATGCAGGTGCCCTCCTGCACCCAGACCCGCCATCCGCACAATGGGGAAACGGAGCGGCCCTCGCCGCTGTTTGTTTTCATCTTTGCGGCTTAAAAAAGGCACTTCTTCCCGTGGCTGATTAATGGTCCTTCTGCACAAACCGCATTTTGAACATATTTAAAAATCTTGGGCTGGATAACATTTTAACCTAAAATATAATAGGTTCATTTTCTTTTCTTTCTGATAGTGTCTGACATTCTTCAGTTTTAAAACCTTATTTCCGAAAAGAGGCTTCTCTAACGCGAGCAAAGGTGGCCCGGCTGTGGCTCCCAGCACATCACCGGCCAGCTCTGGGACACACAGACACACCTCAGACCTCCAGGACAGACAGGAGGTCCCTGGGGAAATCCCCGTCAGCCCCTGCCTCTGAACCGTTCCCCAAATCTTCTCATCCCCCGAGCACTCCGTGTTTGTGTGACACAAGCCTGGGTTGTATTAAACCCACTGCTCAAAGGACCAGAACCGGTGGCTCCCTTGGGCACACACCAACCACGCTACAGAAAGAGGGAAAACTTCAGGGAACGAGTGGCACTGTGATATATCTTACCTTCCCGGAATACATCTATCCATGTGATGATCTCTATAAACACACCCATTTCTCCATATGGGTGGGTATATATTTATATGTACCAGTCTCAAAATACCAGCAAGTTTTTACGGGCCCCATCTGCAGATGGGGTGACGATGACAGACGAGGTGCTGTGATCCCTCCGGGCTGCTCCTCCGGAGGGGACGGTTCAGGTCTGGTCTCTCTGGGAGAGGAAAGAGAGGGAGCTGAGTTTCCCCAAACCCCAGCAGCTCCTTGGTACGGGACTCTCGCTCGGCTCTCGCTTTGAATCGTGCTGGCAAACAAACATGAAAGTGAAAACGGCATTGTGAGATGGTTATGCAAGAGCGGGCGGATCCCGGGACCCAGCCATTGTTCCAAACATTTAATTAACATTATGAAAGCTGATTAAAGGAAAATCTTTAACCTCCAGGGAAATCCCATTTTCCCTCACTTCCCATACCTCTGCAATTTTCACAATGTAAGAAGGAAAGTGTTATTTCAAGGCATGATTCATATCAGCTACAACCTGATCTTTGCCACAGCCATGTCCTGCAGCTTAAAGACTCACTAGCGGTGACACAAGACGGGGACACTTCTGAGGCAGCACTTTTCCCCCATTATACCATGACCTGAATTGCCATCATAATTTCTAGACTTTGTGTCATCCTGGCACGATGACAAGTGTTCACCCACGCTCAAGAACGAAAAGTCAGTTCGCGAGGGCAGCGATACCTTCCCAGACGCAGCATCTCAGATACAAAGTGCGAATGACACGCAGCAGCCAGCGCTGGAGCGGCAGGGGCTGTCTGCTTTGGTCACTGCAGCAAATCCCTGCGAAGGCAGGAGGCTGGAGCTCCATCTCCAGCGACTCCCCATCTAACCCTGAGCAAACCTCTCACCCTTTCTCTTCTTTCAGAGGTGGGGATAAAGGTGGCGTTACCTCCCGTGGGGCATTGCAAACATTAATGACTATAACCAGGCACTGGAGATGTTCAGGGGGAAAGTGCTATTGCAAAGTTCTGTTAGTGGAGAGATCTGCTTTCAGCTGCAGTGGGTCTGTGAGCAAGCACAGCCCCCCTGATACTGAGCTGTGTACAGGTCACATATTGCCCCTCTGCTCTCCTAGGCCTATTTTAATTACACGGCATGGCCAGCTCGTCTAGAGACCTAATCCCACGATCTAATCTTGGAGGCAAAGGACAGCTGACTGTCTGCAGGGCTGATGGGGAGGAGCGCCCGCGGGCGCCACGGACAGACAGACACGCAGACCCAGCTCAGAGGTTCCTGCCTGGACACACAGGACCCTGCTCACCCCACAGGGCACCCCGAGCCCACCGGCCTCTCTGACAGTGACGGCACACGGTGGCATCGGGCAGACACACGGCCCTGGGTCACCCCCTGGTTGACAAGAGCCTGGGTGGAAGAGGCAGCTACACACGCCCAGATCCAAATCTTGACAATATGCACGGCTTCAGTCCTTCGGAACACCAGGCTTATATAAATACATACACATATAAATACATTATATAAATACAGCCTCTGGCAGCAATAGCAATCTCATATGTGGATCTTCAAGAGTTCTTCCCATCTGCAGATCTTGCGGGGCAAAGACACCGCAGAGCTTCAGGGACCGTTCTGAAAAAGGGAAAGATTATCTTTTTCCACTGCTGTCTGCATTCGTCTGGTGCAAAACCATTTTAATTATGATATAACAGGATCATCTCCATTGCTCTGACTGTGAAGAACAGGCACTGCTTTTGCGCACGCAGAGACATCAATAAAGTAGAAGCTTTATTTACAGGATGAAATTCCTCCTTCAGAAAGCACTAGAGATAAACCAAAGGAATATTAATGCAACGTCGTGAATGCCGAATGCATGAAATTCTTACTCAATAAAAGGCAGACAGCTGGGTATTCTGATAAAAATGGGCCTTTATTTTTTAATTCTTCCTTTCATTACCTGGATTCTGTGTTTGTCAGAGCAACAAAACATAGTTTCTTTGATGCGCGGCAAATCTGAAAACAACCCTGCGAACAGCACAACACAAAACCCCCCACGAAACGGGAAAGCTATAAAACTGGAGAGGCGACGAGGCTTTCAGAAGTGCCAGTTTCCCAGTGCCGAGGCTGGAAGGGTGGCCGGGCTGGCGGCAGTTCAATCATTCTGTAACGAGGGACAAATACTTTCAACATCCTGAGAAAGAGGGCGGGGGGCCGGGGGCACGGCTGCCGCGCTTTCTCTCCTCCTGCTATTCTTCCTCCTCCCTCCCCCCACCCCTTGGGTTTTCAATAGCTCTTTAGTGTTCCCATCAAAGGCTTTGACCATTCATCCTCCCTTCTGGTGCCTGCCTTCCACCTGTCTGTCCATCACAGCCCTAACCCAGGTCCTTTATTTCCCCCCCCGACCCGGCCTTTGCTATTTTTCATGTGCTGTGATTTGTTTATAAGTTTCTGTATTACCTAAGCTGGAAGGGAGGAGGCTGCCGGGAGGAAAGCGAGAAAGCAGGATTAAGGAGTAATAATTCAGCTGGGTTGCATTTCCATCTGAACAGTCATAAAATGTGCAAATCCTGTTCCTGGGAATTCCACGACCGAGGCCTTCCCTGCGCTGCCCTTCCCGTGCCCCCTCTCTCTCTCCCTCTCATGCCAAAACAAGATGCTTATCCCTCCACGGACACCAAAGCCACGACGTGTGTGTCGGGGCAGGGGGAGCAGCTCCTGCCCGCGTGTGTGGGGCAGACGCTCCAGATGTGGCCGTAAACTGCAGATGTGGGGGCGGGAGGCTGCAGGGATTGCAACCGGCGAGCAAGTGGGGAAAGGCCGTTTGATACCAGAGTTCCCAACACCCCCGGCTATCACTGATTAGCCTGGGTAAAAAATAAAGTAACTTTTCAGGCTTGTTTGCTCTCTAAGAGAACAAGACAGAAATGCGTGTGATTCACACCCCATCGGCTCAAAGAGTTTCTACTACCTCCTTTTTAGCTCATGAACCATCACAAGGCACCAAAATAGACACGGGCCGGCTTTCTAGACTCCAGAGATCCACCAGCAACCCATGTTTGATCAACCTGCAAGGCAGAAGGCCCACGGCTGTCGATAAAGTTTCACCACGGATTGCAGCAGACGCCAGTGTGGCCGGAGGTGGCCCCTGTGGGGACAAAGGACCCAAAAGGCTGAGCAGTTGTACTGGGTGCTCCCTCACTATTTGAGCTAACACACTCAGAACAGCCTATAGCGCTCAAGGAGATGGTCCCCAACCCCAGTGAGCCCACAAACCTTCGCTTGGTGGGAATTCATGCCATCTCTGCTGAACCTGGCAAGAACTGGCAGCGTTCTTCCACTTATGTACTGGAAACACTGAAGATCACCCAACAGGTAGCACATGTCAAAGTAAGTTCACGTGATTGACAGTTATTTATTATTTTTAAATAAAATGAGAAGAGAATGAATTGGTTGTCCATCAGCAGCTCAATTCTTTGGCATCTTCCTAGACAGTTTGACCATACATATGACAACACAAAATAAATTTCACTTGCTTGCAGTAGCAGTTTGCTATAAACTCAGTCCATAAAGGATTTATAGTTCTAGCAGCAGTGGGATATATGAAATAAGAAGCCCTTTCATCCTTAAAACTGCTCCGCAGTCTGGTGGAGATGATGGAAGTCATTGTTTGTAAGGCCAGAGGAGAGCAGGAGATGGCCCGGCCGGCGCGGCTGTGCTGGGAGGACACAGGCAAACGGGGTCCGAAGGCGAGAGGAGGCCCCGAGAAGCAGCAGCCCTTGGCTTGGCAGAACAGCCGAAATCCGCGACGCCGTTAGCCGCGCTTTGCAGGCCGAGGGGAGCGTATTTCCATCAACTAAATGATCTCAACTGTTCGGCTGCCCTGAGGGCACCGCAACGGGACAGACGGCCACGGCCCACCAGAGTCGCCCTCAGATGTCCGTGTTCTTCCCACCCGCCGGCAGCCCCAACCTGAGCGTGTCCTTGGCACAGCAGGTGGTTTCCTTAATCCCACGGGTGGCCAGCCCCAAGCGAAGATTAGCAGAAGAATTTGTTTTCATTAAAATCCAACCCACCGTTACCATCCGATCCGATGGTGCGGGTTTAAAACGCGCATGTCTGGCTATTCTAGCAGCTCCGTTTCTGCGGGGAAAGGGCAGCTCAGCAGGCGGCCTCTTCACTTTCTAATGTCTGTCTTTATTTAATGGACAAGTGACAACGACAGAGGAATGTTAAACGCACCTCCTCCTGGAGAATTCCGACAGCAAGGCCAACGGAACCGGGATTTCACCTTTACTGTTTCTTTTGATGGTGGAACCGGTCTGATTTTCCTCCCAGAGAAATTATTTTAATGGGAAAAAGAAACAAAAAAGGCAAACAAACCAACAAAACAGAAAGAGACATACAAATAAACACTAACAGGCACAGGAAAAATACAAACCTTAGCACCATGCACTCCCCTCATTACCAGACAAAGGTTGGGAAGGGTTCACGAGTGTAAAACGCTCATGTGAATTATGAGATTACTGCTCAGTTCTCTTTCAAGTCGTGGGCTGGAAACAGATGGTGGCTGTAGCATTTCTGACGGCACAACATGTTACTGCAAGCCTAGCCATCTCTCGCTCGCTCTCCTCAAAAATGCAGCTGCAAGGAAAGTTGTGGAAAATCACATTAATAGTCTCTTCCACCACGCAGTTTTCCAGCCCTTCATCCCTGGCCAGCACATGGACAGAGCCATCTTGTATCCCAGCAAGAATCCTCTCCTAACCCCTGTCCTGAATCGGTACCAGCGACGGGCTTCTTCAAGGGCTCGTTAAAATGTGGGGTTTGTTAGCGGCGTCAAAAAGCCTCTAGAAAGCAGGTCCTTAAGGTCAGAGCAGATGCCACGCGACCCCGAGCGCTCCATAAGAGAAACACTCAGCAAAAAGCATTCAGACTGTCCTTCAGCTGCTTATTACTTAAACATTCAGTTCAGGCCAAGCAGGTTGATTTATAGAGAAGCAGAAACACAGACAGAACATTTGCAAAAGCATCTTTGTGACTTAGGAGTCCAAATCTCACTTTCGGGCATGAGGAGGAACTTTCACAAGGGCAAACGCCTCTTGATTTTCAATCAGACAGCCTTCCAGCGACCACACGTTTAGAAGAATCCGAGCGCCTAAAGATAGAAAGAACAGCTAACCCGATATTTAAATGTCTTGCCTGAAGAAAAAAAAATGCTCAGGCTTCACTACCCGTGTGCTTTGGCCCTGATGGAAATGCCTTGCTGCCTAAAATACATTAAACACACAGCAAACTACCCTTTGAATCTGAGTGAGACATGAGAGCTGGTGTGCGTACACATTCCGGGGGGAGGACAGCGAGGTACCCAACGTGTGTGCAACGAAGGAGCTGCACCCAACAAGGCTGCTGCGAACCTGGGGACAGCACATCTGGACCTGAGACCATGAGCTGAGCCTGGGGCACAAGCCCTGAGGACAGCACATCTGGACTTGAGACCATGAGCTGAGCCTGGGGCACAAGCCCTGAGAACAGCACATCTGGACTTGAGACCATGAGCTGAGCCTGGGGCACAAGCCCTGAGAACAGCACATCTGGACTTGAGACCATGAGCTGAGCCTGGGGCACAAGCCCTGAGGACAGCACATCTGGACCTGAGACCATGAGCTGAGCCTGGGGCACAAGCCTTGAGGACAGCACATCTGGACCTGAGACCATGAGCTGAGCCTGGGGCACAAGCCCTGAGGACAGCACATCTGGACCTGAGACCATGAGCTGAGCCTGGGGCACAAGCCCTGAGGACAGCACATCTGGACCTGAGACCATGAGCTGAGCCTGGGGCACAAGCCCTGAGGACAGCACATCTGGACCTGAGACCATGAGCTGAGCCTGGGGCACAAGCCCTGAGGACAGCACATCTGGACTTGAGACCTTGAGCAGAGCCTGGGGCACAGGCCCTGAGGACAGCACATCTGGACCTGAGACCATGAGCTGAGCCTGGGGCACAAGCCCTGAGAACAGCACATCTGGACCTGAGACCATGAGCTGAGCCTGGGGCACAAGCCCTGAGGACAGCACATCTGGACCTGAGACCATGAGCTGAGCCTGGGGCACAAGCCCTGAGAACAGCACATCTGGACCTGAGACCATGAGCTGAGCCTGGGGCACAAGCCCTGAGGACAGCACACCTGGACCTGAGACCATGAGCTGAGCCTGGGGCACAAGCCCTGAGCTCTGCGGTCACCACCCAGGGACCCGCTCACACCAAGGAGCTCTTTGAACAGCAGAAACTGCTCTTTGCCACCCGCAGGATGCTTCACAAATATGAAATATTCCTGTTTCACAACAATTTTGACAGCATCAACTCACTAACAGTAAATCCAGGAGCACGGGACTCAGGCCCTTGTCCAAAACCAGGACTTCAGGATTACTTCTTCAGTTGACTTAATTAAGAGTCTGTCAAATATTAATCTTCCAGACAAGTGTCACTGGTAAATGTGAGTATACACTTTGCCGTTCTCACTTCGCTGGCCTCACTGCCTGATTGAGAACATGAGCACCAACCTCACCACGTTCATCCTCAGTCATCCCAATGCGCGCCTGTTGTCCTCCCTGCAGCCAGACACACACGGGGCAGCAGTTCTGCCTTCCGGGTGCCCAACAGGGCAACTGGAAACCAGATACACTTCTACCGTTCCCTTGATCGCTTTTCACACCTACACCAGGAAGTTGCTACAGAAATTCAATAGTGTACACACTTCAAAAAGCCCTTTCCCAGAGGCAGAATCTCTCTGGGTGATACAACCAACAACATCCACTGCGTATCTATCATAACTGCAAAAACCTTGAGACCCTTCCTCTAAGATACAGAAGGTGCCATAATTGTTTTTGTTTTGGAAACCTCACCCTGCAGAATTCATTAGTATCCTATGCAACAATGTACTTCCTGTAAGTAATGAGCTATAAAGTGCATTAGAAGTTTCCACTTCTGGTTTTATCTTTTCCTGATCTAGCCCAAAAACTCTTTTGAAGTCGCTCAAAGTGTTCTTCATGTATGCTTGTTTTAGGAAATACCAGATCACTATTGGCAAACTTCTCCTTAATTAAGCGAGATAAAGGAATCGAGATTAGATGAACTGCTTAATTTCCCACCTTTTTTAAGGTACTATTTTTAAGATTAATTTTTTTTCACTTGGCTTAGAAAGGAAACGTGCTGAAGAAAATAAGGAAGGAAGAGACCTTAGAGGCCCGGAGAGGGCAGGCACTGCCATGGGCTTGCTAGTGGAGCTGAGCTTGCTGGTGGAAAAGCCACTGAACAGTTAAAGCTTTCCCTCCACACGATGGAACAGTTTACTGAACAGGCTGCAGATCGCTTCTGAAGCCAGCATCACTGCAGGCAACACAGAAAAGGAAAGGACTAAGCTGAGACTATGATAGCACGGTAGGCTCTTCAGGGCCTCGGCTTTAGCAAGCCAGCTTGGACCATGCCTAACTTTAAGCAGGAGTAACTTCAAAGAAACATCTCGCATGCCTCAAGTTCAGCTTTCCACTGACGCTCTTGCTGAATCACAACTTGGGGGAATGCAGGGAGCTAATGGGAAACATTTGCACTCGCCAACCCCAGCTGCAAAGTCCCCAAACCCCCATTAGATACGCAGACACAGCCGAACCATTCGCGCCGGCCAGCAGGCTGCTCACAACAAATGGATACAAGCTGTTAGGCAAGCTCTTCTGAAGCACATGTAAGAGAAACACAGCCCTGAAAAAATAGTGACAATTTGACTCAAAAGCCGCATTTGTGGCAATCAGTAAAGTATGCGAGCTGAGCATTAACCTGCTGGACTCATACGTGGCACGTTGAAGAAACCACTCTATCTGGGATAAATTGCTTCTGTCATTTTTGCTGTGGAAGCCCATTGCAGTCAGGGGGAATTCAGATCCTGCATGGTTTTGAGCAGCTTCCTGGCTCCAAGGAGACCTGTGAGCAGCGCATTTCACTGCAGGTTTGGACCAAGAGATGTCTTCACTCCCAAATGCATGAGCACAGAGCCCCCAGTCTGCATGGGAATCTCGCTGATGAGCGGGTACCACAGCACCTCAACCACACAACGCAGCACCAGACCTTCTTTGCACGAGGGACGTGCTAGCATCAGGGAAACGTCAGCTCTCAAAGCAAGGGGGAAGGGGGACACCGCAGTGCTCGGTGGCAGCCAGGGAGGACGTGTCTTCGGGCAGGGCTGTTTGAGCACGAGGAGGCACATCTTGGCTTCCTTGAAGCGCTGCGGCATCTCTCCCTCCTCCTCCAGCTGCACACAGCTGGGCAACAGACTCCAGCAGAACAGGGTCCACTGCAGAAAATCCGGCCTCTTCAAACTCCCCAAGCTTAAATCAGCACCACCTTTGTCTAGAAAAGATGCGTAAAGCCAAAGTGCTAAGGCAAAGGTGACGCATGGCTGGAGTGAGGAGGACTCCCCATCCGAAATGTCAGGCTGTCCAGCAGCGAACGGGGCACACAACAGGCACTTCGAAGTCACTACTGGGGAGCACCTACACCCAACAGCAGAAAGCAAACCCCAGGCTGAGTGCCACTACCGAGAGAAGGAAGGAAACGCTCACGGTGACATCCCTGGCTCAAAATTGGCCTCGCTGCAGAACACGGACAGAGGGGTTTTGCAGTCACCTGGGGTTTCTTGGAAACCTTATAAAAATGAATTAAAATTGGATGCTGAAATCCCTTAGGCTGCTGAAAAAAATCCCAGCCAAGGATGCCCAGCAGTTCTGGAGGGCTCTTGATGCTTCACAGAGGTCTTCAAGCTGGGTTCATCCCCAACGGGACGCGGGGCCGCTCAGCGCTTCGCTCACAGGCCCCTCTGGGCAGAGCCCTCTTTCTTGTGGTCAAACAGGGGATATCTTGAATTTATGTCTTGCTTCTCCCCTTGTGAGCAAACAAAACAATTTCTATGAGTAATCCTGCCCACTAATTGCCAAGGAAAAGTCTGGTAACAAATGCTTCGCATTTTTGACAGGTCAGAGGCTTCCCTAAACAAAGTTGCTGCGTTATGTTTTCTAAGAGCACATGTCCACATCCGGGGACCCCAGCGAATTCCAGCGCGGATGAGTCTCTGTGGGAAATCGCCTTTCCAGAGCTTCTTGTTTTAACTGCTCCAGGAAATGAGTCTGTTTTTACAGCACTAAACAGCAAAACATGAAACCATTATCTGCTTCGTGGCAAGAGTTTCGGGTCAATTCTCAGGTAACTGTCACCTCCAGCCAAGTCAATGGAGTTGTATCTATTTATGCAAGTAACTGATCTGGCCAACTATGTAATTGGTTGATCAGTTACTAGAACATGGAGCTACCATGGGCCTAAGGAGTGTCCTATTTTCATACATCTCAAAGTCCATCCAAGCCCTGATGCATCGATAAGTGAAGTATTCAAGTATTATGGTCTGTAAAGATGATCATTAACCGCTGAAATATTTAAGCATGAGCATTTTCTATGAACCTACTTTCTCACTGAATTATCACTGTATGTATAACAGAATATTTCCTGGATCCTTTTTTCATCTGCCAAATAAACCAGGGTGGGATTTTCAAAAGTGTTTAAAATGCGTTTCTTCTACTTATTTGTGATTGCTTTCAAGAATCAAGATGTTTTCAAAATCCCCAGGGGATTTCAAGCACTATGGGCTCAACTGCACCTCCGGGTGCTTCTGGTCTTTGCACACCTGATCTTCACAGCTCATCTCAGTTCCCAAGCTGGACAGTAAAACCAGTTGTCTCCATCGTGCAAGATCAAAGATGGTCATAGAGGCCAAGACATTAGGTTTGATCTTGGGAAGGTGAGTGTGCAACACTTGTTACACACTGGGCTCCTTATTTCCCTGTTTGAGGGGCTACTCCAGCCTTCCTATGTGGATTTGTTTTCTGCTGAAGCACACAAGTCAACCTCTCTTGGTGTATTTTTATCTAAGCTCCTGGAAGACATTTGGCAGGAACAAGTATCAGTCCAAACAGGAATTTTTAGATGCTAATAACTCAAAGCAAGTCAGATTTGATGGCCTGCTAACGAGTCAAATATAATGATGATTGGATTCCCCTCTGGGGGAAGAAGTGACACTGGAAGAACGTGACACTGAAGCCTCCAGTGACAGAAACCCTATCACCAGGACATTGCCAGAATTTCATCTGTTGATGATGAACAGGACTAAGAGCTGGCATTTCCTTAGTTTCAGGTTGGGAACTACGTACTCTTGACTTTACACCTAAATGAAAAGCTCACCGAACGTCACTCAAGAGACCAGCATACGGAGAACAAACTTAGAGACAATATCTAAGGAAAACAGTACCTAACCTATGACTTGTTCTCTGATTTACGACTGTGATTGCCGGCCCCACCTGACAATCATATGCTGTGATAATAGGCAGCAGTTCAACACGAACCGGTCGTAACTTTTTATGTGCTGTACTGATCCTGAGCCACTTCAGCACATAATTTAGCCTGATGCAGCAAATACTTCGAATGACTAAAGCGATAGGTAACATTCCACAACTGAAAAACGAAAGATCACGTTTTGATCTCGTTCATTTCATTTTCTAATTCCTTCCCCCACCTCAAAAAAAAAAACTAAAAGTTGCCAAATTTCTCATTAAATTTGCTCTCATTATTTCTTCCCATCTCAAATTTGTCTGCTATGGGTATGACCGTGAGTTTTCAAATCCTATTCTCTGAGGTACCCTAGGCGATAATGTTAAATGGGCCCACTGGCACTAGCAATTGCAGTCCTAAACCCAGCCATGCCGGGAAAACACTTTCCCAAAACAGAACAAATACTAATTCCAAAACGGCAACTACCACGGGAGTATAAGAGAGTGGAATTCTCCAGCTCTTTTTCTAGTTGTATATTCCGGTCGTTACACCATCTTTGGGGTTGTTACAACACACTTCAACGCTCTAAGAACACGAGGACCCCATCCCACGCCTGGGATGCTGTGTCAGGATGGCACCCCCCGCCGAAACAGAGCGATAAAGCACCAATGCTGCTCCATTCGCCCGAGGTCCATGGCACGTTTGCCCAAAGTTGCCAGCGTGCTCAGGCACTGGTTTGAAACACAGGCACCTCTTCAAGTGCTTTTCCATATTAGGGGCTGGGAAGAAAAAGATCAGGATCGGACCCATGATAAAAACAGTTCCCTTGGGAACTGTTACCCACACCATAAAAGGAATGAATGACACTGAAGTACAACGAAAATTGTCTACTGAATTTTCCTAAATTCCCATAAAATCTGAGCCTTGGTTTGTCCTACGTGCATAATTTTCACTGCAAGTCACAAAAGGTTGACCCCTCAGAGATGCAGGAAATTACTATCTCATGATAGCACAAAAAGCCGCGTAATTGCATGGGCAGAAAGCTGGATTTTCATCAGCCACTACATTCTCTGCCGACACGGCAGTGGTTTCTGATCACGTATCCGATGCACAATAATGAGGCAAAATGACTTACCCCCAATCTTTTCAGTATTTAGCTCTAAGGGTGCAAGGATTCATTCTTGGAAAGGGAAGATGGTCGTGTGATTTAGGGCACTGGATGAGCACTCAGACCTGAGTCCTCGCCCTGGTTCTGCCATAGCCTTGCTGTGTGACCTTGCACAGTCATTTCTCCACGCCTCGGGCCCGCCTAAAATGGGATAACAATAGTTCTTTATTTCAGAGGAGATACAAGCACTAAGCAGTTCAAGGCTGTGCCGCGGAGATGCTACAGCAAAGAGCGGCACAGAAAGCTCTGACGTGACATAATACCTTGCTGTTAAAATGTGGGAAAACACACAGCAATTAAAAGGAATAATAAATACAAAACATAGATTGATTTTTGAGGAGCGCGACACTGATAGGCTTTTCTCTGTTACCGGAAATTAAAGCAAACGTAACTGGGATTAAACGATTTTCACCTGACTCTGTTTCTGAGATCTGCTAGAACTAGAACCTGTATACTACAAACACCAAGAAAATTACTTAATTGAAAACCCCCCCATTTTTTCTGTTTTAAAGCAAAACCACGATTTCCAGCCCAAGAGAAGGTCAGATAAATAACCAGAGTGAGATTTTCAAAGCCGTGAAAGGGGCCTACGAACGTGATTTGCTTCAATTTACAGTAAAATATGAGCATGCAAATCTGAGGTAGCTTTGAAACTTCATCTTTGCTTTTGGGTACGCTTTCAAATTAAATTATAAATGGGGCCACTGATCTTAATTGAAGTGTCAGATGTCTGGAACAGCTTCAACGCTGCTGCTGAATGGGCCGGAGCTTTAGCAGCAAGGAGCGTTTCTCCAAATGCAAAGATGAATTATTTCTCTCCACAACCGTGCGTCTACACAACAGCATTCGCCTTCCATGTGGGGGTCAGCTGTAGGCCTGGAAGACAGGATCTCCGGGAACGTACCTAGATAAAGCAATTGACTTGGAGATAAACAGGTCGCAGGCTGTTCTGTCAGGCAGGAGAGAGAAGAGACACAGGATGAGACATAGGAAGGGAAAATCATTATTGAAAGGCAGAAACACAGGGATGGGAAAGGCGGAAAATAGCTGGAAAGCAGACCACAAAAAGACAACGCGGACCCGAAAGGACACCCGAGAACCTCAGAGCTGGACACGGCAGCCGCCGCAGGGAGCAGACCCAGGAGATGCTGTTCCAAGCAGAGTAAAGAGCCTCAGCTCAAAGACACAGAAGTGCTGCCTGAGAACCTCCGGGGCTGTCTAACAAAGCAGAGGCCAAGCAGGGCGGAGGACAGGAGAAAAGGAAAGCAAACTAGCACACAGTCCTCGATTCCACTCAATAAAAGCAACCGAAGGGCAGCTCTGGAAAGACGAAGCACAGAATTAAATGTAATGAATTGACGAATCAGTAATCGTGTACCGTATTATAACACTGAGACTGGTTTTGGGCAGTCCCCTATACATTTTCTCACCAGAAAAGACCTCAAAAAAGTTTAAGTCAGACCAACAACTTCCAAATCTCTGGACAGAGTAAGTGATGGCAGAATGCAAACCAGACAAACGTCCTGTCCCCACATCTCCACCCAGGACAAAAACAACGAGGTGTCAAAGGATTGCATGGAAACGTGACTCACAAAACTATCAATCATCTCCAATTTCTTCATTAAGCCCCCTTCTCGCCCCCCACCCCGCAAATAACAGAGCTGTCAGTTGGATCCCTTGCGGCTCCGATTGCTCGCACCCTTCCCTCTAACGCTGTAAAGATCCAGGTGGAGCCCACCTCCAGGAGACAGCGGAAGAAGATATGACACGGCATTCACAAATGCACAGAGAACCGTTTAATTTACAGCCACAATGGTGAAACAAACCAATTCAGAGCTTGGACATTCAAAGTTAAGTCTGACACTCATTCTTATATTCACTTATTGTGCTTAAGTATTAGAGAACACAGGATTACATCAACAGTACACGAAAATCTGAGATCCCTGCAGGACCGAGCAGTGAACGGGATGAGCAAGAATGAGGGACCAGCCCCTCAAGTGGTGTAAGCTGGTACAGCTCCATTGCAGGCAATGGAGTGGCGGTGATTTACACCAGCTGAGGATATGGCCCTTGAAATGTCCAACTTAACTTTGAATTAACGTCTCCCGCGTCACAACCTTTAACGTTACTGTTCCTTCTGGGCGGATCTGCCGCTTTGCAGGAGCAGGACTAAGATTACAGCCCGTGATGCTCCAAGGGCTGGCAGGCAATATCTCAGCTGGACGACAGTAAATGACGCTCCCGTTGTGACACGGCTCCCGAGATTTTAAAAACCACGGACTGGATCCTCATCTGATGTAAACGAGCTTAAGGGCAGCCACGTCAAAAACATTCGCCAATTTGTATGAGCTGAGAACATAGCCCTGAGATTTCGGTGTTTGCTGCTGCGTGCCATATAAACACTGTGCTTGACAACAAAGACTCCTGTGCATCTCATTCCTGGTAACAAAATCAACTCGAGACTACAAGTCTCAAACAAACAACTACTGGAAAAGACTCCATTCAGTCTCCATTCTCTCCCGGTGTGCTGAATTTGGCATAACACGTTTATTTGCTGGCACCAATAAAGCCTCTCAGCTGGCTTTTCTATTTTTTCCAAGATTTTACTATAGGGCCAGACTTACTCGTGATGTAAATCAGCAGAGCTCCATTATACCCAAGGGAGTTACTCCGGGGAATCTGGCCCACAGATCTGAGCTCAACCTTCTTAGGCCAGCGCTACCACAGGACTCTCCAAAAGCTGCTTTGCCAATTATTCCACTTAAGTGACTTTGAGATCCTTTCATTTCTGCACAGTGTCTGAGTGGGTCACATAACGCTTCTCATCTACATGGTTTTAATGGATATATGGTGGGGTTTTTTTTTTCATTAGATACCTTTTTAGACAAAAAAGGACCGGAGCAACATTATTGGCATCCCACTGAAACATAAATATATAAATTACATTTTATACACTTTTTTTAAACGCAGACACATACATTCATGTGCATAACATTGTGAACAGTACACTTAGTGGAAAACAAGCACAGACAATCTTAGTTAAATGTATTTCCAGTTTTGGTGCTCCACGAATACACTGGGAAAATGATCACAAAATAGAACGGGGACTAAGTCCATCTCTGCATCAGCATCTGAAGCCAACAAGGCCTGTGAGCTACCACTGCTCTGAGGGCTGAAATCAGACATAGCCACAGGAACAGAGGGGAATGTTTGAACTATAGTTAAAGACATGGAAAAATCTCTCTCTCGCTGTTCTTGTTTTAAGGTTCTACAGTCCATTCACATTTTAAGATAGGTTTTATTCGAGTCGAAACACTGTCTTCAAGACAAGGAAACCCTTTCACCTCTTTGCAGGCGTTTCAGGAACAAAAGAGTCCAGTGGTTCGTTTTACACGTCCAATGTGGTAATTGGAACAAAGCAAAGGGCACATCGTCCAAACCACGGCCCCGCGCTCCCAAAGCACAAGGGGACTCGGCCCATTGCTTTGAGAGCACGGAGCGGCTGCCGGAGCGCCCCAGCTGCCCTGCTATAGCCAAAATAGACCTCGATGTTATCTGGGCTATTCTACTACAAAAATATGACCACAAAATGCTTTTTTTTCTTTTTTTTCTTATTTTTTTTTGGTTCAAGAAAACATAGCAGGCTTTCTCAGGTATATAAAACTGTTAATTTTTAGATAAAAATACAAACTTCACCTTTACAAAAAACACATATTTCTGTTGAATACACATAAAGCATAACATTTTACCAAAAATAAAGAATTTTAGGTTCTGTTCAAATATTTGCAGCAAGGTAGTTCCCATGCCACCATGACATTGTACAATGCAGATACAAGAAGTTGTACATTTCACACAGCTCCAACATGTGAAATAAAGGTATCTGTATACTGAGAAGAATGACAACCGCTAACACAATATCACTAGTAGGCAACTGGCATAAGTCTTAAAGGAAAAGAAAAGGCTTTTTGCATGGATATCCTATGATTTGTTCACGCACATCTCTCTTTTTTTTCTTCTTTTTAAGCAATGCTTTAAATTATGGGGGAGGTTGGGGAACATAAACCAAGAAACGTCTAGAAAATTATGCATAGGTATACCATCTTTATTTTAATACATCTCATTAGTTCGCATCCCACTAGGAGAAATACCATAATGTTTTGTGTTCTGCTTATCGTTACACCAGTCTTGTATACGTGTTATTGGCAAATGTAGTCCAAGAGATAATAAAAAGCTAGGCAAAGAGTAAAAAGAAAACTTAATAATCACTTTATGGTGTAAAAAATAAAATAAAATAAAATAAAATCCACTTAAGGCTCCCCAGAAGGTTTTTTGTATCGACTTTGAAACACCACCAAGCCAGGATGTATTGTTCTATAGTGTTTGCGTGGCATTTGATCGTTTCATACATTCCTGCTCTTTGTGCCTGAAGTCCACCAGCGTCCATCGTCTCCATCAAGAACGCAGGCACATTTCTTGACGTAAAGCACCGTTGACTGCTCAGACAGAAATCCACTATTCACCCAGATTTTTGTCATGTTTTGAGTACTTTTGGTATCCTCCATTCATTCAACTGTCTCTTTTTCTTTTCTCTTTTTCTTGCATTTCTTTTCTCTTTTTTTTTTTTTTGGACAGGGAAGCTTCCTATTGTTTCACAGAGTGCTACAATACTTGCTTTGATGTCACATTGAACAAATGTACATTGTCTCTTTGTTCTCATTAAGTGTTCTTTTGAGCCAGTTTTTTTCACACGGGAGAACAAATAACGTCTACAGTCAATAAGCACCATACATAGTAGGTTCAGGAATGTAACAAACCATGTACATCCATGTCCCAGAGAGAAGTTTTTTTTCTAGCTTATTTTCACCTTACATCTGCAGGAGAGAAAAAAGATACAATAACTCTATGATTAGAATCAAATGGCCCATCCTCTAAGCAGATGACTAAGAAAAACTGTTCTGCACGAAGAGTCACTAACCTGGGACAAGAAGCTCTAAATGCTGCTCTGATTGAGTTTACATGCTCACTTTTAAAGTTGAATTTTAGAAAATCTGGGCTTCTATCATACTACTCCCAATAAATACCTGTTAATCTGAAACAGGATAGCAAGTTTAGCATTCTTTGGAAATGGTAAATCGGGAGTTTATGTGCAAAAATAGGTGCTTGGAATTGAGTTCAGCATCATCCAGGCGCTGGGCACATCATACACCGCAAACTCCACATCCTTCCCGCTCCAAACACCTGAATCGACTGCAAGAGCTGCAGTTCGCATCGTTTCGAGTCATTAGGAAATGGGAATTCCATGTTTAATTTGGAAGCTGTATCGCCATCATCATACATTGCTAATACGTTGGCCCAAGGATTTCAGTCAATTTTGCACTGAGAGGGTTTTTCACCGCACTGAAAACCTCATGGATTTTGATGACAGCCGTCATCCCAATGAGACAGAACAGACCAAAAACCCTGCACAACAAATGGCGTTTCTAAGCATCTTCCTTGCCAGGAAGGGAGACCATCAGACCCTCGCAGATGCGTGTACCATCAACCCCAGCTCGTGCCAAAATATGGGGTTGATGGCCATGCATATAATGGTATTTTCTCTATGTACACTCAACGTTTTAAAGCCAACGACTGGGAAAGCGACAATTTGGAACCTGGAAATTCGTTCATGCATTATTATGTGATGCTTTGACCTCAGAAATCAATAATAATGAAACAAAAGCAGAGGCAATGGAACTTGAGATTTCAGAAGCTGAAGTATTAGCACCCTCCAAAAACAAAAAAAGCAAGGAAAGGAAGTAGCTGAAGAATGTAAGATGCTCATGGTGATGTGGAGCTTAAAGGAAAAATACCAGCAAGTAGAATTATCAAAGCCAATCAAATCTAATCTCTTTGCAGCCTTGAGGTAGCAAGTGTCAAGATTTCGAACAGTGATTAAGTTGAAGTGATGACATTTGATTAAGTTTTCCAGTACTTGTGCCATTAGGGTGTTCAGCATATAGGTCCTACCTGAGTATCAAATAGTTCCAGTAGGTTTTATGTTGGTTTTAACTTTTTTCGTTTCCGTTTTTTACCTGATTCCCTAGGCCTTCCTGTTAACATAAGGGCAGGGCTGGTAAAAAGCCCTAAGGTAACGCGTTTCGTTGAACACTGAAGTCACAAACACTCAAACCGTTCACATTTAAAAGAAATCTCATTACCCTTTGCGTTCAAGCAATAACTTTATAACATCTGATTGGACATTCCCTTTACAAAGTAATTATACAAAAGTAAAGAAATAATAAACGGAGTTGGCGTTGCAAACGTCATTTCCAAGATCCATCTACGATTCCTGTTCCCATGCAGTACTCGACATTTGCTCTCAGCTCTGGAGTTATGTTCAGCTCACCATCCACTCGCTCGTGCGAGTTACGTTCCTATCTGTAATTAAATCCTAGAAATCTATAATTCCTCCATCACAATTCTACTCCATTTTCCACACACATCACAAAGAGGTTTTCACCTTAAAATCTGAACTGCTTCGTCTGTGGTGATTAAAGACATTGGGAAAAACTAGAATTGATCTCGGAAAAACTGTTTTTCCAAGTAGAAGACATTGGAAAAATACCAAACCATACACACATAAAAATAATAACTTCAAATGTGATTTTATCTACTCATAACCTAGTTTCAGCTAAAACGCTCAGCTCAGACTATAAATCGATGTCACACAAAATCACAGAGGCTTAACTTTGCTTTTATACCAATTCTAATCCTTCTGCTCTGTACACTTGCTTAGACCAGGTTTGTGTCTCCATGCTGGGCGGACACCGTACAGCAGACAAACCCCATCACCTTTGGGCAGCTCTCCCATATTTACCTGCTCCTCACTGACTCCTAAGTTTGGGATGGGTCTCCCGCAGCCCTAAATTCCCAGCAGAAATGTGAACACACTTGAGGCTGCTGCCCACAGACTGAGGACAAAGGGAGGTTCCTATAGGGGGTCTCTCGAATACGTGTCAAGTTCTGCATTGATTGCACCCTACTAAGAAGATCTGAGCTAACGATTTTAGGTGGTTTTACCAAAGTCAGATTGAAAATACATCTTTTCCCACATAAATCTTCCCCCATGGTAACGTAAATAAGGCAAACTTGATACGGCAAACTTGGGTTTAACGTGACAACTGACAATAAATTCTTGTAAGAAAACAACGGGAACGGGCAATGCTGTTTCAAAACTCCTTACTCTTGAATATTGAATTTATTCCTAAGTGCTTTATATTCATTTCATTAATATTTTCCCCAAGGTCAAGTAAATCTCAGGCTTAGCCTTGTCTCCACACAGTCTGAAGAAATTAGGCAACAGAGTTCACCAATAAGCTGCAACATGACAAACTTTAACTTAGTTAAGCAAGACCTCAATCCTATTGGATATTTGCATTTATGTAAAGGCTAACCTAATGAGAATTGACACACTTTACACTTCAAATCCCAACTCCATCCAGCACAAACTGTCCCTAATTCTGTATCTTCAGCACCCAGAGAAGCAGCCGGGAGCTCCTCCGCTGAGTTCACCGGAAGCAAAGTTTGCTTTACATTCTTTACTAATATAAAAATAAAGTCCATACGACATCAGCATTAATGCAAAAATAAAAGGAAAACATACCAGTTTCTTCTTCTCTATAATCTGAATTAGTATTTGATGATGTACAGGTGCATTCCATATGCTCTTCTAATCTCACCAGAACTTCTTTTAATTTTGGCTTTTTTCTAACATATTCCACTTTTGCCACCTATAAAATACGATGAGGTACGTACTGAGACACATTAACACAGTCATAGTTCAGAGCTGAAGACAGATAACTACATCTATTTTTTAACGTAGCCAAACCAATATAAAATGTTAGCATACTAATCACGTTTTATCTTAATTGTGCATCGTGTAACCATTTACTGCACAGACTATTTGTTTATTCAAGTTCAGCAGTTTGAAACAATTTTCTTTTCCCCCAAGAGATAAAACAATTTCCCGTTCATTTTGAAGCTTTAAGCAGCTCGGTTTTCACATACATCACAATAAACTTGTATACAGATTCACATCAGCGGTTGTTCCTGCAGATCACCACTTCCAGCATCATCTTGTGCACGTGTTGACCCAACCATTGCTCTTAAGCTGCAGGCTCACAGGGAAGTCATTAGGTTGGTTTGGAATAGGTTTTATCATTTAAAACTGGTGTCTCCAGAGCCCTCTGAAAGTTAAGTGCCCAACTCTTTCTAGAACCAGGGTCTGAGTATCAGCTTAGAAAGCAGCAGCTCAACCCTACTCACTCCTTGCAATGACCTGGGACTCGTTTGCAGGAGTTCCCATGCACTCTTCTCAGGTCCAAGGGAACTACCATTCGCAAACTGGATCCGATGTTTGATTTTATTTGGGATAGCTGGCAAATACACTATTCCTCTCCATCCATCCATCCAACTGCTTCCCACTGCACTGCTCCACTTTGGGTCAAAGCATCCTTAGAACAACCAAGTCTGAAGGACAAAGTGAGGCTGGAGGAAGGAGCATCCTGAAGAAGCTCCGGATACACGTGGGTCTCCCATCCGAAGGAAACCAATGTGGAAAAGAAGGATGCTGGGGTGTGGGGACACTGACCAAGAGGACATCCTGACCAACTCGGCGGCCAGGAGAGGAGGAATGGAACAAGGGCTGAGAACACCGACGAGCTGGGTGCTGAGATGGGCTGTGGGACACTGCGTGTAGACTTGCGCTAAGTGTTACGGGCACGATAATCACGGTCGTGCAAAGGAATACAGCACCATGTGGGCAGAGAGAGTGCTAGACAGTGTGCAGGGGGCCCGGTGTTCAGATTACAGTTGTGTTAAACACTGCATGAATAGGTGATCATCATTTGCCTGAAATGGGAATTGATGACATTAAATCATGGCCTCTCAGTCCTATCAGTGATTTATCTGTCACAAGAGGGGGCTGCGATGTGGCTGTGCCCGCAAACGGGAAGACTACATAGTACAGGTGTGCGTTATAAATTGGATGGGGGAGCAGAAGGACAGGAGAGGCTGGTGGTCTCTGCAAAAGCAACACCACAGAGCTGCAAAGTCTGAGCCAACCAAAAGCTGCAGTTACTACCAAATCCAGCATCCACAGCTACACCAGACTTCTCCGGTAGTGGTTTACTTGTGTGTTTGGTAGGGATTTAATACTCCAAATGAATCTTTATGCTCTGAAAATCATTCCCTGGCCCTCCCAAAGCGGGAACAGTGCCACAAAACAAGAGTGGTGGCTGGGGAAAAACGAAATGAAACACATTCCAGCTCCAGAATCACTCTTCTAGCTCTGTGGACACCAACTACCCAGGGCCACGGAATGACAGGAACAGAAGCTAAACCCTGGTGTCACTGCAGCTGATGGGAGATCTGCCTTGGTGCTCATGGAGCCAGTTCAGATCCAGCTCTTCCGTCAACAGGATCTGGAGACGATTCCCATTTACCCAGCAAACCAAAGTTGCAGAGAGACAGATGCAATAACTGAAGTGTCACACTGAAAGGTACCTTCCAAAACTATCACATCTCCATATAAACAAATTAAGAGCTGGCTGTGACAAACAAGAACACTTCTGCTGAAATACCGACCATGGTCAAATCTCCCATCAGAACCCAACTCCATCGAGCCTTGGAACACAAAGATTTGAAAATGCAGGGTACAACTGAGTCATCTGCCATCAAAGGATGACTAATCCTTAAAATTTACAAAAACAAACAGTAATTAAGACACCTCCATCATCAGAGGCAAAGAACGAGGCCCAGGAACCACGAAATAGCTTTCAGATCTGCCATGCTTATTACAGCTGTTAGAACAGGCCAGTCTTATTGAAAACTACATGCAACAAAAATAAACTGTAATCAAGCTTTTAAAAGTCTGTCCTTGTTTTGCTTGGTTTTCCAAACATAACGATATATGCAGTTCTGTGGCTATTTGGTATTAAACAAAAGGGGAAAAAAAAGATAACACTTTGAAGAACGTAATGAATTTACACAGCAATTCAAAGCTGGTTTTTGTTGTAGTTAAAGTACAATCCAACACACGCTCCACTGCCCTACTTGATGCTGCACAAGTTGAAGGAATGCAGTTTTGGAAGATGCTGCGAACACTCCAACTGGAGCAGCACAAACGGGCTAAGTCGCTGTGCTCGCGTCACCCATTAACACCTCCTGCCACACGATGCTCATCTGGAACAGTGACACGCGCAGGTCACATCTTCGTGGGTGTGAACAGGGACAGCTATGCGAACAGCACAGGATTTGGCCCTGTGTTAGCATCTTTCTTCTTTGAATTTGTCTCCCCAGTGTTTATCCTGCACAGTTTCAGTGTATTACACACGCTTGGAGATGCTCGGTCCTCAACAAGCCAACATCAGCTTCTTTTGTCTCTAACGCAACAAAACTGAAAATCCTCAAATCCTCTAAAAACACAAAGTGTCACTACATAAAAACTCTCTAAAAGAAAGGCAGTGAAATAACTGACCCGCTTAGTTAAACTACGTATGATCAGTGGCACCATACCTGCATCACTGTGGACTCTATGTGCTATCGTGAGGTGTGATGTGGTGGTTAAGTAAAAATGAAAATAAAATCTGATAAAAACATGTGGCCTAATGGAAATGTCATAGGAACACCCTTCCTAGAGCTTCTCCAGGAGAGATTAAATAATAGCAGGAAAAGAACAGGACTGTAAGCAGAGATGGCCAAAACGCCCCTAGCACAAAGCCAATATTCATCATGGGCAGGAACTTGCAGAAGAAGTCTGAGCACAGAAAATTCCTCACAACAGCAAAAACTCGTGATGGATAGATAAGCTAAATACAGGCCGGGAAATCAAACCAAAGAGCAACTGAACGCTTTTCTTCCACACTGAAATAAACACAAACTGACACAGTGGAGGAAAAATCCACCTTCACCTTGCAACCATGACCTTCACAGCCATCAAGTCTGCGAGGAAGATGTAAGCCAACAGCACAGAGAGGCACCAGATAGGGACTGGGGATTCTGTGGGGCCTGGTAAGTCACGGCTCCATGGGCAGGAGGGCACGACTGGCACCGTGCCCGCAGGACACACCGTGCCAGCTGTGCATGCCCCACCAGCTGTGCATGCTGTGCCAGCTGTGCATGCCCCACCAGCTGTGCATGCTGTGCCAGCTGTGCATGCCCCACCAGCTGTGCATGCTGTGCATGGCGTGCCAGCTTTGCGTGCCATGCCAGTTGTTCGTGCCCTGCCAGCTGTGCATGCCCTGCATGCCCTGCCAGCTGTGCCTGCCCTACATGCGCTGCCAGTTGTGCCTGCCCTGCCAGCTGTGCATGCCCTGCATGCGCTGCCAGCTGTGCCTGCCCTGCCAGCTGTGCTGCCTGCCCTGCATGGGTGGCACGGCGAGTGGCGGGCAGCCCTGCCACCTCAGATCCCGGCAGCCTCCCATCCCAAAACACCCATTGAAGACATTCATGGCGTGCTCCTCTGGCAAAACCCCTTCCTCAGCAAACCTGGTGCACAGTTATTTGGGGTGGGGTATGGAGTATGGGCACAACTGGAGGGTGCTGCAGCAAACCCGTCACCCCGCTCCGGGGAGAGACGGCTCTTGTGGGGTCCCTGTGTCCCCTGTGGCCTGGCTGGGTTCCTCTCAGCCTCTGCGGGCCCCTCTTTCTGGTTTTCTGTCTTGTCCCCCATTCTTAAGTTGACCTTTGATACCTGTCGGCTGGTCCTGCCCGCAGGTCCCAACCAAGTGCTGGCAGTAATCTCCAGTTAAGTCACAGCTAAAATCAAAGTGCTGTTTATCCTAATGACAGAAACAGTCACGGAAGAAAAATGTTCTTAAGCCTGCAAACATTACATATACAGCCACTTTTCCTACACACGGAATTGGCTCCGCAAGGCCTTTTTAACCTCGTCAGGGGCTGGTGGCTGCTCAATAACTCCCTCTGAATTCTTGCATTTTTTTCCCATCTCTCGTCAAAACCCCTTTGGACAACCCCAGATATCGGCTGAGGAGACGCTCCTGCACTCCCCCCTTTCCAGCTCCTTTTCTCTGGGTCTTTGCCTCAATTTACTGTAAGAACACACTGGGTTAAATTTCCCCAAATCAGCTCAACACCGAATATTCAGCAATGGCTAAAGCTGATAGGGCTATGGCTCAAGGCCAAGCAGAAGGCAAAGCTGAAGTAGATGGAGTGGTTTTAGCTCCTGTTTCTTAGTTTGGAAATGAGCGTTGCTGCAAACAACCGCGATACTCAGCTTGGCTGTTCAAAATCAGCAGTATAGGCAGGATTTGCTCTATAACATTAACTGTTATTCACTGCTGTGACCAAATACGTGAACAACATCATGCTCAACACGATGAGAAACCTTTTGGGATGGCTCAGTTCAGAAACGCCCCAGATAAATCACGGTCTGCTACTTGGTAAATACTTGATCTCGCAAGCAGCAGAAGCAACAGAATCTGCAGATGTTACTGAAATGCTTTTGCAGACAGGAAAGGAAATATATGTGTAACAGACACCAACACCTCTAACTCACCAGTCCTCATCACCACTTCTCTATCCGGACAGAAACGCAATCCTCTCCTTCCGATCAAACAGCAACTCCCACCCAGCCGTGTTATTTCTGTTGGATTCTACAGGTGCAGCTCACCAAGCAGAGACTTCTTTGGGACCAGGAGGCTGTGCTCTCACCGTCTCACCCTCTCAGGGTGCAGAGGAAACCCACCCTTTACCCATCTACCCCACGAAGGGGAAACCCTGGAGGATCCATTTCGGGGAAGCTGTTCCACCAGCAGCCCCAGCGCGGATCCTCCCTACAGCTCCAGTTCCCAAGCTCAGTGAAGGCCGAGTAAGAACATCCCCGAGCCCCACAGCCTTTGAACCACGTTCCCAAGAAATGCCCCAACACAAACACCTCCGCCGCTCCTCCCGCACGGCACAACCGTCTCTCAACCTCGACTACAGTGGCCCTCAGTAAGACAAAGAAAACACCCTTTGCTTCCACCCGTCGGATGATGCAAACCCACTTGCTGACCTTTCTGGGTGAACGTTTTTCTAGTGTGAATGGGCCAGCTATGATCTCACTACCTTGTCAATGAGGAGGAAGCGGGGAAAGCCTTTTCAATGTTTAATCAAAGGAGGGCTTTTATGCAGTCTGACATCGGGGGAAACACCGGCCGGCTGTGCAGCCGCCCCGCAGGACTGGCTGAGAAGGCTCTGCAAACGCGCCCCCCTACCTCTGCAGAGACCCCCACTCCGACCAGTACTGACCGGCACGAGCAGACACCCAGCTCTGATCGCAGGACTGGCAAAAGCCTCAGAAAACCACCAGTTATACCCAAGCTACAAGAGGATCTGACTCCAGAGGGCATAAATATGGATTCCGTTCAGAAATTTCTGGTGTGACAGTGGGGTCAGCCTACAACCTTCACAATGAACACCCTGTTCCTGCTTGACCTCTTGTCTGTTTTTCCCCTTTCTACTTAATGACTGTTTGGGGCAGTCTTGGGGCTTTGGAAGTAAACTAGTCCTCCAACGCTGGCTGACGTATATTGATATTGCTGGTGGCAATATATTTACACAGCCACAAAGAGCAGCTGCTCAGCTGAGCCTACTTTTAGTTTGCGCCCTACTAAAATGACTGCAAACCTGAAAGGACTAAAACCGCTATCAGCAGACTGAATGAGAAACTCTGATTTAACACAGCGGCGTGCTGGGGCACATTGTGGGGTTTGTGGCTTCCAGGGAACCCTCGGTGTCCCCAGCAGAAGGGACGGTGACAGCCAGACCGCTCTGCCCATGACCTTCCCCATCGCCACAGGGGCAGGGAACAGGCACAGGGTCGCAATGTGAACGGGCACAGGGTCGCAATGTGAACGGGCACAGGACTGCGATGTGAACGGGCACAGGGTCGCGACGTGAACGGGCACAGGGCTGCGACGTGAACGGGCACAGGGTCGCGACGTGAACGGGCACAGGGCTGCGACGTGAACGGGCACAGGGCTGCGACGTGAACGGGCACAGGGTCGCGACGTGAACGGGCACAGGGTCGCGACGTGAACGGGCACAGGGCTGTGACGTGAACAGGCACAGGGTCGCGACGTGAACGGGCACAGGGTCGCGACGTGAACGGGCACAGGGTCGCGACGTGAACAGGCACAGGGTCGCGATGTCACACACAGGTACCAACAGCACGTTCACAACGCGCAGCTCAGCTCTTTGCTGGGCACCTTGAGCTGCTTCGTAAGCACAAATTGCTACACAAAATTAACGGGAAGCGGCATCAAACCCAAAGGCAAACAGCACTAGGTATTATAACCCTGAGGCACTTGCTGTTTAGCTCCTGCTCTGGATGGTTTACAGCTGTGGTGCTCCAACTCCCCCAGTTTGTTCTTCAGCCCTCAACTTATTGATCCCAACCTTTTTCCTCATTTTAACTTGTTTCTGCGAAGCGTATCCCGCTAAGAAAGGGCAGCAAGCAAGAGCAGAGTATAATTATGTTGGGAAAGACTGAGGGAATATGTTCAGATGTTCAGATGCAGCTTATTTGGGTGTTAAAACATTTCTCAGATATTCAGAAAATTAAACCAAAATGTGCTCGGATGCATGTCTGTGTGTATGAAAAACAACTAAACGGCTTAGATGCCTTATTTTGTATTTAGGACACCCAGGGCTACACTAACAGCACCTTTCTCAATAGGAAATCCATGGCAAGCACAGTGATCTGGGTGCTGTACCGGGCAACTTTATGTTCAAGAATGTGTTGGGGTTTTCTTAAATTCCGCTCTTAAAATACTTAGGGCAACAAGAACCCACAGTCTTAACAATATAAATGCTCAGAGTAAGTCTAATCTCCTACACACAGATGTAAATCAACAGTACTTGTTTAAAGACTGATAAAAATTAGAACACAGTGAAGGCGAATGAACATAAGAAATATTTCACGTAGTATTTACTGGAAAATTGCAACAGGGATTTTGTCTAATGAGTAAATACAGCATGAAGCCGCTGAGTCTTCTATCCCCGGGGTAAGATAATTTGAAACACATTTTTTCAGATCAAAAGTGTTACGTTGTCAAATCTAAAAGCCCAATTTAGGCTGCATAATATTTAATTAAGAAAACAGCATTCCACACTGTGATTTATTTATTTTTTTAAGTCCAATGCCCCCTGAGTCACTTTATCTTCTTAACTCTTCAGATTTGTACTGTGCAAGATCATGGGAAAGACACCATCAACTTTATTTTCATTAAAAAAATAAAAACCTAAAGGGAATCCTGTGAAAACCAAATCCAACCCCAAGATTCTCGTGTAACTTGAAAAGGCCACGTGCTCACTGGGAATGGAGAGGAGCGTTGTATCGGACCCTGCGGCTACGAGGATGGGTCATAAAATCCAGCTCCCCCAGAACAGCCACAAGAATACCTGGGGTTTCTAGACTTCAGAGGACCCTTTTTGGGCCATGCGGCCCCGATTTGCTCACCTTGACGCTTCTGTGGTGTATCCGCGACGGCTGGCACTTGACGCTGCTGGTGTTGCAGCAGCCCGTGCAACGTTTCACCTCCACGCAGGGCGGCCATATCAAGAAGTTGGCGGAGGTGGGATCGATCTGGCTCCGAGGTATCTCGTATATAACTGTCCGTGTCTTGCAGACAGCCGGGATGGCCTCCTCTGCGGACACAAGAGCAGTCACAGCACCAGGTGAGCACCCGGACACACTGCTAACGGCACTGACGAGCGGCACCCTTGGCGGGTTGAGATGATGGTCTCCACCTGGGTACCACCCGCCCATCACTAAACCAGCTGTGCTACCCTAGAGAAACACTCCCAAAACCCAGCCCTGAGTTAAGGGGTCTGGCTCCCGACACAGCTGGGAGCAAAGACCGTTAGATAAGACAATCCTGGCTCTTTAGAAGTGACAGCCTCCCCAGGTTGGATGATCCTCCAATACAGCCCCGAGGTGACTGTGCAACTGCAGCTGTTGTTCTACAACATTGGGGACATCATTGCACACTTATTATCACACAAACACGCGACACCTGGCAAACGCCACCACAGAGGTGCATTGGGGATATTTGTATCACACCCGAATCGGCTCAGCAGGGAAACAACCTGCACCAGCTTGAAAATTCCAAGTCTTGGGTTTCCACTCCCAGTTCCTTAACATCCCCACCTCTGGGAGTCCGTCCATCTGCCATCCCAAAGGCCAATGGAACTTCTTCTGAGTGCAGCTATCAAAGCTTTGTACGCGGTGGGTTGCATTTAATTCGTTATTTCTTGAATGAGGCAAAACCACAAGAGTGGTACGACCAAAAATGCTGCAGCTAAAACAATACCCTTCTGGGCTTGGGGAAGGTGAGCTTGTGAAGAACGGTCTCAGCCACACAGGGATCGTGGAGTAACTCTGCACTGCTGCCGTGAAAAATCCACACCACGTATCCTTCTCAGCTCAGGGACTGCCTAAGAAGTCAAGCCCATAATTCAAAATAGTCCAGGAAATAATTGCAGGGACAGCTCGCTCGATGGGAAGCTCTCTGGGGGCAGCTTGGATTGTTTGCCTCGCAGTGGAAGCAGGGACAGCTTTGGGGTGGATGTGGCAGGGACTGGAACACTGCCTGCGCTTCTTCACTCACTTCTGAAGCACAAGGAGTGCCCGCAACACAAAAATCTAGGCTGGGTTCTGAAAGAGATGAGTTTCAGTCGGCTAAATAGAGTGAGTTGTTCTTTTCAGTTCTCAGTGCCACAAACTCAAGAAAACTAACGGATCAAATACTGCAGGATAGATGGCAACTCCTGCGAGTTATTGAGCGTATCCAGGTCTCACTGTTGTTTATGGGAGGCACTGGCGCCACGTGGAGCAGGCTGTGTCGGAACCGCTGCTCTCTACAGGCGTCCTATCCTAAAATTCATCAACATCCCTCTAAATGTATATTTGGGCTTTGTTGTATCACCGTCATTATTGTTTAATAAGAAAAATATCCCCCTGTAAACACGCCTGCTGCCCCGTGCAATGAAGGAAATGAATGCGCCAGCGTTCCAATCAATGGCTTTTAATTTTTTGGATAAACTGGTTTTTTTCTTTGGAATAAAGAGTCAAGCTGTTTCCTTTTGTGGAGCTTCTGTACTGAAAACTCTACCAACTGTTGGTGTTTTTTAAAGCACACTGCTGTAGTTGTTCCCCACACTATGAATTATACATTGAGTATCGCAGCATTTTCTAACCAAGGTCTAGCTTTCTAACATGCTGCAACAAGAAAGTGAATGTAAAGAATTCGTGCTTGTCTGCCTGCTGTGGACACCCTCCAGAAGACAGCTTCTCAGGCAACGGCTTGTTCTGTGCTAAAAGGAGGGCAGGAACTAGAAATGGCCTTTTTTCCCTTGTGCATGTCTCATTTTCCCAGTGAACTGTCCCGCTTGGCCGACCACAAGCACCCCCTGCTTTTGCTCCCCCCGGTACAAACAGCTGTTTTCTTACCAATGCTTCTTTTTCTGCGAATGGGCACGGGACGATTCTCTTGCACATGTTTAGCAGAATGAACACTATAGGATCTCAAGTTTGTTTCTGAAACATCCTCATATCCTAGAACAGGAAACAAAATATTAAACCTCAGGTACGTTATTCGCATGAAGGTCACTACAGCGCTGCTCCATACATAGAAATCTGTGCTGCTCGTAGGCACAAGACCAAATCCTGCTGCAATTAGTGTAAGGTAACTCCTGTCAATGCAACTGCAAGGGCAGAAGGCGAGGAAGACGTAAACATTAAATGTCATGTATAAGCATGCACAATTTAATTCTGATACCCGTGTCAGTGCAAGCCCCCAGAAACAGCGCGCACTCTGTGACACAAAACCGTATCTAAAGCAGAACAGTTGCATTTTTATGTGAAAGGCATAATAAAGCTTTTCTTCCTGGAAAGGTGCAGAAGTAAGAACAATAATATTGCACTCGAAATGTTTCTCGCGAGAAGGTTTTTGAAGTTCTGGCATGAGGCTATGGTAGAAAATATGGCATTACACACCCAACAGCAACAATGCTGCCTCTGTAAATCTGCTTGGTTTTCAGGGCAGTACTAGGGCAGAATCAAAAGCAAAAAGTAACTAGCATGGGTTTCCTTTCAGCCTCTCTGTTGCAGAACAAATCCCCTGTGAAGTATCCTAACCTTTGGAGGGGCATCTGAAGCTACTGCAAACTCTGGGACAGCATCCAGGCTTGTCTTGTTCCCTAAATAAGCCTACCACATGGGTTAAAGGGCCATGAGAAAAAGCAAGGACGGAAAACTTGGCATTTCATTTATCATAAAAAACAACAAAACAACCGCTCCAACTATTTGGTTTTGTTAAGTGAAGCGGTCCAGGTCGCGTCCCGTGCCGTGGGGTCCGAGAGCGACCAGCACAGCCTGCAAACAGGGGATCAGGGCAATGTAAGCAAACCGAGGGCTGCGAGCAGATTCCAGTGCACCAAAACTAAGACTCTTAGGACACTTCTGCTCGCAGTGCCCTCTGCAACGTCACGGGAGAGCCTCAGGGTTTCACTGCTGGCTCCGAAGAAAACTATGATGTACACTACAAATGGAAATGGTTATTACACAGTACTCAGTTACCTTCTCTACGCGCTACAACATCCCACACTCCTCTGTCTTCTGCACTGCTGCCAGTTCATTCTGCATCCACAGCTGATTGTGACTCTGGAACTGGTTTTATTCCCAGCTGTATTAGTAACGCAGATCATAAGGGTTTGCTCTACAAACCAACCAACTCCTCCTCCCCGCAGGAAATCCTGCCCTGAGGAGCATGAAGCTGGTGGAACCACCAGCAGAGCCTGGTAGGATGTGAAGAGAGCGGTACCCTCAGCACCTCGGAAGGAGCTCTGTGCCTTGGGGTCCCTCTTCACTCCTTGGAAAACACTATCATAGGTAGCTAAGAGAAGATGAATGAGAGGTCCAAGAGGCAGTGCCAGGATCACCCGCGGGTCCTGTCCGCTCTCCTCACCAGCTGAACGGATCCTTGTCTGAAACAAGTCAGTGTGAAATCCAGGCTCTCCATCTACCCAAATAAGCTGGCTCCCGCTTCCTACGTAGAGTGCTTGTTTCCCACTGATTTCAATGGGAAATTTTGGAACCTGGTTAGCAGACAGCAGGCCTTACCCGCAGTCCCAGTCCTGTAACACAACAGCGATAACTAACAGATTTTATTTCTGCTCTTATTGTACCCCATATTCCATAAAACTCATCCGTGGGGTGAATAAAACAGCTCTCCTGAGACCCCACGGAAAGCCTGCGCTGAGCTGGGGCGCGGGGCCAGGGCTCCCGCACCCATTGCGGTGGCACCGGGCCAGGGCTCCCGCACCCATTGCGGTGGCACCGGGCCACCCCCTGACCCCAACTGGTGCCGTGCAAGACGAGGATCCGCTCTGGTCCTCCTCCAGCCCTCTTCCTAAAGCTCAGCCACCCAACACCTTCATACCCAGCTCCTTTTGGCAGCTTCGCGCTGTCACAACCTCCCCCTGAGCTCAAGGCGGTTTGAAGCGATACTCAAAAGGAAGCAGCGTGAGCTCTGCTCAGCCTAAGACCCAGGCCAGGCTCAGAGCGAGAAGTATCCCTGTCCGCGTGCAGTGTTTGAAAAAGATTAAACAAAAAACTAATGCCTCTAATCCGAACTGCTTGGTGGGCACAGACATCTTGCTGAGAAGAGAAACCACGGCCGATGCCAGCGCTACGGCCCGAGCCACCGGCCCTAATCCCGCGTCCAACGCGCTGGCACCGCTCCCTCCTAACGTCACTGATTTCTTGCTGTCTTGTTTAGAGAAGCTGGGAAGACTAAAAGGAATAGTATGATCAGCTAACCAATATGTTAAGCCATGTGCTTACATATAACTGCTCAACTCGGCTGCAATTAGCCATATTCTATCATCATGTTTATAATGCAAAATGACACGTCGAGGAGCATGTGTTGCTTAGAAGATGATTTCTAAGGTGAAGAAGGCCTCTGGCTCGTACTGTATCTCACTGTCTCGCTACATATCTTAGGCATGTGTATCATTTTGTGAGTTCACATCTCGTTGTGAGGGTTAAGAGAAGAGATCTAGGCAGCGAGCACAGCAGACTGCAAAGCGACTTCCAGGCAAACCCCAATGCATTATGCAACACAAATTGTACCATTTCTATCAACACAGCATTGATTCTATTTTTTAAATAAACAGAACTACGAAGCACACGGTTGGTGCCAGAAGACACCACGATGCTAAAGGCACTTGGTGTCCCCCGACCTCGCCGGCATTTGGAAGGAATTCCATATCCCCGTGAAGTCAATGGGAAAATCACGGCACTTCAAGCAATCCTGAGGTCAACGGGAGCCTTGCCCAAGCAGGATGAGGAATCAGAAAGTCACCTTTGAAACCCACGCTTGACTCTGGATGTGTGGCCAGAAGACTTCCATTTATTTCATTAAAACAATGATAGTACAGTAATTACAAGCAACACTCTCTAGTTTGACCTTAAAGGAGCCTGGTAACTGATTTGCATCAGCTGTAGTGACTTAAGAGCATGAAATTGCAGGATAAGGTGTTCATTGGCGCTTAGCGCCTCACAAAATGAGGCTTCGAGCAGAAAACTTAGACACGGGTGGTTCTTAGTTTAGAACTGAGCACTGCTTGTCACTAAGGAAGATGTTGCACAGAGCCAGATTAATGTAGCTCTTTTTTAACATTTTAATAACAAAAAAATGTTTTCGTGGCAGACGATCAAGAAATTTCTCTGTAATCTTCTATGTACTGACAACATATCAACGATGGGTAGAAAAACTCTTGCCATTAGCCTTGGTCAATCCATTAGTGTAGCTGAAATTGTTCTTTTTTGTCAAACTGGCACCTTGCCACGGGGTCGTGGAGCACAAATCACAGAGCTCCTGGGACGTTCTGCCAATATGTGACTACTCTTCTCCCTAAATACGCATGTGGAAAGTATCCTAAGACTACTGTTAGTTTATATTTATCGATTTGTACTTTCACGTTGCCGTCTCCTTCCCAAACAATTTATGTCAGGTACAACCTCCAATATACGCAGTCTTAAGACAAACCCTTAGGGATATCACTTGATGTGGATCCAAGAAGTATAGGTCCAAGACTTCTGGTACCAACAGCAGCAGCTTAGCAAATTCTCTTTATCTCTTTTTTTTTCAGGAATTCAACGTAAGGTACAATAAACCAAAATGGTCTGCCTTACAAATCGGTCCTAGAGCCAGAAAGCCCAAGGCAATGTCAATCTGTTTGTTTGATCTTCCTTCTGGCTGATGCAAAATATGCCCTTCTGACATCCAAATGCAGAGCTCGATGTCATTAAGTTTTCAACTTTGATCTATTAAAGGAAATATAAGTAGCAGCCTGCAAGATCCTGTTCTGTTTAGCTTTTTCTCCCCTTTACCTAGATGTGATCAACCAGCTGTAAAGGAGGAGTATTCGCTCTGTCTGCCTGAGGGGAAACACGGGACACACATGGCAGATGCCCACCTATAGCAATGTTGAAGAGGTGCAAGGAAAGGCAACGCACTGCACCATCACCCCCTTAATTCGAGCGCCGCACCAAGCGCCACAAAGCCACCAGAAGATTTTCCAACAGGTTGAGCTCTGCAGCAATCTCACGCTTTTCCGCAAAACCGCTACGGCGAATTTAGGACATTTCTCCACTTCACAAAAGCTGCTCTGCCAGTTCTTAATCACAGGCCGTTAAATTCACATGGCCTAAGGTGACCCTGCGGTTGATGCCCTCAAACCATGCAGAGCAGCACGCTCAGCCCTGAACTTCCCCACGCAGGGAGAGGAGCGGGGAAAATGTGTTCCCAGCGGGAGGAAAACATAATAGGTGATGGAATGAACTCTGCCTCCCACGGGACAGATGGGAGAGGTGGAGCGGGGAGGCAAACGGCGCTGCTAAGCCAAGGAGAGCTCCACAGGCGGCATCGAGGAAATGCCCCCGTTTCGGTGACTGAGCCTGTTAGTAGTAAACTGTACTCTGCACACTACAGCTGCCGCTTCCCGGCATCACGCACGCTTTCTGCTTTAAATAGGGTCAGACACTGCTCTCTGTCACGCCAACGAAACCATCGCCGACGATGGATCCCAACCGCAGCAGATTAACCTGTTTTCTGGTATAAACACAATTTTTCTGTCGCCTTTACAGGGACTTCGACCCGGACACGCGGCGCTGGGCGCTGACTGACCGGCCTGGATTTTCCCTTTTGAATACAATGATCAGCTCCATGTTGGGTTGTGTTTTTCTTTAAGTAATACGCCAGATGGTCTGGGGGTGTGGTTTCTAATTTTATGAAGGGGGTTATCAGTCATCTCTGCGCTACAATATAGAGACCAAATCTGTCAGAATAGAAGAAAAACCTGCCCACTCTGACTTACAAAACTTACTTTTCCAATTAAAAATATAAGCTTTGCATTGCGGGAGAGAGAAATGACTGCTCTCCCTTCGTTTTCCGCAGATTCTGCCTTGTTGCTCAGGAATATCGGACATTTTCTGCAAGCGGGCCTGATCCTGCAAACTCTTCCCCTACAAGATCATTCTTAATTCTCGAGTCCACCCACTGAGTTTAAACAGGGCTACGCGCACGCAGAAGGACCGGCAACACCATGCGCTAAAACCAGGGAGAAAATAAGCACTGGAGTGGTTTTATTCCCATCCTCAGTTTCAGACACAGAACTGAACCTACCGTGCAAACCCCACCGAACTCGCCCTGCGCTAAACGCACTTACAGCCCTAAGGAAATGCGTGTCAGCAATATCAGCTTACCAGGGACAACCAGAATACATTCGATTTGCTAATCCAAGCTAATACTAAAAATAGTAAACAGGTCCGATCCTGTTTAATGAAGAAAACATATTCATTTCAATGTTCAATTAGCCACTCTGATAAACCCTTAATAAGAATTACTCATGACAGTGTGCTCAGTAAATGCGAATGTGGGTAGCAAGGACCAGTTACTCTATGAAGATCCAATCCTGCCTGTGCTCAGCAAAGGAGCACAAAGCAAGAAAAGGGTGAAAGGCTGAATATTTTTAGTGTTTAATACTGAGCTCACGTCTTAAAGCATTACTGTTTCATGTTGAAATAGTCAAATATTTATGGGTCTTGTTTCTCTAATGGTTTCTAAACTGACAAACTGCAGGAAAGCAGCAAAATCAAACGGTAAACTTGTGGCCGACCTCTTCAATTTTTGGTCATGCACCCCCTGGTTAATATTTGCCACGAGGTAAATCATTATTTTGTGAAATAAATTTCTCTCTGCTACATCTCCTGATTTATTCAGCTCCTGCCGTTGCTTCACTCGTCTGCTTCGTTCTCTTGCAATGGAGCCACGTGAACTTTTGCTCTCTTTCTAAGTGGTATTTAAAAATGAAGCATGTGCTGCTTACGCTGGGGTATTTGAAAAAATAACGTATTCTGGTAGCTACAGATTCCTGACTCAAAGGCAGCAGGAACACACGGTGTTTTAGAACGGCAGCGCCCAGCCCCAGCCCTTCTGCAACAGCAACCAAGCCCTCCAGCGCGCTCACTGGGAGCACAATCTCAGCAGCGCACTTGTCTGCTCCAAACCAGCCTTCGGTGGGGAAATATGTCCTGCACACCCCTTCCCTGTTGTGAAAGCTCTTTAATTGCAGCGATAAGCAATAACGATGAAGCACTGCTCTCCAAAAACACTAAGCCAATGCCAACAAATCTGGTAATTAGTAATTAGCCTCTCTGGTAAAGTATTGTGCAAGAGAGAAATATTCCCATCTTCAGTGTAATGGGAAGCCATTCGGCCCCTAATCAACATGAAAATTGAAAGCTATGGCTGTAAAACACGCTCCTAGTCCATTCCTGCTCATTAATACAGCACTGTGCAAAAAGCAGTGAGTTAAAACTCTAGAAGGATCCTGCAACACTGAATGAAGGTGACTGAACCTGGCGCAGACTTTACAAAAACACACAGCACACGGTTGAAAAGGAGATGGCCCAGCACCAACGCAAGCAAGAACTCATTCATTTCTCTCCATGTTTGCTCTTCAGAGAGATGCAGGTTTCCCTTGGGCACATCAAAGGTGCCGGGTTTATTCTCTCTCAACTAAGGGAAGAAATCACCAGGAACAAAGTGCACCAAGTGAAACCAAATGATAAGAAACGCAGTAATACAGTGCTTCTAGACCTGATTTACTGCTGCAATGATCTGTTTGAACTGCACGTTCTCACTACACCCATTTGCATGCCTAATGATGCAGAAAATAACCCTGCAATATTTTCTTTTGGGAAAAAAGTGTGGTTTTAAGGGTAAGCTTCATATGCAGGTTCCTGTTTAAAGTCAGCGTGGACGGTTTATTTTCCTTTTAATAAAGCCCAGAGCTTGAAGAGACATTACTTCATTCATAAATATTGTTTCAAATATTTTAAATACCTCTAGGACAGTAGTTTAAAGATAACAGAGCAATGCAAGACCAACAACAAACCTTACAGAAATTCTTCTCCGCTGAGAACCGGAGAGGTCTGAAAACACGGAGGGTCACCAGGTCCCTCTCCACCCTGAGCCCCCCGCGAAGTTTTAATTCCCCCTCGGCCCCCTGGCCGCCGCCTCCCTTTGAACTGAAGCTCCCCTGCCCAGGGCAGCCTGGCCCTGGAGGCTGCGCCCGGCACGGCTCCCGTCCCCGGGGCCAGGCAGCCCGGGTCGCGCCACCGGAGCGGCGAGAGGCGTTCGGGGCGCTGCGCCGCGGCCGCCCGCGGTGCCTCCCCCCCGGGGCGGCGGCGGCCGACGGCGCGGAAGGAAGGAGGACGGGACTAATTTACCTACGGAGTCAATCTCCAGGAGGCGCTGCAAGTCGCGGATGCTGTGGATCTCGCTGTGCGCCAGCCGCTCGATGAGCTCCTGCGGGATCTCGGCCTCCTTCAAAGACACACACACCGCGGGTCACCGCGCAGCCCGCGCAGCGCCGGGGATTTAGCGCTTCGGGGCTGGGGGCCTGGGGGACTGGGGTTTTATGGAGGGTGCAGGGTGTTTGTTGGATATCTTTGGATTAAAGCAGGGGAAAAATACACACCCACGCCCCCCGCTCCGCCGGGGGCTGGAGCGCTCCCCGCCGCCCCCGCCTGCGCGCCCGCGGGAGCTGCGCGCCGCCTGCGGAACTGCGCCACGGCTCGGCCCGGCGGGCGGCTGCGCGGGGCTCCGGCCTGTGCCCGGCACAGCTGCGCCTCCTCTCCCCGAGCCCCGCTCGACGGCTGCGAACCCACCCCGCGCAGCCGGCTGCGGAAGTCTGCCCAAGCCCACCGCGGGCGCGGACTCCCCCGACCCGCGGAGGAGGAGGGGGACCGTGTCCCGCGGGGCCACCGCCATCCTACCAGCGCCCACGCCGGGGCTCCCAGTGCCAAGCACACCCGGTCCCGGGAAAAGTTAAAGAGTCGCCGTGCAGCGCCGAGCACCGCGCTCGCCTCGACCGGGGCCACCTGTAGCAACCCCAAGCCGGGGCTCCGCGCTGGAGCCCGACCCTCGCCCGCTCTCAGCCGGGTGATCTTCGAACACCGGGGAGGGGCGTTTTAGGGCGGGGGGATCCAACCAACTTCTGCCCGCGGCACTAACGGTGCCTGCGGCCGGTTGCGTGCAGCGCCGTGCGCCGCGGGGGCGGCCGCTGCCAGGCGGCTCCGCGCTCCGCTCTGTTTGCAAATAGCCGCAGCCCTTCTGCACCCTCGGGGCGTGAATATGTAATATATATATACACATTATATCTTATATGTATAATTTTTAAGGGCAGCCAGCAGCCCCGGAGCGGAATGCACAGTCATTCCCCTTCATCTCTGGCATGCATGAAATGGCAACTTGCTTTCTGGCCGGGGCGCGCAGGGGCTGGGGCACGGCGAGCGCTCTCGGCGAGGCCGGGGCGCGGAGATGCCCGCGGAGCCCAGGTGGGCAGCCCGCTCCCCCGTGCCCTCCGCCGCCGGCTCGCCCCGACCCCGGCTGCGGCGTGCCCCGGAGACCGAGAACGCAGGAAGCCGCTCTCACCTACCTCGCAGAAGGTAAAGGACAGGTAGCCAAAACCTATCAGCAAAACGCAAGCCCAGGTCCTCATCTCGGTCTAGTGCACTTTAGACACGGAGGGAAGGCAACGCTGATGGAAAGGAGCTGCAGGCCGGCTCCTGCCGCGCAGGAATTCAGTACCATCCCTCAGGGGAAAGGCAGCGGGGTGGCTCGGGGGTCCTCCGCATCCAGGGTGGGTCGGGGCTGCCTCGGGGCGGCGGTGGTTTAATTACGGCGCTGCCGCTGTTTGTATGTTCCCCTCGCTACGGGAGCGTGGCTGCTCTCCTTTCTGCCGCTCTCGCTCGCTCCTCTTGGCTCTTAGGACTAGACCAGCCGGTACTTCTGCATATTTGCTTAGATCAGACCAAAGTGAAACCCAAGGAGTCGATCCGGAGCGCAGCCGAAACGCCCATCACCTGTCTGGGGCGGCTGCCCCCCTCGCGGCGGGCGGCGCTGGGTCCCGCCTCCCCCCGCCGCCGCGGCCTCTCGCTCCGCGCCGGGACTCAGGGATTTCTGTGTTTGCCGGCTGCTCCCCCACCCCGCTGTGCTCGCCCTCCACCCTCTGCCCCTTTCTCAAAAAGGGGAAAAAAAAAATCTTTATTGGTACGGGTCGAAATGTTCCTCTCGCTGAGAACGGTCCCGCTTCCCTCCCCGGCTGGGTGAGGTTAAAAATAATAACTAATTACGAATAATAGCAGTGATAAATCGGAGCAATATTGCAAGATCTCGCGGGCTGCCTTGGTGCAGTTCCTTCTCCACTTTGCACGGGAGAAAAAGCGAGGAGGAGGAAGAAGGGGAAAAAAGAAAATTTAAAAAAAATAATATATATATATATATATGCAAGAAGGTTTAAATCCCAAGGGGATCGGAGACGAACTGCAACTCCTGGCGGAGGGAGGACTCCGGGGCTCGCTCCGAAGCGGTGGCCTGTCTGGAGCGTGGCTCCGGCGAGGAGCAGCATTTACCGCTCCCCTCCCTGCCATGCGCCTCCCCCGTCCCTCCTCCCGGTACTCCCGGCACCAAACCCACAAACAACAAGTCGTGGGGGCCGCCGCCAGCTGCAGCCCCTGCGCGCAGGGCGAGAGGGCTCTGCCCACATGGAAGGGCAGGGAAAAAGAAAAGGAGCCGGAGGAGGGCCGGGGGGGGGGGAGCGGGGCAGCCCGGCCGCCACCCCGGCCCTCTGCGGCACTGGGGCGGGGGAGCCGCCGCGCCGAGCAGCGGGGAAGGGCTGGAGCTGCTGCGCAACAGCCACCGTGTAACCTTATGGGATCCACCTTGTGCCCCTGCCGTTTATATAAGGCGGAAGAGATCGCCATGACCACGGAGGGGGTGTTTTTTTGTGGGTTGGTGGTGGTTTTTTTTTTTGGCGGGGGGGGGGGGAAGCGGGGAGTCGCCTTTTGCAGCAGCGGGGGCAGGCTGGCGATAGGTTGCGTTTGGTTTGTGGTTTTGTTTTTTGTTAATGTAGCTTCTTCGCTGCTGTTGCAAAGGAGAAAAGCGCCCCCCCGCCTTAAGAAATACACCAGCCCCCCCAGTAAATAACCAGCGGCTGGGGGTGCCGGTGCGCGCCCTCCGCCCTGCGGCAGGCGGCTGCGGCATGCGCGGGTGCGGGGCTCCCCGCCGCGGCCGCGGAGGCGCTGCGCCCCGGGGCTCCGCCGCAGCCGGTCCCGGTGCCCCCGCAGCCGGCCCGCGGCCGCCGGTGCCGGAGCCGGGCGGCGGCAGCTCGCTCTGCTTTCGCATCCGCCCTCCCCGTCGCCCCAGAGAGAAAAATGCCCCCTTTCCCCCGGCACAGATTGGCACAAGGTGCCTGCTGCACCCTGACATCTCCCTGAACTCATTGTGATTTAAATAACAGCCCTTTCTCGTCTAAACAAAGCATCTTAATAGCAGATGCAAAGAATTCAGCTCATCTGAAAATCCAATAGCATTTAAGTGGATTAACTGCAATAACACAACTGAGGAGTGATACTATCCTTCATGGAAGACAATAGACTGTAAATGCACAGCCAGGGAGACTTATCCTTTCATCTCTGAATTTCCTTCAGCATTTCAAAAGCGAATGCTTTCTAGAAGCCCTGAAGGGCTTTGCACGCTACTGGCTTGGACATGCTTCTAGGAAACAACCTGTGCTTTAATGGGCACTTTGCAATTGCATAGAAGTTCCCACCAAAACAGAAGTGGCCTTTCAAGTACGTTTAATTCTCTCTCATGATGTCATGTAGACTTACAGGGTGGTCTCCAGGACCACAACGGGGGAAAAGAAAAAGGTGGGGGGTTGAAAAGGGAGAAAAGGGAAAGAGATGTAAAAGATTTGGAAGCACTTTAGAAAGGAGAATGGTGCTCTTTTTTTAAAACAAAAAGAAGTGCTGAGCCAGTGTGGAGCCATTCTGAAACGTCTCCTGATATAAATGAAATGGTCCGAGTGGCACAGTGCAGCAGCCCCATCCACACAGGCTGCGCTGGCGAGCGCGGGGCAAAAAGGAGATGGAGCAGGGCAGGGCAGCCTGGTAGTTGCCATCGCTTTCTTACACAGAGGTTGGCATCACAGAAGTAGAAAGTGATGACTTTAGTTAAAAAAAAAACCAGTCTCATCTGCTGGGCTTAAAGACACAATTCTTATGGTCTCTGTTGTCATAGTAATCAAAAAAATAATTACCAAACAGTGAAATAGATTCTGACATTACCGGCTTGCAGAGCACTTACTTCTCTCCTTCCTTCATTGGTCAGCGTGTCTGGGGTCAGAAGTGCTGGGTGTTTGTAGCTCTTTCCAGTCCAAAAGCCAACTTAGAGGTAGCGCCTGCTTTATCTCTTGATTAATAAAAAAAATCTATGCAGTTTTGATTTTTCTTACATTTTCCTCATTTTATGAGAAACATACTGCATCAGCATCTTTTTTAGATCTGTCATTGCAGAGCTCAGATAAGCATCTTTCCTCTGGGTTCAGTTACACTCGGAGTAGCTTTTAACATTAGGCTGCTTATATGGATCATTGCAAATATTTGATAATAATGCAAAATATGTAAGATCCCAGAAGAGACCAAAGACCGTAAATACAATTCACACAGATTCTGCAAACAGCTTTACACTTGGGTTGTCTGTCTGCTTACAAAACACATTTTCTCTTTGTCTGTTGTTTGATCTAAAAATGCATTTGTGCCATTTAAGTCCTTACAAGCACGCAAAGATACATTTGCATTGAAAACACTATACAAGCACATCTTTCCTTCAGCGTGGCACCCTCCGCCAGTCTACAAGTCTATTAAACGTGTGCATCAAACATCAAACATCATCTTTTATGTAATACCCGCAAGCCACACATGTGGAAAGAGTGACAGGATGGTATTTATAGGTTTAACAGAAAATCAGTACGAAGAACAGAACACCAGAAAATTAGGGTTTGCGCTTTTCTATTTGTATGAGAGCAGCAAGCAAGATATTGCTCGCCTAATTGCAAGTATGTACTCTTAGAAGCCCCTCAAATGTCGTGAATTCTAATAGAATTATACTGTGACAGAGTGTTGAGAGGGAGGATTCCCAGGGTTTGCGCAGCACTTGGCATGGGGGAAGGGACGCAGAACCTCCGTGACACAAAACTAAACTACTTCAGTGGCACCAGTGCTTTCTGGAGACGACGACACGTGAAGCCAGGGTGCCCCAAACCAGGCTGCCGGCACCGGCTACGAAGCTCATTTAAATCCCTGCTGGCTGGGTTATAACCACAGGTCGAGGCGGAGAAACGTGCGGGGCCGTGATGCGGGAGAGCAGCCGGGCTGTGGGGCGCAGCGGGGCGGGCGCTGTGGTGGTCGGGACGCGGCTGAAGCCACGCAGGGCGCTGGGCTGGCTGCGCCGTGGTGCCTGCAACCCTGGCAACTATCTCAGCGGCCGGGTTGAAACGTCAACGCGTGCTCGGCCCTCCTGACAAGCCTTAAAGTTGCGAGAGGAGTTGTTCCATTGGGATCCCATTCCTGGGCAACCTGCCTGAGACTTTCTCAGACTTGATTTTTAGCGTGGATTTTGCCTCATCGATAACCATGTTAAAATTAACAAAACAGAATGAGTTTGGGTAACGGGTTTTTTCTTTGGACGGGTGGCCTGCTTTTCCTGTAGTGGCTGTTTGGGGCTGGCCAAAGTGCTTTGGTGTGTTCTGTGGGATACATTCTGCCCCCACGACTGAAAAAGGACCAAGAGCCAAGAGTGTCCTGTCTCCAGAAAGGGACCTCTCGGTGATCTGGGCCCACACCATTCAGCATTGGTGCCACACGGTATAATACAAAGGATAAAAGTTCAAAACATTAAACCCACAGACCTAGACAAGAAGCTCATGCACTTTGGGTGGTTTCCCTCTGATTTTGAACACTTCTTTGCCCAATAGCTTCAGAAGGACACGTGTTCATGGTGGGGGAGGTCACTTCTGCCTCCAGCAGCAGGCACAAAGCTGTCGCAGGTGCAGGTGAAGTACAGCCAACAGATTGCAAGTGCAGAAAGCACTGATGGCAGGCAAACTGTTCCCTTCCCTGAAACTTGGCCCATAAAGAGCAACAAGGAAAGCTGCAAGAACAAGCAAGACAGTTATTATTCCAGCTGGTACACCTACAAACATTATTTCCTCCTCTTCCAGATCTTCCTTTTGGATCCTTGCACTGGCTCCGTCCGTCTGGCTAAGCTTTGTTTTCTTTGAAACTTTTGTTGGTGCAGCTCTCCAGATGCTTTCACGGTTGATAATTTTCTTAAATAGTCATAAGATGCAAACCTGCTATGAGGTTTCGGCTAAGTGGAGTGGCAGGAGGGGCTCCAATGTGTTTATGCTGTCCTTGCCCCTGGGCACAGCGGGTGGCCACGGCGCTCGCCGCCTGCGTGGGCTGACACGTAGAGCCGCGACATTTCCGGAGATGGCGCGGGGTCCCACTAGAGCTGATCCACCCCCCCAAACTGCCCCTCTGACTTCGGTGGGGGTTAGACCCAGCTCTCCTGGAGAGGCGGTTGAAGAGCAAAGATGGGTGCTTAGCAGCGCCCTTGTTAACGTGCTCTCCTCTCCCCCTGAGCGGCGCAGCCCAGCGCTGGGACCTGTTTGACCTTCCCCGCTGCGGGAGCCACCGCTGAGTGACACACAGTTCACCTTCAGGGCTGGAGAACGAACTGGCAGCCCTGCCAGCCTGGGTAGCGAGATACCATGTTTAGGCATTAACCGAGGGCACTTGCATACCAGCACAGGCCGCTATTTTAGTGGGTGTAGGGAGCTGCTCCCTGCTCTCCACCCCTGTGGGACAAGGGAGCTACGGGATGGCCTCTGCCCGGTGCGTGAAGCTGTTAGAAACAGGCTGTGTTTTGTCAGTAATACTTAGTTCATCCAGATGAATCACCGTGGAAGTACCAGCCCAGCTTAAGGTATACTGATATACGTTGTAAATGGAAGCAACGCGCTCAGGGCTCGGCCCCGGGGTCCCGCGCTCAGTGTGTTCGTGTGGGTGTAAAGATCTTGTCCTCTGCCCCAAGTCAGAGCACACTGCAGCGATCCCGTGGAGACCATCCAGGATGTAACTCAGCCGTGCGAAGCACCATAAAATTGTGATATTATTCTTCATTGTTTGTAGCTTGGAAGGCTGTAGAGGCCTAGCTTGGAGCGGTCCATTTTATTAAGCTCCATCCAAACACAGTGAGATAGTTGTCCTTCCAAAGAATTCATATCCTCAAAGTGCAAGCCGCCCCGTTTGTGTTCGTGTATCCATGCAACCTTGTTGCTTTTACAACATTACACATTTGTCCTGCGAGATTCCCTCCCTTACAATAAAAACTCATGAGAATGATACACACATTTTCGGCTCTGCACACACCAGAGACCGCAGGATCCAGCAGTGCCCAGAGGACACAGGAGATACAAAGCCTGCTGTAGTGGAATTGCTCATTTATTTTGAGCTGCAGATGTTTGTAATGGCTGTGAAGTTTTCTAATTGAATTTCTGACCCTTTTTGTCACAGAAACCCAGTTAATACAGGGGAAGGACAAGAGCAAACAGAAGGATTGTTTTCAGGGGTTTTTCCAGTGTGGAGTTCTGTACATTCATTTTTCATTTTCTTACATCTAGAGCTACGTGAGCCTGGTGCTCACGTGAACTCAGTGGTTGCACATAGTTCAAAGGACCATGCATGAAGTCCCCGGTCCAGTGCAGCATCTCTCCAGAGGGCTTCATGGCGCCCACACTAGCCAAGCCCCCCAGGCTGAGCCTCTCTGGTGCCTCCATCCTAATCCTCTCTGGTGCCTGCATCCTGATCCTCTCTGGTGCCTGCATCCTGATCCTCTCTGGTGCCTCCATCCTAATCCTCTCTGGTGCCTGCATCCTGATCCTCTCTGGTGCCTCCATCCTAATCCTCTCTGGTGCTTCCATCCTGATCCTCTCTGGTGCCTCCATCCTGATCCTCTCTGGTGCCTCCATCCTAATCCTCTCTGGTGCCTCCATCCTGATCCTCTCTGGTGCCTCCATCCTGATCCTCTCTGGTGCTTCCATCCTGAGCCTCTCTGGTGCCTCCATCCTAATCCTCTCTGGTGCCTCCATCCTGATCCTCTCTGGTGCCTGCATCCTGATCCTCTCTGGTACCTCCATCCTGATCCTCTCTGGTGCCTCCATCCTAATCCTCTCTGGTGCTTCCATCCTGAGCCTCTCTGGTGCCTCCATCCTAATCCTCTCTGGTGCCTCCATCCTGATCCTCTCTGATGCCTCCATCCTGATCCTCTCTGGTGCTTCCATCCTAATCCTCTCTGGTGCCTCCATCCTGAGCGCCTCTGGTGCCTCCATCCTGATCCTCTCTGGTGCCTCCATCCTGATCCTCTCTGGTGCCTCCATCCTGATCCTCTCTGATGCCTCCATCCTGATCCTCTCTGGTACCTCCATCCTGAGCCTCTCTGGTGCCTCCATCCTGATCCTCTCTGGTGCCTCCATCCTGATCCTCTCTGATGCCTCCATCCTGATCCTCTCTGGTACCTCCATCCTATCCTCTCTGGTGCCTCCATCCTTTCGGGCCGCGCCATTGCGCACAGACCCACTCATGCTGGTGGCCAGACCGGAGCAGGCAACCCATGCTGTGGCATCTGTTCCTCGGTAGAAATGCCCAGGGAATTCAGTGCTTTCCAGCTGTTTGTTCTCATTACTTTGTGCTTATCCAGCTTCTTACTCAAAGCTGATAAAGATCCTCCACAAACACAAGGCACAGCAGCAGTCAGAAATGCAGAGGGGACGTGGTGCAGCGACGCAGCGACCCTGCCGTGTGACTGTGGCCAAGTTGCAGATGAGGAGCCGGCAGGAACCGTTCCCAAAGCCCTTTTCCCTCAGCCACCCGCCATCTCAGGACTGGTTTTACCATTGTCCCGCCACGTTCCAGGTCCAACAGACCTCCCAGAAGCGTGCAGCGGTCGCATCGTTTGGCTGTGTCACGTGTGGATGTCATAGCTTGGTCTGTCACCTGCCAGCCACCATCGTGTGTTCACCAGGAGCGCGTTCTTTCCCGTGATCGGCCGCTGGGCTAGAAAGGGGACGTGTACCCGCAGTTACAGCAGAAGTGAATTTCTTGGTTCTTGCAAAAAGTGTAGAGCCACCATCTCCGTCCTATTGAGCCTAGCATTTGTTTACCGTTCAGCAGTGATTTCTGATGCTGCACCCATCAGTCTGGATACAGAACTCCTTATTTCTTGGAAATCAGTGAGAAATACAATGTTAAACCAGAGCACAGGCAATGGCCCTTTAAGCATTGTCTGTTTAACTGTAGCACAATCTCTCCTGCACTCCAGTGCTTTCCATAAACAGCAAGTCATCCTGAAAGGGGAGGGAGAGGATGATAAATAATCCTGTTATTCATGCGACTGCGTTCTTTCATGAAACTGGGAAAAGGCAAAATAAAGTGGTGACTGCGAGGCTGAGAACGAAAGGCAAGGCAGTGGGTTGTGTTGCTGCAGTTACTTTGGGCCAGAAGAAAATCCAAAAAAGAGAAAGGTGAGCAGAGAAGGTTTAAAACACCAAAAAGAAAGTCAAGAGCCAGGGCGTAAAAGAGCGGCTCCCTCTGCATCCCTGCTTTGTGTCTCGGCTGCTCCGGCTGCCCTTGCCGGGGCCGTTCTCTGCGGGCACCTTGCAGGGAGCTGGGACGCGGGAGACGCCAGAGCTCCAGCAAGGACGGCTGAGCGAGGAGAGGGCAAAAGGGGGCAAACCCCAGGAAGAAATCATAGAGTAGAATAGCTTCAGTTGGAAGAGACCCTCAGGATCATCGAGTCCAAACACAACCAAACCCCAGCACTAAACCATGTCCCTAAGAACCTCGTCTAAATGCCTTTTAAACCCTTCCAGGGATGGTGACTCCACCACTGCCCCGGGCAGCCTGTTCCAGGACCTGCCAACCCTTTCCAGGAAGATTTTTTTCCTAATATGCAGTCGAAACCTCCCCTGGCGCAACTTGAGGCCATTTCCTCTTGTCCTATCACTTGCTACTTGGGAGAAGAGACCAATCCCCTCCATGCTCCAACCTCCAAATCCCATGGAACGACAGGGAAGCAGAGAAGCAGCCTGTTTGCTGAGGCTCCTAGCAGATGAGATCTAATTCATTGTGCTGGGACAGTCCACGGTGTTCCCTCCTTCATGCTTTGCCCCTGTGCCAGAGGTGGCCCCCAGCTCATGGCGCAGGTGTCGGTGCCTCCGCTGCAGCCGCCCCCGTTCTCCATCTGCCCTCTCGGTGCAGCCCCTGGGCGCTGAGCTGGGACAGTGAGGTTCCAGCATCCATCCCGTTCGGTGGATGGGATGTGCTCGTGGGCAGCCTCCTGCAGAGAGCCCGCACAGACAGCCGTGGGGCGACGTCTCACCCACTGCAGCTGTTTGCTGTCCGCATGTGAGTCAGAACCTCCCATCCCCGCGATGCTCCTGGAAGCAGCCTGGCCCCGTGCTGCTGTTGAATCACCAGGTACCAGCCCGGCCTTCGGTTTGCAAGAGCATCTTGTGCCAGTCCCTCTAAGGCTGCAGCTCTGGCACACTTCTGTTTCAGTGGTGTGGCACTGGGGGTTAGGACAAGGCAGGCCATGTTGTTATAATCTTCCAAAAGTGCTTCTTCCCTGTATAACTTCATGGCACCAGCGCAATTCCTTCAGGCTTATAAAAGCTTAAGCCATTGTAAACAAGGCAGCCTTGGAGCCGAGGTATTGTCGAGAGAGAATTCCTCTCCATGTCCTAGATATTTCAGATGGAAAAAAAAAAAAGAAGAAGAAAAAGAACATTTAAGACGTCAGCTTCCCTGCCGGTGTAAACGGGACCAGCTCCATTTCACTTCAGCCCCGTGTCCGTCATTGTGTGAAGCTCCCGTTAAGGCAAATGGGAATTACACATGGAGTGATGAGAAAGCAAGAGATACCTCTGTAAATACTGCACAATCACATGAGCCACATGTAACTTTCCTGGGACACCTTGCCAAACTAGCAGGTGTTTTTTACATCAGGCCTTACATTAACACACTCCTACGTATGTCTGGCTGCATCTGCTGCATTAACAATCGCTCGGTGCATAATGGCTGGGTTCATTTGCAAAGTTAAATACCACGGGCAACAGCCCAGCCACGACGCGTACAAACGTCAAACTGCTTGCGCTTCTTCTGTTTGTATCTCTCCCTATGACTTTTCCTTTCTTCCCTCCTCTCTCTGCGCTTTTCCCTTGTTCCTGCTCATCCTTTCCAGATCACTTCTTTGTTTTCTCCGTCTTCCGCCATGGCTTTCCTGCCTCGGGAAGCGCTACAAGGGCGGGTTGGGGATGCCACCGTTTCAACTCTGGGTGCTCTTGGTGGCTGCGGATGCTGTTCGCCTGCTCCGCTTCTACTCTGAAAGCAAACAGCGTAGCTGCTGGATCCGTGTGCCAGTCCAAAGCCTCTGGGGAGAACACGCGCCCTTAGCAACACCCAGTGCGAAATCCTGCTTTTACAGAAATCAGTGCTAGAGGTCTTTGGGGATCAGTCTTCTGTCATAATTATCAACGACTTTAAATATTTTCTGTGGCCAGGCATGAAACACGTTCAGAAACAAGGAGGGGCTGAATCTGAAGCAAGCTATCACTTTACCAAAAATCAACCCACTTGTCTTGTAGGGTTCATACTGTAGTTAGGTAGAAGTTCCCAAAGAGGTGTGCATGTCCCACTCCCACTAAAATGGGAGGTGGGGGAATTACTTAATGAGGAGGATTTGAAAAATACTCTTCCATCATCCTCCTTTGTTTAAAATGAAGATGCCAAATTCAAACAAGCACACTAGTGTGGTGTTCGTTTCCATTGCTCATGCTTTTAGTCTTGTGGTTGCTGTCACGGTCCTCCGTGGGGGTCTCACCCTTGGTCCCAGGCTCGGTTCTTTGCGGTGCTTCCACGGCGCGTGCACACACACAAAGCGCAACAGCTGCTGGATCTCTTATTCATGGCTTAATCACTTCCCTCCGGAGGTGTGCGGTGTGATGTGTGGTCTTACTCAACTCTGCCTTTCTGAGGGATGCAGAGGCCGGGTCAGACACAGCCCAGATTCAGCCCAGCACTTCAAAGCATGACTAACCCGGAGGGTGCAGTGTTCTCCTGACGTCGTTAGGATGAACCTGCTTCTTTTCCTGGCGTTGGGCAAGCACCCGGTCTCTTGGAGTTTGCCTCACCACACCCTTCCCATCTCATGCTCATCTCAGCATCACGTTGCTAGCTGCCCACTGGCTTTCCACACGTCTCCGCTGACTTTCCCCAGGCCGTCCTTCTGATCTCATAACCACATCTTCTCGGGTGGTTCACCATGTGCCCTGATCCCACCCTCTGTAGGGGTCTGCTGTATCACTGCTACTTTCCCATCCATCTGGAATTTCCCCTGCACCACCTACTCCCATAAATGTCATCAGAAACTTTTGCTGGGAGGGACTTTCTGCGTTGCATCTTGTGTTTCTTTGCTTCATGGTTGCATAATCCAGACTGGCTGTCGATTTAATTCGAAACACCATTACACCAGAACAGGGCCTCAGCATTCGCAGCACTTGAGAAAGATAAAATAGTGATAGGGAGCCAGATGGCTCAAGAGACTGGGAATCAGCGATGGAGTCTTTAACTTTTGCATCACTGCTTCAAAATGCAGCTCCGGTCCGCAGTGAACTTTGTGGATCTGGTCCAATTTCTAGTGTACGTTTGGTTGTGTCAGAAAATCTTCCCCCATAAAACAGCACCTGCTTGGGCTGGGAGGCCTGAAGAGGTGTGTGGTGGTCACCTCAAACCAGAGTGAAGTGTCACCTGCTGCACATGGGTGACACGGTCACGGTGGCTCTAGCAGTGCTCGCGCATGGGCTGTGGCAGGGGCAGTGCCGATTGTAGCGCTGCCCACCCGGCCGGCTTCTGCAGGAGAGACATCCTCTTCTCTCCCAAATTACCTTTTGAGCCATTTTGAAAATAGCCTCGTTGCTAAGCCTCATGGAGACTGTAACTCTGCAGTCCCAGAGCTCTGACTTTGGCCCCACGTGTACCCAGTGAAAGACTTCTCAGAGGTGAGGGACGCTTTGGCAAAGTAGCAGTAGAAACAAGTGAGGAATTTGTGAGAGGGGCATCCCTGTGATAAAACCAGCGTGAGAGCAAAACCCAGCCATGCACACAGGAGCCAAAAGCCATACTGACCTAGGCTGCGGCACAGCCTTCCTCCCTGATGATGGTTATTTTCTAACCTAGCTGTGCAGATGCCAGAGAAGAGGTGACTGTGAGGTGGCACTAAGGTCATTACACACAGAGCAGGAGAAGAGCAATCCAGCTTTCCAGGTTTCCTTTGCTAAAAAGCCATAATAACCTGATAGGCCATCAGACCCATTACTGGTAAAGTCTCCAAACTGTATGTGAAGGCAATAGAGCAAATGACTGTTTTTCGTGCAAGGCTCCTTGGTTTGGGTGTTCCCCTGCTCAGCCCATGCTCACTCAGCTCTTCTCTCCGGGCTCCCCTTGCCCCCCCTGGAAAGCTGCCCAGAAACTCCCTCCCCAGCTTAAGGGCCAAAACCAAGACAGCCAAGCCAGGCTTGTTATTTAGGTCTCTGCCCCATCTCTCCTCCCCATGCAGATCCACCTCGTGCCTCCATCCTTGTTCTGGCTCTGCGCTCCCCGCATCCCGCAGTGCTCCTGGCTGCGGGACGCTGCTCCCTGTCCCCGTCACCGGTCCCACACCACACATCTGCGGCCCCACATCAGCTCTGGGGATCTGCTTTGTACCACCAGCAACTGTTTGGTTTATGTTCGCATATCGGGCTGTGACCCTGAACTGCCTTCTCCCTTTAAATTCCTTCCACTTGGCTCTGCCCACACTGTCCACAAAGCCTCCCAAAGAAATACAGCTTGGAAAAAAATTATCTAAGAAGAAGAAAAACCCCTTCACAACAAAATGTCTTTCTTTCTTTCTTTCTTTCTTCCTCTCTCCCAGCAGCTCTGCCTGGGTGCGGTTTTCCCAACACTCCCCCGCAACGCAGACGCTGAGTCTGTTTGGCACTGCAAGCAACAGGGTCGCCCCGTGGCCGGACGCAAAGCACCCGCGAGCTGTCCCATCCACGGGGCCTGTCCTGGCCCACAAGGGACCGGCTGCTGCCCGGAGCCACCGGCTGCTGCCCCGAGCCACCGGCTGCCTGCCCGGAGCCACGGGCTGCTTTTATGCAGCTTTCACCCCAAGACCCGCATTGCCCTTTCAGCCTCTGCCATCCCGCAGCGCTGAGCCTTGTGCTGCACTCACGAGCGGGGTCTGTGGCCCGCGAGTCTTCTCCAAGGTGAAGAATCCCTTGCCAGCTCAATTTTTCCCTTATATACATGTATATAGGATTGTCCCCATAGAGTGGCAGCTCCGCGCGTGTGCTGGTGGGCGGATGGCTTTGCATTTGCCCTCATGATTTCATGCCAAAAACATTTGCAAGTTCAGCTCGCTGCTTGATTTCCCTCTCTCGTTCTCCCTTTGGCAGTTAATCACCAAGCCTGACGAAGGGGTCCCGCGTTCAGCCCCCCCAGCAGACCACACGGTCTGGAGCTCGCATGCCTGCTTGTGTCCCTACAGCTTTATCCTGCCCCAAGTTCTTAAAGATTTTCTTAAAGAGTCTCAGTAAGATCAAAATAAATTATGTCATACGCCTTGCTGTTATCAAGCCTTCCCTTTTGCCTCTATTTTCAGCAGCTATTTTGGGATGATTAATAATTTACAGCGAGGCTTGGCACAGCACTGGTTAAAGGGCCGAAGCTGATCTGATGCAGGAGCCTTCTGGACAGAAGCAGTTTCATAAAGTCTTATAAGTGCTATTTTTTCTTAGGAAAGGAGTGGATTCTTTTTTTTAAGTGTTGTGAGAACAGGAATGTTTCTTTTTTAGCCAATTCCACATACTTTTTGTTACAGGAGAAGATGTGGTCTGAGGGTTTTAGCAGAGGCTAAAACAGGGGAGAACTGGATCTATTTTGGTGGTGTATCAAGCGAATAGGAAATAATCGAAAATGCTGCATTAAAGATGAGTTCAGCAGCAGCTCCGGGCGAACCGTGCTCTGCAGACAGCCCTTCCCTTACCTGCGCAGCACCCAACAGCCCGCTGGGTGCAAAGGTGCAGGTATGAGCCAATTCCACCCTTTGGCCAAAGCGCATTCCTTTCCTCGTGCCCTCCTGCGAGCCAAGGTTTCATCTGTAATTGCTTTTCTGCTGGTAAAATGAAGAACTTGGTGTCCCGGAGGCTGTTGCAAAGCTGTTTCCAGGGGTGTACGCTGGGTGGTGCACAGACAGGTCTTGCCTGGGGCTCTGCTGGGATGCTCTCGCACACTGGTCAATGGGTGGTGTGTGGCTTTGCTGGGGCACACAGAGTAACCCTCGCTCCCTAGGGTGCCAGTGACAGCAGCACTCGCGTGGACCATTTCTCTTCCCCCACCTGCTGCTTGGGCCGCAATGGGAGCTCAGATTCATCCCCTCCCATCCCAGCACCCTGTCTCCATCACACCTGCTCGGTGGGAAGGTGAGGCTCATTTTGGGAAGGGTGTGACAAACACATCCCCTGTAATACACACACTGGTCCTATCCCTTCAGACACTTGTCCACGCCTGCTGACAGCTTCGCCTGTCACGATGGGTGGGACATCAAACGGATTAAAAACCAGAGGCCAGGGGTTTTTTAGGTCAATCTGCCGATGCGAAAGGGTCATACTTGGCAGCAACACGAGCGGAGTTCTCATGGGTTTGTACTTCTGCTTTTCTTCCCTTTAACAATCTGATTTTGTGCGTCACTGTGTGGAATCCAGATGCGGATGATCCTCCCCCAGTTAACACCACCTCGGTCGTGCCCCATGACATCCGTGTGCTGCCCGTGGGAGCTGGGGAGGCGCGGGCACCGCGCTGCTCTGGGGACATCTGAGGGGTCTCAGGGGGTAACGGGTGGTTTGGGGTCACACAAAGGGCCGTTGGAGGCACGCACAGAGCTTTTCACAAGCGCTTCTGCAGAAAATGACCTTTCACGTTTCGTTCTGCACTTCGGTGCAGGGGACAGTTGGTAGCTGTTGGAAAAACGAAATGTTTTGATCGCTGCGTAGGAGAAGCTCACAATTTTCCCTGAAAACTTTCACACCAAATGGAAATTTTCTGACAAACTATTCAGCCAGAACGACCTTTTGTACTGCAGAACAAACTGGGATGAACATTCTTTCTACCAGGTTTTTCTCCTGACATTACAAATCCTGATGGGGAATTAGCTCACATGGCTCCTTCTCAGTGTCTGTAGCATCGGAGAGGAAGAGGTGAAGCTGTGCGAGGTCTTGAAAACAACCATCTGACGCCAATAAGCAACTTGAGATGCTGCTAGAACCAAAAAGCAGGAACCGTGGGCTAAAGTCAGTGCTGATGTGACTTCCAGCTGTGGGTCAAGTTGCCCCAAGAGAGTCAAACTGGGGAGCAGATAAACTTCTAAGGAACTGATAATGACTGAATTATGGGAATTAATTGGTATGGTCAGCAAAGAAATCACGAGTCCATTGCAGAGGAAACAGGACTAAGAATGGCCCCTTCACTATATTTATGGCGCTAAGGTGATGAGAAAGAGGTCAGATAATAACCTTTCAGATCACCAAGGTGGACCAAATACGCTTTGCCATCGTCCCCTTGCTTTCCAATGTATGTGTGTCATGTTTGGAAAACAAGGCCCCGTCTGTCCCTGCTGAAAGAGAGGCAACAAAATAACGCTGCTCGTTAGGGAAATGCCAGAACAGGGGGGAAAGAGATAATAGAAACATTCAGGCTGGCAGTAAACGGGGATACAGGCAATAAACCTTGAAAGCGCGCTGCGTTATCTCGGGCAGGAGCTGCTGGCACTATTCTTGGCCAGTGTTTCGCCAGCCCGGGGAGGCTTCGTTCGGTCTCGGTGGCTTCGGCCAAGGCCACCGGCTCGCGATGGAACAGGGATGCTGAGTGGGAAAAGATAAGTGTCCCTGCTGCCGCAGCTGTTCTCTCTGCTCATCAGAGATGCTCTGCATGGGGAAACAGCTGCAGGCGAAGTGGGGTTCACGGACTGACTGGGGAAGGGCACACAATCCCTTATGGAGCTGCTCCAAGGCCACCCAGCACAGTCCTGGAGCTCCGGTGTCACCCAGAGGCCTCGGTGGGCTGGAGGCTGCTGCTCCAGTACCAGTTTCCTACACCGTTTCAAGGGCTTTCTCGATGCCCGCACAAGCCAGGGATCCCTGGTGACCCTGGATTTATTTTAACCTTAATGAACTCAGAGTAAGTGGTCAAAGCACCCCCCATAATTCAGCTACAAATTTGCTAGAAGACACAAACTTTCCTTCCAGACTTACGCATTGTTGAGACACAAGCAACAGAGGGGGAAAAACCTGCAAACAAAAATAGAATCCTGAGTCTTCTGCTTATTACATGGCAACAAAGGTATGTGATGCTGCAAAGCTCTTGGCTCACAGCCTCTCCCAGCCCTCACACAAATCCTGCAGGAGTTATGAAAGCCCAAAGGGAATCTGCGAGCTTTGAGGAGGACTCCCCTGCCCTGGCGCTGGGAGGCAGAGTGGGTGATAGCGACCACTCCATTGCTGCCCAACATCGCACCCCACGGCCTCGTTCACCCCATTTTCTGTGCCCCGTGCCCGCTCTCCTGTTCCAGCACTAAGGTGAGTGATTTTTTCCAGCTGGCAGCCAAAAAAGGGTCACCTGGTGGCACAGGGGCTCCAGGGAGCACATCAGAGCTGGAGAACCACAACCCTTCTCTGAAGAGCAGCTCCCCTTTGAGACTTTGCAGAGACCCCCCCTTTGCTTGCTTTGATGTTCTAGAGATGGAGACGGGATTTCAAAATCTTGACTATAGGGAAAAAAATGTAGAGGGGAATGTTATTTCTCCCCTTTCTTTCCCACATCTGCAAGTACTACTGAGACAAAGCTGCAGTCGAGGGGAAGGATGTTTCCCAGGGCAGTAAGCACAGAGCAATCAGCTCTGTCTGCGTTGCTTTGGGCTCATAAAGCAGTGACCAGAGGCTCTCCTGGGGCACCGGCTTTTTCTAAGGTGCCAGTCCTGCTCCTCACGCAGGGCACTTGAGTTTGAGGTCTCCAGGCGTCACTGCAAGACCCCAGTTTGCTATGGAAATGGTGATCTGGGATTACCTCTCTTCTGCAAAATGCAGCCCTTGCTTTTTCTCCGCTTTAATTCTAAGTGAGCATTGAGCAGCTTCAGCTGCAGGCACCAACGGGAGCCAGGCAGCAGCCTCCCTCCACCTTGGGGTGGACAGCGTGTATCAGATGGCACCGGATGCTTTCAGCATGAATCACTCACTGCCTCTGTAACCAACATTCCCATAACCTAAATCTATCAAAAAGAACATAAACCACATCAGAAGCCAGTTCTCAGATACTCATTTGCTCAGACTTTGGAAATCTCATATATTAAACAGATTGTCTCTTTATAGGAGTATGAAGCTGCCCTAATTACACAAAGGGTGGAATGGGACAATCTGCCATCTGGGAAGGCTGTTTAACTTTTTCTGGCTTCCTAAAAAGCCATTGTCTTGTAAACCGAGCATTCCTTCGCTGGCCCGGTAGACACAACATTCCCGTCCCACCAAACGCCGCGCAGGGCCGGCTCGGCGCTCCGGGGAGCAGCGGCACCCGACGGGGGTGCGGGTGGGCTGGTGCCGCCTGCCCCAAAACACCCGTTGGGATGTGCTGCCGAACACGGGCCCGCGCCGGTCGGTGTGTACGGTCCCTCCCCAGCGGCCTCTGCCCTGTTGTTTTCTGGAAGGATGCGCTTTGCTCCGGGCACCCCCGCACATGGACCCTCTTCTCTCTCTGCTTGCCGGTTCCTCCCACCGTGATTCAGCCCCAGGCACAGAGATGCCTTCAGCCTTTCCCCCCCCTCCTGTGCGGCGCTGTGTGACACCACCAGCAACCCCAGCCCTCCCTGTGGCGCTTTCAATTCAGGAATCAAACCCAGGAGCTCCCACACCACGAGTGGCTGGGCTTGCTGGGATCTCACCGGGGTCAGCAGCACCCCCCAAAGTCCATCTGGTGGCTCTTGGCTGGGGATACGATGGAACCCCTGGAACTTCAGGAAGATGAGCTGCTTCATTACTTCTTACCAGCCACCTGGGCAGCAGAGCGTCACTCACACGGAGCACCCGAGGACAGTGACACCTCAAGACACAAAACAACACCCACCAAACCATGCACAATTGTTTTCTGCCAAAACCAACCGTGAGCAGCAGTGGAGGTGTCAGCGACTGACACCAAGTCAGACCTTACAGGGAAGATTCTACTTCCATGTTATGATCATCCCAGGCATTTTTATTCTGCACCAGTAGCTTTTATTCTCGGTTTCCTTCGTCTGTGGGTGCTAATGTATTCAGTTTCTGTTTGTGTACATGCTCCGGTACATGACATTGTGCAGCTGATAGGCCTTAAATTCACTCTTTGTTGAAGGTACATTGCTTTCAAAAGGTTTTACTTTACCAAAGGTAGTAAATCACAAAATAAAACCATTGTTGCAAGTATAATTTGAAGTTAATCTTCATATAATCCACAGTAAATATTTATACGCAATACAAAAGTGGCTGGATTTGTTTACAGTTTGAAACTGTCGGAGAGAGGATTCCATATAGATTAGTCAGCTAATCTGCTGTAATCTGCTTAAAAAGCAACCCAAGTGGGTTTTCTTTCAGCGAATCACGTTCGCCCAATGTTCGCAGTGACTCCAGACAGGGAACGGATTCAAGCACAAAAGGGCATTTGCCTCGCGGGCGCCCGGGGCATCGCGCGTCGCAGGGGAGCCATAAATCTCCTCTTCTGCCGTGAGGAAGGGGGCAGCTGCAGGGACCGAATTTAAGCTGAGGTGGGTGTCAGGCTCTCCCATCCCACTTCCCCACTGCAGCGTTTGAACTGCATCGCCTGGGGATACACTGATCTTTGATGAGGCACCTGCAAGGTGTCTGCACAGAAGTCACGCTTTCTGAATTTACTCTGGTTTATTTCACTCCCAAGGAGGATCTGTGTAAGGTACCTCTACGCTAGTGTGCTCCTGAGTTAGTAAGGAAAGCATCTTGCTAGTTTTCCTGATGTTTCTAAATTTTGGGAGGACTAGGAAGCTATCCCATGTCCTTCACTCACAATGCAGCTTTGCTCACAAGGGAATTGCAGCTCAAGGTGGAAAAAGATGTTAGATACTCACCATAGCTCACAGAAGGTCTCCGGCTGACCTGGGGTCCCACACGTGTCACCTCCATGTGGGGGCCGCAAGGTTCAGGCTCCGACCTCCATGGCCCAAGGAGTTGGGAGCTAAGCCTGGGCAGCAGACTTGGAGATCCTGCTCCAACCAAGCAACAACCTGGGTTGCAAAGCTCATTTCACACTGGGTTGAGATAGTGTGAATGGTGATTAAATCCCTTTTCGGGGCTGTTTACAACACAACAACGGGTTGCAGAGGGATCCATCCAAGCCCTGTCCCCAGTGTGGGGACACTCAGGCAGAGGTGGCCTCACTGCTGGGTGAGTCCTGAGCCCTCCACACCCCTCATCTCCAGGACACCAGCACAAACCAGACAAAGAGCAGCTCTGCTGGGAGAAACAGGCTGAAATCACCTTCCCTGTGGGTGTGAGGCCTCTTCATCTCCCACTTACCCACCACACGTGGGAGTGACCAGGTGGCCATCAGCAGAACCAGTGACGTGGAGGATGGGGCTGCCCACATCTCCCCGCTCCTCTCTGGTTTTAAATCCTTTGCACACCCCGCTTGGAACCGGCTCCGCTGTCTTGGGGGTTGGCACCGAGAACCTCCCCAGGGAAACCCGGGGAGAGAAGAACACATCTTGCCTCATCCTGCAAACAGCAACGCCCGCAGAGCCCGGCTGGGGGGCATCCGGCCCGTCACCTGTGCTGCCCGTTGGCAAAGGCATCTGCTCTCGGTGTCTGGGCAATCACTTTTCCTTCCCCTACCACATCTCCCCAGTGCCAGTAGATTATTTCAGTGCGGGTCCCTCTGAATAAAACATTCATCCGCAGTCCTTCCCCCACCCTGTCCTCAGCGAGGCCTTCGTTAGCTGACTGCAGTGGCTCGGCTCCAGCGCACACAGCTGCCGTCACTGCTGCAATTCTTCTGCCTTGAGAAAAAGCATATACGATTTAATATGCTCCTGGCACAACAGCTTTTCTGTAGCAGAGGAGACGGGTTTGTTTATGGCTATTTTGATAGGGCAGCTTTCATCCGGACACAGGTCCTGCTGCATCTCCCCGCTCGCACAAGGTCGCCTTTGTTGGGCTGGTTCTTGTGTTCTTCAGGAACCTCCAGACATTGTGGTACCTTCTCCCGCCCCCCGCAAATCCAAGCTTTGAAAAACCCTCCTCGACTACTCCTGTATTTCTCTAAAAGCCAAACCCCAGGCTAAGAGTCAACGCAAGGCAACAGGAGAGGGCGTGATGCTTTCCTGCATGCGTGTCAAGGTTACGAACCATCCTACCATCTCATGGGAACGTGGCCCGTGGCAGCACGTGCTGGCCGCATCGGAGCGCCTGCAGCGGTGGCGGCGGAGCTCGCGGTGCTGCCGGCGGCCGTTCGCAGCGCCGCACGGCCCTGCCAGGCTGGGAGCAGCTCTATTGCTTTCCCAGGTCCCTTCGGCCCCGCCAGGAGCCGCGCGAGCCGTGCGCAGGGGCACGACTGCAGGACCAGGACCCGGGGTTTTCCATCTCTGCAGGTGCGGATTCGTCCCTGGCAGCGATTCCCGCAGCCGCCGCTACGCGAGCGAAGCTGAGCGGTGACGCAGCCGCCGGGCAGGGCGGCGCGCAGGGATGCACCGCGGGCTGGAAACTCTCAATCAAACATCCCAGAGTCTGCAAGCGCAGCCAACTACTTCTATCTGGCAAATTGCTTGAGCTGCCCCTGGATGATGAGGAGAAATAATCTCTTGTATTATTCAGCTGCTAAGTCTGTTCTCCCTCGCTGCCGTAGTGGAAATAAACGGTGGGAGGGTTTAGCCAGCACTAATTCATCGCCGCGTTCGATCTGAAGTCGCTGCGACTTTGTGCTTGGCCCACAAACACAACTGAGAAAATGAAACCAGCTTAGAAATGCGACTGATCACCCGATCATCGTAAACACATGGGCACGAAACAGAGTCACTCTGTAGCGTGTGCGAATTCCGCACATGGAGGAACGCAAAGCGGCTATTGTACCCCCACTTTGCAGATCCGTGCCACTATTTTCCTAGTTGATCTGGAAAATACATACTGCATGGTACTGTACATCGTATTTCACTGCTATGCACCATGATGTCTTCTAATGGAACAATCGCCATGCTTGTAGTCTAAAGGCAATACAAAAGTGCTTTCAAATAATAACAATACATTTTCTGTATAAAGAGGATAGGGAGTAGCCACTTCCCAGAAAGGCTCGGTTTCCCCAGAGCCAGCAGTGTGAACGTCCAGAGCGCCAGTAACAGCGGTGCTGAGAAATCCCCACCTCGTCCTCGGTCTGTACGTCCCCTCGCCAACCGCCCCTTCTCGCAAAGACCGTCGGCTGTCAGCACCCACCGTGGGTACGGAGGGCGCACCCGGCAGGTCCTGGCAGCGCAAGGCTCCCTTTATCCCACCAGGGCTCAGGCTTGGGGCACTTTTTGGCAAATCAACCATTTTGGCTTCGAACCGAAGCGCCGAGTAGCGAGGAGCAGCGTTCGGAGATCAGGCAGCAGCGCAGCATCTGCCAATTCATTTAGCGCTGCTGGCCCGTGCGGCAGCATGGCACGGCGCTGTTCCATGGTTGGAGACGGTTTATACTGGAATAGGAGCAGTCTTCTTGGGGAAAATGAGTATTTTTTTCCTCCATGAGAGCTCAGGACTCTTTTTTTTTCTTAAAGAGAACTCAGCACACTTAGAGTTGCCCCAGCACCGGACGGAACGTGTGTTGCGGCTTGTCTGGGCAGCAGAGGTTCCCTGCAATGCTTCTGCAGACAGCGACTTGAAAACACGGGTTAAACCACGGCTGGGGAGCGGCTGGAGCACCTGGAGGAGAAAGTTGCACTCGTGAGATAAGAGTCGGAGTGTGCCCAAGGAGGTGCTGGTGCTTTGTTTCCCTTTCCCAGGCAAAGCGCAGCCTCTTTCCTAAAAGCTGAATCCGGATTTTTAGACATCAGAAGAATCGCTCCGGCATTGCAGCACAAAAAGCACCCTGAGCCTTCGCAGAGGTACCAGCTGGCTGCAGATGCCACTTCCCCTGGCCAGCGTGTTGTGCGAGTGCTGCATCCCGGATCAAGCTCTGCCGAGCAGCGAAGCCGCAGAGAAACCCTGCGAGGACGAGGAGGATCGAAGCCAATGCGTTCCCGTAACATCGGATTTTCAAGGCTACGCATACGCTTATATCCAAATATGTTCTCCTTCCCCAGAGGGAAGTGGGACCTACAGAAGCGACTCCGGCTGTGGAAACACGAGTTTCTGAGCAGCCGGGTGCGTTTGAAGGCGAAAATGCGCTCCAGGCGGAGTTGCCAAATCATTAGAAACAAATTAAAAAAACATGCCTGGGAATGTAAGAGTAGATAATTTGGTCTCTAAATGGTGAGCTGGTCCCTGAAATATCAAGTGTGAGCTTTTAAACTGGTTGGTGCTCATCGGGTCAGTGGTGTGATGACACAGACTCTGCTCCCATCCACCTGGCCCTGTGGGGACACCACGGCCATTGTGGGACTGCACATCCTTGTGGCACCGCCACCCACAGCAGGCCAGGGGATCTCTGGCTGTCTTTAAGGAGATCCTCACGTTTTGCCTCTGCACAAGATACCGTTCCCCCTCTCCACTGCTACATACAAATGTGCACAAAGGACAACCAGGAGCTCTTCCATAAATAGGTCAGTGAAGACTTAACACTGAACGCGATGCACACGCCATGTGCAACCTTCACAAGAGAAGAAATGTCACCCTTCGTGTGCTGACTCCGCTTCTGCCAACCTTACCGCAAGCAAAACCAACCAGCAGCCAACAACCAAACCGGTGTGCGCTGGGATTACCTGGTTCTCTGCAATGGTTCTTTGTTTCCCACCCCCACGTGAAGCGGTAACGCGGTGCCAGGCTGTGCTCATTGAGGGTCGAGGATTCGCGGGTCCATGTGTCTCCACAGCTTTAGGCGCCCGTTGCCACAAAGCGGTGGGAGTGCTGAGGAGAGCTGACAGTAACCACATACACACAGCAAAGCCTGCTCAGCCACCTGAGCCTTGTAAAACACCTGGAGGTACAATTAGATCCTATTAAAAAAAAAAGAGAAGTATTTTCTTTTGTCTTGGGAGCCCTGAAATGGCTGCGACACAATTAAAACCGAGCGGAAAAAGAATGACAATGAGGAGTGGTGAGATGCTCTTTTCTGGGAGCGTGGGCTGGCAATGTCCTTCTGGACGAACCTCAGAGAGAGCGGTCACTTCTGATTACTACATAACGTGAGTAATTCTCTGGAAAGACGAGTCCTTCCCGCCTGAATCATAGCGAAGGGGGGAAATAACACGCTCCAAAAATGGAAAGCTGGATGGCCCGTGGATGTCGGGAGCCGCCCAGGGTTCCTGCGCGGGGGCCTGGAGAAGAGGAGACTGAGAGGAGACCGCATTGCGGTTACAGCTCCTCACAAGGGGAGCAGGAGGGGCAGGCACCGAACTCTTCTCTGTGACAGTGACAGAGCCCAGGGAATGGCAGATGTGCCAGGGAGGGTCAGTGGGACATGAGGAGAAGGTTCTTCACCCAGAGGTGCTGGACACTGAACAGGCTCCCAGGGAGGTGTCACGGCCCAACCTGACAGTGTTCAAGAAGAGACTGGACAACGTCCTCAGACACACGGGGTGACCTGGGGGGTGTCCTGTGCAGGGACAGCAGTTGGACTCCATGATCCTGTGGGTCCTTCCAACCCAGCACATTCTATGACCTCTATAACTGCTGAACCTTCCTCACCCAGAGCTGCCCTACCCAGGCGCTCACCCCGACGCATGAGATCCGGGTGGTTCCTTGGAGGCTCTGGCTCCTCCATGAGCTCTGTCCTCAGTGCAGCTCCTGGCCAGCCCGTTGCACAGACACAAGCCACGGGAGCCGCGCAGCTCTGGTGCATGGCCAGGATGCGAGAGGAATGACTGGGACAGATGCCCAGTGCGGTCGGGGCCGTGGGCTTTGTCTGTGATACTGGGGGAAAACGAGCAGTGTCGGTATTTGGGAATTAACGGCAGACTCACCAGCAATCCTGGGGGCTGAAGCGCCAGACGCGGTCCCTACGAGCAGCCAGCCAGCTCATGTTCTTCATGATCCACATGCACCTGAATGCCCGGCTGAAGTGGCATCTCAACAACGATATGAAGGTCCGAGGGACACCTTGAGCCCCCACTGCTTCATATAGACATATATGGTTACATTTAAACAGATTTTTTTTTCTCCATGCTAATCATCTAGAAAACCAGTTTGGTTCCCATTACTATATATAGCGCTGCGATTCTTGCTCTATTTTTTGTCCCTTTGCATCTGATTATTTTCAGTAGAGTTCAAACTCTTTATGCTATGCAGATTTTAACTAGAACATGACTCCTATTCACACAAACTTCCGTTATTAATAAACCCACAATGGCCGCATGTAACGTGGAAGAATTTTATTCGCACTGTAATCGTGTCCCATCATCCACTGCAAATATTACAATTATCTTGAAAATGTCATTGAATATCATTTTGTTCCAAATAAAGCATAGGAATCCTGGTGTTAAACGGTTACACTTCTCTTGAGATCACTTAGAACAAAACCATAATTCAAATGGGTTTTCCATGAGCTGTAAAGGTTTAAAGCAAAGAATCAGTGTTGCGTGTGAGTGACTTGTAAAGAGTGTGGCTAACACTTGGTGTTTAACAAGAGATGTTTCTTGCATATTATGCAAAACACAATTTTTTCCCACTACAACAGAGATGCAATAGATCAAGGAACATACAGGAGTGACTGGCAACCTTTAAAAAGTATTTCTTTTAAAAAACGCACAAGAGAGTACAAAACCAGTGAAGCAAATCAAAAGTTTTGCAAACACATATACATTTATCTATATATATAGATTATGGGAGTCTGCCTATATAAATGTGCACGATAAAAACTGCCAGGCTGTAGAATGTGAATCGTCGTATTTTGCGACACGTGCAAGAAGCAGAACATAATGGTAATAAATAGCGATGAATATAGGCTGGGAGGACCACTGCAAATGTGCTGAACTGAATTACACCCCTCGAGGTGCTGAGAGGAGCCCGACGCCCCAAAGCAGCGAGTTCTGTGACAACCGCTGCCACGCTGGGCCCTCCGGGTGGCGGCGCAAAGTCCCAAGTCAGTTCTTGTTAATTCCAAAGCACAAAGCACATCGCGTGGCAGCAGGAGTAACCTGAGCCATGTTCACCCACACCTCTACTGCCAATAGGGAGATCGCTGCCTTGGTTCATTGGTACCTTTGGCAGGTGAAAGGTACCGGAAGTTTGTGTTTAATTGGGAAGATGTTATCAAGAATAAACAGAGCTTTGCCACAAGGAGAAGCGGGCAGCGCTGCTTCGGGCAGCTGAGATGCAGACCTTTGCTGCTGTTAGCAAGGACGAGTCTTCCTTCAAAGGAAAAGCTTCACAAAGAATAACCCAAGTGATCCCATCCTTGAGGGCTGCGCAACAGAGCAAGGTCAGGATCTGCAATGAGCTCCGTTCCAGAGGTGCCCACATCTGGGCAGCGCAGCGGCGGCCGCCAGCCCCTGCTGCTTTTCGTTACGCAATAACATCTTCTGGAGGACAGGCGGCGTTTTGAAGCGGGTATTTGGTTTTCAGAAAATCCTAAAAAATCCTAAAATTTAGTCATATTCTAAAAGAAGGCATTTGGATTTAACTAGGTTGACCTTATTAAAAACAACCTGCTGTTGCTGCTCCCCATGTGCACCTGGCACCTCCTCAGCATTTCCTAGAGTATTCAGAGAAGCGGCTGAGGACGCTCTGTTGCTGATAAATATGTTTTGAAGCCCACTTAATTCAGCAGAGAAGTTCCCATTGGACTTTTAAGGGATTTAATGCAAACCTCATCTAAAAAAAAAAGCTGAGGACAAATAACTTGGGTCCTAAAGGCTCCATTTGGGTCCTCACAAAACATCATTCCTTGACCGCTTCCCCCAGAGGCCTGGAGCGGGCTGCTTGGTTTAGCGTATCCTGCAAAGCAGACCCCAAAGGGCTTGGACCGCGGAGGAGTATGGCCCCTGGCTCTAAGACACGAACAAAAGGACTCCAAAGCGCTACTTTCCGCTGGTTCACTGGAATGAACAATATCTTCCCTCTTACAACTGCCACTCACAAACCTCGAGTCCACGGCCAGTGAAGAGTTTTCTAGAAGTGACGGATAAAGGGGCACCATCTGATCAAAGCAGCTCGACAAAAGGTGAATGCGACCAACTTCAAAGATAGTAAGTGAAACAGAAATTCATAAGATTTTTAAACAGTTAAAAACACAGCTTTACGTTCTATGATCCAACAATAGGTAAAAGTCTTGCCTGCAAGCCAAGAGCCTGATCTTCCCAAGGCCAGTCTTACCCAAACAGTTGTCTTCCTACTTACATGACACATGCGATGTGAGGTGACACCCGGTACGTGACACAAACAGAAAAAGTACACGTGAAATGCGCATCTTTTATTTTTCCTTCGTCAAGCCATGAGCTGCACAGCAAGTTGAAGTGCAGAGGTCACACCAAGGCAGCTTTGCAGCAGGAATCGTTTAGACGGTGAGCGAAATGAAGCTGTTGTATCTCTGGATGTTCCTCTTGAGGATTTCGGAGCAGGGCCCGAGCACGCGTTCGAAGCGGGGCCGGTCCAGCTTCACGCACTTCAGGGGCCCGCGCGCCACCACCGTGGCTGCTCGGGGCCGGTTGAGCAGCAGCGCGATCTCACCTGCAAACGGGGACGCAGACGCTGTCACACAACCTCGGCCTCTTTTACACAGGGTGCACATTCAACCCACCATCCAGCTGTTTGGTTGTGGAACACCTCCCTTCACGTGTCTCCTGATAGACACTTTACATAATTCTGTTGACAGCACAAATGCATTACACATGCATAATGCATGCGTGTAGAATGCCTCTGAAAACAAATGCTTTCAGACTGCTGTGCTGATTCTGGATCCGTCTCCCGTCAGCTGTGCTGGTGCAAACCAAGGAACGGGTTCAGCTCCACTGCAGTCTCGGTGTCGCTGACAGCGGCGCTGACCCACGCGTGACCCCGCGCTCGTGAGAGAGCGGAACGCTATTTAAAACAATAACTGCTTGACACGACCCCACGCGCCCGCCTTTCTGAACCATGCTCAGGCTGAATTTTCTTACCGAAATAATCCGAGGGCCCCAGCCTCCCAACTTCGACGTACTCCTCGTTGTCGGACCGGCGCTGCAGAACAGAAGCTGTGCCCTGCGGGAGGAAGCGCAGAAAGTCAGCGGGCTTGGCTTAAACCCATTGAGGCCTGAGTACTTTCCTTTTGCACCGCACACTCCTTTAGTTCCGCTATGGGAGAGATGACAATTTCAGTCAGTTCCTTATATAGGAATGAAGGGAATTAAAGGATAATAAAACATCGACCAGTATGGCAAATGACTTCTCTCTAATGAGTTGTTTGGATACAGACAGGTTCAGCTCCCACAGAGGAGGAACAGAACTCAGTAACTCCTATTTAACTCATGCACATCATGCTGTGCAAATGTAGGCGTGAATAGAATCATAGAATATAATAACATAAAAGAATTATAGAATAAGAAGAATAGGATAGGATAGGATAGGATAGGATAGGATAGGATAGGATAGGATAGGATAGGATAGGATAGGATAGGATAGGATAGAATGGAATAGAATAGAATGAAATAGAATAGAATAGAATAGAATAGAATAGAATAGAATAGAATAGAATAGAATAGAATAGAATAGAATAGAATAGAATAGAATAGAATAGAATAGAATAGAATAGAATAGAATAGAATAGAATAGAATTAGAAGAGAGGAGAGGAGAGGAGAGGAGAGGGGAGGGGGGGGGTGGGGGGGTGGGAGGGGAAGGGAAGGGAAGGGAAGGGAAGGGAAGGGAAGGGAAGGGAAGGGAAGGGAAGGGAAGGGAAGGGAAGGGAAGGGAAGGGAAGGGAAGGGAAGGGAAGGGAAGGGAAGGGAAGGGAAGAGAAGAGAAGAGAAGAGAAGAGAAGAGAAGAGAAGAGAAGAGAAGAGAAGAGAAGAGAAGAGAAGAGAAGAGAAGAGAAGAGAAGAGAAGAGAAGAGAAGAGAAGAGAAGAATATGCTCTTGGGTGGATATAGAACCTTACAAGAGATGCAGAAAACATTTACATCAAAAGGAATAAAAAGGCAGTTTTCCAGTCACAATTTTGGGACAGGACTTTGCAAGACGGCAACCAGAGCTCAGTCCTCAGCTGACCATTCACTGGATCCATTGCTGAAATGCTCGGTAAAAGGAGTTTTTAATGCTTGTTGCAACAAAGGGTGATTTCTGTTCTCAGTGCTTTGCCCGCTGTGGCCCGTGGTGACGCGGACACCTGCGAGGCAGCCGCTGCAGAGATGGAATGCGTCTCGTCTCCTCTATCCTTAATAACCGCTGCGCTTGACACATGCTAATACATGTCAAAACTCACTTACAGTCTGTTTAAACCTTCAAAGAGGTTTTACATGCACAAATATTCTAACCTGGAGGAAATCTTAAATTATCGTGGCATAAAGCTTTTGTAGAGGAATAGAGAAGGCATCTGCTCTTCTGGAAAAAAATTACAGTAACATATGAAATTATCTTCTGACTCCAAACCAGAAGCGTAGGGAAAGGCAAAATGTTAACATATTTTTATTTTAACTGAAATTCAGAAGATTTTTCTTAAAAGCAATATTTTTAAATAGACTGGAGAGCCATCCTTTAGGCAGCGCGGTCAGAGCGTTGATGTTCCGATGGGAAGACTTTCAGCTTGGGAGGTAACACGTGAGGGCTGGTCCTGTCCCAGCAGGACGGGAGGAGCCACAGTAACGCGGACTGTGCTCAAAGATTGATGCCAGTTCTTGGACACCATCCCAGCCCTGGCTCTGCGGCCAAACACCCAAGTCTGGTGTCACTCGGTTGTCACCGCCCCAGCTCGGAGCACAAACCCACAGCTTCCTCCCACCAGGAGGGACCTGGGTGCCCACACACAGGGTCGGGGCTTGAGGAGACACCGAGCACCCTGAAACACCCTGGCACAACAAGCGGCTGTAATGCCATTGTATTGCATCATGCCCTATTTCATAACCGGGTTATTTATAAGCCCATATACTTTACGAACCATCGGGCCACCCCCGAGGTTAACTTATGTGCTGTATAAACGAAGAGGTAAGTCTTATTTCTTCCGATGCCAGGAACCAGCAACAAAACTCAAATAAGGTGCAGGTATTGTTTTATACACGCTAAGCAGCTGACGGGTTTTATATGGACTTGGATGTGTATCAAATTATCTGGCACATCCAAAGTTATAGTTCCTCATTTTGCCCATTCGCAGTAACCTGTATTACAGAAATCCCCAGATATCAGACTGTCAACACGTTACGTTGTTCATGACAATTTACCGTTCCACCCCATCAGCTACATGCCGTATCAGGCTCACAAAACACTGAAGAAACACCAGGGCTGTAAATCCAGATCCCTTTGAATACAATCGCAAAACTCCTCTTGGCGCCGGTTCTTGCGCTCGTGGTACCCCAGGCAGCCGATGGCAGGAGATACAGGAACATGAACATGGCAAAGGTGCTCGAGCAAGGGCACCTGAGCTGAGCAAGGTTGTTCAAAATAAGCCAAACATACAAGAGGAGGTTGGTTTTAGTCTTTTGTGGTGTTTTTTTTGGGGTTGTATCTACCATTAAAACACACCATGCACATAAAACTGCCCACAGCCAGTGCAGTGCTATCCGCAGAAGTAACTGCAAGAACTGGATCTAACAAAGTGATTTGGTGCCTGTCGACTTTCCAGCAAAAATTCCTTATCCTTGCTATAACTAAATTGTTCCGCCAAAGCTGCCGTTTTCCAAGACCTTCCAGTAAATCTTCGAGGGCATGAAAATGCAAAGGTAGTGTCATGAGTTTTGTTATTCGCACTTACTGCGAGTTTTCAGAACAAACACGCACTCACAAGCAGCATTTTCGGAAATACCTGGCCCGGATATCGACCTCTCTCTCGCCAAATGTCCGATCAGGTGCAGCTCTCTGAACTGATGCTGTTCCTATTGCCTGTGCAATATGGGATCAGCTCAGAATCGCTTGCAGCCCGTGTCCTGCTCTCCTCCCCATCGGGAGCCTGGCAAAACCCTGACCCCTTCACCCGAATAGCTGTGCACAGGCCATGCCTCCAAAAACCCCTTTATTACGGATGTTTCATTACATAAAACAACAAAAAGAATCCCCAAAGTAATCATACCGAGTGCCCAGGTCAGGCAAAGAAAGGACTCGATTCCCCACTGCCCACCTCGAGCGTGTTGCCGTAAACCTCATCACAATATTGAGCAATATTGCTTTCATCTCCCCAAGTGTCAGCTTTTATTGTGGCTAATATTTTTCTGACAGGGTCCCTATGATATAGGACTCCAATAAGTCAGTCTTCTGAAGCAATTTCTTCCACTGCTCCACTACAGTCGTCCTTTTTAATCCAAGAAACACCACGATATCTGTTGGAGGAGGACAGATGTGTCTGGCCTCCACAATAAACGCTTGGCTTGGCAGGATAAAGCAATGCATATTCCAGATACGTATTTTTCCACTCTTGTTTCACAGTCACATAGGCTCTTCCCGTTGCCCAGTGACAACAGCTCTATCACGGAGCAGAAGAAGCTTCCTGAAGGCCCGACAGCGAGCACCCAGATGTGAGATCTGATTACGCCGCTTGGCCTCTGGCTGCACAAGTCACCGGTTCCACGAGTACATCCTGGAGCATTGTCCGAGTGACCTTCACGGGAAGACCGTCCACACCACCAAACAAAGATGTATTTATAATTATCTATCTTCGCTTTACGTATCTTATCTCTGGAAACAATGCTTTGTGACTGGATTAGAGGAAGAGTCCAATTGTACTCAATCACTGTAACCAGGGCAAAAATAATACAGAATAAAATAAAATAATGCAGAAATAATCCTGTATAACCCATACTTAATGAAGCTGTCATACTAAATGAGCTCTGTGCTGGCCACTACGCCTGCGCCCATCACAAGCTTCATGGCTGTGTTTCATTTTACTTTACTTATCAAATCTTTCTGACGCAGTTCTCAGCTTTCTGTCCTCCTTGTCCTTTAGCAAACCCGACCTCTTATATATGATACAACTGAATAAATCCCCTGAGCCCTGTCCTGGGAGGTACGAGCATTATCTAGGAAGGATTCAAGGGGCTTATTGCTCTCACTCCCAAAAGCGTTTGGTCTTGGTGGGAGAGATTTCCCTTTACGTGGCACACAAAACCTGGCAAGACCAGTCTCTCTGAAATGAACTGCACGACCCCAGATGTGCAGGATCAGCCTATTTAGTGCTGCTCAATTTAAAGCAGTGTCTTGTCCACCGAGAGCCATTTCAGCCTCGGCACCACCAAGAGCAAAACCCACGGAGCGAAGGCCGAGAGACTGTGAGGAAGTTCGACACCATCTAATAAATCAGCACCTTGCGATGATGCAAAACTGACAGCAGACAGGTCTGTGTTTCTGCCAGCACACTCGGGAGCGAAACCAGCACCCTCGGCGGATCCGGGAATATTCCCTTTCAGTGCCCGTATCCCCAGGAACCGGTATCATTAACCTCTCCTCCCCTCCGAGGAAATACAGGCATCTTATTGCAAAAACAACAGGAGCGGCGGTTCCAAAGCCCAGTGCCATCCCCGCTGCCATCCTCACCACCCACCTGCTCCTCTGTTGCTGCCCCGTCACGGTGCTAAGAGTATTTATTCAACGCTTCCAAACGCATCAGATACGGCACCACAATTGGAGATATAAAAAACAAATTAAGGTTTACAATCCATGAGCTCCCACCCTCCCCAAAGTACTGAGATTCTGATAGATGCTCCACGTTGAAGCCAGGGGACGGTACGGCCAGTGTCCCATCTGGAGGAACACCGAGGTCCCCAGGCCTGATCCTGCAGGTACTTATAAGCACTAATTGCTTCAGCAGCCCTATTTTTATATCTAATTATTAACCCTATAGCCAGCAGTTGGCCTAAGCAGCCTGGCTACAAAAGGCAAATGTTCATGATGTAATACAGGACATATTTATCATGATCAAAACTGAAGAGTATTTATTCTCCCACGAGCGTATGCGAAGTCGATGTCTATGTTCTTTGCATACACTCAGTACTCAGGATAAACTTCTGCTTTTTACAGTAAACAATTTAAATTTTCACAAGCAGGAAGTTACTATTTCTATTCCCATTTTTATTTCATACTTTACTTTCTGCTTTTTTAAAGAAAAGCACTTTTTTCCCCATGCCCTCCAAGTGCTACATTTTTATCCTAGTTTTGAGCTTAGAAAACTTTTTCTAGCCTATTTTGTTTTCCTCTTCACCATCCGCTAGAAAAGAGCGGTACAGTCCATAGAACTGGCGATGGAAAAGGTCCGACAGATCCATGTGCTATTGCTATTAACTCTATCAATTGCTATTATGAACCTACCTTTGCTCTTTCCCACTTTGTTAATCTGCACGCTCCATAATTCACACTTTCACAAGAGAAGTTTCCCCTCACTCCACAGTGGCACAAACCCTCGTTATATGTGGCTGTTAAATCTTTGCAAAGTTACTACAAAAGATGACGGGAGAAGCTGTGAAATGGTGTAAAATGTTCCCGTTCGCACGATGGGGCTGGAGGGACAGACTCCTGTGGGTTCAACGGCAGCGGATCTGAAATGAGATAAAAAGATCTCCCGCACAGTATGGATCTGGGAGTATTTTATTTAATTGCGGGCAAGATGAGGTTTGTGGAAGTGATATCTTTTATTAGATCAACTGGCACAGCTAGAAAAGGGATAGGAGCTTTTGGGCACGACTTTCTCCAAGTTGCCTGTTTCTCCGGATATATCCAATAAAAGATACCATTTAACCATCTACAAACGCTGTCTGGGCAATGTTCTTCACCTATCATAGCTGCAACTATGACAAGTTCCACCTTATTTGATCACATCTGCCCTCTTACTGGTTCATGCAGGCGATTAAATCACTCATAAAGCGTCTCCAAATCATGACCTTAAATTAAGGAGAGTCAAAAGCTACAGCTCCCGATGCTACAGAGCTCCTGGAAATCGCGATTGCCTGGTGAGCTGTGAGACCCGCTAAGATCCGCCAGCTCAAGTGTCACCCTCCGCTTTAAAAAGTGATGATTTAAATCAGTTCAGCTGCCTGATGGGAAACTCCAAACAACTCTGGTCCAGTTCAGCAAACTTCCCTGACTGTCGGTCATGGGTATAAAGGCGCAAGGCCAGGCCCGGGTTTGCGCTGACCCCAAAAGTGGTGCCTGTTTGGTTTGCTTATCTCTAGCAAGTGAGGTCTCACTGCAGATCAACAGTGCGAGACAATTCCCAAACGAACCAACTACCGAGAGCTTTTGACAACGAATATCTAACATTTTATGCATCCAGCTTTGCAGATTTGGCCATGACTCCGGAAATCTCGAGTGCCACTGATTCCAGGGGATTTTCAGAAAGGCACCACCTTGGGAGTATCCTTAGGATTAACAGTGCAATGTTAAATAAGCTCAAAATGCAACATTAGAGTGATACTGGGTGCATTGTGGTACCCATTAACCTCCTAGAGAGCGAGCAGTGCTGGAGAAAGCACCCAGCACCGCAAGAACCACAGCGACACTGTGCATTATTAGCATTTCTTCGTCATCATAACCTTGTAACCTCAATGCGTCACATTCTTATTGGCTGTAATCCTCAGCACCACTAACGCAGACGGGAGTGTGGCAGAGACGGAAAGCAAACACCGCTGCCCAGCTGGCACGGATCCTGTACATTAGTGCTAGAGCCACGCTTGATATCAAACAATCCACAGCTCGCCACGTGTGCCAGCGCTATCACACCTGTACCAACCTAAACTTCACCGCTTCTGCTACCTACCCACAGTTACATTAGTCCAGAAATAGCACCCGGACCAGAGAGGAGGAAGAAAGCTGTCTGGAGCAGCCACTAAAATAGCCACAGACGTAAAGGTGCTTTTAAAAATGAAAATCAATCATAAACCCAGCGCAGCTCAAAACAGCAGAAACGACCGAGCCACGGGGCATTTCCTAGGGATATGCGAGAGGCCAGGGTTAAGGCCCAGACATGACTACACCCAGCCCGTCATTAATCACCAGGAAACGCCTCTGCCTTGATCGTTTAGTATTTAAAATCATAGACGTTTGACATCGGAAGCCCTTTCCAGTCACTTTATTCACCCTCCTGTTGCAGTATCTCAGACAACCTCCCCCTCAGTGCTCTTCTGATGCAGTCTGCATTAAACTGTGCTGTACCCAATGCGTTCCCCTTGGAGTAAAAGAGATGTTATTAGATGGAAGAAGACGAGATGCAGGCAGAGACAGACCAGAAAACACAGTGCAAAGCCAGAAGAAGCAGAATACCAGCTGCAATTTACGTCGTGCATGGAGAGCCCTTCAATACCTGGGCAAAACAAAGTGGGTTTTGCACAAAGAATAAAAGATTGGGATTTTTTTCATTAAGCCTCTTCAGCTGAAGGGCTTTTCGGAATCACAACATGAAGTTTCGGAGTCTTTTGACTTCAGGAACGCCAGCGCAGCAGAGCTGACACCAGGGGAGGGCGGGCGGGTGTCTGCTGGACATGTCACCGTGTGCCGGGGGACTCGAGACTTCAGCGACCGTCACCATCATCCCCATGACCAGAGGAACACCGCGGTGACCTCGGTGCTCCAGCCTGGGTACCACGGTCACCCAGTGCTTCAGTTCCTCCTACCAGTTGCCAAGCGGGACTGGGAAGCCTTGGACCGAGGGGTGGGTGACAGAGGGACGGGGACACCAGCTCTGAGCCTCTTGCCCGGGGTGTCAGTTTGTCCTGGCTCCTCGCCCAGAAAACTGGGAAGCGGTTGCACCACAGAGCAGCCGTCAGGGTCCCTCTGCCTTTTTATCTTAACTCTGTTCCAGGGTTTTAGCTGCCCCTTTTATTACACATTCACAGTCCACCTGTCAGGGTGGTGACGGAAAGCAGATCTGCTCAGTAAAGGTGGGCTCAGATGCTGGGTTTTAATGAATCATCTCAGTGACACTTGGCCTTGACTAATCAGCAGCTTCTGTGGGAAAACAACTGAATTAATACTCATCCCGGTGCCAGATTTTAAAGATCGTCCGTGCCAAGCGCTGTGGATTATTGGCAACAAGGCGCTGTTTTCCTCCCTCAGACATGTCAGCACACAAAGCAATAAAAGTCACAAAGGAAAAAAACGTTGCATTTTAGAGATTCTTTCTTTCTACAAAGCTACCCATTATCTCCACTCTCTCTGAAGCCAGGAAACGTCCGCAGAGCCAACATTAAAGTGACTCCATAATGGGTTATTCATCAGCGGTTCGTATTTGGGACTGACCTGACGGGGCTCATCCCCTGGAAGCAGAGAGCGCATTGCGCCACCACCTACGGAACGGACGGGGTTGAACGGACGGGAGAAAACGAGAAAACAGCGCTGATCCTTCCTCACCCTGCCCGCAAGATCCCTCCTGGTGAAAGTCGGGTTTTGCTGTTAATGTCGTCTTATGGCCCAATTACTCCTACCACCATCTGCTCCTTTGTGAAAACATTCTGTAGATGCTGGAGTAACCAGACCAAGCAAAAGGCTGAGACAGACATCGTCACCGATGTGCTGTGACCGGGCCGGGCGAGCAGCTCTGCCCAGCTACGGCGAGGGAGAAACCGGGAGCAAACCGCGAGGAGGGGAGAAGGGAGATCAGGGGGTCAGTTGTTGAATCTTCTGTGTTCAAAGCACCAAATTCTGCAATGCAGAAGGATAAAAAACTCACGTGTTGAAGGTTGCCTCTTGTAGAGCGAGCCCCCACGCTCCACAAAACCCGCACTGCGCAGCTGACGAACGAGCCCTGAAGGGCATTTTCTGCCACTAAATCTGCAGTTCTCTCAGCAGCACCTTTGCAGAGGAGGGACAAGAGCCACCCCAGCAAGGGACATTTAAACACGATCCAGAGAAAGGGCTGAGCTCCAGCAGAGATTACCAAATTCTCCATTTCTCTTCCAGCGGGTTGAACACCACTGTATTTCATGCCTTGGCTTATACTGCAGTGTTTTTGCTTAAAAGCAGAGCAACAGTCCTCAGGTGAGCCTCAGGACAGAGCTCCTGGCTCCTGACACAGCAGATGCACTTAATCCAGTTCAGATTAACATGCCTCAGGCCATAAAATTCTTGGTCACATTGACTAAGTGCTTCGAATCAGGGCTTGTGAGCTCAGTCTTCAATGCCAAAAGAGCTTATGAGGATCCCGAGAACCTCCTGGAAACCCTGAGAGCCTGTTCTGCTCTCCCTGCTCACACAGGAGGTGTTTGAGAGCTGGAACCTCCAGTGCTTTTGCAGCCTCCCATGGCGGGAAGACACCGCTGGGCAAGACTGAAGAGAGAAGAGCCAAAGTGTCAACCATACATTAAAGCCAGTATTAGCTAAACAAAAACTCACAGCCTGTTGAACACCGAGAAAACCCAGCCTTCTGATTTTTACGAAAATTCAAATGGAGCGTGTATATATGAAGAATGAAACTGTCAATTACTAAATTTAGGTCTTACTTCTCTGCACACCAAACGATGTCCCCGTTTTCCATGTATCCTACAGCGGTAAGAGGCTCAGGGTGTGTCTGGATTTCCAGCATAAACTTCCATTTTATGGGTTTAAAAATCAGCTGGATTAAATTACAGCCGAGCGAGACCGGAGACTCCTACACAAGTTGTCATGTCACAAGTGAACTGGGGAAACATTCATAATTTTTCCTTTTCTTTTTTTGCGCTGGGTATAGCACGTTATAGAAGTTATGAAAACTACTTTTAAGCCCCTATGGCTACACTGCATCCTCCCACTGGTCTTGCTTCAAAACCCCAGGTCACCGGTGTCCCAGAGACAAGGGGCAGCACACAAGTCCTGCATGCACCTCCTGATCCATGAGCAGCGTTCTCTGCCGCGATGTCCTGGAAAGCACCAGCGCATCCCTCCCCAGCTCCATCTCAGCCCCCGGACCGCTCACAGCATCATTCGGGGACGGCTTTCATGTTACGGCCGAGGATCCGCAGTCCTAGGGCTGCTTTCCAAGAGAAGACAAACCCTTTGAGCTCTGTAGCCAAAGACACTGCAAATATAGCCAGTGGATTTCTGTTATTTGGAAGACTTCTATACAAAAACAAGGGCAGAAACGAACACATTTCAGTCAGTCAGAAAATATCACCGTCATTTTGAGTGGTTAAATTGAACATAAAGGAAAAGGGATGGCCAGCTGATGGGATCCTGTGCATGGGGTAACACTGCTCCTCTGCCTCAGACCTTCTGTGAGTGATACCACGAAGGTCCGGACCTTCAAAGTGCCCAGTTCCCTGGGATTGTCCCCAGCAGGAATTAAGAACTGTATTAATTCTTGTGCCTGTGCTTCTAACCAGCAACAAGCAACACGGAGGTTGCTTCACGCACCATCACGCAGGCATAGTGAGGATAAATCCCACGAAGTTCATGAGATGTTCATGTGAGACAGGTAAGTAGCTAAGATAAAATGAGCCGTGGTATATGGTGGTATATGTTATATACCACGGTCATTACAACTCCCAAAATTGGCACATGGATGTGCCAATGCAGGTTTTTTCATAACCAGCCATGGTCTGCGTACATTGCTCATACATTGTTTTCCTACTCATCAGAATTTCTTTTAAAAAAGCTTCATTTTCATAATGTAAAATCCAGCTGATCTTAATGGTCTTGGAGAAGAACGATGCAAGAGGACTTGATTTGATCACGGACTCAAGACTGAGTCATGACTGGGTTTGACAGTGGTTTTTTAACTGTACATTTTAAAACTATTTTACATTATTCTGCAGTCTCTGGGTTCGTAGCAACTCAAAGAATTTACATACAGTTGTCCTGGTTTCTGCCACAAATGAGGAGCAAAATCTGCAAAGTCCTAAAATAGACTATAAATGTTGGCTAATCTAAAGTTCCAAAAGGTTGTTAAGAAAATGCTCCGTATCACATGTATACGGATACTGCAAGTATACGCAGCCCAAGCCACTGCCCACGGAAGCCAAGGGTAAACTGAGTTTAACAAGAGCTGGATTAAGCTGACGTCCTAGTCCCTGTGACTCAACAAAACACTTCACCTCGAACCCTGCTCAGGATGGGACCCAACCGCACAGCTCACCCGCACCTTTGACGTCGGTGGCCTCTAAAAGCGCCGTCCTGAGCACGGCTGAACTTTGCAGCGGGGCCCATGGAAACGCTCTCGCTCCAACACAAGGTGATATCAAGAAAATGAAATGTACCTTTCCTGTAACAGCTCCGCAGGAAACGACGTCTGCTGTTAAAAATAAGCAAAGTGCAGAGCCCTCAGCGACGGCCGGCTCTGATTAGCCGGTATATTTTGTTCATTAGGTCTAGCAGGAGTCGCTGTAGACTGCCTTTGACAAACACTTTCGGTATCAACAAAATCCTAATAACACTAAGCAGTTTGGACTGTAGCCTTTGAAATTCCTTTTCTAGACAACATTCATCTTCCTAATTAATAATTAATCACACTGTGTTTTTAAAGAGATTATCGGGTGTGATAGCAGAGTGTGCCTAAGGCAGTGACTTCATTAACCACACGGAAGGAGTTTACTTTGTAGTTCTGCTGCCTGTCGCAGGGGTGGGTGCCAAAGGGGTCTCGCTTGGGTTAGAAAGTCAAAGAGCAACAATTCAGAGCAGGAAACAATCGGGCTATTATTTTTCTTTCCTTTTTTTTTTTTTTGTCTTTTCCTTCTTAAGGAGCTTTTAAATCATAAATCTTCCGATGCTCCTTGGGCTATTTAAGCCTCAAGTCGACTTTTCCTACAGAAAGGCCCAAGCTGTGAGGAGCGGAGCGCGGTTCCAAGCCAGCCCAGGACCTCCCCGGCCGGTGCACGTTACCATGGCACAAAGAGTTTACAAACACTGTTCCACCTACCCGGCTGTGAGCAGAGACGCTCCCGAGCGCGCCAAGAGTGTCAGCGGGGCTGGAAACACTGATTTCACCTACAGGCCACTATCTCAATATCTCAAGTACACTCTCAGCAAGAACTCGCAGAGGATCCTGCCCAGACTGGAACTGGTTTGCGGCTCTGGCTTGAAATGTCAACAGCGGAATGAAAGCGAACGGCGCCCCGAGGATTACGGGGCTGCTTTCGATGTAATCAGCCAAGAATAGCGCTGGACAAATTAATTCGATTTAATTTCATCAATCAGGCAGCTCTATGCATCAATCTTGGAAGGACTCCTGCACTATCACTGATTGTTTTTCTCTCTTACTTGTCAATTTTGCTGTTCTCAGTGCCTGGTTTCAGTACTAACGGATACTTTATGCATTTCCCCATGCAGCTGCTTCTCACCTTCATGAAGTATTATTAGGATCCCTCCCACCGGTGGGGAAGCAGGGAGGGGAACATCCTGCCCACAGACCAGACTGATCATACAGGCGAGGCTGAAAGGAGAGGCCGTGACTCTGCCCCCTCTCTAACCAGCGGGATAATAATAAGGAACACAAATCCCCAGCTTTTTCGCTGTGCTTTCCACAAAGGAGTTACAGGGGAGGGTGCCGCTATCCCCTGTAACTCAGCATTCATCTACAATTAAAAACATCACAATTTTAAGTTAAAAACAAAATCCAGTGTGAAACAATGGCTCCATTTCTCCTTGAATTTTCTCCTGTGAATTATCAGCTATTTTTAGGTCTTTTATTTTTAGGCTGCGGCATGCTATCGCTGGGCAGCTCGACCAGCTATTAATTGGAAATGTTTTGCTCCTCGTGCAGTTTTATTTCTTCGCTTTCTGCACCACTTAAACCAAACCGTCCTCTGAGGAGACGACAGCTGCGGAGAGCACAGCGAAGGACAGGCACGAGGGCACTGCTAGAAACCTCTGCTGCTCTCTCCTCCCGCACCTGCGCACGTTTGTGTCTGTGCACACATTTTTCTTCAGCCATGTCAAACTTTCTGGAGCATTAGGGCCATATGGCAGCAGTTCAGGCTGCTCTGGGTGTGCAGCTGAGATCAAGAGACTCGCTGGGCGCAGTCGGTGGGTCCCGGGACAATATCCGTGTGCTGTAGACGGCGCTCGGTCAGGACAAGTAGATCCAAAGGAATAGAGTGAACTATCAGCAAGTTTGCTGGTGACACCAAGCTGGGAGGAGTGGGTGACACTGGAAGGCTGGAGAGCTGGGCAGGGAAACATTTAATGAAATAGAACAAGGGCAAGTGTAGAGTCTGGAATGTGGGCAGGAACAACCCCAGGTTCCAGTGTAAGTTGGGGAATGAGCTATTAGAGAGCAGCATAGGGGAAAGGGACCTGGGGGTCCTGGGGACAGCAGGATGAGCATGAGCCAGCACTGGGCCCTTGTGGCCAGGAAGCCAATGGTACCTGGGGTGGGTTAGAAGGAGGTGGTCAGTAGGTCAGAGAGGTTCTCCTGCCCCTCTGCTCTGCCCTGGCGAGACCACACCTGGAATATTGTGTCCAGTTGTGGCCCCTCAGCTCCAGAAGGACAGGGAACTGCTGCAGAGAGTCCAGCGCAGCCACCACGATGCTGGAGGGAGTGGAGCATCTCCCGTGTGAGGAAAGGCTGAGGGAGCTGGGGCTCTGGAGCTGGAGAAGAGGAGACTGAGGGGTGACTCATTCATGGGGATCAATATGGAAAGGGGAAGTGTCAGGAGGATGGAGCCAAGCTCTTCTCAGTGACACCAATGATAGGACAAGGGGAATGGGTTCAAACTGGAACACAAGAGGTTCCACTTAAATTTGAGAAGAAACTTCTTCCTGGTGAGGGTGTCAGAGCCTGGCCCAGGCTGCCCAGGGAGGCTGTGGAGTCTCCTTCTCTGCAGACATTCAAACCCGCCTGGACCCCTTCCTGTGGAACCTCAGCTGGGTGTTCCTGCTCCATGGGGGGATTGCACTGGATGAGCTTTCCAGGGCCCTCCAACCCCTGACAGTCTGTGGTTCTGTGATCTGCTGGGACATTTAACTCTGCAAGGCTCACATGCCTTTGCTACCACTTTAAAATCCTAGCTAAAAATATTTGCGTTATCTGAAGTCAGATGAATAAATCCTCCCTGCTGCTGGGTACACAGTGTGGCAGCGCACAATGCAACTGCAAATGTATTTGTTAGAAACTGTACATCTGTTATGATTTGCGCTTGCCAAAATATAATTCTTTATGGCAACAATTGTTTCATGGTGCTTAAAGTTTTTCACCTCTGTGCCAGGAACCTCATATGGGATAATTCCACGACCTTGGAATCCAGCAGATACATTCCACATCTGTCTGGTCTGGGAAAGCCCGAGTTTGTTGTGTGAAACCCAGAGTGGGAAAATAAGACCTGGAAATATCTGAAAATACAGAAACTGGAGGGCTGCTGCTTTTTTCCTTTGTTTTTAATGACCAGGTTCAAGTGCAGTAAATCAACCTCACAGGAGCGGTTACTTTGCTTTTATAAGCAGACCTGCGCTTCTGATCCTATCTTCAAATTAAAGAATATGGTATAAGCATTAAAATGATTCTATCTCTGGAAAAAATCACAGCCTTTAAATACTAAAACTAAATCTTGTTGAAGGCTGCTTGAAATTTAAATGGAAAAGCACCCAACCTACTGCAAGTGAACATCTCACTGGTGCACGTGAGGATGTGGGGTGGCAAAACACCAGTAGCTGCCCTGGAATCCCAGGGTAATGCATTTATCACCGGGGTTTTTAAGAAGAAATGCACCATAAAGAGCTTTGCAGGTAGCGAACTTCAAAAGCCCTGGTTTCCCGTGACTCTTCTCTGGGCACGTTTTCTGATATTCTGATAACTGGGCTGAGCTCCTGCTGCAGCCTTGCTGTCCACGGGGGGCTGCACCCCAAATAACACACACCCCGCTATGGTCTGTGCTGTGCTGAGACACAGCAGTGGTCAGAAAGGCACCGAAAATGAGGTTATACCAAGAAAAAAGGAGAAAAGGTGAAAGTGCTTGCTTGACAGAAGGTGAGGCTAAACATCCTTGTCCATACTAACCAGGATGAGTGTCCTGGTTTAAAGCAGGAATTGCTGTTCCGGCCACCACCAAGGTGACAACTCCCTTTTCAAAGGGTTTACTGGTTGCACTTCATTCTGAAAACGCGGAGGGTGCCAACTCGCTTACAAGCTACGACTTTCTGCAGGACCAATATACCTAAAGACGGTATCCCAAAGGATGTCACAGAGGAAGGCAGCGTTGCAGGCTAATCAGAAATGAACAATTCATTTAACGAGTTCATACAAAACCGTGCTAACGATTGAAAATCCATGTGAGTCCTGGGTATCTCAGAGAAGCTTTTATGACGGGAGTCACAAGATCCCACCTGGAACCAGTATTTGTGACACCGGTGCACCAAAGCTTTGTAAATTGGGAAGGGATTTGTGTCAGGCGTGCCAGGGATGACTGTGGTTTATGGTAAATGAGCACAGGGCAGAGCTTAGCGTTGTACGCCTGGACACAGGGTGCTCCAAAGGACACTCCGGGGCTACACAAAATGCTTTCTGCGTTTCTAGCAGCCAAACAAATTGGCTGCGTTTTGAGTGCTTTTGATTATAAGGCCACAAGCACCAAAAAACACATTAAAGAAGGTAATGGCTTCTCAACGTATTGTGACAGCAAACCAGCCGAAACTACTTTCAACTGCTCTGTAGAATAACGTGTTCCTGGCAGCTCGCATCGGCAGCAAAGTTTAACATCAAAGATGTAAACTCATGCGATATCAGGTTTAAAATACAAAGCTGGAGCAGGCACAACTACTACTGCAGCACAAGAAATGGCTGATACTGGATGTTCACTCTTCAGTAAGTACGTTAGATTTATAGTGGAAGGGTGAGGTGAGCAGATACTTTATGCTCACGCATTACGCAGTGTTAATACTTCTCTACCCGTTCAATTCTTAACAGCTGTTCCATCAAGACAGGGGGGAAAAAAAGGCCCTTGGTAATTCTCAAGCAAGCTGCCAATTTTCCACATGGGATTCGATGGCTAAGAAAATCAGGTTTTCCCAGTCTGCTGCTGCAGGGAATAACAGGACACTTTGTAACACCAGGAGAGGTATTTCTTTTCTTATATGCTAAGTATCTTGTTAATGAAAAAAAACCCTACCTAGTATTAGTCTCTTTTATTCTGACATGATTGTATTGAAAGGGCACTGCTCGTCACATATTTAAAGTTCCTAAAGCTGTGTGATATACAGACGCAGTTACTTGCACTATCAATTCTGTGAGCATCAGAAGAGAAACGGTGTTCATAAATCAAGTGTGCATGTCAGCACCCGCTTCCAGCAGCCCAGAGGAAAGAGAGAAAGAAATTTTAAGTGTCAGATATGGATTATGAAGCAGATTCTGGCTGCTTCGGATAGAGGCACCTACCCAAAAATTCACAGATAAGGAGCAAGCGAAAGAAAACCCGTTGGGCTCCCAGCTGTTTGCAATGGGTGCTGCACAACCGCTTTATCCGCCAAGCGGGGCAGGGTCTCCTTCCTCCTAAATCACAGCACAACGCAGCATCCGACGCTTGGGCCGCCACCGCACACCCATATGTTGGTCATTCCCTGTCTATAGGTCTGTGTATGAACGCTCACAGCTGGCACTGAAAAGCTGCTGCTTCAATAGATACACGATCACATCCTAATGCCGGCCTGTTATTCCTAGTCTGAGTCTAATTCCTTCTTATAACTTGCTACATCACAGCGCCTATTTGTGTGAGATACCAACGATCCAAATATTTCTGTCAGAGAGGGAGGAAAAACCCCATCGGCATCTGTTTGCAGAAGTGAGCTGGTGGGACCGAAGTGTCAGATAATGTCCCAAAAAGATGCCAGCGTTTCCAGCCGCCTGCCAGGGCCGTCTGCCCGGGTGCGAGTAAACAAGAAAACGGCTCAGCCGCTTGCGCTGAGCTTAAGGCAAAACAAAGAGCAAATTATCTGTTTTCAGATCAGGTCTCCTGCTCCAGTTTACAGATGTTCGTTTGTGATTACCCCTTTGGGAACAATGATCAATGCTGTGTGTGGCTGGGCAGCTGTGTTAAAGTATCGGTGATTTAAATAAGAAAAATCTCATGTAGAAAACAAAGCTCCAAATGGTAGAGACACCAGACACACCTCAAAATTCCTGTGCCTTCAATTGACAGGAAATCAGGGATCGTCCCGCTTGATATTTCCATGGAACTGGTGACTAAATTCATTTGCATTTTGAGCAATTTTTTATGAGAGATTAAACTGAACCCAAATGCCTTTACCAGGAAATGATAGAGCTTATCACGATGCCGATCTTACCTCTGTAATAATGAAGAAGTCATCACCGGGCTCTCCCTGCACAACAATTTTTTCTCCGTCTTCAAACTGGACAGGTTCCAGCGCATCAGCCACCGTCAGCCGCTCCCACTTGTCCAGGGACTCTGAAATATTGAAGATCATAAAGCTTTATTATAAAAAGGCTCTAACTCTGGCTGAAGATCAGCATCTGAACTGACAGCTCTGCTGTGCCTGGTTCTGCTATAACAGAAACATTTCTTTCATCCAGGCACTTTGCACGAACCTCCAGTTGGGAAACATGAATGTATTTATTCATTGTGTCTGAGACCTTAGTAATCACCCAGATAATAATCTTAAAAGTTGGACAGAAGTTGGCTCCGGGTGCCTATGCCTGCGATCCGATCCCGCTGCCCGGTGCTGCAGCGGGTGGGAGCAGCCCAGGAGCTGTTTGGAGATGCGGGGGCGCCGAGGTCTTCTCCCACCACATCCACGCCAGGCGTCGGAACCATCCTGCTGTCCTTTGGCCTCAGTTGCTCTCAGCTGGTTCCCGATGTGCTGCCCGACAAGCGGTGCAGGACTGACAAGGCACGGGGTCACTCTTCCCCGGGGGTGACACCAATGGCAAGAGCAGCGCGGTGGCCGTGGGACCGGTGGCTCAGGACTGACGTGTAAAGTGGCACCATTCTGCTCCTTTGAATTCCCCCGCTTAGGGACAGAAGTTATCAAAGTTCAAAGTAAACTTCAGTAAACTGTTTTGTGAGTGATGGAGCTGCTACAGCCTGGATCCCGGGCATGGTGTCCTCAGGACACACCTGCAGCTGCCACAAAACCCCTGTGACACCTACAAACAACAGGGGCTCCTGCGGGGCTGCTCCCTGCCCTGCTGCCTTCCTCCTGCTCCTCCTCCTCCTCCTCCCCCTGCCCCATGGTCCTGCCCTGGGGAGGGGAGGGGTGCCAACCTGTGTCTCTCTCCTCCATCTGTTCACATGAGAATTGGAGGCAATGCATCGCACTTGAACTTCTGAACTTTTATCAGATCTGACTGGAAGAGGTGACAGGTGTCAGAGTTAGTAAATTTGACACATAATACAACTATAACCTTCATCGCCTCAAAGAGCTGGGCTAAAATTCATGTACTAGAGCTCTGCTCGTTCTTACTTAATATGAATTATTGAACTATCGTCAAGACACGTCTCCTGACACCACGATCAGGTTTGTGCTGTTCTCTCAGACTCCAGTTTTCCCATTTTGTTCAAAATATTGCTCAAAAGTATTGTGTGAGGGTAAAGAGTTGTCCTTCCACAGCCAAAAAGCCCTTTGGTTGAGCTCAGAACTGCACACTGAGCCTGGTAATAAAACCAGATCGAAGGGGTTAATGCACCAAAGGTAAGTTTTGATTTGCTTAACATACTTACATCCTCGTGGTTTTATGCCACTTTCTGCTGCTGTTTGGGAAATGATTATTTCTACCACCTTCCTCACCTATAACCACTAATGCACTTCCCTGGGTAATTGGGGCTTTTGCTGCAGAAGAATTAACATCAACGACCAAGCCCATCACGTCAGTGCAACATTCAAAAAGAGCTCTGACTAAAATTAAGCACAAAGCCCTTTCACCCAGACTAGAGCAGGCTTTTTCTTTCTTTCTGTTTTAAAGAACACGGTAATTAACGGTGAAAAGAAAAAGTCTCTTGAAACTTCTTCAGTTGGCTTCATGAAAGATTCCCAGCGACTTCCAGCTGCAGGCACCGCGTGTGGCTCCTTCGTCTGCGGGAACCGTACCCTAAAACACCCCGGTTAACGGTCCCTGCAAACAGGGCATTGGACAGAAGGCTGTACGTGATCAGACCCCTGGAGTTTCAGTTGCACAGTTAAAGTCGAGCATCGAACAAAGTAGAGCACATGCAACTTTTCATCATTTCTGAACTGTACGTTATCAACTCATGGGTTTGCATTTCATTCCATTCCAGAAGATTTTGAACAATCAGTTTTCTCACAGCTTAACACACTATAATCTAAAAAATCCTTAGATTAATAACAAGTAAATTGCTCTTCCAGTTCCATGGCTCGCTACAGACACTGTGCAAGCCTTGAAAACATAGATATCTAAGAAACAAGTAGAGGTTTTTCCAGCATGAAATCACCAAGTTATGACCACATTACGGGATGAAGTTGGCTTCTCGGTGCCTGTGTTGAGAGGTCTAAAACACTTTGTTGATTTCCAGCTGCCATCTGCTTTTCAGACACGGGAAACAGGGTCTTCACGCTGCATCTAAACTGCCGATGCTCCTGAAATTACGCGTTATTTCATCTGGTGCTTTTCCATACTTCAAAAAAGGTTTAAATCTTTAAGTCCTGCCTCATTTTTTCCCCCAGGTTGAAAAGCCGCACGACAAACTAGGATATAATTACATTTCAAACCGCATGTTCAAGGAAACAGATCTTTGAATAACCTTTCTACTCCGAAATTGTTTTGAGATGTCTCATTGTTGTAATTGCTTCTCATGAGTGCAGGTGCAGAGATCCTTTCTTCTTTAAATACTCATTGTAATTTGGTATAATTCGTGCTCTTAATTTAGGAAGATTTAAATTAAGCATAAAACAAGGCATTTAAATGACGAAAACTTCATTAATAAGTGAGCAACATACTTGGCCTTTCTTTAAGCATATGAATGTGTTTGAAAATGTCACGCATAGCAGCTCTCGGAAGTTCAAGTCTCATAGTTCAGCTCAACAAGCTCAAATGGTAGAGGAGCACCATAAACAATAAAATAAGGTTGTTTAAATAGAGGTATTTTAATGATATAGCAAGTTAATAATAGGCTGTTGTTTGTTTGGGTATTTTCCGTCCAAAACAGCCTCAGCAGAAACATGATGTTTCTCCTACGGCATCAACATTTCATTGTCCTGTCTAACACTGTCCTCCTTATTAGAAGCTTTTGTTCTCCTAATGGTGATTGATTGGGCAGGCATTATGGGTTTGTTGTTTTTCCTACCGAAAGCCATCAAGAACACGTCCGAATTTCGTGGCTATCGCATTAATCAAAGGGAAACAAAATCCACGGGCAAGAAGCTAAACAGATGTTTTAAGAATGTGAGACAGGGGCTGTAAAATACACAGAAGGAGAAAAAATATCGGTCTGTTTTGATTTGTGGGGTTGGTTTGTTTAGCGCACATAAGTACAGTATTCTCACAGGAAATGCTTCTCACCGGTCACCTGGAAGGATGTAACTGGACCTTATAACAAACGCATATCTGCACTGATTTCTCCTCCAGCCCTGTGATCCCTACTGCAATAGCACCCAGCCAAAGGTTACCGGTGCACGCCTGCTCCCGTATGTAAGGAAAGATCTGCCCTTCAAACATTAAAGATTGAGAAAAACAAGTCCTAAAAAGGGCCCTTTACACTTTCATTCCTTCGGAAATGAGGCAACCATGAGACCTCTTGTCTGAGCACCGCTGCTTCCATCACAGACCAAAATTCATTCCACCAACACCATAACAGAGGAAATAACACTCGAGTCCAAAGGGCAACTGACCCAAAATGGAGACCTTGCTCAGGAATTCTTCGTACATCTTCCGCTTCCTCAGCGTGCTGCCCTGTTATTAAAGGAGAGAGAAAGAGGAGGCAGAACATTACACAAAGTATTTTTGTGACTTCTTCCTACAGCTGCTCTTTTGTTTTCCCGCTCCTTCCAACTCTAAAGCACGGCCAGAACAAACAGCCCAAAGCACAGGTTTCCCCATAAAGTGTCTGGGCAAGTGGTGTTGCTGATCAGCACAGACAGACGGAATCAAAGGCAACCCCGGTGTCACTTCTCTGACCCCGCTGGTGTTATGGACCCCACCGACGAACTGTGTCCGTTCTTTACAGGCACTTGTTTTAAAGCCAGAGCTTCATCAATTCACTCTCCAGCTAATTCAATATATATCTTGTTACCAATGAGGCCCTGCGAGAAGGGAATTTACAATCACAAAGTAAGAAAAAGCTTGACCTGTCCCCCACCGTGGGTCCCATCCTTTTAGGGTAAAACCTCTTTAACACCAAGAGCGTTTATCTGTAAGTCTGGTTTATACTCAGTACAGTGTTGTATGTATTGTTACTGCTGAGCAACCTATTCATATTAATACTTTAAGAAGATTTAAGCAGTTTGGACAATCCATCAATGTCTGTGCAGCCACCACCACAGTCACTCCCACTCCAGTAAGATCGTATTGTGTGATAAATTACTGAGAAACCCTCTAATTCCATACTGCTTGATCACCAGAGGCAGAAATCACTCGTAGCCATTCCAGGAGGTGTCTTCGAAGAGAGATTCAGCTGTGAATAAATACAACGCAGTTTTACCAATGCAAAAACAACGAATTCATGCTTAACTCCTTCTGCAGTGACACAAACGGCTTGAAGATAAAACCAGATCACACACTCATCTTCTGAAGAAGGGGGAAATAAAGATGGCATTTCCTTATAGTCTGGCAGAAAAGACAAGAAGCAAATGCCAGTATCTGCCATAGAAAAAGCCATTTCTCTATTCCCCCTTCCCCAGGGAAGCAGAGGCAGAAAATGGGGATAGACAAAGGAAAAGGAGAAGAACCATTTCATCCTCCGCTGTCAAAGCGGAGCAGAAGGACAAGAGCTCGCTTGACCTCGATTTTCAGTACGAATACAGGCTGGGAAAGCGGGGCCTCATGGTCCTGCTGCCTTTTTGGGTTTTAAGCCGGAGGTGTCAGAGAAGTCACCACAGGGATAACGGGCTTGCGGCGGACAAGCGTTCACCGCGACGTCGCTTTTTGATCCTTCGATGCCGGCTCTTCCTATCATTGCGAAGCAGAATTCACCAAGCGCTGCGCTGTTCACCCACTAATAGGGACGTGAGCTGGGTTTAGACCGTCGTGAGATGGGTTAGTTTTACCCTGCTGATGATGTGCTGTGAAACAGTAGCAAGTATGAATGTATGAAAATGGGAAAGGCTGGTGTAGTTGAGCACAACGATCTAACGAAGAATGAAACACTGTCCCTCTTCCCACACGTGTTGTGCAGGTGGGGCCTGATCCACAGCCACCAAGGCAGCGGATCCGTCCACCAGCACCCCCAGCCTTGGGCTCCAGCGTCAGCAGAAGCCGCCGGGTGCTCCGCTCGGGGACAGGACCACTCGCACCCCTCTGCTGGGCCACCCTGCTCCGAAACAGCCACAGCACGGCCAGAGCTGCCACAGTTCCCAGGGAGCTCTGGACCAGCCGCAGCACCACTGCCGGGGTCTCCTCCGCAGCACCACTGCCGGGGTCTTCTCCGCAGCACCACTGCTGGGGTCTCCTCCGCAGCACCACTGCCGGGGTCTCCTCCGCAGCACCACTGCCGGGGTCTCCTCCGCACCCCGTTCACAGCCGCCGAGCCCGGTGCTGACAGTTCAGCTCTCGGCGATAGCACCGATAACCCTGGGCTGACCTCTCTGTCTGACAAACCCGGTTCTCAACCTCGGGGCCCCCAGGAGCATTTGAAGTGCCAGAAAGAAGGAAAAAAACCCAAGAACTTCAAACGGAGGAGGCTGTGCAAACCACGCCAGGCCCGAGAGCTCGCTGCGAGACAAAGGACGGAAAACTGGACACCACGCAGTTGTTGCTTCTCTCCCTGCAATCCAGTGGAAATGAGACCGGCAAAATTGACAGCTGTGGAAAACCAGATTGGTGGTTTAGTTTGATGGGCTGGGGCACCCAGGGACAGATGTGGAAAATGCTTTTTAAATGACTTGCGGACACAAATGAATTTTAAGAAGCAGTAATCAGTGGCTGTAAGTGACGCCTGACCACAGCTTCGAGTATTTAGAGACGCAGACAAGACCAGGAAGGTAAGAAGTGCCGGCATCGCACCCGGCCGGGGAGCGGGAGCCCATCGCTTCCCACGGAAAGATGGGGGTGTTGGTTCTTGGCTCAGCTAAGCCAGGGCAGCGGTACAGAATTCAACATGAAGACAAGTGCCAAAGCAAAACTGAAGTGGAAAGAACTAATTAAATGTCCTATCATCATTTTTCGTGTAGTGACAGTATCTAGAACCTCCACTTAATGCAGAACTTCACTGTCTTAACCACCCCACGTCTCAGAACGATACCACAAAGGTGAGGGAGAACACGAACTAGTGGCTGAGGCTTAAGGGTCCCATTTCCCATGCACTGAAACCCAGCGTGGCCCAACGGATGGCTCACAACTGGACCTGCGGGAGGGCTCCATCCAACCTTCCATCCCTCCAGCACGAGCCACCCCAGCCGAGCTGCACCCCAGGGTGCCCAGGCAGAGGCCGTCTCTGCATTTCCAGAGCGCGCGACGCTGGATCCCGATCAGCACAACGAGACCCCAGTTTCTCCTCCAGGAAGGAGCAGCGTGGCTCGTTGCACATTGTTTTCAGCTGAGCGTTTTCCTGCGCAAGCTTTCAGGAGCAGAGTGAGAGGAAGAGATTTGGAGAGAACACTAATATCAGCCAAAAAGAACGCAGCAGCAATGTTACAACCAACCAAAGCATTTGCTTATTTCCATTGGTATTAATCATCTTTCCTCCCCATGAAACAGAGAGAGAACATGCCTATTTCCCACCGTCCTTGATCAGCCCAATATTCCCCTGCCACACAACGCCTCTGACACCTGATGTCCTTTCTATGCTTGTTTTATTTGGTCGAGCCGCTTTATCCAAATTGTTGAGGCATGAACACCATCGTAACCTCTTCAAGCCACCTCCGCAGTATCAAGCAGCACAGTCCCTGGGACACCTGCTACGTCAGCTCTTATGCAATATTTTCCCAGATCTCCTAGAAGCAGCAACAAATCAAACAGTAATGATATCTGCAGACTAGGAGATACTACGGAAGCTTGCCAGGTCAGGGAAATAAAAAGAAAGGACCTAGAGACATTATAAATGGGAGTAGAAAATAATAGAACAAGCTTCTGTTTGGAAAATGTAGCTAAGAAATGCAAGGGAAAAAGAATCCTAAGCACAGATGTTTGACAAATGGAAGAAGCCTGGAAAGCTGAGCTGGATTTCCAGACAGTAGGTGAGACCTGGTTTGCAACATCAGCCTGCACAGGTCACTTCAACGCTGGATCACAGTGCATCGGTGCAAGGGTGACAGTGACAACCATCTACAGACCTGTGCCAGAAAGAGAAGGCAATTTAGCACAGCATTACTTGACATAACTCGAAGTAACAGGAGAAAATGAAGAAAATCTAATTTAGGATGAATATCAAAAAAAGTTTTCCCAACTTAGGAATTATTCTCTTGCTGGAACGTTTCCCAAGGGAAGCAGTGGAAATCTTACTGCTTGAGCCAGATAAAAACAATAGTAAATGTACATGAATAATTCTGCCCTGGCAGGGTTCTTGATGACGTGTTTTAAAAAGTCTTTATTAATTCTGCTTGTTCTAACCTATTAATATCTTATTTCAATAGTTGCTGCTTCTCCCTCTCCTTCCTTTCCTTTGTTCACTTTCTCCCCCATTCTGAGCTGTCATGCACAAGCTCATCTTCTTCAAGACAGCGGTTCCCACTAATTACGAAGACTCGTTAACATTCTGCAGTGCTCCTCCCTGAAAGAGTCCCGGGGAGCAACAGGATCACTTGCACTTGCCAAATCCACCCAGGAAAGAGCTCAAAGCCAGTTTTAGGACCACTTAAAAACGCAGCAAACCCTAGGCTCAGCTTAAGCAATACCCAGGCTTGGCAAAGTGAATGCCCCAGAGATCAGAACAGGTCTTGTTGAATAGGACTGTTATTTCTTTTCCTCCCTCTCCTTCAGTCCGGTCCCTTTCTTGCTCTCTGTTTGCCTCTCTGCTTTGTCCCTCGGGTGCTCTCCACATCTTTCTTCTTGCTCCATGTCTTTGGCTGTGCTGGCGTCGATCAGGTCCTTCCTAGAAATCCCCACCTTTGGGAAGGAGCCAAACAAACGGCGACCAAAGGGCAAAGCCCGGCTCAAGTTTCAAATAGAAGAGTTGTGCTGGCAGGAGGTGCCGAACGGCCTTCTGGATTGCTCCAGCCCCGCTTAATCCCTGTGTAAACCTGAGACTGAGTGATGCTTTGGCTGTACATTCCTACAGAGCATGAAAGAGTCACCGTGCGTACCGGCCATGGGAACGGAACAGCCCGCGAGACGCCGGTGCCACCTCGCACGGACGTCAGACGGATCGCAGCCTGGATTCGCTTTGTGTTTTGGCCACCGCGCAACTTCAGTTTTACGGAAACACAAAGTCCTGCTGGTTTATTTTGTCTATTTTGGAAAAAGGCACTCGTTAAAGAACTTGGGTTTAGGTTTAAAGCAGTAAGAGATGGTAAAACAAAGCCAAAATGAGGCATAACATTAGGAACTGAGTAACTTTGATTTGTCATCCCAATATCACAGCTCACTTTCTGCAAGCAAAGTTGCCAGATAGGCAAGAAGCAGCCCAGGCAACGCTGCCGTCCCAGCCAGGTACCTCGGGCCATGGGAACCACAGGGTAGTTCAATGATCCCAAATCGAGCCTTCTTAAAAAAAATTCCAAGAAATTAATACTTCAAATTTCCTCAGTCTGGGAACTGAATTGTCTGGGGGATCAATCTGATGTTGGGATACAGACATTTGCTTCTCTGGTATTTGTGGTATTTGCTATATTTAGAATACAAACACTGTACTACCCTGGGATGTTCCCCGTTCCGTGATGCTCTTGAATCCCAATTGCAAAGAAGAAAACAGCGATATTTCAGTAACTAAATTACATGAGAATCCTAGAGCAAAAAATTCCTTTGCATCTCCCCCAGAAGAATGTGAAGTGTTAAGTAAATGTTAAGAATGTTCAGTAAATAAATACAGCATATAGACACAAATGTGTGTGTGTGCTTGTGTGCGCACACAGAACATATACATTAAGAACTGCAACGGAGTGAGAAGTATGCAGCTCAGCATGGATAATTGTATGAAATAAATGGAACACACAGATAGGCAGATAATTTGTGAGGGTACTGAGGTGGGAATATGTTGAAGGGTTCTCTTGTAATCCATTTAGCACAAGGAATCTCGCGGTGTGATGTTTTGTAGAGGACGGCAGCGAGAGCCAACCAGCCTCACCGCACATCCCGACACAAAGAACCCGAGAGGGACAGCACCACAGCTGCTGCGACAAACCCGAACGGGACCTCAAAGCCACCAGGGTACCTGACGAGGCAATGAAATAGAAAGAAATGTATATTTTTTAACAGGCTAAATAATGAATGAATGACACATGTCACTGAAAGCCAGCAGGAACTTTATGCATCAGGCTTTGTCTGTCCAGAAAAAGGGAAAACTCACATTTCCAAACTTCCTGAGATGCATTTTATTCACAGCACAGCCCAGTCGGGATCAGCCAGACACGTAAGTGGGGCAAATGCACTAAGCAGCAGTAAAGAGTAGAAATGTGAAGCAAAACAGGGCCTGCGAGGAGGAAGGACAGGATCAAATCTTTCTGGCAAGTGTGGATCAGAGCGCATGATTTGCAAATAAATATTTACAACTTGAATAGAATTTCAACACCAGGCAGAGAAAACACGGGGGTGGTCATGGCTGGGAAGCAATGGAGACGAAAGAAGAAACCATCTCAGGTGATGGAGGAGCAAACCCACACCTTGGGGAGGAAAAGGTCCTTGATCCCTTGGACAAAAAAACCTGCTCGCTCTCAAGTTTTAAAACCATCTTAAATTATATTTTTCAAAAGATATTCTAAGCATTCCTACCTCTTATTTAAAGGTAGAATCATTTCTACATCCAAAATATCCAGCAGCTTTCTAGAAACATGAAGTTAGAGGCTGAAGGGCAGGAAACCACATTTCTGGGACTCGGAAGGCAGCTGCTGCTACATCTTGAAGCTGAGCCCAGCAAAACCAGCCCGGAATGGTGGAGTTGGCTTTAGGTACGAAACTCAGCCACTGAAATGCGATGTAATTAATTCTTAGGCTTGAGGAAATGTGCAGAGAGCCACCGCAACCTGCCCTCACATGAACGCACCGAGACAGGTGCCTCATTTCACCTACAGCAATGAAATGATCCACGCTGCTCTTAGGAGTAAATGAAAAGATGACAGAGTAGTCTGGGTGGGTAAATGGCACTCACCGTGGGCAGCGCTTAACATGGGACATCTAGACCTGCAGCAACTCATTCACCACGCTACCTGCAATATTTCCTATCTAAGAACACTGCAATTACACTGTCTGGGTATCTAACGTAATGCAACAGAACATCATGTTTAATGGTCACAACTGTAAAAAGAAAAGTCAAAAAGAGAGACACGCAGAGAAAAGAACTCTGTGCTAAGGGAAAGGTCTCATCATGTGCAGATACTGAGCTTGCTAGGTAAGGTACCACGGTCACCGGTTCAGGTGTAAGTGACTTTGAAAAGCATGTCGCACTGTATTAGACTCAAATAGAAGTATATCTGTAGTATTCAAGTTGTATGTATGGCTAAAGCTAGAATTAAAAGCACAAGTCTCTTTCACTTGGGACTTTAAATTGTTTTAGTAAAATCTGCATCAAATATTCACCTTGTGAATGCTGCCATCGATGGTAATGGACAAGGACCAAACCTGGACTGCTCGCAGGCCTGAATGGTGTGAGGTACCACTGTTCCAGCAACACCGAAACTGGAATTGCCTCTGGGCTACAAGGCCTGTGCATCTGTCCCTTCAGCTCTGTAGTAGCAAGGTTAGAGTCAGCTCTAAAAAGCTGCGCTTAAAAAGCCAAGGAATATGTGTCTTGTCCCGACATTTATTTCCCTCCTGCATTCCTTCTCTTTTACACGTTGGATTCTTCCTTGCAGCATGCAGGTTCCTCACACCAGGTATCCCGGACACCGCTCCGCTGCACCCATGCAGGACATGGGGCAAGTAAATGGAGTGTGCCTCCTAAACCTGTTAGCAATCCTCCTGCTCTAGGTTTTAGAAATACCTTGCACAAGGGTCTCAGTCATTTCTGTCTGATTCCCCGCACTTGGAAGCACTCGAGAACTATTCACCTTGCTCATCCATGAGAGAGAAGACTGTACACTTCTCGGCTTCATTGTTCCATTTTGTCTTGGAGCGATCAAGCTGCCTATTTTGGGACAGAGTGTATTTTCGTCAGGTGTGCTCTCCTGGCTGTCAGTGTGATGTTCGTTTATGGGATACAGAACTCAGCCCATTAAACACAGACCGAAAACCAGCAACACCAACTCCACAAGCAAGCCCTTCTCCATGAACTCACCATTAAAATGCGCCTGTAGCTGTCTCTGTCGATGCCCCAGAGCTTGAGGTCTGTCTTGGCCTTGACGGTGGCGGCCCGGGGTGTTCCATAGATCAACGCCAGCTCCCCAAAGCTGCCTCCTTCTCCGATGCTGGTGACCCACTCCCCGTTGACATAAACCTACCATGGCACGAGACAAAACGACAAGCAAAACCAGTTTGGGGGCTTAGTGGCAGTTTTCTTCCTATTGACAGTTACCTACAAAGCTATTAGGAATTTCCTTTCTAATCGCTAGTGCTGGGGACACAGAAGGAAAACAAAAGCGTACCAGTTTCCGCAGTCGGCCCCCAAAGAGGACAACGACCCGCTCTGTGTGCAGAATTTCAAGTCGCCCTGCTGCAGCACAATGGCTGCATTTACCCGCCGCGTTCTCGGCTCCTGTGGATAACTGGCATCGTGTTTTCCCTCTTGTGTTCAAGGCTCAGACGGGCAACAAGCAGAACTGTCACAACTCTGGCTTTTTGTTAACACTGTCAGACTTGAAGGGAAGGAGATCTGTGGATACGTGTAAATGAGGTTTGCTGAAAGGCACCGTGGCCATGCAATGAAAAGCAGTCAAAACAGGGAAACATCTTTTGAAAAGGAACATTTTTTCCTGCCCTAAGCCTGGTGCCTCCAACAAGCATTTATATTCAACTACTGAGATGTCCTTCTCCATCAGTGAAGACTACTAAGTGCTTTGGACTTGAGAAGCTCTATGCAGAATTATCGGTCCTGTTTAACAGATAAGCTCCACAGAACTTAGGAAGCAGCGTTTGACCCGCAGGCTATTTAGATAAGATATCCTCTGACACGCGGTATGGATTGATACCGCTACCACGGTATTTTTCCTGCATGACACCTAATTTGAGATGAATTCCTACACTCGAGCGCTATGTGAAAGCTCCGCTGGTTCGGGGAGCTGGTGCAGGTGCTCCCTGCGGGGCTGCGCTCTCCTCGCTGCTCAGCGCGGCTCCCGAGACACGGCCCGGGCTGGACTGTGTGTGCTGCAGCTCGCTCGTGGGCTTGCTGCTACAAACCTGCACAAGAAACCCTTCTCATCCTGGTAATGTGGCTGTGAGCACAGAGGGAGGAAAGACTGCGTGCATTTATCCACTGCAGAATAGATTCTGATCTCCTACAGACCGGTAACACCAGAAAAGAACGAGAATTAACTTCATTTTCTTGGAACCTCTGTGAAGAACAATATGAAGAAAATATGCACATATTCTCACCTTAAGCAGGGAAAAGGACAAGACCATAACCTATGACCAGTTACTGAGAGACTAGCAGTTTTTAAAATATATGAATTAGAGCTGTGTTCGGGTTGGGCACGAGAAAAGATACTGTCCAAAATAAATGAACCGGGGTCAAAACTCAACCAACTGTCAGTATTAATTTCACTTCTGCCTTCATCTCGTGATGAAAAGGCGTATTACGAACTACAGCTGGAACCAATCCCAATTCATCTTCCCGATGTTCAATTAAGACGTGATCCAGCTCGCACTGGGGTCAGAGAAACGGGGGTTCAGGGGGAGACGGATGAGGCCACGGAGCGGTTGGGCTGGAAACGGCACCGCTCGCGTATCGGCTCGGGGGAGCGGGACGAGCATCGCTGCCCAGCCCCAGCAATGCCGGGCTCTCCGCGTCCCAAAGCATCTGAGGACACAGGGCCTGAAATAAAGGGTAAAAATCATCCCAAATAGGTAGGTGGGAGCAAAATGCCAAGAAAGAGGTCGAGCCACAAAAGCTGCGGCTCCGTGCGTTCGCTGCAGCAGAACGGATCTCACGGAGGGGAGAAACACAGCAGGAACAACAGCGCTGCCTCCCCAGCCTCAGCGAATCTCACAGAACGCTGGATCCGCCTTTGATCCTCCTCACAGTGAAGAGAACGAGAGCACAAAGATGATGCCAGCGCTTTATTTCTAGTATGGATGTGCTTTTATTCAATGGAAAGATATGAACTTGGGGACTGCCTTGAGAGCCCTTAAAAATTCCAGCTGAAAAAGTCCAAACTTCAAAACGTTCTGTTCCAAATTTCAAAAAGCGTCCTTCTGATATTAGAAAGAACATTCGCGATGGAAGAATTCAAACGAAAAGCAATCTACGGAATCTAACAGTAAAATATAACTAGTTTTAAAATCCAATAGCATTCTCACATAAACCACCATGTGATTTTCTTTTTCGTATATACAAATGAGGCAATTCATACATACAAATACGGACTTCAAGGAGATTTGACCTACCATCAAAAATAATCCTATCTATTGACCATAATATTAATTTATAGCGCCAAATATAACTTTATATAGTAAATAAGGAAGGTATATAAGAAGAAATCCTTAAGAGTTCTCATTTTGATTTCCACCATGCTACAGTTTGGCTGCTGTTGTTTGACAAGAAGAAAACCTGAGAACGACTGTAGAAAAAGCCGCTGTGACATTAAATAGAATTGGAAGTTACCGAGTCTAAAAAAAATAGATCTGTGTTAAAAGAGCAGTTGACGGTGCTTTTTAAAGCAAAAAAATGTGAGGTTCCGAGATGAAAATAATCAACAGGAAGTGATTTTATATTTAGAAATGCGGATTAGAGATTTTTGCAAGACACATACTTTAGCAGGTACTTTCGACATCTTTACTGGAAACTGTAATTTAAGTCCTGCCAGCTGCTTTTTGGCATCCGTGGTTTGAGCAGAAACGCTGCCAGCAGACACCGACCTCGAGGACCTGGAGCCTCGTGCCACGAGTGAACAACCCTCCCAACCCCGGCAGCCGAGGGGAGGCCGATAACGCCTTCGTGACCTTTCCCATCCAACGCCTGCTTCGGTCAATTATCCCCGGTTTGGAGAATATATGGTATTAGAGGGAAATAAATGGTTCTCCCAGACCTACCTCTTCCTGCTTTCTGAATATTGGTATTTTAGGTATGACAACCTGTGCCCCTCTCCTCGGCTCGCGGTCCATGAGCAGTGGGATTGCAGGGTGCTGCCTCTGCTTTGGCTGCCATAGTCACACCAGGCAAGAAATGTACAGATACTTCATTCTATGGATACATTAATGGGGCTTCTTTATACCCTCAGAAAGTATAACAGTAGAGGATATGGTGCTATCATATCTTAAAATGTTTTATTGTGCTTCTAATTTCACTCACATTATTTCTAATGGAAAATATTAGAATGCTCTTGCTCACCGTCTGGGGTGCCTACACCAATAACAGTAAATTACCAGTAAATGTTGGGGTTCTTTAGGCTCAAAACACCACACTCTGCTTTCGTTGGTGGTTTCTGTTTGGTTTCTGTTGTTTGGCTGATAGATTCTTAGTTTTGCCATGACTTTCTTACAGAGGATGAGGATTTGACAGTGGCAACTGCAACCTTCTCTCCATGTGTATGGAAAACCCAGGTGCTTATCAGCCACGGTGTTCTCAGAGCAAACTGCTCCTTGAACCCACCAGTCCTGGTGTAGCTGCTGCTTCTGCCAGCTTGGGGACGCAATGGAAGCAGCTTGGGGACACAATGGAAGCAGCTTGGGGACATGATGGAGGCAGCTCGGGGACACAATGGAAGCAGCTCGGGGACATGATGGAGGCAGCTTGGGGACATGATGGAAGCAGCTCGGGGACACAACGACAGCAGCTCGGGGACACAATGGAAGCAGCTTGGGGACACAATGGAAGCAGCTTGGGGACATGATGGAGGCAGCTTGGGGACATGATGGAAGCAGCTCGGGGACACAACGACAGCAGCTCGGGGACACAATGGAAGCAGCTTGGGGACACAATGGAAGCAGCTCGGGGACATGATGGAAGCAGCTCAGGGACACGATAACAGCAGCTTGGGGACATGATGGAGGCAGCTTGGGGACACGATGGAGGCAGCTCGGGGACACAACGACAGCAGCTCGGGGACACAATGGAAGCAGCTTGGGGACACAATGGAAGCAGCTCGGGGACATGATGGAAGCAGCTCAGGGACACGATAACAGCAGCTTGGGGACATGATGGAGGCAGCTTGGGGACATGATGGAGGCAGCTCGGGGACACGATGGAAGCAGCTCGGGGACATGATGGAGGCAGCTCAGGGACACAATGACAGCACTCGGGGACATGATGGAGGCAGCTCGGGGACACAACGACAGCAGCTTGGGGACCCAACGACAGCAGCTTGGGGACATAACGACAGCAGCTTGGGGACACAACGACAGCAGCTTGGGGACACAACGACTGCAGCTTGGGGACACAACGACTGCAGCTCGCCAGGCCAGGGCTTCAAAGCCTCGGTGCATACGCCAACACCAGCTGAACTAGGCAGAAAATGGCTCCAGGCTTTAAGCCTCGGGGTCAATTGCCTACTCTCCAAGTTGCTTTTTTTCTTGGAGAAGGGTGGAAGCGTGCCAAAAAACTCTCTGGCAAGGCTTAAATGAGCTGCGGCTCGCTTACTAGCGGCCTGGGTTTCCTTCAGACAAGCAGGATTTAAGCATTGCTGCTCGGAAAGCGGCAGAACTCCTTTTGGGCAGCACTGAATGCGGGGTGAGGGTGAACACCCAGCAGGTCCGGGAGCTGCCGCCTCCTCCAGGAGCAAGTTATGCACTGACTGCCCTGGTACCAACTTCACTCCGCGGGGGGAAATTGGGGTCCCCTCCCTGCAGCTCCCCAGTGGCGGTAACTTCTGTAGCTACCAGGCTGTGGCAGCAACTTGTTCCTGGATGAGAGAATGATGCTGGTGCTTTGCACAGGCCCTTGCAAAGGAATTCAGCGTGTGTTTTGGCTGGAGATAAAGGGAAGGCTTAGGAAGGAGAGAGCGCCCGGCTGAGGAGATGGGGAGAGCGTGGTGGGGTGCGGGATGAACGAAGGGGATGTGGAAGGGAGAGCTGCTCACGGAAGGGATTTCCAAAACTTCCAAAGGTCATGAGCTTGGGCTGCCCCTGGAATAAGCTCAGCCCAAATGACATCTCTTAAGACTTGTTAGGACGCCTTTGTGGCACAGCTCATGTCAGAAAACTGCCCATACGTGTGCGTGAGAAGCGTCGGGATGACGTTACTGGGATCTGCCCAGCGGATACAAGCTGATTTTGGCAATGAGGGGAGTAGGGATTGAGATTGCTCATGAAATCAAAGTTGCAATCTACTCAAAGAAACCCAGTTATTGCATTCTTTCCTCAGAAAATCTGCTGTTGCAGGTCTCAAAGACAAGGCAGGAAAAATGTATATCCTATATCATACCTAAGTGGTTGGAGGACTGCGAACTACTCGGAATACAAAGAAAACCTCTGCCTTCAACTCTAACAGCGTCAAACAAAGCTGTGCACTGTGCTTTGCCTTTAGTGGGTTCCACTGAATTCTACAGAATTGCTCTAATGCTTCAAGGCCCACTGGTGCTTATGCAGCGTGTCAAATCAGGGATTTGGGATAAAATGTTCAAAACCACTTATACAGCTTAGGAGCCTGTGTGTAACTGCACTGCAGTGACACTGAGGGCATTTAGTCACTGTGGCAGTTTTCAGAATCTACCCCATATCCCATCTCAGAAACCTCAAAGGCCCTTGAAACGCTCTGGGAAATGTACGATTATTCTGCATAAGACTTTAATGAACCCAAGAAACCATCAGTGCAAAGTGATCTGGACGCTTGTCTCTTCTGGGGCTCTTTGTGGGCAAGAGGAAAGAATTCCAGCTTCCCATAAAAACACAAGCAGAACGTCTGATACACCGTAATGTGATGAGTAAATGAGATGCTCTTACCCAACAGAGAACACAGCAACGGGTGGCCTGAACCAGCCCTCCTCAACGCCTGCAGAGCCACAGCCACTTTGGCCATTAGTGGCAACCGACACTGGCAAAAAATACACAAACTGCCTTTTTTCTTATCACTGCTTTGTAACTGCAATATGTGCACATGGAAGATTGTATTTTTTGTGATTAGTTGCAAAGGGTTTTACAGAGTCTTTCCTGATGTCACTTGGTCCCCCGCCACCCCTGAGCCAAAGGCTGGAGACGCTTTCCTGAAGGTTCTCAGCGAGGACAAATTATTTTTAAAAACTATTACTCTATAACTTCAGTGTGCGCATTTGCGCGTGTTTGTGGGTCTGAGTCAAAGCCAGTGAACTCATTAAGCTCGGTATCAGGCCCTAAGCGATTATTTTAAAACGAAATTGTAGCCCTGTTCTATAAATACAGCTCTTTTCTCCTCGGGCCCCGTGGATGTGGCGACGTTTGCTCCTGAGAGCCTCGCCTGATAGGAACAGTGAGTCAGAGGATTTCCTGCGGAGCAGCTTCCAGAGGCAGCGGCACCGGGTGAGGTTTCGGTTCCCAACAATACCAATTAGATGGTCTCCCCACACAAACAGGCTGCTAAACCAGCCAACTTTCACTGAAATAACCGTGTGCCTCCTGCCCAGGTTTAAAATAAAGCACTTTCTTCTTTAAATACGCCAAACAAAACTCATCTGGGCACCTGGAGAGCAATGTTGCTAATGAGCAGGCTTCTGTCTGACAGCTGTGGATGTGTAAGGTAAATGGAGAAAACGCAGTCAAATGAGGAATTCGTAGCAAAACTGCAAAAGGGTGAGTTCCATATGGGACTACAAGATAAGAGGTGAACAGATTGCGACTTGGAAAGCAGGTTCAGAAAGAAGCTTCTCTTCAAAGTTTTGCCACATACTCCTGTAAACACTTTGTGGTCTAACAGATCACTTTCCACTTACAATAATCCTTGCTTTATTAATACGCACCATTGTTCATATACTTGGTCCTAATTTTAAAAGCAAATTAAGGTTTCTGAGATTAAACTCATTGCCTCGGGCTGTATCTCGATTTGGAAAAACAAAACGAAGCGAAGCAAACCAGACCCAAAGCAGCACATGAGCTGAGTGCCTAGAGCTGCCGCGGGCGCCCCAGCGCGGCGCCCTGCTCTGCAAACACCGCACAGCCCCAGGCGCGCTAGGGCTCTGAACATCATGTCATCTGCTTGGCTTCGAGACCAGATCTTCCTGCTTGGAACAGGCAAATAAGCGGGGATGTAAAACACGCCAATTACAAAATTACGCGCAAATGACTTAACACAACAAAGGCGCAGTAATGAGAGCAACCCCGCGAAGTTTGCTTCAAGAAGGAAGGAGGCAGAACCGCAGCACAGGGCTGGATTGAGCCCTGGGGATTTACAGTGGAGCTTCAAACTAAATATTATACCATAGGAGTGTACTTACATCCACCTCGCCTTGGTCAATGACATAGAAGTTGTCTCCTTCATCACCTGGAAGCAAAATACAAAAGGTGATTGTTTCCCGAAGGTTCAATAATTTCCTGGCCCCATATTTGCACGGGTTTGTACTCCAGATTACCCACACAGAGATTCATTTTCTGAAACAGCCTTGCCTCTTTGCCTTTGCAATCAAAATATCACTATGATTTCTTCCTATTAATATCTTTCAATGGCATTAATTTATCTCTTTCGATTGATTCAATGCTGCATTCAGTGTAAACACGCGAGAGGCTTTAATACAGCCCGAGGGCGATGAAGTTCTGCACAACACAGGAGGTGGGCAGGTGAGCTGCCAAGAGCGATACCTGCGATACAGCGCAACGCAGCCTTCCATACTGCCAACAGCTACAAAAACGCTTCCCATCTCTCATTGCTCCCAGCTGGCCTGTGCCACCCTCCTGCATTCCGAGCTGCACTTTACTTTCTATCTTCAGGTAAGGAATGAATATTCTATCTATCCACATCTAACCGTAGCACCTTGAAACCCTGGAGATGTACTGCTGTGGTTTTGTAGATCTCTGCACAAGTAGCACAAGATCTGCCTCTATGAACGTGTAATAGAACTGCACCCTCAGAAGCTTCTGGAATATGGTTATTCCTCTTGCTAAGCAAAGAGGGTAAAACCTCAGACAGAGATGCGAACTGTACATTTTTAGCAAACATACAAGAGCAAAAACGAGGGGAAGAATTACCCTGTTGTATGACCGTTTCTCCTGCGATGTGTGTGACGGGGAACATGGCATCAAATATGTCACTGCAAAAGAAAAGAAACATCGGTTGGTGAATCAGATCTATTTCTACCCGGCCAGCAGACCCACCTGCATTGTTTCACTCGGCCTTCAGGAACAGCTTTTTGCAGAAAAAGCCAAGGCAAACGCTGGGTGTAATGTCAGGTGCAACCGGACAGTGAGACCCTGCTGGGCAAGAAATCAAAACAACTCGTTTGGCACAAGCTGTGGTTTAAACTGAGACCGTGATTCAGTGCATGCTATTTTGAAAGAACTCCTGAATTATACACATATGGGCCACTTCTTATATATAGCGCATATAGATCGCTTCTTATAGCACGGCACAAACTAGCCAGCTTGAGTGTTTCATTGTCTGAGCAGACAGATCTGAGGTTTCCAGCTGTGAGCGGTGTGTGCCACAGCTGGAACTGCGAGATGTCCAAACAGGAGCTCGCTCTCCTCTCCTGCACATCTGGCCTCGCATTCACAAGCAAAACCTGTTCCGCAATACAGAGCACGTTTGGGGAGGTAGACGGCTCTACAATAACGCAGCGTAAGAGCTGGCGAGAGATCGCACTCGCGGAACAGGCCAGAGGCTGAAAACCTTCGCGAGTTACTCGTGAGAAGGGAATCTGACCGATGCTACAGAAACACCGAAGCTGCAGAGGAGCTTTGCGCTCATTAATCACCGCTGAATTACACACCTTACCGTGCTCTCCGGCATACTGTCACATATCCTTAAAAGGCCAGGCAGAGCGGCGCGGCCGCGAACGCACCCTGCACCAACACCGTGGGCAACTTGCCCAAATGCAGTCCTTTGTTTATTGAGGGAGACAGCAGGCTCCCTGGAGCCAGGGCTTCCTTTCCCCACATTGCATTTTGGGGAGCTTATTTTCAGAAGCACGAACCGCAGCGAGACGGGCGCTGCCCACCTCTCTTCCCCTTCCCATGCATCAGCCTCAAGGGCTAAAGGAAGCAGCTCCCCGACGCAAACAAAAGGCAGCAAGGGGGGCCTGTTAACGAGTCTGTTCCGTGGCCGGGTCCAGGAATGGTCCGTGCAGCGACCACTGACGACAGCAGCGAGATGAAACACTTCAGCCTGCACACAGCAAAGTCCTCACTCTTGTAACTGAGTGCAGGCAGAGAAGAAGCCTAAAATTTACAGCAAAATAGCCAGAGAATCAGCAAACAAACCCATGCTACATTTCAATGCCTTATATGGGAAATGCATATTGTAAAATCCCATTATTAGCTTATTTCCTGTTCAGCTGTTCCAGAATTTATTCAGGCTTAGTTCTAGGAAATGTTTCACTCCTAAGTTCGAATTGCTCATGTCTTTCCTTTTCGGCAGCCAGAATGGTTTTGCTCGGTGTCGTGGGTCTGCGTCAGCACCACTTGTAGGAGAATGGGGAGGTTTCAAACCCCTTTTCCAAGGTGCTCCGCAGTACCTGTAAGGGATGCTCAGACCGCCACCTGTCATAACATCCTACATTCTACCCCTGTTGTTCCATCAGGCCCACCCGTGCTGTTCCTGCTCACACTCAGAAAATACCCACACCTGCTCAGCGGGTATTACGGAGAAACCTCTTTCTCACCTCATTCTGAAGACCAATGCAAAGATATTTAATAAATCATTCCGAAAAGTATGTGGGTTGTATTCTTCAATCCACTGAACTCATGCATTCCGCACCTCTGGAGCCCGAGGGGCTTTGCTGTGGGTGCAGAAGCAGCGAGTGCCGGGCGGGCTGCGGCGCTGGGCCCTGTGCAGACCCAGCCTAAGGAGCCGGGAGCCGAGGCTCAGATGGGCTGGGGGAACGTCCGGCGAGGGTCGGTGCCAAACGCAATGAATCAAAAGGGAAAGCGGTTGAGGGACCTTGTATGGATGAGGCGAGTCTCACTGCTCCCCAGCAGCTCTGGGACGTGGAAACCCGCGGTGACAGGGGCTCACGTGCCTCCCCGTGCTTTGCCCTCCACACCTCCCCAAGCTTCGGAACTTGTCCTGCAGCCCGCGGAGGATCTACTGGAGAAAACATCCCTCCACATGGCAAAGATGAAGGTCCTCAGTGAGGTACATCCAGAAAAGGCACAACACTGTGAATATCAAGAACCAAACCAAAATGTGACTGTCTGAACAAACTTGGAAACGTTTGGCTTTTTTTAATAGAAATACAGAGGAAATAACTGCCCACAGTTCCAGCCTTTCACCTTTGTTTTAAGGCTGTATTTTATTTATAACTTAACAATTGACCGTACAAAGAGTGCCTAATAAATTATGTATAGCACTGCACCCTTCTCCAAGATGTTGCACCTCTCATTTCTACACCACCTTTTAGGTTCTTTCAAAAACCTCTTTACATCTTACAGACTAAAACTTCCAGCGGGCACTGCAAGGAACAAAGAGCCCTGAGCACCATCGGCACTTTTACACTACTATTGGTGTAAATATTCTACCACTGTGTTTCAGCAAAGTCTCCATCTTATTAGACCAAGACTTGGACCTTTAGAGCGAGCTCTGAAGGACATGTCATCAAACATCAACCTAAAACACACACAAACACACACGGGATGCAAAGTCATGGAGATGCTGATTTACACTCCAAAGTGAAACAAGGGCTTATCTTTCATAAATTAAAGCGAGTGACCAATAATCTCACAACTGTCACTGGAAACACGGCATCGTGATTCTCCTCCACTGGGGAACTACTGGTCTTGATTGATACAGTCAGGCCAAGATCTCTCACAGTGATTAATGGTTCGGAGTGGTTTTGTTTTCGGATGATGCGACTGAGCCCCATGAACAGGCTCAGATCTCAGACGATACGGATCAGCAGGCAGAAAGCGTCTCAACCCACACGTCCGGCAGCCAAAAACTGGGACAGTGAGAACACCACCAAAGAAAACCACCCCTCTGCAAAACATCAGCTCCTGAAGTACCACATGCTTAAGGTCCCTGTGTGAAATCTGCCTTTTGATTTAATTCAGACTAAGAGCAGAATTCTCGTACTGTCTTTACTCGCAGCCTCTGAAACAAACACTCAAATGTGCCAAGGATCAACATGCCAAAATACTTCAAAAATTTGAAAAATTTGTTCCTAACCTAAGCCAAAATCTCAAACTACAATAAGCGAGCATATTTTCCACCTCCTCAATAAAGGTCCTATGTTCCATATTCAGCTCAGCCATGTGTGCTGGGTCTGTCTATGTAGACAGGGAATGCAAGTAGATCTTTAAATACTGAACAAGTTAAGAAGCAGCACTTGCTAAAGGCAAAAATAATACGGCCAGGGCCAAAAATACGGCCTGTTGGTTTTTCCTGTACCATGCACCTGGTTCTAAGCCATTCAAAATCACCCTCTGACCATTATGGTTAAAAAAACCCCTTACAAATAGAGCGCTGCACCCATCTCACCATCGGGCAAAGGCCAAGCCACGTTCTTCCGCAGCTCTGCAAAAGCAGGCAGGTGTATTTCTCGGCTTGGAAGGTTTTGTTAAGTAATTAGTGCCACATACACACACAGATTCCTAACAATCACAAATGATTTTCCTGCGCGAGCAGGTTTGATTCCAGTATAAACACAAAGGCAGAAAATCACTGGTTAAGTGTTGACCCAATGCTGAACCGCCATGATTTCATCTGGGGAGCTCGGCACGAGCAGAACACAGCAGCCTCTGTCGGGCCCTCGCGCCAGCGCTGAACTCCAGAGCGGCCGTGCCAGCGACGCCGCGCGCCCAACCGCCATCCTCCCAGTGCCAGCATCTCAGTGGCTGCGCTGTAAACGAGGGCTGCTCAGAGGGGTTGACTTATTTTGTTGAAAATACATCGTTCTCCCTCTTTCCAGCTGGCTCACTCGGGTGATGGAAGAAGAAACCCGCACGGGTGTTGGCATCTCGGGTGTTGCTCCACGGGACTGCAGGAGGCGCACCCGGCGCATCCCGCGGGGCTCCAGGGCTCCCTCCCACCCTCGCCAAGGTCAAGGCTTTCGACACGCTTCACCATTTGTTCACAGAGGATCCGTGTCTGGTTACTCACGGTTAAACACTGGTTCCAATCAGAAGGTCCCAAGGGCACCTTGGCTTGGAAGGTTTGCTGCAGGTGGGACTGGATGTACCTGGATATTCACACGTGGATCCAAAGGGAGACACTGGCAGGACGCTGCTAATGCTTTCCAGGGGATTTCTGCACATTTAACTCTTTGTAACTTTTTTACAGTGTCATTCAAAAACGAATTATAAGACAAGATTGGGAGCAGCACAAAACACACAGAGCAGTGAACCAGTCCAACAAAGTGAAACCAAGAAATGCGTTTCGACACGAAATCTCTATCTATTCAATCAAAAAAAACCCCATCTGTCTTCTTAGGGAATATAAAAATTTAAAAGGCTTTTTTTTAAAGGTCAGAGATATCAAAGGCTCGCAGCAAGTTTTAACACATGAAGTGTCTTCTATGAGTGTACCGGAGAATTGCAAACGACTGCAATCAGATGGGGAACAGGCAAAGAAGGAAAACTCCATTCGAATCAATGAGACCGGGTCTATTTAGACCAGAAAAGAGTCTGCCACAGAGGTTACGAAATAGATACGATGAAACACTTTGCAGATTTAATTCAGTAGTGTTTTCTAGGCCCCTTTTGCCAAGATGTAAGGGACTGTGCTAAGAGGAAGCCAGGAGAGAGGGCAGGGCCACGGGGTTCTCCTTCTCACCAGAGAAAATGAGGGATAAAAATACATCATCTCATCTGCTTTTACACCGAGGCTGCTCGGAGTTGACGGAGAACACGAGATAGACAAAAATATAACGTGCACCGTAGGTTATACAGCACCGGCAATGGGCAACCAAGAAGCAGCTTGTTAAAACAAAGCGAGAGAAGGAGGATTCCAAGCACTTTCAAACCCAGACCATGGCAATGGCCAAAATAGGGAAACTATGTAAAACAATTTATCAGTTTCACAATCAGATTTCTTTCCAGCCCTTGCTGTGCTGAATGCATTGCAGGAAAGGAAAAATGGAAGAGACAAAATGTATACGTGTTAGGCAAAAATGGAAAATCCTTGTTATACCTGCAGGTTATAATCTGTCAGAGTTCAATCGGAACAGCTTCACTGTGCGGGCAGGCTCGGAAAGCCCTCGTGTGTGCACCACACCGAGTTTGTTCTTCTTTGGCTATGTCTAGCACAACAAAGCCAGGCTGTGTTGTTGAGCACGGCTTTACAGATATGTAGCTGCTCTGCCATAATTCAACAAATGACACTGAGCGTTTCTCAGAGCAAGGCTGCCCCAGCAGGGCTCCAGTGTTTTAAACCTTTCCTACTCACACACCTTTAAAGTTCAGTAAAGATGGTTGATAGCAGCCCTGCTGCAGCTCCTATAGCTGGGTACTATTTTAAGGCTCCTAAAGTCGGGGGGGAGGTGTCTCCTCTTGTGTATGTCTGACATTTTCTTATGATTCATTTCCTGAAAAGATAACGACTTTCTAGCAATCGTTCTAAGGTCCGGATGAGGAGCACAGAATTTAAACAAGACAACTGGCTTCAATTGACATGTACGCAGTGAAGGAACAAACGCGGTACTTCAGCGCTGAATGAACGCGAGGGCCTGTGCTGTGCACCAGGCGTCCTGCTCACTCCCAGGACCACCGATGTACAACACCGAAACCACCACCAAACCGTCCCTGCTGTTTGCTGACCATTGAGAATAAAGGGAATGCACACAGGTAAGATAAAAGACTCCCTTTTAGAGGTATTTAAAACTAACAGCCCGAAGCTTACAATGGCTATAACCAAACATACGGAGTCACAGGCGCGTACCCAAGAGGGAGAGTCGGTACCAAAGCCTTAATGAAAACATCTCCAATCTACTTCTCTAATTCTTTTTTCCTGTTAGGACACCAACAAATTAATTACAGCAGCATACAAAGCTATTAACACTTGAGAATATTTAATTACTTCAGTATAGTGGCCAACGTTTAGGTGTTACTGCAATTAAGACATACATTAATTTTACTATAATGGCCATATAAGTCTTTGAAATCAGACCTGTGAAGACATTCTGAATGGCAGGTCGAAATTAACGTCCATGACTAATTCCATAACATTTATTAAGTCACGAGTCCACATAAGTAACAGGCATGTGAAACAGAAAATTGTCGACTCCTATTTCTGCGAAGCATTCCCGTTTTTACTGTTTTATGAAGTCCTTTTATAGGTTTCTGACTTATTACGCTGAATGAAACTTTATGAGCAGAGCATCAATTCACGTTACAGACTCTACACATCTACCCGTCAATGGTTCACACCATCTTCAACAAGTTAACAATAGCTTTGAAAATGAAAGAGCACGTGCGGAGATCATGTGGAAAACCACCTGCCACGGCCAACTGGCACAAGAGGGTGACCCTGAGAAAGGGGCCAAGCCTTGTGGCTCAGGAGTGACGAGGTTCAACCCACACCCTACCCAACGCTTCCACCAGGGCCTCTTTTCCTCCTGCCCACCCCTCCTAAGCATCAGTTCATTGAGGTCATGCTGCCGAGGCTTTGGTTGTCCCACGCCTGCCCGCGAGGCTGGGCCCTGTGGAAATGCAACTCTGGTCCACTTCTTATTGCCACCTCCAGCCAAGCTTTGCCAAGGCTGAGGAAGAGCCAGTCTTCCTTCAGCTCATCCCAGTTCCAGACCAGAAAGACCAGTTCCAGAAAGGCTGAGGGAGCTGGGGCTCTGGAGCTGGAGGAGAGGAGACTGAGGGGGGACTCATTCCTGGGGATCAATATGGAAAGTGGCAGTGTCAGGAGGATGGAGCCAGGCTCTTCTCGGTGACACCAATGATAGGACAATGGGCAATGGGTGCAAACTGGAACACAAGAGGTTCCACTTAAATTTGAGAAGAAACTTCTTCATGGTGAGGGTGGCAGAGCCTGGCCCAGGCTGCCCAGGGAGGTTGTGGAGTCTCCTTCTCTGCAGACATTCAAACCCGCCTGGACCCCTTCCTGTGGAACCTCAGCTGGGTGTTCCTGCTCCATGGGGGGATTGCACTGGATGAGCTTTCCAGGGCCCTTCCCACCCGACACTGTGACTCTGTGACCCATCAGCCTGTGTGTAAGGAGCCCTGTGGCAACACGCGATAGGAGGTAGAGGAAAACACCACGCAGTGCCCACGCTGAGCCGCGCGTCCCGCTGTGCCAACACCGACCCGCGCGTCCCGCTGTGCCAACACCGACCCGCGCGTCCCGCTGTGCCAACACCGACCCGCGCGTCCCGCTGTGCCAACACCGACCCGCGCGTCCCGCTGTGCCAACACCGACCCGCGCGTCCCGCTGTGCCAACACCGACCCGCGCGTCCCGCTGTGCCAACACCGACCCGCGCGTCCCGCTGTGCCAACACCGACCCGCTGCCCCGCAGCAGCTCTTCCAGCAGAGTCAGCTGCACGCACCGCAGCTCTCACAGTCAATCACTGCAGACCAGTTCATGCATTTTTGTAGCTTGCAGTTCAAGGACAACTGCAGACTGGGCTGTATCAACAGGGGGGTAGCCAGCAGGTTGAAGAAATCAATTATTTCCCTTTGTTCAGCCTTTGTAAGACAGCCTGGAGCACCATGGCCACTTTTGGGCTCCCCGATACAAGAAAGACATTGACAAACTGGAGCCAGTCAACAGTGGACACCAAAGTGGTCCAGGGCCTGGAGCACACAGATCAGAGAGGGTGGGAGAAGACAGGGGAGATCCTATTGCTGTGCTTAATGGGAGGGTGTAGAGAAGACACAGCCAGGCTCTCCTTAAGATGTTAAGGCAACAGGCACAAATGGGAACAGAGGAAATTCCCATCTGATATGAAGGAAAAAGTTTCACTATGAGGGTGGTCAAATACTGGAAGAGGGGCCCAGGGAAGGGAGGTTGTTCCAAAACTCAACTGGGCAAGGCTCTTGCTTAGAGCAGCCAGCTCTGAGCGGACCTGCTTTGAGCTGGGATCTCTGGAAGCCGCCTCCACCCACTGGGACCACGGGTTTGGCACCGAGCTCCTCCCAAGGAGACGTGAGGTGGTCCTGGAGCCACGAGCTGGTCCTGGAGAGATGAGCTGGTCCTGGAGCCACGAGGTGGTCCTGGAGCCATGAGCTGGTCCTGGAGCCATGAGCTGGTCCTGCCCTGCGCCGCAGACACCGGGGAGTGAGTCAGGAGCCAGCTGGACGCGATCCCACTGGTAACGCATGGAAAATGTGCCGGCCGAGCACTGGGGAGGAGTATCCACGCTCCTCTGCACGAATAACCGCGTCCCAGCTTCGCTTGTAAACCCTGCTCATCAACAAAGTCTATGCAGATCAGAAGGCTTTGATTAGAAATTAGGGAACTTTGTTTTGCAGAAAAACAATAGTTTAATCAACTGAAGATTTCTCTGGAAAACGGCTCATTTCCCACTTAAAATGCTTTTTAAAGTTCTGAAACCCATCTAAATGTCCTGCTGTGATATCTTCAGAGGGTCTACTTCACACTATGAAATTACTTCAGAATTAAGTTTCTTAGTAAAAGGTTAAAACCAAAATAAGACGTTGTTGAAAATTATATTTCAATGACAATTAATTACGTTTGTCTGTTTTCTGTTTGAGAGCAGAGATCAAGAGATTTCGATCTGGGGACAAAGAGTCAAGATGGGTAAAAATACCAGAAGAAAAACAAACGAGCGAACCAAAAAGAGCAACTTGGTCAATAAAATACACTTTCTACCTGGCTATGATGTACAAATCTATTTCTATATATACACAGACACATAGAGAAGCACATATTCTAAACTGCCCAGGCTGCCTTCTGGTTTTGTAGGTACAGGATAGCGATTACGGGCTCTTCTCAGCCAGCAGGTACCGGACTCTAACGCAAAGGTTTCAGGAGGTTATTTACCGTAAGAACACAGGTTGCTGCACACATACTCTACTGAACTTCTACTTTGAGAAAGCTCCACACACATTATTATGAGAAGCACCAGAAGTAACAAAGTCAAAGGCATCACTCGCATGTGTTGGCACTGCAGAAGTGACCTGGGGAAGCACCTGGCACAACGAGGAACCGTGTGCCCCAAAGTGGGACAGATCCATCCCGGCGGCACCAAACCGGGTCAGTGCAGCTGAGCTGACAAGAGAGACGGATGGCCCTTTAAGCCACAGATGAGCATATATGACTTATATTTTCCATGCAATTAATTACTTGTCATTTTCTCAAACATTCTGCAAAAGCAACGGTGGACACCACGCTGCAAAAATAAGTATTTTAACCTAATAGCTGAAAGAAAACTGCAGCAGAAACACCCCAGGACAAGAATAATTATCATCCCTAAAACGAGCCTCTGCTGTTATTAATGTGAAGCCAATTCCACCAGTGATAAAGGGCGATCATAACAAAGTTCCCATATTTGAACAATTTATTCCTTCTGGTACTTTTAAATCTCTTCACTCTTTAATTCCAAGCTCCCTCTTCTGGACTCTCCCAACGAAGCTCCAGAGCCGCTCCGGCCGCTCCTCACCCGTCCCGCAGGACCAGGACACTAAGGAGAGCAATTTATTATCATTATTTGCTTTAATTTTACTTTTTTTAATTCTGTGCAAGAATCGCTTCGAGCAGTTTTCTATAAATACGGGAAAACTAAATTGTATTAGATAATTATGATTGTTCCTTCGCATCATATACTTACTGCTCCTACGCACTATCTTCATGACTACAGCTTCTGCACCTACAAGAAAGGCCTGAGCACCACCAGACAGCACCTGCATGGAGCAGCTACATCAGCACAAAAATAGATCAGAATTACCAGGAATTAGGTTAAAATGTTTTCCGTTCCGTGCCTGGTGGCCCTTGCCGTTATCATAAAAATCAGGATGCTGAAACGCTTAAGATGCCAATGCTGCAGAATGACACGATGCTAAAGAATACGGCGCTCGACATAAATGCAGTTAGAGGGGGATTTTTTTATTGTGTTCACGTAAAATAGTTCGGTACGGCAGGGAGCTCCTGGGGTACCTGTGGTGCTGTGTGTACCTATGGGTGGCTGGCTGTAAAGCGGGATGCGGGGCTGTGGCTGTGCGCCCCATCACGTTGGACACCCGTCCCCTGCGCTGACCAGCGCAGACCACACGGCTGTGAGCACCTCCTGCATCTCGCCTCATTAATGCTTCGTTAATCCCCATCCCTGCTGTGTGCCCTCCCACACCTGGAGACACCAAACAGCTGCGTGTAATGAAAACATTTCAACCTGTGTTAGCGGATAGCATTCCGTTCGGTTTATAATTGGATCAGTAAACGAAATGCTTATAAAATAGCTGATAAAGGTTCTCTAGAATGAGTCAGAATGATTTCTTTGAAGTGTGTAAATCTAGTGTTAAACAGCTGATGAATAAAATGTCCACAAGCACTTGCTTTTCTATTTGCATGTCTATTATGGCTTACAGACGTGCAAACTCCTACACCCACACGTTTTCCTTCTGTTTCCCCTAAGTTCATCATTACTCCCCTTCATCTCTGATTCACAGCATTTCTGAGATAGAATCTTTTACAACAAAACAAACCAGAGATAAAATTTCCCTGGACAACAAATCCTCCTTTTCTAGGAGCTTTTTAGCAAACTATCGCAATTAAGCAGCTTCATTTTTTACAGCTCCACTAATTCAAGGGAGAAGAAAACAGAGGTCGCCCAGATCAGATGATACCCGCATTTTGTCTTAAGTGATCTGTATTTGCAGGGCTCTGAAGGAAAAGGAGCTTTTAGTACGAAGAGCTGTTTAAATCTATGCAAACACAGGCCTAAGGGCGTGCTTTCTTCATACCTATATAAATAAGTTCAGACGCGGTTATATTACTTTGTTCCGTCTTTCTCAGTAATTCTCTTTCCGACTCTTCGCTAACCACTAAAATGCACATCAAAGGCGCCTCGAAGACGCCCAGCAATGCTCCTGGCAGCAACACCTGCCAACTCAAACCTCGCGGCGCTAATTCCTCAGCAGTTCGCTGTGTCTCACCAAACCTGCCCGCAAACACGGCACTGATCTCCTTCTGCATTCTGCCGCAAACACGGAAAGAATCAAGAGCTAAAAGGCAATGTAAGGTGCACAGGTCCGCTTTTATCTCTCCACACTGATAGCAAATCTGGAAATCTCAGCTATGCCGGGGTTCATTAGCATTGCTGCAATGGGAGAGGGAAAGCGATGTGCTATATGCCTTCCTGCATATCTGCCGTGCATTTTTTACATGCCTGGTTGAAAGGGAACATGAAGAATTCTCGGGCAGGCCGCTGGATCGGTATTAACGCCGACGTTTGCGGTCGCTCGGTCCCAGCCTTCAAGTGCTTTTCGCTTGGCTCTGCTAACTCCATGTTTGCCTTCACGCCGGCATCATTTCCAAGCAATTTCTCAACAGGGAGAACTGCATTTTATGGCTTTAAATAAACCAGGACAAACTCAGCCCCGAAACAAACTGTGAAAAAACTTGCAGGAGTACATGATCACACGACTCATGTTGCTTCCTCCCAACCAAACAACCCTCCCGGCTCACAGATTTCTGTTTAATTTGGCCCCTGGCATGACAGAAAGGAATTTTTTGCCCATTTACACAACCGTATGAATCAAGCGCTGACAGCAGCGAGCTGCTCTCGGTCTGGCTTGGAGCGTGCAGTGAGGAGCAGGCGAGCGCTCTGCTCCCTCCCCAGGTCTCGTGCACAAAGCAGCGATGCTATGGCCTGTGGCGCACGGACCCCTCCGGACACCAGCGCTCCACCGTCCTCCCCCAAAGACCCGATGGAGCAGCAGGGTGAACTCCTCCGAGTCCTGAATCCCACTGAGCGTGCTGCTCTGAACACTCTGCAAGCTGAGAACTCATTCACCTTACATTTAAAACAAACCAGAAGATTTTGCTGTTTAAGAAACTCCACCGGGGAGGGTGTCAGAGCCTGGCCCAGGCTGCCCAGGGAGGTTGTGGAGTTTCCTTCTGTGCAGACATTCAAACCCGCCTGGACACCTTCCTGTGGAACCTCAGCTGGGTGTTCCTGCTCCATGGGGGGATTGCACTGGATGAGCTTTCCAGGGCCCTCCAACCCCTGGCACTCTGGGATTCTGTGATTCTGTGGCTGAAGTATATTCTTAATGTAGGGCAAGCAGGCTTTTTATGTGTTGACATGAAATTCCCAAATACAGTAAAGAAATGAAGAAGAAATTTCTATACTAAAGCCCACTTAAAAATAAATCCAATTAAAGGGAATAAATAGGACAAGAGAACAACTAATTCCTTCTCTTTCCTTCTCTTCAAGGAATACTCATACAAATCCCTGGGCTGACACTGATGCCGTTTCACGTGACAGGGATCAGAATTCTCCACGGCACAATGTTTTTAAACCATTTACCCCGACAGCACCTTTATAACGAGTAATGGAAACCTCTGCACGTTCACAGTATGTTTTCTATAGGATCACAAAGGGGTTAACCCTGCAAGCTGCTATCCATGCGAACAGTCAGCACTTGAAATAAAAGGAGTAATGCAATGAAAAGGGGGTGGTAGAATCGGGGTTCTGGAGCGAGAACATCCTGGGATGAAGAACATCTCTCTTACCTGTGCTGGTGAGGGGCTTGTAATCATGAGTTCAGTATTTGTGCTTTGTTATGCAATAATAATAACAACAAGGACAATCCTGAGCTCAGTGCCTGCATTGAGTAACCGTCCTGGATCCTTCAGGCTGCTTGGTTTTAAAGAGAGGGTTGCACAACGTGTGGACCCACATCATTTGCTTCCTTTGCATGTTCCACCAGGCAGAGGAGGTGGAAGGTGTTTAAACCCCACTTTGCATCTCACTTTTTAGGGGGAGGACATGGAGAGAGACCATACCCGTGACTGAAGAGCTCGACCAACATTCAGATATCTAAGAAGACAGTGAGGAAAGGGCAACATCTGAGTCCAGGGGTGAGAGCCGGGGGACACGCACAAAGCCACACTCCAGACTATGGGACACTCCGGTTTGGGTCTAGACTGAGATGTTATCACACCAAATCAAGCGCTGTTTCAAAAGAAAACTTCAATAAGAACACTGCAGAGAAATCTCAGCGTGGTGAGGGTCGAAAGACGGGAGGAGGAAGGCAGCAAAAAGTGGTTCTTAAATAGAGGAGATAAAGGTGGCGGGGGATAAAAGGTCAGACTCGGTGGTCCCTGCTGACCCCAAACTCAGTGAGAGATACAGCAAAGCAAACACTCGATCTCAGGAAGATCTGCTTGGACAAAGAAAGTCTTGAGAAAGGACCAAAAGGAGCCGGCTATCAATGCATCACGCGTACCCTGGAGTGGATGAACCCATGGCGAACCGCACAAATCTACCCTGGTTCCATGGGCTCACATTCCTGAGATTCCCCTCAACAAACGCACTGCCCGGCTTTGCAACACCTCGGTGCGAATATCAAAAGAAAACAACCTTAAATGAATAAACAGATCTGAAAAATCAACTGCCAACGTGCCACAGGATTTGTGACGTGAAGTTGACTTTAAAAAATAGACTAATCCATGCAAAGGTCGCTAAAATATTTATATTAATGATGGAGCTGGACACTAAGCAGATATTGACTTGTGTTGAGGTGAACCTCAAGATTTATTGGCCTGAGAGGTAAACATTGACTGAGATAAATCCAAGGTCAATATTTACTACCAAGGACAATAAATCTTGGTGGTCTAGAAAACACAAAGTAAATAAATATATATGTATATATACATTGAGAGATACAAGTATATCTAGAGATATTTACACAAATTATTTGGAAGAATGGTTATCAGCATCATTTTTTCCAGCGTGTTTTCTTAATTATGCTAGAAAGAATCAACTAACAATGACGTGCTGGTGTTGGATACATCTATTTGTGTATGTTGGTACTGATGGTATCTCAGGGTGACGTTTCTCCTTGTCCGGGTGCCTCCCTTTGCCCCTGAGCTGGGGAAAGGTTTCCAAGTCACAAAGCGAACCCGGGACCTTTATTCGCAAATTCCCTGCCCTGTTTCCCTCTTAGCTTGAGAACCCAGGCTTGCGGCTTCAGAAGCAGTGACACACAGCAAAGGAGTCTGAATAACTGTCAAGCTCTGGGCTTATCAGCCAGCAAGATTCCCGATGGAGCACCCGGAATTCAACGCACCCTCGTCTAAGGTTGAGTTTCCTCCCACGCGGGGCGAGCGCGGCGGGGAACGCGCGGATGCGCTGCAAGTGCCGTAGCAAAGGCGCTTTTACCGTCCTTGTGGTCAGGACCGTACGGGCTCAGAACAAAGACGGATCAATCAAACGGAGCCAAATAAATAAATAAAAGCACGGGGTGACTTTCAGAGTTATAGGCTTTTTCCTTGAACTAGAAAAGCAAATAAATTTACCAGGAGTGCTGACAAAAGTAGACCTTCTTCCTCCAAACAGTACACCAGATCTAAGCCAAAAGGAAACAGATGACTTTGTGTGTTTGTAGGAAGTGATTAGAGAAGATAGAACTTAATTTATTAAGATGGGAGATGGTGATTCTTTTGTTGACTTTTCGGGTCAAGTGTTAAAACCTTCTGCAAATAAGGCAGTAGATACGCTCCGACTAAGCCTTAATGCTTCGGGAGACCGCGCTTTTTTGATGCTCTCGGTTTTCCTTGTTCTTTGAGCTTTTGGAAAGCTGGGTGAGAGCAACGTGTGATCCCGCCCTGTGCCTCCTGGGGGCCTCTCCTTCGCAAACAGCACCCGCGTGGAGGCTGCTGTGGACCAGCATTTACCTACGTCCCAGTGCAGGATGCTGCCTGAAGCCAACGGGGACGGCTTCTACGTGACCGCTGCTTTTCCTCCTCCGCACGCAGCGGATGACAGGACACGGAAGAAAGATAAAAAAAGAGACAAAAAATTTAAAAAAGGAAGAAAAGGCAGAAAAAGTGCTCTGAAAACCCCCCAGGTCTCCGGAGCAACGTGGCGCAGGCCCCGCTGCCCGGTGTGCGGGAAGGAAGGGCAATCAGAAGCGCTGGGCAGGAAAAGGCCTGTTAGCACTGTTACCTTTAACTCGATCTTCAATCTCCCCCTGTGCCTCCAACTTGTCACCACAGGCATTAATCACCGTGCCGGTCTTATAGGCTCATTGACACTATTTGTCTGAGTGGCCCCTCTTATGGCACTGGTGTTGGGTGGCGCGTCGTGCTGCCCTCGCTTCCTCCTGCCCGTTCTGGTTTATCCAAGCGATGTGGTTTATTTTACACACATTTCCCAAGGCTGCAGTACAGCCACAGGTCCCAGAGATCACACCGCACGTGACCTCTACGGAGAGAACTCCAAAACAATCCATGAAATATTATTGCTCCTAATATTTTAGAAGCCTCTGAAGTCTCATTAATACGAACGCTTTGCATTTCATTACATTTTATTAATGTCAGTAATTGGAGGGATGGCAGAACGGCTCCACTCCTAAGCTGGATGTATTTCTCAGCTCACAAAGAAAGGAGAAGTGATTTTCAACCACACAAGAATTAGAAGGTGGAAGGAAGATAATAAACTGACATCCAAAGACAAAACGCCTTTGTACTCTGTCTTCTAAACCCAGATGAGGTCTCAGGTTAAGTGTTCTCTCGAAATCGCTACATAAAACTTATTGCCAAGATTTTTAAAATTAGAAGCCAAAAATCCACATTTATGGGTTTTCAGAAGAACTGGTAATTTCAGGACAGTCCTGCTCATGAAAATATGGTGCCAAATTAGACTCGAGTGATAGGCACAACTTTGCAATGCTCGGTGAAAGGATCGGCGTGGCCTTTGGGGAGAAGCTGTGTCCTCAACAGGTGGATCTGGGTTCTTGTGAACCGTTTACCCCGTGAGGATGCTCAGAGAAGGGGCTGTCAGCGAAGAACAATTACAATATCCACAATATTCACATTTCACGTCACTTTCACTTTGAAACGGTGCCAAACGTTAAAATCGAACTTCCTTTGGCTGCTGTGAAGACCCACTATGTATTCTTCACGCAATACAGTGTATATTTTATATGGTGAATTCATTTACATGGTGAAGCATTTATATGGTAATTATTTCACAGCATGCAAAACTATGAGGAAATAACGAAGGTTTTGGATGAGATGTGGAGAGCGGCAGTGACTCGGTGACCTGGGGGGAAATGGACAAACATCAATCTCTTTCCGTTTTACGTTTTTTAATTAGCAATGGATCTCCACAAACACCGCCTACTCCACCAGCATTTGAGGGGGAGGCAGCCGAGTGGTTATTTCCCATGCAGCTGAAAACTAAACCTGTTCGACAAGCCACACTCTGAAATTCTCATTCCAAAAGGCTCAGGAAAGTGTATTTTTCCTGATGTGGAACCCGGGTTGCAGTGGGAACATCTGACCTTTCCTTAATCGACTCAGAAAAGACCGAACTAAAAGGCACTTTGATGGCTACAGATCGATGCCATCCAGGGTAACTGTGCAGCTATAGATCCGCCATTAGTCCAAGCTCAGCAATGCGAGGCTTAAAAACAAACTTTGAAGGCAAGACTAACGAAAGTCATAGAGGGGATTGGAAAACGAGACGCACTGCAATGTCTCCTTTCTCCTTCTATTTGATAACCAATATTCTAGATTAAATAATCCAATCAGTTCTTCAGGGAAGCATGTTCAGTGCCATGAGCTACACTGCTGGTTAAAACGGGCAAGTTGATCAGGAAGAAGAACCATAATGCGTTTAAGGTGATAATTTAAGGCAGATTAACAACAGTTGATATTGGAAGTGGAAGAAAAAGCCCAAAGGTAGTTTAAGCAGCAATATTTCAGGTCCCGGTCTTAAGAGGCGGAGATGCTGTGTTGGGAGGCATTGCACAAAGGATCGGGATAAAAATGGATCCTTTTGATGACTGAAGTAATAAAGCTGGAATGAAATTCAGCAATCTAACATGAAAGGCCATGCATGTCGAAGTTAGAGCAACCATTTCTACTTTAATCTGAATTTATTAAATCACCCTTGGCCAGGAAAAAAAGCAAACCCACCCAATATCAGCATAACCTGGGACGCTTCCAAGTGACGAGGAAGTGTTAATGCCACTGTAAAAACGGCTTCTGTAAATGATCTCCCTTCAATATTGTGCATGATTCTAACCAACCACGTCCTAAAGAAACAAAGAAACAAGATCCATTTGATTCAAAAACGTATTCTGCGGTGATAAGCGTAGCAGAGAGCCTATCTTCTATAGAGAAGAAAAGAGTTCGAACCATTTACAGTAGTAAAATAAGTAGAGAACAGATACCATTTAAATGTATTAATACATAGAGATGAGAGGCAAGGGTGAACATCAGAGCTGCGAAAGAGTTATTTTAACAGATGGACAAGGAGGGCATGAAAAATCAACACATCTAAGCATTTAGTCTGGAAACGAGATGCTCTCTTGCCATGGGAACCGCAGTGTTACGGAGCAGCTTCCCAACAACTGCAGCCCAATAAACTGGAGATAATAAAAACATCTTGATCCAGGGATCCTATGGCCTGGTTTTCTACAGTATCGGATGGCTGGACTCAATGATTCAAAAGAACCTTTTTGGTTTGTATTCCCATAGACAAGCAAAAAGATGCTTCCTAGCAGGTCAACGAAGAATAAACCAAGCAGAGGATCGGTGTCAGAGAAGACGCACTGCTCTGGCAACCCAGATGAAATAGCTGGAAACCTCATCAGATTTGTTCCTCTCAACTTTTTAAAAGATGAGAGGCAGTGCCAAACACTCAAAACAATAACGTCTTGCCTTTATAAACAAGCTTTAGTATCGCTGGATATAAAGCAGAGCCTTGGCCATGTGCTGCGCACGCCGGCTGCACTGGCACCCGTGCTCTGCCCTGGCTCGCGCCGAGGGTGACGGGGTCAGCAATGGGACATCTCCTTCTTCACAAACAATCTTCCATTTTGCCACCGGCAGCGTTCAGAATGCACCTCCTACATAGCAGGAGCCCGTTTAACTCTGCCTGCTTTAGGAGTCATTTGAGCATCCCCTAGATTTCAATCAGAGCCGCAGGATCCGTCGAACTGCACGTGTTGTGCTGAATTACTGAGGATCAGATGTGCGGAGTTCAGTCTCTTGGCACATGGGTAAAGCTGGGTGTCCTGGTACATACAGGGAACAGATTGTCCGAGACTACTGTAAGAACTTCATTATCACAGATGTAGGTTGGGACCGCCTTTCTCGCTGTTCCACCAAGCGTCCTTCTCCACCCTTTAATCTATCTGCTAATCAATGTTATTTTTATCCATATCTTGCACATCCCCACCGGAGATGCAGCCGAGCCGCTATGCAGCCAAACACGCCAGATGGACGGGGAACCACAGTCACCGGGAAAGGTCGGCACCAGTGGGCAGCAAGGCAAGAAGTGCAAACCCAAATAACGCTGTGATTCCCATATCTTCCGAATTATCCCCCTGTTCTTCCAGGAGACAAGCAAAGGTCTCCTGGTTCTTCCTTTCACCGGCCTGAGGACCAGACAGGCACGGGCATGTGTAAGGGAGCGTGAGCTATTTTAACCAAAACATTTCATCCACCCCTAAATATGGTCACAAGATTTCAGATACTTGGCTTCCTCTTCCACAGTAAGATTCTGAATTATCTCCAACTGTGTAGGCTGTAAAAGAAAATGCATAAACCAGCAATCCTGCAAACTCCCTAGAAACATATTCACTGCCAGTTTTTCCTCTGTAGCTGCTACATTAATCAGCGTCTTAAGAAATTAGAATGCCCTGTGATTATATCTCTTTCAAACCTAATAAGCAATGCTTTGCAATTAACTTGAACTCGCTCTCCTTAATGCCATTATCTATCACCCAGAGCTCTGAGACACACCAGAGGAAAGGGCCACAATGATGGCACCGTGTACACGGGCTGCATTCTCCTTTCTCAGAGCAGCAAGCAGCAGAATTTCAGTGGCGTCTTGGTTACTCTCTTAAGGTTCCTAACCCAATGGAAAAAATGTGAAAAGATCAGCTGTTCTCAAAAATATTGCCAGACAAACATATTCAAGGGATTTTGCCTGAATCAGAACTCAAATCATTTTCCAGAATCTGGGCTTGGACCAAAACTCAAGAGATCAGCCCCGATTTCAGCCTCCGGGTTTCTGTCTTATCAGACATCCATACACAAGTTCACCTTGCAAAGCAACTTACACACACAAGTGTGAGCGAACACACAGCGAGTGGGACACTCAATGCGTTTTATTCCTGTACTTGTAAATATACAGTGCCATAGAACCATCTCTCCTCCTCTGCCATAGGAGAGGGTTTAATATATGGATTGAATGGCATAAGGTAACACCAACATAAATTTGGGATAGCCAAGTTCTTTATAAACAGGCTCCATAATATCAGATTTTAATCAAGAAATGTTGATAAAATTTGAATTTCTATTGTCTTTCAAGATCCATGGGATGGACAGAATCATTGCTTCTGATCAGGTGCCAGCAATAAGTCAGAAATTGCGGAGCGGGAGGGGTGGAAATGACCTGAACTGATGGTTTAAGAGCGCAAGGCAAAACGGCATCGCTGGGACCAGGGGGCACAGACAGGAGGAGAGGCCAAGCCGAGCAGAAATACCATCAATAATATAAGTCAGGACCTACAGATGTCCGGTGAGTCAAAAATAACACAATATCCCACCAATCACCCAACCTCCAAGTTCAATAGATGGGTTTTGCCAAGCAACATATGCAGCAAATATTTTTTTAAAAGCAAACTGTTCCAAAGTTGCTTTAATAGATGACTTTTTAGGATGGTAATCTTTCATGCCGCTGGGTCACCTCACTACCCAGAGCCTGAATCGGGGAGCAAAGAACCAAAAACCACTAAAAAACTAAAAGAAATGCAGAAACTTTCCAAACTGACCGTTAGGAAAACGTACTGATATTAAGGTCGTACACTTGCCATCTATGCAGCGTCGCGCTGATGAAATATTGTACTCCTGCATATTAAATCAACAGAAATAAGAAAAGGAAAAGGCAGTAACAAGAAAACATGAGTTTGATCATATTAGAGCTACGCTTTATTTTATGTGAGACTTCCTGCAACTGCAGCTTATTTTAAACCGATCCCAGAATTGGTAAAAACTAATCAGTGACTTTCTGATTGAGTTAGTTTTAGAAAAGATTTATCTACGAGCACAATTCAATTCTCTCCTACCATTATTTTCTGTTGCTTTGCTCCCAGCCCGCAGCTCGTTTACTCAATGTTCCTTTGCCGTCAATTTAATATCAATTAATCCTCCTGCCTGTAGCAGCTCCCACTGGTGTCCCCAGAGCTGCTCCAGGTAGTGAGAGCTCGTCTGCACAGACCCACCTGCAGGATCAGATACTCACTCTGTAATTGTATTCACCAACCACAACCACAAAGGACATCCAAAAAGTGTTCAACACAGATAATGCTGACCTACCCCTCTTAATAAAGAAAACAAAGCGCAACGGGCAAAGGGCACCTTTTAAGAGTAAGTTGTTATTAACATAAATATACCTCACAGAGCTTTCCATCATTCGCTTTCCACTGCCATTCATCCTTTCTAATGGTCTCCTGCAGACTTTCCATTGAGCTCCAGATCAGATCCTAGGGCTCGATTCTCCTTTCTCCTGAGACCTCACGCAGTCGGATGTCATTGCTAAGTCTTGATTTACATCCAGAAGGATCCTCCACTCCTGCCTTAATCCTCTATCTGATCCACCAAACTGAGGACCGGGCGTTGTGCTTCCGAGGGCCTGCTCAGGTTCAACGGCGCTTAAAACAGCTCAGGCCACGGAGAAGGAAAAGGTGCGGTTGGCAACTCCGGGTGGACTTGGCAATTAATCTTGGACATAATCAATGGGTCCCAGCCCAACGGCGGCCCCGCCAGGCCCTGTCTCTCGCCACCGGCTGATGGGACATTGGAGCTGGTGTCTCAGCACCAAACGTCGTGTTTTCGCACCCAAAGGGTTGCAGCTCCCTCCCTCACTTCCCACTCCACACGTTTCCACGTGTGTAAAGGGAAAGCAGCTGTGCCGGATTTTTAGCTCCACCAGTTGAAAGGAAAAGCAAAGGAAGCGAAAATGAAAAGTATTATTTTGCACTATTGAGAATATTAATGATACCACTCCAAGCTCATCAACGTTCCCATCAAAACTAACATGTTAATTTATATTCTTCATATAGCAGTAATTACGTGTACGGCAGCGTGACACCCCGTATGAGGAGCTATCTCACTACCAGAGAGGAAAAGATGATGTTCTGATGCTGACCTCATGGTGATATAAGTAGTGAATTACTCCAAAGAATACTGATTGTAACAGGACTAAAATGGGGTCCTTAGAGGTGCTTTAAAGATCAGGTAATTACCAAAGATGCTAAATAATATTATCTGGAGGTGGTGCCAGTGATGCAAAGCTCATTAGGAAAGGCAGAGGTGTAAGGCAATTCTAACTACATAACCTTTCGGTACTGCAGAGAATGGATGATTTCCATCTGCAAAGAGCTATAGAAGAAACAGTGCTACGTGCGATGCTGTTTCACCATCCTACTCTCCTTTAACTATACATGTACCTAAAGTACTTATCTCATTAAATGCACAGATATGTCACAGAATCACAGAATGCCCTGTGTTGGAAGGGACCCAAAAGGATCATGGAGTCCAACCCCTGTCCCTGCGCAGGACACCCCACAGGTCACCCCGTCAACAAAAGCATTCATTATACACACCATTTCTAATTAGTAATGACAAAGAAGGGTCAAATGGTTTATACATTTTTCATACTGAAGAACGGTCTGAATTCCATGCTATGTCTTGTACAGTCCCATGATCTAAAAGCTTCACCAATATTTAGCTGAGGATAAAAAACATGCACTAAATAGATGTACGTTACCTTCTTCAGCTCTAATGACGGCCACCCAGTAGCCACACGTGCTCTGGGTGCCCATAGGTCTTTACAAAAGGATTTGCGAACAGAAGAGAGTGGGAAAAGGGCTTCTGGAGCTGCTCTTTTCCCAGCCTGTTCTCTCTTACGATGCAGCACCGCGAGAGCAAGATTCACATCCATGCAGCGTTCTGAGGATTTTTAACATAAATACATATTTTGACAACTTTAAGCCCAGCCAGCTTGAAAATTCAGCTAAAGCGCTTTTAAGAAGTGCTGCAGGTCCATAATACATCATGTGGGGTTAACTGAGACGAAGGATTAAATAACAGCACACTTAGGAAATCCCGTAAGATGGGTGAAACTCCAAACACGTATTAGACTTACCTATAATCTCACATGTGTAAATAATACGAAAAGCCACTGAGATACGTGCAGTAATTCCAGTGTAAAAAAAGATTAGCATCAAGACCACTGCAGATTTCTGAAGCAACTTCACTGCTACAAAGATCTGTAAAGTCGGGTGTAATACACTCGATGAACCAACAGGTAGAAGAGCTAAGAGAAAATGCAATAAGAAAAGGCCTACGGGAGATAATGCTTTTCTTGTGTTGGTTTATCTCTCGATTTGTTAAAGCAGACTTCTGCTCATACACTGATATGTTTTTTCCCACACAATAAAATGTCAAGCAATGTGTACCCTTATGGCAACATCCATTTTAGCCGCCAGGTCAGGGTTTGGAAGTCTGGTTTTTGCTGCTTATATTTTGTCACTTTACACTTCTGGTTTTTAATAACCTTGATCACAGTGACCCCAGGTGGCAGACAAATCCACGGCTGCTTTGGGAAGCTGCGCCAGACCTCCGCGTTCATCCAGGCTGAGCGGCGTTGGTGGCCTGACCCACGTCCCCAGCGCCAGCCCAGGGCGGCTCGGTCCCTGCTATAGGACTGGGCAGGGGGTCACTCAATACGTCCTGCTACGGTTTTCATCTCAGAGCCATTATCCCCTATTTATGCGTGGAGGTTTCTCTACCATCGCAGCCCGAAGTGTTGGATCCCCATGTTGCTGCAGCCAGGCGGCCGCTTTGCCCTGACCCGTGGGAATAGCAGCTCCAGCTAAAGGGTCTCGCACAGATTATACACAATATGAGTTGGAAAACTGTCCCCATAGGTATGATGTGTGAATGTCGTTGGGCCTGGTCTGTGAATGAGTGGGAACGGAACTGAAACAAACATAACACCAGTGTGGTGTATTTTTAATAACAATTATTGGAAAAACTTCTTATGTAACATCTTAGTCCGGGCCCATTTTTAACTGGGATTGTTCAGCCTGGAGGAGACTGAGAGGGGACCCCATGGTCTGCAGCTTCCTCACAAGGGGAGCAGAGGGGCAGGTGCCAAACTCTTCTCTCTGTGACAGTGACAGAGCCCCGGGAATGGCAGCAGATGTGCCAGGGAGGGTCAGTGGGACATGAGGAGAAGGTTCTTCACCCAGAGGTGCTGGACACTGAACAGGCTCCCAGGGAGGGGTCACAGCCCAACCTGACAGTGTTCAAGAAGAGACTGGACAACGTCCTCAGACACACGGGGTGACCTGGGGGGTGTCCTGTGCAGGGACAGCAGTTGGACTCCATGATCCTGCAGGTCCTTCCAACCCAGCACATTCTATGATTCAAAACGAGACATTGATCTAGATCAAACTAATTGTTCTTCAACACCTCCATTTTAATAGGACTTGGGCATCTCAATGGCTTCCTCCAGGCCCACTTTGCTGTTAACTGCCTCACCAGCTCCCTGGTTTTTCTCATTATACTGCCTGGAAAAAAGCTCAGCTGCAATCGGTTTGCATTTTGTGACCCATGGGGTAAACCAGCACAAACAAAAAGCATTATCCGTGCAAAATACAAAATTAACAGCGGGCAGACAATTCAGCAGAGCTTTTCCATCTTTAAAAACCTGCTTTATTTTGCAGGTGGAACGGACCGGTGAGTCCCCCTGTCCTCAGCTCAGAGGCTGCACTGCGGAAAGGGGAAAACCTGATTCGGAGCTGGTGTCATCAAATTAATTTCAGTATAAAGTGAGGCTTTTCCAGCTGCTCACCAAAAAGCAAAACAAAAAAGCTGCCCAACGCTATGGTACTTTAACTCGTATCAATTAACCATTGTGTTTGTGCACACCGTTAATTGACTTTACGCGTGTGATTTTAGTCTGGGGAGGGAAGGCAGCGCAGGGAACGCCAAATTCTCTGCAGCGAGCTCGCGGATCTGCCCAGTGGCACCGAACCTGCCCTGCCGCTGCCAGACGGTGTCACCGCGGCACAAGAGCAGAGCAACAAAACTAACACAAGATTAAGAAGAAAGGTGCAGAAGTTTAGTGGAAATAAGCCCTATGTAACCTTCACATGTTCACCACTTCACCCGCCGGCTTTCAGAACGTGGTTCTGGAGCTCTAATAAGATTTCTAACAAGTATTGGAAAGAAGAAAGAAACAACCTAGTAGAGCTGTTTGCAGAATGTCTACTGTTCCAACACAATTTAACCTTGTTCTCCATGAGAGCTTTCCTTAAAAATTAAACTATTCTCAATGCGCACCATCCACATGCACAATAACCACATTCGTCAGACAACTCTTTTAACAAGAAGCCACAGCAAAACAGGTCAGAATTTTCTGACATAATGAGAGGTAGCCCAGGTAATTAAAAAGAATCTACATTCAACACACTGAAGATCAGATCTCAAGTGCTGAGGAAGGAGGCCCCACAGCCAAAAAAGCACAGTAAATAAAAACACTCTGAAGGCACAGAAAAAAACCCTTCACTGTAAGGAAGATCCCAAGGTGCACCAAATCAGTAGGTTTATCGTCTTTCTAGTCTAAATGCAATTTACTTATTACCAAAAAATGGCAGGAGTCAGATAACCATGAGCCTTTACTAATATGCTATACGATGGCCAAGAACACCCAACAGATGTTGGCATCTGTGAAGAGCTCCATTAGGACGGGATCAGACATTAAAAGGTGGGTGCTGATGGCTCCTGCTCTGAAGATGTTGGTAGCAGAGGGTGAGGTGAGTGTGAAATGAGACCACTGAGTCCCAGCTGCCACAACACCCTGCCCAAGTGGTTGAGCAGCTTTATTTCAGCTTTATTTCAGGTATATTTTAGTACCAGGGTAAACTGACTCGAGGTTGCCAAGGACAGTTTTGATCAGGAAGGGCTGTTCTCACAAAGTGCTGCAAAGCTCTTGTCAACCTGTCAAGGAATCAAACCCTGTGTTCTAATAATAGAACAATAATTTCATATTCTTGGAAATAAGTTCTAGTAAAAGCATGGGACTTATTAACTAAGAGAGGAGACATGACAGGCCATGCCATTAAGGAACAGCAAGTCAACTTGCACGAAACGCGACTTATGCCAAACCACTGTTTTAAACCAAACTTCTAAAAGCAAAGAAAAATGTACATTGATGTTGTAACCACGTTGCAGAAGCAGCTCCACAAGGAACATGGGTCGAGTGCGGTGATGAAACTGCCAGGGCTTGGAATCCAGGGATAGTAACAGTGTTTGAACACAGCAAATCCAGCCTATGTGGTGAAGGTTCAGTCGGCTACTCTGGGAATTACTGGGATGCCAAAAGGCCAAGGCCTGTTTCTGGATATGAAATAGTAATTACCGTTCACCTCATAAGACCATGATATGGCTCCGTTAGGGAGGAGTGAGAGCTTCAAAGGCAGCAGCAGCCTCCTTGCAAGTCTTTTAAATAAAGAACAAAAGACAGAAATTAATTAAGAAAATATGTAAACCTGTAGTTTTGTTTCTCCCTGACTGACCACGACAAATAGATCTTACAGACTATATGAAAAATACAAAGACGTGGAAACCTTAGCTGGAATTTGGCTTAATGATGGCAAATTTGGTCTTTCATTGGAAGTGGAGAGAGGGATGTCAGGAGGTTCAGCCTTCACACGGACCTTGTTGTAACTGTAAAGATAAAACAGACCACCAGGACAGTAAAGTGCTCTCCTGCTAGTAAGATTCAAAGCTTTAGATTGCACAGATTTTCTGCCTAACTCAGTCACTACATCTGGAAAATCATTCTGTTTTTCTCAGCCTTTATCCAGGACTTTCATTCACGTGAGCAAACAACTCCCAAATCCTCTGGGGTCAGGATACAAATCTGCTTTATTCAGGCTGTCATGTCCCCAAACAGAATAAACTGAGCCTGGTTCTGCAAACGGTGCTGATAATTGCCACCCTTTCGGTTACTCGGATGGCAGAGGATCGGGACCTGGGAACACAAGGTACAAGACAGCGGGTCATATGTGGATGAGCAGCAGGATCAGCAGCACCGAGACTTCACCCATGGAGAGATGCTAAGGCAGCTTTCCTGATACCATCTAACACAGACTACAAAACCTCAGAGTAATATCCCATCCTTTGTAATTGAACTCAAACAATAGTTTAGCAAGAGACCCACTATGTGCCTATTTCAGGCCTCCAGAAATCAGTTGGGCTCCAAGCTGTACCAGCGTGGCTTTCAGGCCTACCAAAGCCACGCCGGCGCTCTGCTCACGAGAGACGGCTGCTGAATCTTCATTAAGCGAAATAAATGTTCATGTCATCGCATTTTGCCATCTTTGAAAAACCAAACCCATACCATTCTGGAGGAGTTTCCAGCAAACGCTGCAAGAACGATGGAGAGCGCAGAGCCAAGCGTGAGCTGGAGACCTCACCCTATGGAAAATCTGCCACATCCCGAGCTAATTTAGATTATGGATCAGCTCCCTGAGTACTCTATAAGACAAAAACCGAAGCTTTTCCAGTCTGAGCGTGCCCAAGTGCAGCCACCAGCCCTGCATGTCACAGGCCCCTGTTACAGACACCGCTGTCACCCACCCTCCTCTTCCAGACATGATCCATTCACCTTCTTCTGCTTCATTAAACCAAACACACTCTACACATACAAAGCCTGGAAGATGCCGAGTGCCTTAAAACAGCATCCGATGCAGTTTCCTGGATGTGCGCTATGATATTTTCTATTTAACGCGCCACACGGAGGAAGGCGTTATACCTTTGTAATGCAAATTTCACCTCTCGACAAGCACGTCTTCATATTGCTGAAAAATCAGAAGTCGAATAGACATAAAAAATAAAACCTCTACAAAGAAAGTGATGGGTTTGTGAGGTTGTTTTTTGAATTTCTGGAAGCAAAAGGCAACAGGGAAAGCCAATTGATTTTTTCTGGCTTACAAATAAATAACATAAAAATAAAGAAGAGAGAAGAGGAACCTGACGGTGCCAAAGGGTTAAAGTATCGCCTTTGGGCAGCCTGGATATCCGAATGCAGCAGCTGACAGCGCATGGTGTGTCAGCCTCTTACAGCTGCTCCCGTAGATTCAAAGACCAGCTTTGTTTCTTGCAATGGTAGCAACCGTTGCATTTTCCGAGGCCAATGTCAGACCAGCTGTCACCTCACGGGACGCCATGCACTCCGGGTCAAAGTCTTTAGGAAGAAACTTGTAAAACAAGAACTAAATCATTGTTTGGGTTTGTCAGATTTTGCTTCATTAAAACAGAGTTAGCGGCTTAACAGCCAAATAACTTAGACTTGGTATTTCCATTAAGTGCACTGGAATGAAAGAGAAATTTCATCTGGTTGTTGAGCTGAATCATCTCTTTCTACAAGGAAAAAACCCACCACTAGCCCTTGTAGTATTATAGATTATCTTTTGCTTGAAGGTCGATTTCTTCCTGTCTTTCCAAACACCGTGTTACTAAGCAGATGTCATCTCATAATGGAAAAACACAGCTCTAACCATTCAGAATATAAATTGGGGATTTTCAAGAGAACCTTATAGGAGTTAAACGTTCACTTCCCACTCCATATCAATCAACATGAATATCTAGTTCCTTTAAGCTCTCTGAACATCCTCTTCTAAATGCATAACTAAGCCACTTAATCATGCAGTTGATCCTCCAGTACTGATTCTCCCACTGGAAGAGACGCAGACTTCCAGAGCCACGCAAGGCTGCAGAATCAGCCGCCTAATGAAGACGTATGAGAGCAGCAGTGTCTGCTGACAGGTGCCCCACAGCCCTCCCGCTGCGAAAAACAAAACAAAACAAAAGGAAGCATCATTTTAAAGCGCTTTAGTTGAATTGCACCCTTGCTCGTCCATGCACGAAGACAAATCACTGCCCCCAACAAGCTTCCTGTTGCTCTGGAGCAGAAGACAAAGGCTTGAGGAGAAGAGTGGATGTTCCTTCATTCAATCTTTGAGTTTAATTCTGGAAAGCCTTAGCATTGAGCAACACATTTTCGGCGCCGCTGCCAGCGAATCGTTGTGTAAAGAAGCTCACGAAGTCACGGCCATGCAGACTTGTAGTAGCAGAAACATTTTACAAGGTCGCTTCAATTCAGCGGTGGTCTTGATTTTTCTATTTTATATATAGAGAGATAAGTTTAGACTGCAGATTTTTTCATGAGCATGCATGAATACTATTTGGCTTTCTTTTTCTCCTAGATCTAAAAAGGATTTATGTCAATTACGTCTCCGCTTCAGCCCTGTTTCCAGAACGGGTGACACACTGCCCATATGTGAACCACCACTTTATGGAGAATTAAAAATAACTGCCATCGGGAATGGCGCCGCTCGCATTTGTGCCGAAGGATATAAACCGTCTAACAAAACACTGCGGGTGAATCACAACCTCTAAAAAGCTAAGAACCGACAGCATTTGTTTCTCCAAGATAAAAATATCCATCAATACCAAGTGTGTGTGCTTTTAGTTATGTTTAAGAGAATAACCTATCTAGCACGCCAAAAACTGACACCACAAATGTGCATCACTATACGAAGGCTGTGGCTGTCGGGCTGTTGTACAGACTGATCCCAAAGCAGATACGATCTCCCGACGACTGCTGAGAGCTGAACCTCGAATAACTGAGAGCCTGCTGCCTGCAAGCACCACAGTGGTAATTAAAACCAACGCTTCTCGGATAAACGAGCTGGATGTACTGGAAAATAAAGTCGCTGTTAAATTCAGGGCTAATCCTTGAATGGAGAATTGGAACATTTCTTTTCCAAAAGGCTGGGCAATTCTACCTGGTTTCATTTCCAGCTCTGCTGCCAGATGGCTGTTGTCTCCAAAATCATAGCTTTTTCTGGTTGAAGCAGCATTCCTCGCTGGCAAGCTCCGAGTCAGCAGGAGCGAATGTGCTTCCATTTAAACACACGAATTGTTCCTTCAGTACCCATAGCAAGTCAATGGAACAACTCAGATGCTCCTTCAAACACCACGAGGGACCAAGGCCATGAACAAGGTGTAAAAGGCACAAAGAAAAGCTGGATTGCCAGGCAGCTTACCTGGAAAAGCCCTTGCTGTTATCCAAAGGGAGAAAGCTTTGTTTAACGGGCCTTGGTTGTTCTGAGAGACAGTCTCCTCTTCCTAGTTGCTTACAAGTAGAATTCAAAGGCCAGGCTCATCATTCAATACGAGTGATCACCAGAAAAAAATCTCACAAAAATACACAGCAAGGTTTTGCACCAGGCTCTTGGGTACCAAAGCTGTTCTGCATACACGGAACTTGCACGCACACATCTCCTCTGCCCCAGTTACCACGGCCTGCTGGCCACCTCCTGGGTCCAGCACAGGAGGGACACTCACACCTCTATGAACCCCCATGGACACAGCCCGTCCCACCGTGCACCCACAGAGCGCATCCTCCTCCATTGCTACTCCCAAAACGGAGGGGGAAGAAACTCGTCCAACTCTCTGGTCACAAAAAACTCTAAAATAACCCCAAGAAGCCGTGACATTGACCCACTGAAGCCCTCTGTCCCAACGCTGCCGTGCCCCGCTGGGCAACTTCTCATCTCTTATTCTTCCTTCTCATCTCTCATCTTCTAAGCAGAGCATTCTTGGCAAGGAACAATTGCTCATAACATGGGTATTCGTGTCATCTATTTCCATCCTCTTTCTCCAACGATTACTATGGGAAATTAAGGTACAGCTTCGCCATCATGTAATTTGACTTTGGTCCTTGATGTTGCCAGAAGGGAAGGTCCTGCCCTGTCCTCTTCTCCCAGCTCCACCACCTCCCTTTGCTCAGCAAAAATATCACTGCAGATGGTAGATGTAGATGTAGATGTAGATGTAGATGTAGATGTAGATGTAGATGTAGATGTAGATGTAGATGTAGATGTAGATGCAGATGTAGGACGTAGATGTACAGGGTGGCGGAAGAACCTGATCTGAGTGACCAGGGGGAGCACCATCGCTCTTCAGAGAGCTCACCTGATAAATGCGGACACGAGAGCAACAGCTGAGGTCAGACACTCACTATGTTACTTCTTCCTTTGGTACCAACTCAGAATTTGAGTTAAATCAACAGTGAAACCACATCCTAAGGCTCCAAACTGAGGTGTCATGAGCCCCAGCTAACTCAGACACCTACGGCGGGCACAGTAAATATGCTCCCTTAACACCCTTGTGGTTTTAGCACAACGTGGGCGCTTGGAGATACCAAAATACTGCCACAGGATCACGGGAAGGGCGTTTTTGTTGCGCTGTTCTGCACACTGTAGGCACATAGGAAGCACAGGGAGAAGCCAGATCTGTGTTTGTTTCTTAACAACAGAGTTAAGTTACAAATGCAAGGAAAATACAGGATGTGTAAGGCATATGTCACCGCTGTGGCATCCTGCTTCGAAAATATCTTGCTCCTGAATGGTGCCGTCTTAGGTTTCTTCCACATATAGGAGGCTTTCCAGCTGGCCTGCAGCCAGTGCTTTAATAAAACGTGGTATTATGCAGAGATGAATAAAGCTTGTAGCAATAATAACATCCTTGAAATCCACTGATCACCAAAAGTTTCAAGAATATTTTAATATGAGATCAACAGGACAATAATTCAAATTCATCTGTTAGTTTCTTTTCTCATGTTTGATTATGCCTGTAGTGAAAAAAGCACCCAAGTCATTATTGGCCTGGATAAGGAGTGTGGATTCTGAATTTGAAGACAATATCCAGCCGCAAAGGAGCTGCAAGCACTTAAAAAACCAGGATGTAAAGTGATTAAAAATGGAAGAAATTATTTGAGATAATAGATATACTTTCAATAAAGACACAACAGCATAAATCCATGGTGAAGATTCACTGCCAAGGCAGCATTTCTGCAGGAGAGAATCCCATTATTGCAGTGATTACATGTTCAATCGGAGGCAACAAGATCCTGTTGCTGTGGAAAAGATAAAGAAAGAGGTGGAAAGTTGAGAACAACAAACTGGTCAGTGGTCTGAGGAACCGGTCTGCAAAGGAAGATGGAAGAATGAGATTCACTGAGGAAACAGAAGACGTGTACAATAAAAATAGCCCTTCATATAGATAAAAAAGAGAGAAAATCAAAACATATACAGAAAGAACATACTGGTTTCTCGCTACTGAGGATCCAAGAACTGCAAAAATAGTGCTAAGGCACCTCTCCCATCCACACAAAGAACAAACTAAACTGTGTTCGAAGAGACCTGCCAAACCTGTTCTTAACAATTAGAGATTCTGCAATCTCCCTAAGTAGCCTTACCGCTAGAAATCGTTACCACGCGTCTAGTTTACATCCATCTTGTACGATTTAGGCCTAATTCTGATGGTTTGTGTTCAGGGGTTTCAGGTACATGGTGACTCACGTCCTCTGTGACAGCCCTTAATACATTTTAAGAACACGATGGTGTCTCGATGCTGAGAAGTTGCATTTTGGACACTAATGTCTTTCAAACAGCGGATGTTTGTCCCTATAGGGCCCCACTTTGCCACCAACCACGGCTACAGAACTGCCCGAGCTGCAGAACATGGGTTACATGTTGGCCTCATCAAGCATAGGAAATTAAAAATGTCCTTTATTCTCATACTTTTGCTATGCAGGCGACACACAGGAGTAAATGGAACACTGTATGCTGCAGCAGTTTGATCTACTGTTTAGTTCATTTGCTGTTGGTTTGTGCCTTTGTAAGAGATCAATATCTTAGTAAATCCATTAAATACAATTTCCTGACTCATTTCCAAAGCAGTTTCACACCACTATACTGTTCAAACAAACCGATTTATTATTAATCCAAGTAATAAGGTACACAGTATTCTGAAAGCTGTTGCAGGCATTACAGCTGCCTGTACATTAGCAATAAAGAATAAACGCTTGTAAACATTATGATATTAGCTCAACTGTCAATAATGGAGTCTGGAAGTGCATGTTTAATATTTATTCACTCTCTTTACTCCTTGACCAACAAGCTTTACAAAGCTTTAATGTAGCATTTACATACAGATATGGTGAACATTTAACCACTTCTTGATGTGGTCAGGAGGCCACCAAGGTTCTGATGAGGGACAGACGGACGTGGCTCCGACGCCCAGCAGAGCGGGCGGGCACTGCTGACACCCTGCACCAGAATGACCCTCCTGCTGCTCTCAGTCCCGCTGTCCTACCCACGGGCTGCGCTTCACTTCTGTCTCCTTCTCCTCCTGGACAATCATCTGCTTTGGGTTCAGCTTCATTCCCAGAGCAGGTCCCCTCTGAGCCTTCTCTGTGTCTCCCTCTCGGTGGTCGCTCCCGTCAAGCAGAGACAGAACATCCTGTCAACGACATGATGAAAAGATATCCTTTATTTTTATCCACAGAAGGAAAATGAACAATCTCTTCCTTTTTTTTTCCCCCTTTACTATTCAACAACGTGGCCGAGCCAAGGGGGTGTACTTCTGCTCCAGTGTTACGTGCTGAACTGATAAAAGTTCTTACTACTACATTGCCAGGTTAGAAGAGATTAGGACAACCAGACTAAGCCCTTGTCACCAATTTTGACTTTATGCACTATTTCACAACTAGGAAGCCTTAGAGGATGTTAATCTGCTGGAAATCCTAGAGTGGGAGAGGAAATAAAACGCTGCCAGGGTATGGGTGTAATTCTATCTTTGCAGAGCCAGAAATCATTCAGTGTCTGCTGAGTGAAGGAAACCGAAGCAGCGGAGAGGGCAGCAGCACCACGCGCCCCCCCGCCTCATCTCCCCCGGGGGCAAAACCCTCAGTGTCACCGGCCAAAAGAAAGGGGAACGTTTATGCAAACTCTTAATCGCCTTCAGAATGGATTTGAAGCATGGGATCAGTTGGAATCGGGAGGAATAAGGTCAGCAAGGAACTCTTTGATTCAGCCATTAGAATCTATAGCCCAAGCCACCTAATGCTTGAATGTTATTAAGTGTAACTTCCCACCAGCATTCTGGAGGGACATTACAAAGGCAGATGCACTTTCTGAAACATGCACTTCTGCAAAGCCTGTAATTTCATCTTTGAGTTCTTTTTATTAGGTATAAATGCCATAATCAAGGCTTTTTTTTCTCCTAGGACCTCCCCTTGGAATGAAGAGCAGAAAAACAAGAGGGCTTCTGCCCTCAGCTGACATCAAAGAGAAGCTGTTGCAAAGAACATCATCTGTAAAGAATAAGTTTATGTTCATAACGCAAAAATCCCTCACAGGTAATGCTGCCATTTCACTTTTCCCAGGTACAACGAAGGAGAGGGAGAACGACCCTTACCTGGCTGCAGATCCAGCTTCACCGACCAGCCCTGAACAGACTGCAGAGCACCTCCTCGTCCCTGTGGGCGCACAGCCTGCACAGTGCTGTCTCCATACCAGACGGGATCCTGTGCTGCAAGGAGCTCTTTCAACGCTGTCACACGAGCAGCTGTTCTGAAGGACTGTGGTGTGTCCGTGAGGCTTTGGTAGCAGCAGGTCACAGCAGACAGGCACAGCGCTGCTCATCGTGCAGTGACCGTAAGCTGTGGGTCTTCAGAGCATGCTCTACCTGGGAAACTGTCCTCTGGGTGGACATCTCCATAGCTTCTGCAGGATGTTTGCACAGCAGCATGAACTGTGCTCTTCCAAAACACCCTGCTGCCCTCAGCTTGCCTAACAACCTCCCCTGCTCACTTACTGCAGCCCTCTGAGCCGACTCTTCCGAGGGCTGTCGAGCGGAGTCACGAAGGAAGCGGAGCACAGAGGAAACACAGAACAAAGGGAAAACCCCCATGTGGACATAAGCCAGCCAAGATGTCATCATATGGGGTGGGGGAAAGCAGAGAGAAGTTAGAGCACGCGTGCCTGGGGACCTGTGGGGTGATACAACAGCACTACCAAAATCCAAGCTCAGCTACCCAGAAATTAAATACAACCCAACCACAAAGTAGATACACCCAGCCTGAGCAAAGTGAAATGGCTTTGCCACACATCCCAACCAGGGAGGCAAAGCCCATCAAAGCACACAAGATAACGCTACTCGGAGAAGACTGTAATTGAGTTCGGGTTCATAATGAGACAAGAAACAAAGGGAGGGACATGGACACACATTTGTGTACTTTCTGCAACTCACCAAGCTGTTTAGTTCACAACCCATCACCCCTTAACATCCTCTGTTCCCCACAGCTCCTACCTAACCTGCCTGTGTCTACTCCACAGACATTTTTAAGCTAGTCCGGCAGTTTTGTTAGACGTGCAATACTGTAATAAACAATCAAAATCAAACTACAGCTATTAAAACACAGAAATAAATTAATTTCGTGAAGCCCTGATGTTGTTTCAACTTTTTTACAACTATTTTCTCACCAATTCAAAAAAATGGGGGGTCATGAGTATGTGATACACCCATGTAAACTGGAGGGTTTGCTGCCAGCGAGCAGGTAACAGACCAGCTCCAGGCAAAGGAGGACGCATAGGAAATATACATCGGGTGCACAGTGCAGAATCACGACTAAAAAGCCACACATTCCTTATTTTGTGAATGAGAAGAACAGGTCTCTAACAGTTAAACACACATCTCCACTTCAGGTAACGGGCGTTTTGCCACTGGCTTTGAGAGAAACAAGAGCCTACTCCAGAGTTTAACCAAAGTGCTGTTGAAGCCAGTGGAACAGTCCCATGGGGAAGCAGTGGACGGCCACACCGCTCTGCAGAGCCGCACTGCTTTTATAATATTAGCAACACTTGAAATGAAAATGTTGGCAAAAGTTGCTCTTAACCAGCTCTACTTTTAGTACTGATGCAGTTAGTTTTGCTTTTATTACACTTTTCAGTCTAATATTACACCAGAGACTGTGCACATGTGTGTGTGCACGCCTGAGATAGATGGCAACGCTGTTTTAAGCATGGCGCGTGAAAAGACGCTCTCTAAAATAAGACTTGAACAAAACCATTTCAGACACCAGTGCAAAAGGTTCACCTTAACTTCAGCATTACTTGTCATGCAATTAATCATTCGTATGGAATATGTGACACATACAATATGCTACACACTGCCTTTATAAGTAAGAGTTTATGTCAGACATAAGGAACTTCACAGCTCTCAAGCAGCAAACGCAGCACAAGTCACGCACAGCAAACTAATGTAAGTATCTTTGAGAGGAGAAGAAAAAATCTAAGAGTCATCCAACATAAATGAGGAATTAAGCCCTGCTCATCCATCCTTCCCCACCTGAACACCTTCTACATCTCAGCAAATGGTCAACCATGAAATTAAATGAAACAATGACGCTGTCTTCACTATCAAAACTGCAAAATGCTCTTACAGTTACCAAGGTGTTCTCCCCGCCTGAGTATAGCTCTCTGCACTTGGCTCAGTGACAACCCATCGTGCTTTTACCACAACACCTCTTGAGCCTGTCAGCACACTTCTCAATTCTAGCTGTGTCTCCCAGTGCCTTAGCAGCCCTTCCCATCTTCAGGTCATCTGAAAATTCAGCACTCATACCCTATTCCACCAGTGAGGTGACAACAACGATGAAAAACAGACCAACCCTTCCCACACTTCAATGTACCTTTCCATTAGAATGATGGACCATTGATAACTGTTATTTGGATGGCGATCCAATCGGTTTTGCACAGATTCCATACACATTATTGTCAAAAACACCACTAGAAGTCAAGCTGCTTGCCCTCTGTTGAGCCTCCCCTAGCTACAAGACTTGCTACTCAGTTGCAGGAAGATATTTTCACGTTTTTCAAAGTCACATTGGCTTTACTGAACTCCTTGGTCTCTTTCAGGTGCTTACACGTCATTTGTTTGTTCCAGTTTTTCAAAGAACAAAACAATTAACCTGTAATTCTCTTTTACCTCTTTATAGACATTACGCCTTTTCCTTCCCACTCTTCCAGCACTTGACCTGTCTCCCTTGAGTTCCCAGACATAACTACAAATGCTTCTGACACTGCTTTAGCCAGTTTCTTAAGGAATTAAGTTCATCAGGCACAGCTGATTTGAAAATATTAAATAGGTCCGAACACATTCCAACTGTTTCTTGCCCTTTTTTAGCTTGTGATCTTATCCTCTGCCATAAAACCATAAGTGTGTGTCAGGGTGCATCCAGTAAGACTCAAATGCATCGGTGAGAGTAGTTCTGATCTCAGAGATAAAACTGAATATAATTTCTTGTCCTCAGGTCAAGCTACAGATTCCTTTAGATCATAAAGCACCTCATACCTTCGTTCATTGTCATCAAGATGAGCAAACAGCACGTTCTTGGAGATGGCCTTCGCCAGGGCAGTCATAGTTTTATAGTCCTTCGGAATAACCTGTAGAGAAAAGAATGAAGGGTAATTACACGACTGGTTGTATTTCTTTATAGATCTTGACATCTATAGAAAATGCCACTATTCAAGATAACGGATGCAATTTGATTTCAAACACTGAGAAATGTTTAGGCTGTAACATGAAGCCACCAAGAAAGTAATAAATCACAGTTTTGATAACGTGAGGGTAAGAATTTACGTTCCCAATATGACAACCAGAAAATAAATAGAAGATTTGGGATGAGTGGGGAGAAGGATAGCCATAAAATACTACAGTTAGCAGGTACTGGCAGCCGCGTAGTCTCCTTTTCAATCTCCTGGACTGAGGAAACAAAAGGCGCGAGGCAGAGACCGCAGTGGCTCTGCTGGGGCAGGGACACGGCAGCGTCTTCAGGTGTCACAGTGACCAGGCATCCGACTAAAATTGCATGTCAGGAAGAACCACTTGGCCATTTCTTACACCACGCTTCCAGGCAATCACTGAATTCCAGCCAATAGCCCTCTTTTCAGCAGGACTCTTACTCTGTTAGCTGGCGACGGCATGCTATGTCAGACGTGTTGACAAATACTGCTCTCTCTGGTGTGGGGAATGAAGCAACAGAGCAGCCTTCCGCAGATCCTCCCTGTGCTCCTCAGCACGGAGCGGTGCCAGGCGCTTGCTCAAACCACAGAGCTAAACCTCCTTTGATTTCCCCTCCGGTGACACAGCTCATGGCACTGCCTGTGGCACTAATCCTGCAGCCCGCCCCTCCCACGGATCCTTTACATTGGCTTATGACCCAAATGTGTTTCTATCCTACGCTGAATTCAAGCCAGCGGCTCTTCCTGGCTACTATGTGGAAACCCATCTGTCTGCAATAGTTGAACACAACCCTTGCCTTGCTTTTTACGCTTTCAAATTACTTTAATAATTTGTCCTTTCAGAGTCGCCCTTTGTTTCCGTATTCTAGAAACCTCTGTCACAAATGCATCCATGGGCTTCACCAGGGGATTTATTTGCTGATGGCAGAAGACAAAGCACTGACACCAACCCTCCCAGTGCTAGTTCTACATTCCCTGCAGCATCTGTAGCCTGATGAGAAACCATCCCCCAAATTATTATTATTTATGCCCAGTCAGTTCCAAATAAATTAAAATCATAACAGCCCTAGTCATAGAACACACAGAATATGATCAGTGCTGCTTCTTGTGGCTCCTGCCTACCCATGCTACTGTCAGGGCTTATTGGCATCGCTGCTGAAAGAGGAAGAAAACAGAGTTAACCCCAGGATCCATCATAAACATCAAAGAATTACTCAGGGGTGTGGGAAGGAATATTTCCTTTGGTTTCCAGAAGAGTCAGATGGAGCCCATATTAAGCGGAGACAAATGTGATCTTTGTGGAAGTTTTTAAGGGGGATATTGCAAACTGCACAGACAAAAGGACTTGGAAGTGGCTTTTAAAATATCATGCACATTTTTTCGCAGGGCAGTGCATTAATAGCTGGACCACAGCGGTGTTAAAATTCACCGTATACTTGCAAGCATTATTTAACTGCCACAAGAAAACTCTTCCATACTTGTTTTCAGGATGAGAAACTGTCTTAATTCTTTCTTGGGAAAGAAATCCCCAGAGCAGCCGGAGAGTTTGTATCGTGAGCAGATGACAACAGCACATCTGACTGCAGAGGCACAAAGTATTCTGCCAAAAACCAGTGACTGACAAAGTGTATTCCCATAAAGAACAAGCTCTTTGGGTTCGAGCCACTCCAGGCATGCACAAAATCACATCAGTAGCATTGTCAACCTTCTGAAATGCATTTGTAGTCTAGCTCCCTAAACTAACATGGCATACACTATTGTCATGTCTGTCTTTTAATAACCTTTGAAGGCTTTGGCCAGTTTACAAAAAAATGCGGAGTTATTAAGAGATACCAAAGATATAACATCGTTAGATATTGCTGTGAAAAGGGCACCTAAAAAAAATAAGCTCAAATTAGTGCTCCTACTGAAGAAATGACCTAATTTAGGATTGGCATTTCTTCAAAGACAATGTCACATAAAATTGCCCAAGTACGGTCAACAGAATTCTGAAAACCAAAGTGGTACCAAACCAACGTGAGCCTGAACCTCAGTGACGTAGGTTGGAAGAAAACTTGAACTAGAAGTGACCTTTGGGAAAATAAGCAGAAAACACAGCAAGAGAAAAGGCTGCTTCCCAAAACTGCGAGGCTCTGACACAACTCAGAAGCTGTCAATATCAAGAAAATGGCTGAGAATGACCCACCCTGTTAACGGGGGAAACAGAGCAGCAGCACATCTCAGAAAGGGGGAGAACAGAGAATGCTGAAGCAACATTGATGGGGAAGGTGCTTAGTCAAGGAGGCAGCAAAACAACTTGAGCATGAAGATGGTCAGGCTGCGCACATGCTGCACAAGGACACCATCCTACGGGCTAACCCATGAATTCAAATTGTGAGTTGCTCAGCTGTCCTGCACATCTCAGAATCGATGGACGGCGACGCGTTACCTTTCTGACATAAGAAACGGCGTCCTCCTCCGTGTACACCTCTGCGCTGACGCCGCCCCTCCTGCGCCGGGCTTTCACCACCGGGTTGGGAGGAGGAGGGGAAATCTCATCGTCGTGAGAGTCGGACTGGGAACTGGATTTCTGCCGCGCCAGGATTTGCTTGCATTCCTCCTGCAAGGCAAAAAGAGACAATGAAACATCTCTTACCCATGTAGCTAACGGGATACACTTCACTCTTATTTTCCAACTCTCAGCAACCCCTTCCTTTCTACATTTACACAACTGTCAATCTACACATGTCCACTGCTGAAATGTCACGTGAGCAGCGTGAAGGGTGATGTTAACTACAATATGTGTACAGATATCGTCACTCCATTACTTGACCTGCTCAATTCTTTCTTACACAGAATGGAAACCAATGTATCATAAACTGCAGACATCTCTGCAGTTGCTCATGGCTAAAAGAAAAGCAAAAGAACAAGCCTTGCTACTTGGGAGAAGAGACCAACCCCCTCCATGCTCCAACCCGGCCTCCGTCTTACACAATTGATTTCCAAGGAGACTCTCCCAGCAGAGCCAAGCGTGGATCCAGAGGAGGAGGGAGGATCTGCGAGCACCAGCCACGTGGCAGGTGCCCAACATAACCAGTTGGTCTCATGGAGAGAGGAAATGAGTTATCGTTAACTCATCAGGTACGACACCAGAAAACAGCGGCACAGAAAACTGGCTCAAGTTCACCATTTCTAAGCTTGCAAGAAAAACAGATGATTAAGGTATGTTTTGCCACTGATGTTTACAAATGTCTGACAAATCCAGTCGTGCCACTTGTCTTTTCTGGTCTTATTCCAGTTTCTTTCCTCACCATAACTGACATTGCCCCGCTCATTAACCTAAGGAGCCTTTGACACCAATCTCTGATGTGTTATTGCTATTTGAAATAAATAACTAAATAGTATTTCCCATGCTGCAGAATCCAAAGCAACAAGCCGCACATTCTTGTTTTGATTAAGGGACTACTGAAATATTTAAGAGACGAGCAAAGAGATAAAATGCAGAGGGCTGGCTAAAGATTGAGCTCTGGAAGGTCCTGACCTGCCTCCAAAAGTGCCGCGTTCCTCCCAGACTGGGACTGTTTAAAACCGGGATCAGAGCAGCGCAGCTCCTGGGCTGCAGCACGGCTGAGCTGGCGGCTGCAACGAAACCTGACAAAACCCTGAGTTCACGTGCCTTAAATCCTTCCTGCAACTTCTTCATTTCCAATTCAAATTTCAAATAGCAGCACTGGACATGTAAAAAATGACTCAGCTACATTTCCTATTGTGCAAGAACTGCAAGTCCTATTCAGCATTCTCATAAACTTCTTCCCCACATGCGATTCCTCTCCAACTGCCTCTAGCTCCCTTAATTACAGTTATGCACTTATAGAAATACAAATATTTAACATAAAAGTATGTGTGCTACATATTAGCATTATACTTAATACCTAGTCATCAAAACCAAAGCTATGACTGAAGAATTCCAAATAATATTACTGGCTATTGCAGCTTATGTACCTCTTTAATAGTGATAACGTTCTCTGGTTATATTAAAGAAACACAACCAAATGCACCTTGTTCAAAAGCTTCACCTTTCTGGACATTAAGCAGAAAGTATACTAACAGGTAACTACAACAAGCAGCCAGGTAACTATTTAATGGTATGCAGCACTTCCACTGTTCTTTTTATAGACAGTATATTTACCAATAGACAAGAGCAGGAGTCGGTCCCATTTGAATATCAAATATACACTTATTTTTCAGCACACATTGTAGAAAAGGCACTTCCAAGGAACTAATAAATAACATCTCCTCTGCCCCAGCACTGATTTATACAAGAAAGCAAGCTCAGCGAGGTAAAATGAATATCACAAAGCATGCTCTTAAACCCAAATACCTTTTAAAGCCACAAAGATATTAAAGGATTATAAAAGTGAGTTACCATATGATTCATTTTAAAAGGAAGTCTCTTCGCTACAAACTCCTTTTATATAAACAGCAGATAGTTGACTGGCTGGCTTTTCCATATGCTGCTATTTGTAGTCTAGGTAGGATTTCCATTACTGACCTAGAGAGTGCCTTTTGAAAAGAAAAGCGTATGCTCTGTTCTGGGTTAAGCTTTCAAAAAGACATCTTCCTTATATCCTGGGGTAAAACCGCACAAACACAGCAAAGGCTTTAAAGGAGGAATGGACTGTCTGAAGAATAGTTCTTCAGACACAGCTTGATGTGAACGCTTGTGCAGAACTCACTTTCAAGTAAACACCTCACCATCTTTTGTTGTCATGACAACAAGCGATCGCACTCCCCAGTCGGATGGCAGAGATAATTCACAATCACATTGCCCAATTATGTCCACCTTAAAATGAGAAAACGCATGGAAGACACAACTGCAGAACAGCGCAACTGCCTTTGAGCAACGCGCCCCAGGGAGCACCTTGTTCTTCCCTTCACACCACTATCTGCACTGGCTTCGGTGGAGACGCTCCTGACTTGTAGGACACGTAGGGCCTGGTCCAGTTGTCCAAAGGCCAGTGCTCTGTTGGGTGACCTTGCTCGGCTTGACATCGCATGTCATTTAGTCTTAAACAGCAGTGGGGACCACGTGTGCACCGCTGAATGAAGCCTCCAGTGTCACTGCCACAGTCCAATGCAATGATATATCAACACCCCCCAAATCTACAAACCAATATTGCTGTGTAACCGTAACACCCTATTTCATATATACATAATCTAATCCTACTTCTATTGAAACTATGCTGTAAGTGTCAAAAACCTAACAAAAGTTGTGAACAAAGGTCTTTCCTGGGATATCTGGAGGAGTGGGATGGTGAAGCTAGAATACCATCACTGACTTCAGTGATAATAAACTGGAAATGAAAGAAAATATACCATCGTTGCCTCAAATTAAAAGAAAGAAGAGCCAATGAATACAACTGCAGTGACCCACTTATCTTTTGAATGTTCACCTTCGGCTAAGACATCTGTGCTACAAGAGGCTGAGGTAGAAAACACAGGAATTCAGCACCCCGTCCTCAGCGTATGGGGTCACCGCCTTTCCTGATTAGTGCTTCCACGAGTCTGTAATGAGTTTAAACACTGCAGGTGAAGCAGCCACAATGCCGAGACAGTTTTGAGGTTTCCCGTCCCCTCAGAGCACTAAGAGCACGCACGCTTCCTGACCCAGAGACGTTCTCCAGCAGCCAGAGCATCTCCAACCAGAATTCGCCTCCAGCACCTCCCCTCCCGCTCTCTCCTTCCAGGCTTTGTCACCGCCCGAAACTCAGGTGTTCCAGTTGCAGGAAGGACAGCAGCTCAGAGGCTCCAAATCACAGTGCAGCTTTACCACAACATTCCAAGGAGACTTTTAAAAGCAGGTCAGCCGTTCAGTATCACTGCTCACTACCTCTGCTCTTCCTCCTACAATTTATTCATTGCATTCAAAAGCAACAACACAAAGTACACTCTCAATGAAATATTTTGTCTTCTTATTTTTTCCTCAGGCTCACTCAAAGTTTTTGAATTGACAGACCTGGAATCCGCTTTCTATTTATCCACGGAAAATGTGCAGGGCACTTCACGTGCACATAACTAATGTGTCTTTGCACTCGAACTGACCCAGAGGAGATGCTCTCAATACAGGAAGGTTTCTAACACCGCCCCATCACTCCTGGAGGCTGACACAATGATTTATAGCAACTAATAAAAGCCCAAGGCGAAGCACTCTGCTTGTTGGCAGTGCAGGACTGACTGATGCCATTGCTGAAAGTTGGAGGAATCTGGGAGGTCTTAATGTCCTTTCCAGTCCTGTCTTTGTCACACTGCACAACTCTACTATTTGGATGACTGTCCAGCCTTGTAATCAAAGACTTCTCACACATTCCGAGCCACGGTTCCACTGCCTTCCCAACATGAAACGCCACCTCCTCTTCTACAGCATCACTAAGAAATATCTTTAACATCCACCCATCCTGCTAACATATTTATTCACTCTGCAGTTATCTGCTGGGTTGATCAGTTCATTCCCAATTTCCAATCTAGGCAAAATTCTCCTGCCAAAAATGTGCCCGCTCTTGTTCCACCCTGACTGCATTGCTGGCCTCGCTGTGTCCCTTTCCCGGCGTCCTTTTACCTCCTGCAACACGTTATAATCAACGCTTCCTGTCTTGCAGCATTTCAACCCACCACCATCTCTCCCCTACTCTCTTACATACGCCTCACCGAGAAATAAGAGAGGTTATGTTACGAAACACAGACCATATTTTTGGTACTTAAAAGCTTGTATAATCAAAGAGAACCATAGCCAACACTTCTGGTTTTTAAAACAGATAGTTGATAAAGGAGGTTATCAACAAAGAGGCAATCAAGAATGCCATTTTGCTCCTTAAAATACTTGTGTTGTGTAGGCCCACTTAACATTTAGAAGCATACTGATAGCCTTAAACCAAACGTGCTGCTGACGGCAAGGATGGGTTATTCAAAATCTTGTATTCCCTCGGTCACTTCAGAGTGGAAATGCTCCCTAAGACATCTCTACATTTTCCACTCTTCAAGAAAACTCTACTGAATTTATTCTCTCTTCTAGGAAATTATCTGATGTTAATACAAATACAAAAATATGTGTGCTGGGCTGCCCACCTTAAGTAGGCACCCAATTTTTTTCTCTCTTTTATCCTCCTCTCTTACATGTGCATTTCCCTTTTGAAACCCAAAACAACCTCTGTGTGCTTCAAGTGCCTTCATTGGAACAGGGGTACTAAGGCTGGATAGCAACTTGAACTGCACTCTTTGGCAAGAGTCCGTGTGTTCCCTTTAACCCTTTGGTGGGATGCTCAGAACTCATTTAGTATTTTTTTCTTCACAATTTGCCAAAAAATCCCAACTAAAATAATTATGGACGTGTTTTCCTGATGGAGCTGGCGGGCTGAGTGCCGGGAGCTGCGTAACCTCGACAGCTTGAGCTCACCCAGCTGCCAGGGTGCAGCTCCAACGCGGCTGCCGAGCCGGCAACCACGGAGCGCTCAATCCATTAATCCATTCCCCTGCCCAGCATTGCCAAATCTGAGGTCCTTTTCTGAATCAAAACAAGGGCAAATCCCAAATAATCTCAAATCAGCCACAAAAAATGTAGTTCTCCACCCAGTCTTATTGGTGTCCAGTTGGATAGTCTCAGCCCCTCACCCTGCGTGCCTAATTCAAATGAAGGTCTGCAGCATTAAAAAGGTTTTTAACAATAAGGAGGCATCCTTTCCTGCACTTAGGAGAATATTGATGAGAAACTACTGGAAAACTAACCTGAAGAACAAAATCAAGGTTCATCTTCATAGCGGAAAGCTGGTTTGATTTGTATCATTTTTTACACAGTCTTTTTCCTTGCTCTCATTCCTATTCGATATGCCCCTCAGCTTAACATAACTACCGTGGGAAGACAGACTCTGTGCCTTAAGTCACCTCCTACAACTGAAAGAGAATAAAAGGAACGATTTTGAAGATAATTCAATGCCTTTGAGAAAAGCTCCTGCCCCACCTTGGCTGAGCAATCAGCAGCAATGGAAAGGGTCAGCAGCTGCCAGAGCGCTCCATCCCATGCTCTGACAGTTGAAAACAGAAGAGTGAGGAGGAATCACAGAAGCGCAGCTCAAAATCCTCCCATCCCTGAATGTGGAGCTCTGCTTCATCTGGGATGAGTTGCTATGCAGTCCTAACGGCCTCTCAGAAGACGGGTGAGGGATTCGCTGAGCTGCAGACGAGCAGGGGGCAGGTACGCAGCCAGTTCTGCACCCAAGGGCTCCAACACAGACAGGGTTAAGCCTGAACAAACTCTTTTTCAAAAACCAGTTAGCAAAATCAGGCTTAAGGGCCCCTACGTATGTTTGGGAGCCTATAAAAGGCTGCAGTCAGCTGGGGGCAAATATGTGTATGTACCTGTTCCCAGCTATAAATGTCCATCAGTTTCAAGAGCTTTCCCAAAGTCCATCGTGATGGAGTGAAATCTGCCACCAGACAGCACCTGACCCGGTCCCATTGTGAACTGAAATGTGGCAAGGTATTTCATCCATGTTTAAAGCCACCTATGAACCTGCTTCTTTAAAGCCACTTAGATGCTTAAAGATTAACATGGATTAAGTATCCCGATCAATGTAAAACATGATAGCTTGAGATGTGAAACAAGGATGACACCAAACACACCTCCCTTCTCATTCCACCACTGCGCTCCACCTTTCTCTAGTTTCTGACCTCGAGACTGGGAAAGCTGCTCACACTTGCGGACTCACAAAGCAAGCAGGGAGCTCAGCACCACTCTAACATGTTCTGCACAAGCTTGTAAGAGCACAGCTTCACTTGCAGCTGATTTGACTTCTTAGGAAAACAACTCCACTCTTATCCCTTCATCCTCCACCTTTCCCTAAACCTCCTGAGTTTGGCAAAGCTGCCTGAGGGGTCTTACAAATCCACCTGTCCCAAGAAAACCCCTCCCAGGTTATCTTAAAGGAAGAAGTTATACTTAGCATATTCACTAAAAAGAATGAAGGCCATTGTCTTGGCCAGGCTCTGGTGGAAGTCATTGATTGAAAAATCTGTTGTGACAAAATGTAAGTACTAGGAGAGACGGTTATTGCAGAAGAAAAGCCTGATGCTCAAATTTTGATGCTCAAATACCTTCGGTCCTGAAAGTCTTTATGATAAATAAATACACTGTATTTTACTAGCAGTGAATGAATTTGTAGTTTACTACACACTTTCTTTTCGGTACTAGTTTACAGCAAACCTGTCACACAAATGCCTCTGTTTTTCTGGTCGGGTCTGTGTGCGATGCTGTCTCATATCACCAGGTGGAGCTACACAGATAATCTCATTTTGCTCCATTTAATTACAATAGGTAGGGCCCAGGTTTTTCTAAAACTCTCTTTTCGGATGGTACCTTAAGACACACAGCATTAGCCTGTGTCCATAAAACCACTGCCAGTCCACAGCAATCCCAGTGAGCAAGTTCAGCACGTGCAAGACAGTATTTATAGTGTGCACCAGCAACACAAGGGACCAGGAGGGAGCCCAGGTCCACAAGGTACCTGCAAAAAACACCCGGCTCAGCCAGCAAAGGCTGTTCTGAAACAGTCTCAGTATGGCTGAAAATACAAAGCTTTGCCTATAACTTCTTAGTAATAAACTTCTTTACATAAAACAAGAACTGAAGATAAAAGATGGGTTCCCTGGGTTTTTTCTGCTCTGCTTCCTTTGGTCCTCAAGTAAACAGGACCCCAACCAACACCACCAAGTTCTATACAGTGACAGGGAAATGTAAAACAAATTATTCAAAAGACAACATTACATCATTTTAAAAATCTCAGGTATCTGAACTGTTTTCAACTGTCTTCTGTGCTCAACGGAATGTTGGAGATTTTACGCAGTACCTGCTAATGTCATCAGAGTAGATGCCACCTGCAAGTTGGTAGCTCACGGCATCTGAAAACCGATGTGCAAACTTCCCAGTATAGAAACCTGGCTGATTCCTAGCAATTACTGACGTCTCAAGCAGGCCCTGCCAGTACTACATGAACAGAAAAATATCTATTAAAGTTCTCCTACAAATATTTTCAGATTTATGGTTTTTTATATTGTACTTGCTACAAGTAAGATGCAAACTTAAAAAGGCATCAGGTGGCTCTTTTAACCTTGGCACTTCTCCAGCTGAAAATCACTGCGGAATCGAACCTCAAACCTCAGTCTCCAGCACTTTATTCCTAAGTATTTACTCAAGTTCTCACTCTGCAGCCCTCTCAGGCCATGTCTGCCCTGTGAAATGAAAAATGGCCCAGCTATGGACCTGAGTACAAGCCCAATACAGCCCACATCCCTCATCCTGATGCCATCAGAAGGCAAAAAGTAGTTATGATCTGGTCTGATCCTGAATATGATAATAAATCTTGATTTTTCTGGCTTGATTTTATAAGATGTAATTAAGAATTAGAAAATGAAATAACCTTTTTTTCCTCTTTTTAATTTGCCGCTGAGCAAGCTGCAGCGCATTGGTGTGGATGGAGGTCTACGCTTTCCATAAGATCCTTTTCCAACCACTTGAAAAATACCCCACAGTTCATCTCTAAACTGCCCACATGATTTCTGACAGATACACTGCCATTCTACTCCTCTCCTCCGTGGAACGTGTTGTCTATTTTAATGACTTTGGAAAATAACTCCAAAATACCACACTTTGGTGGAAAAACACATGACACTCTTTAGAAAATCGTGCTTAAACCCAAAGATTTTCACTCCTCTCCCTACACAGGACCAAAATTAAAGCAGCTAATAGCAAACGTGCCGTATCAGTGTATTGCTCATCCACATACAAAAATCTGTAACGGGCAATTGCTAAATTCACAACTCAATTAAAGATTCTTCAGAGTACCTATATATGACAAATATCTTATAAAAACAGGCTAAAAGTTATTGAAATCATGCAACACTGGAAAAAACAGGGAAAAGCATGTTCTGCTCTTACAGACAGGTTCTTCCCATAGATGAAACTTCAGGACAGCATTCATCATCACACAAAGCATGCTCATAATTCTTTGGGTCATTTTTAACAAGTGCAGTTGGATGAGAAATTATAATCTTGGTGTTACGCACAAAAATTCGATACAATAGCCAATATTATAGTAGGCATCAGCAAATAAAGGGTTGGGGTTTTTCTTCTAATAGCCTGGTTTTTAATGGTGGCCTGATAATTTAAAATTTAAAAGGAAAAATGTACCAAAATATTTGAAACTTTCAAATCCACCTTTTTCAGTTTAAAAATGGAAAACTATAAGTCACCTGAAAATCACTGACCTTTTCTAATTTTTCAAAGTGTTCTCTGAGGAACTTCATGGGTCGATCTGGCTTTGCTATGCAAAGATTTACAATGCACTCTTTCAAAATCTGCTGGATGTTGTGCTTCTGAACGTAGAGTTCGCACCCCTTCAGGCTCTCGTCTTCTTCCACGCTGCAGGAAGAAGCAGCAGCCATCTTCAGGCTTGTAAACAGAAAACAGACCTAGGTAAGAAAATGGTGCAAGAAAGAGATAAGAGACAGTTCCCAAATCCCGTGTCAGAGAGATCTCAACGAGCAAAGACATTGTAATGTTGCCTATTCAAGAACTATTGATCCTGAACATTTTAATGATGTGGGGTTGTATGTGGAAACGCTGAGCTGTGTCATCTTTGTACAATCAAGACACAGAAAGAACATTTTAACTCCTAGACAACAGTCAGGCTTCGGAAATAACGGTGCAATTAATCACTCAAGGCCATGAGTTCCAAAGACAGCTATTAAATGACGGCGCAAAGCCTTGCCTTCCTATTCCCCTGGGGACTCTCTCCCCATCACCACAAACCCGGTTTTCTACAACAGAAGGATTTTGGGTCAATTTTAACATCCAACCTTTTTACAGGGAGCAGCCTTCCCGGTCCCGGGGGAGATGAGAAGGAGAGGGCTGAGCTGCGCAAAGGGGAAGTTTGGTAATTGGGAGAAAACAACCCCAAATCCCCCTTGGTTTCCCTCAGCGAGCATACAGCGCTGCTTTCCACACCACAACCGGCGCGGGCAGCTCTAGCGCGGGTCCCCAGCCAGCGCTGCCCGGGCCGCTGAACCCCGGGGCGGCGGGGAGCGGGTGCCGGCCCTGGGAGAGCACCAGGGAGGCGGCCCCGGGCCGGCCGGGCGACCCCGCGGCCCGAGGCGGCGCATCCCCCGGGCCCGGGCTGGCGGGTCGGCCCTTCCCGCGCCCACCGGGCTCCGCGCTGCTGGGGAGGGCCCGTAAATACCTGGGCGGCTGGAGCCGGCTGAGCGGCGGCGGCTTCTCTCTCGTTACCCGGCGGTGAAGGCGGAGGAAGGGGCTCCCCTGCCGGTATCCGCACTGCAGCCGCCGCCTCCTCCCCTCGGGGCCGCGGGGCGCCGCGGGGACCCTCCCCCCGATCCCCCCTCCGTACCCCGCCGCTCCCGCACGAAGGCTCCGGCCCCTCCGCCGCAGGAAGTCCCGCCGCCGTCACTCAGCGGCGGGCGCGGCCTCCCCGCCGCCTCCGCGGGAAAGGAGCCCCGGGGCCGGCCCGAGCGACCGGAGCGACCCGCACGGCCCGGCTGCCCCACACGGCCCCGCTGCCCCGCACGGCCCCGCTGCCCCGAACGGCCCCGCTGCCCCGCGCCGAGGACGGGTGGCCAGAAAGGGCAAGGGCCTGGCCACTGCGGGTGTCTCTCACCACATTGGACAGCCCTGGCCATGAAGGACAGATAGTTTGAGGCCTCTCATGACAAGAAAGACCGTGAGGTGCTGGAGTGAGTTCAGAGAAGGGAATGGAGCTGGGGAAGGGGCTGGAGGACCAGCCCTGTGAGGAGCGGCTGAGGGACCTGGGGCTGTTTAGCCTGGAGGAAAAGAGGCTGAGGGGAGACATTGTCACTCTCTACAAGGAAGATGTGCCAGGGAAGGTTCAGGTTGGACATGAGGAGAAGGTTCTTCACCCAGAGGTGCTGGACACTGAACAGGCTCCCAGGGAGGTGTCACGGCCCAACCTGACAGTGTTCAAGAGGAGACTGGACAACGTCCTCAGACACACGGGGTGACCTGTGGGGTGTCCTGCGCAGGGACAGCAGTTGGACTCCATGATCCTGTGGGTCCTTCCAACCCAGCACATTCTATGATTCTACAACAACCTGAGGTTGGAGCAAGTGGGAGTTGGTCTCTTCTCCCATGTAACAAGTGACAGGACGAGAAGAAATGGCCTCAAGTTGCACCAGGAGAGGTTTAGATTGGATACTGAGAAAAATTTCTTCATGGAAATGGTTGTCAGGCACTGGAGCAGGCTGCCCAGGGAAGCAGTTGAGTCTCCATCACTGGAGGTGCTTAGGGATGTGGTTTAGTAGTAGACTTGGCAATGTTAGGTTAACGGTTGGATTCCATGATCTTAAAGTTCTTTGCACACCTAAACAACTCTATGATTTTATGAAGTACAACAACCTGGTAACAAAGGAGAGGCTGGCCATGAAAGCTGGTCTGACCATGAAGGATGGACATGGCTACAAAGCATGTGCTGGCTTTGCAGGACAACAGCCCGACTGTGAAGGATGGGGCTGGCCAGGAAGGATGGCCTGGCCACATTGATCCACCAGGACACAACAGGTGTTCTGACCACGAAGGACGAGCTGCTGAGGCGAGGCAGGAGCGCAGTGGCCCCCGCGCTCTCTGGCACCTGTTGCATCCTACGGGGCTGGGCAGGGCAGCTTGTCAGCTCGGTCACTTGGGTGATTAAAGGGACGCCGTCGTACCCAGAGCATCGCTCTGCAGGGCTGGTGAGGAGCGTGGTCTCAGCTGGGACCGAGCCACAGCGCCTGTGCTGGGCCGGGTGCCAGCGCGCTGCCAGGAACGCTCTGACGGATGTTTGATGTCTCCTCTGTGCCCAGGGAATTCACACTCGCGGTCCCCACGGAATAAAGGGTGAATAAAGAGTTCAAAGCTTCACAGTCAAGCTACAAGCAGCATAACAAGAGGATAAACTCCTTGGTGGTAAATACTTTAAAACTCGTTGGTAAATATTTTAGAAGAATAATTTGAATTAGTTCTGTGGTTTACTGCTTTTTTAAATTAAGGAATGATTAGTCAAGAAAAAGACCCTGACGACCCTTTTGGTTTGATGTGTGTTGGCTGCAGTCACCAGAACAGCACACAAACCACTGTTGTGTAAAGCACATGTAAGTGCAATATGGAACCAGTATAAATATGCATTAACTGACACAAATGAACACTAAAAATATATAATGCTGTTACAGAAACCAGTGGTCACTGCAGTATTAATCCCTCCAGAGAAAAAAACAGAAGGGAAAAGCAATACAGGTAGCATGTGGAAGTTTCCACACAGTGACACGCTTATCCCAGCAGCTGGGCTGCTCTGTGGGGTCCGGTTTTTTCCCCTCAGACTTTCCACCATCTACAGCCACTCGTGTGTTTCTCTCGCGTTTGCATCTGTTTTTTTCCCCGTGTGATACAAATAACCGGTCGCTCTCCTGCTGGAACTCCCGCCCATCTCCCGCTGCTTTGCTGTCGGACCCGCCACAAGACCCCGCCCCACCTCACCGTAAAGCGCCCGCCCGCCGTCGTAAAAGCCTCGCGCGTCCTTAGTAACGGCGCCGTACTTCCGCGGCGACGGCGAAAGCATGGCGGCGGCCGAGGTGGCGCAGGCCCTGAGCCGGCCCCTCAGCTGTCTGCAGGAGCCCGACTGCGGCCGGGCGGCGCGGCTGCGGGCGCTGGAGGCCATCCGGGCCCAGGTGCAGGAGCGGCCGCTCTCGGCCGCCGTGGTGCAGGAGGTTTTCGGGGCGCAGCTGCTGCGGCCGCTGGCGCGCTGCCTGGCGGGGGACGCGGCGGAGCGCTGCCGGGAGCTCGCTCTCCAGCTCCTCTGCCACGGGCTCAGCCACGGCGACCGGCCCGGCGAGGCGCTGCCCGTCCTCCTGCCGGCCCTGGCCCAGCGCCTGTGCCCGCCGCAGGGCGCTGAGCCCAGCGAGGAGCTGCGCCTCGGCCTGGTCCAGCTCCTGGGCCTGCTGCTGCGGCGCTGCGGGGCCTCCATGGTCCCCTACCTCAGCGAGGTGATCCGCATCCTCCAGGCCACCCTCCTCGACAGCTATGCCGAGGTCAGGCGCGAAAGTTGCAGGTGCGCCACAGCCTGCGCCCAGGCCATGCCAGGTGGGGCCCAGGGCTGGGCAAAGAGGGGAGTGGTGGGGCTGATATGGGCCTGCAGGCTCCTGGGGGGACAGGGCCCGAGCTGGGGGTGGCAGGAGGTAACAGGGATGCAACCAGGAGAGAGGATGGGAGATCTAGATCTGGAGCTCTCAGTGCAGGAAGGACATAGACCTCTTGGAGAGGGACCAGAGGAGGCCACCAAGATCATCAGAGGGCTGGAACATCTCTGCTGTGAGGACAGGCTGAGAGAGTTGAGCTTGGTCAGCCTGGAGAAGAAAAGGCTCCGAGAAGACATTATATCATTTCAGTACTTAAAAGACACTTAATAAGAAAGATGGGGACAGATGTTTTAGAAGGGTGTGTTACAACAGGACAAGGGGTAATGGTTTCAGACTAATAGAGCAGAAATTCAGGCTAGACGTGAGGGAGAAACTCTTTATGATGAAGGTGTTGAAATACTGGCCCAGATTGCCCAGAGAGGTGGTGGATGCCCCATCCCTGGAGACATCCCAGGCCAGGCTGGACCGGGCTCTGAGCAGCCTGAGCTGGTCAGGATGTCCCTGCTGATGGCAGGGGTGGGAGCTTGGAAGGTCCCTTCCAACCCAAACTATTCTATGATTCTATGAGAAGTTGCACACAGACTAAGAGTGCACTTTGCAGGCCTTGGAGTATGTGTTAGAGAAGAACCAGGCCAGGGCTAGTGGAGTCCATCTGTGCTAGTGTTCGGCTCTAATATAGTATAAAATTAAATCTGCATGCTACGTAAATGTTGTAACACTATGAACAGCAGCCTGATTAGTATTGCTGACATTGTGTTGCTGAATCACCCACAAAAAGTGCATGTTTGAAGGTGTGTTTGTCTCTCTGCCCTAACAGAGCACTTCCATATGCAGTCAGAATCTCTGATAAAACCCTTAATGCAGACAATTTCACACCAGCACTACAGAGTTCGTGTTGATGTAATTCAGGCTACTGGAACAGTGATACAGTATGGAAATGGAAAGTCCGTGGATGATGTTCTGTCTCATCTGGCACAGAGATTATTTGATGAGATTCCCAAGGTGTGTTTTTCTTCTTTTTTTTATTTCTGGATTTATTTAAAATCTGGTTGGTTTGGGTTTGGTCTTTTCCCTTCCCCACAAATTTTCAAATTCCAGTCATTTCATTGAGCCATGTAAATAGGTCTCATACAGGCTCCATCAGTTGTAAGCTATCCAAAGTGAAGGTGGCTGACCTGTTCAGCTGCTGTCTAATTCTGCAGGCTCTTGAAGCTTGTAGGCACCTTTTTATTTTAATGGGTGCCTTCAATTTTGTCTAAAATTCTTCTGTCAGCTCTCTCTGGGACTTGATTCTGTGGCTTTCTCATGTTTAGCAAACACTTATGGTATTAATCCCTTCATAAGATGCGATTCAGGCAGTAATTTTAAAATCTGCAACTTCACTAAAGTATTTTAATTTTTGAGTGGATGTATTCCCATTATTTAACTTAGGCTGCCTTTACAGTGAGAAGCAGAACTTGGCTTCTGGAGGTGTGCTTGGAAGGCTTCAAATTCCAGAGAAATGTACAGTTCTCACATTCTCAGGGAGGTTTTAATCACGAGGATTTGTTCAGATCTACATCTTGTCTTCCCATCAGAGATGTGCTTTTGTGCAGCAAATAGTCTAAGACTAACTAAGCCAGAGTGAGAACACAAGAGGGAGCTTGATAGCTTGCATGCTGCCTGAGATGCTTGCTGCAAGCGAGGAAGTCCTGGGTTCTTGTCATTTCATCTGGGACTATTGATGCACTTTACCAAGTGATATATATGTACACCAAAAGCAAAGACTTGTTTTTTGGTTTTGTATTTTTCTGACGTATTCAAAATAATCTTCTTGTATCTGTGCAGGTTCGGCATGCCGTAACAGCTGTCGTTGGAGAATGGTTGTTGCACCTGCGAGATAGATACTCATATTTTCACAAGTTGATCCCTTTGCTACTTGGCAGCTTTACTGATGAAATTCCTGAAAATATGTAAGCAGAACACCTTTTCTTGTCTTTTTTCTCCCTAAATAGTTGTCATACATGGAAGTGTTTCTATTCTCACAATGTATTGCTTGGAGGGGAAAAAACCCACTTCTTCTTTTTCTTTAACTTTAAAATGTCAGGAATATCTTCAGTATCTTTTGTTACATTGTCCTTTTACACTACATTCAACCAAGTAAGAGAGATTAAGACAGAGCTGGAAGTAGAATTATCCTTTGGAAGAGGTGACCTCTGTCCACTGAGTACAAAGAAGCATAAACTCTGAATGTGCCCAGGTTCAATGGCAGGAATGCTTCCCCTCCCTCCAGCTGATTTTAAGAAGTCAGAATTTCCAGAAGTCTCATTTTAGAATGTTTTTCTTTTGGGGACATGATGGTACAAGACTTCTATTTTGTATCTAGGAAACTGGCTTGCACTTACTGGGAGAAGATAGGCTTGCAGTGGGAGAAAGAGAATGAAGAAGATCTGAAAGATAAGATGGATTTCAGTGTCCCGCCCTCTCGTTATCCCAAAGGCGGTAAGTGGTGCACTGAAAGTGGTTTCTGCTTCCTGAATAATCCCTGAGAGCTGCGGTGCAGTCATGACAGCAGAGCAGGGTGTGTAATATTAGTTAATGTATAGGGGTAGCATATATATAATATACAACGCGTATGTATATAAAATTATTTAAATTGTTTAAATAGTTTCTATTTTTTTAAATTTGTTCAGTAACTACATTCATTTTTTCCGTTAATCTCAAAATCCATTTTGGAGAAAGAGTAAATGAAAATGCCCGTGCTGAATAGAGGTAAAGCAGTGATGCAGAAGCAGCAGAAAGTTCCACATTAGCCAGCAAGCAGGTGAACAATGAAAGAGTGGGCATAGAGCAGAGCAGAAAGGAAGGCAGGATGGAAGAGCCTGTGAATACTGACAGCCAGACACAGCATTAATGGCACACAGGATTGACGTGGAAGAAAAATTTGAAGTGAAATGATTTCAAACTTCCTGCGAGACACTGGCATGTGAACTGAAATCCGCCAGTGTGCATGAAGAATGTGGGAACAGGAACAATAATTCCCTTTATTATACACAAAACCCCAAAATATGTAGCCTGGGTAGATTATTTCTTAGTACTGTGTGATTTATAGGTAGCTTTAAAACTATATGTTTGCAGTAGCTTGAAGCTTGTTTCCTGTCTCAGGTTCATAAAGTTAATGTTTAAAAATACGCATACGGGTGTTGGTGAGAGAGAGGATTTAAATGGGTCATTTATTGATTTCTACACTCACATTTAACAGAACAAAACCTCTCGGTGTGAAAGAACAGGTTCGTGCTTGACTTGTGCTTACCTGACAAGCACATCACAGAATACCCAGCAGCAAAATCCTTTCCATGACAGTGGGTTCCGGAGTCCTTTCTTCTTTGAAATTATACCTTTTTTTTTTTTAAAGCTGTTTTACTCAGTAATGCTTGAATGAAAGGGGAAGTGCTTCATAATGCTGACTGCTTTGACAGCGCTGTTTAGCTTTGAAGACAGTCAGGTTGATCTGTTATCCTTTCCCTTTTTTCTCCTCCTTGTTTTATGTGTAGTGTTACCTGAGGCGTTTGTAGACGGTGCAGAATGCTTTTCCTTCCAGCACTGGTGGCAGAAACATGGTTCTTTTTTTGCAGTCAGAGAATTTTTTAACATAGATAAACTGCTGAAGTTGAGTGTCCGAGCTCCAGTCCCTTACTTTGTAATGACCATGATATAGTGAAGGTCATAAAAGGCTTCGTGTGCTGGGCTTTGAAGCAGTCGTTACCATTTGTATTGCTAATGCTGTTGTCTTGTTCTGTTTTCTCTAGATGTGTGTTGCGTTTAGTGTGTGTGCACGCTGGTGAGGGTTTTTTGTTGTGTTTTTTTTTTAGGAAGGGACATCGATCAATTACTTCATAATTAAATGATATATATTTCCTGAAATCATCTTCTTAGCACAATAAATGTGCTTCACAAACTTGGGCAACGTTCCAGCCCTGCACTTAATTGACTTTTCATGCATTTTACGTGGTGGAGTGATGCAGTTAAGGCTTGAGCGTGACGTACACACACACACATACACGTATACATATACATAACGAAAGAACATTTTAAAAAGTGACCTCATCATTTTCAACTCAAGTCCCAACTTAATGATGACTTTGGGATGCATTTTCCTGCTGCTTATCTTTACTTTCAAATTGTGTGTCTTATTAAAGGTCAGGCAAAAGACAAAAGAAAAATCAAAGGATGATTGGCTACTTCACCTTACAGATACTTTATCAAAGACGTTAGTATAACTTAGTTTCAAGTAATAATTTGTGGTGTCTTACCACAGACTCTATATGGGTGAGTTATTAGTATGTGTGTCCTTCCTCTCTGTTTCCCCTCCACATGTTTTTTAATATGATCGTGACATATTTAGACATTTTATTGCCATTTCTTCTGACTTATATGCTGGGATATCCTTTTACAACTGTGATTTTTATAGTGCGTTTTCCTTAACTATCTTTGCCCGGCTGTCAGGATAATGGACCTGATGTATGAGCCCTCCGTGCTTTGATCTCGGGATGACAGATCTTGCAGGAAGAGCAGGGTTAGAGCTCATACCTGGTGTCATCCAGCCAACGAGCAGCTTTTCATTGAGCCCCAGCAGTCATCGCCTCGGGACACAGGTGCAGAGTTTACAGCAGGGAAGCCTTTGACAGGAGTAGCTACAGGGATAAATGCCTGCATTTGAACATCTGAAATGAAGGAACTGCTGATAAAGAACGGTCTAAATTCTTCCCACAAAATTCCGCCTCGGGTTGCATAGAATGCCAGTCTGCATTTGCTGTCTCAGGTTGATTTCTTTATTTGACCTTTTGCTATTCGGTGTCAGTTTTCATAATCCAAAATGTTACCTTCCACTGACAAAAGAAGCAGCAGCTCATGTCCTGATGCTTGAATTTTTGTTTTTTTCCCGCTCTAAGTATTTCTTAGGTATTTATAAGCCTTTCATATTCTTCAGGCCATTTACTTCAGTCTGTTTTCCTTTTAGCATTTGTAGTTACACAGACCCATGCAGGAAAATCATACTGAGACGACTCTGTCATTTCCTGTCTCAGCATTTGCAGGAGGACTGTAGAGAAATAACAATCGTACTTGTGCATTCAATGTTTTTGACACCTCATAATGAGTAACATTTCTCTCTTAAAACAGTATGTGACCATTATGTGTAGCAATAATAAGTTGGTGGTTCTTAAAGAACAAATGTTCAGATTTTGTGTGAGGATGTGCAGTGTAAAGGAAAATCTGCTGTAGAAAGAATCACTAAGAACCATTTCTTGCAGTTGTTTGGAAAGCGGTCCCGTAACTTACGTGTGAAGTACAGAAGCAGAGGTTTGACAGTTGCTCGTGATATTGGTCAAGTTGCTCTTCTGAGACTCAGTGATTTATAAATGAATTTAGATGTAAATGTGATGATTATCAGACAGGACAGTAGGCGTTTGTTGGGGAACATAAGTTTATTAGTCCTCCAGAAATCTGCAGCCTCTCTTGAGGTAGGGAATATATATTTGTGTAAAAACAAAAAGTAACAACAAAAACCCACTTTCCACAAGATCTTTACAAATGAAACTTAATCTGGGGAAAAAGTGCCCCCTCACTCCCCCCAACTCCTGTATAGTCTTCCACTTAATTTTGAAATGTGTTATTTGATGTAAAAATCAGAGATTGAAGAGCTGTGTCTGCGGCAGCCACTTGTCCTGAAAAGGCCTTAGTAAAGAGTTGGTGTAATAGCTGTGATTTTTAAACGAATGTCAGTTTTGTTGGCTTGATCCATTAAACAGCACTTGTACAAGTCACAGTTCCCTTTCTACTTTTAATTTACTAGATACACTTGTAACCTTTTCCTTTAGAGGGCACAATTGGCATTGTCTGTTTTACTGTGTGTCCCCCGTACTATTTGTGACTTCCACCTTTCTTTCCTCTTCCAAATTACATTTAACTCAGTGCTACTGCAATGTTTGTATGCAAAAGTCTTACTTCTGTTTTACCTTTGTGTGTTTCAGTTTAGTTTTGTGATGGGATTTGTTTTGCTGTAAAAATGAAACGGAAATTGTGAAACTGTGTTTTCCTGCGTGGATAATGTCCCATATTCAGTTCTCTTTCTCTTCCCCTCCTGTAACCATCTCAAAACACAAGATTTAAGTCACCATCCAGTGATATATAGATTTTCAGAGACCCATGTGGAGTTTAAATTGTGCAGTATGTATTAAAGAAATGCAGCTCACACAGGTCAATTCCTCAGCAGCATTTGGAATATTTTGTTCCACGCTGAAGCAGGCGCCTGTAGCTCTTATCTCAGAGCTTTAAACCTTTGGAAGGACGAATGTGCACTGGATTTTCCGTTGATATTTCTGTTTCTCTGTTGTTTCTTCTTTCCCTTGCAGTGGCTCGGCCAGGACTGGGCTGCCGGGAGCTCGTGTCAAGAAACCTTTCCAAAATTCTGCCAGGTCTGTGTCATGATATAACAGACTGGGTTGAAAGCACGAGAATAAAAGCGTCCCAGCTTCTGTACACGTTACTGCTGCATGCGGAGGATCACATAACCCAACACATGGAGCTGCTGCTTAGAACTTTGTACCAAGCGTGCTTGGATGAAGAAAGCAGCGTGGTTAAAAATGTGAGTTTGATCTGTTCAAGTGTCTGTTGTACACTGAATAAAGACCCTGTCCTTCGTACTCCTGAGTCCGTCTCGTGGGGACTGACCTGACCTTAGGTCTCTGGGAATTGCCCATGACTGAAGGATCAGGCTCAGGTTTTTATGAATGTGAAAAACATGGAAACATTAACTTACAAGAATACATTTATTTCAACATAGTAAGTATTACTGGTATGAAGACCAATGGTTCAGTTATTTAAACACCATTTAGTTTATATGTCAACTCCATGAAGCATTGATAATGATCTCTTAAAAAATCATAAGCAATGGATTAAAGTAGAAAAGCCTTGGGGCAACAAGGCAAATAGATGTGAACCTTGTGCTCCTCCCTACATAGACTGTGTTATAACTGTTTGGAGTCTTCACCCCTGCAAAACGAAACAGCCTTATATAGTGCGAGTTTAAACTATAGAATTCATGGCTGCGTGCTTCCATTGAGAATAAAAGACTAAGATGATGCAAGTATTAACTAGGTGCAATTAAAAATCCATGGCTAAATCACTAGACTAAAAATTATATACAAGGGGAAATAAACTTTCCTGTTAGGGGAAACGACCCAACCATTAAATAAGGGGTTAGGAAGAAATGTTGCTGTTGCGCAGGTAATGGCACAGGAGTTGACTTTATTCGTGCACCTGATTGTAAACCATTGCCGTCAGTCGGGGATCAGCTCTGGTGTGACCGTGTTTCATGTGGAATACAAAGCACCAATATGTGTGCAAGGCAGAGGTGGGATCAGAGGGCATGAGTATCATGGGGAATACACCGTAATTTAAGCATTTTCAGTTGAAGCAAGAGGTTGGAACAGTTCCCCCATGGCAGTGCTTCCACACTAAGCCACATCTCTAACATTGGTGTCAAAATATAGTACAAGAACAAACAAATTTCTCTTCCAGGGTTTAATTGTTGCTTTCAATAGTTGGGTGCTGGGTGCATTGAGAGCATTTCTTGGAACAGCATTTGGAGGACAAAATGCTAAACCAGTAAATCTGCAACATCTGGTTATTCTGAGCTGGAGCCTTTATTACCCTGGAAGTTGTACTCGTCGTTCCTGTGCGTTACTTTCTCATGGCAGTTTGTCTGATGCTGGGAAGAGTGCTTGCATGGCTTATTATGTGCTTACTGAACACATGTCAAGAAAATTTCTTCATGCATATAATCATTACTGAGTGAGTGGAAAAGGCCTACAAGGCAACTGCTGAAGAATTTAAAATAACAGCTGGAATCATAAAAAGAAAAAGCCCATGATATATTGAATGGTCTTGGTGTTTCCAGGAAAATCCTCAAGTTATTCCTGTTCTTTTTTTCAGTGTGTGAAAGCAGCAGAATTGATTGGAACGTTTGTCAGCCCCAAGGTGTGGATGACATTAATCACGTCAGCCTTCGGGAGGACGCCGAAGCCGTCTTGTCTGATGGTTCTGAGCGCAGTGATTTGGGGCAGCCCAAAGGAAATCTTACAGCCTCATGTGACCGAACTTGGCAACACACTGTCACAAGCTGCGGTTTGTCAACCATCTGAAGAGGTAAAATACACAACAGACCGAAGTTTTAGACCCATGGTTCTCCAACTTATTTTTTCCCTTGTTCTCCCTAAGTGGTCCCATTCCTATCCCTCCCTTGCACACCTAACCCTCCCTATCTCAGGATACATTTGTGGATGTGTGTCTGAGACAAAACAGGAGCTTCCCTGCCCTCCCTGAGCTGTGTTGTGCTCTCTTGGTCAAAACTGCTGTTCTCAAAATCTTGCCTACCAGTCCATCCTCTGTGGGTTTGAGTTTGAGACCTGCTGTGTAAGTCTTCAGAGAGTGGAAAGAAAATGAAAAGGCATAATGGGGAGGAGAATCCGTTTAGTATGCACTGTACTGATAGAGGACCGGCTTGGCTGCCAGAATGTAACCCAGGTTTTGAAATGCCTTGTGTTCACAATCCAAGCAAGATCATGTATTTTGATCTTCGTGAGTAAAAATGATTGAAAGCTTTTCACAATCCGTTGTAATTGGCACGTCAGGTTTCCCAATAAAGGTTCCCTCTTAGTATAATTGTCTTTTTGTTTTGGCATTATTCTTGTTTTCCATTTTAAAAGGAAGATGGCAGTGCGCTTATGTGTACATTAGGATTATCATTTGTAAACTATTGGGCCTGCTTGCTTTTCTTTAAGTGAGAATTGAGGAGGAAGACCTTTATAAATTAGAAATTTGCTTCCCAGTGTGCGTGTACCAATTAGCTGAGCCTGAAGACTGTTTCCATTTCAGCATTTGAAGAATATTCATCAGTTGTTGTAGGAGGAGACAAGAGAGTCTCTTCAATGTGCAATGGAGTGTTTTAACTTTGGGGCTTTTTTTGTTTCCCCTCCAATTGCTGAGATGTGGAAATAGATCTGTTAGAGATGTGCAAGAATCCCTACAATTTCCCTGCACCCCAAAATGAAATCCCAGCTTTCCTTCCACCGAAACTCATCAAGCCTCTGCTCTTAAGATGACCAACGAAGGACCAGCGCTGTGCCCGTGGAAATCTGACTTCATGTCCCATACAGGCTTCCCTTTGAAACAGTCATTCACGTGTGTAGACTGAATCTAGTGTAATTGTCTTCTTGAGCCAATGTAAGATACACGTTTGAAGTTCTTCCTTCATTAGGTTTCTCCCCTAAAAGTACCAGTGATGCAGGAATTAACCTTAATCCTCACAAAGCCTGTGATGATGAGGAACTCGTCTAACTGGAAGCGCTGTAACCTGATTGTTCAAATCACAATTCCCTGAAGTACATCTGCAAAATTGCTGAGGTCTTAAGCTTACCGCTTCCATTTGGCATTGGGTACAGTGACACATCCATCTGCAGCCGAAGCGTTTGTCAGAATTGGACTAGCATTTGGTCTTGGAAAACAACCTCTCTCTATTTTAGACAGTGAATGCTGCGTAGACACTGTTTAGCTAAGGATTGAGCATGTCCATGAGATTAATAACGCTTATAGCTAACCTATTCCTAGACTGGATTTCTTTTTCTGGAGTAAATTTGTAACAATGGCCCCTTCTGTTCACTGAATGCAGTCTGACAACTTCATGGAATATCTGCTGCACTTTATCATAAAAGTTCTTGCAAACTGACTGGCAACAATACTGGCTTCAACTGGTATCAGCTGGATCAAGATAACGTGCATTATACTGCATCAAATGAGATAAACTGGCTGAGATAAAAGCAGCCATCGAGTTTTCTTGGTTTATGTATTTAACCATTATTGTTCCATTCAAAATAGTCAAACATGGAATAATATTTGAAAGAGTTGTAGCAAATATGTTATTAATTAACAAATGGCACTTCAGAAAGAGAAAATACTATCAGTAAGCATTCCAAAATGCTTTGAAGTTTTTATTCACAGTGGAGCAGTTGTGTGAGTAAGAGCAGGGTCATTTCTTTTTGTAACAGGACAAGGTAAATACAAACGGTGCGGGAGGAAGACTCTGTATTCTATAAAAAGTCAAACGCAGGAAGTCAGAACTAACATTATTTCACTAATACCAATTTAGATGATTATACAGTGTTCAGATTTTATTAATGTCGCTTCCCGTATTTCTCCCTTGAAGTTATCTTTTCTAAAAAAAAATAAAAATAAATGTGTGCTTGTATTAAAAACCAGGCCCTTTACATGGAGCAGTTGCTTTGCTGTGTACAAGCACTGATTGAAGTCTGCCAGGAGGACTGCAAAGAAATCAGCTTGCAGCTAATGAAAGTGTTGGTGACAGTAATGGCAACACCGTGTGCTCAGCACCTTAAAGAAAAGGTAAAGTATGAGCTGGTTTAATATTTTGTTCTGTTTCTATTTTTCACTATTGATAAGACATTTTATCCAAACCTGATTAATGTTTACAGATATATAAAGGGTGAGTGTCAGGAGGATGGAGCCAGGCTCTTCTCAGTGACAACCAATGGTAGGACAAGGGGTGATGGGTTCAAACTGGAACACAAGAGGTTCCACTTGAATTTGAGAAGAAACTTCTTCCCCAGTGAGAGTTCCAGAGCCTGGCCCAGGCTGCCCAGGGAGGTTGTGGAGTCTCCTTCTCTGCAGACATTCAAACCCGCCTGGACCCCTTCCTGTGGAACCTCAGCTGGGTGTTCCTGCTCCATGGGGGGATTGCACTGGATGAGCTTTCCAGGGCCCTTCAACCCCTGACACTCTGGGATTCTGTGATAGGGTTAGGCTGGGACTAAAGCTGAGGTTAAAGTCTGGGGCAACAGTGATGCCAGAAGAGCTGAATGGTCTGTTGTGTCTTGCAAGCACTATGAAGTCTAGAATGGCCACTGACATTTCTAAGGCAAATACTGACTCTTACGTAAGTGTGGTCTGCAGAAATCTGGTTAATGTCTGAGTTTGGCTGACATAATAGGAAAGGATGTTCCTCAGGTAGGAAACTTAAGAGTTGCCCTTATTGCTGCATCGTGTAAGGCTTGTTCACCAGCTGTGAGCTGTGCCAGTGGGGAGCAGTGTATTTACATGAGTTTTCAGAACAGATGGCTTGAAATGCATTTCTGGAGCACGGGGAGCTCACAGTTGGACCACGGCTGCCGTTGGTCTGGGAAAACATTTTACTTGGGTGGGTTTTAATTACTGGGCCTTGGTTCAGGTAACATTTTGGGACAGAAAGTGTTCAAGAGTTTGTGCTGGTTGATGCTTATGTTTCAGGTAGATTAAAGTCACTGGATTATTGTTAATGTCAGTTTATACACAGGAGCACACAAGAGGCCAGGAGAACACTCAGATTCATTTCCTGACTATTAAAGAACAATTTGCCTATAGATCAAGAGCACTACAAACCTTAAAATGATCCTTTCACGATCAATTCTTTTACCTTTAGACAAAGATCAGACTGATTTTACAGTATTTGACCTTTTTACCTCCCCACCAGACCCAAAAGTTTAAAAGTTGCAGGAATGCTTTAAAATCAAAGACATCTGTAGATACCCTGATAATAGATGAGCTTTTTTGGCTAAGCATTATCTCACCCCCTTATTTCTCCCTTCCTCTTTCTTCCCCAGGCTAAATATCAAATAAATCAGGAAGCCGTCCTCATGTGCCACAATTGTGACCTATCCAAGTTGTCTTTTTTCAAGCGTACACCTTGAATGCGGTGGCTTTTCTGCTCCCTGTTCTGTAGCTCGCGGGCATGGCATTCCTCAGCACCGCTATTTATGGCCCGGAGCTGACAGGCTGCCGCTTACAGAACTATTCCCAAAGAAGTAAAATAGAACAAAGCTTGAAACAAATCTTGAAAAGGCTTGGCTGGTTGATGTATGGCGTGAAGAGCCTGCTCAGAGAGGGGCAGGGGAAAGTGGGGTTTTGGGGATTCGGTTTGGTTTGTTTTCAGCAATCAGCCCATCCAAGCCTCGGACAGACGGATCTGCCGTGGTTTGCAGTACCTTGTCCGTTTAGCCCTGCGGTGGTCTGTAAAGTCAGCAATGTCCATTTAAAAAATTACAAGTTAATGCTGCTACAAAGAAAACAGTTTCATGGAGATAAAGCCCGATTTTCATAAATGGAAAAGTTAATCTCCCAAGATTATGAAACCTTTAAGATGTTCCTGCAGTTCCAGACGATTTTTAAAGTTGACAGTACTTTGGATGAGGATCCTTTTCTCATTAGCCTTTCTTTCAGCTAGGAAGACAGAGAATCTGGCAAGGAGATTACATCATTGCAATATTTCAGATTTGCCACAAAGACAAATACAGCTTGATTTTATGTTTTCCCCTGGTTACCGACTATTCCAGAACATCGAAATGAGCTGCAGAGCGTGCGGAAAGCAGGGAGTCCCTGTTCAAATAGCTTGAGATCATATAGAACAACTATTTTACAACTAGCTTGCCAAGTATAAATTTTTGTTCAGGGAAGACATCTGTATTCAGGATAAAAGATTTTGAGTATAAACAGAAATTAATCAAAAATTTGCATTATAGAGCTTCAATTCAGGCTTTACTAAAGGGAACAGAGGATCACAGAGGTATGGGAGACCGCATGTGATGTGACCTGATTGAGAGTGTTGCTGCTCCTCCTGCTTGCTTGGTTTTCGGCCCCTTGGCATTGTGTTCATCGCTGTTCCTGGTTGCTTGGGGCTAAGGGACAATATCGAGACCGCCAGCGGAGCCTTTCGCAGGGTGGTTTACAGCCCCGAACACACTGAGGCCGGATCAGAGTCCGTTCAGCATGGGTTGAGCTTCTCAGTGGTTTCACTGCTGACCTAAAGATAACGTTGGGGTTTATTATCAGTGCCCTGTGCTATCTCGGCTCTTCTTTCACAGTTGATGGCTATTAGCCTGAAAATAATGCATTATTAAGCTCATTAGCTTTCAAATATAGGAAAGAAAATGATGCTTCATATGTTTTTGGGGGGCTTTTTTAGCCATGAGACGCTTCTTAATGAGAAGACATGCATCGGTCTATTGGCATATTCATTTATTCTCTCTGTTTTTTAATTGCATTCTTGAAACCACTTAAAGATTTTATGAACAACGTGTTATTTTGTATCTCTTTTTTTCAATGGAAAAAAACATCTTGCGGATTGTGGGGGGGTTAATAATGGGGCACAATGTCTGTCTCGATACATTCTGTCATGTAAAATGTTCTGATTAATTTACAGATAAATGAACAATTTATAGATAAGTTATTCTGAGTTGTTTTGGCTGGCCGGTAGGATGCTTCTAGAAAGGAGGAGTCTGTTGTGCCTGAGCAGACAAATCTCCTTTAACAATAACCTTTGTCCTTTTATGTGTCTGACTCGTGGAACAGTCTCAATGTAAATATGAAGAAGGTGTTTCAAATGCAACAGCGAATTTAGGTACTTCTAAGCTGAGAATGTCAAGAGGAACATGCCCAGCTACATTAAAGAGAGTATCTTGCAGTATTAACACTGGGGGCGAGGGGAATGCTGCGTCTCCTGTGAGCTGCAACAGCAATAGTTTTGGAAGCTGCCGTAGCCTGCAGGTGGGATTGTGAGAAATTCCGTCCATGTTAACGTTTTAAAGCCTTCTTAAAATAAGGAGAGAAATCACTATGTCTCTGAAACTAATAAGAGCTTTTTTATGATGTGGTTAGTTTTGGGATAGGTTTTCACATCAATTAGCGATTGTTTCATTTTGCTGTCACGTTGCTGTGTTCCTTATGATTTCATTTTGAAATCAGGACAAGTGTTTTACTTTGATTTGAAGTTAATGGGTGCAGAATAGGCAGACGTGAAGTGACAATCTGCATTGTCCAAGTGGAAACCATGGTGATCTTCTTGTGTCCTTCCTGTTCTTATAGTAGAATTATGAGTTCTTAAAGTTTTTAGTTATTTTTCATATTGTTTCAGTTAAGATCAAGTATTCTGTCTGTTTTAACAGGTAGAGGAAGCAATGTCTTCATTAGCCGAAGTGCAGCGGTTGGATAGTTTTGTTGATCTCTACAAACAGCACATAATTCAGCTTATGGAATGGCTCTCGGTGTCCTGTGACGGCTGGACGTGCTATTCTCCAGAAGTGTTACAGTTCGATGTCATCGCAACCCACTCAGGTACGATCTGTTTAGTGGTGTGACAGCTCACCCGGCTCTACAAGAGCGGAGTCAGGGTGCCCAGAGCCTGCAGACACACTGTGGTTTGTAACGAATGATGCCATTTTCAGAAACTTCACACGAATGGGATGGAAAGTAAAGCTGAAAATGTTGAAGCAGCTCAAATTCCATAAGACTCCTTGGCTGCAAGGAGCATATGGAAAGATCTTATGTAAGAGTAGGCTTTCAGTAAATGAAACCAGTAAGGATTATGGGGAGATGAACTGATGCAGCTTACGTGTCCAAATATTTGTTTTCCATCTATTGGCCAGTCTCACAGACACTGTCTGTACGAACATTTCCTCACTCACGTTCTTCAGCACATCACTGTGTATAGATTACTGAAACACTTTGGCACACGTTCCACCAAAATTGGGATCTGCAGATCCCATTCCTCTGGCACAGCTCTCCAGGTCGCATCTACGCACAAGGGATGCAGTGACAGTACTTAGGACAAGGGGAATGGGTTCAAACTGGAACACAGGAGGTTCCACTTAAATGTGAGAAGCAACTTCTTCCCGGTGAGGGTGGCAGAGCCTGGCCCAGGCTGCCCAGGGGGGTTGTGGAGTCTCCTTCTCTGCAGACATTCAAACCCGCCTGGACACCTTCCTGTGGAACCTCAGCTGGGTGTTCCTGCTCCATGGGGGGATTGCACTGGATGAGCTTTCCAGGGCCCTTCGGCCCCTGACACTCTGGGATTCTGTGGTTCTGTACGAACTTGAACAAAGAAAAAGCAGAGTTAACGGCGCTGTTCCGAGCGGTGTCACAGTCACACCAGAGTCAGTGGAATTTTTCATGGAGTTCGATATAACCAGAACTTTGCGTAGCCTCGAGCTTGCAGAGCTGCACAGTGAACAGCGTTCATCCCCCTCCAAGTGCATTAGTCCACCCAAAATGTCAAATGTCCTGCTGGTCCCAGCAATACTGAGGTGTGGGGACAAACCGGACTTTGGGGGGCACCACGGTGCCCCGTGTGGGTACCCGAGCCCACGGAGAGGTTGCTTGGGTGTTTGTACACCGCGAAATACGGTGTAACATGGACACATCAACAGCTGCTGTGCAAGAGTGGAAAGTTAAGTACTGTTTTAATACCGGGCATATTACAAATATTAACGCACTCGCATATTAAACGTCTAAATAGAACTTACCAGTACTCTGGAATAAGTCTGACATGTTTGTTTTCTAGGTCCCGTCATAGGTGAAGCTCTAAATAGCTTTATTCTCATTCTGAAGACGTGTCTTCAGCCAAACAAAGATCCCCAGATGCGGTTAAAACTTTTCACTGTTTTATCGGAGCTGCTCCAGCGAGCAAGTGAAACCGTCGATTCCCAGGGGTAAGCAGAGTGCTAATTTCACACAGTTATTTGAACGCTACAGTGGCATTAGAGGGTAATGAGCATGGTAGTTATTTAACTCCTAGAATTGTGTCCATGGTAGCGTGTCTGGAAGAAGAAAGACTTTCCCACCATCTTCTGTGGCTTTTTTTTTCTCTGTTTTTTTAACATTAGAAGGACAGAGTGTAATAATTTTTAAAAAATAGAAATGAATTGAAGTTTGGACTTTCTCCACTGTAGTCTTTCTACCTCTGCCGCTATGGAGGCTCCAAATGGATGTCATGCAGATCTGGATGGTTTTCAACTATCCCACATGCACTGGGATTCCCAGGAAAGGGAAATTACCTGTGTGGAAAGGGTAGAATATGTTTCGAAGTGCTACACTCAGCAAATACAGGCACACATCACACAGGCTCTCCGCAGGCAGCAGCATGGGAACTGGTCAGCTGTGGGCTGAACGGCCTTTTGTCGAGATTAAATACATCCAGCGAGCTTAATGGACCTGTTTGCAGGAAGAGAAGAACAAGCGCTGGTTAAGGGTGGGCCAGTCGGGCGCATCATGGGGTGCTCTCTCCTCTGAGAACAGCAGCAATTCTGTGAATTCTACCGGTAGATTTATTTTCAGAAACTAAAAAGCAGTAGAGGGAGCTAAAGGAGCCTTTGAATTTGTGATCCTTCTGTGGTCACAACAAATGCTTTAATGTGCGAAGTTACGCCTAAGCTTCTTGTGTTCAAAGAGTTATTTGCAAAACACTTTTGGACGTTTTGATTTGTAAAAGCAAATCCGATTTTGTGTCAAGTCACCTGGATTTAGGATATTAAGTTAGGAAAAAACCAAAAACATACACACAAAAAACCTCAATCAATCCACAAACGTATAGAGCCAAGGGCAGCGGTGCCATGCGAGCAGTAAAGGAGCCAAGCCAGAACAAAAAGGTGTAAAATATAATTAACATGGAACAAAAGTTTGAGTGTATAAGTCCGTAAAATGGCGATAGCAGTTTTAATGTAAACCCAAGGTCTGCTCTTAAATCTGCATAGGAGCTGGTATTGTATGCACAGATTACGTTATATCATATCCAGCTGAAACACTCTGCTTTGTAAATACAAATAGCACGAGGGATGTTCTCTCATGGAAGTGACTCGCTTTGACAATTAAGTTACGTAGATTTAGAGCAGTAACATTTGAAAATGGGAAGAGGAAGAATTTAATTGCATCAGCAACAGCAAAAATTAATGGTAATAAGAGGCAGTGTAGTGGAGTAGTACTAAGTTCTGGTTACACGATCACATTCACTGCTGTCAGTAATTTATGTCGCTCCTGAAAAGCATTCGAACAGTTTGGATAGGAAGGTTTTCAGTTATTATGCAATACACAATTGTGTGGTCATCTGATTGTGTTTGAGTCTGACGTGATTGAGTCAGATAAATGCCAGATATTGCTTTACTGATTCTATTTCAAGGCGCTAGAACAAATACTCTCACAAATAGCATAGCATTATGGTTAACATAATGCTGATGGAATCTACCTTTATCTTTTGATAGTGTTTTTTCTTCGTAGTTTGACAGAAAGCTTGATTACAACTGGAAGCAGCTGATCGGATAGCACAAAGCCTTTCTTTAGCTTTGGAGCTAAAAGAGAATTTGGAATGGTGGTGACCATTAGTTGTGTTTTTTTCTGGCAGCTTTTTGAATATCAAATCATTCTCGAAAACAGGTTTAAAATAGTGAATCTGAAGGGTTTTGAGCAGTTTGGATGTCTCTAATGGGAGGGCAGGTTCCTGTTTATTGCTGGGTCCGAGGTGCCATCTGCTGGACAGGCAGCGATGAGCTCTGGCTTGGGCACCGCGCAGCCTTGGCCAGTTGCATTTCTTATTAAACTGATACCTTTTTTTTAAAAAGCACTTAGTGACAACTGTTTGTTAACGTCTTCCCATTCTGCTCCTCCTGGGGTTGGACACAGCTCCATGGCAGCCACTTATCACCCTGGAAATGTGGGACTTGCAGAAAAGAGCCAGCGACAGCTCCTTCCGGATGGGATGGGATGGGATGGGATGGGATGGGATGGGATGGGATGGGATGGGATGGGATGGGATGGGATGGATTGCGCTCAGTCCAACTCTGCGGGACGTTTGACCAGGGGGCACACGACTCAAGGTAGATTGAGCCTGTTATTTGTCCATCTGTTTGCACGCTGCCAGCTGCTTTTTCAAGGCACAGTGAATAACCCGAGCCTTAGTTATAGTCACAGGCCAGGCACATGGCTTCTTGATGCAGAGAAGTATTTTTTAATTTCTGTATTAATTTTTAATTGAAAATTATTTGAACTGACATGAAATGGGTGTGAGGGAATACCGCCGCTTGCGATTGCTGACTCTCGCAACAACTTTTAGCATCATAACAGCCCATTCAGTAGAGGAGGAGGAAGAAACGTCAGCAAAAATAGAACAGATTTGTGTGTTCGTAATGAAGATAAAGTAGTATTGGGACTGGCACCATCAGAAAATCCTGTGCACCTCTCAGCCTTGAGGGGGACGAGTTTCTGAGCTAAGGGTGAGCTCAAGTGTTCCGTGTAGACTCCTGCAATATCAGCAGTTGGGGTCTCATCAATAGCATTCGTACTTTTCACGTTATAAATGCTTTTCACTGGACAGTCTCAAAGGGCTTTACAGATATTAATGAATCCTCACAGCGTTTGTATGGGGTGTTCTTTCCTTTTCACAGATGGAGAACATGAGACAGAGAGAAGGTAAGTAGTTTGCTAAGATAACACATTGGGTCATGGGCATCGTTTGGAATGGGAGAAAGTGTAACCTCCCCTTTCCGTGAATGTTAGGTATTTGCTTAAATATTATCTAGAAAAATCAAGTTATAAGAAGCTTATCACGTACATGATAACCACGTTGGCTTAAGTCTTCTTTTTCCCCTTTTCTCCCTGTGTTTCTATAAAAGAAAATTCTCCTTTTGCTCCTGTCAGTGTCTCTATCACTTTCCCGTGAACCTTTATTTTGCTTTCCTGTTTCTGGCTTCAGGCTGTTCCCCAGCCACCTCGAGACGCTGGTAAAACACGTCCTGGCTCCCAACCTGCAGTGGCACGCGGGAAGAACAGCGGCTGCCATCCGCACCGCAGCTGTGTCCTGCCTGGGGGCTCTCGTTTGCTCCCAAATGCTTTCACCACAAGAGGTAAATGCTCTCTTGCTCACCAAATGTACTTTGAAGTCTTGGCTAGGAAGACAAAATAAATGTAAAGGGGGAAAAATATCTTTATTAAAAGTAATATGTTCAGGTGGAGGTGTAGTTTTCATGATAAAATGTATTAATTGTAATCAAGTATTAATAATTGAAACAATCAATAGTGGAGGGATGATGATGTCCAGCTGAGAGACCTGCGGCCTGCAGCACGGTGAGACGTAGGATTCACCATCGCCAAACGTTGCAGATCTTTGTTCTAGCACAACATCAGTTCTGTGACACGGAGTACGAACCGCTGTGAGCGCAGCAGCGTGGGTTCGTGACGTTAGTGGAACCTCATCTTTGGAGGTCCCTTCCAGTCCCTAACGTGTGTGATCCCGTGTGAGCAGCAGCACCGCACTGGCCAGGACGTGCTGTTGTGTGATGTGCTGAGGACAAGTTGGCTGGTTGCCTTGAGCCCACAGGGCCATTTCAGACAAAAAACCTAAAAGATTGCTGAAAAGGACAAGAGAACTTGAGATGGAACTCGAAGGACATCTGGAGAAACAGAGCTAACAAGGGGTACACTTAATGAAATGTTACCCAACACAGCCATTAGGGATTCATTGAATCTTGGGGTTTTGAAGCTTGTTTTTTAACAAAAAATGTCATTTTGGAATGATACATTGGGAATATGATAAATATAAGGGAATTTTTAAAAATGAATGGAATGAAGTGTTTTTAGATGTTCATAGTCTTTTTAACAGCCCTTAATTGAACAAAGTGCTTAAACACATGGAACTGGTTGATTTCACATATACAAAAACATTTATATCAGAGAGAACTAATCTAGTAAAACACTTTTTCTGAATCAGTGCCTTAATACCTTGTAATTCAGGTGTACAAAATGCACATATTAAAGTCAAACTATGAAACTTGCTAGAACATTGTATTACAACAGTCTGTACTGCGAAGTTTCCTTTTGGAGTAAGAGCACCACCTACTGGTACATACACATAATCCTCATCTCCAAATTGCTTACACTCTTGCCAATAACTCTTTAAAAATAAAAAGCCAAGTGAATTTGCAGCTTTTACAAGTTACATAAAGCTCAGCTGCGTATGTAGTGAGCATTCATGAACTGGATGATCCACTGGTGGATTTTCATTGCCCAAATTTGCTTAGAGGCAAAAATAGAGTTGTGTAACTTCAAGAATTTTAGGTGAACTTCTACAGTTAACTTGTTCTTTTTGAATTAAGCAGTGCAGTATCAGCCAAACCTGATGGTAACCCATGGAACCAATGAGCATCTTGGATTAGTGACAGAAAAGCTGTGTGTTTTCTGTGCTTTCCCTGTTAATTGCAGATCTTAAAAGTCAAAGATGAGCTAATGCCCCAAATTATTGCCGCCATGGATGAAGACTCTAAAATTACTCGACTGATGGCTTGTCGTATTGTTGGTGTTCTTATAAAAACCTGTGGGAGGCATTTTGATGAAGATAAATTTACCAAAACGTACACAGGTAGGTGTAAAAGTTGAATTTTGTTTTAATCAAGATCTCCATGTTGAAGAATTACAGTTGCTTTGTTACCTGAAGTATCAGAGCTGAGTTTTTACAGATGAAAAGCATCCTGCTGGAGCAGGATGTGATTCTGTGTTGTAACTGTTTGGGTAACGCTCCCCCAGGGTAATTTTAGAGATAGTAAGGAAATGGAAAAAACCCTGCACAAAATCACACTGTGGGCAGCATTTTTGCGTATGAGAGGCAATTTAACATCGTAATCCTGCAGAGACTAAGATGTGGTCTTAAACCGGCAGGTGGGATTGCTCAAGGTGTACAAAGTACACATGCACATTTTAGAAAATCAAGGTGTTAAACAGCCGAGTGGGTGCTGTCGGATGGGGCTCCAGCAGTGGCGGCTTCTCGCAAGGCCTTTCTGTAGCAGCTTTTTAACATTCTAACACATTTCGTTAAGGTGTTTTGTGGCAGGCAAGTTAATGTTCATTGGAAATGCCCTCGCTCCCGAACGGGCAGAACTCAGCATCCCATCGTTATTATGCATTAGGCCACTAGATGGAACTTCACTCAATATTACGGTATTCGCAAGGCTTGCCAGGATTTCATCTGCATTGCTTCCCAGTTTAGACGACGTGAAATAATGTTCTAACTATAGCGAAAGCAGAGCAGTAATGCATTATATAAATGGTAGTCACATTGTTCCCCTTGCTGTGTTCCAGAGTGCCAAGAGCAAACCATTGTGCCATAAATAGACCTGAATAGGGAGCGGGCTGGGGGTTTGATTTAAAAAAAGGGAAGAAGAAAACACTAATCTAGAGTGCTGTAATGCCAAATAGAGCTGTTATCTGTAATGTTCCTAAGGGTGATGTTTAAATGCTAAACTATGAATCAGGAGAAGTACAGCCTATGCTGTGTAACAGGATTTGTGTTCTCTGAGGTTATAAATCGGACTGATACTGTTCCTTACGTACAAATCTAACAATAAACATTTTTATTCAGGAGAAGTACGCCATCAGACAATTGTCAAAGTGTATCTTTGCATCTTGCATGTTCAAAGAGTCTGCAACGTGCTCATTTCCTGAAGCAGAAGTATTTTATAGAAATACTGTGCTTTATAGAGCATAACAATACTTAATCTCCACACTTTTGTAATGCGTTAACAGACATTGATAGCACCTTGTTGGGAAGAGTGCTAGAGAATGCACAACTCATCTAAATTTTGTACATTTGATGTTACTGACAACGTAACAATCTAATAACAGCACACCGTGCGCTTTTAGGAACAATATGCGACGTGTATTCGCAGCGTTCAGAAGACAGAAACACGTCTCAAATGCAGCAGTAATTTCAGCGTTGACAAAATAGGTTTTGGGATTTTTGAAATGCAAAAGGTAACTCCACTCTTCACATTGTTATTTGTTTGCCTACCTGCTCCTTTTCAGAGGTTTTGAAGTGTCTGGATGACGCGTCCTGTGACGTTCGACTGGCAGCCGCTCACGCCTTAACCAGTTGGTTTCAATGCCTTAAGGACAGCGATGTGAAATCCGGAATGGAAAATCACATTGAGTTCCTGTACCAAGAACTGTTGGTGCATCTCGATGACCCAGATGAAAACACCCAAAATGCAATCCTAGGTAAGACTTTCAGACTTATGTATTTTTAACAATCATGTCGTCAAGTGTAATATGAAAATACGCTTTATCCAGCGTTCCCGAGTGGGAATATTGGCATCAGGTGTATCAGAGCACCTTATAGATGGTAACGGGGATAGGGAGCCCAGGCACTGCCCATTGCAGGGTGTGACCGTATCCCAGCTTGCTTGGTGGATTCTTTAGGATTTATTGGTGTGCTGGTCCGTGTTCAAGCACAGAAATGTCAACGTACAAATGAGACAGGAACCGGGTTGTCGTGACTGCACGCCTTGTAGAACAACAACTCCCAGGTTTGGTTTCAGCTGCTTTCAGGGACCTTAGAGAGATGCAGAGCGGCTGAGGATTTATAAAACATTATTTGTTTTACAGAAGTTCTAAAGGAAGGAAGCGTTCTACATCCAGACCTGCTCGTGAGAGAGATCGGGGCGGTTGTGCACAAGCATCGAACACCAGCCTATTGTAACCAGCTGCTGCGCCACATTCAGTCTGCCCCAGAACCGGGTTCATGAATCGATGCTGAAATTCCCTGTAGTGAACTGAAGGTGAAATCTGTCTGATCTGGATTACTTTCCCATTTTCATTTGCTTAAGAAAGGCTGAGCAATAAATAGATTGGTTTTTCTTTGTAAGTTCACTATTAGCTTATTGAAAAGTCAAATGGGCACAGTTCTTTGTGTTTGAACAGTTATTAGCAATAAAACAATGTTTCGATTCACTTTGCATTGAAAGTTTTTCAGATACACAGTTGAAAGGAGGAGTGGTTTTTGACACTATTAATAGAGAAAGAGAATTTATTTAACAAAGTAACAGTCTCATGTCAAAGTTCTTAATGTAATTCGGTGAGGACTCGGTCTGTCAGGAACATTTCGGACTCTGAAGCTGTTCGGGCTTTGCGGTGTCGGCTCAGTGAGGGTCAGCGTTATCAGGAAAACAAAACCGAATTCTCTCGCATAACGCAGCAGAATTGTTATGATGTTCTGAGTACTCACGATGCTGGTGTAACAGGGACGTGTTCCGAGTGGCTGTCACTAAGGGAATAACTTTTATTGTCATTGTGTTACATCTCATGACTGAGAACAAAGCTAACTTTTTTAAATTAAGGTTTATACATGGGAGGGAATGTGCTGGTTTGTCATTTATATGAACAGTGTGTATATTTTTGTATTAAATATATTGCAGCCGCAGTTTTTGTGTTTACACTGTTGTGCCTTGGAAAACAAGCAACATTTGTTTGCATATTGCTTAGAAATTAAACTCTCCAACATTAGGTTATTGATTTATTTGTTTAAAAGGCCTTTGTGGTGTGTGAGTTTTAGTGTCATCTCCTGCTCTCAGCTATGGAATAAAGCGAACTCCTGGATTCTTGTCACTGTGGGGCAGTGTGCTGTTTATTGCACACACAAACCATGGAAAATCAGCATCCTGCTGCTGCTTTTCTTTTTTTAATTATCTGTATTACAGGCAAAGTGCTCTTTGGCTTCTGATTCCAAATGCCTTGATTTTGTATCAAGCCCAAACCCGGGCTCAGTGGGGTTTGCTAATTCTCCTTATGCTGTACCAATCCTTGTGTTTCTTTATCCTTCCTACCTATCTCCACTTTCTCAGACCTGTGATGGGATTGTTAACCAAAGCACCATCTCTTCTACAGCAAAATCTGCTTGTGTTCTCAGAGAACCATTTGACAGAGGTTACACGCGCACAACAAGTCTGATTCCCTGCTTAAAAGCAAAGCCATGCAAACTCCTGGCCATTCCTCTATTAAGCAGAATTTTAGTGCATCAGGAACTATTAACTGTTAACTCGCTATAGCTGGAGAGTCAGCTGGAATTCATAGAGAGCACAATGTGAGTGGAACAGAAATCCCTAGAAGCTGTGGAATGAAGAGGTTTTGGAGTCTCCAGCCTTGGAGATGTTTGGAAGCCGAGTCAGCGGAGCCTGAGGTCTGTGCTGCCCACTGCCTGGGCCGGGCCCTGGGCTGCAGCATCCCCTGCGTGTCTCTCCAGCCTCGACCATTCTGTGATTCCATCAGACTGTTTCCTTAGTCTAATCAATTATTAAGAAGCTAACTTAATTAGACTGGAAATAGACCATCCTGGCAGAGCCCTTGGAGTTCTCATTCAATGCTGTTCTGTTTCAAAGCGCTGCAGAGCAGCAGGTTCATCTAAACCTATTAGTGACCTAAACCCAGTTCTTACTGTGAAGTTCCCTCGAAAGTCCACCAAATAAATCCTGCTCAATGACATTACTATTTCTTTAACTTCCCATGTTGGCAAAACTTAGATTCTTTTATTTTACCACCCACTGCAACTACAACTGTTGCGCAGGTACTTCCGATTATTCTTGAGAGCTAAAGAAGGGATTTGAAAACCCGACTTCAAGTGTGGGATTAAAGATGAGAACCTTGGATGAGGTGAAATGTAGTCCAAGCTCTTCTATGTGCCCTGAAGCTGGTGCACAACCAGTAAAAGCTGCAGCATTCATCGAACTCGATCTCTTCGGTGGGCTGGGAGTTGTTCTCCTGCGTACGTTGAACACTTTGTTATCTTCCAGAACAGCCCCTCCTGAGGTGGCTCCCAGAGAAAAATCTCCGCATCCTGCAACAAAACAGCTTTTCTCTTCAGAGCCAGGACAGCTTTGTGAATTGAATATTCTAGGAGTGCTTCTAGAGACGTGGTCAACAGCAGCCTGACCTTGTTTGTGCCTGTGGGAGGGCTGGATGTCCTCCACTACCTTCTCCTATTAGAAAATGCTCCGGACATAGGACTTGACCCTGCTTATAGTTCACCATACTCCAACTCATACCTCAAATTTCTCAAACCCCTCTACAAAGAAGTGCTACTGTTGAGTCTCCTGTGGATGCTGTATGAGCCTGCTTTTTAAAGTTATTACCTTTGAGAATCGACTTTCTCAGCCTCAACCTTTCATTGCACCAGCAGGAACGCAATTGAAATGTATGCACTTTTTTCTGTTTTGCTAGACCAGCTATCACATGTACTGGATTGCGTTTGCATTGCATAATGTTACTAGGATCATATTCATTACGTAACTTTTAAGCAAAGACAATTTTGGGGGGCAAAACAGTTATCTGGAGCTGCCAGGCCCTGGAGATAAGCAAGTGTAGCCCTGCCCTTCTGTGGCCAACAGATGCGCTTCTGCCTTCGTCCTCGTAAGCCAGAGGACGCGTTGTGGAGGAACCTGGAACTCGGATTCTCAGCAAAATAAAGGTTTTGGTAAGTGCATGCACTTGTCTAACCCAATATAGAATCTTCTCAATAGCTGTTGACTGCCTTTGGTAGAATCAATGAATTAGGCATTGGGAGAGCACTGTCAAACGCAGCACTGAGACTGAGAGAGAACGTCTACGTGAGAGAGCGAGAGAGCGTTTTTAGGATGAACTGGAGGTTACGTGTGACCCCAGATCTGTCCGCTTCTCATCCATGCGAGTTCCTACAGGCGACCTGCGGACCCCAGGAGGCGCGTTGGGCAGGTTGTGCACAGTCTGTCCGCGGGTCCCCTGCGCGCAAGGTGACGATGCACTGATGCACCCTGTCTGCCCGTGTGTGCAGTCTCATATTATACCGTGTTTCCCCAAAAAGAAGATGAGGTCTTAGACAATTTTGGATCCAAAAGATACTTTTTTACGTGTATAGCTGCCTGAACACTGTTTAATTGACTATTTTATGAACTGTAACTAGGGTTTACTTTTGGAGTAGAGCATCCTGAAAAATCATGCTAGGGCCTATTTTTGGGGTAGGTCTTATTTTCAGGGAAAATGGGGTAGTATAGTTTAGTAAAACTATACTATATACTACAATAGTTATTTCCAGTTATAACCAGAAAGTTATTATGCTATAATTCATTTTATTTACTTATTACTTTATTCGCTGTATTTCAGTTGTTATACTATAATAGATGCAGTTGTCTCTATATAGATTATTTTATAGGCTTTATCACACTTGAGGGAAGTCCCTTGTCTGCACAGTGTGAACACACTAGAGGATTGCCCCAAGCGTAAAGTAACATCTTGACCTGTGCAAGTCACCTGCTGGGCTGAGTGGAGCCAGGTTTCTGTTCCATTGGCAGAACCTGTGTCACGATCCCTGCACGGGGAGCTGAGCAGCGGTGGGCACAGAGCACTCTGTGCCTCAGCCCTTCACGTGGAGCTCTAACCAGGTTAGAAAAGAAAGAAAAATAAAAGAAACAAAGAAATCTTCATTATTAGGCAACTGAAGGATCCAGAAAAATTACAGTTAACAGGCTTGTGTCCATTTACTGAGCTCAGTTCCCAGCAGTAACTGAGCTGCAGCAGCAGACGAGGGCTGCGAGAACGGCTGCCCCGCGTATAATCGGCTTTTCTTGTTAACGTCTGGAATCCCTGCGAGCCAGGACAAGGGCAGATCTAGCGGCACAGCGGGACTGAAGTGCTCCGCAGCCCCTTCAGCCCAGCCCCGGACGGCGCTGTCGGGAGCGCCCCTCGCCTTGGGCTGCCAGCAACGCCGCTGCGGGGAAAGGGCCCTCGGGAGCTCAACCGGGACGTGTGATCCACACGCTGAGAAACTTCAGTGAGCAAGGAATCAGACGTGCAGACGCTTCAGGTGTTCTTCATACTAATGCATATATACAATCATCTCCTCACTTCAGGTGTTCTTCATACTAATGCATATATACAATTGTCTCCCCACTTCAGGTGTTCTTCATACTAATGCATATATATGATCATCTCCCCACTTCAGGTGTTCTTCATGCTAATGCATATATACGATCATCTCTCCACTTCAGGTGTTCTTCATACTAATGCATATATACGATTGTCTCCCCACCCTTAGGCCACACGTCCTCACAAGCATCCCCCTTGTCTGGCGCATCCCTGCCACACGTTGCCACCACATCCTGACCCCAGCATCCCTCCTGAGCTCCCTGTGACCCAATCCCAACCCCAGCGTCCCTCCTGAGCTCCCTGTGCCCCACCGCAGCGCTCCCCAGCCCCACCACCTTCAGCCGTGGAAGTGGTGACATGGTCCCTCCTGCCCCGTCACACATGTCACACAGCACCGTTCCCTGTGTGCCCCAGCCCGCACGCAGCTGCCGGGCGCCCCTGCACCGCTCACCGTGACGCTGAACACCCAGGACTGCTGGCAATGCCTCACCCTTTCCAGCCTGGTGCCCGGTGTTACCGGTCAGAAACGCGGTGCCGCACCGGTTTATGTCGTGTTCAGTCCATCCCTCCACTCCCTGGGGGAACCTGCGTTTTTCTGGTTTACAGCAAGGGCCAGAACACGGAGCAGAGGAGGTTTGCAGGGTGTGAGTGCAGGAGTGCACAGGAATGGGAATGGGAATGGGAAGGAAGCGAGAAGGTGGGAAGGGAAGGTGAAAATGGAAGGAAAAGGAAAAGGAAAAGGAAGGAAAAGGAAAAGGAAAAGGAAAAGGAAGGGGAAAAGGAAGGAAAGGGGAAAGGGAAGAGAAGGGAAGGGGAAAGGAAAAGGAGAAGGAAAATTGAAAGGAAAAGGAAAAGGAAAAGGAAGGAAAAGGAAAAGGAAAAGGAAAAGGAAGGGGAAAAGGAAGGAAAGGGGAAAGGGAAGAGAAGGGAAGGGGAAAGGAAAAGGAGAAGGAAAATTGAAAGGAAAAGGAAAAAGGAAAAGGAAGGAAAGGGAAAAGGGAAGAGAAGGGAAGGGGGAAAGGAAAAGGAGAAGGAAAATTAAAAGGAAAAGGAAAAAGGAAAAGGAAGGAAAGGGGAAAGGGAAGAGAAGGGAAGGGGGAAAGGAAAAGGAGAAGGAAAATGAAAAGGAAAAGGAAGGAAAGGGAAAAGGGAGGAAAGGGAAAAGGGAAGGGAAGAGAAGGGAAGGGGGAAAAGAAAAGGAGAAGGAAAAAGGAAAAGGAAAAAAGGAAAAGGAAGGAAAGGGAGAAGGGAGAAGGAAAGGAAAGGGAAAAGGAAAGCGAAAGGAAGGACAGGACTAGAGATGTGCAGACCTTGGATGGATTTGGCCTCATCCTGCACTTTCCCTATACCTGGTGTCAGTTAACAAAGCTTTTTTTATTTCTGAACTCCTAACTCTGGAGAGTTAAAGCTGAAACACTTTTCATGGGGTCTATTTTTATTCTCACTGATGTTTTTTCCTACAGACTTCAGCTTAGCCAAGACAATTGTGTGAGCTGGATTTACATCCAGAGCTCGTTGCTGGACGCTGAAAAACTTGGACAGAATTTTTGTTTTCCCTGAGCAGTTTCTTCTGAAACGTGGGGAAAATTAACACCCCTATATGCACCAGTTTCTTTTAACAGAACTGGAACAATCGACCGAGTTCCCCTTAAATCCTTCAATGTTATCTGCTCTAAAGACAAGGAAGGGGTGTGGGGTAAGCACGGAGAGATGAGCAGCCAGAAAAGCGGGGTGATTTCTGCCAAGTGTGCAGCCACAGGCAGCTCCACCGCTTCGCGCGTTTTACAATGAAGTGCTGGCTTCCAGGCGCCACTGGATCAGCTCAGCTTGGGCTGCGGTGTCTCGAAACGTTCACACAGCTCTTTTAGAGCAAGCAGTAATTGCCTGAAGTCAGTGCTACACAGACACAGCTCCCGCCTTAGGCGAACGTCTTTATTTTGCGTCTCTGTTTCTTAAGAATAAGGTGCTTTTACTCATTTTGTACCCAAACAAGTACACAGAGTTTATTTATTTATTTGATAATTATGCACTTGTTACCCAGTCTTTCCCAGCGAGCTGACTCATTTCTCTTCCATGCACAAGTAATTAACCATTTTGGGCCTGCTCGCCCTTTCCCGAGCGGCACAGTTCTGTTTGCTGCCATTCACGCTGTCCTTGCTTACAGGATAACTGGAGGCTCGGGGACACAAAAGGTTTAACAAAACGTGGCTCAGCCCCGGACTGGATGTACTGGTGTACATTCTCGAGTATTTGAGCAGCAGGGCTTGTTTCACGCCCGAGCTCGGGGCTGGAAGCAGGCCTGTGACGCTCCTTTCCCCCGCGGTTGTGCAGTGGTTTCCATGCCCCGGTGCACAGCACGGGGACCCAAGCGCTTCAATCCCACTGAGCCGGGTGTGCCGGGCAAGCACCAGGAGCCTCGGAGCAGAATGGCAAGCGAAGGGGAAAGAGAATCCAGCAAGAACTGAGTGAGAAGGGAACAGCACAGGGAGACACGGAGATACTGGGAAAGTCAAGGAGGATCCAAGCTATGGAGTGAAAATTAGAGGTAACTCTCCTCATCTCTCCGGCGTTTCTCACTCCCAAGGCAAGCGCGGCTCCGTTCTGCAGTGGGGGAAGCCCAGGCTGGGCGGCCAACGGGCCGGGTCTGAGGGGGAAGAGCCCGAGGCCGGGAAGGGCGGCCTGGGGGAACTGGGGGTGCTGGGGGAACTGGAGGAGCCGGGGGTGCTGGGGGAGCCGGGGGTGCTGCCATGTGGAGGTGCCGGGGAGGAGGGAGGGTCCTGCGGGAGTGCCGGGTGTGAGGGCTCCATGTGGGGTCAGTGTGTGAGGTCCCTGTGTGACTGTCCCTGTGTGACTGTCTCTGTGTGACTGTCCCTGTGTCCCTGTCCGTGTGTCCCTGTCCGTGTGTCCCTGTCCGTCTGCCCCTGTCCGCGTGTCCCTGTGTCCGTGTCCGTGCGTCCCTGTTCGCGTGTCCCCGTGTCCGTGTGTCCGTGCGTCCCTGTTCGCGTGTCCCTGTGTCCCTGTGTCCGTGTGTCCGTGTCCGTGCGTCCGTGTCCGTGCGTCCCTGTTCGTTCGCGTGTCCCTGTGTCCGTGTCCCTGTGTCCGTGCCTCCGTGTCCGTGCGTCCCTGTTCGCGTGTCCCTGTGTCCGTGTGTCCGTGTCCGTGTGTCCGTGTCCGTGCGTCCCTGTTCGCGTGTCCCTGTGTCCGTGCGTCCGTGTGTCCGTGTCCCCGTGCCTCCGTTCCGCAGCCGGTCCCCGCGGGCCGGTCCGGTGGGCGGGGCGGCGTTGGGGGCGCAGGCGGCACGCGCGGGTGGGCGGGGCTCCCGGCGGCCTCGGCAAAGCGGGCGGGGCGCGGCCAATCTCAGCCGCTGCTGCTCTGCGCTGCCGGCGGCTTCGCCTTCCCGCTCCCCGCGACAGGTAAGCGCCGCCGGGCACCGGCAGCCCCGGCCCGGCCCGGCCCGGCCCGGTGTGCGTGCGGCCCCCCCTCCCCGCCGCCCCCCGTGAGGGACAGTTTCCCGCTCCCCGCGGCCGCGCTGTGGCGGGCGGGTCTCCCTTCCCTCAGGGTTCAGGCCGCGTCTCCCCCGCCCTTCCCCGGAGCGGGGGGGACAGACGGCTCCGCTCGGCCGTTACCGCGCTGTCAGCCGGCCCGCAGCCCCGCTCCGCCGCCGCTCTCTGGCTGGCGGCCGCCGCTTCCCTTCGGGAGGGCCGGTCCCGGCGGCCGGGGCCGCGTTGGGCGCGGGGGAGCCCCGGGGCCGCTGTGTCTCGGTTTGCAGCCTCCTCCGGGCGGGGAGAGCGGGCTCTTCAGCCCCAGGGAGGCAGCGGGGCGGGAGGACATCGCTGCTGGGGCTGCTGGGCCAAGTGCTGACCTCTCCTTAGGGCCCGGAGTCACTGGGATCGGCGCTGCTGGGGCTGGAAGGACAGAGGCAAACCTCTGAACTGATCAGTGCACTCTGGTGCCTGCGCTCGCCGAGCTTTAGTGCAAAGGTAACGTCCTGGGGTCGGTGTGCTGCTGCTGGGAGTGCCAGACCTGTCGTGACTGTCACCTCCGGGCGGCTGGTGTCAGTGAGCTTCTGTGCGGAAAGTGTCTCCAAACAGACAGGGGTTTAGTGTAAAAGAGTTTGGCGATTGCTTGTAATATTGCTGCAAACTGTGGTATTCAGTGTCGTGCTCATTTGGGGGTTGGTAGGGCCGTGTTTGGATGCGATCTGTTTGGTTGCTCTTCGGTAATCACAGGGGTAGAAGTGTCTGAAATATGAAACTGTTTAGAGGCAGCGCCTGTTTTCTGTCAGAAGCTTTATGGCTGCTGGAAGGAGAGAGTATTTGATTTGCCTTATTTCATGTTTATTTAGTTTAAAAAGGTATTGTTTATAATATGCTATAGGAAAGGGCAATCTTAGCTAGCAGATTCCAGGTTCTGTGTTTCTGCAGTACTTGTGATCCCCATATCCCACCCTCTGGGTTTCAGTTTAACATTGCACAAGAAGGGAGTGAAATCTTTGCTATTCTTTAGAAAACGTATTGTAGTGCTTTGCAACTGAACTGTTACAGGCTGATGCTTCTGTTGACTTCCCAGGTCAGTGTCTAATTCCCCCTCTCACCTATGCGGGTGTATTACTATTTGCTGATTTTCATAATAATATCATGAGAGTGCGTTGCAGGCTTTTTTGCTCAAGTGGTGTGTATGGAGGGCTGCATTGACCAGCTTAGTAGGCTTTTCACGTTGATGTATTAATGTATATATCCTTAAATCAGTGCTACTTGTCCGACTGTGACTTGGTGACTGTAGGAGTTGTGGAGGTTTTGGGCACTCAGGTGCAGGGTTTATAAAGAGCAAGGTGTTGGGCCGGGTATAAGACAATGATAAGAAGGTTGTTTTATTGGGCAAGTGGAGCGTTTTAGGAACGCGAGATATGAAGTAAAATATGCCTTTTGTTATGTGCCAGTGAGCTTGTAGTTGAAGTAAACACGCCTGACGTGCCGTGGGCGTTTGATGGGCGGACGGGCACTCGTGGGTTAAACCCGTGGGCCGGCCGAGGCGGCCCGGCCACTCAGTTCAAACTCTGCCTCTGAGTGACAAGGGGCGCTCCGGGAGGGAGGCTGGGCCGGATCGCTCGGCTCCCGCGGGCTTTGTTGGGGCCGGGAAGCCATTTTGGGATCGGGCGGTGTGGCCTGGCCTGGCACGGCCCAGCGCGGCCCGGCCGGGGAGCGCCCTGCGCCGGGCCCCGCGGAGCCGCGGGCGGCGCTGCCGCGGGCGGGGAACCGGGCGCCCCCCGCCGGGCCGGGGTGGCCCGGAAAGCTGTGAAACCCCCCCGGCTCTGTAGATTCTGCGGGGGAGGCCTTGAGCAAAGCGCTGAATGTCTGTAAATGCCGGGGCCTGGTGAGGCTGGCGCGCCGCGGCCTTTGTGTGTGTTTAATTGGGAGGCGATCCGCGGCGCTTGGTTTGTGGAGTGAGTCAGTGTGCAGCCACGCAGCGCTGCCGGTCCTGTGTGCAAACAGTGCACTGCCGTGTTTGTTTCTCCGTGACGGAATGTGTAACTGCTTTCCATCCACCTTTATTTCAGCGCCATTTGAACGGGTGCTTAATGTGAATATGCAATATTACTGCTGTGTGAAGAACCTCTTCTGTGGTTACTAACGTTGGTTTGACACCTCTGTTTGAGGATCTTTGCCAATACTCAATGGGAACATCTAGATTAAAACGTGAATTTTATTACTTGGGATTTTTGTGTTTGTTTGCTGTTGTGTTTTTTGTTTTAAATGAATACTAATGTTTTAAGAATGTGTGTTTTATTAAAAATGTTGATTTAGCTTGGAGCTCTTTGCTCTTCAGCCTGTTCAAATTACTACTTAATTTGGTATGTGGAAACATTCTTCATGCAGTATATTTACTTAGGAATTTGACCCTTTTTTTACCAAAACATAATTTTATTGGTTATTCTGAATAAAAACTGAAATTCTGAGTAAAAAAAATGGCTTGCTCTCAGAATCTGATAGGGTTGCATACTCCAGTTTCATCATCATTAATAATTTGCCCAAAAGTCTGTTCTGCTTTTGTAGCATTAGTGTGTTAAATCATAATGACTTAGTTTTTTATTGAATAGTTAAGGATAGAACAAGTTCTACTTGAAGTAGTAGTGCTAACATCTCTAAGACTTTAAATGCATAATTTTTTTACCTCTTATAGTGTAAAAACTAAGACATGGTTTCCTGCAAATGTTCTCGTTCTGTAAGAGAGGTGAATATTCTACTCTGCCAGGGTCCCATTTGTGAAATGCCAGTTTACCGCTTGTCACAAAGGGTGTTTGTGAGGAAATGCCTAGATAGTGTATTTGTGGAAGTCTGTGTACCCCAAAAGATGCAGGTGGGGGGTTCATCCCTGTCAGGTGCTTGTAGTGTACATACAGTGTGTATTTGGGGCTGCCCCCTCCTTGTGGTGCTTCTGTGCCGCTATGAGAGCATCTCCTCCTCTTCCAAAAAGCCAGGATGTTCTCTGCAGCAGAACCAGGGTTTGGGGCTGGCCCATACCCAAAGTGATTTCCAGATACACCTGTTGATAAGGTAGTGGTGCAGCCTCGTGTCACTCGCATGCCTCATCGTGCACACTCTGGGGACAGCCAAGGGGTTTGCGTGAAGGTATTTTCCACTGCACTGATTACAGGAGGCCCTTTGCTTCCTTATGTTCTGGCCGAGTCAGGATCTGTGTCTTCTCTTGCCCTTCTACTCTGCTGATTTAGTCTAACGCTAATTCAGTTGAATTGTGAGGGAGAGATGGGATGATTGTTGTTGTCTGCTTCCCCAAAAAAAGGCAAATAATCCCTCTGGCTCCTCTGCAGGAACGTGGAAGTCAGCTTATAGATTGAAGCGCATCCAGTGTCTGCTTGCATTCTAGCTGAAATGTTTGCTTCTTTTTGATTGCCTTCAGTTTGTTTTACAAATGTATTCTTATTACTTTTTTAATCTAGCAACCTGCTTAGTTCTTTCACTCTGCATCCCTTAGTACTTAGAAACAGATGTTTATGGGCTTCTGAAGAAGGAAAAAAGGCTACTTAAAGTTTGGGCGCAGTAATGTTTGTAGTAAAGCTGATACTAAAAACCTACATGAGTCTGAGTCCAGACAGATCCATGATACTGAAATCACAAATCTGTTGGGCACCCAGAAGTGTTCAAACTGGAGCCAAGTACTACGTCTGCCTCTCAGCACCTCTGCCAGGTTTCGTGGGTTTTACATTTCCCAAATATTTTATTAGCGTGTCTATTTCTGTTCAAGTTGCATATGAAAGTCTCATAAACAAGAATTAATACGAGGAAGGCGGAGTGCTGTTAAACATGAGAGAACAAATGAGAGGGAGTTCCTGCCTTCCGCCCACCACTGGTCTGTTCTGGAGTTAAAATTTCTGCTATCGTAAGCATGTAGAATATTTCCAAATAAATTGGGTTGATCACTTGTTTTGTGGGGTTTATTTTGAAGAAATGGATAATTAAAATTAAGCTGTTGAACCAGTATCCAGCTTTTAAAAAACATCCCGTTTCATAGTAAAATTTAAATGCCCGGGTTTGAAAATTGTGGTGGTTATCTCAGAAGATCATTTTCAAGTTCTGTTTAAGTCAGTTAAGGTTCCTTTGAAAAATTGAGTAAAGGCTTTTCCCTTTGAGCCTGAATTAATTTTAGAGTATCAGACAAACAGTGAATCAAACCCGACCCCTACATTTTCTCTAGCTCTGTAGTGTTCAGATGGCAAACACGTTATCTTTACTATGAAAACCAGCTATTAATAGACCTACGCATAAATACCCTCAAGGCTTTGCAGTTAGCAGTGCCATTATCAAGTACACACTTGATCCAATACTGACTTAATATATTTCAAATCAAATACAAAGTATGACGTGAATTCTGCCATTTGAGTTGTTCGGAAATCAAGTAAAGAGAGAACTGGTGGGCAAAGGGAGAAGAACAGGAAAGAAGCTGAGCCCGTCTGTTGTTTTTCAAGGCTGCCCTGCCCACGCGGGCAGCAGAGAGGGAGCCGGGAGCTGTGGGAGGAAACGCTGCTGGGTGTCCAAAGCACGGTGCCACTAATGAGCTGCCAGCTAAAAACTGCGTTTATTGACAAAATGATGTGTGCTAAGCTGGCAAGATCAGCTCCGGTGGAAACTAAACCAAGGTTTCCCTAGCTTCTGCTTTCAAAATATTTCTATTGGGATGGATCAATTTAAACAGCTCAACCTTAATCATAGTTTTTAATTTCAGTAGGCGTATGTCTGAAAGATCTACTTTGCCGTTGTTGCAAACGCGCTCTATCAGATGTTATCAACACACCACATCCTGAAATTCACTATATTTTCACTTTCGTTCCTGGGGAATCATTAGTCTATGGTTCCCATTTCCGATGTTCTAAAATAAGCGCCTATTTGTTGTTAAAGTATGGCAGCAGTTGTTGTGTGTTTGCTGCTTGTTCTAGCAGAAGAATTAGACTGCTTTGCTAAAACTTGCGCACTGCTGGTTTGAGCTTCCTCTAACCAAGAAACAAATGGTGTAAACAGGCCAGAGAAAGCACTATGGCTCTGGAACAAATGAATAAGTGTAGAGAAGAATCACTTAATGAAAATGCTTTCTCTGCAATAGTCTTAAAAAGCTGTATAAATAACAGAAGTGAGACTTTATTTTTCATTAACCCCACAGATGCATGGGAGATGCTTACATTCAGAAAGCTGTCATGGTTTGGCCTCTTAAGTTTTGATTTTTAAAAACAAGAAGGAAACTCTGTCCTCGGTAGTAATGGAAAGATCCTCCTGCCTTACTGACATCAGGATTTGGAGGCTGCAGATGCTCTAAGAGCATTTTAATGTTACAGGTAGAGATTTCTTTTTGAGCTGCTGCTACCTGCACGTGTGGCTTTGTGGTTTTTGTCTCTATTTCTTATGTATCTGTAGCTACACAAATGAAAACCCTTATTCCAGCATAGCAAAGTGCATCCCCCAAATGAGATACTTGTAGATGTTTTGATTGTAAGAATTAAAGCGTAGCCAGGGTTATTTCTGCCTTAGTTTCGGTGTGTCAGTGCAGTTGGGTGCCGTATCTCTTACTGCTGCTGGAACAGGAGCTGTAGATAACCTGAAAATAGCCAGGATTCTGCATTGCTACCCATGCAAATCCAAGATAGTCAAATCCCAATTTGTTAACCACAAATAAGCTACTATCAAAGAATCTTCTATAGAAAAGCAACACTTTTCTTGTGGCTGGTAAAACTGAGAAGGGCTCAAGGTTTTTCTGCAAATATTTTGAACTTGAAAGTCAAATAATCTATAATATCACAGGTAATAAACCACCTGTGCGGCTCCCCAAATTTCTTGATATGACAACATCAGTTTTTCTTTCCTTCCTGAAGCTGTGATACCTTTGAAAGACCCAATGGAAAGTTTTGAAGTGTTGGCTGGGTGTGTTTGGTTTGGTGTTTTGTTTGGGACTTTTTGGAAGTGGATGATGTTCTGGAAAATGTGCCCAGTGCCAGCCCTGTGAGTCACTTTGCAGTTGGCTCTTCTGCTAGGGGGGTGTTGAGCATTTTTATGATTGATAGGAATAAATTAACCGATACCAAACATGACAATTTTCTGTCAAATGAAGGAAACCCCCTTGCTGCTTAGCAGATGATGTTCAAAGGTTTTAAAATGATTTGACTATATGTAAAAACATTCTCAAATTTCATCATGTCGTGCTTTTTTGGTGCACAGAACAGCCTGTGCTTTGCTTAATGAGCTTTCAAAGCAAAAGTCATTGTGAGGAGATCTTGGAAAGCATGGCTACCTCATTTTTGAAATGGTTATGCTTAGCCTTTGGGGGTGCTAGCGGAACTCAGTCCTGTGGAAGTGTTGTAGTGCAGTTGTGATAAGAGCTTGGCTCATAACAGTAATGTTCCTGAGAACTCGGAAGTTGCTGAAAATAGAGTATCATAGAGAAAATTGCAGTCAGAAATACCCCGAGCTTCACGCAGCGATGATAAGGGCTATCTAGCACTGGCAGCAGTCCTGCCCAAATACTGAGAGCTCCATATTTCGTTCACAGTAGCTGTTTTTCTTTCAGTACTTCGTAACACAGGCTGAACAATGCAAAGGCTCTGACATTGACTTTACGTAATTATAAGTCATTGCATTACTCTATTTTCGCCTTTTACAGTATGATTTGAAACAGCCAACATGGACTTTTCACGTCTACACACGTACACTCCTCCCCAATGTCTGCCAGAGAACACTGGCTATACATATGCACTCAGGTGAGAACTCTTTTCTTCTTGTAGAGAAACTCTATGTTCTCTGAATGTTGTTAATGCTGGGGAGTTTAGTTTCATGGTAAGTAGCGGGGTTCTTTGGAGAAGCATGCTCTATCTAGTCTGCTTTGAAAGTAACTGCCGTGTCCTAAGTGGAGAAAGAATACACGTTGAACTAACAGGACAATGACTCAGTGTTTATTGGTTGCTATGAAAAACCAGTCTCTGCCTAGTTACAATTGCTGTTGTATTTCTATAATACATCGTCAAAATTCTCAGATGTTTTCTTGTATGTCTTTTAACTTTTGTATGTGTTTTCTTTTGCGACTTGGCACCATTTTCGCTTTAAAACACTGACTGATATGTACTCATTGCCACTAGTGTGGAATTAGGCAAAACCGCTTGTTCTGTGACTTGATTCTAATGAACTTGTCTTTTCTTGTGTCTTTTACTAAACTGACCATTATTAGATTGTTTTTCTTAAATCACTTCAGTTTTCTAAAAATAACTTTGTAGGATGTTTGCTAGTTTTTGTATTACATGTTCAAAATAAATGTGATGTCTGAGTTGTTTTGATATTAATGGAGCAGATCATGTCTGTTGCTTTAATCTATCTGGCTTTTCCTGTTGTTGAGTTAGTAGATGTATTATGAGGCAAATATACATCAGTGAGCCCAAGTTATTGCTTTAGCTAGTTTTAAGTCTAAAAAAAATACTGTTAGGATGCAGTATGAGAGTGCTTTTCTGTTCTATGCCTGTAAATCATTATGTATTTAATGTGTATTAAAATATAATATTTACATTGGAGAACACCTGTCAGTAAAACAGAAGATGGCAAAACTAGAACTAAGAGATCACTAACTTAATATTCTTGCTTTTGTGTGTTCAGACTGCAGCGTCATCAGGTTTGTTGGGGATCGTTGGGTTTTTCAGCCATACTCTGATGTCGGTGGTGTTGCATAATTACTGCAACATAAAACACATTCCATTTAAATTGCAACTCTTCCTGAATGTCTAGAAAAACATGGGTAGAATGCTGGTTAAACATAATTGGGTTTGTTAATTTCCAAAGAGGCAATGCTGGACAATGAAGGGTGATGTATGTGCTTTGCGTCAGTCAACAGATTCACTATTACATTACCAAGTGGGTTTAAATAGCTGTATGTTACAAATGTACCTTGGAGATTGGCTGAGATATTTAAACTCTTACAGGGGATAACTTTCCTTACTGTGAGCAATGAAAGTAGACTTTGATTCTTCAGGTTGTTCAGGCAGTGATTTGTGTATGTGTCTCCTTGAGCGTATCTTAAAATAAGGTGTGCAATTGTAATCTGATTTGATTTCATTAGCTGTTATTTGTCTGAAATTCCACAAGTATGTTCTACTGTACAGTCTTCTCCACAGCAACTAATCTTTCCCGCAGACAAGAGGCAATAAGTAGGTTCCCTGTCCTTCTGGAACTGAGGGGCCACAACTGGACACAACATTCCAGGTGTGATCTCACCAGGGCAGAGCAGAGGGGCAAGAGAACCTCTCTGACCTACTGATCACCCCCTTCTAACCCACCCCAGGTACCATTGGCTTCCTGGCCACAAGGGCCCAGTTGTGGCCCCTCAGCTCCAGAAGTACAGGGAACTGCTGCAGAGAGTCCAGCGCAGCCACCAAGATGCTGAAGGGAGTGGAGCATCTCCCGGGTGAGGAAAGGCTGAGGGAGCTGGGGCTCTGGAGCTGGAGAAGAGGAGACTGAGGGAGGACTCATTCCTGGGGATCAATATGGAAAGGGGCAGTGTCAGGAGGATGGAGCCAGGCTCTTCTCGGTGACAACCAGTGACAGGACAAGGGGCAATGGGTGCAAACTGGAACACAGGAGGTTCCACTTGAATTTGAGAAGAAACTTCTTCCCCAGTGAGAGTTCCAGAGCCTGGCCCAGGCTGCCCAGGGAGGCTGTGGAGTCTCCTTCTCTGCAGACATTCAAACCCGCCTGGACACCTTCCTGTGGAACCTCAGCTGGGTGTTCCTGCTCCATGGGGGGATTGCACTGGATCAGCTTTCCAGGGCCCTCCAACCCCTGGCACTCTGTGCTCCTGTGATCTGGCTTGTTCTGCCTTTGACAGTTCAATCTTTTCAAAACCTGTCCATGACTTTCTTTAAAGAACTTGGCTTGTGCGTGCAGCACTGCAGAAAGGAGTACAGTGAAATTAGATACCACAAAGCTAATAATAGAGTTGGTTATGACCTATTAATAGAATGTGTATTAATACTCGCTGGGATTACTGCGTGTTCATAGCTGTTTGTAGCACTTCTACTTTGTGCTTTTACTCCTCCAGCCCTAGTGAGAAAAGCCTGAAACTGATATAGCTACATAACCTTTATCCTCTTTAAAATGCAAGTCCAACTTGTCAGTCTTACCCACTTGTCAATATATAATTTGCACCCCCTCTTCAGGCTGATCTTCCTTTTAGTCACTGTCATCTTTTGAGTTGTGTTGTTTTTGTCAATTCAGTTACTGTTAACACATCTTTTCTTCATAAATATGGATTAAGTTTATAAGAATTTGTTTTTTTTTTCTGTGTTAGAGCATTGAATCAGTAACTTTATACAAAATAATTGAATAAAATCCTTCAATTTTTAATATATGTTTTGAGACTGATCAAAGCAATAGCTAACCAACTCGAAGTGGTGTCCTTGACCAGTTAATAGAAGTAAAGCTGTGGTCAGAAGGCATTTGAACATTTGTACACTGATTATATGCCTATGTCCCTGTTAGATGTCTGTTTAGCTATAGTTCTCTGGGTGTATTGCATTTATCTGTTATCATATTGAATAATCAAGAACATTACTGCCCATTTCATTCCATGGAATACTTAAAAATGGCACTGAAGGTCCTCCAGTCAGAACTATAGGTGTGCCAAAATGGGCAGACCTCGTTCTCATTCCACTTCATGTATAACTTGATAGTCAATCCACTGAAGTGTAGGACATTGTTATTCTGTTGAAGCTCATGCGGAGGCGATATCAAGGTAATGGCTCAGAAGCTGCAGATGTAGGACTGGGTCCGGTTGGCAGATCCACCCGTAGCCATGCAAGGAACCGGAGTCTGCACTGCGTGGGTGGGTTATCCAGGAGCAGAGGCTGATGGCATCCCACCTTTATGGGATTCTTTGGTTAGCCATACGTGTTGGATAGGAGCACCGTCAGCGTACAGGTTCGTTTCTGTCCTGTGAAAGGAAAGGCAGGGGCTTTTTTTGTTTACTGTAGTCTTTCTGTAGAAGAAAGACGGCGGCTTTGCAAGGTGGGGAAGTGAGACTGCAAGTTAGGAGACTTCCAGATACTGACCTGGCAACAGAAGATGGATAATTCATCTTCAATGTGAAATTTTTTCCTGCATAAGCAAGAGAAGCTATCTTGTTGTTTCAAAAGGAAGAGATCCCTGTTGTGGTGGTGGTGGTATTGTTTTGTGGGGGTTTTATGTTTTGTTTTTTAAGGTAGCAGAGCCCAAATCCAAGCTGTGTATTCAATCCAAATTGACATAAATGCTCATTGAGATAGTTAATAACAGCAAGTGTTCACAAACAGAAACAAACCCAGGCTGGTCGCAGCTGTCAGCCTGTGCTGTGCACTTTGTGTTCTTGTGAATTGAGTATCTGTAAGGAACATTGGGTGAAGATGAGGAAAAGCAAATGCGTTGTGGCAAGTGTAAATAGCAAAACTGAGTTCTGAAACAACTGTTTAGGGAGGAACTAAATAGTAAACTGTTGTGGCTCTGACCCTCTCACAATGAACAACAGGAGGAGCTGTATTTAACCCATGTTGTCCTTTCACGTGTTTCAGAATGCAAGCTATCTAAACATTTTTGGAAACTGTAAAATTATATCCTTTTGTACCTAGTCAAATGCAGACTAAATCCATTTTCCATGTGAGGAGGCTCCTGTCTTATTTCCTCTCCCCCTTTCACCCAAATATAAGCAAGGATGAAGAGCGTAATAAAAGCAGTAATGTAAACTGGGTTAGTGTGAAGCGGTGCTTAGACTCCTGCCTTGCGCAGGGCTGCGCTGCATGTGGCAGCATTGGCAGAGCAGTGAGCTCGAGCATGCAGTGCCAAAGACCTGCAGCCAAATCTGCGCACCTGTGGCAATCGGAGATGTTCCTTTGGACAGGCGCTGGTCTGGGCCTGTGGGCTGATTGCCCGTTTGCTGCTGGAGCAACTGGTGGTTTTCCTGCGTAGATTTTTTTTTTTTAGCTGAAAGAAATGCAGTTTGTGTGCTCGGACACATCCCGTCTATGCACTTTACTTTGCGTTGTGGAGCAATCAAGAAGCTCACTTCAAAAGCACACACCTTGTCAGGAGCACTGCTGTCAGTGTAGCTACCAGGCCTTCTGATGTAAACTTATTTGTATGCCAAAGGAATACAACACATGTCATATCATTACTTTGTGATGTTCTGCGATCTTTAATGATTGCATAAGAAAATCATTTCCATTAAATTGTTTTTGCACAATACATTTTATTAGTTCTTTATATGTATTTTTAAAAGGGAAAGCTTCCATTTCAAATACAAATTTTTGCACAGTGGAGTCTACTCATTCAGATCTAATTTGCTTGATGGTTTTGTTTGGGATTTTGGGCAGAAGTAGCCGTTTCAGTTAACGGGACCTCGCTCAGCTCGTTTTTAAGAAGCAAAGGAAAACACCAGGAATACTGCAGTAACTGCGGTTGCAGCTGGGGATGGACCCTGCAGCAAGGCCGACCTGGAGCACCTGGTCTTAGGGTTCTTTGGGTCACAGTTCCGAGTGGTTCTAGAACCTTCTGCAGGTCCCCATGGCAACCGGCTGTGGTCCGTTACACAACAGAATGTTTCCTCCGGCTGGAGGGAGCGTGAGTATCCTGCCTCAGGCTGAACTCGGGTTTAGCGAATGTATTTCTGACCGATTCCTGTTTAATCTCTTTGTGTTTGCCTTGTGTTGCTGCTCTGTCTTCACTGGAGGTTTTCACAGAGGTTCTGGGAGAATTGAGTTTAAAAATGTGGAGTAGAGTTCCTGTGGTAACGATGTGAAGCTGCTCTACATGTAAATTTGCCTCTGTAGGATAAAACTGAGCAAAGCAGATGAAAGACTTTAAGCATTTTACTTGTTCAGAGTTAAATATTTATAATGATTTGCTTTAAATTAAGAAGTCTTTTAAACCCACTGTTTTTTTTTCAAGTAATAGTAGGTAAACTAATGTAGCTGATGTAGGGAAGTCTTTAAGTATCTCAAAAGGAGAATTTCCAGCTTGTTGGGAGATGGAAATTCAGAGTGGCGTGGCATACGGATCTTTGGCTCTCAAAACAAGGAATTGGCAAACAAAAAAAAATAAACTTGGACTAAAATGATTTTTTTACCTTGAAACTGGAAGCACATCATGATTTCTAGTTTGCTGCTGGGTGTGGTGAAGAAATCATGAAATCCTGTCATGAATGGCTTCCTCTCGCTAATTGGTCCCAAAAGATCTGTGTGTCTGAGCCTGTATAGCAGATACTTGCTCTGGCTCAACTTCAAGCGTGGTTTCCATGGTGGCGGTTTCTTTCTAACTGTGATTTGCTTTCAGTTGTTGGACTTGTAATATGAATTGCTTAAGAGAACCTTGAATATCTATGTACTTCTAAATTATTTGGGTTACATGGTGTATGTTGTGGGATTTGCTCCATAAGACTGAATAAACTGCTTTTAATAGAGAGTGGCTTGAAGGGCATGTTTGTGGCTAGGGGAGCTTTCTCTTAAACCTGGTAACTCTTGTTGGTTTTATTTCGCTGCAGTTCAAGTTATTCTTCATCGGCTTTGGATTTTGAGACTGAAAACAAAATAGATCCAGTATTTGATTCGCCAAGAATGTCACGGCGTAGTTTACGGTTAGCTGCTCTAGGCCTGAGCAGGGCAGACAATGCACAGAATGACAGCCTTCGCGACAGCTCTTACGCCAGAAGCACGTCCTTCAGCGAGCAGTCCTCTAGGTAAGCATTTTTATCATTACCAGTTAATTTATTGGAGCCTTGAGACTTGCTGTGTGAATGCTGTACTACAAACACAGGTTGCCTGCTCTTATTCTTTGCTCTTAGTGCTTAGTGCCGTACTTCGAAAATTGTGTTCAGTATGTGGTTTGCAATGAAGTCTTTGTAAAAGTATCGATGCTGGAAGGTGAGGGTTTTCTTTTAAACCTGATTTGATCTGTCTGGTCACATCAGTGTTGAAATACCTTGACTGTATATTCATTTAATAAAATTAGAAACTAAGAAATCGGCATCTGTAGTGCTATATCTTGTCTTTATTTCCTAGGACTGTGAGGCAACGCAAAAGTACAAACAAACAATCTGGCAGTGTAAGACGCTCGCCAAGGAAGAATCTGTCCAGCTCTGCCATTCTTAGCCAAAGCAGTTTCAATAGCCATGCCAGTGACACATCAATGGCGTCCACTGTATTGGATGAGTCTTTGATTCGAGAACGGACAGAAGTTGATCATTTCTGGGGTAGGCAATGATTGCTATTGCTTGTATCAAACTGTGAAAACTGCTTATAGTTTGGTGTCTATATCACTTCTTTCCTCTTTTCCCCACCCGTTCCTCCATCCTGACCCCAAACATATACCTGTGCTTACACTTTGGCTGTAGATGTTTGCTTGCTAAGGACTCTACTGGAAATTCACAGTCCAGTGTGTAAACTTGATGTACTGGCACAGTCAGCATCAGGACATGCTACACAGTCAAGTTAATATGACAGACAAACACAATTTTGTGACCTTCCAAGAGTCCTAATGTAAAGAATTGTTTCAGTCTTAGTAGAATACATTCTAAACTTCAGATTACCTGGCTCTTAAAACAGGATCTTAAAATACAGTAGTACCAAAGTAGTTACCAAGCAACAGAAACAGCGTAAGCTTGTCATTAGCTGCTTTAAAGTCACATGGGAGCTAAGAAAAGGTGTAGTTGTCATTCATATTTTGTCTGCCGCTTCTGTGGTAGAATGCTTTTCGCTAACTGTTACCCTACTACATTAATGTCTGAATATATGGATCTATTAATGTGGCAGACTGCAAAATATGTTAAATACTAATCATGAAGTGGATTTTCTTTGCAGTCTTAAAATTAGTGGGACTGCTAATTTAATTTAATGCCAGATGTCATAGTTGATTACAGACTTCCTTATATTTGCGACTACTTTTTTTTTCTTTCAAGGTCTTGATGAGGAAGGTGACCCTAAAGGTAACTGCACTTTCCTTTTCCTCCTGCTTGCATTCTGTGTAATGGGAATTAGCGGTGGCAGTGCACTGAGTGTTTTACCCTTGGCTTGCTAGGTGGTGAGGCTGCGCTGACACAGGGCAATGGCAATATAGCAGCAGCAGAAACACAGACCACGATGATCAACGGCTACCCCTACAGCGACTGCAGCATGCTGTCTGAGCGGAAGGAGGTTCTCACCGCCTGCTCCGCTTCTCCTGGACCATCCTCCACAATTTACTCCAGGGACAGGAGCCAGAAGCATGCGTCTAGTAAGTTACGTTCTCTGGTGTTTATCTGCATCGGAGAATCGTATAGTTGTGTTAATGTGTTTTCCATGTAGTGCAATCTTTCTACCCTGCTAAATTGACCGGTAACTAAATTCTAGAGATCAACTTCTTCTACACCAGTTGAAACTCTTTGTACTAGTCAGCTTCTGATATATAGTTATTAACTCTTTTACATTGCTGCTGAATTAATTTCAAAATGAAAATGCTGTGGTGTCTTTGGTTATATTTCCAAGCTAATTTGGAACATAATGGGTAGTTCCAGTCAGCACTGATCATAGGTCTCCTAATCTGGCATCAGATCTATATGGGTCTGTCTATGAAGTTTTTGGTCAGGAGTTTTCAGTTTTACAAACTTCTATGCAGGTTTGTGTTTGGTTTTTTTGTTTCATTTTTTCATTACATGGTTTGAACTTTCAAAATTGAGCAGAATTGTTACTTTGCAGAGTTTTACTGTCCAGGAAATCACAGAGAGACCTTTCTGCTGTATTTTTTTTCTCCTCATTTAACCTTGTGGCTTACCGCAGTGTTTCTAGAAGCTAAACCTCAGCTACCTGAAAAATTGAACTCCTAAGGGAGAAAACTGATTCCAGATTGCCTTCCTAGTGGCTGTATTCCTAAAGCTGAAAGCCAAATGGATCTGCTGTAAATGAGATTCTGCCTTTCCAAGGGAACTCCATTCTGTGGGTGGTGGTGCTCGGTGTCTCTGCTGTGCCTGCTGCTCCTGTAGCGTCTCGAACCTCTTGATGGTTGGTACTCTGCAGTTACCACAAAGAACTTTTTTCTTGAGTGGCCTTGAGTTAGGAAGGAACCAATTTTTAGGTTTCATAGGTGCATTATTCTTGAATTAAGTACGTTTTCAGTCGCAAGAAATCTGTTTGTTCGGACTCTTAAGCTGTGACTTGAAATGCTTCGGGTCAGGTGTTTTTGTTTAACATGTAGCACAGGCAGGAATTCTTTTGGCTTGACATGATGAACTACGTGAAGTGACACTGTATGAAAGCTGCTTTTTGTACTCCTGAGCTTGTATTCACATAGGAAAACTTTACAAGGAGCTCGTCTTTGTACGTTCCCTTGGAGCAGCAGTTTGGGAAAAGGGGCCCAGAGTCATGGCAGGTGTTTGGAATGTGGCTGAATCCAGGGAAGCAGCAGAGTGGCGACTGAAGGAGAATTGTTCTCTCTAGCACTTGAGGCAGAGAATTGTAGTAACTTCCTCTCGTGTAAAGGTGGAGAAGAAGGTGAAAAGTCTTCACCCTTTCAGATCCAAAATAAGAGTGTAGTAGACCCACAAAATCGGTATCAACAGCTCACATCATTGACAGATCCTGAGTTCTGGAAGCAAGGGCTTCATTGCTATTTAGAGTTCTTAATTCTCGCTAAGAAAAGATATTCTTGCTGAAGTCATATTGTCTTGAAGGTGTTTTCCCTAGGATGTGTAGTTCTTACAAAAGCTTTACTGTAATAAACAACCAGAATTTTCAAACCGCACTTAAGTTTTGTACTCCTGAGTAAATAAAGGCTTTTAGTGCTTCGTCCTCACTCCTCCTTCCACAAGCTAATGGTCACCAGAGGATAGAAGTACCTCTTGATGTAGGTGAATAATTTGTATCCACACTGTTTTTTTCAATAGGAGGAACCTATTTCTACATGAGTAAGATCCTACGAGTGGTCAAACATGCTGCAGCATCTTTTGCATCACTGTTAGTGCAACTCTTTCAAATGGTTTTGCTGAAGCTGGGTTATGAATTTAAAGGTACCTTTTCAGTTGTCTTCCTTGATCTCCACACAAAGCCAGAGTGTGTGTGCTGGGGTTTGTTCATCTTTGGCACTCTGGGGTTCTTTTTCTATAGTCTTTTGCCTGGCTTATGTCTCTCTCCCTTTATTATTATTATTATTTAACTATCACAGTTGTGGTACCTTTTTCATACTTCCCCTCTCTTTTGGAATTATCGGGATTCACGTATGTGAGATCTGTGTTGCAGTGCAGATTCGCGTGGTGGTTTTAAATAGGAAGCAGCAGAAGGTGGTGTTTAAATCGAGAAACTTAAGTTAATTTTTAAAACTGTTTGGTGTGATAGTGTCCAGTTCTAACTTCTCAATGTCTTTAGGTTTGGACTGGCTTGTCACCATTAAGCCCACTGTGTGCTTAAAGCTTGATTAGATCTCTCTTGCAAAACTAAAACTGCCATCATCGCTCTGTACTTCTCCAAAGCATATCTTGTTTTCTCTGAGATGCTTCATTCTTGGGTGCTTTCTCTTCCCTAATACATGCTCTGCGAGTGAAGTTAAATTGCCATAGGCAGAAGGTAACTGATTTTTATGTGTGAATACAACTTCATTCTCTTCCGCTCTCTCTGCCTCGATGCCTCGCAACTTGCTTAATGCTCTCTTCTCACTCTTAAGATCTCTGATAAAAGCAACTCAAAGATAGGACAGTTGGGCCATTTGACAGAAGGGTGGGAATAGGGAGTTGCAATTTGAGTCCTTACTTAGTGTTTTTTAATTAACTTTGCTATCGGAAAACAAGCAGGAAGATTTTTGATCCAAAAGCCCCCCTGATATTTAACGAAGAAAACATAAGATTGCACAGAGGGGGCTTCTTTGTTCGCTTTTCAGGTGTCCTGTGAGTAACCTGGCTTTAGTAGTGAACCAAGCCAGTTTAGCTAAAATCTGCTTGTAGGCAAGGCTGGGAACCTGAGAATGACATTCGGTGTACGCTTTTTGAATGTGTTGCAGCTCACTCGGTCTACTATGGAAGCACAAACGTACGGGAGTTTCGCAGAACAGACAGCCGTCTTGGAGTAATCCAGGAGACAATATGTGAGTATAATGTTTTACGTTGCCTTTTAGCCTTGGGCTGTACACTAGGTTGTAGCTGTAATAATAATATCAATGCCCCATGGCTCTGTGGAAACTACAAAGTAAATGTTTATTTTGCAGTTAAGATGTAGGGGGGGAATGGTGATTGCTGGTGTACTGTTGTATTTCACCAAGCAAGTTTTATTCCACTGAAGCTTGCTTAGTGGTGGTATTTGTTGTTTGATAACTGAGATAACAAAATAAACTTGTTCAAATTACCTTGTAAACATCTTGATTTGATCCTGGCTTTGTCCCATTAATCCACTGTTACCGCAACCAACAGGTGATGACTGTAAGGGGAAGAAACATCTTGAAATGTACACCACAGACCACACGCAATCCTCATGGGCTAAAGGGGTAGCAAGGACCGTTTGGCACACCTTTTCTTATGCAGGTTGACTTGGACCTTTTTTTGCTTTCATTTTTCATCTCAATCTCGCACTGTTAATCATTCATACTGTTTTGTGGCTTTTTTCTTTTTCATCTTCATCTATCAAAGTGATTAAAAAACTGTAAAGTGTCTAGAAAATTCCTGGCTTTTGTACGAGCTTGGCAGACTGCTCACCTATGAGTGAAAACAAGGTGTAGGGACAGAATACACCTTGTGTTAGAGCAAGTCACATTGTTCATCTGTTGCACTGTTGGGGAAGTCTGTAGCTAGGTTGAAAAGCTGCCTGTAAGTGAAAGCAAGGTATGCGGTGTTTGTATGCAGATGATTTGGATAAAGGGTTTTTAACGTTTTATTTTTGTTCTAGTGATAGTCAATTTTTACAGGAGTCTGGTATAGGGGTAGAATCTGCCCTGTGAGCTGAGCGTTCCCCAGCTTGAATGGCAGAGGCATCAAGGATCTGTTGAGTGCTCTTTATTCAGCAAAAGAAAATGATTTGAGACTCTTCAGTCACCTAAATGCTTTGCAGAATATTGGGTTGGTATATCTATAATCCCTCAGATTAACCCAGACGTATCTGCTAATCTAAAAATGTAGGATTACTTTCTAAATGTAATACTACCTAGTTTGTTCTGTAGAACGAGCTGTCCTAGTCTTGGGTTTAGTGATTGTTGGCTTCAGCGAGCTTTAGGTTAGAGCATTATGTGATAGTGCATTGTAGTTTGGGGGTTGTTTTGTTGTTGTGTTTGTGTTTTTTCTGTTTTATTTTTTTAAAGAGACTCAAAACTGACATACCAAAGAGACTTGGGAACATTATATTTAATTAAAATCTATTGCTTGCAACTTTTAGTAAGGAATATCTTCTATTATTTATCAGTATTTTTTAGACATTGTTATTTAATTCTTTCACTGGGATTTAGTTTTCAATTGTTCCCTCTTTTTACACATGAACCTAGATAATAAACTTGATCTGTAATTCCGAACAAATAAGATGCATTTAAAGTAGCATGTGCTTAGAACTTATTTTTCATGGTAGTACTTGTGCTGTTCTCTGTTACACTTAGCATGGCATTGGTAGATAAACATGCTGCAACGTGTAAACTTGCTTTTGGAAAGTGATCTTGTAACTGCACAGATGCTATTGATCGTTCCATCTCTAGACATGAGGATTCTATTTCTAGATTGTCTCAGTTTTACTTGGCTTCCTATTTATTAGTGCCTTACTTTGCTTTTAAGTCGTGAAGAACCAAGTTTGTAGATTACTGAAAGGTATGGTTGGAAATAACGCAGAACATGTAACGGGCAGGGGATTGAGTCTATTTTACTGCATGTACTGGGAAAGAACCTTAAGCTCATTTATATACGCTACCACATAGAGTTAATTTGTTATGATTTAGGTTACTTTATCCTTCACTTGTTGAGAACGGTGGGAGAAACGGGATGGCTTGTGTCCCAGAAGGTGTTGTCTCTACTTTGGCTGGCCGTTCTCGCTCCAGGTTACTATCCCGATCCGTGTGTGTGTTGCCTGTTCTTTGGACAAACTAGGGAGCTGCAGCGTCTGGCTTGTGCTCATTCAACTGCGCTTGTGCTGTAGCTTCGGTATCTTGAAATGCATGTGCTACTTCACTCCCTCTATTGACCAAAATATGCTTAATAAGAGGGTATATTTCTGTTCGCAGGCAGAACAGGAGACTAACCTGGTTCATGCGGGAATGAGTGTGTGAATAGCATAGAATATGGGGCATCGATAACAGTGGGGTGTGTTTGGTTTGGTAGTAGTTTCCTATCGTGATTATTCCTCTTAACAAAAACCAGTGCTGCTAATGTGTGCGTTTCTTGAAGCATACTCATGTCTCCAGTGCATGGTAACGTGGATTCAAGCACTAACGCTGAATTTCTAGTATTGTTATAGCAAGCAAGCGTTTCGTTTCTTTGCACGACTCTTGGTTTTGTCGAGTAGCCGATGTTACTATGCTGTCATACTCGTGGTATCTAGATGTTAAGAATCTGCACGCGTTGCCTGTACTCATGCATTTCTCTGCTGTGCAAGTGTCCTTGGCTGCAGTTGCATGTCCCTCTGCTTGGTTTTTTGAACATGTGCCGCAGTAATTCCATTTCACACCACTTTTTGTCTTCTAGGGAGGGCAGCTTTTGGCATGCTAAGGCTGCTTAGAACTGGGTGGTATCAGCTTGTTGCTCTGATGGCTTTGCTCCAGGTGTTTCTTCTAAAAAGGTGTGTATCCTTTAAAAAATCTTTTGTGAACAAATTATTTACCCAGTTCTAAAACAACAGAATGTGATAAATGTATTGTTTCTTGTAAACCTCTCTCTCTTCCTCTAGATGCCTTCCAAAGTGCCGCAAGCTGTTACTGTTTATCCCACTCCTGCTTCTACTAGGTATGTGAATCCTTTAGTATAATACAAATTGGTGTATGCTTACTCCAGCTGTTCTGAAATAGCAGTTCCAGTTGAACTTTTGGTTTATGAAGAAGATTCAGAAACAAACAAAAAAAGCCCAGTTTGTTTGTGAACGGGGCAGGATTCAAGATCTGTACTAGGGAGGATAAGAAAGGAAGGAGTTAACCTGTGTAGAAAATGCTGTTACTTCTCACCAAGATATCACAAGAAATGTGCGTGATCTTTGTGAAATGCTGGATTGTTTCCATGGAAGGCTGAGTTTCCTCCAGCTTTTATTAGATATTATGCAATGTGGTATGTAGTAACTAGGGTATAAGGCAAGATATTTTCCGTTGAGATACGAAGCAGTGTTTACGTCTGCCTTCAGTGAGCGCGGCCTGTCTTAATCGGTAAACGAGATCCAGGTCCCAGGGAAGCAGCAGTACGAGATTAAGGGCGTACCACGATATAAAAGTGCAAGTCGCGTGGCTTACGTGGGCAATACTGATGGATGTGCCCTAATGTGCTGGAGTGCTCCATTAGCAATTTTAAAGCTGGCTCGTGCTGATTTTTTAGGCTGGAGTAGCGTTCACTCTGACACCTGCCTTGCAAACTTAAGGTAGATTGTGTCCTTAACAAGACAGTTTTTAGGTATAAGCAGTCTTAAGGGAGAATGCTCTTGAACACCCTTTTTGCTTTTTGTGTATGATTTAGGTATATGGTTTTGGGGCTTTGATGGCTTCGTTTCATTATTACCTTCACTGAACTGGACAAAAATGGATGGAGTACAGAGAACAGATGGCTTTGTTCGTATTCCTGAACCACAGGCTGATTCTTTTCACTCGGTGCAACCTCCTCAGGTAAGGGAGAGCAGTCCAGGGAAAAACTTTCGGATCTTAACTCCTTAGCTCCCATGTACTCGGTATTTTGCAATAACTTCTTCATACACAAGAGTAATGTTAACAAATGTCTTGATTTTTATGTAATTTTAAATCTTTATACCATAGGATACCATCAACATCTTCGATTCTGGTCATATAAGAGAACTGAAAAAGCAAATGTCCTTTTTATCTGACAAATACCATCTCCATGACAAAGAATATACCAAAGTGATGGTTCTGCTTCAGAATCTTCAAGATCAGGTTTCTCAGATGAGTGATAAAAGTGAAATGTTGAAGCTAATAAAGAATGTGGTGGGACAACATCTTCAAGATATGAAATCAGAGGACAAGGTGAGATAGTTATTGATGCTTTCTGATATTGGTCAAAGTATTCTGTTTTCATAATGCAGATTATTAGCAATTTGATTTTAGGATTCTTTTTCTGTTACAGAAGTAACTGATCGGTAGTAAGTGCCAGGGAGGAGTCATTGGTATTTGTTCCTCCTTTGTTACTGCTGACAAAGAATTAATTCCAGATAGATGGTCTATAGAGAAAGACGACTGTAGGAAGGCCTAGTGACAAACAGGGGTTTTGTGGCAAACCCCTACTGCTACTGTATCAGGCCTTTACATGTATTATAGGTTCTCACACTACCTGCAGGATAAGTCACTTAAGCGCTCACTTTGTAGAAAATTTCGGTTCCACTATTTATCCTCCAAAAGCAAATCCACCACCTTTTTCTTCTCTGTTTTTTAAGACTGACTTCCTGGCTTTACATAAAGAATATGAGTTGCGCATCCTGATGCTGGAAGATCTGCTTGGAAAACTCTCTACTGAATTCAAGGTATTGAAAGTCAGCTTTGCTAACTCGCTCCTATTGTAACCTGTTGATAAAATAGATTATGTTTTTGTTGGCTGTACAAACCCCCAGTTTGCTTTACTGTAACTATTACAGTTCTTTCAGTCTCAAAACCTGTTTGTCTTCTTGCTCCCTCTTCCTGGAGGGGTTTCAGTCCAAAGATTAAAGATGCTTCACTTGACCAGTGAGGCAGGTGCTGTTTGGAATGAAATCTTGTACAGTGTGGGGTCAGTCTGGTGTAGGTGGTGCTAAAATGTGTCATTTTCATGTAACGTTCTGTATCCTCCTTCTGTCACTTGTGTTTCTTTGTATGTGTTACAACTCACTTCTGTATTTTGTAGGACATCCAGAAGGAGCTCGACATAGCAAAGGCGAAAACAATGAGGTATAAGCACTTTTCAAATATATTCTGCTTTTTCAACCCTGATGCTGACTGATGGTGATGCACCCGTTCGTAGTTGAAACACAACCATCCTTTTTTTTGCTAACTGACCTTAAGAGTCGTTTTGTCAGCAAGAGTACTTCTGTCTTATACTCGACTGTAGCTGTGATGCTGAACATCAGCACCAGGCCCACTTGCACTGTCTGGGCAGTCCTACAGCTACATTTTTAATTAGAGACAGCTGCTCATATAGCAGAGGAGAACGAGTGACTTCTCATTGTCTTATAAATGTATTAGAGTTTTCATATCAATTGACTGGTTTGCCAGAAACCTTAAATTCCCCAAATTCTATATATGTTGGAGGTATTAATTTGTCAGCCTGGCAATGTTCTGAAGTCATCGCTGCTGGATATGTTCACACCTTCAAAGTACTTTGCTTTGAGTAGATTAATCCTGAGTATGTCTCAAGTGGAAGCACAAGCTCACAGTGTCTATCACACTGAATAACTGAACCAGAAAAGCATTTTATATTAGACAAGTATGTTCTCACACGTTTGGAATCAGATGGAATGATTCAAACTCCTCATTATTGACTCTTTGTTTTTGTCAGAGATTACGATGAACATAATCAACTTCTGTCCAGAGTTCAAAAGCTGGAACTGGAGTTTTCTCAGATGAGATTGGACCTCTTAACGGGCGAAAGTGTGAGGACCAGTTGGGAGAAGAAAATAGACGTCATTCACCAGAAAGTAGGTTCTGTAACTTTCACAGCCAAACTGGGTGCTCCTTGATTTGGTTGGGTGTTTTGGGTTTCTGTGTTTTGGTTTGGTTTTTGTTCAGTAACTTTCATGAAATGCACCGCAATAAGTAACGTGGGGGTGGTGGTTTATGTAGCGATACTGTGGATTTGTCCATTACCGTGTAACATTTTACTAGACAAGAGTTTATGGCTTTTTTTTCTACAATGGCAGGGTTTTTTGCATTTAAGATACCACACCTGGCTGGTCCGTTATTTCAGATTAGTCAGTGTAGTTAAAATGCATGTGAAAGCTGGATTTCTGTGTAGTATGGAGTGTATGTATTGATTCCACGTGTGCCTATTACCTATGTGGTTTTACTCAATGGTTTATAGAGACTAATCGTTTCTATTGTAAATGGCTTCTTCTAGGTAGATGCCCAGGTCAAAGAATCTGTCAAGCTAATGCTTTTTGGTGATCAACACGAAGACTTTCCTGAATCACTTCTGCAATGGCTTACGTCCAATTTTGTGAGCAAGACCGATCTGCAGGCCGCGCTGCGGGATCTAGAGCTGCGGATCCTCAAGGATATCACTCTCCGTGTGTCTGTTACAAACCAAAAACCGACATCTGAAATAGTAACAAGCGCTGTGACTAATGCAGGGATTTCTGGAGTCACAGAAGAGGTGAGTTTAAGTTCTCAAAAGTTCAACTAGGACTGTAAAGAGCCCTTTTATAGGCATTTTGTGGAGCTGGACTGTCAGTATGAACGTTAATGATTTTAAGAGATGTCGGGAACAGTAGTTGAAATGGGGGAAGTACAGAAAATGCTTTATCAAGTGTGTTCTTGCAGCATTGCGTGTTTGTGTTTTTTCAAAGTATGCTGCCTTGAAATTTTAAGAATTCCCAAGAAACAAGTATAGCAAAGAAATGCAGCTCAGAATCTTGGGAAGGTGATGGGAAGAAAGCAACTTCAGAAGAAAACACCCATCAGGCTGCAGTGTGAATTTGCACTTTCAGCCAGCCATGCATTAAAAACGGCCTCTGCCGTGACAGGGGCTTTCAAAGACTTGTGATGGAGTGCAGCATCCCAAAAAGATGCTTGCAGCATCACAGATTTGGATTTATTGATAATTTTATCACTTGATATTACTAAAATCTTTTTCCATTCTCTTCTATGTGTGCGTCTGTAGCAAGTGCAAGTTATTGTGAACAATGCACTGAAACTCTACTCTCAAGACAAGACTGGTATGGTGGATTATGCCTTGGAGTCTGCAGGTAAACAGTAGAATAAAACACCTTTTTTTACTCTCCGTGCTATTTATAGTATTTACTAAAAATCTTTAAATGAGCACTAAAGGTTAGTAGAGCATCCCTGTGTGTTGCCTGGTGCATGTTGTGTACAACTGGATGACAGAACTACAGGTGTGTTTGTATGGGGTGTACTCTGTTTGTATGGGGTGTACACATCACTGATCTTGCTAGGGAAAAATGTGCATTTTCAGCCCTCTTAAATGAGAAACCTTTAACATGTTCTTAAAATAACGTTGTACCTGACAGAAGCTTGTATCCCCAGAACATTATTAGAATTTAACAATATATTTAATAGCTTTTCTCCTGAGGAAAATAACAGGTATATTCATTAAGCTTTGTACAGATCTCTGCCTTAGAAATCTTCAGGAAGAAAAGAGTATTTCTGCTAACCCGATGTATCTTTTTTAAGGTGGGAGCATCGTGAGCACTCGCTGTTCTGAAACCTTCGAGACCCAAACGGCATTAATGAGCCTCTTCGGAATTCCTTTGTGGTACTTCTCTCAGTCGCCCAGAGTGGTGATTCAGGTAATTAAAGGCTGAGTAAACGAATTCAGCAATGTTATGTTGTGGTGAATGGATCTCAAGGTGTGGTCTTCAAACCCTGCGGGAAGTTGGGGTGGATGTGGTGTCTTCCTGAAGAGTTCTGCCAGGTAGACTATGCCACTTACTAAGGCTGTCCCTGATAATTCAGAATTCATTACAATGCTTCATAACAAAAGAAAAAATACATTACAAAATGCTTGTAGTTGTGTTGTTGTGTCCCATCCTGTTCTCTCCTCCTTTCTCCTGTTTAGCCGGACATGTATCCAGGAAACTGCTGGGCTTTCAAAGGATCCCAGGGCTATCTCGTAGTTAGACTTGCAATCAAGATCTACCCGACTGCCTTTACACTGGAACACATACCGAAAGCAGTTGCACTAACAGGAAATATCACCAGTGCTCTTAAGGATTTTGCAGTATATGTAAGTCTGTCTCTCAACTTCAGCTGATGTTTGTATTCATAAAGAATATTTGTGTTACATAGCTTGGAAAATAATAGCTTGAGGGAGGACTGCTAAGAAAAATTGTTTGTCATTGTTCTTAAAATTGCTTGTTATTCTTAATAAGCTTTGAGATTGGGAATAAGGATTGCAACTAATTTTGGGGGAGTTTTGCTTTATACGGTAGTAGACATTTTGGAGGGGAGATAATGGTTTTTAATTTGGTGTAGCTCTTTCATACACTTGGTTTCCTCTTTCCTCCATTCCTCCCCCAATTTTAGCTCTTCACCTTATCAATGTGCCTTAATTATTTTTTTTAATTGATTTTAACTAGCACCACAGTTGCGTAGGCATGACAGCAGAACAGGAGACCACAGGCTACATCATGTAGTTGTGGCATCAGAAAACTTCTTGTCCAACTCTTTTAAATGCTTGAGTAGTCTTCTGCAAGCATCTGAATCTTGACTTCAGTCTTGTTTATAACCTTGATGTTTTCTCATTCTTGTTTGTCCTGAGCGGTTTATATTGTACAGTGTGATATAGTGGTTTTGCCATGGAAAGGAAGGGGTTTGGCCATGAATACATATAAACATAGCACAAGTATTTGCAGGCAGCTCAAAGACAGAGCCATGCCTGAACTAGCATTAAGTTGCATGGGAAGCATTCTGATCTTGGTTTGACAGGCTTGTGAATGCTGTCTGTTGATAGTTACGTACACTTCTTCTGGCTTTGCTTGGATTTGAGACCTGGCAGAAGCAAAAATCTTTATCCTGTTGTTATAGGGCCTAGATGACGAATACCAAGAAGAAGGAAAACTTCTGGGACGATATGTCTATGACGAAGCTGGAGAACCGCTGCAGACATTTCCAGTGATGGTAAGTCTGGATGATAAGATTAAAAGTGTCGGGAGAAAGGACACAACAGTCAGTGAAAGAAAAAGGCCCCTTTCTCTGTTGGGCACTGCAGAAACTGAGGCAGAAAGTATCTACCCATCTGCTTCCAAACTTGTGGTCTAAACAGATTAGAGGGGAGGAAATGGTGTGAAGATGCTAAATGTGAAGAATGCACTTCATGCTGCTTCTGACTCCCTTCACAAATAACCAGTTGTAAGGAAGGAAGGTTCTGTGCAAAGGGGCAGAAAGCTCCCAAAGTGACATATTAATAATAGTTGGTAGTTGCAAGAAACTAGGCCAGCCACTTCATTTGCACCAGTTCAAACCTGACTCTGGTTTGTGTGTTTGCTTCTTCCTGCTCCAGGAGAACAGTGAAAACGCATTCCAGGTCGTGGAACTGAGAATTTTCTCCAACTGGGGACACATGGAATACACATGCCTTTATCGGTTCAGAGTGCATGGGAAACCTGCCGAATAACCTCCGACACTACAGCTTGGATCGTTTTTGTTGTTGTACATTTCGTTATCAGTTTGTATATACCGGAAAGCCTACAACACTGGAATCTTCAAAGGACAAGGATACAAGATACATACTACAAAACTATTCATCCTCTGATACAGGCAGAAGACTGTCAGCAGAACTGTTAAAAAACTTATTTGCTGTAATGCTCAGCTTTTAATTGCCATTAGCTTTACATTTTTGTGACCATGCTGAAATATTGCATGCAAACTACTCTGGTTCATAATGCCCAGTTGGCAAACAGGTGACACGTACCTTATTACAAATGAATGTATAAGGGTTTTTTTAAATGAATAAACCACACTTTCTGCATCTAGGAATCTCTTTTTCTTAAAACCCAGGACTTGACTGCTTATTTCTGTTAGCTTGGCACCATAGGCCAGAGCCTGTGGGACATTTTAAATACGGACTGTGGCTAAAGGCATCCTTCACTTGACCCTTGGTTTTGACCTTTTTGGTGGATCCAAAAGGGCTTTGATACACGTTGAATATGATAAATATTACTGTCAGGGAATGAACACAACCAAAACTCGTTTAAACACCAGCGACTCAGAATGCTTTACTGTAACTTGTGGCCATGAATTGCTCTAAAAGTCAGGGATAACTTTAAATAACTTCAGTTATTTTAAGGGTTTTTACCATAGCAACGTGGCCAGTTTGTTCTTTAGTGTTAATTCCAAATTGGCCTTGATGTGCTGACTTGACTGGATCGGAGCTGATAAGCCTGCTAAATTGCTTAGTAAACATTAGTATACAGCAATTAATCTTAATTTGTCAAAAATCTGAGACAAGAATTCTGGTTCATTGTTACACTGGGTAAATGTTGTACTGAGAACGCAGCGTGTGGGAAACAAACCTGAAGTAAAACCTCGCTACTCCACGTTTACAGGAGGGATTTCTGCACTGAGGTACTCAGGGGTTCTTTAGATCATCCCCAGGAACCGCAGTGGGGTGTAAGATGAACCATGTCTTGTTCTCAGAAGCGACATTTCCATGTAGAACGAGATGAGACGCAAAACTACCTTTTCAGAAATGATTCCTGAAATGTACTTATATGTGGAACATTTATCTTGCTGTCATAACGCATTTTATAGTAACCCATGAACTGTTAACACAGGGCACTGCTGACGGGTTTTCTGAAGTTACGTATGTTGCACAACAGTCCTCGAATGTTTAAAGTCCAAGTCTCCACGTGAAAAACTAGAGACAGAACCTATGGCCTACGCAGAGGAGCTACATTATACCTGTACAGGTGTTTTCATATTTAAAACTAGAATTATCCTGTGTAAATTGAAACTAGGTAGGCGGGGTGGGAATATTTTGAATAACACTAACTTATTTTTAAAAAAAAAAAAAAGCAAGATAGGACTTTGTGCAATGTATTTTTGTAAATGCTTTTCCAAATGTCTGTTCTTCTTTGCTGCCTCCAAACTGACAAGATGCTATTGAGATGTTTAAATAAAAAGAGTTTTAATTTTTGAAAGTGCATGTAATATTTGAAATGAGAAATAAAGCTGCTTTTCTGTATTTTTTTTAATTATCACCTGCTTAAATAACCGAGGATATTAGAGACTGTGACATTAGAAAGAAATGCCCGTTGCCACAGTGGGTTTCCCTAAGGGCTGGGGACACTGGGGTGCTGGTGATGCTGTTCCCAGGGGAAGGGGCCCCCAAACTTGGGGAACTGGGGGTTTGGTAACTGGACACCTGGGCTCTCCCTCAGCGTTTGTTAGGAACACACTGACATTTTGGAAGAAAAACTGTTTGGTTTTAATCCTGTTTCCTCAGCTCTGCCCACCTCCCTGAGCCACAATGTATGAAACCTATAAACCCTTCCTAGTTTGTTTTGTTTGTTTTGTAATATTCTACTTTTCCCCTGGGCTTTCTGGCTGGTTGGGCATCAATCTTCCAGCGTTTCCCGGCTCCTCCCCGTTCGGCGGGGCTTGTTTACAAACTCGAGCCTGTTTATCCGGGGCTGTTTAGATTACAACCCCGGGCTGGGCGCCCTCCTGACGGCTCCACCGAGCCCGGGGACCCCGGTGCCGCCGTGACCCGGCCCCTCCCCGCCCACGTGACGCCCCCGCCTACGCGCAGCCGCGCCCCTTGAGCCTCGCGGGCCGCCGTCAGAGCGGGCGGAAGCCGGGCGGCGAAGCGCGACGCCGCTCCGGCGCTGCGTGCGTCTGCGCCCGCCCCGCCCTCCCGTCCCCCTGCTCCGCGCTGATGGCGGCGGCGATTATGGCGGCGGAGCAGGAAGCGGCGAAAGGCGGCGGCGGCGGCAGGAACCGCGGCGGCGTGCAGCGCGTGGAGGGCAAGCTGCGCGCCAGCGTCGAGAAGGGCGATTACTACGAGGCGCACCAGATGTACCGGACGCTGTTCTTCAGGTACGGCCGGCCCGCCGCCCTGCCCCTCCCCCGCCCGGCCTTCCAGAGCCTTCCCACGCACTCTGCCGTGCTGCCGCCCGCCGCGCCCACGCCCGCTTGCCATTGGTCGCCCCGTCTGCCCATCTTCGTGTCTTGCTCTCTCATTGGGCTGTGGGGGGGCGGGGTGGGGCGGGTACGTGCCGCGGAGGGTGAGCGGCGCCGGCCTGAGCTGGGCCTGGGCCCGGCCTGAGGGCAGCGGGCGGCCCGCGGGTCGCTCCGGCCCGGCCGCCTCCTTCCCTCCCTCCGGCCCGGCCACCGCTGAAGAGGCGCGGCGGCCCCGGAAGGGGCTTGGGGGCGGCGCGGGGAGCCGCTGCTCGCCGCGGTTTGAAGGTGAACTCCGACCCGGGCCTGGCGGCCGGACCCGACCCCGCAGGCCCGGCCGAGGGAGCGGGCACCGGCCGCAGCTCAGCACGGCGGGGGCTCCGGGGCCGCCTTCCTGGAAAGCACCGGCCCGGCCTGTGTTTCATCACACTGCCCAGCGGGCACGGACAGAGCTGGATTTTGTCCCTAAACGTCATTTAGCGGGCTCCCGTCCCGAGAAAGCTCTGCTTGCCTGGCTGGATGGGCTCGCTCTGTCCCCCCCAGCATCCCCTGGGGATGGACCCTTCACACATCCCAGGGCCATCCATGAGCTCCTCAAGCAGATGCCTTCTTAACAACTTCTGCTTTGCCAGCTTGTTTTAAACATCACCTTGAAGTAGATTGTTTCAGGGGTTTAAGTGTTTGCTTGGTAATTGCTCAGCCAAGAAACAAGACTGCTTTATTGTGTGGTAGTCACTCACCTTCTGCTCCCGCTTGTAGGAAGGAGCAGGTCTCAGAATGGCAAGAGTCACCTGCACAGAGGAATTTCTTGATGTAATCTATGTGTACGTGACAATAACTAAGTAGGGCAAGCCTGGGCGTTTATTCAGAAATATTATTACTGCCTGTTATGTCCTTAAAAGCTTAGTGTGAACTTTTTAACCTTTTTTTTAAATTGATTTTTCACATCCACTGCAACTTGCGGTGGGTGCCCTTTCTCTTAGCGGAGTTTAAACTGTAGACCCTCGCTTTCAGAGGCACGGAGTCAGGTGTCTCTTCCGGGGGCTTCCTCAGCTGATCCCAGCTTTGTTTACCGGTGGTTCTGCTGGGGGAGGACAGGTGGGAAAAGTGGCCTGGGCACTGTGTGTTCACAGTTCCCCTGAGCTGGAACAGGAGCAGGTGCTGGAAAAGCAGCAGCCGGGTGTGTGGGGAACAGTCCTTGGTGCATAGTCCTGGTGCCACAGTGCATGACATAACCTGCCCTGCCAAGCACCCTTAAACTAAACAGCTGTGTTCTGCTGGAGCCTTCTGATGATCAACGAGGGCACCATCTAGGCCTTAAGATTTGTGCATGAGAATAAATCTGAATTTAAGACAAAGCATGGCCTGTTTTGTAGTAAGGATTATGTGATGTGATGGCTACAGTGACAGAAGATGACTTGACCCAGCAGGTCACTTCTTGTCCAGTCTTCTGAATGTATTAACTCACTTTGCTTAAACCTCCTGAATTAATTTAGACTCAGAATTCCTGCCTTTTCCATTTCAAATGTGAGAGAAATAAGGTGCTCAGTTAAATGAAAAGGTGACATTTGCATAGCTAGGAAAAGATATAATGAGACTGTGAAACTTGTTTGGAAAATCACTGAGGCCAAAAAAAGAGTCCTGGACAGTCTTGTTTGTCCTCTGTAAAATGTGTGTTAAATGTCAACAGTTTTCCAGAGACACATTAACATGGAGTGAGATGATCTCAGCTGCGGAATTGTAATTGGGACAGCCAGTGCTTACTCGTTTTAAACAGCACCAGCCTGTAAAACATCTGTTCTGTCATGGGTTGCGTGTTAAACTTGAAATCCTGACTGGGAGTTTCAGAAGTCGTAAACTGAGTTGTATTTGGGGGTGGAGGAGGGGAAGACGTGGAGGAGGAAAGATTATCGTAAGCCTCCCTCCTGCAGACTTCTTATCCCTCTCTGTGATCCACAAAGCGGGTGGAAAACGTCTGTTCCCGCCTGACCCCGAGCAGCGAATCCCAGGGCTGGTGGTACCGGCTGGGTTGAACTCTCCTCTGTTCATGGTTTGCACATTGAGTCAGACTTTAACATCCCTGTTACACTGGTTTCTGTAGGTACTTTTTCTGATACGAAAAATCTATTTCAGGATTTCTCTTGTTCTGAATGCTGTTTAGATCCATGTCACGAATATTCATTTTTTAATGAAAGTTCTTAACCAACAAAAAAAACCCCAACCAACTGAAAACCAACAAAATGAAAAAGACAAAACCCCACAAGCCCCTTTTCAATGTATTTTATATTGTACAGCTGTTTTCAGCGTCTTTTGGTGTCTGCTGTAATAATTCCCAGATTAGGAGCTCCCAAACAGCATTGGCAGTCTGCTGGAAGCAGAATTCATGGAAGTGGATCCATGTTGAGATTCAGAGTCAAATGGGCAGGAGCAAACCTGCGTGAGGCCAACTAGAAAGATGTTGGAGCTGCTGATCTGTTTGACCAACGTGCAGAGGGTGGTTACAAATCTGAATTGTTGAGGGCACTTATTCCAAAAAATCACCATTGTGCCATCCACTATTACAGTTGTGCTGACTTTTGGATAGATCTTGGAGCTTTTTGGAAGGCGGCGAGCAGGATGGGAGGACTGTGTCCTCCCCTGCTTGTGATGTGATTTGACTGGCAGGACCTGTCCCTGGGACTGCCCGTGTGACAGGGATCTCACCTGCAGCACACAGGCTTTGGGGATCTGCTGTGTGCTCGTTTTCCCCTGGTCAGTGTGACCCCTTCCATGCCCACACTGTCCCACCGCTCCTCTGGGTCACTCCCAGAACCACCGACCCCTCTTTCTTGGCCCAGGGGCAACGCTCGTGCATCAGATCTGCTGTACGGGGGGGCCCTTGGACACTGCCCCACCAGGTGTCATAGAGGACAAACCAATATTGCAGATACTAAAGCAGCCTGGTAGAACTGACATCTTTTGATACAAACAAGTTGGCTGTTGTTATCATTTTCAGGTATATGTCACAGGGAAAACACGCAGAAGCAAGAGAACTAATGTATTCAGGGGCTTTGCTGTTCTTCAGTCATAACCAGGTAAGGCATTGGTTTTGTGTGTGTGGTTTGGGGTGGGGGGGTGGTTACTCCAATATTTTGAGGGGTGACTGGTGAATTCTCAATGGTGAATGTTTGAGGTGGTTGCTGTGTAATCCTTTGTTTTATCTCTTTGTTGAGCCTTTCTCCACAAAGAAGGATTGTGCCAAATGGGAACACAGAGCAGAAGCGTTTGTGAGCATCCAAACAGTGATCGTAACCGCATTTGTTTGCTTTCCTGGAGGCTTCTCTTTTGATGCCATCAAATCACTATAATATTTTTGATACTGTGCCTTAGCTGTAGATGTTGATAAAAGTACTAATTGTGTTTCTGACAAAATTCTGTTTGATGTTTTCTTGTATGTACTGATCTGTTCATCATTACCAGTATGTGTCTGTTTTGTAGCAAAACAGTGCTGCTGACCTATCCATGCTGGTTTTGGAGTCTTTGGAGAAATCGGATGCAAAAGTAGCAGAAGAGCTTTTAGGTGAGGTGACCTTTGCACTGGGTTTGATGGTGTTCAGATCTGCTTTCGCTTCACAGTGACTGTTGTTAACAGTCTTGAAACCCAAAATCCTTTTTGTGTACCCTCCCGCATGGATACGGATTCTCATCATCCCAGAAATGGATGGGGGGAAAACTTCATTAGGCAATAATGGATTCCTGATCACTATGTGGACACGCTCAGAACAAACTTTACTGTCCCGTGGTGTTGTCCTTTCTTCCATGCAGCAGCCATGTGCTGTCTGCACGGCCTCCAGTGCCCCCAGGGCTTGGGTGGATGGTGGCTTCCCACCCTGGCAGTGTGGTGGTGTGAACATTATTTGCGATTCAGCTGTTCACAAGGCAATTTTTCTCGTTTGACTGTGAGATTCATTAAGCAGACAATTCAGGGAGACCTTCTGAAGAGCTGCTTGGCCAGACTACTGCTGCAGCGTGGGCCAACTGCCCCTGTTCACAGCCTGGGGCTGGAGAGGGAAGGGACAGAGGGCTGGAACAGAGGCTGTTCTCGTTTACTGAGGTCAGCTCTAACATTTTGTGTCCCATCAATGCCTTCTGGTGCTGCTTTTCTGAACGACGGCCCCGTGTCCCTCACAGCTCCCTGCAGCCTTTCCCATCCTTGGGACAGCGGGGTCCTCTGGGACGTCTGTCCCAGACCCTGAGACAGGGAAGCTGTCACCAGCTGACTGTCATGTGAATATCACAGGCTGAGAGATGCAGAATTGACTTGATGTATGAGAAGTGTCTCCAGTTCAGTCACTCTCTTTTAAGGTGGCTTGTGGAGGCCGTTAAGGGAGCTCAGAGCCACAGTAGCACTGCAACTTAAATGTGGTATCTTATAGATGGGCTAGAAGCAGCAGTTCATCCTATTTCGCTTAATACTAAATATTTGTGAATCTCATTGCTTCTAGAACACTTGGCTAAATTGTTTAGTCTAATGGATCCAAATTCTCCCGAAAGAGTGGCTTTCGTATCCAGAGCACTGAAGTGGTCTAGCGGGGGATCAGGAAAACTTGGACATCCAAAACTACACCAGTTACTAGCAATTACCCTGTGGAAAGGTAAGAAAAATCACCTGCTTTTGTGTTTTGTCCTGAAAATGTTGAAAATATGATATTGTAAGAGATATACTTTGGAAATCATTTAAGGAAGCTGAGTTGGAAATGACTGAGTTCTTCTATTACTTGGTTTTTGAAATAACTTCAGCTTATTGCTACTAACAAGAAACACCCGGGGCTGTAACTTTGTATTGGTGCAAAACACAGCTGCTGTGAAGCTCTCTCTGAATGGAACCTTGACCCTTGAGACATCGAGGTGGTTTGATTGAGTCATTAGGAGGAAAGTTGTTGGGGAGAAAAGCTGTTCTGTTGTTCTGTTTTTATATCGTGGATAAACATGACAAAGATTGAAATACATCAGCGAGCATCCAAACCAGCCTTTGGATCTGTAATTAGGTACTTTTTGAGACTTTGACCAGCAGGTTGTTCCAGACTGAATACTGTTACCTTTGATTTATTTGGACTTTATCACTCATAATGGGATACAAGATAAACCAAAAATGCACTAAATCATTATTTTAATTGTGGATGATGGTAATTTTTTGAAGTCTTATGCTCAAAACATACAAAGCTTAGTGAGAACAGCTGAAAAACTGCCATCGCTTTTGTGGTTTCTCATGAATCACTAAGGGTGCCAGATGATTGATTGTTTGTTTGTTTTCACTTGTTCAGTCGCTGCGCAGTGATGATGGTGGTGGTTTCCTGTAACAGTCCTGACCCAGTGCTCAGCGTTCCCGCTCGTGGCCCTGTACCAAACACCAGCCCATAGCGGGGCTCGTGGGAGGGTTTTCCTCAGAGCCTTTAAGTTGGAGGCTGAAATAGGACTGGGACCAGAAACAGTTGCATTCTGAAAGTAAAAACCCCCGTTTTGTAGCCAACTGCTTGCTGTTCTTTTTAACAGCGAAACATGTACATTTCCTTAGGCTGTAGTTTTTGAGGGTTTCATCAGAAAAGGCTGATTTTTAAAACAAAGCTTTGAAATTCCAAAAATTACCAGTGTTCCAGTTTTATTTGTCATCGCTGTGATTGTGCATGATCCTTTGCTTCAAGTTAAGTTCTAACAAATCATTGTATTTTCTTACACCTTTTTTCTGTATAGTTGCTGTTCTGTTCAGCATATGGAAGCAATTTCAGTTTTGATAGCAAGAGTGGGCTAAGCTAAAAATAGGCAATGCCTTCTTTCTGTGCACTTATTGAAAAGGATGCTGAAGGTGCTGCTTGGCTTCTTGGTGCACGTGGTCCAACCTGGGACTTACTGATTCCCCTCCTAAGCGCTGCTGGTAGCGCATGAGGTGTCAGGGTCGCAATTCGATCAAACGGTGGCAGCTGTGTTTTGTGGTGGCATTGAATAAACTGTATTTAATGGCAGTTGTTCAGATGTATTCAGGATAACATATTTACTATCTCCCTTTATGAATTGTCTGTAACTTAGAAAGGAAAAAGCCCACCCTGTTTTTGCCAGTTGTCTTGATTCTATACCATGTGTGCAGCTCTTGTTCTTTTACCAGCTGCAGTGTGCAAGCCTAACCAATCTGTTTTTATGTTCAGGTTTGATGAACTGATTTCTTAAAAGCCATTTTCTTTTTCCTTTTGTAGAGCAAAACTATAGTGAATCTCGGTATCACTTCTTGCACTCCACAGATGGCGAAGGATGTGCAAATATGCTAGTAGAATACTCCTCGTCCAGGGGATACCGCAGTGAGGTGGACATGTTTGTAGCACAGGCAGTACTACAGTAGGTGTTAATTTTTGTTAACTATCTTGTTGAGATGACACTGATATAATCGTGATAACTGTGGGTTTAACCATGCATCCCTTTCAAAAGAAACTGTGAAACTGGCCAGAGCTCTGAAACTCATTTTGTGTGGTAACAACAGGAGAAAACCATCTCAAAACTGATGTTTTGAATTGGTCACTGGGGAGAGGGGAAAAAAATCAACATTTTAAGGTTGAAACCCGATATTTCAATGTTAATTGCCTGAAGAATTAATGTAATCTGTTTGACCCTGAAAGCACAATTCTCAGCTTTGTTAATGCCGCTTTATGTCTAGTTAGGGCTTACCTTGATGTTCTTACCAAGACTGGACCTAAGTAGTCTCTGTATTTACCTTTAGCTTAGTACTTGCTCGCAGTCTCATTGTCCTGAGAGACAATTTGTCTCGGGTCACCCTGGTCTGTGAGCAGGAGTGCGATGGTTCTTGGTTGGACAGAGTTGCTCCTGGCTTTCGGTTACTTCAGGCATTTATTTTGCAGGAGGTGGGGATGCGAGCTCTTCTGTGCCTTTGCAGAGCTCACACACAATTAAGGCTGACAAAGCCAATTTTGCTGTGTTTAATCAGCTGATGGCTTTCTTGGGGCGGGAAGGGAGCTCCTGGGGGAGTGTGAGGAGGAGGTGGGACAGGCCTGTGCTGCAGGGAGCGGGCGCTGGGGCGGAGGGAGGGGGTGAGAGCACGTCTGTCTGTGTTTGGCAGCAGTGGGCTGTCATGTCACATTTGTCCTGCTTTCCATAGCTGGTTGGTACAGATTGCAGTGATTTTGAGCGGTAGAAAATACTCTATGGAAATCCAGGCTATGCAGGACTCTTAAACAATTTTATGGGGCTTTGTTCGGGAGGGGAGCAAATTCTGGGGAGAAGTTACCAGTTGAGAGATTATTTTTTTCAGTATTTATGCAGCACTACTGCTGCATCCTTTACTGGCTTATGTCTCAAATACTGCACTAAATCCTCTTACTTAGCAGTTTACACCCTAATGAAAATAACTGCAGCTCCTGGTTCAGCAGGAAGGCAAAGGAGCCCAATGCCCTTGCACGTGTGAGGGTGCGGAATTGGAGGCCGGTCTGCGAGCAAACCTGAGGCTGCTGGCGTCAGCGCTGACAGCGTTTGTCCCAGATAACGGCCCTGCGAGGCCCGTGGGACTTGCAGAGATTGCCAGTTCAATTAACTGGACCCGAACAAAGATTTGATCGATTTGGGAAATCAATCTGTTACCTGGTGACAAATGGCTTGGGAGCTCCAAGTGTAGCTTTATTATGAGACTCTGAGACATGTGTGTCAACCTTATTAGTGGTCCTGACGCCGTGTTATTTTTCGGTAGTGCTGATAAAATAACAGCGTTGTTGGACACTGGCGGGTATGTACGGAGAGGAGATGTGGTTAGGAGAGGAGATGTGCTTAGGAGTGCATGGGGCCAGGAGAGGTCTTTAAGTGAGTTTTTGCCTCAGCGTAGTAAACCCTGGCCCAGTAAATGCGATATCATGTTTAATTTGAATTACATGATGGCCAGTCTTTCCACATTTTGCTTTAGGAACTGTCTTGTATACAATCTGCTGAGGTCCTGATTCAACTAATTCTTTTAATATTTCATGTCAGTTCTCCTTCCAAACCTGCTTATTCCACAATGTACTCTAATAGTGATATTTTTCCCCTTCCTCAGTTGATAGCCAAACCATTGCAGATACGTACATCTCTACTAGTTCGGTTTTGCCATCAGTTTGAGCCTGAGATGGCTTCTATGTAGAAATTGAGTACGGAATGCTGAGATATTGGCTTCCTTTTTCCCTTTGTGCATGTAAAACTCCTTCTCTGCCTTTTATTTTTAACTTGCCCTGTTCTGTTTCCTTTTGCAGATTTCTCTGCTTAAAAAATAAGACCAGCGCATCAGTTGTTTTTACGACATACACACAGAAGCATCCTTCGATAGAAAAGGGTCCGCCCTTCGTTCAGCCGCTGCTAAACTTCATCTGGTTTCTGCTGTTGGCAGTCGATGGGTACAGTCTGATTCTAATCCTCTTCTCCTTGGTTTCTTTTTCAGTTGTTACTGAGATGACATTTTTGGTTGTTTCCTTTCTAGAGGAAAACTAACAGTATTTACCGTATTGTGTGAACAGTATCAGCCTTCACTGAAAAGAGATCCCATGTATAATGAGGTGAGTTACTCCTAGTTGTAACCAGGATTTAACGTACATAATTAGGTAAATAATGCTGATTGTCTCTTGTTTTGTGACTTGTAGGTAGGAGTCAGTGATGTAGCTTGTGTGGGGTGACTGCTGCCCGTGGTGTTTCCGCCTGTAAACCAAGTAGCTGACGTTGTTCTCGTCTTGTGTCGTTTCAGTACCTAGATAGGATAGGACAGCTTTTCTTTGGTGTTCCGCCCAAGCAGACGTCGTCCTACGGAGGGTTGCTAGGTAAGGTTTATGCCGACAATTATTTCTAGATACCAGCAGTCTTTTCAGAGCGGTGCCTTGTATAGAATGGATGTGCTGGAAACAGATCGTTTGTTCTAATGAATATAGCAGCTTTTTCATAGCCTGTAGGAACTGTCTCTGCTGTAGAATACAAGATGAATTGGTTGCCTGTGAAACTGATTTGGTGAAGATAGTAGACTTTTCGTCTTTGAGGAGGGGAGAAGCATGTAAATGACACTTATGGTTAATTTTTGACAGTACGGTGTGACTTCTAAAGGTAAAGAAACATCTTGCTTGTGTTTAAGCTTAATTTCCTCAGATTTCAGTGGCTGATTTTCTGTGAGTCAAGCCTGGGACTTTAATAGAGATCTAACCAGTCCTGATACAAAGTGAATGTTCCCAAAGTAGAAGTTCTGAAATTATTAGTGGCCTTCTACAACAAATGAAAGGGAATGGAGAAATTCAGCCCTCATTTCCTTGCTCTGGAATGAAATATCAGCAAATCGAACTGGATTAGTTGTGTAAAATCGAATTGCTTTCCTTAAGAACTGAGCTTCTCTGTGAACTGATGTGAGGCATTACCTGCACATGTCAATTCACTGATACCCGAAGTTTGATGTAAAGAACAGCTTTTCAGCAATCTGAGCATCTTTGAATTGCATGAAACAGGGAGAACACATCAGTGCCTTGGAGTGTCCGACAGGTTCTGTGTAGTGTGGTGCAGACTGCTGCAGCTTTTCGAGTTTCACTGCTGGAGGCGTCTTTCCTCGGTTGGTTGGTTCGGGATCTTTTTCCCCTCTCAGAGCACAACTCGAGGACATAAGTATGTGACTTTGGTGGTTTTTTTTCAAGTGTACTCTGAGAGGAGGAAGAGTATCAAAATACAGCTTCCCAAATCAATACATTCTCAATGGAAATCACTGTGGGAATAGTAATGTCCTGCTGAGACTCTTTTACATCAAAATCCTCTTCTTTTGTTTTATTATTATTGAAATCTGCACCCTAGCAGCATGGTAGTCGAATCGTTGAAAGGTTGTGAGATGAGAAGGTAAAACTCACGAATCCGACTGTCCTGTATTTTATTGTAGGAAATCTTTTAAACAGTCTGATGGGAACTGGAGAAGACGACGACACAGAAGACGGGCAGGAGGACAGCAGCCCCATCGAGCTCGACTGAATGTCACTGTCATCGGACGCCACGTAAACCCGACGATGCGGTGACTCCAAAGACAGTCTTGGAATATGAATCCTGCAGTTCTTTCTTGGCGCCTAAAAGGGCTCCTCTGGTCTTTTAAAAATGGTTGCTGAAATGTTTATAATGTTTGGTCTATATTATTTATGTAAAAAAAGAAAAAAGAAAAAAAAGAAACCAACCAAAAAAAAGTAGCCAAACGAACCAATTGGAGCAATTGTTAGCAGGTTTCTGACACAGCGGCTGGTGACTTTGATTGAAATGTAGTCCTCTACGGTTTCTGATGCAGTATTCCCTTTTGCACAGTAATTCAATAAAACATAAAGATGGCTCTTGTACTTCACGGCCTACCCAATACCACCTTGGTTAGGAGAAAGGCTCCGTGGCCTCTGCCACCTCCGAGGAGGAGCTGAAAGGCAGGTGAGCAATTGAGTAATTTATTTGCGAGGCTGGTGCCAAATGTACCGCAGGGTGAGCCGAGCAGCATCATTTGAGATGCACGGCCCAGAGACAGCGAGACCAGGACCTCGCTTCCAGTGCCGTGGGTAGCACGCACGCCTTTTGTACGGCCTTTCGCTCTCCTTAGGCTGAGCCCATGCCTGTGTTTAGCTGGTACTTCCTGAAAAGCACAAGATTGGATTGCTCTTGAGTCAAAGCCAATCAGTGGAACAGAGGTAATTGGTTTCCATGCTGGATTTCTCTTGCCCAGGTGTAAAAATTCAGCTCCTGACTCTGCTCCTTGGGAACAGATGCTTATTTTTCAGCGTCAGTTCACAACCATACGTAACGGCGACGGCGTTGTAGTGAATGAAATGGTGTGCCGTGAGCAACGTATGTGTTTGAACTGCAGCCCTATGTCAGGAAAAGGGATATACTGCAGAACTTTTGGTTCTTTATGATATATTTATTTTTTTTCTTGGGTGATTGATTCATTTAACACTTTCTGTAAAAAGAAAAGAGTAAATCGATAAATAATGGCATAACTCCGCCCCCAGCGGCAGGCAGGGCCGTTCTCCATCTCTAACGCGGCACGGCGATGGCACTGGAACAGCCAACAGATGGAACGAACGCTGGGGAAACGCTTTATTTTTTCACGATGAAAATAAAAAAAAAGACTTAGATTAATAAACAGCAATCATGCATGGGGGAGGGAGGGATTAATGCAAATTTATTGACTGTATGAAAAAGAACAGGCATTGAAAGGAAGACTTTGTGTTAATTGTGAAGTCTCAAATAAACACTTTATACCAGGATGTGCAATATTGCTGCTTTCTAAGAGTTTTATGAGCAGATGATATCTTACTTGCCGTGCCATTTTCTTGCTTCCCTGCGTATAACTATGGCTCGTCTGCGCCTCAGTGCTACCTCTGCGCAGCAAAGCTCGGTTTTAGTCGGGACTTGTCACATCTGGAGCAGATATGGCTGCTTGGTTCTACAGGAAGCTCAGGGAAGAGCCCCCGATGCTGGAGACGTTTAGTGATGATAAACCATGTGGGACGCTGGTATAGGTAAGAGCCTTTGGCTGCAACCTTTTGTGTATGTAACTCTAATTAAACAATTGGATGGCACTGATTTTGTACTATTTAGTCTTAGGGATAGATGCACACAACCGCTCTATAGCTATAAACAACTCGCCCGCCCTGCCTTCTGGCACACCTGGGTTTTCAAGTGCGCGCCACTGTGCGTGTAAAATACCTATTTATAAATACTTCCAATATAAATTAAATATCTACCTCTTATTACGCATACACATGTGGGTATGTATATTTATATGCGCTATATAGTGTAAATTTACAATACTTTATACCTACATAAAAAGCAAGCACTTGTGTATATCATATTAATTTATAAATTTGCCATTAAAGAAATGTCTCTATGCCTACACAGAAGTGTATGGAATACATTTAACTTAAACATTTACAAATATATATGTCTACTGGTAATGACAGCTACATATATACATCCATGTGTTCATATAAAGTATAAGCTGATATAAACACATAAAAGTGTGTCATATATTACGCTATAGTGATGTGCATATAAAGTATATGCAGCTGATTACACACATAAAAGTGTATTATATATTACGCTATAGCTACGGTGCATATTTTATAGCTGTGTCCATGCGTATCCAACACCACTTCGATAGAATTTATATTCCTGAGAAATACATCTCTCTTATGTATGTGCATACCTAAACGTAAAATATGAGTGTTAAATATATACACTATGCATAATACACACAAATAATATCTAGTGTGTTCTATAACATAACTATATGTGTACTTTACATGAAATAGATTTACCTGTTGGTGCGCAGCTCCTCGCTCCCACCTGGCTGAGCGGCCCCGGAGGGGGCAGACGGTTTTGGGGTGTCCAGACCCCCAGGCTCTGCAGCCCCATCACCTCCTTACTTGGGTTTATTTGGTTTTTAACCCCATCTCACACACCCCCCCCCAGCACGACACAACCACAGCTCTGACATCATCATAATTTATTGGTTCGAATGACATTTAGTACCACAGTTGTCTTACCAGTGACAGAACGAATGCGTACAGCCCATGAGATGCGATCACTTACACACAGCGACGTCGGGAGCGCGTCGGACGGGTCCGCGGCTGCGGCTGCTGCTTCAGCAGAGGCCGGAAATCTCATTTTTGGGGTAAAAATCCAGCACAGGGTGTGCAGGTCCCAGCCCGCCCCGACCGCAGGAACGACAGCGTTCAACACAGCGCTGAAACGGCACGGCAAGCAGCTGCTTCGGGCAGGAACAATAATAGAAAATAAAAAAACTAAGAGAATCATCGAAAAGAAAAAGTGCACCCACTAACGTGGGGAAGCGACTGGAGGGACGCGCCTGCCCGGCTGGGCTGGGCTGGCAAAACTGCGCCTAAAGCTCAACCCCTGCAGCCCACGCTGGGCTCCCGAAATGGGGTGAAACCCCATGAACCTGGGGAGCAGTGGGGTGGGGATGGGGCCCAGCCCTGACCCCAAAAGCTTTGCTGCCTCAACACCTGTTATGGCTCAGTGGCCTCTTCTTGCAGGGCTACAAGGGTGGGGACAACACGGCTCCGCCTGCACCGGGCTCCCCTCCTCTGTGCCCTTCATTAGGCGATTAATGCGATTAACGAGGCTGATGAGGCCTATTTTGTCTCTTTCCAAACCCCTTTTGCCCCGGTGCAGCATCACCTCTGCTCCCAGGTGTGGTCCTTTCCCGTTCCCCGATGGCGCCGGGAGGCTCAGCCGCTTGGCGCGTCAGCATTTCGGGTGTTCCCAGGTTGGTGCGTCGCGTACCCCGAGGACGTCACCGCTCAGGGACCTGCAGAGCCCGTGGAAAGGGCTGGTGGGGAGCCCAGGGTGTGGGGACACTCGGCTCCATCTCCTGTGGGGAAAGCCCCATCTCTCCCCCAGATGTGCCACCAACAGTCTTCGCCATCGCGTGCAAGCCGGGTGGGACATCTCTTCCAGCGGGTGCGGGGTGATGGGGTCATCGGGATCCCCCGTCCCAGCAGCGCATCCCACAGAGCCGGATTTCAGGTTGGATCAGCATCTCCTCCGATGTTTCACTGCCACCCTCTCGGTTTCCAACATGATCAAGTGAATGATGAGGGGAAAGGGAAGTATTATATTATTGTTACTGTTATTATTATTATTCATTATTTTAAACATGTCAAATAAAACCACGTTGTGTTGTAAACAGAAGCTCATTCCTCAGGTGTGCCCAGCCAGTCCCAGCTAAGGTTTATGTTTGAAATGGGCTTCCACTGAAAGAAAAACAAAACAAGAGAAAATCGAATCAAAACCAGGCCAAGCGCCGGGGGTGGCGACAGCCCAGCGCACGCCCACGCGTGGGTCCAATTATCTTTATACGCGGGTGACCGCCACCCTTACAGCAGCACGGACATCACGCCTCCGGCGCACAGGAGGGAGCCATGCGGCTGCGCCCCGGCCCCGCCGTCCGTCCCGACCTCCACCTGCCCGCAAACACACCTGCGTATTCCTGAGGCAGCATCGGCCGGCTTATAACTTTCTGAAAAGTCGTAATCCACTCCAGCTGGTCGTCCTTCGTCTCGCAGGCGAAGAGGAATTTCCGATCCGGGGTGACGATGGTTATCCCGTGCTGCCAGTGGTTTCCCTGCGTGGACGGCGGGAGCCCTTCCAGGACCTTGTAGCTGTTTTCCTTGCTCCCAATAAAAACTTCCCCTCTGGCAAAGGCATCCTAGGAGACAGCGAGGGAGCTGCGATGGCGAAGGGGAGCTCGGCATCCCGGGCAGCGAGGACCCGGCTCACCCGGTCCCATCCACCAGCAAAGCTCAGCAGCCAAACACCCAAAGCACCAGCCCCCCCACACAACCTCACCCCAGCTCCTCCCAGGGGCACCCACGATACATGACCAGCACCGGGGACCGAAAATTCAGCTGCAGAAAGATCTGCAGCTGGTCCATCGGGTTTCTGAAGCATTTTGGTGCATGGGGCTTCTGCACACTGGACACCAGGCAGGTCACCTGCCCGTGACGGCTCAGTGTGTTCTTGGCTCTCCCAACAGCCTGAGCTCCACCGCTTCTTTATTCTTATTCTTATTCTTATTCTTATTCTTATTCTTATTCTTATTCTTATTCTTATTCTTATTCTTATTCTTATTCTTATTCTTATTCATTCCTATTCTCTTATTCCTATTCTCTTATTCCTATTCTCTTATTCCTATTCTCTTATTCCTATTCTCTTATTCATTGCAAATAATTCCCAACAGCCCAGGCACCTCCATCTTACCAGGGGATCTTTGAAGTACATGAGCCGCCGGTCATCCATGGTGAACCATCGCTTCTTGAACCCCTCTGTTTGCTGCGGAGTCAAACGAATGCCGGGTTACACAGCAGAGCCGCGCAGCTCCTGCTCACCCAGGAACATCAACGCACCCGGGGGAGCCCAATGGGCTGGGGCAGCTGGGGACAAGGTGGCTTCTGGGCCACCCCGAGCCACCAGAGCCCGGCTCTGGGCCAGCTCTGCCAGGTGGGGATGCAGGAAGGGGCAGCGAGAGGGGACGTGGTTGGTTTGTGAAGTACTTCTGGATTTTTTAACGTTTGCTTCCAGGTGGGGAAAGTGCATCAATGCATTCAGTGTTCAGGCTTTGCCTCTGCAGCAAGGGTGGGTTTGTCGCACCAGCGGACCCTGCTCAGCCCCGTACGGAGCGGGACTCGTGTTTACAGGGATTGCAGAGGTGTTTAAATCCTACCTTTGGCCCCGTTTTCTCCATGTACCCTTCCTTCAGGTAGTTTCTAGAGAGCTTTGGCACCAGCTGAGCAACCAAAGAGAGAGAAAGGAGAGACCAGCGTCAGATGGAGGGAGCTGGGGGTCCCTGGGTACACGGGGCAGGGCTGGGGGTCACTGGGAGGTGAACTCACCCCAAAACCCACCCCACGGCTGTGGCCCCACTCCCCAGGGCACCCACAAGCGGTGGGTGCAGAATCACGAAGCATCTTTGAGCGCTTTGGTGGCAAAGCCATCGGCCTCCAGAGCAGCCCCCGGGCCAAATCCCACCCCACCGGTCCGCTCTGGGGAGGCCTCTTCCCCACCAGACACAGCCGGAGCTCCTCACACAAGCCCTGAGCACAATTTGCCTGTAAAACCCCATGAACAGGCTGCCTGAGCGCTCCCCTCCCGCAGATATTGCTGACAGCAGCCACCAGCCCCAGGGATATTTTTAACGCTGCTTAGTGAGCACAAGGCTGTAGCTGCGAGATCTTTGCAGATGCCTCTAAAAGCCTCTTGAAAGAGGACGAGTCTCACCAAAACACCCCCCCGCCTTCCATTTCAACAGGTGATGATGGCTCCGCTCACCAAACCGTGCTCCTGCAACACCCAACTCCAGTCAAGCAGGCCTGGGCTTGTACAGCAAAGACACCCCAAAATACAAGAGCCCAAAGAACCACACAGCTGCTGCGCAGCATCCAGGAGCAGCAGCATCTCAGACAGCTCCTCGCAGGCAGCAAAGGGCTCTGCGGCGCTCACAGCCGCGGGATTTGGCTGCTGGGACGGGGCTGAGGACACTTCGCTACGTAAAGAGCTCATCAGCTCGCAGAGGTTCCTCCACCCTGGGGATGGTCCCCAAAGCAGCTTTGGAGACCCTCGCTCCCTGGAGCCTCAGAGGCAGCCTGAGCATCCTCAGGGTGGTGTGAATCATTTTTACCTCTCTAATGCATTTAACCTGGCTCCTGCTTAAATATAACACCTTTTCATCACTCTGGCAGGGAAAACCAACCACAAATTAGAAGCCAACAATGGCAACACCCAGGACTGAGCTCCCTCACATACATAAGGTGACCTCCGCAGAGTTGTCCCCAAGTTGAACGCCCCAAGAGGTTGAACTCATAAATCAAACCTCACTAAACGCTACACTTCTGTTTTCCTCCGGAGTAATTGATGAGGAGGGGATGATAAGTAAAACTATAAATAGCTGATCTCCCATTGACGCTGCTGGGGGTGAAGCGTACAAACACTCCCACCAGCTGCTGGACAAAGGGCAACTCTGTTGAGGTCTGTGGGGTTTTTTGGTTGGTTCAGCTCAGATGTCCCAACTCCAGCAGAAGTAGAGAATACGGAGAGGGAGAAGAAATTATTAAGGAAAGTATACACCGCACAGCGACTCTGATGATCCTTGTGGGTCCCTTCCAACTCAGGACATGCTATGATTCTACCATAGCCGGCTAAAGAGCTTCTTCTTATGGCTTTTTCTATTTGCCAAGGAGGTAACAAAGCAACCAACAAGTCCAGAGCCAGTGACATTACATGGCAATTGCAATACAAGGCAGACAGTCAGGTTGCACTAATACAGCCTCTAGTATTACATTAGCAAAAGAAAATGCAATTAGCAGTCCCAGCGCCCGGAAAATACAAGGCAGAGATTTACAAGACAGGCTGCACTGACCTGCACACAGGAACTCAGCCCAGCGCCCTGGGTACAGCACTGACACTCTTTTACCTCCATCTTTTCTACCTTCCAGCCTTTGTTTTGGCTTTTAATACGATAGCGACAAGGACACTTCTGGCTTCTGTGCACTATATGGAGCGGGAGTTACTCACACGCACGACTTGCGTTTTGAGTGTGAACGTGGACACGGTTTCCAAGGCTGGGTGCTGGTGACAGATGCTGCCCGTGGGCTCTGCAGCCCACCACAATAATTTCAGACTGGTAATTGCAAAACACCCTGAGGGACGCAGCACTCCCCAAGCCTCCCGGCTCCGTAACAAGACGCTGAAAATGAGCAAGAGAGGGGAAAAAACCCAACAAAACCGCAGGAAAACTCACGTCAACGTCGCTGGCTCCAGGGAATGCCACTTGTAAGTAATGAAAACGTGCTGCCCGGATGGCGTTGAACCAATCCACTATTTCCTAATAACGAGAAAGAAAAGCATAGTGACTAACAGTCTGCACATGACTTGATTCTGCTGTGCCTCATCTCTCCCATCACTTTGTCTCGAGTGACAGAAAAAATAAAATATAGACATAAAATGGAGCAGAGAATGGGTGAAGGATGGGGCACATCCATCCACTGCCCGGGCCGCGGGACGTGCACGGAGCTCTGCAGCCCCACGAGCACCGAGGGCAAAATCAGCATCAAATCGGAACTTGTGACACTGAGCTCAGTAGTTAAACATTTTCTGTGTGTTTAATTACCAACGATGCCACAGATAGAGTAAGGAGATTGTATCTGATGTATTAAAACAACATTAAACGTCTCAGCGCTTTCAGATGGGAAGGTGTCGTCTCATTAGCTCGTTAGCAGAGATTCCCTTCGTTGATTTACGTCTCGCAGCGAGCAGAGAACATGAATTACAGCTGCACCTTTGCCAGGCTCCCGACTTCCCCGTCTGCTGCGGTGCCACCGCAGACGCGCCTGCACAGGCCACCCCGCTGTCCCCGCTCCATCCTGCCCCAGAGCCACCCGCATGGCTGCGGCGGCCTCAGAGCGACAGCCCCCGACAGAACACAGCTTCTCCTGCAGTAAAACACAGCTTCTCCTGCAGTAAAACACAGCTTCTCCTCCAGTAAAACACAGCTTCTCCTCCGATAGAACAAACACAGCTTCTCCTGCAGTAAAACACAGCTTCTCCTCCGATAGAACAATCACAGCTTCTCCTCCGATAGAACAAACACAGCTTCTCCTCCGATAGAACAAACACAGCTTCTCCTCCGATAGAACAAACACAGCTTCTCCTCCGATAGAACAAACACAGCTTCTCCTCCGATAGAACAATCACAGCTTCTCCTCCGATAGAACAAACACAGCTTCTCCTCCGATAGAACAAACACAGCTTCTCCTCCGATAGAACAAACAAAACACAGCTTCTCCTCACCATGCCGCCTGTTCCTCCATCCCTGGGGCTCAGGGAATGGGCCCCTCTGCTGCAACTCCTGCTGCTGATTGATGCTCCCACCCTGAAGGCTCCCGGTGCGGCTCAGGGAAGGAGAAGCGCCGGGAAAGGGTTTTTTTTCTGATTTGCCCAGAGGAGATCCAAAGATCCTGATTTTTCACCCTAAGGGATGGTCCTTCCTAGAGACTGAGCCCAGCTTGGGGCATCCCGGTGGTGATGGTGACAGCAGGGATGGCAGCAGCAATGCAGCTCTGTGAGCTCCGGGAGAAGCCCTGCAGAGGGAGCTTCAGCCCCGCTCAGAGCGCCGGGAAAGCCACTTTGCAGCTTCCCCACCTCCCAGATGGAGATTTGGGGACAGGTGAAGCCTGGCTCCAGCCCTGTGCCCACGGGAGGGGTGGCCCTGGCAAGAAGCACCAGTTCGGGTGCTGCAGGGGCTGTGGGAAGGACACAAGGCAGCCTGCACGGAGCAGTCACCCCACGCATCAGTCTCGAGCCCCAGCCGGTGCTCCATCTTCACCCCAGCTGGGGGTGGGTACGTGTCAACCACGGACCACAAGAACGTCCTTTGAAACGGTCACAGCCCAACACACGCCTTGCCCTGCCCCTCCAGGTGCCCACAGTCATTAGACACCCCCACCACAAAAGCACCCAGGCGTTCCCATTTCGAGCAGGGTGCTGGGGCTGGGTTCAGTCTCTCGTTTGCCGTCAGGACACACTGAGGAGCTGATGAAGCCACCAAGCTGAGGTCACACAAAAACTACACCTCCAGACAAGTCACAAGGTGATGTCCCAACCCGTGAAGCTCTGGGGTGGCAGTATGGTGACACGCTTCATCCATCTGTCTTTTATTCCTTGGGGTGCTTTACTCCAGCAAATGCCACCGGGGTGGCAAGGCTCTCCCACCCATTTTAGGGGCTGAATAGGTACACGTGGGATTATCCCACCCAAAACACGAGCCACTTTCTTTTGGGGTGTTGCAGCAGAAGAGCCAAGGGCAGAGCAGCCTGCGATGCTCTGGATTACTGCCGAGAACCCCATCGGAACCCCCCGAATCCTGTCCTGGTGGGAGGCCAGACTGGTGATGGGATTTGGTGGGGAGGAATCAAACCTCAGAAATATGAGACAGAAGCCTAAATAAGGTTCAAGTGCTTCAGACTGGGGAGAGGCAGCACCTCTGGGGGACAAGGGGACACCCTGGGGCTGCTGGGGGAGCACGGGAGAAGCAAAGGGCAGTGGGGGAACACAGGTGAGTCCTGGGGCCACCTCTGGTCCCAAAGGGCAGAAGACAACCCCAGGGGCTGCCACCTCCTCACAGCCCTCGGGACAGACCGGAGTCAGGGAAGACGAGACCACGAGACCGCATGAGACCTGCGGGGCTGCTCCTTCCATGAGCCCCCAGCAGAGAGCTCAGCATTTTAAACCCAAAAACCAAGTAACAGTAAAACCTGACTCCATTCCTCGCAGCTGGGCTAGGCGGGACACCAAAGCCAGCAAACCACAGACATGGGTATGATGGTGGGACGCAGCTTTCACAGGAAAGAGCTTCTTCCTCTTATTTCAGTTTAAATTGTGGCCAGGGAGGTACCTGAGAGCGACAGGGCTTACACATCCCACCAAGCAGAGCGGACAGAGGGGAAATTCAGGAGCATCCTGTACTCCATCCCTTCCACACCCCCAAGAGCTCCCGGCTCGGGTAGAACCTGGTGAGCAGCACCAACCCCCAGCACCGCGAGCCAACCCTTCTTGTTACCGCCGCGCTCTCACCTTGCCATCTTCATGATAGACAAAGATGTTCCTTGTGCTATTGTCCTTCAAGTAAGTGATCTGCAGTCCGTGGGGGTTCCCAATTTTTGCAGGCTGGAAAGTCGCATTTAGATGTTCGATCTTCATAATTGCTTTGGGTTCTTTTGCCTGGAAAACACGGCTGAGTGAGCAAACACCTGAGAATTGGCTTTCGAACCAAGTTCACTTGGTCAGAAAAAAAAACATTTAGCCATTAACTAAAAAAAACCACCCAACAAAAATGGATTCCCAGCCCACAAAACTGCCTGGCGATGGGGTAGCAGAGACTTTGCTCAGGCAGCAATGAGTGCTTTCTGCCAGCCTGGGAAAATGCTCTGTTCTGCAAAATTTAGCAGAGTTCAAGGTGAGAAAGGTTTCAGCCCAGAGGCCAAGACACACGGGCCACGTCTCGGGGCAGGATGCTGTGCTGTAGAGACAAGCACCTTCCCCACGCCTCCTGCCTCTGTTCAGCCGCCTCCTGACCCCCAGATCTCCTCCAGGTTCTCTACCTACGGATGAGTGACCAACGTGTGCACCAGGTGAGCACCAGCAAAGAGGAAAGAAAACCATTCAGCCAGACAAAAACAAACTAGGAGACTGCTAACTACCAGGTCAGGATGCTTTCTGCACCTCACATACCCACAGACAGCTCATCCTTGCCCAAGAAGACGGAGGATTATCCCCCTTGCCGCCTTCAGACCTGGGTGCTCGGCTGGCAGGGGCACCATGCCCATGTTCCCACGTGTCCCATCCTCTCACATGGGCCATTGGCTCCTGATTCTGCTCCTCCCCATATCCTCCAAACAGGGAACTTTCTTTTCAGAGGGACAAATCTACCCCTTACAGGCCATCTCTTGGGTGGGTTAGCCCAACGGTGAGCCTGGATCAGGCACCAATCCCACCTGCACCCACTGTGGCAGGACACTTGAACTTCGTAGCACAGTTCGTCTTCCTACAAAATCTCTCTAGAAGTTTTCCACCCTTTCAGGACCGCACTGAGAAGCGAACCAGCAAGCATGAATAGAACATCCAAACAAATCAAGATTAGGCCCTTGGTAAGACCGGGTTTAGGGCACAGCCAAGGGCCAGTATGTCACGCAGTGGTGCCATGATCCCCAGCACCACGTGGAGGTCACGGAGCTGGTGGAGATGCCAACACCGCTTTGGGAACTTGGGGACTTGCCATGGACACACAGCCATTGCGAGTGACCACGGCGGGGAACCCCAGCCGAGAGGACGTGTCCAGACAGCACCGTTCCCACCACGGCCACGGTCAATGACGAAGCAAAGCAGCTTTAAACTACCGGAGCAGCCAACAGCCACTGAACGGGGGTGGCTGGGACTTTCACTTCTCCCTCGGTAACGACTGGTTGGCTCCTGTCCACGAGATGCAGTTGCACCATAACACACCACGCTGAAGGAGAAGACGGTGCTACCAGAGTCGGTCGCGGGGCATGGAGAAGTGTGGATGGATGTTCCCCTCCTCTGCACGGCGTGGCTCATCACGACACCACGATTGCATCAGCTACTCGAGAAAACGGGCTGGGGGCTCGGTTTGTGCTGCTCTGAGCTGCAACGTTCAGGGGAGACTCAAAAGGTCAGGGAAAACACCTTGGCTTCCTCCATTGCGTGGTGCAGAATAGTAAGAGTGTCTATCCATTCATCACAAATGCAATTTTCAGGGAAATAGCTCCATTTCTCACTTAGAAGAAATGAAACGTGCTCTGGGGAAAAAGACAAATGCTTTCATACTGCCCAATGCTGGAGCAGAAACCACGGAGCTTTTCTCCTGGATTGCTTGCCATGCCATGCACAGGAGGGTTCAGAGCCCCGTGACCACGGCGAGGGGGTGATGCCTCATCACAAGTCGGCCATGGATACAAAACGTGTCAGCTGGGTGGTGCAGAGCTCAGAGAAACCATTCCGTTGGTGCTTTAAGCAAAGCCGTATCCACTTAAAGGGCAACAGAGCAGGAATGTGTAAAATGGCCAGTTGGGGTGTCTGACCATGACTGTGGTGGTGGACCAAGAGCAAACCCTACTAAAGAGAGCGGTGAGCTGCACCTGGCACCCTTGTCCTGGAGCAACCGGGGACTCGGTGCTCATGAAAACTGCATAAATAACATGGTGGCCTAGGAATCACCTGTTCAGAGATGCTCTCACAGCTGAGATCCCTCACCCGCACACACCGACCCCAGGTACTCACGTCGTTCTTGTTGAAGTACTTCAGTGCGCCTTCCCTCTCCGATAACACGAATTTTCGGCTTAAGAATTGCCCATTGTCGCGTCCTCTCTTCCACAGAAATCCCTCTCGGTACCCTGCAGCAGAAAGCAATCGAGAACCAGGGATAAAACGCTGTATTTAAATGAAAGACATGGGCAAAGAAAAAGAAGAGCTTTGACTTCAAAGAGATGGGGTAAAAGAAAAAGAGAAGAGCTTTGGCTTCAAAACAAAGCAGAGCAAATATGTGGCTGGATGGCTGAAGATGTGAACGAGACGGGCTTTCTCCTTCAGATCTGCCCTTCTTGCTCCGCTCTGGCGCTTCTCCTCTTCTCTCTCCTTGGAAATCCGCCCCATGGGCAGATTTGCTGCTCGGGGGGGTAAAACACTATTCAAAATACATGTGCTTTATCTACAGCTCAAAAGAACCAGAAAGAGAGAGAGAAAAAAGAAGAACCTAAAAATCTTAACTCCTGAAATAAGAGAAGCAATCAGAGCTGGTGGCTGCCAGCACCTCCTGCAGCAGCCACAATGCTCAGCTTAGCTCGCAACAACTTGAATTGATGCCCCTATTTTAAAGGCTTCGAAACAAAGAAACCCCAAGAAGTGTCTGAGACAAGTTTTGTGAATATTAACAGAGCAGGTTGATGGTCATCTCCCATTCATTGAAGTTATAACTATACAAAAGTACCACTGGAAGAGTGTTCCCTTTCTCTCTTAGTTTCACCCATTTCGATTTTTGTTATTGGCTCACAGGAGCCAGGATTTTAAAATCAAGAATTGTATATTTCATAACAATTTTCAAATAAGTAGTTAAACTTCTTTATTTTGAACATGTCCAGTGGCGTATTAAAAGCCTCTTCCCTACCTCCCTGCTGCAAACCAGTGTGTGCAGACATTCCCCATTCAGTCTGCTTCTTCCCTTGTCTATCCTGATAGAGGACTGATTTAAATACAGGTGAAAAGATGCAGGAAAACCCCTTAACCAGCTCCTCAACACTGACTCTACAGGTACAAGCGATATAAAAATATTCCCATGACATGAAAACCTAAAGCAAGAAAAAAATGCACATATACACACACCCCCTTCTAGATGGACTTCCGAAGTCCTACACCAAACACTTCCTCTGAGTCTTCAAAGAGACTTCACTGAACACCGGGCAAAGCCATCGACACCTGCCATGAACGACTGAGTGCAATGGCAAAGTGCTGCTCAAACGCTGACCGCCAACCAGAGCACCATAAACCCGACCGACGCACCCGACGGCTGGTACACGGGACCGCAAACGGGCTGGGAACTGGATGCACACAGAAACCGCCACTGTCTGCCTAATCCTCCCACCCCCGAGCCCTCTCCACCCCTCGCGAAGCATCATCACCCACGTGCACTGGCACCTGTATCCATGTACACCCACCCAGCAACCCGGAGGACCGATACCAGATACAGCAGGGGAATGATGAGCCTGAAGCTCTTTCCCTGGTCCACCCATCCACCTTGGGAGAGATTTCCCCAAAGCCATGAGCAGAACCAGCTAATCCAGCCCATCAATTCAATCCTATCCCAACTGTGGGCTTGCACTGTACTTTTCCTAGCAAAAAGACACAGCTAACCCGTTGTAGGGCACGTGTAGTGTCAGAAAGAGAAGAACCCACAAGAAGCAGGATTACCTGAAGCCTGAATAAGGCAAAGCAGCCAAGAAAGCCACCAAAACCCAGCCAAGGGCATCCAGATCTGACAGCGGCGTGGGAAGGGCCCGGCCGATGCACTGGTGTCACCGCTGCGGTAGGAATTAATTGCCAGGGAACTGAAGCTCTGGCTGATTCAGAGTCAGATGCTGCTACCTGCCAGGCTCCTATCAGCAAAAACGCTTCACACCCTATCGCGGGCTGAACACGACGGGGTTGGATAGGAATAACGTCTCTCTGACAGGAGACAGGCAGGAGGGGATGCTCGGCTGATACGTTTATGAGATGCTGCCGGGGCTCTGACGGCTGGCGACTGCTGATTGCTCTCTCGAATGGCAAAACGTTGAGCAGCTTGCTCTCCAAATGTGCTTTTTAGAAACCAAGGACAGGCAGTTTCTGCTCCCAAAGGGTGCTGATTTTTAACACCGAGCCAGCTGGAGCAACAGGAGAGTACTTCAAAAACCATCTCCATCCACTCCACCCAACAGCAGGGACAGTTTCAGAGCCTCTCCATGCCTGACATTCGGGGAAAAGCAACATCTCCTCGGGGGCTGGAGAGAGCTCGGTTTGGAGGAAAGGATGGTGATGCCAAAGGAGAGGAGGAGAGAGAGGAGAGGGAGAGGGAGATGGAGATGGACATCTCCAAAGGCAAACACAGGGTGATGCGGAAGGAGAGGTGATATTTTCCTGCAGAAAGCCCTGCTGGGGTTTGCTGGGTCCAGCAGAGCGCTGGGCACAGAGCCCGGCTCTCGGTGGCTCCACCTCGGAGCAGCTCAGCCCCACGAGTCTTGGTTGTGGGTCTCATCCATTCATTCATCTTGAGTGCTTCATGACGAACATCTGAATGGTGAAGGATGCTGCAGGTGTTCCTTATTAAACTTGTTCACCTCCACAACACATTTTTTGTGATTTTTCCTTAACACTTAAGGGATGAAAAATAAAATTACTCTGCATTTCCCCAAAGAGGATCTCAAATAATTGCAAAGTCCACCTAACACTTAGCCCTGGCAGATGAGCATCATAAGGGTCATATACGAAGAGAGGGAAGCCCAGAGAGGTTTGGTGGGCTGCCCAGGACAAGACTGCGAGCCAGTGTCAAAGCCAGGCTGGAAAACCAGCTTCCCCGTGCTCCTACACAGGGACATTTCACCGTTTTGATCATGTTCATCCAACTTTTTGTGACAAAACACAGTATCCAAATGCCACTTCAACGAAGAACTAAAAAACCCAACACAACAATGTTATCCCTGTCCATAGCTCACACCTCGGCTCTTCCCCGACCGATCACCAGAGCGCCTGCCGGCTCTGACCAAACCAGCTGCTAACTTCACTGTACTTTGCTATGGGTTTTCATAAATCCTTTGTTTGCCTATTTTCTTTTTCTTCCTTCCTTCCTCCGGGGCTGCGTCCTCGGGTCCTGTTCCTCTGCTCTGCCCAAACCTGTTGCCCGCACCCCTGTCAGCACCGATCAGGGCGAAACACCATGAACCCAACATGAACCCAACATGAACCCAACATGAACCCAACATGAACCCAACACGAACCCAACATGAACCCTCCCAGGCTCCCCAGGCAAACAGCACATCGGCCAGACGTGTCCTCAACGTCATGACCTAAAGGAAAACAATGAAAACAGCTGGAGAAGGTGTTGAGAAACCAAACTGAGGGAGGCTGAACAGGGAACAGATCTCGTACCAGAGGGCACTGGAGTCGGAGAACCAAACCATCTCTTCCTCATCTCTGTGGGCTGCACTCCCTTAGTAACAGCTTCATATTTAGAGGTGTCTGGCCAAATCCAGACCTCCATGAGGGCTCTTCTGCTTATGTTGAAGCTAAACAACCACTAGCTCGACGACACGCACTCATGGCTGGTGTTGGACCACGCAACATCGCATCACCAACACGTTTGCTTCCTCTCCTAAGGTGAAGAACAAGGGATGTGGTCGCCTGTCATCATCCTGCTTGGTCACCAGCACCCAACCATGACTGTAGAAAGGGCTGCCTGGTGAAGACCTGCTGGAAAGCACCTATGTGTACCTTTTAGAAATATCACTTTTGCATTGCTAACATCACCTAACATCACTATCAAGTTTTCTGCACCACTTCAGCCACCTCCCAAGAAGAAAAACCAATTGCTTGCTTTTGTAGGCAGTTCTGGCACCAACCTGTGACACCTGAAAGAAAACACCACCAAAACCCACCAAGCGGTTGTGACAAAGTTAGCCAACAAACGGCATACAATATAACCTGAAATCACACGGACCAAACGGGTATTTTTGCCCCACTACGTAGTTTCCAAGGTAAAATAAGGAACTTCCACACTCACTTCATCACCACAGCTAAAACTCTGCAGGGGAAATAAAGCAGGGTCACCACATTGGTTTACCAAAAGATGGCATTTCATGGCATCCTCCAAGCCAGGCATCGGGAAACCAGCAGGACCCACTGGGTGCTGGTCCAGCTCAACTTTCTCACTACCCAAGAGGCCACAGAGGAAGCAATGGAGAGGATTTTCTATCGAGACAACCTGACGCAGACACCGTCCTTCCATCTGACTTCCGCCAGCAATTTGTTCAAGTTCCCCATTTTTTAAGAGGAGGGATATTGCAAGTTCCCCACCTCAGAAAGCCCTTAAAGATGGGGGTTTTGGTCTCTGAGAATGTGGATTATAGGAAGTACCCAAAATTACTCTTTCCGTTTCAGCCTTTGTTCTCAGAGAAGAAAATATTCTCCTGCAAGGAGGACAATCAGATCCACCGGTTTGGAGGGGGGAAAAAAATAGCGCATGGAGTTTGTTTTTTGTCATCCTACATAAAGCATTATAAACTTGGCATTAAACCACATCTGCTCTTCGCACCTTTGGTGCTTTATTTTGTGATTACACCTTGAAAGAGGCATCAGAGCTGCCTGTTCACCTGTGGTAAAACCAGACCCGGGCCAAGGCTTTCGGCAGAAACACGTTAGCGTATCCAAAACCATGCACAGCAACAGAGCCAGCATGGTACCCGAGCCCAAATGCATGGCTGTTGTTTCGTGCCCCCATGTCTCTCTGCAAGACAAAGCATGAAAGGCTGAAACAGGAGAGAAAAATTACTTGCGTGAGTAACCCAAGAAAAATGACATTTTCCTAGAGTTCGGGCAGGGCAGCTCCACCCATAGAAGTAGATTTTCTTTCCTCTAAGCAGTTAAACTGCTTTGACCCCAATTCAGAGCTCTGCAGAAGATTTAAATATAACTATACAACTTTGCTGCTAAAATTGCAGGGTATATATCACCACTTCTCTGATTGTCAGAAGCTGAGCGGTCTGCTATATTAACGTTGTAAGATGTTAATTAAAGCAGAACGGTAAATGGGTACTTATTGGAGATGATGTGCCCGCTTTTTCTGCAAGGTTAAGGAATTGCATAATTATTTGGAGCAGCTGAGTGGCAAATCCCTGCCATCCTGCATCACCATTGACACCAATGTCACAACCTCCTTTTAAAACAGAGTCTGAAAGATATTTCTTCTGAAATAAACCACACTGCCCATAGTCAGAGGGCCGGACGGGGAAGGCGGCGTATTCTAAGGTTTTCCTATGGACTGGACTTTGAATCGTGTTGCAAAAAGAACTGTACACCTTTTGTTTGGCTGTGTCAGCGTAAATTGTTCGGTTTGATCGCTGTAAGCTGTCATATTTCTTCCTGCAGCATTCCACCAGCACCAAAGCAGAACATTTAAATGAGCTCAATTTGAATTTGTTAAGCATTTGCATTCCAGCTAAAAAAAATCATAAAAAAAGGAATACTAAATTTTCTCATGGAGTGAAAACATCACTGTCCAGAGACAAACTCACCCTTCCCATACACAAGGGACCCTGCAAGTGGTGTCAAGGTTGGTCAGACAAATTAGAGCTTGTAGACAAGGGTTCAACTGCTCCCCTGCACAGGACCAGCACCTTGCCTGGGTGTTTTCCTCCACCTGCAGCTGTGCTGAGGAGCTCACAGCTTCCCTGAAAAATGATTCCGCAGTTGTCTCCGGGTAAATACGCTTCCTGCTCATTACATGTTCAGTGGTGCAGATACAGGTGGATTGGAAATGTCAGCAACCACACGTGAGGAGGCAGAGGGGACGGCGGAGGCTCGCTGACGACATGGGCATCCTTCCCTCTGGAGCGAACAGGAACGCGTTTAGCGGTCCTGCAAACCAGCAATGGTTTGGGTTGAAGGGCTCTTCTCAGCTCCCCCAGTGCCACCCCTGCCATGACAGGGACATCTTCACCAGCTCAGGTTGCTCAGGTCCAGCCTGGCCTGGGATGTCTCCAGGGATGGTTCATCCACCACCTCTCTGGGCAACCTGGGCCAGGCTCTCCCCACCCTCAGGGCCAACAATTCCTTCCTCATGTCCAGCCTGAATCTCCCCTCTCTTAGTTGAAAACCATCACCCCTCTGCCCCTGGAAGTGCACCTGGCAGGTAAGATCTTGGCGCACCTCAGGTCAGGATGGCTGCCCGGCACGTCCCAGGTCACGCTCTCACTGTGATCTCCCTCCATCCTCCCTTAAGACAACTCTGTCCCCCTCCAAGATAACACATCCTCCTCACACCAACCCAACCAGGGAAAGGAGCCCCAGACCTGCCATGTGTCCACACCCTACACCAACACCATTTTCTCAGCACACCTTTTTAACGAGAGAACTTCCCAGCTCTTAATCAATCAGTCCTCTCCTAATGAGCACTTCGCATGCAAATTACCCTTCCTAAAGGCCGTTTTGCAGAGAAGGCTTTCCTGTTGCCATCCAGTCTGCCCCTGCTGCCTTCTAGGAGCTCATAAAACAATTATTGTCCCGCTGCATTGTAGAGCCTCAGCTATGGATGCAAGCGGCTGATTAGATTGATTGCTTCCACAATACCCAATTAACCCGCTCACTCCGCAAATGATTGACTTAATCAAAGGCAATTAGCGCTTGAATGGCTACATCAGACAGAAAGCCAGGATTTAGTAGATGATTGAGATAACACCTTACAGACATCTCCTTGGCCTTCTAAGGGAAAACATCAATATCCAGCCCAGAGCTGGAAGAAGCTGAAACCTTAGGTCAGTGATTTTAGGTGGCACAGAAAACACAGAGGAGCAGGAACACACACGGTTCCTTTACTAACAAGGAGAACATTGCCACAAGCTACTCCTAAAGGGAACTTGGAAAGCATGGATGTTCCCCTCTTCCCATCTTCTGCTCATGCAGGACTGGGAGCACCGACCAGCGGATCAGACCTCCAGCACCATCATGAGATGGTAACTTCTGTCCCTGACAGCTCTAGATAGCCAGTCCTTGAGTGTGGATGGACAAGGTTGTTTCCTGATACCAATCCTCTGAAAAAAGGCAAACGTGTTTTACAAAACCATCTTCAATACCGATGTCTTGCAAGGCGTCTTCTCCCACGATGTTAAAAAACCCACCCAAAATGAACAGATTTGGAGGCAGCACCATGGCTCTGCAGAAATACGAGTATCAGTGTCTCAGTGACTGTTCTGCCTCTATACAAATCACCCCAAACCACCAAAGCCAAGACAAAGCCTCACATGGGAAGGCCAAGGACAGCAACCCAGGCCCCCTAAAGCAGAGGACATGGACCATTTTAGATCATGTGTAAGACAAGTTCAAGGTTGAAGCCAAGCACGGCAAACGAGCTCTCCAGATCACTGCAAAAACACGTTGTCATCTTGCTTCATCTTCAGCAGCAAAGCCTTCGAAATGGAAAAAGCTATTTGCTCAGCTACTCAGTTGCTGAGATCAATACATGAAATGGAGCCAAATACATCGTCTCTATGGAAAAAACACGGGGCTGAGCTCAACAACACATCGAGATCCTGAGGCTGACGGAAAGAAGATGTCTGTCCCCATACACAGATAGGCATGTGGTATTTAAATGCAAGGTTGGTCCCTGGATTTCCAGTCCCTCTTAATGTCATCGTGAATACACTTACAGCGCTGGCTCACAGCTGAAAATCCAAATTGCTTCTAAGCAAAGCCCCAATAATAAAGCTGAAATCCATTAAGCCTGTGATGTTTGCCACTATTTAAATCTGATTAGAATCGTACATGACACCACTAAGCCTAACAGTCAGAAAACACTCCCGTCAGGTCTGATGTTTCCCCATGTAATCCAGACCCCCCTTCTTTCACTGGGTTGTCAGCTAAAAGCAGCCATAATAAGAGATCATGTACCTAATCCAGCTTCCTAAGCTGTTTTTAAGTGGTTTCTTTAATCACATGTTACGATTCCCTACGGAGCAGCTCCCAGGTGACAAAGACCTTCTGGGAGGATGAATGACTGTATTATCGTATCTTGGATGGAATCGCGTTGCCCCTCGCACTAAGTGCAGCAGCAATGAGACACAGAGATGTCTCCACGGAGCCGTCAGCGGGATGAAAGGTGGGAAATCAAGGTAGCAGGAGGTGACAACTGCTGGGCGAGCAACTGCACGGTGAGGTGGTGCAAGGGACACCTGCCAGAGAAGAAACCCCCTTTTAAAAGGGTGATTCTTGATCTCCCAGTGAGCGCTCACCTCCCATGCAAACACTGCATGGGAACGAATAGCAAGAGAAAACATCAAAATACACCATTCCCAAGTGTCCACCTGACTGTTGCAGGCATATCGAGTTTTGCGTGCACTGTAGAGAACACAGCCACATCCTCCCTTTTATCAGTTTACCTTATAATTGACCATCAATACAGTACGACTTCCATGGTAACTTAATTATTGAGCAAGTGTTTACATATTAAAGATAAGAATAATTGTTGGATGTTGCAGTGCAATTCGATTGCATCTGCTGGGAGACGTTAAAACCCTTCGCTACAGAAAATGTCTTTACTGGAAGTCTTGCGCTTGCATTACTGAGAATTGGATGCGGAATCTAATTTTACTTGGAAATCAAAAGTTTCCTTTTTGAGTGGCATCCCCACACGCCCACCTGGGAGAGAGAAACCCAGTTGCAGGTAAATAACCTTCAGGTTTGGATCTTCTGGAGCCAGTCTCTTATTATAGAAAGGCAGATAAAAGCGGAGGGGTTCCCAGTGTGATGCTCATCCCACTTGGCAGCACTGAATGCACTCGGAGCCTGATCCGGCTGAAAAGCTGGGCGAGAAAACGAAATCATAATAATATCCACGCAGCAATGCGCTGTCAGAAGCTGAAGTTTGAAAGCAAAACTGCTCCAAAAGCAGAGACCAGGATCCCCCTTGGGCAAGACGCAAACACCCCAAAGAGTCCTCACCGCAGCCATTGCAAGTTACAGACACTAACGCTGCAGCTGTCTCGCTTGGCACCTGGAGGAACCGCTGCAACCACAATGACTTCTATACAGAAAGCAAAGAAGCAAGACCCCAAAAGACGTGGGATGTGGGGATGAGGAGCCTTTTCACCCTCAACATGCACTGCAGATGGGCGATGCCAACCTACGGGCTGCTGAGGTTTCAGCTCAAAACAACTGCAAAGCACCCAGAACCATCTGAAGGTCTGGATTTCATACGGGCAGCTTGTGGAGCCTCAAGCCACAGCTATGGGATCAGGCTAAAACATCCTTTGAGCTCAAAATGGTTTTAGATGGGGTTCTTACCTACACCAATAAACTAAAATCTCAGCCTGGGCAGCTGCTCACACAGATCGATCCAAGCAAGGATGAGACGAATTTAACCCCCCAACAGAGCTTTACAGAAGCCAGCAGAGAAGTCCAGCACCGACTTCAGACGGGTTTAGGACCCTGTCTCTGGGGCATCCCGGAATAAAGCATTCCCCTCACGTAGGCAGCATTGCCATAAAGCCATAAATCACGGAAACCCATCCTCGCACACACATAACATTTCTCTTTGTTTGCTTTGAAGAGAAATCCAAATGGTTTCAAGCACATCTGCTGTGGTGCTAACAGCTCCTGATCGTCTATTCCGGAGCGTTCAACACATTCACAGTCAAAGCTATTGCTTTATGCAGGGAAAGGAGGATTTTTTCATTTAGGACCTGCTGCTCTCCTGGCTGCTGGTTTTGCAGCTGCTGCAGAAATCAGCTCACATAGGATGCACTGGCAGCCGTGCTATGGAGGGAGGACACAGCGCAGCCACAACCCCCAGGTTGCACGAGGACATTTCCACATCTTGTTTTTTCTAAAACTACCACCCCCTGGAGTAGCGCAATCCCACTCTACGAACTCCTCTGATTATACAAATCAAGGCAAAATTCTGTCCCAGTAAATCATCGACCAAAACTTCCATCGATTTTGCTATCCTAAAATTTCCTCCTCCAGCCTCTGCACTCCCTGCTGAGCAGCCTCCTCGTCTTTTAGGTATTTTGGGGATATACGGTTATGCGGCGTGTCAGCAACAAATAATTTCCCTGAAGGGCTGCCCTGGTTATGAAAATGGACCTGCTGCTGCGTCTGCACCTCAACCGCAGCAATGTTTTGAAACCAGTCCTATTCAGCCAGCTGGGGAGGCACCTCGCAGTCCAACCGCACCATGAGTGCCCAAGAGCTGGGGTACGGACAATTCTGCTGCTGTATCAGGTTGCAAGGTGAAAACTCGGGCGAGTTCACTGTAGGGGGAAAATGCAGATGCAGACAGGCTGGTGTCAGAAAGAGGGATCAGCAAACTCTCACGCTTCTTGGTCGAAGTTGATCTAAGGCTCAACTACATCTTCAGCAAACTCCAGAAAAAGACTTGACCTCACTCTGGAAAACGATGATTTATCTGATGAAAGGCAGAAACTGCCTGGCCCTGCGCAGTCTCCGACATAAAACGGATCTTTCTTTAACTGAAATTTAATTAAGCTGGGACACGCTGCCATGAAATCAGCATTTTCCATGTACTTTGTTATCGTATTGCTTCCTAGTCACTCCCTCATTAGCAGAAGAAGGATGCACCAGCCTTTTGGTCCTGTGTCACTACACAGGGAACGCGAACGCGCACAGTATAAAAACACTGAGAAACACCAGGAGACCCGGGACACCGAGATCTACCCTCACAACCCATCAGATACAGAAAGGGATGGTTCCCCTCTTCTTTCCCGAAATGTTTGTTATCAAAAGCATGGAGAACCAGCCTCATGTTTCTGTTTAGCTCTCTCTAATTAGTACAGATCCATCTATCGACCGTAAAAACCTAGGTTTACAGGAACAGGCAGCCTGAGCAATATTGAAATAGAGCATTTCAAGTTGGTTGACCTCAAATAAGGAAAGCTCAAGGACGGGAGTGACTCATGCTAATTATAACTGGGGTGTTTCACACACTTATTGATCTTATGGCCTATACTGACTGGGTGGATTGACCCTCAGGGCATCTCCAAGGAGCATCCGGAGCACATCCCAAACCACAGGCAGCGCATCCAGCCGCCGCGGGAATGCAGGGTCTCAGACCATCTCCCCCGTGAGAAACTGCCCGAGCTCAGCAAACGCGACTGACCTCGGCCTGACCACAAATGAAACGCTTTTGATTCGGGTTGACAAATGTAGGTATTTCCGTCAAGGATGATGCGAAATGAAACGACGTTTCTTAGGTGTGCTTTGCTGAGGGGATAAAACCTAACCAAACATTTTGCACAAAGTGCTTAGATGGATTAAAAAAGGACCAAACCCCAACTGCTTAAAATTTCATGGGCCAGCCCTTTTCCCCTCCCGCAAGGTCCCCCCTCCGCCGCTCGGCCTCCCCTGCCTCCAGCATCGCTGCTGCTCTGATTTTCGCACGAGAGCTGCTGCTCTTTGGCTAATTATAGAAGCTTGGATCAGAGCTGTGCTGAAGGCAGCTTGACAGAACCAGCTGTTAAAATTACAGCTGGATCCTAAACTAGCTGTGAGCATCCAGCTTCAGGTCACGGTGCTGCTACCCACCCCCCCAGAGCCGACTGTTCCTCCTCCTCCTCCGCTCCAGCTCGGACACACAGGTCCTTGTCCACAACTTTTGGCTGCCTAAATGCTCCTACACCTTATGGCAGCTGAAGGCATCAGTGTAATTCTCTTTGCTAGATGTTTTTCTTCCTACAGCAGCTATCTGTAAGATCCATCACCACCCCATCACTTCATCACTGCAACATTCATGACTTTCCTGGAAAGCGTAACAGGAGTGGCTGGGCTCTTGCCATAGCACAGAGAGAGAGAAAAAAAATGCACCAGATTTATCTCTAAAAGGAAAGATTTTGCATTTAGAGCCTTTTTCTTTGCCTTTCAGTGGCAACTTTGTGTGGTGCCTCCTCAGCAAGGCTGGGAAACAGCACAGCATCTTCTTTTGGCTGTAAGGGAGGCTCAGGAGGGGGCATTACTGCTTCAGAGGGCTGCACTGAGTCTGAATCAGCGCTTCCAAACGCTCCTGGAAGGCACCGAACAGCTGCTCTAGGTCCTGGTCATAGGATGCTCACCCCGCTGAAACGTCAGCGTCCTGGCACAGGAGCGATGCCACGTGTGCGACCCTGTCACAGGCTGAGCCCCTTGCAGGAGACAAAGGAGTAAGAAGACAAGCACATTGTGACCTGCTGTTGCATCCTCCTCCCTAGTTCAGTTTGTTAAACAGCTCTTTGATGCGCCTTGTCCTTCCTGCAGTAAAGCCCCTGTTTGATGTGTAAATCGTTTGTATTGCAAAGGTGCTACCTGGAGCAAGGGCCGAGCAGGACCCACCTTCTCCACTGCTGACGCTGCAGCAGATGCCGACACTCGGCTGGGGATTATATCTGCTGCTGGTTTCTTTAGTGGGTTTTTTCACGCGGATCCCTTTCCTTCCAAGGCAATTTGGCTCAATATTTATTCACCCTGGAGACAGGCTGTTGTGAGTTTCCACTCCGCTCTGGGTGAGGCTGCAGAGAGGTGACCTGCAAAGCATCACCCGCCGTCCGCTTCCCGCAGCAGCGCTGTCAGGGCACGCTGAGGAGGAGGAGGAAGAAGTAGCCGTTTGTTTTAAAGCAATGACTGCATTTCCCTCAAACCTCCAAGGAGAGGATGGGGAAAGGTTTCCTGGAGCAAGTCCTGACAGGGAGTTGTGTAATGGGGATTATACTGGAAAGACACAAAGAGGAGGCTGAGCATCAGCAAACAGTGCCCTGTCTGCTTCAGCTGAACACACTTCTCCATAGAGCTTCCTCCTTCACTCATCTCATTTTTCGCCCGGAGCCACGTGTGCTGTGGAGCAGCACCGTCCCCAGCGTTAAGTGAGATGTCTAACAGCTCTCCCCGGGCGCGTGGAGCCCGTTTGGGGTGCAGCGCAGCGCCCGCCGAGCCTGGCTCCCCGCATGACTCACGTCGGCCGGCCGCTGATGTCAGTGCTGGAGAACAGAGCCCTCTCTGTGGCCCCAGCAGCATGAGAAGGAGGTTTCTGTGCCCTGCAAGGTTGCTCCCTGGAGGGATGCTCATGATTTAACCCCCTCCTGGCAACTGCACATCGGCCTCCTGTTACCTCCATACTGGGTTGGGAGACACTTCGTGTTTGCAATTTCCATCCGCTCACATACCCACCTCTCCGCTAAACGCTCTTTCTCCACTTTTGGTACAGCAGTCTGAGCACGGATGCAATCCGTGCATAATGATCTTACACACCCTTGAAATGCAAAAATGCTCTTATACTCCCTTGAAATGCAAACAGCGATGAGGTTTGCAGCCTTTTCGGAGAGGGCTGGAGCCCTGCTACCACTCAACCTGTCCTCCTGCCACGCTCCCCGCTGTTCCAATGGCCACGAGAGATGCACCGGCAAAGCTGCGCAGCACCAAGCTCCCGGCAGGCTGCAAAACCCAGCCAAGAAGCCAAATTCCCTGCACACTGCAGTGCCAAACCATTTAACACCCTGGGACACTGAGACGGGGCAGAGGTCCGTGCCAAAGAGGCCCTGTGCCCTGGGCTGCTCATTCAGACACAAATCCAGCCACCTCCTCCAGCTCCCCCAGGTACAAACACAAACTGCAAGGGGGTATCAGCACCAAGCAGAGGAACCGTTTGCTGTTTCAGCTGGGGAGAGTGAAAATGCAGCCAGACTTTGGGACTGAGCAGCCAAGACCTTACAGACAATGGCAGGTTCGAGCACTGAGATTCATAACACAATCTCGCCAAAATCCAGTAAGAGTCAAACCTGGTGCTTCGGTTCAGCCAAATACCGGAACCAGCTGCTGGGAAATTACTGGAAACCGTGATTTAACAGAAGGCACCAGTGATGCAATCCCAGCGCGCACACCAAGCACCAGCGCGCTGCAGGGAACTGGTGTCACGACTTCCTACCACAAAACACCTCCTCTTTCACATCCAAACCTTTGCTTCGCAAAGTTCTGCATCAATTTTCAACAAAACGCTGGGCTACTCTGATTTTTGCTGCTTTTTAGTCACACTACTATTACTTTTCATTTCAACCTCTATGGGTCTGCTTGCAGGGGTAGGAGAGAGGAGCTCAGATGACAGCAGCATAGGGCAGCTCACAGCAAGGGGTGCTCTGCAGGTCTCGCAGCAGCTGCATCTTCCCACCGCACGCTGCAGCCCCGCATCACCAAAATAAGCCCTTCCCATCAAAGCGGGACAGCAGCAGCAAACGCTGGAGCTCCCCTCAAAGCCCAGCTCTAATACTTGAGCCTTTCAAGCATCAGAGGAGGATTTAATCCATTTTACAACCAGCATCAGATAACAGCGACGTTAAAAAGCAGTCAGAGCAAAGCAGCAACTCCTCTTTGAGGCTAATAAGTAGAAATAAATTAACTGATTTCTTTATATTGAAAATTCCTCTCTATGGGCTAAGATCAAGGCCTGCTAAAGCTTTTGACAGCTCTGTGCATCAGCCGTATGCACATTGAGGTTAAATAGAGATTTTCAGCCACAGAAACTCCTGAAAAACGGAGATCTTTGGATCAAGATTACACATGTAGCCAGTGTGTTCAGAAGTTCAGCTCAAAAATGTCAGAAGAGCCAGTTATAATTAGGCTTTTTCTATATTTCTATATATGGTGTAAATCAGGAGGCAAGTCACTGGCATTATGGGAAACTTGCCAGTAAAAAACCAGAATGAGAAGAAAATTAATTTGTTATTTGTATGGTACTATTCACTTTACAGACACATAATTCAGGCTGGGCTTCAAAGGTGACACGATTTTGCAGCATTATGTGGTTCTAAATCTCTTATTCTGGTAACCAGAGTCTAATGTAACTTAATGTTTATAAAGCAACGTTTCCAATCTCCCTGCTGTCACCAGAAATGCCTCCATGGCCACCACTGGCTTTTTGGGTACATGAGTACAAACCATTGCAACTGCTCTGCAGAGATTTCTCCACCGCTTAAAGCACTGGATGGGTAGCGGAGATTATAAACTGATTTTTCTTAATAAAGCGCTTCTGGCCGGGTGACAAACGGCTCCGAGCCCCTGTTGCAAAGCCGGTCACGTTAGTCAGCAGATCCGCTCGGGGACCGAACACCCCCGGGACCTGCGCCCGGGTCTGTGCCGCAGCCCCGGAACAAAGGGCAGGAGGAGCCCCGGCGGCACCGCTCAGCCCCGCGTTGACACCGAAGGCTGGTTTTATCACGAGGAGATGCTGTAAGCGGGTAAGGGACGGGGGAAAGGGAGAGAAGGTGGAAGTGGGAAATAAAAGCTAAAGGATTTATCTGCCTGGTCAGGAGAGGTGGTGCCTTACACCGTGGGCAGGTACAGCCGCCCCCGCAGCGGCAGCCACAGCGGTGTTCAAACAGCGTGGAAAGGATGGCAGGTTGTTTCAGACACACCCAAATCCCAACCCAGCCAAACACCCCCCAAGGGCAGGGGATGCTCCGGTGCACCCCGAGCCTCGCCAGGTGCTGCTGCCGAGGGGCGAGCTGGACAGGTGACCCTTTTCTGCACCACCATTCTGTCCTATGGTGCACACAAAGCCCAGCGAGTTATCGCTGGTAAGCTTTGAAACAGTTGCTTTTATCATGCGTTTTTTTCTCTCAGTGCTCTTATGAGCTCGGTTTCCTAAGGAACCAAAGCTCATGCGAGCATTGTCCACCCATCTCCTCCTCTGACTTTTTAGCATCTTAGACAATTTTAGCCAGATGTAGCTCCCTGTAGTTGTTAAACTACACTTATAAAGCAATGGGATAATTTACACGTGTCAAATTCAGCCTCATCCCTGCTTTTTGCAGAACCCCCCCCGCCTCATTGTTCTCCCAGGAGCCAGCAGCATCTGCCTGCTCTGACCTCAGCTGCACCGCTATCGCCATCCTGCTTTGCACTTGTATGGTGCCCAGCACAGCATCACCTTCACCACCCACAGATCTTCACCTGGGAAAAGCCAGGAGAACCTCCCTGGGGTTGGTGGGACTACGAAGACCATTTGCATCAACACCTTAGCAAATGACACTAGGAGCACTTAAGCCGATGCTTGATTTCTTTGCTCTGGCTCTCTCCTGTGCTACGGGACGTCTGATCTGCAGTAAAACCTGTGCCCTGTTAGGCTTGTTCTCCAGGTGCTGCTCAGCCCTGTAATGCAGCAGCGTGTGCAGCAGGAGAAAGGAGCTTTGCTTCTGAGGTTGAAAACCAACCAAACCAACCCAACCTAAACCAAAAAAAACCCAACACGCGGCAGAGCTGGTGTCGCTCTGACACAGGTACCTCCTGAAACGGGGCAAGAGACATCAAAGGATGAGGTCTGGGTGTTAAAACAACTGAGTTTTAACTGCAACGCTGCTCACTGCTTTGTCTGATCCGGCCCAAAATAAACTGCATTGCATCACCGCAGGCCAGGCTGAACTAATAAGGGTATCTTCCTCACACTGAGAAAGAACATATTTATGTCCCATGCATTTTCTCCAGTGCTTTGCAGCCAGAGCTCCTTCCAACTGTGCAAGTGCAGGGGAAAATTAATTCAGAATGCTGCCCAATTTATGCAAGAACCACATGGAATGGAAAGCGCGTATTAACAGATTTTACTATTTTAGGGTACTCTTTCATGTCTCATAATTTCCTTTGCCATCATATTTGCAGACAAATACAGAATAACATATAAGTCAAGTAATCTTTAGGGTGTCGACAGAAGACAGCACAAGCAAATAGGCACCTTCAGACAAGCGCTGCCTTTTGTAACTACCTGGGTAAACCTAGAGCTCACCTGAATAACGACATTAACATCTAGTCCGTAGTCCTACAAACACAGGAATACAAGCCAACAGAGGCTAAAGCCTCAAGCATCTTTGACTCTGCTAATATGCCCAAAACCTTGCCCGTATCTTCTAGCTTTCTCAGCTGCTCCAGTGGAAGCTCTCAGGTCATCTAAGGTTGCATTAACACCGTGTTATCTCACTCAATAGTCCATCCATATAACTATCAATCAAATAATCACGGCTTTCTCCAACTTCCACCCCAAAGCACAGCGTTTAAATCTTCAGCTGGTGTAAATCTGAATTCCTCTGCTGTTTTTATGGGACGTATGACAATTTACATCAGCTGGGGAGCTCCAGCCTCCCATGACTGAGAATGAAAGCAGTGATGTTTGTTGGCATTTCTTATCCTTCTCCCTTGCAAGTGATGCATTCCCATCCTAAATGCCTTTGGGAAGCAAATGTTTCACCATGAAAGGTGCAAAAGCATCTGCTGTGAGCAAGGGAAAACCGCTGTTCCCCAGCCCTGCTGCAAGGGAATTGCACTGGTGCGCGGAGCTGGGGGCAGCACCTTCTATCAGCTGCATCCTACCGCGAACCTTCTCCCTTCCCGACTGCTCCTCCGCCATCTGATAAATTAACAGCAATAAGATTTACTGGCCTATTTATAGGAAACACAAGGCGGCGGCGTTTGCAGCAAAGCTGCAGAAAGCTGCACTCAATGAAGCTGTTGTTTGTGCCCAGTTTATCCCCTGCCTCGAGGGAAAGCACCTACACCCTGGGCTCAGAGCCCATAAATCACTGCTGAACTATCAGGCGATGCTTTCAAGGACAGGGTGGCTGCTGCTTTTGCACAGCCTGGCATCTCTGTCCCTTGCTGCAGACACCCGTAGCCCCCTCCGACTGCACCCACCACATCCATCCCATGGACAGGCGCTTTCACATCCCAACAGCGAGGTTAAGCCATTTTTCCTGACGAGCATTAAGGGATTAAACACCCTGTTCTTAAGAGCTCTCCCATTTCATTTGCTAACGCTAAAGCAAAGACCCAAAGATGTGTTCTCCCTGCCCACAACTCCTCCCAACCTGGGCTCCAGCTTGTCCCAGGGCCCCGATTCCTCCTGGCACCCCGGTGGTGCCGAGGTGGGTTGTCAGGAGCCAAAGTCAAGTTCAAGGAGCAAACGACTCCATTTTGCCCTCTCTTGGCCTCACGCATGTTCCATTCTCCCATCTGTGGCCTGAGATGCATTAGAGCGGCTGTACCTTGACCGGTTTATAATTATATAATGCTCCAGCCCTGCAAACACTGTTTCCTTTTGCTTTCTCCATGCCTCCCTTGGTTAAAATAAATCCATTTGATTAAGAGGAATTAAAAGCACCCAGATGAATTAACTTTCATCAGGAAGCATTGCTGTAGCTGCTGCCTATCAACAGCAGGGGAAAATGTCCGAGCTTTTTAAAATTCATCAAAATCCTTTTAAAAATGATCACACCTTTCAGTTGCCCCAAGATCCAGACCCAGGCTTTGATGGCAATTACCACCATCCTCCATTTCGAGAATTCAGTGCCCGTGTCCCATCAAACTCCATTAAAAGGGATAATTAGCTGGAGACTGACAGTAATTTAGCCAGTTCATTTATCAGAAGGGATAAAAGCCAACCTGAAACATGTTAATGCGAGGGTCTTAAAACCGGTATTACTCTGTGCCATTGTGAAACAAACGCATTGCTAGCGGAAGGGACACGGACCACGGCGTTAATTGGGATTGCTGGGGTGTAAATAATGTTTTGCTACATAAAATCTGGCTAGGGAGAACAAATTATGTAGCTCATACTACAGCTGAATTAAGAGCTCAAACATATAAAAGGGTGTATCTAAGAATGGATAGTGGATCAACGAAGCATTTAATCACTGTTTTACTAATCTCCCTGCACTATCTGAACTAAAACTGACTCCTTGCACTAAAATCAATGGTGCTAATATACTTAATAACGACGGCTCTTTCGGAGGAATGAAACCGTCAGAGTATGAAAAACTAACTGGGGGCAGAGGAGCTGGAAGCTGTGAGCAGCGCATGGGCTTGGGCTCCAAGCCTTCCTGGGGGAGCAAGAAAACCTAGCAAAGCTCCCTTGCAGGAACCTCCACGACAATCTTCTACCGAGGGTGGATGGCCATGACCGTGTGCATCACAGCGATCCCCGAGAGAGGACACCTAAAGCAAGGACCGAGCCAGGACCTACGACCACAGCTCCTCTCCAGACCAAGGCTCAAGAACCAGCTTAAACGCCCAGCACTGCCCGCACTGGGCCTTTCTGCACACACAAAGCGTCTTTGTTTCCCAGTTCTGGTTCTGTTACCTTGCATCACGCCCTGTCGCACTGGGCAGATGTTCCCCAGCAGTTCGGGGGGCAGCTGTTGGCTTTGCATCCCCCTCCCCACCTCTTATTTATATCATATCTATACTCTCCGCCAGCAGCTGAAGGGTTTGCCGCATCCTCCTTCCCTGCGTGACCACCCTGGCTCTGACCCGCACATCTGACACCTCCGTCCCGAGACTCATTTCTCCTCAGTCTGTCAGCTGGGCTGCGATAGCTTCTGCTTGGCATCTACCGGCTCCAGACAGTCTCTCCCCAAAGGATTTGTTGAAAGACAAGTGAATTTCTGACCAGGGTTTCGTCAGGCTGCCTGGAAAAGGCTGTCGCTTGAAACTACTCAAAGATACCATTTTCTTATTTTTTTATGCAATTATTGAACAAATACCAGAATGCAAAATTGCCCCTGAGATTGGAAAGTGGAATTAAATCTTTCAAACATGAGAAAATGGATGCTGACGTCTCTATTAGCAATAAAACGTTTCATGCTTAGAAACTGGTAATCTAACACCCCTCCAGGGAATTCAGAATGGTGAGAAAATAAATGGTCCAAGCATTAGAAAGAAAAAGAGCTATACATACATTCAAGTGAGACACAAACTGCGTGCTGGGTGAGCAGGAAGGATCCTTGTGTCGGTCCCACCTCGGTGCATTCAGGAGGTGGAAAGCAATGGCCCAGATCCCCTGTGCTTCCCAGCCATGGAGGTCCACCCCATCCTCCAAGCCGCTGGTGTGGCCAGCAAGTGGTATTGACCCCTGCAAGCAGCAAGAAGGGCAGAGCCGGGACGCTTTGGGTGGCTGAGCTGCTTCTGCAAGGCTGCCTTGGAGGGCTCATGGACAGGGTGGTGCAGACCGGCTTTGGTGGCACAGGTCTGCACCAGCTGGGAAAAGATTCAGCACCACGTACGACACGATGGAACAGCCCCATTTCACCCCAGCGGTACGAGAACTGTCCCAACGCACATGGGAACGTCTGTTAGGGACATAGTTTAGTGGTGGACTTGGTAATGTCAGGTTAATGGTTGGACTCAACAATCTTAAGGGTCTTTTCCAACCTAAATGATTCTATGATCTCCAGTGTGCTGCTTTCTCCAAGACACAGGATTTTCTCTGGGTTTCCTTCTCAAGCCACGACCCTGGGAAGCAACCGACTGCTGGTGTAACAATCCAAGGGCTGAAAGCAGCAGCATCAACCGAGTTACATCACGCAGTCCCGAGGAAGCAGCACCGCTTGTCGCGGGTGAAGTGTGGCTGTGCAGCCACCGTCGTGGGTCAGCACAGGAAAAAGCTGCCACTGGAAGTCTGGTGTGTGTCCCTCCAGCTTTGTTTTGTTGCAACACCAACCTGGTCACTCTAAGGAGGAACCAACCTGGCCGAAGCTCCCCTTTGAATTCACCACCCAGAAGAACCAACAAATCACATCCCGGTTGCACAGGTCATTTGCACAGCTCCTACGCTGGATTTTAACGACGGCACGATTCTCAAAGACCATAGACAACCCAAAAGCACTCAAACAACCTACAAGGTGCCCACCAGCCTGCCTCCCCTCCCCTCCAGAGCACTGCTCATCACAACGCTCACCCCATTCTCCTCTATTCGGCACTTAACAGCTTTCCAACTTCAAAGAGAAGGGAGAAAACCCAATCACTTCACCACGCAGTTAAATATTACGCAGCCACATTACTGAAGAACACCTACAAAACACACTGCTAGAAATAAATGCTCATTTGAACTCTTCCTATAATATTTTCCGGAGAGCTCAGAACACGCCGCCCTTCCTCCCACACAGCGCCGAAACACCTACTTCACTTTAACCAGGTACACGCTCTTCCTGGAGTTGAAAGGACTAATCATGTGCTTAAAATTACGCATTTGTCTGAAGTACCTAGTGGAATCTGGGTTTTTATATCTAGAAGTTGCATGGTATAAATTGGAAACGTAACTCCTGGGTGAGCATTATAAACACATTGGCAGATATATTCCAATATTATCCAAGAAAACAAACTATTTCATGTTAACAGAAAATGTCTGACTACAGCAGACCACTGTGAAAATGTAAAATAAAAACATGCCCATCGTACTATATATGAATATGGATACCACAGCCACACTGTGTGCACGCCTCAATACACACAAAAACAGAAGAGCAGAAATGCTCTAAACAGAAATTGAGAATACATGAGATCAGATTTTAATTGTGGTTTTAATAACAGCAAACTGCTGGAGCTACCTGCTTATTATGAGTCTTGAAAAGCGGCATGAAAATAACGTTTTAACCTTTCATCTGTAACACGGTCTTTGCTAATGAAATTATCCCAGAGTCATCCGAGCACATAGCTGCTGTCAACTACTTAAAAGGCAGAATAAATTAAATGCCACTTACATATAGTACAGAAAAACCCAGCTAATGTAATGAACTTCCATGGCGGTCCTTACGCTGGCACGGCCACACAATGAAGATGGCCAAGCCCTGTGTCTCAATGTCCACTGCTCTTCTAAACCAGCCCTTGGCAAGGCCACCGTCGCTCTTGAAGTGTTGTGGAAAGACAGAGATTTGGGAAGAGTGGAGGACCTGGCACACTTATCTACCATGAACCAAACCATGCGAATAATCCTACTTCATCTTTCCAAAGCAAAAGTCACCTTGATGAGACAAACACCCTTATCTCTATTTCAACCCAGCTTCCCACCTCCGGCTACCAGAAACAAACTCACCGGTACTTTACCTGACTTGCCGTTGGTGAACAACCCATGGAACTCAGAGAGAATCTTGATAACCTATTTATTTCCATTAGGTATTAACATTCCAAATATTCCCAAACAAATACACAGAATGCCAGCAGGGATCTTTCCCAAAAGACCACACTTTCTCCTCCTACGTAGTGACATGAGCAACACTCAGTATAAAGAACATATAAACAGAGATGAAAAGCATGGAAGGTGCTGGACATCGAGAAACTTATGTGCCCAAAGTGTCTACCTGCAGAGTAAGGCTCCTGCTTCTCGCTGTGAATGAACTCCTTTCGTTCGTATTTGGCTCTGATCCACTGTTCCCGCAGCAGTCTGGGAAAAAAAGATACAGAAAAGGAGATGTGGTGCAAGATATGCTAAGGAAGGATCCAGAATCATTCATTCTTCAATCAAAACACAAGTATGATGTTAAAGTCCTCCAAAAATTGCATTACAGTCTGGAGACAAAGGTTTCTTCTGCTTACTGTTGTCCAACAATAAATCATTTCCTTGTACATCCAGTCTTATTGGAAATTTATTAAATAAAAGGTATAGATCTAGCAGAATAGCCCATTCCCACCCAATCAGCCTCTGTGCAAAATCCTCTCAGTATTTGAATGATTTTGAACCTAATTTCACCACACTACATTCTTCAGTAAAGGACATTGGTTTAAAAACAAAACCAACTAACAAACTGCACACAAAAGAAAAATCTTCGCCTTGAAAATATCGATATGGAAGCAGAAACTGGGTGTCCCTTGTGTGATGCACGTACGCGATGGCCCTTCGGCATCCAAAGACGCAGAGATATTGTCTCTGTCATGCACGGACACACGGTGATGTGCCAGGTTAAAATGACACTTGTGACAAGGCGAGGAAGCCCAGTCCGAGGAGGGGTGACCTCTACACCAAGACCTTAACCTCCGAAAACGAAAAAAAGTACCCCAAAGATTATAAATGCTGTTTCATATTAGCATGAGTGCTGGAACTAATGAATTAGTTTAGACCTCGAATATGCTACAAATCGCTTCAAACTGTTTTTAACTGCACTTAGTTCTTCATTGCCCTAGAACCTTAAATAGCCCAAGTAGGCAGAAATCACAGGAATCACAGAAATAAAAGCATGTGCCACCCCAGCTTCCCAGCAGACGTTTAGAAGTGGCCTGCACTGACGACAGTAAAAGATCTCCCAGCATTGGGGGTGCTCTGTAAAACCCACCGCACCTCCACGCATCAACTTCTCCACAAATGAAAACTGTTGGTATGTTTGAATAGGTGTGTGAGCGTGCGGATTTAACCCCATCTTCTCAGCAGGCACATTCCAGAAATGTTCACAGAAGGGAAATGTGTTAATAGTGCTTATGAAAATTCATCTGCAGGCACGCAGGTATAGCAAACACATTTGTAAGAGGCACTACTCAAGCAGAACTGTGGTTGTAACCGGTTTCCTGGCAGTAAAGGAAGAAATAATGACATATATTTTGTCCCACCCGCTGTTTCACCTCCTTGGTTGAGGCACCTTCTCCCACAGGGCCCAGGGAGCACCATCGCCTCCCTGCGCCCCAAACCCAACCGTGAGCTTCTGCTGTGACAGAAATAATGCACCAGCTCTGCCCTTCCCCTTCTGTTCCTGTTTCCACGGCTGATGCTCAGCTGTTACACACACATCTGCAAGTTTGACTGCGATCTCTGAGGATGAGCACCCATCTCCCTTCTGCCACCACCCTGTGCTACCCTCTGCTTTGGGTACAGCCCAGCTCAGGAGGTCCAGATGTGCTTTGTAGAAGTGTGCAAGGGGGATCCTCTGGGTTGAGCGGGATCTGATCTTTCTGCATCTGATATCCACAACACACGTGAAAGATTGATGACCCGAAAGGTAGCACTTAATTGCCTGTTTCTATACTTCCGCCACTCCTCAAAGCCACCAAAATTTAACCACAAAATTCAATAAAAATACTGAAAGTTGTTACCCTTCTTGCAATTCTCCTGGCCTGGCTACTATAGCAGTAGCACCGTAGCCAAACTCAGACCTTTTAAACCAGACTATCAGGATTTTAATGAGAAGGAAGCAAATGCACATCACGCCCAGCTCCAGCTGACTTCAGCAGGAGCTGCAGCTGTTCTGGGTCTCTGGAAAGCAGCCTTACAGTACCAATGTTTAAATACAGTGTAAATTAAGGTTCGCGTGCAGCAGTGGGAAAACACTGGTGCTGTATAATGCAGACAGTACAACAGACACGCTCGGCGGCTCTTCGCCCTGGGGACACCGCTCCACAGTGACTTGTTTCCTGCCTGTGGGGCAAAATCTGCACAGCTTTGGTGCAAGAGAGTGCAAGTTGTGCGGCCGTGAGGTGCCTCGTCCAAAAGGGAATCCTAAGAAGCTGCAAAAAGCTCTCGATAACCTCTCCCAGCGTTTGGGAGACCACGCAAGGCTCGATGGCAGCTCCGAAAGCAGCCGGGTCTCCAGCCGTGCCGCTTTCCCAGCTCGCAGCAAGCGCTTCCCGACAGCTCACACCTTCTTCCCCTTTCCTCAGCGTCACAAACACAGGCTTTTCAGCAATAATTTCCCAAAAAACCCAAGATACGCCAAGGGCAGCCCACGCTCAGGACAACTCAGCGCAAGGCCGGTAGCTGCAGCTTCTGCTGCAGTGCTTATTTATAGAAAGCAGAACGACTCCAGCAAAGAAACCAAAATAAAAAGCCAACAAGGATGGCGAGAAGTCCGGCATCTCCCTTCAACACAACAGAGAAGCTGAGCAGGGACTTGACCACGCTCACTATCACAGACTGAAGGCAATCCTGCCACTAAAATCTGCTTTTGAGCCCAGGGTTAAACCCAGTTTCACTGGCATGGCTTGGACGAATTTAAACAGGACCAGGGATTTGCTCTGGTGTCTCTAGGATCTGAGAGCAGGGCCCATCCAGAGGTCCCTCAACCCTACAGTCTCTCCACCATTTTCAGTGGACTTTGGGGCTGATCTCCATTTCATTTGAAGCATGCCTTCAGAGATCTTTTCAATATCTGTCGCCGTGTTTTAGCTGAAGTGTATTTATGGTTGGACTCGATGATCCTGAGGGTCTCTTCCAACTGAAATCATTCTCTGATTCTGCTAAGGTGAATACGTGTGCAAATGACCTGGGGTGGACATCACACACCGAACACAGGACTCTCCATCAAACCCCCCCACTTCCATTTCAACAGTTCTGTGAACAGAAAGGACAGTGGCAATAACATTACAGTATTTTATTGCATTTCTAGTGATGGGGTAATGCAGCAAATACACCTTTCGTGTTTGTCAGAAAAATAGAACTGCAGCATTCCTAAGCTGCAGAGATGCACAGCTTTCAGGATCCACTCCACAAGCTTTAACAGCCCACCTAAAGTCTGGCAGGCTGCTGGCTACAGGGAACGTGTCATTTTGTTAGCAATTAGAACAGAACCGCCTTTGTAATTATCAAGATAAAAATCTAGGTGCAAAATAAAATAACAAAAAAATACCCAAACAAACAAAAATGAAGAAAAAAACCACATTTCCAACAGAAAAGGGAAAATTCATCCTCCGAATGGCATGGGATGGGGCTGCACCGAGGAGGCGGCGGGTCCACCGGCTGACAAAGCGCCGCCAACACCAACAGCTCCAAAGCTCATTTTAGGTACTTGTTTGCTTGCCTGGCCACCCACACGAATACAAGTGTTCTCAGTCAAAGGACCAGCAGGAAAGGTTTCAGAAGAAGCCAGCAGAGCCATTTTAACTTGGTCCCGTGTACTCAAAGCCCTTCACTGGCAACAATAAACACCATGGGAAAAGCCGTTCAAGCAGGTTAATATCAAACTGTGGCTGCATGGCTTCATCACACTCTATGGAGGAGTGCTGGCCAGAAAATCTATAGTCTCCAATTGTTACCCAAGGCCCTCAGCTGGGCTGGCTTTGCTGGGACTCACTACAGCGCACACCCACCAATGCCACACGGCTTTTTGGAGATGTACAACAGTCAAGAAGCTCCAGCCAGAGGTGAAAGTGGCCCAAAAGACATCAAACACCGACCGCTACCAGCCTCTGATTGCATCCTCGTGAGCCACCATCAGATCCAACAAAGAGAAACGAAATCAATGTCATCCAGGAGCACCGTTTCCAAAACCCAAATTTGTAGCTTCTGGAATATGTCAGAGGTTTTTCCAGCACAAAACAATCTGCTTTCCACAGGCAGCTCTGCGGACCCAGCTATGCCAAGTTTCTGTCAAACAACTGTTTTAAGGAAATTTTAAGTCCAAGACCAAATTTTTGCTCAAACTGCAAGGAGGGCCACTGCGGCGCGGACCAAAAGCCCATCGAGCTTCACACCCTGCCTCCGCATATTTTCCTATCTCCTAAGTCCTGGCTGCGAGGACGTGCTTCTAAATGGCTTTGTGGAGCCGTAAGACAACTGGGGGGCTTCTTCCAAGTGCTATGTGCATGGCCCTGGCTTGCAGAGCCCCAGGAGCAATGTCCCACACACCCCCCAAGAGCAGTGGCCAACAAAAAGCTCCTGGAGGAGACCAAACAGGCAGGATTTGGGGCTGTCAAGGCATAAAAAAATCTTGCCTTATGGGTTTGAATAAGTTAAAGCTGAATTGGAGTACACAAAATCACAACACACTCAATTAAAACACTAAGCAGTTCCTTTTTTGTGTGGTTGTTTTACATGCATGGTCCAGTTCACCGCGATGCTGTTTCAGAATGGTTAAACACAGATTAAAAGCACGCAGGAAACAGCCTGTGTCGGTACTATCTTAACCTTGTAGCAATTTCTTTTGAAAAATTAAAGGAATTGATATGAATTAACAGGCTTATGAGCTAACAACGAATTAAAAATGAGTAAAGTGCAGAGAAGACCCCGTGGGTGGTTTGGACTGAAGGAGCGGGCAGATCTCAGGCACTCAGCTGAGAGCAGAGATGCTCGGGCAGAGACCTCCCAAGGTTGTGTGTCCAGCTGGAGCCACCACAGGAGGTTCCACCACTCAGGAACAGTTGACCTGACCCCTCTGGACATATAGCATTAAAGGAGCTTATCTATGAAGTACCAGCAAACGGAGGAGATCAGGTGAGAAGTTTGCATCCTTGACCATCATTATGCCCTGTGCATGGGAGGGGAGGTGGCCAGACTGACCTTCAGACACCAGACTGAGGTGGTGGGCTTGGTATCTCCTCTACCGAATGAACCAAACTTTAAGCGATAAAGTATGCAAAAAAAGTCCAGGGATTTACTAGGCAATTTTCTCTCTGCACATTTTAATCATGCTGCAATACAATGAGCCACTTCTGCTAATAACTGTTGTTCTTCAGATGACTATACAGATGACTCTTCCAAGATGTGAACCTCGCTGGGATACAATCTTAGTCTCTGACTGATGCCTCATCTCATTCCAGATAAGACGACCACCCAGTACAACTCATATGATTTCATTCTGTCCCAGTTTTCCTACCCAAGTACTCCAATGTACTGGCAGTCACTCTATGTAAGCATTCTGCATAAGGAGCAGATGTAGCTCCCACTTATCCAGGCCGAGCGAGAGGAGCAGAGCGATGCACTGCAGCTCATACGCAGCTCTGCAGAACGATGCTCCGTGTTCCTGAATCAAGTAAAAGTCATCTTCTATCAGATTTCAGCCAAGCATACGGCTGAACAAAGCCTTTTTCCTTTGCTTTTACTCAAAAGCAATGTTACCTGTTGCTCGCTGGTGACCCAAAACTCAGGCCTGTGCTTGCAGCCCCAGAACAGGCTGGTTTACAGCTCTCGGCTGCCACGGTGTACAAAGCTGGGCTGGGACCATCCAAAGAGGGTTTTTGTGGTTCAAGTGCCTCACCCAAGGCTTTTCGGGCCAACACTGTGGTGGGCAGGAACATCCCAGGCTCTGGGATTCATCTCAGCCTCAGGGACTCCCCAGTGGTGCGGAACTGGGCTGCCCTGCTCACTGCTCCTGCTGCACAGGCCAAGCTGCTGCAGACAGGAGATGAGAAGAGAGGAGCGGACAGAAGGGGATTTTCTTTATTAGGTTTTTTTTGCCTATGCACAGCTGGTAAGTTTTCCCTGGGCAATTCCAGAGCACCCCTCCAACTTCTATAACCTTTGCCAAGTGTCTGACAGAGCCAAGAAGCCACAATGGGGTTTCTGGAGGATGGAGAAGCCAGATGCAGCAGGCAAGCACCACATATTTTCCAAGCAAACACAACACCATAAGCAAGAAGAAAAAAGGACAAGCTGGCACTCGAGCACTTCTTCCCTCTTGCTCTGAACTTTGCAGTTCTTCAAGCAAGCAAAGCAGAGGGATTCCATATGAAGCATTATGAAATGAAGATGGTTCGAATGACGGAACAGCCTGTCCTTATTACGGCTCGTACATCAGCATCCTGCCACGCCAAGTCCGAGAGCGGCTCCCACCAAGCGCACCCAGCGCTGCAGCTGCCCAGCACTGGTGCTCGTAATTAGCAGCACCAAAACCTCTTGATGCTGCAGAACGTGGGTCGGCACACAACGGCACGGTGCCAGCGGTAACCGGAGGTGTCATCCATCGCCACGCTACCCGCGCTGAGAGCTGGGAACGATTCGTGCTGTTGCAGTGACCGGACTGCAGCGAGGCGGGGAGAAAGCTAAATATATATCCCTTTAAAAAGCAGCACTCCCCTGCTCTTGTTTAGCATGTATTTGTTGAAAGGCGCAGAGAGCCTCTAACCAGAGAGAGAAAAATACAACCTGGCACATCATCCTCGAGACATTCCCAACACACAATGTACCCACAGCTGTTTACACTGCAGCGGAGCCTGGAGATCTGTTACTGCAAGGGGTCACATCTATCCCCGTGCACCCTGCTGCCGTGGCAGAGACCTGGCAGTGCCGGCCCAGAGAACTCCCAAATCAGGGCATCCAGCCTGAAAACTGTCCCTGTGCAAAACAGCCACAGGTTGGTGAAGGGTTTGGAGGGGAAGCCCTATGAGGAGTGGATAAAGTCACCGGGTTTGTTCAGCATGGAGAAGAGGAGGCTGCGGGGAGACCCCATGGTCTGCAGCTTCCTCACAAGGGGAGCAGGAGGGGTAGGCACCGAATTCTTCTCTTTAGTGACCAGTGACAGAGCCCAGGGAATGGCAGCAGATGTGCCAGGGAGGGTCAGTGGGACATGAGGAGAAGGTTCTTCACCCAGAGGTGCTGGACACTGAACAGGCTCCCAGGGAGGTGTCACGGCCCCAACCTGACAGTGTTCAAGAAGAGACTGGACAATGTCCTCAGACACACGGGGTGACCTGTGGGGTGTCCTGTGCAGGGACAGGAGTTGGACTCCATGATCCTTGTGGGACCCTTCCAACCCAGCACATTCTATGATTCTAAGTTGGGTCAGAAATTGGTCTTCCAGCCACTTGCAGGAAGATTAGCCTTGCCTTATCCTCCCAAACAATGAATAAATAACGAACGAGAAACAACAACAACCTAAAGAATCTTAACCCCCCTGGTCCTGGTTACAAGCCCAGCCATGAGCCTCTTGGTTGGGCATCGGGAAGGGCTATGGATGGAGCGGCCGCCCCAGTGCCAGCGCGGCCCCTCTGTGCCCACGGCCACGGGGCTGTGGCTGGAGCTCGGCCACCGCGGGGCACAGCTCCCCAAAGCGCCACTGCACCGCGCAGGAAGAGAAAGATCACAGCAGCAAAGCCTGAGCTGCATTATCAAAGGAAGCCGAACCAGCCCAGCTCAGAGCGAACCACAGACATCCCTGCCAGCCCAACAGCAGAAGGAATGAAAACACTTGTGGTTTGTAAGCTGAGCTGCAGGGCGAGCTTTCGCTGTCTCTCAGCCTGAGTTGTGCAAGGAGAGTTGGGTGGGATTTGCACCCAGATCTCAGGAGCCCCCGCACTGCAGAGGGACCTGTCCCACTTCCAGCCCGGCTTCCCCAGCACGAGCAAGGATGGGACATGGAAAAGAGCCACCTTGCTATCAGACAGGCCTCTGCTCTGTAAGGACAAAACAGAACAGCAGCTAAGGCTGGAGTTCAACATCTAATTGAATTTAACTGTGATTTAGGAGTAAACTAAATTAAAAACCCCTAGGACTGTGTTTCTCCTACCAATGACGAGGTGAAAAATGTTGCTTCTCCATCCTTAACATCACAAGTACATGCAAGTCTAAAAACGGCACAGCCAACTGCTGGGGTTTTGGAGCTCAGTGACATAAACATGGTACTGGATCCTCTCAGGACCACGACAGGTCAGGAAGGTGGTCTGTTCACCATGGGCAGCATCTGACAGAGCCAGCAACTCCTCCGGTCATCTGGGGAGCATGGAGAGACCATGGGACACAAGAAGCTAAGGAGATGGACACAAGATGCTAAGGAGATGGCAAAGGAAATATGCATTAATAACTCTTTGCCAAAAGAGAGATGTTATCGGTGATTTTCCTTCTGTAGATGCACCATCTCAAGAAGCGCGACTTATTCACACAGCAAGATGCAAGAAGCAGTTGATGCAGGGGGATGAGAAGGATGCTAGAGCCATCTGCAAGGGGCACCCATGGGGATGTCGAGACACACATCCTGAACCTGGCCACCAAATCCTGCAGTAACAGGGGCGATGTGCCCTTGGACTGCCTGCTCTGCTGGTCAGGGCACAAACAGGCAGGATTCTGTGCATGGAGACGGGTGGGCCAATGTCACACCAGAGGCTGCAGGAAGGTCAGAAGCCTCTGAACAGCAATGGTGTCATCTGGGTGTGGGCAGACAGGAGCAGGTTTTGTCCTTGACTGTCACAAGGCGAGTTCCCCCGGCCACCTCCTCCAGGTTTGAGATATCATTTTTCCATGAGTCCTTACTAAATCACAGCCCTGACTTCTCAGATCCTTATCCGCACGACCACTTCTGAGAGCCCATTTTTCCTTGAGAAAAATAACCCTAGCAAAATAACCACGGCACACTCAGAGTGCCCCTCCACAATACAGTGGCTTTGCCAGTCCTCAAATCATTTCTGCACTTGCAGGAAGTGAAGAAGCCGCTGCCAGAAGGCGTTTTAGATTAAAACCCGGATCTGGGAACACTGCATAAATAGATGGGGTTTTTATTGTCAGGCCAGGCAGTGCTGCTCACACCTGGGCCTTCCCAGATTTACCATTTGATGGGTCACAGGTCTTTCGTCTTTACTATAAAACGCTTTTTGCATGATGTGGGAAGACAATAACTCTTCCTAATAGCTATTATAAGAAGACTACAAAATATAGATAGTAATCTCGAGGACTAGCATCTGTATTCGTGACCCCTGTGGCCCACCTTCAGTATGGTTTGGGATTTGGGGCACACAGCAGAGCCCTCCTACTTAAGGGTTTGTATCTCATGCAGCCCCCGTGGTCCCCAAAGTGTGCCCCAGCTTACTCAGAAGGTTTATGTTGTATGAGAGACAGTGTATTTTCCCTCATCTTCACAGAGGATATTATTTGCCATTTGGGCAGAAAACTAAAATCCACCACTTTGGCACTAAACCCCAGTATTTTTGTATTCCAAGTAACCTGGCATCTCACATAGCAGATAAACAAGCTCTGTTTTGATGCAGGACCACCTGAAAAGGCAAAGGAAATCAATGGGTAGAAATTGAGGTTTTTGTAGCTTTACAAACTTGGAAGAGTCTGGGGAACAGACAAACTATTGACTTCCCTGCCTCATCTCAACTGCGCTGATTAAACAGGAACCCACATGCAGTATAAGCTCTACCATATGTGTGCAGAAGAACAAAGATTTTTTACAGAGTCTTTTATAAACAAAACCTCCTTTGTGGCTAAAATAAAATACGTATCGTGCTAAAATTAAACTATTACAGACGCTGCAGCTGCACCAAAAAATAAATGGTGTTTACCAGCAAAGGTATTTACTTACTGACAGTCGAGAAACGTTGGCTTGTAATAAAACGGTGGCAGTTTGGATTCATATTTTGCTTTTGCTACATTGTTTCCATTCGAAGCCATAAACTGTGAAAAGAAGAGAAAAAAACAGAAATAATTTTAAAATGTTAACTATTTTCCCTTGTCCTCTGTTGATTATGAGAGTAAAAAAGCTATTGGGATGGGGCCTCTGTTCTCTTCCTGGGGTTTCCCCAGGACCGAGCACAGAAGGGATGCTGCAAACGCTGAGCCTGCAATCCAGGGCCCAGAAATTAATACTGATTATTATTGCCAGGGCTCCCCCAGCTTAATACGGCGCTGGGGATGGGTCTGTGTCCCCATCACACGTGCACGATCCCCACGGCAGCAAAAGGCAGCACACGGTGGCATTTCCCACTCACAGGCATGGGGACACGGTGCCTCCCGGGGATTCCCGCATAGAAATTGGGCAACCAGAAGGCAAAACCCAACGCTAACCTTAAATCTCCAACCAGAAGGCAAAACCCAACGCTAACCTTAAATCTCCAACCAGAGGGCAAAACCCAACGCTAACCTTAAATCTCCAACCAGAGGGCAAAACCCAACGCTAACCTTAAATCTTCAACCAGAGGGCAAAACCCAACGCTAACCTTAAATCTTCAACCAGAGGGCAAAACCCAACGCTAACCTTAAATCTCCAACCAGAGGGCAAAACCCAACGCTAACCTTAAATCTCCAACCAGAGGGCAAAACCCAACGCTAACCTTAAATCTCCAACCAGAGGGCAAAACCCAACGCTAACCTTAAATCTCCAACCAGAGGGCAAAACCCAACGCTAACCTTAAATCTCCAACCAGAAGGCAAAACCCAACGCTAACTTTAAATCTCCATGTGTTACGGCTCCAGCAAGGTAACAGTGTCCGACGATACGTCCTTTGCTTTGGATCACATCACTTTTGCTGAAAGAATAGTTTTATTTTCCAAAGCCAAGCCAGCCGCCTCAGAAAGGAGCATTCAAAAGAAAGAAATAAATAGATAGTTTTTTTAAATTCCGTGTGCTCCTCTCCTTCCGAGCCCTTATAAAAATGGATAGTCGAGAACAATGCAAACAAAACCACGTATTTCCCTATTCATGCATTTTATTTAGTGAAAATACCTCACAAGTGTAAACCCCTATCCTTTTCCAGGCAGCCACGCTGAATATGTTTTGTCTTGTATCAAATGCCAAGCACACGAGCATAACAAACAGCTAAGCCTTATTTTTTCTGACCCTTCAGTTACTTTTCATTATTTTTATGGTTTTGAGCTTCTCCGGTTTGCATATTCAATCTATTTAAAAACAAAAATCATGGAAGGAAAAGCCCATGCAAGACAAAGGTTTCTTTTCCTTGTAACACAGAGGGCTCCATGGGCTGCGGCTTTCAGACAAACCTCAAACCTACAACATCCAAGATAAAGATCAATGATTGGTATCGTTCTTCATGCCTATGAAGACACGACCAAAGCGTACGGGTTTCCGGGGTAGCCTTGTCTTTAGCAACATCACGCAAACCTACGCAGGGGTGTTGCATAAATAGAGGGAATTTATACTGTGAGGGTTCAGCTCTTCAAGATGCAAGTTCAAGAGTCTTCAACATGGAGTGGAACAAAGCCAGAAACAGCTGAGCTGGGCAGGGGTGGCAGACTAGAGGTTTAGTCTAGCCTACCGTCTAGTCTAGGCTGGAGGTAGCATGAGCAACAGAAAGCAATTCATTTAAAAATCAGTGATTTCTACACATTATAATTGATGTTTTTACAGGTGTGGGGGAAACCCTCACAACTTCTTCATGAAATGGCTCCTCCATTTTTCCACCGGTATCATGGACCTCATTCCGAGTGGGGAATTCTCTAGACATACTTTCTGGAATCATCTTTAGCAAGGCCCCTGTTTTACAGCTTTGCTGATAAAACGCAGTGACCCCGAACTCGCTGGTATTTCAAGGCTCAGGCGCACGTACCTCCACTTGAGCATCGTCCCAGTCATCCAGACGGACAGACTTCACTTTGCTGACCTGGGGAATATTGCGATGGATTCCTGAACAGTTCAGGCAGATGAAGATCCCCAGGCTGTGGGATGCCCAGTCCGGCTCTGGACCAAGAAGCAAAAAGAGAATTGCACTTGATTGCTCTATCGGATTGAGCACAGGAGGAGGGAGACATGGGGCAGTTCAGCATTCACCAGGGCAAGAGTTCCCTGGTTTTAAAGGTATCAAATAAATACACAAGCAAAGTACAGACAGGACTTAGTTTATACTGATAGTTATGCCAATTACACTAAAAATCAACAGATTTGCAACCTCAAGTGCAGCAGTTATTCACAAAAACAAAATATACAGACAACTGCATATGCCCAAAACCTCCAAAACTCACCCCATGCTCACCCAAAGAGAAGAGGTGAACGTCCACCTTTCATCAGCAAATCACACCCAAGCACTGAGAAACTGCAGAATTAAAACAAACAGCTCATGGAAACCACTACGCTGCTCCCTTTCCTTGCTGGTTTGGGGGTTTTGGTTGGTTGGTTTGGTTTTTGTGGGGTTTTGTTGTTATTTTTTGGGGTTGATTTGTTTTGTTGGTTTTGGGGAATTTTTGTTTTGGTGTGGTTTTGGTTGTTGTGGTGGTGGTGTTTGGGGGGTTTTGGTGGTGGTTGGGGGGGTTTTGGTGGTGGTGGTGGTTGGGGGGTTGTGGTGGTGGTGGTGGTTGGGGGGTTGTGGTGGTGGTGGTGGTTGGAGGGCTTTTGGTGGTGGTGGTGGTGGTTGGGGGGTTGTGGTGGTGGTGGTGGTGGTGGTTGGGGGGCTTTGGTGGTGGTGTTGTTGTTTGGGGAGTTTTGGTGGTGGCGTTTGGGGGGTTTTTGTGGTGGTGGCGTTTGGGGGGTTTTGGTGGTGGTGTTTGGTGGTGGTTGGGGGGTCGTGGTGGTGGTGTTTAGTGGTGGTTGGGGGGTTTTGGTGGTGGTGTTTGGTGGTGGCATTTGGGGGGTTTTGGTGGTGGTGGCATTTGGGGGGTTTTGGTGGTGGTGGCGTTTGGGGGGTTTTGGTGGTGGTGGCGTTTGGGGGGTTTTGGTGGTGGTGGCGTTTGGGGGGTTTTGGTGGTGGTGGCGGTATTTGGGGGGTTTTGGTGGTGGTGGCATTTGGGGGGTTTTGGTGGTGGTGGCATTTGGGGGGTTTTGGTGGTGGTGGCGTTTGGGGGGTTTTGGTGGTGGTGGCGTTTGGGGGGTTTTGGTGGTGGTGGCGTTTGGGGGGTTTTGGTGGTGGTGGCGTTTGGGGGGTTTTGGTGGTGGTGGCGGTATTTGGGGGTTGTTGTTGTTTTGTTTTTCTGGGGTTTTCTGGTTTTTCCTTACAGTGGGAATGCTCCACAGATTCACTTTGCTCCCGCACCACGGCTGCCCAGCAGCACGGGCTCCATCCCTCCATCCTCCCTCCCCGTGCCAGGAGGTTTCCAGCCCGGGCTCACGGCAAAGCGCTGCCAGCGGCAGCTCTGTTACTTTCTCTGAGCAAAACCACGCGCTGTTTACAGCCCCGAGCTGACGTCTCACACAAAGCACTTTCAACACGAGCCCTTCGCCTCCAAATTCCTCCTGGGCAGAGGCGCTGCCCGCAGGACGGGGAGATGGGGAGGAACCGGAGGAGGGCAGGGGCAGGACACATCCACCAGTGTCCCTGGCGCTGCCTCACTAATAAAGCCCATACAGGGATCTTTGTTTGAACTCCAAATAGCAAATGTCAGCGTCTGCTATTCCAGCTGCGCCCCAGCAGAAAGGGCTTCCGTGCAAGTGGCTCAGCCACTAAACCCTCCCCACGGAGGTCCCCTCACCCCATCCTCCCCCAAACCCGCATGGGTACAAAACCCTGGCCGCCCCATCACATCGGGCTGTTGAGGAGTAAGGGCAGATCTTCCCTTTTTGCAAACCATCATAATCTGTTTATTCCCCCGCAGTAATTAGACTAAACACTCGCTCCTCACAGCACAGCAATTATTTATAAAAAGCAAGGGAACGTGCTTTCTCCTGCTTATCCATATTTAATGGCCTGGCTGTGGCGGTGCAGCGGGAGCCGGCTGGCGTGGGGTGATGCAGCTCCTCGCATGGGGCACCGAGGTTTGCCGGTGGGGACTGTCACCTCCTCACCCAGCACAGCCCAGGGAAGACCAGTTCAGTTCCCCAGGGGTGGTTGTGTGCAGAGATGAACCCAACGAGGTAACTGGATGGTCTCATCACATGTGGTTGGGTGCCCACCCAGCAGAGGAGCAAGTCCTCAAGCTGTTACAACCCCCACCAGCCAACAGGAGCTGGGACCAGCAGCCACCTAAAGGTGTTTTTTCCTGTTCCGCACAGTCTCTCATCTTCATGAGAGACCCTGATGACTACAGCTCAGGCCTGGCAAATACAAACCAAACATTGCTGCCAGTTATTGGCAACAAAAATTAAGAGTTTCACACGCTCATGCACATTTCTGTGCTTTAACTCCTCGTGTTGTCCTCTCCCATCTCTAAACACGTGGCGGTAACCAAGGTCTGGGACCTGCCAAACTTGCTACCACAACAATATTAATAGTCCAAGGTGCAGCACCGCTGCCCTATGGTAGCCCAGGACCAAAGGGTGCAAGGCAGGCAAGGGTAAAGCATCAAGTGTCTTGCCAAAAACCTCTATCTCTGACTTCCATGCAGAAAATCAGGCCCAAAGAAGGGTGAGAAGGTCAAGAGGAAAGGGCGACCATGGAGCAGCGGTGGCGGTGAGGAAGAGGGAGCCGTGGCAGCCAAGTTTGGAGCCGGGTCTAACATGGCCAACAGCTCCTGGAGCTCAGCGCAGCTCCAAACCTTCCCGGTGCAGTGAGATTGGCTCCAAGCAAAGTCCACCTTGCTGCTAGACGCTTCAACAGCTGGAGCACGCTCTCTGCCTTGGACATCTGAGAAGTTCAGTAAGTTTATTTAAGCCATTCTACCTGGCCAGGGCCCAAAAAAATGCACCAAAATGGCAACACATCATAATCTGGGTATTGCCCAAAAGAGATGATTTTTCCTAAGCCTCCAGACTTTCAAGCGAACAGCAGTGAAGCCTAATGAAAACTTTCCAGCACGCCTAAGTTCCACACAAATGGCTTTATTGCATTATGTCAAGCCAGAAGGAATAAAGACTAATGAGGAACAAGGGGAATTTCAAACCAAATACACCATTCTGAGTGCAGAAAGTCTCTTTATCCTTCGGCACCATTGCTCCAGAACAACCAACTTTCTCTGTTCAACGTGGCAGAGACCTCTAGTCACTTATAAACGGATTATGACTTTGGAAATGAAAACTTGATGCAACTTTATTTTACAAAATTCAGAAATTAACTCCCTCACCCAGCTCCTTTTGCCATCACAAGCCCCAGGAAACCCAGCCTAGAGAATAATGAGCTCTGCAGCTTGAACCCAACGTTACCGAGAGTAAGAACGATGGAGGGAAGAACAAAGGCTGGACCCCGAAAAATAATAAACAAGAAGAATCAACATAAGACATAGGACAATTCATACAAACCGAACTAAGAGAAGATTGGAGGTGAGATGGCGGTGGATTTTTTTTAATAAATATTCAATATTTCCTGTATCCAGAATATAAACGTAAGGTTTCGGTTTGAACACCCCTAGATGCCACCAACCCAAGCAAATCACATACTGCGGAGCAGTAGCAGCCTCAAAGTAGCCACAAAACAAAAGCAACAGCTCAGAGTCCCAAAATTTACTCAGATGCCCCAGCTTCACCTCCTGCCTCAACCCACAGTTATCACCATATACAGCACAGCACATTGCTGACCAAGACATATACATCCACAAGAACATCGCCAATGCATCCTCCAGCACACAAACCATGGCCAGACCCTCAATGAGCTGCCTGGCTCCGTCCCCATTCAATTTCTGATTGCTCTCCCCTGTTTGAGGTGATGGAGATTCATTAGAGGGGAGAGCAGGACCTCTCCAGGTAGGCAAAACCTCTTTAACCCTGCACTGGAGAGGTAACTCGTGCCCTAGGATGTGGGATATAATCATAAGGATTCAGTGCAATCAACACAAACTAAAAAAGCCTTTTCTCTTGTCGCTCAGCTGCGGCTGATTTCCCAAATTCCCCAGCCAGGAGAACCTCATGTTCAGCACTGAAGTTCCGTTGCTATTTACTTTGAGGAAAGATTAGGAGGTTAATAAACAGACCTTGGTCATGCATGTTTAAAAATAACAATAAAAGACATTAAAACCGAAGCCAAAGAGCCTCCCACCAACACTCCTCTCTAAGTAGGAACATTTTTCAGTGGAGGCACTGAGGTTGCCAAGGTCTTTCTATTCAGCTGCAGGTCTCAGCAGCCCCCTCTGCTTGCTGCCTGCAGCCCACGGCCCAGCCCAGGCACCCGGGTGAGCAGAAAACACCAGCACATTAAACCTCCTTTGTTTCAAAAAGCCCTTTTTCCCTGCAGAAAGCAGCATCGAGCAAAACACAACTGCTATGGGGGGAAAAAAAACCCTTCTTATTCCTCCACTCTGCTTATGGCCAGAAAGAAAGGCTGACAAATTCCCAGGGGGAGAAAAAATCAATCAAAAAAGGCAGAAAGCAAACCAACAATATTTAAGTGTGAGGACAATGGAGGTGCAGGAACAAGTTTCTACTTTTAGCTCGAAAACGAAGAGCCCGTTTCACGCCATTAGAGCGGCGGAGCCCTGGAACAGCTTTGCAGTGGGAGGTAGTGGGGGCACGAGAGAGAACGCGGCGCGAGGCTGAGCCCCCTCGCTCGCCAGGGGACACGGAGACGCCGCCGCGGGTGACAGCACCAGCAGGACCCGGTGGCTCAGTTGTCCTCCCTGCCTGTGCTTTTAGGACCGGTATTTAGATACGAGAAGGTTGAGATCAACTCCTTTCCCTGCCCTCCTTAATCCTGAGCAAATCAAGCAATCCCCCAGCACTTGTGTTTTCTAATCGTCACCCTCGCTTCATAGAATCAAGGGGATGGAAAAGCTTCACCTGCTTGAGAAATAAGATGCTGGGCCTGTGGGAATGGTGTTTACAACCACCCCCGCCACACACCACCCACCCTCAGGCTTTTATATATAGACACTTACACCAAAATACCAAATCTGCTCAGTTCCGCAGCCCAAAGCCCCAACACCTGCCTCCCCTCCATCGCGCCTTCTGCTCTTCCTCCATCCCACGTCACCCGAGCCTTGGGCACAGAGGCCGATGTCCCCCGGGGTCTGTGTCCCAGTGACCCATCCCAAATAACAAAGAGGAAAACAATAAGCACAAGCCACATAAACTGCTGCTGGAGGGTTTAAATCGCAGGATCGCTTCGATGGGATTCCCACTCCCGCCTTCAGAGCCTCCCTGTCCTCCTACAGTGTAAAACCATCTCTGTGGAAACACAAGCCTAAGTCATAGAAAAATGGAGTGAAGAGAGAAATGCTCAAGGTCTGGTTATGCCCTGAGATAACCATCTGTCTCGTGATGAGCGGAGAGATTGCCCGAGACAAAGAATCATTTAGGGAAAAAAAAAAAGAGAAGGCTGAACTGCCACATTACTCCTGAAGAAAAAAGGATTATTCTAATACATGGAGAGCCATTACACACCAGCAGTTCAGCGAGATCGCTCAGTTTGCACTTAAGCATTTACTGTGCTGTCCTGGCTGCGCGAACACATCTTCAAACCCACCAGAACACACACACCGCAAAGCAGCGTCTAGGAGCCCGACTCCAGCACAGAGCGGGTAATGACAGGAGACATCAGGTAACCACTTCATTACAGCGACTCCTGCCCACAACGCAGTCTCAACGATGGAGCAAATGCAATCTCGTTATTCATTACAGGCAGATGACATCTTTGGACCTAAACTTTTTTTTTTATATTAAAAAGCAACCTTTCATTGAAAATTATGGCTTTATAAGGATACAGTTAATAAAAAAACCTAATGAGAAGCTTTAAAATAAAAGCAAACAAAACCTACAAGTGACAAATGTCACCTCTCAGGTTTTTTATCCCCCACTCTGATGTTCAGTTTCTACTTGAGCATCCTTTCTGCATTCCCAGCTGCCATGGCCAGGCTCACCCTAAGCCTGTTCCCCCTACTCGAGACATCCTCTCAAAAGCTGGGAGCATTTTTGGAAGCTCTTGCACAAGATCTTTCTGCCAGATGCGCCTGCTGGTCCTGAGCATCACACAGCTCTGACCCTCCTGAGCATCACACAGCTCTGACCCTCCTGAGCATCACACAGCTCTGACCCTCCTGAGCATCACACAGCTCTGACCTTCCTGAGCATCACACAGCTCTGACCTTCCTGAGCATCACACAGCTCTGACCTTCCTGAGCATCACACAGCTCTGAGCCTCCCGAGCATCACACAGCTCTGAGCCTCCTGAGCATCACACAGCTCTGACCCTCCCGAGCATCACACAGCTCTGACCCTCCCGAGCATCACACAGCTCTGACCCTCCCGAGCATCACACAGCTCTGACCCTCCCGAGCATCACACAGCTCTGACCCTCCCGAGCATCACACAGCTCTGACCCTCCCGAGCATCACACAGCTCTGACCCTCCCGAGCATCACACAGCTCTGACCCTCCCGAGCATCACACAGCTCTGACCCTCCCGAGCATCACACAGCTCTGACCCTCCCGAGCATCACACAGCTCTGACCCTCCCGAGCATCACACAGCTCTGACCCTCCCGAGCATCACACAGCTCTGACCCTCCCGAGCATCACACAGCTCTGACCCTCCTGAGCATCACACAGCTCTGACCCTCCTGAGCATCACACAGCTCTGACCTTCCTGAGCATCACACAGCTCTGACCTTCCTGAGCATCACACAGCTCTGACCCTCCCGAGCATCACACAGCTCTGACCCTCCCGAGCATCACACAGCTCTGACCCTCCTGAGCATCACACAGCTCTGACCTTCCTGAGCATCACACAGCTCTGACCCTCCTGAGCATCACACAGCTCTGACCTTCCTGAGCATCACACAGCTCTGACCCTCCTGAGCATCACACAGCTCTGACCTTCCTGAGCATCACACAGCTCTGACCCTCCTGAGCATCACACAGCTCTGACCCTCCTGAGCATCACACAGCTCTGACCCTCCTGAGCATCACACAGCTCTGACCCTCCTGAGCATCACACAGCTCTGACCCTCCTGAGCATCACACAGCTCTGACCCTCCTGAGCATCACACTCAACGCCACGGTCCGCCCAGATGCGAGCACACAAACCACACACATCTTGAATGCAGCAGCCTTGCGCGTAGGACTTGACCACTTGTTATTTGATATATCCTCAGTCACAATTAGGTAGCAAATTCTGCCCAGATCCAGGAACTTGGCAGGTTTTGGCTAGATGAGCCCCAATGCAATGACCCTACAGGGGACAAAGTCACTTCTGCAGCCCCAGTGGAACAGTGCTGCCTCCCCCAATGCTCCCCATCCACTCTGGGATTTTATTTTTGCATGGTCACAGTTCAGCCACAACGATGTTTGCGAGCCCTTTGGCATCAGGAGTTGGAGCTTTTGTTACACCAGCCAGTTATACCTGGGACAAGCTGCTACTCCAGGGCTGTGGCTACCGAGCCTCACCCAAAGGCCAAAGCACTGACAAAAGGAAACAACCTGGTTTTGGCAGCAGGGAAGAAAAACAACCCAAACTTTCACTGACTGGCTGATTTCTGAAACAAATGTTTCCAAGAACAAAAGAAAACCCAGCCAGCTTCCAAATACACACATTAAAGTGATTAACATAGAATTTTCGCCTGTTATATATCTGACCCATCCTGTCCTTTGTTATCCCTGAGCTAAATGGTTACCTCTTAATGCTGGATCCTGAATTAACTGGGGATGTCAGGGAGAGGAATACACCCACCTGAGCAGCAGTAATAATAAATCAGGGACCCTGACCTTTTGCTTACCCTCAGCTGTACCAGGTCAGCACCTAACAACACACACATGTGGGAAAGCACAAGCACACCCTGCTTTTCTCGGCTTCGGTTCATTTCTCACCCTCCCTCTTCTTTCATTTGCACTTTATGTTCTCTGCTTTGGTCCTTTTCCTCTACAGAGCTGTCCACCCAGTTCCAGCTGTCACCTTTTTCTTCCTGTGCATCCCACTTTTCAGCAAAGAGCATATTTACACCCCATTCCGGAGGCTCTCTGGATGCATACCCCATGTTATCTCATACCCAGAAAGACCTGACCTGTCACACCTGCCCAGGATGGATAACAGAATTCATGCTGAATATTTTATATATTATGTACAGCCAGAAGTGATGTATCTTACGCTAAGTGGCCCAGGGCATCTCAAGTTCATTGTCACTCCCAGGCAGATGAACAGATTACAGCACCATAAGTAGTTCACTAAAGAAACTGGGTTGATGAACAGAGATCCAGTCCCAGGGAAGCAATGCCATGGCAGTTCAGAAAAGAGGCTGAATGGCATTAATATAGCACATCTTGTATTACAAAAGACACTGGCCCAAATTCTCCTCTTTGAGCTTCAGATCCACTGAGACATCTCTGCATGCAAATGTCACCAAAAGCAAAAAACAGTTTTGTTGTTTTACAAGCCCATTTGGACCCTTTAACAATCACCATCTTTCCCTGACGTGAGCTGTATTACGGACCTACAGCTTCATCTCCATCCTGCTGACGCTGAGAAACTTCCCATTTTGCAGGGGGAGCCTGCAAAATAGATGAACATACAGGGCAAGGGAGAATTACCCCATGGATCTGAATGGCCCAGGCTTGGAAAGTCTTCTCTGGGAAGGAATAATTTAGACAGGCACCTATCTGCTGAACCCAAGCTGTGCTCAGCAAGGCACCTCCGAGGTGGGTTGGTCCAGTTACGCAGCAACCACAGCCCCCGATGGGTGGGCGCAGGCAGCGCTGCAAAGCAGCTCACACTATGCAGAAAGTTCTTTGTCCTTTCCAGCCAGGTACACAACACATCCCAAAGTGAACTGCAGTGTCCCGACATGTAGATTAGGGACATAAAACCATCGGTAACGGTGCGACCTGGATGGTGGTATCCGATAGATTTTGAAATGCCAGATAAATCAACATGCAGAAAAATAAGGCTCACCTGAAGTGTTGGGTTTTCTTTAACCTATAGAATGGCAGAAGCTGAAAAAGGACACGCTTTCTCTGCATCTCTTCAGAGTCATCCTGCCCAAGCTAATACAAATTTAGGCGTTTCTAGGTGGTATGCTTTGGTTTTTTTGGTTTGTTTTTTTGGGGGGCAGAGGGTGTTTGTTTGTTGGTGTTTTATTTGTTTGTTTTTTAAAAGGAAAGTTACTTGCTATGCAATTTTCTAGGATTCTTCGCAAAGGCAGCTCCCGCCGCACCACACAGACCCTGCTCTGCAAGAGCAAAGGCTTCCCCATGCTCACACCCAGTCCCCAACAATCACCATGCAAAGGGAGAGGAAGATGCCCACAGCTCAGATTCTCTCCTCTTTGTACATAAAAAGGACTATGGACATTTCATTTCGTCCCCTTGCGCAGCGTTAGGCAGTGGCCAGGCAGGCACCCATCGATGGCACACCGGTCAAAGGTTGGTGGGCAGGATGCCCACGGCAATGCCTCTGGTTCCCCCCATCTGTTTGCTCGCTGATAGGGCAGGAGAAGTGACAAAAGTCAGCCTGTTCGCGAGGGGACACGGAGGACAAGCCGCCTCCAGCAGCACAGGGCACCCCCCCGGGCAGAACCCCCATGCACCCGGGCTAACGCCACCCGGGCTGCACTGCAGACCGCGGGGACCTGCCGGGGATGACATCAGCGCTGCCACGGCCGGGCGAGGAGCTGGGCTGGGCTGGCAGGGGGTTCCTCAGCCGGCGCTGCTCCGCGGGTACCGCGACAGCGCATCCCCATCATCCCTCCGCCCTGCCCCGGAGCATCCCCGCTGCATCCCCTTGGGGGCACGGGGGGATGTGGGGTCGGGCCACCCCTCAGCGGGGCACAGTCCCCGCCGTGCCCGGAGAGCGCAGAGCCCCCCGCCCCGCCGCTGTCTCCGCGCGGTGCCGTGCGGGCAGGTGCGGCCGCCGCCCGCGCCCCCCGCCTCGCCCCGCTCTTACCCGGGGCGGTGCAGTCGGCGCACGCCGCGTTGCCCGGCCGCTGGAGCAGCTCCACCAGCGCCTTCCTGCTCCTCTCCTTCGCCATGGGGGCGGCGGGCGGGCGGGCAGGCGGTGCGGGGCTCCGCTGGGCTCCGCCGCGGCTAAAGTCGGTTCATGGCGCGGGGCGGGGGGCGCTGGCGAGGCGGGCGGCGCGCCCGGGCTGCTCCATGCGGCCCCGCTCGCCCCGCGCAAGGTGAACGCCCGGGGGGGCCGCGCCGCCGCCGGGAGGGGCCGCGCCGGGGCGGTTTCTGCCCTGGCCGCCTCCTCGTCCCGCCGCCGCTGCTGCCGCCGGAGCCGCTCGCCCGGGCAAGGCGCCGGTTCCGCCTTCCGCAGGGCCCGGGGGGCTGGCGGCTCCCAGCGCCGCTCGCCCGCGACCTCCAGCGGCCGCTCGCCGCCGGGGAGCCCCCTCCCCGTGGGGGTCCCCAACCATCAGGGCGTCACATCCCCCCGGGTGTCCCCACCCCAGGGCGCTCCCATCCCCCAGCGATGCTGTCCCAGGTTTAATTTGGGGTGCCCGTGCCACGCCGCTGCCTCACTGCTCGGTTTTGGGGTGCTCACACCCAGGGGTAGGAGCCAGCATGGCAGTGGGGGGGGGGCGGCAGGGTTCTTCACCTCAAGGAGGTTGCAGCTTGCAGCACCACAACCCTCACTAGAAGAGGCCTCATTGCTCGAGCACCTTGGTGGGTTCATGAGCAGTGTTTTGGGGGCATCTCTTTAACATTCGCATCCTTTGGGTGTACTTGTAAACGTGTAACTGGTAACCACTTGTGCTCTGAAATGCTCAGTTCACCACTGTCCTTCCAAGCACCCATTACCACCACCTTCCATCTCTGCAGGGTTGTTCTCCAAGCATCTTCCTGCTCTTTCCACACCTCTCTGTGGCACCAAGGGACTATCGGGGAGAGAAGACACCTCTGGGGCAGAGTCACAGCTTCCCCGTGTCATCTCACGGCCATACTGCTGGGACAGAGAGCTGCAGCCACCCATGTGTCTCAAGTCACCTATGGGTCGAGGCTTCTGTCCTTGTTTTACGAGGACCAGAGGATGACTCAGAGGGGTGATGCGGGAAGACTTTGGCCAAGGAGGGGTTCAGAGCTGTGCCCCGTAGGCTGCTGCCCTCACCCCCGCTGAAACCTTCTCAGATATGAGTCACAGGCACTGTGATGCTGCTATGGCCTGTTTGTGTTCCAAACAGCTCTGCTTATAGCAACGTTTTTGGTTTTGCAAAGCAAATCCCCCATTCAAATCGCCCATCTCTGCTTCCCCCATCAAAGCAGAGCACCCTCCCGCAAAGCTCAGCTCACGCTGTTCATGGTCCCCACCAGGTTCAGCCCACGAGCGGCTGCAGGAGGAGGGCACCAGTAGCTCCCGGGAAAAATCCACAACCAAATCACCTCAATCCTGCAAACGCAGATGTGAGCAGGTTCCATGGAACACTTTGCAGGAGAAAATAACACACACCCTTAAAGATGGGCAGAATCATGACCTGGTGCATTTATGATGCCCCCCCTTGCCTTGAATACATTTTCCTAAATGACCTTTGCATTTGTGCTGTGACTGTAACCAAGCTGATTTTTGACTGTTTTAAACTGACATGGGACTGTTCCTTGCTGACTCTATGCAGCGTTATGCACCATGCTGGGGTTCGCTGGTTTTACTGGTGTAGGTTCCTGATGACTGGAAACTCGTTCCACGCTGACCAAAGGTGTAACCCCACTCACACGCCTTTTGTGGGGAAGTTGAGCTGCTGCATCCACACCCTCACCTTCGACTTCCAAGTCACTAATATTAACCTGGAGCAGAGCACTGACTTCTAACACCCACTGAGTAAAAATACCTCCAGCACAGTGTCTTAGCCCTAATCCTCCAAACCCTTGCTACATTCAGGCTTGTGGGACTGCTTGTCAGTGTAAACGCTTACAAGATCAGAGCTTTACCCGAGTCCGAGCTGGGTTAGGTTTCCATTTGCGCTTCAATCACAGCACATCCCCAGCCCTCCGGCTTTTCCATCATGTGCACTTGCTGGATTCTTCATGCAATAGCCAGGGTGCTGCACATCATCATGAACTCACCGAGGACAGGGGCTGGGCGGGGGATTGGGTTTAAGGTCTCTGTTTAGCTTTCTATTAAGACTTATTGATTCTCTTAATTTTTTGTTCTCCTGGTTGCTAGGCAATCCCTCTCTCTCCTCTGCCTGCTGGAAGCCAGGGCTGCAGACAGAAATTTATATCTTGTAATCAAATCAAATACAACAGATCCTGTTGTCAAGGATGAGAGGGGAGCGTTTCGTACAGGCCAGGCGGAGCAGGAGAGCAGGGCCAGCAAAGCTTGATCAAAAGCAACCCTCAGCAGTTATGTCCCATCCCAATTACTCCAGACTTCACACCAGGAAACAAACAGCCTATGTGGGTCAAGGGGACACAGAGAGAGGGAGAAAAGTTGGAACTAAGTGAGCCAGAATTGAAGACTTATTTCTGTTTATTGGAAGAAACCAAAGGCTTGATACAACCTCACATACACGAGGGAAGGTGGCCTGGTGGGGTGCTGGAGGCTCCTGGAGGCCAATGGGCATCGCTGCTCCAGCTTGTCCCCATCACATCGTTCCTGCAGCCCATGCCTGCAGGAGCCAACACCTCACCTGAGGTTCTCCCCACATCGTTTTCTGCGGGCACGACCTGTCAGGGAACGCTTGATGAATTTGCTCCAACTTCTTCCAAAGTCTCTGGTCAAACTCTCCACGCTCAGTACATCGCCCTCCTTCAGATGCTCTCAGTCTCTCCGCTGCTAAGTGACTTGTTAGGTCTGATGTAATATTTTTATACTTATGTATATAAATGCTTACATATTTATGCGTAAAACGCATTTGTTTGTAAACACACACACACTTTTAACTCAGTCTTCTCTACATCGCAAGGTTGTTGCCTTAGAAACGGATGTTATTAGTGCGATTTCCCGAGGTGCTGAGCTCATCGGCAGCAGGGCAGCCTCTGGAAATGCCAGACTCTGAGGTCAGGGCAAAGGATGCTCCGAAATTCCTGGGAATCTTCTCATCATCTTTGCGGTGACGCCCTGAAAATGCACATGCATAACGACACCTTCTCCTTGCCCCTCCATATTAGCTCCTTCCACCCTCAGGCTGCCTTGTTTCGTTATGAAAGAGCCGTTTACACTGGTTTGCAGTTAATTTTGCATCCCTGGTGCTGAAATGCCTAAATCAGTGTCACAATCGCACAAGCAAAAGGGTGTTAAACTCAACCCCTTATGTGACCCAGGAGCACATTCGCAGCATAACGTGGGGAGACGTTGCAAATCCCTGCGTGCACAGCAAACCCGGACACAAGCATCAATAATTCAGCCGCTGCAACTGCATTCGAGCAAAACTCTCTGGAGTGGTGGAAACGCTGGGCAGGATCCCCCAGTCTCCCCAGCACTGCAGGGGGGGCGGCTCCTGCAGCTGGGGCTTTGTGTGAACCAGCAGTAGCACTGGCCACCCACACCCATGCTGAAGTTTCCACTGCACTAAGGTTTCCTGTTCAAAAGAAAGAAAAAAACCATTAAATACTAGAGGTTTTTCTTTAAAAAAAATGATTTAAAATCATCTAATCTTCTGGGTTAACCGGTTAAATCATGAGTGGCTGCAGCTGGAAGGGAGGAATGCTACAGAGCAGAGAGCTCACACCAGGACAATTAAAACCTCCTGAACTAAAAATCCAATACCCATGCCAACTTTCTCTGACTTTCGGCAAATTGCCTTATGGGCCCTGTGGGATTTTCTCCTGTAGGATGTGGCAAAGCACACACTGCATCTGCATGGTTAGGATGTGTCGGACGAGCTGAAGAGGATGATGCAAGAGAAAACCATGCGAGGGTGCAGAAATAACAGAAATAACACCTGCACCTGCCCTCAAGGAAGAAGAGGTGTTGTACAACGCTAAAAGTGCCTTGCTGCGGAGTAATTTGCAGATCAGGCTTTCACTGCATTTGCATAGTGGTTAACTCTTGCAAAGCCCAGTGTTACTGGTGTGAAAATAAGAGGAGAGATGGCGAGAGTGAGAACAAACAAGGGTGTAGAGCAAAATCTCTCTGCTGATTGACTTAAACACCGTTTTTCAGGCCTTCGCAGCACCCTGGAGCTGAGAGCTGCTCTCTCGTGGCTGCACCGTAATGGAAAGGAAAGGAGCTCCAACCACTTTTGGGAGTCTGCCCCTGGTGTGCTCAGGACGTCCTTTCTGTTTGTGCCCCACGCGCTCTGGCCAGGTTTGCTGCAGCAACGGCTGGGTTGGAAATCAGGACGTGGTCGCAGGAGCTGCTTGGTTGCTCTGATGGGGTGGTTGGGAGCCAAGGGACGTCCTGGAGAGCATGGGAGTAATCGATGGCTTGAGGATGTTGGATATTTGTACGTTTGCTCTACAGCACATGGGAAAATCTCAATGCAGCAGTCCTGTTGCTGCCGTACCGAACCCATTTCAGACCATGTAAAACATGATGTGGAAGGGGCAGCTGGGGAAGTGGCTCCACAGCAGCTCCCAGGCACCCAACTGAAGCTATGCTGATTTCTACAGCCTAACGACGGGCTCTGTTCTGCTCTCAGAGAAGATGAAATTAGACCAATGAGGTCAATAATTCACCTGCACCAGTGTTAGACCGCTGCTTTTAGCGTTCTTCCTGATTTATGCTCATTAAAAGACCTAGGCCTGGGTAAGCTCTGTATGGAGAAAGCCAACATACACGTGAAGAGATTCACACATCAGGGTATCAGCTCCTCCAAGAAAAGTCAAAGTGCTTATTCAGAGCCACCAACAATTCAATCTGAGTCAGAGACATCAGCAGGACAGGTTCGACATGCAAACCGCAGGGCAAGCACTTATGGTTGAAATTGCCTGTGCTCAGTTCCAATAATTTAATCTCTTCCTGGCTCAAATGTCTCATCCTTCCAGGAACAGCTTGGAGACGTTCAAGTGGGAGACTGGGCTGTGTGAGGTCCTATTGCAAGGTGGAGATGGAGATGGAGATGGTCAACCTGGGAATCGGTGGCTGCTCCTGCCAGGGATCCCGTGCCAAGAGGGCGATGGAGATGCTGATGGAGATGCTGATGGAGATGCTGATGGAGATGCTGATGGAGATGCTGATGGAGATGCTGATGGAGATGCTGCAGGCAGGACCACAGGGTGGAGAGCAAGGGCCTGAAGCCCAGCACATCACTCCCGGTCTGGAAGCCTCTGCAGCAGAGCTCGAGTCCCTCAGGAAGAAGCCAAGTCATCTAAAAGGACACAGAGGAAAAGAGAAAACTGTGCAATTACAGGTCCCAGCAGTCGGTCTCGTGTCACAGGCTGCTGCCTCGAGCTGCTGGTCTGGCTCAGACATCTGAGACCACATCACTTCTCTGTAACATTGCTCAGCTGTGATTTGAATGAAGCATTAGAGGGAAACAAAGCTGTGGTTTTTCTCTAGAAAGAGATGAGAAATGATGGCCTGGAAGGAGCTGCTGAACAGCTGGAGATGGTAACTGAACCTCCCCCCAATTAACTTTGTCCGCAGAAGGTTGAGGACCATGTCTGACCCTTCCTCTGGCTGCTGATGGGGTTGTCTGGATGCCACTGAATGCCTCCGAAAAGCTCTCACAACATGGAGATGCAGAGCGTGCTGCTCACTGATTTGTTTATTTTAGTGTGCTTTGCCAAAGAAAAATCAGCAAAGAATTAATTAACAGCAATTATTTCTAGCGACAACAGAGCAACCCTGCTCCAGAAGCCATGAAAACAACATCATGAGACTCCTGTGGCTGAAAAACCTTTATACGTTGGTACAAAAATAAACAATTTGATTGCAGGCTATATAAAGAGCCCAAGCCAGGTTGGGGAATGACAAGGGAACAGCCATTTCGGTGGCTGAGTCACAGCAACCACCCAGGTGACTTTTGTGAGGGAGTTTTAATAAATAAACCAGCGCAAAAGCACCAACCTGAGTCAAAGAGCCAGCAGGAGCGGGTTATTGCTGCAAGAGGAGGTTTACTACACCCATCGCTCTGTGTTATTAGTGCTGCTAAAGTGATTTACTGTCTAAGTCAGTCTAGCCGATTAGAGCTGTGATCTAAAGTACTACCCAGCTCTGGTTTGGGTGATAAACATCACCCCACCTGCCCATTACTTGCTAAAATAAGCTGAAATAAAGCCATCAATCCAGACATCTCTCTGCTAGAACGAACCCTTCCAGCTCGCACCACCACACCTGCAAGTCTCCTGCTGTGCGTGCTGAAGGGTTGGAGGTAGATGTTCCAAACGCACTCTCATTCTTCACCCAGCTGGTTCTTTCTCAGCAGTTCTGAGGACTCACACGTCCCCTGGCGCCAAAGCCCCGCAGTGACCTGGTTCTGGTGACACCTCTGTGCTGCACAGGCACATGCTGAGCACCCCCTGAACAAGGAGGCCAGGACACATCTCCTTCCAGAGACGTCCATCTCCACGCTGCATCCTTGTAGGTGGCAGTGGAAAATGCCTATTTCCACCGGACTCTGCAGCACAGTTTGGGGAGGGGGAACCGAACCCCACGCTCTGCTCACCTGCACCATTCACACTGGTGTCTGCATAGAGACCGTTCACATCTGATCTGCGGCATCACCTGCGCTCTCACCACATAGATACCAGTCTGGCGTTGGGCTGCATGGACCAAATACACATATAGCTTTAGTTTAGATAGAAATCCGAATGCAGAGAGAGAGGGGGGCAGACTGATGCTGCCTTAGCAACCGCTCTGAGCGTGCACACGCATGTCAGCGATGTGATGAACAACAGGGGCTGGGTCGCAGCGATGGTGGCGAGGACGCGGGTTAAAGACAGCCTGCTGAATCCATGGGCTGCGGTCAGCACAGCATAACCCCCACGTCCACACTAAAGAGCAAAAGCCGAGGGAGGCAACCCCGGCGATGAGAGCAGCCAGCCTCATTACACCCCTGGGATTTCCTATTTGGTACTTGCTCATGGGGAGGTGAAGGCTCATTTATCAATGGGGGGTGTTGCTCCTGCTTGGTTCGGTGTCCTGAGCTACCAGCACTGATCCAATCTGCAGCTTCTCTGCAATTTCTGAGTGGCAGTAGGAATTTTTTTCCCCATGTGGGTCTGCCTACCCCAAAATTGGATTCCTCGGTGCGGTGAAATCCCTTTAGCCACCCAGCGAGCCATGCTACCATGGGGCTGTGGGAGTGACCCCACTGCGGATTGCTCATCTGAGCAGGCTGCAGCACACAGCATCACATTGAATCCTCAGGACAGTCCCGGTGTCCCAGGCTCTGTAGCGCTGCTGTTCTCCTGCCTTGTCCGCTAAGGAGACACCCAGTGCCTCCAAAGCCTGCTGACATCCAGAACACCGTTTGGTAACAGAGAAATGTAAATGGAGCAAACAAAACAGGAGCTGACTCCTTGCAGAGCATCTCCAGCCTTCCCACCTGCTGCCCCGACCAGCAGCTTTGCAAGCAAGATCAGCCCCAGATGTGTGAGCAGGGCCTTGCTGAGCAGGGCTTGCTGAGCAGGGCTTGCTGAGCAGGGCTTGCTGGCATTGAGGAAACCAGAAATGCCTCAGCTCCTAGAAGGTTATTAAAATAGTCAAAGGACTCAGCTGCCCAAAGGGGCTGCAGAAACGGCTCCCTCTGCCTGCTTTGTAAAACCACCAAGATGAAGTTAAAGTCATTCTGAGTCGTCTCCCTGATTTCTTCACCCCCTGCTCTCTTTTTGCAGGGCTGCTTCCCACCACTGCTCCTATCAGAGTTTTCCATAAGGACCTGACCAGAAAAGCATCTACAATACCGAGTGCTTTAGGGTATCGCTCTTTACCAGGCAGCAGGACACACAGCCAGATGGACCACAACATTCCTCCCGTGTCAGTGGGAACCTGCCTTGCCCTGCGTGGGAGCTGGGCCAGCAGCTGGGGAGGTGGGAAAGCGTGGGACAGCAAGGACCGGATTCAGCTCAGCAGATGCACTTGAACCGTGTGACACTCACACAGGTAACTGTGGCCTTTCCTGAGCTATTTGGTAAATGCCAGACTTGTCTGGGGTGTTTTTCACCCAACCAAGCCCAGGAGGAATCAGCAAGTGTAAGATTGATGCACCTGCTAATGCAAGCCCCAAGATCTCCTCAAATAATGGGAATAAACAATCCAGTTTTGGAACAGCCCGTGTGGTGCTATAGAGAGAGCACAAACAGCAGAGCCCCCAGGAAAAGCAACAAAAATCTGCCCCTGTGGCATCATCTGTCCCAGGAAACAAAAAAATAGGCATCAAAATCAGTTCCTCTGCGCACACACATTGATTGGACTTCTAGGTGACTTTCTATGAAGTTCCTATTTTGAGCAGTGATCAATTATGCATTTTGAGCCATATGGCACCCTCATTCCACAAGGAAGGCATTTTGTCTTGAAATTGGTACGCTAGAAAATCTGCTGCATCCTGACAGATGCAATGTTGCCAGCTACTCACAGAAGCATAATGAGGATAAGATTAATCAATATCCAATTTCCACTGAAACCCCCTGGCAGCAAAATGGACCCTTGCATGTGCCCTTCCAAACAGTCTTTGCTTTTTTAATTGAGTCAGAGCTCTGATTTTTGTGGGAAAACTGACACGATACGGCACACACCCGGTTTAGCAGGAGGATCTCTTCCACAAGTCATCTCCTCCAGGCAGAAAAGTAACTAAATTCCCTTGGGGGTCACTGGATACGTGACCAGAAAAGCCCGCACTCTTGTGTCCTAACAGAAGCATCATTCCCTTCCCCGCAATCACGGATTGGAAATGTAGGAACACACTGCTCTCCAGTGGAACCGCAACACCCGAAGCACTTTTCAGAGCCCACAGCATGAATTGATGCTTTTTGTACATTTTGTACTTTGTTTTCGCTGCTCCTTCTCTCATCGCCTGCCTGCAGTATTTTCTGATCCCCGGCTGCATCAGTGCAGCACCCCAGGTTTAGTTCCAGCAGCTCTGTGCGAATGGTGTTGCCTCCCAGTGCTCTCCAGGCCTGCTTGAGTGAGACAGCAACGGGGTGACACACAAGAGCTGCTCCACCTGATCCAGCTCTCTCCCAGTGTTAGTGCTGGTTAAGAGCCGCTCCACCTGATCCAGCTCTCTCCCAGTGTTAGTGCTGGTTAAGAGCCGCTCCACCTGATCCAGCTCTCCCCCAGTGTTAGTGCTGGTTAAGAGCCGCTCCACCTGATCCAGCTCTCTCCCAGTGTTAGTGCTGGTTAAGAGCCGCTCCACCTGATCCAGCTCTCTCCCAGTGTTAGTGCTGGTTAAGAGCCGCTCCACCTGATCCAGCTCTCCCCCAGTGTTAGTGCTGGTTAAGAGCCGCTCCAACTGATCCAGCTCTCTCCCAGTGTTAGTGCTGGTTAAGAGCCGCTCCACCTGATCCAGCTCTCTCCCAGTGTTAGCGCTGGTTAAGAGCTGCTCCAACTGATCCAGCTCTCTCCCAGTGTTAGTGCTGGTTAAGAGCCGCTCCACCTGATCCAGCTCTCTCCCAGTGCTAGCGCTGGTTAAGAGCTGCTCCAACTGATCCAGCTCTCTCCCAGTGCTAGCGCTGGTTAAGAGCTGCTCCACCTGATCCAGCTCTCCCCCAGTGTTAGTGCTGGTTAAGAGCCGCTCCACCTGATCCAGCTCTCTCCCAGTGTTAGTGCTGGTTAAGAGCCGCTCCACCTGATCCAGCTCTCTCCCAGTGTTAGCGCTGGTTAAGCTCAACCTACCAAAGCAGCAGGAAGTGAAAGTGGTTTTGTTTTCTGCTGCAAGGGCAATTAATCATCAGCAAAGGTCAGTAACTCCGTGGTCTCCAAAGGAAAACAAGTGGGTGATTACTCACCGTGTGATTTCCAGCCACAATGATGTCTGTGGCCTCGAGGCAGGCAGGACAAATTGGGGTTCAGGGGAGGACTAAGCGCGGGGGTCAGCTGGCTACAGCCTTTGCTGTGTGTAACCTGTGCACAACCCCACACATTCACTTCACAGGTGCCTACGGACACAACCCTTCTGCATCAGCCGGTATCCCACATCCAGGCTGCAGATGCAGCAGCAATCCTTCCTTAGCACAGCGGCACAGGCTCATTGTGCTCCTACAAAGGACTTCGGACCATGGCCCACTTCCAGCGCAAGCACAGGAGGCTTTGTATAGGCTTTTCTATGAAAAAACGCTCAGAGCCTTGGAAATGTTTATTAAATCCTTTCTTCCTTGTTCTGCAGGTCATTGCAGCTGTTTGGAGAGATACACCTAGAGCTCAAGGTCTCCCAGGAAGACATAACGAGTGTTGGCTTGCAGCAATGTTCTTTCTGTAACCGCAGCGATCAAGGTTAAGCTCTTTGTGGTCGGATAGATCCTAATCTGAGCAAGGAAAGGGGGAATGCGTGGGCAACGCTCTCCCAGGTGCTGGCATGCAGAGCTCTGCTGACCCAGAGCCCTCCAGGGACAGGACCCCAAGCAGAGGGTCCCTAGAGCTATGGTGTAAAGAGCCTTTGCTGAAGAAAAACTACAGGAAAGACGACAACCCCCTCACACTTATCGATTTCTATTATCGTGTTAACAGCTGACACAGACCTCCAACACAGTCAACACATTGTCCTGCTCCGGGCTGTCCCCTCCACACCTGCACAGGCTGGCGGTTTCACATCCAGCCCAGCACAACCGCGTTGAACAGCCGCATTCCTCCCGCTCGCGGGGTCCGGGAGCAGCGGTCGGCGGGCGGCGCTCCACGGCAGCGCTGGCCGCTTTCCCACATGAAGATTAATGCGCTTGGGCAGGACTTACCTGGCTCCCGGTGCCACACACAGCAGAGCCGCTCATCAGCTCCAAACAGCTCCACAAAGAAGCCGTTGCCCCTGACAAACGCCGCCCCCGCAGCGCACGCACCTCAGCTCCGCGCTTCCAGAATGCAGATTCTCCCAATTTGGTGTCAGGCTTCTGGAAAGGACCCTCCTTGGCACAGGAACAGGAGAGGGAACTAAGACTTGCGGCTTTCCTTTGGCTTATACGCCGCTGTCATTTCAATGGAGCATAAACCAGGATCCCGCAAACAAAGCTAAAATAAAGAGGATTACATGGAAAGGCTTTAATTAATGATCTGTACGTTGGTGGGAATAAATCCAAGAGCATTCTGGGATGTCTCCCAGACGACTCCAGCATTGCAGGGACTTGTCCCATAGAGCAACTTGGAAAAATTGTTTGACTCCAGGCACTGATTGAATAATGACTTGTTTTTCCATTTCTCAGTTGCATTAGATCTTAATCAAGATCAACCGGTGGCCTTCACCAGCTCTGAGCTCACCTTACAGCTCCACTGAACGTATTCTCTTTTCCAGCTAATGCCTTACAGCCAGGAGATTTGTGCCTTTGCCAGTTCCACAAATTTTGGGCTATCCACACACAGCCCCTTTCTTGTCCCAGCACGAAGGGGACAGCGCGGTGACACTAACTCACCGTGCTGGGAGCTGGGATGAAACGCGCCCGTGGATCTGGACAGGGGGAGGCTGTTCTCAGCTTGGTGAGAGGTGTTTCCTGTTAGGGTGCCAATTATCACGTCTGCGGTCATTAAGTGAAGGATGGAGCGTGCTCTGCCCGTTTTGGTGGCTCAGCAGCACAGTCTGCAGCCAGCAGGACCCTGTGTCGCACATCGCTGTAACACCACAGGCCTACGAGCAGCAAAGACCACTGCACCACTTCGCGGAGCTTTTTGAAACTGCTTTTGTTCCCACCATCCCTCCTGCAGCAGGTCCAAAATTTGGGCCTTGGTCACCATAAACAGAGCCCGCAGCGTCCCCTCCTTCGGGGTGTAATCTCAGCTCATTGAAACAGAAGCTATCGCACCAGCTCAACAGCCAAAATTCAATCACAGAAGACCTGAGAAACTTCACCCCTTTTATCCTAAAATAAGCTGGAAGAGAGAGGTGCCATCCGCTGCCTCAGGACAAAACGTCCAACTCATGAAGTAACTGTTTGGCCAAACGGGTGTGCAGAGGAACAGCCCCAGTTATTCCACCACCACCAGTGGGTTCTCTCGCACCTACCAGGGATTCCCTTCACCTCTCACTGCTCAGGGAGCACAGAAGCATGACATTTGATTTCTTTCTTCTGAAGATGCTGGAGATTATTTTAATAATTCTTGCTCAGTATCACTGAAAGAAAGCTCTTGTTCAGTGGTTTAATACAGAGTCTTTTAATATCTGCTCCAACAATAAAACCTCTGCTTTCTCTTCTATAAATGTACTAATCTCAAAGGATATAATTTAAACAGTAGAATGAAGTAGAATAAAAATATGCAGCAGCAGGCGAACGTTCCTTTTAAACAGGGACCCGCTCTGCACTATCTCCAGTCTGTTCAATCAGATTAGACCTCAGCGACAATTTAAATCCTGGCTCCAGCCATCAGTACGAAGAGCAGAAAATGTTCTTTTACCCTTTCCTGGATCTCGGTGTGAACACAGCGGAGAGAAGCAGAAGCAAAAGGAGCAATAGCAGAGAGCAGGGAAGGTGAGATGTATCCACCAGAAGACACCAGAGTAAGGAGAAAGTGCAGGAGAACTACCTTGGCAAAGTGTGTGTGTCACTGCCTGCAGGCCCAGACCCGAAAGTGTGCAGTGTGAGCACCAGATACACAGAGAAATTATTCACTGCATGCACATCTGCTTTAAAAGAAAAAGAAAGGAAAAAAAGAGCAGGGACACAGCAAGAACTACAGTGAAACCAGAAAAACACACCCCCACAATTCACACCATTTACAAATTTGTTGTCTGCTTAAAAGAAATTTCTAAGGGGCTACAAGGCAAAATTATTTTGGCATAAACTCCGTGTTAATTAAGAAAGACTCATTTGCATTAGTATGTACAAGAGAAAAACCGCCCGCCCTGATAATTCATGGTAAGTTACACAAACACCTGTAAGGCCTGACCACACATCTACTGTATGGCCTGCTGCATTCCCTTCTTAATGTATGGGCTGCAGCTATATGTTCTGGAGTGAAATACTGTATTTCTTAGCTTTCTACTCTGCTTTTTAATGTAAAACATGTGTTTTAAAAGAATAAAACAGTCTCGTCATGTGTATTTCTACAGCTCACAGTTACTTAGAACGCAACTGAATACCATTCCTGTCTCCACACCGACTTTGCCATAAAGATATTAAGAAAACATACGGTAGCTCTACTTCTAGAAATGGATGTACCCATAATGAAAGATTCCCAGTTAAATGATGAAATACAGCAGATAAACACAGCCGGCATGGTAAATAAAAGCAGAATCACCACCTGACTGGTGTGGGGAACTGGAAATACTCTCCAGTTATGAAGGTTAAAAGACATAAAAACCCCCACCCAGGTACCCAAGTGTTTTCTATACAGGGTGAGTAGGAAACCACCCCAAACATGGAGATTAATACCAGCGTTTGATAAAAAGCAATTTGCAAGTACAATAGCTTTATTTCCACCTGACAAGCAATTGCTGCAAGCATATTATTAATGGCCACATAAGATTAATCTACAGTTCAAGATCTACACAATAAAGGGGTATTTTTGTCTTATTTTAAAATAAGACTTCACTGTTCTTACAGAGACATGAAGAACACTTCAGGCAATAATTGTTTTCTCCTGGGCAAAATGTTCTTATGGATCTTTAAGAGCCGGCTAGAGAAATTAAAAGAAAATAGATAGCAAATACTCGAGGAAAACAGACAAAAGCAGAACTTTTGCTCATTTAAAAATATACCTTATTTTAGGAAAATCAACCTTTGCAGAAAAGTCCCTTCAGGAAACACTTCCTATTGCACCATGAACAGAACGTACAATATGTACTACGTAACAACTGTGCTTTCCATACACGAGGACTGAAGTTGTCTTTCTTCTACAACTCCTCAGGTTTTCCTTCTGGTTTTTCACCTACCAGATCTTTAAATCCCAATTTTTCCAGTGGTTCGTTAGCCATAAGCTGCCTAAGTTAAAAACAATAAAACAACACATTACTCAGAACACAGCCTATAACCAAGACAACAGCAGTATTTTCTATTTCATTTAATATTATTTACTCTGAAGAAGGACAAGGTGCCCATATGGAGCGACTGCCATTGGCAAAGCCTCAGAAACGTCAGTTTGGGGAAAGCAACATTCAGGGATTATTTTTTTCTTAACAGTTGTTTTCCAATTAAAATTATTGTTGTTTCCTGATATTTGATATTGAACAAGAGTTTTCTCAGAACCTGACCTGACTCCTGGTTATCTTTAACTAACAGACCGCACAAGAGCTTTCCAAAATGTTACCTGTCCCATTTACCAGGTTTTTAATGAACTGTTGCTTACAGCAACGATCCTGGTGACATTTTATTTTGCCGTGGTGATTTTCAAACTCCTTTTTTAATTTGCAGCCTTCCCCAGCCCCAGCCCATCCAGCGGATGCAAAGGTAACGAAGCACGGTTAATAACACACTGTGCATTTCCCAACGAGCTCCCTGGCTCACCGCAGAACAGAAAGCACCGCAAAGCAATGCCAGACCAAAACACCCCTGGAAAAACAACCGCCAACACTTGTTTCACTTGAACTTAGAATCATAGCATCATTAAGGTTGGATGAGACCCTCAGGATCGAGTCCAACCATAACCCGTGTCCCTAAGAATGTCATCTATACATCTTTTTAACCCCTCCAGGGACGGTGACTCCAGCACTGCCCTGGGCAGCCTGTTCAATGCCCGACAGCCCTTTCCAGGAAGCATTTTTTCCTCATACCCAATCTAAACCTCCCCTGGTGCAACCTGAGGCCGTTTCCTCTCATCCCATCACTTGCTACTTGGGAGAAGAGACCAACCCCCGCCGCCCCGGCCCGGCCCGGCCGCTCGCCTGTCCATGCGGCACTGCAGGTAGGCCATGGCGCGCTGCCGGCAGGCCCCGCTCTCGTAGCCGCTGTCCCGCAGACACTCCATGAACCGCTCCTTGAAGGCGCTGCACTCCCCTGCAACACACAGCGGGCCGCGCTACCGCCGGGCTGCGCCGGCGGCCCCGGGAGAGCCGAGGGGACGGGGCGGGGGGAGGCCCGGGCCGCGTTACCGCACCGAAGTGATCCAGCGGAAAGGCGCCTTTGTCCGGCGGCCGCGGCTTGAAGCTCTTGGCACTGAAGTTCATGGCGGTGGACATGGCGGCGGGGACGGGACGGGACGGGACGGACCCGGGGTCCCTCCGGTCACAGAGCGGCCGCGGGGGGGGAGCTGAGCGCCGAGCGCATCGACCGGAACACGTGACCGCGGCCGCCCCGCCGAGGAGGCGGGGCCACGCCGCTATGGCAACGGCATCGGCATCGCCATGGCAACCGGAGCGCCGAGCGCTGCGCCGGGAGCCGGGGTGTGGGGGGGGGGGGGGGGGTCCAGTATAAATTGGGGAACGAGCTGTTGGAGAGCGCTGTAGGGAAAGGGACCTGGGGGTCCTGGGGACAGCAGGACCGGCGGGACAACGCCTGACGTCATTGCCGCAGGACGCGGGTTGCCATGGAGACGCCGCCGCTGGCCGCCATATTGGGCGCGGCGGGGTCGGTCCCTCCCGAGCAGGCCCGGGCCGTTCCCCCCGCGCTCCCGCCGGCCCCGCATCCCGGGTGCGACCAACCGGTGCGAAATAAAGAGATTTATTCCCATAAAAACCCTGTTGGTTTCCTGATTTACCCCCAGACTCTCCAGACGGGAAGGAGAGCAGAGGTCTCGGGGAGCTGCCGCCTCTCTCAGCCCGGGCTGCTCCTTCCCCTCTGCCACAAAGAGCAGGTTCCTCACCCGTCCCTGCCAAGCCCTGCGTTTTGACTTAAAAACCACATTTTTCAGGGCTCTCAGTGTGACCCAGAGCCCTGGGGATCAGCAGGCAGGGCTGGGCCGCCCCTGCAGGAAGTATCGGCTTTCCTGGGAAATGCAGGCGGATTTCAGAGGAGCCGTCCCTGAACTCTGAACTCTGCCATCAGCCGCCCGCGGCAGCAGCGACGTGGTCGCTCATTCCTCGTTAATCCTGGCGGTTTAACACCCACATGATGGACAGCTCTGATTTATTTTACGTCTCCTGCAAGCGAAGGGCGAGCAGGCGGTTTCCTGCTGTGCGGCATGGAGAGTCACAGAATGCCAGAGTGTCAGGGGTTGGAGGGCCCTGGAAAGCTCACCCAGTGCAATCCCCCCATGGAGCAGGAACACCCAGCTGAGGTTCCACAGGAAGGGGTCCAGGCGGGTTTGAATGTCTGCACAGAAGGAGACTCCACAACCTCCCTGGGCAGCCTGGGCCAGGCTCTGCCACCCTCACCCCGAACAAGTTTCTTCTCATATTAAAGTGGAACCTCCTGTGTTCCAGTTTGCACCCATTGCCCCTTGTCCTGTCACTGGTTGTCACCCAGAAGAGCCTGGCTCCATCCTCCTGACACTGCCCCTTTCCGTATTGATCCCCAGGAATGAGTCCCCCCTCAGTCTCCTCTTCTCCAGCTCCAGAGCCCCAGCTCCCTCAGCCTTTCCTCACACGGGAGATGCTCCACTCCCTTCAGCATCTTGGTGGCTGCGCTGGACTCTCTCCAGCAGTTCCCTGTCCTTCTGGAGCTGAGGGGCCACAACTGGACACAATATTCCAGGTGTGGTCTCCCCAGGGCAGAGCAGAGGGGCAGGAGAACCTCTCTGACCTACTGACCACCCCCTTCTAACCCACCCCAGGTCCCATTGGCTTCCTGGCCACAAGAGCCCAGTGCTGGCTCATGGTCACCCTGCTGTCCACAGGACCCCAGGTCCCTTTCCCCTTTCCCAGCTCGTTCCCCAACTTATACTGGAAGAGGCCGATAAATCAAGTGGTCACCGGCAGGTGCTTGGGACACGGTCACCGTCCAGATCCTCAGGACAGACAACCAAGGCAAAACCCCTTTTGCTCACAGGTTTCCAGCATGCTCTCTGCAGAGCTTCAGATCTCAGCCTGAAAGAGGATGAGAAATGACGTTAATTTAACCCACCCGAGTGTTAACCGTGGATTACGCTGTTGGAGTCTTTTTTCTTCTTTGCCCATAGCTGCAATTGGTTTAAGATGGTCTTTCATCTCTTTTAAGTTGATTTTCTTTTAATTAAATGACTGAGATAAGTAGAAAGAATTTGAGGCTGGGGGTAAAAAAAAAGCAACAGCTGCAATTGTTAAGGAGAGCCATTATGGAAATATTACCTGCAGCCCTATTTAAAGTGCGCTTTGTTTATGCTTTGATTGCTTTCTTATTGCAGGATTGAAATTGTAAATGGAAAATTACACCATGTCCTATTACATAAGCAACTGGTTTACAGAGCCTGAAATACGAGGTTTTATTTATTATTATGTTTTCAGGGCTATGAACAATAGCTGGGTTTTTATTATATGGTGAATAGCACTTTTCCACTTGACTTCGTTATAACACTTAACAGGAAAAGGGAGATGCTCCTCTTTCATGAACACACGCAGCAAACTGTCTCCCGGATCCCAGAGCACGGAGCAGCAGAGCAGCAGCTCTGGGTTACCTGGGCAGGTCCAACTGTGCACTTGATTTCAGAAAACGACCTGAATTATGTTGCTGAGTTTCTGGCAGGGTGGTTGACCTGCTGATTCCCCTGTGATGAAGTAGGAAAACATACGCAGCGATTCCCCAGTGAAATTATTCCCAAACAGACAACGATAATGTTATGCAAAGGTTAAGTCAGCTCGCTGTATTATATCCAAATGTTTGATTACCTATTAATTAACTTAGTGCTTTTCTTTGGAACCTTAAGTTTTGTAATTACCCCAAGTCCGGTCAGGTATAGTAGCAGGTGCTTGGTTATGCTTACTTAATGTTTTCTATTGCAAATGTCAGTTGTATCTTCTAGAGTTTCCTTTAAAGGTGCAGTTTGTCTTATGATCTATCACACGTGCTTTAGTAGTTTAGTATGTGCTTTTCCCAAGGAGATCAAATGCAACCCCCATTAGATAATCAGTGTGAAGAAAAAAACCTCTCATTTGCAGATTAAGCCATCCAGTTCCAAACAAATTCAATAAAAGCAGCAGCGCCACAAAGAGCAGTGCCACAAACAGAATTAAATGCTTTTCACATATTGTCTTTCAAAGGAGTGAGAGATTTCTCAGCACCGGGGAAGTCTGGAATGGCTCTTTCGGTAAAAAGGTGCCCATTGTACAAGAGAGATCAGATAAACTGTAAAGCATCCCGTGTTTTACAGTATCTTTTGTTTGGAGTCCTGAGCCCTTTCCAAAAATCAGAAGGCTCCCCAAACTAGGGAAAATCTCGGATCTTCCCCTTTCAAGCTACACACCTTGATAGATTTAAAAATAAATCCTTTGCTTGAATCAGAGCTGTTAGTCATTAATAACAAACTAAAGAGTCATTAATCACGGACTAAAGAGTCATTAATCACGGACTAAAGTAACATTTTTAAATGTTTGCTCTCTTACAGTGTTGTCAGATCACACTGAAGACTTATTCCACTGTTGGTACTTACCCATCAGTTGTGCAAATGTATCTTCAGAGGGAGGTTTGCACACTTTGCATTATTTTGGAAACACCATATTGAATAATGTGTAAGAGCAGAACTTCATTCCTTGCTATGGGCAGGGTCAGTTCCAGGACTTCCATTATTTTCTCTCACCATGTTGCATCTTTTAAGATCCAAATTATCAGGTACTTCATTTGAAAATAACTTATCGACAAGCCATGAAGGGCTTTGAGTAAAAGTACTGGGGGATTTTGTAGCTTGACTTGGGATGTCAGAAATTAATCAGCTGAACAAGACCAAGCACATTCAGGCGCTGGAATTTGTGCCCTTGAGACGGCTGTTCCCAGCCCAGCGCAGAACACACCTCAGAGAAACATCCTTGCAGGATCCCCCACTCCTCCGCCTCACCCTGGCCCGGCCAGCTCTTACATAAGGTCTCTTGCTACATCACCGCCACAGGCTCTTGTAAACCATTTTTCTCCCTTTTAATTCAGGTTCCTAGACAAGCAAAAATGCAGAATATTGCCAGAATAGTCTGGGGAGCGGGGATTTCTGCTGTGGATGATTAATGAAAGATTATTGTTTTGCACTTACAGGGAAATCATAGTTTCATGCCAGTAAGGTCAGGGCCTTAGTATGTTTATGTGCTCTATAAAGATGTACAGAATGATAACTCATTTGCTGTTATGACTAAGCCAAAGCCTCATCAGGTTAGAGGGGAATGGGGTAGAAATAGCAACGCTGCGCTAAAAGCCAAAGTGAACTCTTTCCTTACATTGCTCATTGCAGTTCTGGTGTATCTGAATCCACGTCTCCGTCTGCATCCACACGGGGGGACCAAAAATAAGATGCTGGGTACCTACCAACTAATTATCCTTCGTGGTATGCCCCAAATTGCCCTTGGAGTACTGTAGTTTTTGCAATGCTGTGTTGAGATATAGACTGAAGACAGAGACCCAGAACAAAAGGATCCTTGGAGCTACGTGGAGGCATTCGATCTGCTCAGCTGTGTTTTGAGAAGAGATTCTTCATAATGTGACCTCCTCAGTATGAACTTCCCCGGTCAGGCCGCCTTGGCTTGTTGGCCCAAGTGGGGGTCTGGAAGATGGTGCTTCTGCCTATAGTCACAGTGGAATTATTTGCAAATATTTTTATAGATCTGTATATTATAAAGTACAAAACCAGCACCAAATCCCAGGATCTCCCATATATTTGGTCACTGAGTGAGACTCACAAAGGAAGGACATCTATTGTGTCCAAAAACAAGGTTTTTAAAAGCAACAAAGTTCTGAGAACGGTTTGCAGCTAAAAGGGGTAAATGTTCAACATGAGTGGGAAATACTGTCAGCTTTTAAATGTTCTTCTTCCAGAGACTGGCTCCATCACATAGCATCCTCCAGCTCAGAATATGGGAAGAAGAAAGAATCTTTTATTGAAAATTTGCAACAAAATAATGATTTTTAAAACTATTTTTTAGGACCTTTTCTTTCCAAAGTAGGTGTGCGGCACACACCGATATGAAAGATAAATGAAAAGAAATTTGGTACAAGTTATTTGTATCAAAATGAGCACTCAGAACACTTGAAATACTGATCAGTACCCTGCAGAAATACTGATTTGCAGGATGGGAAGAAATGGGCGTAATCCAATACAACAGTGCAATAATTATGAAAAATGGAAAGAGGTCAAAGTCAAAAAGCTTTTGATTTATTTTTGCACTGGCATTTGTCAAGGTGAGCAAAATCCATTAGCAAGGAGCAGCCTGCGTTTTAACACATCTGAGTCTTTAAAAATGTTAATGTTTAATAGGGTGTGCTCATGCTTTATATGTCCCTGATAACAATGCATGGCTGATAGGCATCTCTGGAGGTTGTAAATCAGTTGCAGAGCCTCGCAAGGCGCACACTCACTCGGTGTTCACTCTCATGGTTTATTATGTTATTAGGACTCATTGACTGAATTATGGCCTTATAACAGCTCTTTCTCTGCATTATCCTACTGTTACTGTAGCGCTATTAACCTGTGTCCCATTAGAAGATTATATGTCCTTCTCCAGATGAGCACACAGGAGTTAGATGACTCTGTGGCTCATTTTCTAGGCGGAACTGATTATTTCCCTGAGCCAGGCTCACAAAATCTGCTTACCTGAGGGTGGTATCAGTTGAGGCTTGGGCTGGTAGGAAGACAAAGACACTTGAGCAGGGACCAGCGTTTTCTCCCCAGTGCTGTGTGGGATGCTTCACCTGGCAACTCGGGCTGTGCTCAGGGTTGTGTGCTGGAAGCGAAGGTATGGGAGGAAGAAATGGAGTTGAGGACACGATGTTCGTTTTACTTTAAAACTGCAATGATTCCCTCCCACTGGAGAAGACATCCGTCATTTCCCACCCTGAATGCAGCACTCCAGGAGGCTGCAGGTCCTTGTGCTCACTGCTCGAGAAAGGATTTCACTCTTATATTATCACCAGGTACAACCTGAGGCCTTAGACAGTCTGCAAGCCCTTGAGAAGGTGCCCGTGCTGCCGGTGGCAGTGGCCAGCTCTGCTCTAATGGAGCAGCGGTGGCTGTAAACATGAACGGTAAATCCCCTCCATCGGTACCCAGCTGTGCCCACGTAGGGTTTTTCCTCACTCTCACGTATCTCTGTCTCAAGAGTCCCAATGGTCGCGCCACTTACTCAGAGAAGAGTCTGGCAGAACAGGATATTCTTGGAAATTCTGAGAGAAGAGGGCACAGCCAAGACCTTCAGAGTTGTGCAGCAAATTTTGAGACGGACATGACCAACCATTTCCCTCCTTTCTTTGCCCAGCCTGCCCAGTCCTCTTCTGCACGCATTAATTCCCCCTTGTGCCAAACTCCACTGCTGACAACAAGCCTTGGAGAACAGGCAGACATGCAGGCACCTTTCTCATGTCAATCTAGTTAGAGTTTATTGATTCCCCTTGCCTTCAGCTAATGTGCTTTTATTATTATTAATAAATAATCATCATTTTTCCATCAGTGGAGCCTGCACCCGGGAGCCTTGGAGGATTCTAGCAAAAGTATTATTAAAACTAAAGGTTTCTAAAGGGTTGAACAGCAGCATGGCCCAGTAATCTGACAGAATATGCCACTGGGGAGCAAAATATCCCCAATTGAGAATACGTGATAAAACATCAAATCAGCTTCTTCCCTCCAGAGCCACCATTTAAAACCATGGCCTCCTGTTCACGATCGCTTCCGCCTTGTTGTCACCCCCAAGGACGCAGAAGGTGCAGGTGGCTCTGGGAGCTGCCGCCCGGGCACGCGGGCTCCTGCAGGACCCTGCCCTGGCATCGCTGCCTGCACCCCGAGCGCTCTGCCGGCTGCTCTGCCTGGCACCCCCAAAACAGCTGCCCGGCAGCCGCCCCCTCTGTAGAGCCCCATCCTGCTCCTCCCAGCTCACACAGATCCAGGATCTCTTTCCCAACCTAGGCAGGAGCGCTGCCTGGAGGGGATGGTTCCTCTCAGAAGATCGCATGCGTCTGCTCATGGACAGGCAGGACAGCCGGGAAGGAGCCGTCACCGAACGCAGAGACACAGATGGACATCTATTCTGTGGACAGTAACCTGCAAAATAGCAGCTGAAGTGGTTTCAGGGGCATTTTGGGGACAAAGATCAATAACAGTGTCAGCAATGAAAACACTGCATTGCTCAAGGATGTGATTTTACTGGGGTGGCAAGAAAGCAAAGAGAATCAGAGCTGTGACCTGTAAGCGGACCTACTCCCATCTGCAGTCCTGAACTAGCACATCTTCATTGCACCACCATTCCAGCACCTCCTTGCTCAGCCTTGTCCTCCCTAAGGGCTCCTTCGCCAGCTGCCCCTGCGGCCAAGCATTGTCGTGGGCTTTCCCACCTGCATCCTGCTTCCTCCATTGCATCACCAGTGGTCCAGCGGAGCCCTGTGACCTGGCACCATGACAGCGATCCAGCACGGGTCCTGTCCCTTAATTCTGCCCCTGAAATCACAGAGACCACAACATGCCCATAACACAGATTTCCACTGGAAAACAAACACCTCAGCCTAGTGTTGTAGATGAAATAGGAGCTCCAGATTAAGGTAATCCATTTTTCAGAATAAAATAAGGTGCTTTATTTGGCAAAAAAAAAATACATCTGGTCTAAATGGAAGAAAACAAGACCTGAGAGTCCTTTTCTCTATGCGAAGCCACTTCCCCTGAAGGTGTGTTCAGGTAGTGACAGAAGGGCTATAAAGGGACCCCAGGATGCTCATAGCCACACTTGGCTCAGCCATGGCCATACAGAGTTTGCTGCAGCACACGGTGGGCTCCAGCTTGCTGTTTTATTTGGCAGCAGGGCTGGTCGCTCTCCTTTACTTTCTTACCAGCTCCAAGAAGTCGGTTTGCAATCTGCCTCCCGGCCCACGGCCTCTTCCTCTGATCGGGAACTTGAACGTGGTGGACCTGAAAAAGCCGTTCCAGTCGCTGACAGAGGTAGGGTCTGCGCGACGGGGAGGAGGGAAACGTGCAGCGCCCGAAGGGAGAAACATAAGTCGGGAGATGGAGATGCGATTGTGTTTGCATTGTGTGGAGAGCAGAAATGAGACTTTTGACATATAGGCAGGCTGGCAGTGACGTCACTTTCAGAGGTATGCACACACAGACATGTATTTATATATAAATATAAATAAATATAATACATTCTTTGCTTTATACACACAAGCATAGACACCCACCCTTTGCAATTAGCTCCATATTATTGGTATTTCGAGCCCTTCAGAGGCTGCAGGTAGGACACCCGAGCTGGGCCAGTCTGCGGAGACATCAGGACCGTTTGGCATCAAGAAAGGGACCTCTCCCACTGAAGGGAGGTAGGAAGGAAGGAAAGAAGGGAGACAGAAAGGAAGGCAGGGTATCATCCCCACAGCCAAGGAAACGGGCGCATACACACATTTATTTTGAAAGCTCGTTATATCTCTGCAATGCAAAGCTTCTTTCTGCCTCCCCAACTCTTCCCCTGCACGCACGCTGGCCGGGGTTATTTAAGACTTGATGCACAGCTTTTACATGTCTGGGTAAACAAACTGCTTTTTCTTATGCAGCTCCATAGATACTTTTATTTCTAAAAGAGGAAAAAAACTACTTAAATATTATAAAGCCAGGTGCAATGTTTGTTTCGGGAAGTATCTGCTGTGCTCCCATAGGGAGATGGGAACAATTCACTGTGAATCTTCTGGTTGGTGTAGAGACGGCTGAGGTGCCGTGAGTGACCTGTTGCGTACTCTGTGTATGCACCCAACCCTATCACGGGAGAAACCGAGTCCCCAGTGAGCTCCTTCAGCCACCTGAAGGGCCGCTGTGATGGGACAGCGCAGTCACTGAAATTCTGCAATTAGTTAGAGAAGAAAGGGCATCCTGGGCTGCGAAAGCACAGAACACAGTGTTCATCCGCCCTGAGTTACGGTGCAGAGGATTGTGCAGAGCACAGTTCTGATGGGCTTCTGGTCCTGAGCTCCCGTCTGACCATAGGTACGTTTGAGAGCGCCAGTGTAGAAGAGCAACTACTTTTGATGCTGCCGGGGGATTTTGTGAGACAAATGTCACTCAAAGGCACCAGACTCATTTCCTGTGACCTGCCAAGCAGCCTCCAGGCCTGCCACATCAAATGCTTGTGTTGATGAGAAACACCAGCATTGATGCCAAGACATACTAATGCAAAGAAATGACCAAAGGAAGGCTGGGACGCGGCTGCGATTCGCGGCCCCTGGCTCTGCTGCACGCTCTGCGAGCTGCCAGGGAGGAGAGAGCCAGTGTTAACAGCATCTCCCAAGCCGTCAAACCACCGTTTGATGAAAACAAATTCAATTTGTCTGCTGTAATAACAGGAGCTGCTTCTAATCTGAAATTCAATTTTTGGTACGTATCTAATGCATAGCAAATGGTAACCCAGGCACGATGGAAACAAGAAGACATTTGGAGTGGACGTCTTGCAGTGTGTTTAAACGGAGTCTAAAATACCAAGTGAATGAGTAGATTGTCAAAGCCACCCGTCTATGTAACAGATGATTCATATTTAATTTGCTATAAAAGCCTAGAGCTCCTGTAACATTATCTACAAGAATACGCTTCCTAGTTGGATTCAAGTTGCTGGTGGCCAGCAAATAACTTTGCAATGACTGCAACACTACCCACCTTGCCATAATTAGAGACAAGTGCTGTTCTGAAAGAAAGAGTTATTGTTTAGCTTTGTTTTTGTAGTGTTTGTGGCTTCAGCCCCAAAGATGTGTGCACACCTGCTCGCCTCGGGTCAACAGCATTAAAATAAACAGGCCTGCCCGCTACGGCGTTTTCTAACAGCCTCCGAATGGTGGTATCGCTACGCCGGCCTGTTGCTGCAGAACACCGCAGGAATGCGATGGCATTTTATTGACTTCTGCTCTGATAGGAGCGGCGATAGCAGACACCTTGTTGTGCAAACAGGGTGCACGCAGAGATGCTGGCGATTGATAGCGGCTGCTCATGAGGTGCGTTACAGCAGCACCTGGAGATTTCGGGCAGGGCTGGGAGGGTCTTTTGGGGCTAGAAACCACCCAGGGTGGCAAGCGCTAGCGTTTGGGTCCAGATCTGGTTTTGAATGAACGTATTTCTTCACCTTAACAGCTCTCCAAGATATATGGCAGTGTCTTCACTGTGCATTTTGGACCCAGGAGAGCTGTGGTATTGGCTGGATACGAAACCATCAAGGATGCCCTTTTAAACCATGCTGAAGAATTTGGAGAGAGAGCAGAAATACCCATATTTAGGCAAATGACACAAGGAAATGGTAAGTGACCTTCTGGCTGGTTAGTTTTTGTAGTTTGTCTATGTTCCTTATATTCTTACCACTGAGAGTATTATCCTCTTACAGACCGCTATTTGTCTGTGAAATGCTGTATCGAGCAGCTTTCACACCAGTGTGTAAGAACGCCTTACAAACTTTTAACCATAGGTAACATAAGGATGCTATACCTTTATTTTAGGCATAGCATTCAGCCATGGAGAGCGATGGAAAACAATGAGGAGATTCACCTTGTCCACACTGCGAGATTTTGGAATGGGAAAGAAAACCATTGAGATCCGAATCCTGGAGGAAGTGAACTCCCTCATTAAATACTTTGAATCCTATCACGGTGAGTGTCAGGAATTTCATCCAGAGACAAAAAACGTGTCTAGCAGAACAATAAAGATTAATGAAAGTTTAACTTAGAGCAAATGGTATCTCACGGTTAAAGTTCAGCATATGCTGAAGTAGGTTATTAAACTGAGGCCTGAAAGCATTGACACCTGGCTCCCTGCTATGAGTTTTTTCTTTGGGAGCTCAGGACTACATTTCCATAGAAAACCGGGCTGAAACAGCCATAATCACATCATCATTTATTTTCATTGTCTGAAATACAGGGAAGCCATTTGATACGAAGATGATACTCAACAATGCTGTATCCAACGTCATCTGCTCTATATTGTTTGGAGAAAGGTTTGAATATGATGATCCTGTATTCCTAACTTTATTGAAGATGCTAAATGAAAATGTTAAGCTGTTGGGCTCCCCTATGGTGCTGGTAAGAGCTTGATTTTATATTTTAGCTTTCAGTTAGTTTTTTGGGGGATATCCAGCTGCCCATGTTTGCCCTCCTGGCCTCCCACCTCTTGCTTCTCAAGGCGAGAACAAGAGCATCGTCGGCCATCCAGGCTGCACTGAACACATCTGTGGTCCTGTATCCACAGCACAGACTCCCAGCCCCCGGGCTTACTCTGTGAAAGTTATTAATTACAAAGTCTTTTCAAAAGGAACTGCTTTGATGAGCAGAAGCACAATACATCTCTCATATCAGAAATCAGCCCTGAAGTGCAGTCTCAAATCTCCCTCCTTGTATTACACCTTCAGTAACTGTCTTAGCTCTGCCTCTCCCACAACCAGCTTGGACCAATTTCTTTTTCTTTTATTTTGGCCACTGAAAGTCAATGTTAGCAAACTGTGAGCTGATATAAGCCTGTTCTTCCTGACACAAAACTACTTTGAATGGCAGTGGAGTCATCTTCTGAGCCACACAGAGGTCTGTGCTGGCTGTAACCGGAGATACCAGTATGTGTTCAAAATGCCAATTGACAGTAAGACTTCTCTTGCTCCACAGTTATATAATTTCTACCCATCGCTTGGATTCCTCTCTGGAGCTTCCAGGACTGTGCTACAGAACATCCGTGAACTGAGCGCTTTTCTCCAGAAGCTTTTCCAGGAGCACGAAAAAGAGTTTAATGAAAATAACTTAACGGGCTTTGTCGATGCCTTTCTGATGAAGCAACAACAGGTACTTTAAAGCTATGTCTCAAAGTCTTTCTGTTCTGTTAGCTCTGACTTAGGACTTACCATCTGTCAGGTGCTGGGAGTAGTGGAAAGAGAAGCTGTGCGGTGAGCGGGTATGTCAGAGCTCACGCTCACGGTGAGCTGTGCTGTACTCGATCCACAGCTCCACCAAAACTGCTGGTTAGAGTTGTCAAGGTGTCCACATGGGTGGAATAGGTAACCACACGTCACGAGGAGATCATCCCAAACCTGCCTGCAAGAATGGTACAGAGATAAACTTCATTGCAGTAACTAAATCTTAACTAACCTAGCATCTAGACCTGGTGATGGTACAACTGCTTGGGACCAGACAAATTCCACACAGCACAGGCCCTAATGCTAAAACTCTAAACATTTCATTTCTCGAACCATATGGAGTCATAAAAGCTAAAACACCGATAAAAATGATGACAACACAGTCACATGTTGGTATCACTTGCTGCAGAACTTATGGCCGTTACCTCTATGTTTTGAAGGAATCAAAGAAACCCCACACTATGTTCGACAATGGAAACCTGTTGTTTTCGACCCTGGACCTCTTTGCCGCTGGGACTGAGACCACTTCCACGACTGTGCGCTGGGGTCTTCTTCTGATGATGAAGTACCCAGAAATTCAGAGTAAGGCTAAGTCCCCTTGTACAATATTCTGTTGTATGCTTAAGGCTTCGGTTGTGGAAGGGGGTGGAACTCATTCGGTGTTGTCTAGAGTAATTATTCTGAGTACTCTCAGGGAGATAACAGCCGTTGACTTTATAAAGGAATTTTATTCAGCTAGATTGCAATAAACCAGCGCAGCCAAGTGGGAGAGGACAAGGGCCAGTCTGCGGTTACAGCAAAGCTCCCCCGTCGCTATTCCCCCGCAGGCTATGGGCTTACGTCACTGAAGGTCTCCTCAGGAGCTGATTCTGATCTGGTTCCTCTTGAAGGCTGTGGGGTAACAACGGTGTGTAACCAGAACTGGGCATGGGATGAACTGTAGTAACTCTCTTCAAGCTCCCTTGGCTCAACAACAAATCTGAAAGAACCACGCCATGCCTGATTTACCCCCTTCCGCTCTTCCTAAATACCCCTCAAAGTTTTCCCTTCATCTTAGCCAAACTGAGGCGATTTCAGTTGCAAGATAAGAGGGTTATCAGCTTCTTAATCCTTTCCTCCCTCCCTCCAAGGAAAGATTCAGGAAGAAATGAACCACGTCGTTGAACCAGGAGAGCTGCCCAAGCTGGAGGACCGGAAAAAAATGCCATACACAGAGGCAGTGATACATGAAATACAAAGGTTTGCCAATCTCGTCCCAATGAGCGTATCACGATCAACTCCCGCCGATGTGAATTTCCGAGGTTATGTGATTCCTAAGGTGAGCTCTCAGGCTGGCCGCCTATGCCTCACAGATTTCCCACAGTTCTGTTTAAAGCAGACACGAAGGAAAATATAAAAATCCAAAGACGCCATCGTGTGTGGTTTAATCTACGATGTGATCCCTTGTCTCGGATCCAGGATAACTGTTACAAACGTGCGCTGGACCGTGGTCTGTAACAGCTATTTGAATCCAGAATAACCAGAGACTTTAATTAAATCACTAGTTTGAATCTCTTACGTCAAATGTGGAGTCTCTACTTCAGCATCTTTCTTGAACGATCTGACTCTGTAAGAAAGGAGTAGTTTGTGGTCCAAAAAGAGAGCAGCCGGCACTGATAACGGGCAGAGCCACAGCGCGGCAGGGAAACATCCCCCAGTTCCATTTGCCGTGGCTCTGTCTTATTTGCCTCTTCACATTAGCAAAAAGAGAGCAGCCCGGCTCAACTGGGGAAGTGATCTGCTCCAAACAGCTACCATGAGTTTCTTTATCCCCTTCAGGGTACGGAGATTATTCCGCTGCTGACCTCCGCTCTGAAGGACGAGTTACACTGGAAAACCCCGGACCAGTTCAACCCTTCTCACTTCCTGGATGCCAACGGGAACTTCATTAGGAGAGAGGCATTTATTCCATTCTCCATAGGTGAGAGGGATGTGTGTGCACCCCCTGGGGCTAGGCTAATGGCACAGTGTCCCCCAAGTCTAGGGATGTATGGAAGTTGGGGACACAGAACATAGGATAAGGGATTTCTGGTCACTTCTCCTGTACAGCATCGCTGTAGGTAACCACCTCTTCTTTGGGAGATTTGGGACACACAGGTTTACCCACAGTCACTACAGAATTTCACATACCTCCAGGTTTCTGTGTGGTTTGATACCAAGTCAGTAGCACCGCGAATATACAGAGAGAAGGAAAGAAACATTTTCTCCCTCACCAGCCGTCTCTTACGGACTGCACGCCCAGCTGAGAAGGTCTCAGACATCAACGCTAACAGTCACGGTGCTGATCATTTACTTCTCTCCTGGTTGTTTTCAGGACGAAGGGCTTGCGCTGGAGAAGGACTGGCCAAGATGGAGCTGTTCCTCTTCTTCACGGGCTTGCTCCGCAGGTTTGTTTTCCAACCTGCTCCGGGAGTGGATAAGTCAGACCTGGATCTCACTGCTGACGTGGGCTTCACCCTGACCCCCATGCCTCACCTGGTCTGTGCTGTGCCCTATGAATGATCAAACAACACGGAGTTAGAGTAGTGAACGCTTCAAGCTTGACAGTAAGTCTAGTTACAGGGGAAAAGAAGCTGTCTGTACCTGAGCTTTAGGGGAAGGAGGACACCAGGCACTGCTGGTTTTCTCTCATTCACGCCATTCTTTCCAACAGCTCTTGTGGTGTCTGTATAATGCAAACCCCCCGGACACCCCGAGCACCGCTCTCAGAAACAGTGATTCATTCCTGCAACGGCATCAGAGATGCAGCTTTCAGGGCTCTTTGAAAGAATGAAATGTCTTCAAGCCTCCTCTGTAGATGTCACCCATCAGAGGGTGTCCCCGAGAGCTTCCACGGGGAATTTCTCAGCTCCAAGACCAAGCTCTATAGCAGAGCTGGTTATCGATAGCCCAGATGGAGACAACAGACACTTAATGGATCTAGAAATCTCCCCAGGACGGTTGTTCAGCTGAGCCCCAGACTGAGCTCCCATTGTGTGACACAACCTGCCTTATCTTTATTACAGAGTCCTAGACATGAGGGTGTAACATGGGCTGATGCCAAGAGCCAGGCACAGGACAGTTATCAGAAAACATCTAAGTGGTTTGGGAAATGGGTTCACTCCAACTCACACTTGGCACTTTATGCTGAAGAGCCCATTTATGATGGGGCCAATCTAGCAGCTTGCTGCTGCTGCTCAGAAACGCATTTCTACCACTCCCTCTCCTCTCCTGGCTTCATGCTGGCTCTGGCACTTGTCTGATCCCTTACCGAGCCATCTTAGATCCCGAAACTGGCAGAAAAGCACCAGCCACAGAAAGTGAGGAGTTTCTGATCAGCGTGGCTAAAGCCGGACACGAGCCCAAGGCGGTGGCAGCAGGACTGCCGCGCTCCATCACACACAGACAGGCTCAGCCCTCCTCTCCACCTGCACCTCAGGAGCTGGAGCTGCTCTCCAGGTCCTCTCTGCCCTCCACAGAGAGGGGATCCTTCAGTAAATGAGTCAGCTGCCATAAGGTCTGAATTGCTCACTGTCTCACTCACTGCAGGGTGAACCATCATCCACGGCCTCCTAATTCAAACTTCAGTCTCAGGTGTGTTGGGATGAATAGGGACAATATTTTCCATTTGACTGGAAATGGGGCTTCGGCCCATTAGAAAATGTCACTGCCTTCAGCTCTACACTGGATACGCAGCTCCTGGTATTTCAAGCTGCCTTTGTCTCCAGACATTACTTGTGTCGGGGACAGGCAGCAAAGCCTCCAGGTAGGGTAACAGACCTGCACTGCTGAGCAAACACCGCTGCCACGGGGCCCCGCGTTGGTGACATGTGCTCGGTGCACAGCAGGAGCGGGGCTGTCGCAACAACTACTACCAGTGAAACCTTGACGCTCGCAGAAAGTGCTTTGGCCACTTATGTAGGAACCGAAGTTACAAATTCAGACCTGTTAATGCCTGTGTTCTGCCGGCAGAGATCCTGCATCCCTGTCAAAGGCAATAGAATTTTGAATGTAGTCACTGTGAAAATAAATGTCAAACTGGTAATAGAGTCTGAAAGGAGAAGCAGGTTCATCTTTGTTACCAAGTCGCTCACCTGCACCATTAACTTGTCATATGGGGGTCGCTGTAGAAAGCTGGTGACACCCCAGAGACTGCGTCTGTCCTAGAGCAGCTCTGTGATTACTACAACTAATGATTTATTTCACGTAGCAGCCATTAGGAGTAGGAACAACCAGCTGTACCCACGAGGCGACATCCATTGAGGGAAGCGTGATCCGTGTGTGCAGTCTGGACCGTGGTGCAGGTACGAGAGCAGAGGCTGCGTCATGCGAAAGAGGCAGGAAAGCACGTGTGGGTGAGGGGCAGTGAGTCACTGGAGATGCTTTTGTGTTGGAGGCAAGAAAGGTGGGTTAGGATGACAAGAAAAAAAAGGAGAAACAGAAAGTTACAGAGACTAAGTGGTAAATCTATAACATAAAACTAAAGTTGCTACCGTCTAAAGCTGATCTGTGCTGCAAATGGAAGGAAAGAAAGGAAGAAGAGAATACGAAGGGTGACAAAGCGGGGTGGGCTTTGGCCAAGACACGGACTCTTCACATTGTCTTTAGTTCACACAACTACAGGCAGCGCTCCAGCAGGTGTTCTGTACCTTGTACCGGTAACACACTGTACATCAACTGTACCACGGGGCCAACTCCAGCTCCAGGCTACACCTCCAGGGGTCTGCCTGACAGGCCATGTAACAGGAAAGCCTTTGCTGCTACACTTGCTTACGTTTGTTTGGCTCTTGATGTATTTGCAGTTTAACTACTGCAAGGCTGACCTTATCTCCTACTTAATAAATAAATATTTTGCTCTGTTGCTGTTGACCTTATCTGGTGTTGCAGGGTGAAGTTGATTTTGGGTCAAACTGATAAAGTCGGGCTGCACCACCTTCAGTATACTCAGAGTAGAGAGGTGAGCACAGGGATCCCTGGGCAACACGTGGCCAGGGCATGTTTAGCAATGCAAAGAGTGAGCGATGCTCACAGCCACAAACAGCTCAAAGGAAATAACTCAGTTTCTAACTCAGGACAGATCACAACTGCTGTCGGAGACAGGACGTGGCTCTGGATGGCACTCTGATGTGCCCTCTTACAGCGACTCCTGTGGCCCCTGCTTCAAAGGAACTCAAGACACTAAAAGGCAGCAGGAATTATCTGAGGCTACAGTCCTGGATGCACTGCTGGTCAAGAATGGGACTGGCCAGGAAGGCACAGAGATTTGAGGGTATTTAAGTTACCGTAGAGGATGCAGGGCTGGTGCTCTGCTGGCCGGCTGTCCCCCGCTGGCTGAGCGGCCCCGCCTGCGCTGGGGGTATGGACGATGCTCATGCTCCACGTCCTCACCAGCACCACCCGGTTCACACGCCGTGGCGGGGGGACTGACAGGCGGGCAAGAGGGATGGGGACGACCCGGCCGCCCCAGGAATGCACCCGAGCGCCATCAGCGCCTGGCAGGTGCTTTGTGCTCGCTCCGTGTGCGCAGCCCGGGGAGCACGTAGCAGCGCGGCTGCAGAGAGAAACACGTACCAGACACATTATTGAGACAGGAATTTCTTGTCATCGCAAGAGCTTGACTTACCCTTGTCATTTTAATGCATTGCACTCAGAGCCTGTTTTTTTTAAAAAAAACAAACAACAATACACTCCCCTTTGGCTTTTCAGAGAGAATTTAAGTCTCTTTCTGAAAGGCCTTTTTATGATTTCAGCAGCTCGCTGAGCACGGATGAAATACCGGGAGAGCGGCAGCAACATGTAACTTTAGCACTGCAGGATGCTGCCAGGCAAACAAAACCCTGCAGGAACAAACATTTTGCATGTGCCGTCACAGTTCTCATGGCAGAGCCCACACTCCGCATCCCACGCCTGCCCCGATCCCTCCTGCCTGTCTCTACAGCCCTGCTGCCTTTTTGCTCCTGCGAGCGGGCAGGGCTGAGTCAGGCAGGGCTGAGTCACCCAGGCGTGCTCTGGGGGAAAACGCTGCCTCCAGCCCATTTCTTGGAAACTAATAAAAAAGAAAAAAAAAAAGAAACGAGAAAAAAAAATCCCAGAAATGTCGCAACACACTCGCTGCTTCTGCTTCTGGGCGCCTGCTGTGCCGCGGCATCCCGCACCACGCGGGCAGCTCCTGGCTAAGCAGAGCGATGCCCCACATCACACTATGTCCGCTTCCTTCCCCGGCTTCTTGGCATTTGCAAGGTGGAGGACTCATTTTTGCTGAATAATGGCCTTTATATGATCTAACCTTTGGATAAATGCACCTTGAGCCTCGCGCTTCCTGATTGCGTAGGAGAGCTCTTTCTTCCCTGAACAATCTTATTCCACTGGCTGTTTACTTCCAATATCCTGAAAACCACTATTCAGCCAGGTAGATTTCAATTCTGTCTGTACAGGACTGAAACCTTCCTGAGGGATGCAAGCTCCAGGTGTTTAGTATCTTTGACTTCAAATAATTCCATTCTCCTGCCCTGGTCCCCTTCCGAAGCCTGCTGGGTCCGCTGGCTTCATTAACTTCATTAACTTCTTCCCTCTATCTCTTAGAAGCTGCTCTTCCAAAATGAAGAACCCTCCCAGAAGTTTCAAATCTAATTTTGTCTTTCCATTCCGCTTATGAACCCACTCATGATCACTTGATCCAAGCTAATGCTCTGTGGCTAGCTATTACATGTCCTCAGCTTCAGACACAAGGTCTGAACTCACATCCCTGCTGGGCAGTTCAGAGCCAACTTTATGAAGAAGTTTGTGGGCTACAAGCCCCAGGGATACACGGGCTTTACCATTATTAACAACCTTTGATCTCTACTTGACATCGAGAAAGCCAAAATCTCCCGTAACAATACTACTTTTCTCTCTAATAACACGGAGATCTCAAACCCTACCCAAATCTGAACCTGGAGGTTTCTAGTAGGATTCCAACACACCTTTCTATTTCCCCGTGTCAGCAGAGTGTCTGGAGGGTCATAGCACTGCGAATAAAGGACCTCGAGGTCTCGGGGAGGAGGTTACAGAGGAATGCCAAGCACCTTTTCCCATGTGTGTGTTCTTGCACACACATGCACGGGTTTGTAATTTGAAACTCTCTTTACTTCTGGACAGGCTTTGCAAACTGCTTAGACCACATTCTCTGAGGTGTTTAAAGAGGGTGGAGTATGCAGTATTTATTTAGGTACTCTACAAACCTTAATAAGAATCGAGTGCTTGTAGCAATCGCAGAGAGCAAACAGAAAGCCAGCTGGCAGAAACCGAGCGGTGCCACTGCGCTGCTATCGCTTCCAACCCCCAAATCCAGATTATTACCAAAAAAATGTCTTTTTTAATTTCATATATCTCTGATCCTGCATCAATTTGCCTGCTGTGTGCCACAGTATTATTAGCCGTACTCTATTTTTCAGCTGGCTATAAAAATTCAGCTTTTAAATTTCCTCCTGGTCCAACTCCTCTTCCGATCATTGGTAACCTGCACTTGGTGGATCTTAGAAGGCAAGATAAATCACTAATGAAGGTAGGACAAAAAACCCCAAACCCAGACCCTCATAGACTTGAAAGCTGCCTGGGATATATCAGTGAGAACTTTTTGTCTCTTTTAATTCCAACTAAATTGTAAAGGTGTGAAAATTGCTTTGTAATACTTTTCTGGGCTTCTTCTAGCCAATGCCTGTGCTGATGCAATGTCATTTCTGAGCGAACAGCCGTTAAAAAAAGACCTCTGGGTAATATGGGATTTCTTCATGTAATTGTGATGATGTACATGAAGTACATAATGCTTGTGGGATTTGAAATATTAATTTGACAACCGGGACACCCAGAAATCTTTGAAGCCATTAGGATGTAACTAATGTGAAATGAGATTGCTTCCCTCCCCTCCGCCCTGGAGAACCGGCAAGGGGATGCGGTGATCCCGAAACCGCTTCAGAGAGGGCAGATGCCCCATTGCAAAATCCACTCCCCTCTGGATGAGCGGGATACACGTTAAAATCTAGACGGCAATACGGGAGAGGGATGGAGAAGCTGCGCTGAGGAACCAGAACGAACAGCCTGTAAGCTCTTGTATGAACCTGTAATCCAGACTTACCCCTCTGTCAAACCGCCCGTGGGCGCGAGCCGCGGCTGGCGCGGCCCAGGGTGCTGTGCCGGGCTCCTGGCGCTGCCGCCGTGCAGACTGCAGCCTCGGGACCCACCGGGGTCAGGCAGCGGGGAGCGAGCAGGCGGCGGCGGATCCCGAGCAGGGGCCGACACGGCGCCGGTAGCACCGGAGCTCAGCAGCTGCGGGAGGACGCTCCCCGCGCCGGGTGTTGTCACGGGCAGTGTCAGGGTTGGGGTCAGTTTACCCAGCGGGGCTGGGCAGGTGTAGCTGCAGCCGCTGAGCGGTGGTTTGGACTTACCTCTGCGTGCTTGCATCACCTGCTGGGCTATATTTGGTGCTGCCTATGTTTGCTTTTACTACAGGGTTACTCCAGAGGGGTTATCCCTCTGTCTCACCCCACAGAGAGCAAAAATTCACCATTGCACTGAGTAGCAGCCACCAGCAACTTGTTGGTTGGGACCCTGCTGGGGTCCCCCCTCCCCTGCCAAAGCTGCAGGTGGACCCAGCACCGGTTGAGGCTGCATCGTACACCCTGTGCTTGCTTGGGCAGCACATCGGGACTGTGGCTTCCCACCACCTCGCTCCAGCCCAGGCCAAGCTCTTCTCAGCTGTCCCCAGGTGCTGCTTTCAAGATGCAGCCGCGCCGCAGCGGTGGGGCAGGAGCAGTCAGCCTGGTGGGGTCCCCAGTGCAGCACCAAGGAGGCACCTGGGCAAGGGTTGGGGACAAGGCAGCCTCACCTCTGTAAAACGCAGGCACGCACACGATGGTCCTTACGAAGCACGGATATTCCCCCATCGGCTTGCTGCGCTCTGCCACAGAGCCCTTTCCTTGGAAAGAGGAGCGGGACCTGCGCAGAGCACAGCGGCTCCGGGGAACGCACGGGACACCCCAGCGGGACCGCACGCTCCTGGAGGGACTTTTCAGCCCCCTGAAAACCACCCACCAAGGCACAGCTTAGGTGAGGAACTGCAGAGAATTTGCCCTGGGTTATATGGCAGAGAAAGAGCCTCTCTGTATCATGCCCAAGATAAATCCAGAGCCTTCTCAGTGCAAAACGAGCATCACCTTGTGTACAATGGGGACAGCCAGCGGTTCGCGCAGCCTCCTGCTGTGGGTTTCCCTGCCTGTGCCCAGCTGAGCCATAGGTACCAAAGCCAGATTTGAGCAGAGGGGCATGGATGTGCTATTTGTGGTCATCCAACTAAATTCCCAGCACTGGGTAAACGGTTCCACTGGTCTGCAGGGATGCAAAGTGATTTGGTACGAGAGGAGCATCACACAAACGCTTTCCTGTGTGGCAGCAGCACTATTTGCTCGGAAATGCCTTCTCCGTTTTCACCTTTCTCCGGTTTGTCAACTTGCGTTGCCATTTGAGGTCCGCTCTTTAACTCAAGGTGGTTTTTCTGTTTGTTTTTCATTTATTTTCTCCTTCACAGCAAAACCAGACTAGTAACGCACTGATGATGGTGGGGGGTCTGTCATGGCAAGAAGCCTAAAAATCCATACAGATGCCAGTCAGGCATCCGTACAGAACGCCCGTGTTTGACTGTGATGAGCTCCAGCTCTCAGGCACCGTTCTGCAGGATGCCAGGACACAATGTCCTTTCAGCAAGCAACGGGCGCTCGTCCCGTGCTCTCCCCCTCTCTTCCTGACCATCACAGCTCGCCTCTTTTTGCAGCTTGCGGAAAAATACGGCCCCATCTTCACCCTCCACTTTGGGTTCCAGAAAGTTGTGGTCCTGACCGGGTACGAAGTTGTGCGGGACGCGCTTGTGAACTACACAGAGGAGTTTGTAGACAGACCATCCATCCCAATATTTGACCAAATTCAGAACGGAAACGGTACTAGAGCGATGAGCGGGGGCGGGAGGGAGGGTGACAGCGCCGCTTAGGCCAGCCTGACTGTGCATCCCGGAGCCTGGCTTTTAAACATCCCCCTTGGGCCCTCCTGGAGCCAAACCGACAGAAAACATTCGGCTTTCCTCACTTGCATGCGATACCTCCTGACTTTTCATCATTTTTGCTAATGCACTTACGGCCGATCCATATCCTAAATACTCGAGGGTAAGGAGTGGGATTTTTAAAAGCGCCGTGGCAATTCTGGGGTTAATTTCCATAACATGTCAACGAGAGCGGCTTTTACAAACCTTCCCCATGGTTTCAGGGACTTTGGACTAACTGGTTTGGCTGTTTGGAGCTGTGGGGTTTTTCCCTTTCTCCCACTGCCAGGTGCCACAATTTTGGGCACCATCGGTCCCCTGTGCTTTGCCTCCTGGGTGGACCAGTGTGAAACAGGTCCAGGCACAAGCAAGAGGCTGAGCCTAAAAATTCACCCCACAGAAAACCCTTGTAGTTTTTCCAAGGCAACTCTCCATCCCTGGGGATTTCAGAGGACTTTCTGCCTTGTTTTTCCGTCCTCTGCTTCAGCTGAGGCCTTAGCTTTGGGCATCCAAAAGGCGTCTTTACGTGCTGGTCACAGGCCGAAGTTTGGGTTACAATTAGAAATTGTATCAATATCAATAGATTAATTTATCGCTACATATGGAAAAGGAATCGATGGGGAGAAAAGCATTTTTCAGAGGCAATTTACACGTCAAATATCCCTGTGGGAGACAGTCAGTATTGCACTATCAGTCCTTTCTCACTTACCTTCTCAGCCCAAGTCTGAGCCACACAGAGGTGAAATCCATAGGAGCTGTTAAGTAACAATGGCCGCGACTTTTCCCATTAAACACTTTTTTCTTCAGAAAATGCCGATTTGCTGACTCCAAAGCTGTTTGCAGAAAATGATCTAGATGAAATTGCAGGAAACAAAAATTAGAAATGAAGTTTAGAAACTGGCATTGACATTTTTAGAGCAAGAAGCTTTGCTTTCCAAATTAAAACTATGATGCTTTAAAATAGTATTTACCCTGAATAACAAACCCAAACCGAAACCCATGAAAAGCCTCGCAGCCCGGATGACGACGTGAAGCGCTGGCATCCAGCTCTTGGGCTGCCACAATCTGAGAAAGCCTTCTGATTAGGGACATGGTTTTGTCTTTCACTGTTTCCAGCACTCTGAAGGATGAAATCCCCATCCTTGCTTGGTGCTGTTAGTGATCATCGAGGCATGAGCTCAGTGACCCCCACAAAATGACAGTATTTTTGCCACTGCTGAAAATACAGCGTTGCTGGGAGTCTCAGTAAAACAGTTCAGCAGTGACCGGGGTTGAGGAGACTGAATTATCCCATAAAATGTCTTTATGACTGGAACAGGAGAAAGGGAGAAGCTTCAAAGACACAAGGTTGTTGCTTGAGGCCTTAGACTTGCAACCAAACAGGGTCAGAAAAGTTGCATGATTGACGTAGACCAACATCCCTCCCCAGCTCTACAGCCAACCTGTCCTGGTCTGAAAGCCAAGCCCTGCTAATCCTGCACTCAGGAGAGGGCTGGGGTGGGTTGGAGCTTGTTTATCCCAAACTACAGGCTCAGTGAGACTGGGAGAACAGAGGTGAGAGGATACAGGGATGGGGCACACAGAAACGGGAGACCCTCAGTCCCCAGATCTGCGGGACATTGGGCAGCAGAAGCCCTTGTGGAGACCCCTCCTGCTCCAGTCCCGTTTTGTTTGGTGCGGTGGGACTCCTCCGTGCTTGAGCCCAGCGGCGATGTCTCCCGGCCTCCCCAGGTTTGTTCTTCTCCATCGGGGAGCTGTGGAGAACAACTCGGAGATTCACCGTGTCCAGCATGCGCAACCTCGGCATGGGGAGAAAGATGCTAGAAGGGAGGATTTTCGAGGAGCTTCACTTCCTTATTGAGATGATCAAGTCCTTCAAAGGTGAGCTGGAGACCATCACGGTGCTGTGCGGCCTCACACGTGTCACCGCTGCTCCAACATCTCACTAACGCTTCCGTCCTCCTCCTGTTGCAGGGGAACCTTTCAGCCTGCCGTCCTTCAACTGTGCTCCGATCAACATCACCTTCATCCTGCTGTTCGGGGACAGGTTTGACTACAAGGACCCAACGTTTCTCACTCTCTTAAGACTCATAGATGAAGTCATGATTCTTCTGGGATCACCATATTTGAACGTAGGTAGCCTGTCCCACTGATTAACTTCTTTTTACACTGGCACATTACATTTGTGCACCACACAGAACACAGGATTGCGTTCGGCAGTTTTCGAATGTCCAGAGCCAGCCATTACACCTAAAATGTGACAGTTCCACAAACCACCTTGGTCACCACAGGTGATTCCCCTTTCCTACTCTCCATTGATCCATCCTGCACATCTGCGTGAAGCCAAAATGAGGACTGAACTACGGTAATTTTAGCTCCACAGGTTTCATTTTTTGGCTTCTCCAACATAATTGCACCGTCTGGGCTTTCTCTGTCTCTGCTGCCTTTCCTAAAAAGGCACATTCAGCACTGATGTCCAGGCGAGTGAGATCTCACAGACCGCGTTCAAAATGCTCATTTTCAAAGTTTCATACCCAGTCCTTCGTTAGCGATGCTGGGAAACACGACGGAGCCGCACGCTGCTCCGAGCCGCTGGTGGGCTGGAGCTCCAGCTCTGCGAGAGCCTGCCCAGCCTGCTCCTGGAGAAGATTTGTTCCCACAGAACAGCAGAAATGCTTAAAATTAGGTAGCAATTAGGCTCAAAGCTTGAAAATCTGCCCAGGAAGTCCCTGGGATGCTCAGATATCACTACAACACAAAACTCGCCTGAGATGTCATGCATTAGGAAGAGGCTATTGCAGCACGTGGATATTTCCGTGGCCTGAACGCTTCTCTTTTTTAATTCCTCACTAGTATTTCAATTTCTACCCGTTCCTTGGATTCCTTTTCAAAACCCACAAGATTATGCTTCGGAAAATAGACGATGTGCGTGCCATTCTGAGGCAATACATGAAGGCAAGCAGGGAGGACGTCAACGAGAACAGCGTCAGGAGCTACGTTGATGCACTGATGTTCAAGCAACAAGAGGTACTGAACTGCTCAGCTCTGCTGACTGTTTGCAATGTTCCTTTGCATTTTCTAGCTAAAACAGTTGCTGAGTCTTGATTTCAGTCACTTCACATAAAGCTGTTGAAATCCATGTTGTTATTCTAGTGATACCGATATCAGATGCCAGTCTCTTACAGTTGGTGCAATTTACTGCAGGGATTTTTCTATCAAAATTAAGATATGAAAGGCACTGTCTCAGTCCACTCCTGGAATAGCAGTGCTAATAGTGTGAGATCAACTCCTTGTTCCTAGCAGAAAGTGCATGAATTCACATGAAAGCCTTTCTTTTTAGGGCAACAAATCAATTAATCATTGATACCGTTGCTCCAAGATGAATAATACACTGAAAGTACTTGAATGATAAATCATCAGTGCAAGTCCTAGCCTTGCTCTGCATCTTAGTTAAGCAGAGACTTGGCAACTCTGCACGTCAGCTGATTTCATTCAACACAAAATATTTGGGCTCTGAGCTTTTTCATCTTTCCAACCGGATCTGGGCCAGCCTTGGGCGCTTTGTACCCAGCTGAGTGGAGGAAGGGTCAGTACAGTCCCAGAGCCCAGCAGAACTGGCCCGAAAGGTCATTTTGAACGCTGTTGGGGATTCAAACCTGCTCTTGGACAGGAGGAGTCCCTCAGAGCCAGGATCAGCTGAATCTCCTGTACCGGGCTCTTTCCAAACCTGTGAGGTTGTGTCCGTGAACGGCATTTGGCCCTGGGATTCAGTCTCCTTCTGGGTGGAGATGGATGCCCAACCAAAACTGCACTCCAAACCTCCCATCTTCGGTGCTCCCATCTTTGGTGAACACTGTGCATTCCAGATCAGGCCTATTTTATCACCTAGTTCACAAACACAAGATGTCAGACAACAGCTTTCTAAGCTACGTGGTATTTTCCAAGCTTGCTGAAGACTAAGACCGATGGTTTTACGAATTTTCTTAACCACTTGTGTTTTTCAAGGAGAAAAACAAGAAAGACAGTCTCTTCCATGATGACAACTTAATAGCATCCATACTTGACCTGGTCATGGCGGGGACGGAGACCATAGCCACGACGCTCCAGTGGTGCATCCTGCTGATGATGAAATACCCAGAGATCCAAAGTGAGCACCTTCTGCCCCCGTTCCATCCATGGCACGGCTGGTGTGGGGAGGGGAGAGGCCTGGCCTCAGATCCACAGCAGCACTTTTGACTTAAAAAGTGAACCTCATCTCTATTATTAAGAACTCCTGATGTAATTAAGTGCTGGTCAAAGTCATAACCAAATAGTCCCTGTGCCTTGCTGGGAGAGAGGATTAGTGGAGATCAAAGTTGGATGCTGGGGAAACAACCATCCATGTGCCTGGACTAGAAAACAGAGTGGGGAAACCCAGGCTGGTGTTTCAAGAGTCACCTCCCTCCAGTCTCTGGAAATATATGATTTTCCCAAAGGAATTGGCTGCCCTTCTGGAATCCAACTGTGTTTGTTCCTTCCAGAAAAGGTGCAGGAGGAGATCGGGAGAAACGTCAAAGCTGGAAGCTGGGCCACGTACGAGGATCGGAAGAACATGCCGTTCACCAACGCGGTGCTACACGAAGTGCAGAGGTTCATCACCCTGCTGCCCCACGTCCCTCGCTGCACTGCTGTCGACACCCACTTCAGGGGCTACTTCCTTCCCAAGGTAGGTAACTGCTCCAGCCCAGAGCCCATCGCCCTCCTCACTTGTGCCAGCGCCACTGGAGATCGGTTTCTTTGGAGTGAATTATAGCAGAGAAGCCCAAAGTAGGTGTCCAAAATCATCCCCAGAAGAGTTTCTATGTTGAGTCTCTGAGACTGGTATTGTAGGACTATTGTTTCGTAGTTGAGTTTGTTGGACTATGTTGAGCCTATGAGACTGGTATTGTAGGACTCAACCCATTTCCCCTCATGCTCAGAATTCCTCACTCCTCGAGTGACCCTGGTTTACCTCCTTGATGCCATCTCCACGGTGAAGCATCTGCCAGGGAATTTACAGGATCTGACCCCCTGCTTCAGGTTTTCACAGCAGCGTGTGGGGTTTGGCTTCAATCCTTGGCACTGCTGGGAAACCCGCACTGACTTCTCTCTCTACCAGCGAATGGGATAAAACCGTCCCCAAATCTCCTGGGACACCCAACTCTGAGTCACAAAATGAACAAAACCAGAGCACTGTTGCCATCTTTTGTGCCTCCATGTACTTTTTTCCCAGGGTATAATTGTGATCCCGTCACTCACCTCAGTGCTGCTGGATAAGACACAATGGGAGACACCACATCAGTTCAACCCCAACCACTTCCTTGATGCTGAAGGGAATTTTGTGAAGAGAGAGGCTTTCCTGCCCTTCTCCACAGGTAACTAAAGGCTGATCTGCACAGAGTTGAGCCTGGACCATTTTATTACAATACACACTAATGGCATCTTCACTGGTCAATAAGCAACCAGGCGACCGAATGGAGTCAGTTATTCTGCATCTAGGCAAAGGGCTGCTCTCAGAGCACACCTCTGTCAGCACTGAAGGGGCTGGTTCCCAAATATTCATCAGGAGAGAAGAAAAAGAGCTATGTTGCATCCCAAAGAAGGTAGAAAAATCCCTCAAAGCTGCCAGGAGTAGATGGATAACCAGACACGACTGGTGGGGCTGCCAGCAGAGCTGCACATGGGCTTTTGTGAGCTCTCCTGAAAGTGAGGGTACAATCCAGGCACCTTCAAGTCCTGTCTTGAGGCAAGAGGAATGTTAGGATAAATTCCACAGGAAAAGGGAGTCACAAACCATTCCACTTTGGGAGAAGGTGGCATTTTGCTATCAAGCTGCTTTTCAGAGCTAAAGGGCTAAAGATGCTGAGGGGGTTGGAAGAGCTAAGGAGAAGAGGGGTACATCATAAATGCACAATAACCCAGTGAGGTGGCTGTGACTTGCTGCTGCAGGTAGCTGTGTGACAAAAGAGACAGGCAGGCACACTGTGACAGCGGGGCTGGGGCAGCTCCCTTCAGCAACACGGGCTCCTCTGCTCCCAAACGCTCTGCTGCGTTTCAAGGTTTCACTCCTGCTTCCATCACAGCATCTCAGACGCTAACGTGTCCATGGCAAATATTCTAGTTTGATCTTTCCCCCAGGTGAACACACTGCTTTCGTTGCAGGGCGGAGGAACTGCATCGGAGAAAGCCTCGCCAAGATGGAGCTCTTTGTCTTCTTTGTAGGGTTGCTGCAGACATTTACTTTTCAACCCCAGCCAGGAGTTTCAGAGTCTGATTTGGACCTCACCGTCCCCCAAACCACTTTCACATTAAGGCCTCAGCCTCAGGCAACCTGTGCTGTCCTGCGTGAATGAACACGGCAACACAGCCTTGCTGAAGGGCAACCCAACAAGTGGGGAAGCTGCTTAGACCCAACTTAGCTATGCTAGGACTCACCACCCCCCATCTTCCCACATCACTCTTGTTCACATTCCCTTCCCGCGGTCTCCATCCACTCCCACTCCACCGCTACATCTGCCCCATAGGTTGCTGGCCCGCTCTTAGCTCCTGTGCTATGCAGAGGTACATATGATCAATGAGAAACCGTGATGGTGGTTGACAAACACACACTTCTTCTCAAGACAGACTGTGCATGGAGCCAGTGGAAGGACCAAGAAGGGGGTCTGGTGGAGGGGATGCAGCCCATGAGTAGTAGGTGTGACACCCAGGCTCCCATGGCAAAGCAGTGAAGTTCATAATGTCACAGAAATCTGCCCAAAATCCTGAGGAAAGACTCCGTGCCGTTTGCTGGAAGCCACAGAAATACACTATGGGTCACACACTTGAACCATCCATAGGGACCTCCTGAACTTTTCCAAGCTCTCTAACTACCTATAGCTTCTAGCAAAATCCTACCAGCCTAGGCAGGCAAGTCAAACACTGAGTGAGAAAACAGATCCATTCATGTGATTTGAGCACAAAGTTATTTCTGCCTTGGAACAGCATCCTGAAAGATCCCCAGAGTCTGCAGACCTGTCTAGATAAGCAAGTGCTGTCACCACCAAGTTCAACACTGCAGAAGTTCACGTGAGACTCCTACCAGCAACCACTCATACAAGGCTAACGATACAGAAAACAAATTAGACCCATTTCCAGCTGTATGGATCTCTGTCTTTCCTGACATTGTTAAACAGAAGCAAACCCTGCTCCTCTCCTCAGACCTCCTGGGTGGTGTGAAGAGCCAACGTGAGCAGTCACTCTGGTATTTGGGATGGTCTGGCCATTGGAAGCAGCCATGCAATTTCCTTGCAAATGGTGTCTAATTTCACAGTGCTTGTGTTGCGCACACACGCAGGGAGAATTGGGATCAGGGATTAGATAAAACCTGGTTTGGGTTGTTTTCCTTTCCTCTGTAGCTTTATCTGGCTGTTTGTCTGTCTGTAGCGCTCATCTGCCATCATATTCTGCAATCTTATTCCAGTTGATGTATAGCCCAGGCAATATGTCAGCCGTTTATCTGCCTGTGAATTGCTACTTCTCCATATGCATTTTCTTATCATGTGCTTTATCATATTGTTTGTTTCCCTCTTCATGGGAACCCAATAAAGTTTTAATCCCATGCCTTCAATATATTTCATATGCCTGCCACCCAGCTTTGCATTGCACACAAATGCAAATGCCATGAAAGGCAGATCTTCGGCCCTGAGTGACAAATCATGTCGTTTTACTTAGATGTCACAGGTGAGATGTTCTGCATACCTTTATCCCAGTAAAAACCAGCTTCACAGGAGAGCCTCCATGTCTGCAGGGTGGTTCCTCCAAGGCAAAGAGCTTTCCCTTTGTGCTCAGCTATGGGCTACGAGTCAGTCCTGGGGGGAGCATTGGGGTTTCGTTTGTCTCAACTCTTGCTCGCAGAGGCTGAAGGGAAGGTTGGCACTACGGTTTCACTGATGCTGGTGCTGTGCATCTGCTTAGTGCCTTGGACCCTACACCTCTCACCTCTTGCTCTCCCAAAGCATCACCTGCTGGCGATGTCGCTCTTGAGAAGTGGTGGCAGCAGGATGGGGTCTTCTTCAGGGAAGGCAGGGAGAGGCAGGTAAAGCAACTGAGGAGAAACCACATATCAACTGGATGAAGGAAGTCTTGGCCTTTCTGAAATAAAGAGACTTCTGCATTTGGCTTCAGAGAGGTCAGGACTGTTCCTGCTCCAGCCCCCTCCAGAAGTAACGTGAACTCAAAAGACAGGTATGGCAATGACCACAGAATCGACTGGGTTGGAAAAGCCCTCAGAGATCATCCAGTCCAACCCTTGGTCCAACTCCAGTCCATTGACCAGATCATGGCACTAAGTGCCATGTCCAATCTCAGTTTAAAAACCTCCAGGGCCGGTGAGTCCAGCCCCTCCCTGGGCAGCCATTCCAATGCTGACCACTCTCTCTGCACAGAATTGCTTTCTAATATCCAGCCTCAATTTCCCCTGGCAGAGTTGAAGCCCATGCCCCCTTGTCCTATTGCTGACTGCCTGGGAGAAGGGACCAATCCCCACCTGGCTAGAACTGCCCTTCAGGTCGTTCTAGAGAGTGCTGAGCTCACCTCTAAGCCTCCAGACTGAACAAGCCCAGCTCCCTCAGCCTTTCCCCATAGGTCTTGTGCTCATGTCCCTTCACCAGTCTTGTTGCTCTCCTCTGGACCTGCTCCAGCACTTCAATAATGATCAAGTGCTCCGGGAGACAAAACTGGGCCGGGTTCAAATCTGCACAAATTCACTGGTGGAATCTCAGATCTGACCCCTCGCCATGGGCTCTGGGGTTCTTGGCTTTGAAGGAGCGGGATGGATCCCTTCCTGCGCGCACAGCACGTCTTGGACATCACCTTCTGCACGGGCGCTCGGGGCAGGCAGGGCAGAGCCTGGGGCAGCAGACGGTGCCATCCTCGTGCTCAACAAGAGCCGTGAGCTACCAGGTGCAAACACCCAAGGAAAACAGCTTTCTTTGATTCCTTTGGATAGCGTATCCTACTTGTGCCCGTGTTAGCAGATGGATGGAAGTGATCGCTCCTCAACATGCTGAATTAGGCTGCTGGATGTATCTTTGGAAAAGAAAGAGCCTGCCTGCCATTTATTTGTACAGCCAAACGACGGCAGAACATTGATTATGACTCGGCTATGTATTTATCTGGGAGAAAACACTGGCTCTCAGGGGTGGAAATACCATTTCGGCGGCCCTGAGGGTCTCCCCTCTAGCTGCAACACGTTTGTGCCTTGCAAAACACTGACCTGAATTAAATGCAAACATCTTGGGGCAGGACAGGTGTAATATCTGAACCAATCCAGCTCATGCTGTGTCTGTGGCCCATGCCACACGCATTGGGGGCTGACACCGCGTCCCCCGGCCCAGCGCCGCATGGTGCTGGGACCAGGGGCTCCTGCTCTCAGAGGGGCGATGGTCAAGGGCAAGGACTGCAGCAACCACACAGGTTTGTAAATCGAGGGCTGCCTTGTATCTGCAGCTCCTGGCCAGAGCAATGAGCATCGTGCAGAATATCATTTCTGTTTGCTTTTTGCCACGAGATGGCACCTCGACCCCTTCTGAGTCACACACAGCCCAGCCCTGCGGTGGGTACTGGGGCTAAAAGCCCTGCCAGCCCCAAATTCGGGCTGTGTAAGGAGGGCAGAGCTAAGCCTTGAGACTTCATGCACCCCTAGGCAAGGTGCGTTCACCTGGGAGCAAAGATATTTACTCACCATTAACCTGGAAGAATCGAGTGGTAGGCAGGGAACAGGAGAATTCTCCCCATCGCACAGCAGACAAGGATTTGAGGGTTGTGTGTCCTGTGAGGTTTGAGGAGAAACACAAGGAATAGGTAGAAATTAAAAAAATGGGGAAAAAAATGACAGAAAAAGATTAAATTCACCGATTAACTTGGAAAAGTCAAGTATCATAACAGAAAAATCATTTATGTGAGGAACCAAACGACATGTGATTGGAGTTTCTCTTCTTTTGGTAACTAAAATACTTTAATGTGAAAAAATGCTTCCTCTTATTAAAAGTTCTCCACGGAAATAATGGAGCCCATCAGCCTTGTCTAGACTGAGCCTATAAACAAGAATTAAAATACACAATTAAAGGAAAGTGATAGTGAACTCACGACACAATGAAATTACATTTTGAAAGAGGTAATAAAGCAAAAGGATAAAGTGTTACACATTACACGACGAAGACTCCAATCGTTTAGCAAGCCAAAATACTTATGTTTTAAAGTCGTTAGATCATCATTTTTAGCTTTTGCGTGAATTATAAATCAATTACACTCGGTTCTCAGCATCGTTAAATTTCACAGCACAATAAACGGCTGCGTTTTATGTGCAGGGGGGTTATTTACACCATTTCTCAATGTTATAAATAAACTGGCTGCAGAATAAGATCCATAAATCTCTCACTATTGCCAGCTGGCTACCATTTTTGCTATTTTCTGCAAATAACTAAACCTGCCATAGAGATTAAAAGAAAAGGGATGCTGTACTATTGTAAATCGTAACTATTGTAAATAGTCCTCGTTCAGGTAATAGATTCATCAGCTTTCTTTGGTGTTGTTTTTACCAGCTTTTTGAATGACGTTATTACCTTAGGTAACTAAAGCTCTGTTCCTTGTGATGAGGGATTAAGTTTAGCACGAGCTCTTGGCTCAGGTGAGAGCCTCTGCATTGCAATCCTCTATTGATGCAGCTCCGCTGAGTAGGTGTTGATTTAAAGCCACAACAGGAGGTATGAGAGGTCCGTATGTAGAGTCTGCAGCTCTGCTCTTTGCACCTCTACCCTGTAACTTCCCTGGTTTCTTAAACCGCAGCAAGAGACCAAAACCCCCAAACACACGTGCAATTGGCCCTGAGACAAGAAGTTATTTTTGGGATGCTCAAACAATAACTGGAATGAGCCTGTGTATTTTTCTTTGCACATGCACAAATAAAGTCCTTATTTCAATAGTTTCATCACTGGTATGTTTTTACAGAAACAAACTCTGGCCATGCCCTGTAAGAGGTACCTGATTCCCCCCGTCTCACTCCAACCAAAGCTGCCCAGATCCCAGTCCTACATTAGGGTCTGTTTCCTCATGGGAGGCTAAATAATGATTGCAAAATAATGTGACTAAAAATAATAAAGAGCAGAGTCTATAGCACTTCTGCGATTTCCACCGTACCCCTGGACACTGCCCACCCCCAGTCCCACCGCTCCGGGAGCCTCAGCTACTGCACCTGCTGGCTGTAGGAGAATGGAGCACATCAGTTCTGCTGGCATGGGCACATCGGCATCTCAACGCAGCGCTGCCACGTGGTGCTGGATCTCCTCCGCAAACGGATTTTAAACAGGAGGAAAAACCCCAAACAAAGAGTCTTGGTTTTGCCCACGGCAGGGGTTGGACCAGATGATCTTTAAAGGTCCCCTCCAACAAAAAAAGCATCTTTAATTCTTATATTTCAGTACCATAAAGATTCTCCAAAAGTATCCAGTAATAGTAAGCTTGCTTGACCTACCAACTCCTATGAGATTCTGAAATACCTTGACACAGAAGTAACTTCCATGCAAGAACAGAGCGCCAAGAAGGTGCGTAACTTCATCTACGAGTCTTAACAAAGTGAGAAACATTGGGTCTTCATAATGAGACCTTCTCCCAAAGAGAACAGCAAAGGTGATGTTGGTGGGGCCGTATTCAAAAATCATAATTGGAAAGGTCCATCTAGAAATGAAGAAAATCATAACTGTGTTGGTCATTTCTGGAGCAACCCAGAGGGTTTTTTCACAGTGGTTTTGTACAGTAGCACGATGGCATCTCCAGCTCACCTCTGAAGGGTTTCATCAGCTCAGTGAGAAAAGGAAGCTCCTCAAGCATCCTTTCTTCTCCAGGATGCTTCCCCATCCATGATCCCACATGGTGGCTTTGGTGTCACCTTCCAGAGCTCCTGTGAAGAAGAGAACACACCTAGAGAGGGACCGTGTGCCCTGCTTGCTGAGTCAGCATGGGTTTTCTCAAAAACACCAAAAGGCAGAGCCGGGGAGCGCAGGTGTTTTGTAACCTGGAAGAACCTACTTGTGGTTTGGAAAAGCACCACCCCAGGTGGGTTCAGGAGGCAATATCTTAAACAGTCAGTGCTGTTCACACCAAAGCTCCGGGCTGGGCTTGTTTATAGCTTTGTCTCTTTGCAGCCATGCACGGTAAAAACCCCTGTGCATGGTATTTGTCTCAGGCTGACTTGTTTTTCCTTGGAAAAACAGCCTGGCTGTTTGGGAGAGCAAGGCAAGGAGCAGGTGACACCGCTCTGTCCCTGCCATGGACAGGACAAACGATCTCACTGAACAACTTACATTGCAGAGGATGAAGAGCGTCCTGTGCGGGGGGACCTTTGCTAACCCATCGGCCACAAAACGTGCTGAGCCAAGGGGGCACCGAGGTGTTTGGGTTCCATGCAGAAGTCCTCCCTTCGAGGAGGGCTCCTGGGCTGAGCACAGTCTGTATCTCCAGACGGCGGACTGTGCCTTCCTCACACTGGGCCTCACTTTTAAAAACAAGATGAAAAAAAAATAACCAAGCCCACACTCTGTATGCATTATATACATATTAGATCATCAAATCTCTTCCTTTCAGTCCTGGATTATTCCCTTCATTGTTTTTCAATGTCTGCTCTTGGGCAATGTATTACTTTTTTAACATGCAATTCAGAAACATGCCAAAAATCTGTTTACAGAAGTAATTGTTTGAGGTACAAACAGCCCGTGCTGTTGCGCTCCCGCCAGTTCTTGCAGCCTTTATCATGAGTCATGCGTGATCCACGCTGTGTCTGACCTCCCAGTGACTGCAGGACAGAGATTGCATAAGGACCTCGGCCTTCACGTGGTGAAAAGGAATTTCCTTTCCTCCGCACTGCAAAAAAAAACCTTCTTGAAATGTGACCCAAATGCCACTAAAAGCAAAAAAACCCTGATAATGCAAATAGGAAGATCCCCAGAAGTACTTGTCTTAATCCCAGAGTGCCAGGGTTAGAAGGGCCCTGGAAAGCTCATCCAGTGCAATCCCCCCATGGAGCAGGAACACCCAGCTGAGGTTCCACAGGAAGGTGTCCAGGCGGGTTTGAATGTCTGCAGAGAAGGAGACTCCACAGCCTCCCTGGGCAGCCTGGGCCAGGCTCTGACACCCTCACCAGGAAGAAGTTTCTTCTCAAATTTAAGTGGAACCTCCTGTGTTCCAGTTTGAACCCATTACCCTTTGTCCTATCACTGGTTGTCACCCAGAAGAGCCTGGCTCCATCCTCCTGACACTGCCCCTTTCCATATTGATCCCCAGGAATGAGTCCCCCCTCAGTCTCCTCTTCTCCAGCTCCAGAGCCCCAGCTCCCTCAGCCTTTCCTCACACGGGAGATGCTCCACTCCCTTCAGCATCTTGGTGTATAATATATGTGTATATAATTGATTCACCAAGGATGGACATACGAAGGCATAAGAAACCTGGACTCCCATCCATCAGGTCACGGACTGACAGGAGAAGACGCGATCTCAGCCCACACCCAGCCCCTGGCCCCCCATCCCAAACCCACCCGTGGTACAAACAACAGCATCTGTGGCAAAAGCAGGAGACCGGGAGTCTGGATACACACGCTGGCCTCCTTGCTTGGGCAATGGTTTGTGTGAGTGGAGGTGTCTTGGGCTCCGTGCAGAAAGGGAGCAAGCAGAACCATGTCCTCCCACACCGCAAGAATTACTAAAGGCGAGAGGGAGGGAGATGTCACTCTGGCACTAAAAATGTCTTTATGATTCCCAAAGAGAAGGGAAAGGAAGGAATCAGCTTCCCCCCCTTGCACCCCAGGCTGTGCCCTGCCTGCCCAGGACAGGTTACTCATTACCCGCTGGCTGAAGCGACTGTGGAAGAGGCAAATCTGGGCAAAGATAACAGCACCTCAGACGGCCTACAGAAACATTTTCACCTAAGAGATTCAAGTTAAAAATTAAAATGAAAATCAATTTTTATCCAGAAGTAACTGATCTCTCTGAAAAAGAACAAATAAAACAAAAGCTCCCCAGCCAGGGCAGGGTCATGTCACACGTCCCAGGGCAATTACAAAGGGGAAGCACAGAAAGAAAAGCCCTTACACAGAGTGCCCTGGATTGAACCACCCATGGATTTGTAGTTGGGAAAGAAAGTAATTGCTTGTGCTGTGCATAATTATTTGGACATTGAGCCCTCCAAACCAGTCGCTCTTGGACAGAGAGGACTAGAGAGTAGAAAGCAAGGCCTCCCTCCCCACACCTGCCCTTGGAGCCAGCAATGGGCAGGGGGGGTTAAAATTCAGACCGTGACAATCACCATTTCTGGATGATCCCACTGTAACTTCGCACAACAAGGGGCCTCGGGAACAGCAACGCTGCTCGAGCCCTCCCTGCTCCTGCAGGAATCAGCAGGAGAGAGCCTGCAAAATCTCAGCACTACATTTATTGGGTGGGTCAATCTGCTCCCCTAAGCACCACCTGGCCGGTTCGAGAAGCGCCGTGTCCTTCACCAGCCTGTAGAGCAGTTGCACACAGCTGGGATGTGCTCTCAAGTCCCTGTCCCACACAGCTGGTGGGCAGCGCTAACAAACCCATGTCCCTTCCAGGCTCTTGGTGGCAGGATCCGGCGCGGGCTGCAGGACCCTCACGGGGGGCAGATCCTGGTGTGGGTGGGCTCGGCAGCACCTTCCCCGCACCACGGCCGCAGCTTGCAGGCGGCCACAGGAACAAACTAAACCCTCCTCCATTTATTTTTCTTGCAAGCTGTGTTATACATGTTCCCCAAACGGCCCTTTGAAGCAGCACAAGCTGCCTTCAGACCTTTCTCTTCAGCTCATTTACACGGGCCGACAGCTGTGCCAGCCCGGCACAGCCCCAGCACCCAGACCCACCACCCAAACCCCTCTGTGCCTTGCACAGCCAAAATGTGGCTGATCCCGAAACCAGCAAGCACCTTTCAGTCGTTAATCCACGCACCATTTGGCTTCCAGGTTGGAGCTGCCTGTCCCAAACTTGTGTCTCGTAACAGAGCCTGGGGGCACCGGCTCTCACCGGGTTTGGAGAGATTCAGTTTTGATGTTCAGAGCTGAAGGCCAGGCAGGTTAAAGTGATTAAATGGTGTTAAGTGGGATACAAGCTTCCACGGTCCTGTGTAGATTGTCTTTTCAAAAGCCCCATCGTATTTCCCGGATCCATGGCAGGGATGCTCGCTCTTCTCCAGCAGCAGCCCTTCACCCTTCAGTCGCACGGGAAATGCACTGCAGCTAAAGAAAGGACATTATCCCTGGTTTACAGACGGAAAATCCAGATGGAGAAGGGAAAAGATTTGTTTAAAGGCCACATGAGACAGTGATAGAAACACAAGGAGAATCAGTCGTCACTAACGGGCACATGAAAAAGCATGATGCCATAAATGTGCCCCCAGCAGATAATAAAGTAACTCAATCTATCACAATGTGGGTATTTTATCACCCATGGAGCACTTGAAACAGGGCTTGCAGTTGAAAATTCCAGGCTGTGGTTTTAAAGCCGTAGCCTCATCAGCGGCAGCGCTGAGGAACCAGCCCATCTCCATTCCAGAGCCATTTTAAACAAACCCAGACCTCTCCTGGAAGCATCTCAGGGATTTGCAAAGTGTGGGTTTTGGAAATGCTAACGTGCCGCTGCACTGCACCACGAGCCACAGGGGCACGCGCTCCTTTTGAGGTTATGGATTAATATCTAATCCAATGAGTAAGTTTAGGTTAAAATTTAGCAGCACTACCTGAGCAGGGTAACAGCATGGACGGTTACCGACCTGCAGGCAGTGAGGTTTGAAGAAACATCCCAGCACCAGCCAACCTCATCTCCCTCTTGCGAGAGATTCTTCAGGAACCAGACAGAGAATCCTCAGAGGTTTGCTCCACAAACCATCAGCCAGTAAAAGTCTAATTAGGTCAGAGACATATGGTTTTGAACCAGTAAAAAAAAATCAATATCGGTGGCTACAGCGATCTCAACCTCACAAAATGTGGCTGCATTTCAGAAGCTGCTGGCTGAGCGTTGAAAACTGCATCACGTTCAGTCTTCATCAGCAGAACTTTTGCTCTCCCCCAAGCCAGCAAAAAAGGGAAAAGGCAACAGTTTTGCTACTGAAAACTGCTTTTTTCCATCTATCATATCAACTATGAGCATGGAGATGATACAAAAGTTCTTTTATGAACAGGCTTTTCCCAGCCATTAAAATAGTCCCGAGCTCCAAAGCATGGGCATTTCTGAACAAGCGCAGCTGCGTCTCATACCCTACTCATACAAAGACACGCACAAGAGTGAGACGGGCAGGATTTAGCCCTAATCTGCAGTGTTATAGCCCTATGATGAGCACAAGGAAGCGTCTTTAAAAAGAGACGGCTTTCTAACTGCTTCTTAAAAAAGCCTTTACCACGGACGCTCTTTGGCATGACGCAGGGCTGTGTTTCTAAACCCAGCGTCTCCCATGCCGTTCACTCTGCCTGTTTGGTTGGGTTGCATCCACATGCTATTGTTTTTTTATCATCAAGCCTGTTTACAGCACAGAGGAACAATATGGGAACAGAAATAAATCTGGGATAAACCCAAAGGAATGAGACCATTAATGGTATTGCCAGCATGTCCGGCTCGCCGAGCCAGAGGCCCCGCAGCTGCGCGCTGCCTCGGGGACACTCGCTTCACTACTCCCTCCTGGTTATGGATTTCAAACCTCAATGGTGTTTGATTCACTCATCATCTGCAAACCTAACACCAAACAGCTAAAACGCCTGCACGCCCTTAAGCTGCCAATTTCATATCTGTGGTCCATTGTAAGAGAGAATATTTTCTAGGACACAAAGGCTGAGGGACTGACTGTCACAACAGTATCACTTTTGGCTTCCTTAAATACAGTAATCAAAGTATTTTGAACAGTGGCCTACAGCTACTGAATACTTTTTTGTCTCAAAATAGACACAAGCCTCCTCCCACCTTCTGCCATGAGCTTTTTGGTCACTCTGAGGTTTTGGTGGTTCAGTCCAGTTTCCTTCGCTATATTCAGGGAGCGCAGCCCATCTGGTTGCTGAGTCTTCGATCCAAGTGCTACCGGCTTATTCTGTGAAGCACAGAGTCAAAAGGACACAAAACGTTAGTGGGGAAGGTTTGAAAAAGGAAGTATTTTCATTTACATTTTTAATATAGTCATGTTGTCTAGAGGCCAGATTTGGGGAAGGGAAATCGGGAGCCTAGTTTCTATTTTCAGCACAGCCGCTGATTGCTCTGTGTTGCTGGCAAATCTTTTAATCTCTTTCCCTCTGTTTTTCCCTTCTGTAATAAAGGGATGATCAGACGTCCCCAGCTATGCCTCGTGTGGCAGCATCCTCTGATGAAACATGGCAAGGACAAAGTATTAATAATCATTTCATATAGGAAAGCCAAGGGGTCACAGCTATTTAAGCACAGTTTAGCTATTCAGTGCTGCTTTATGCACGCACTATGCCTTGACAGTAAGGGAAGGTATATATTAGTATGGAATGGAAAAGTAGGCCCTTCAGGGCACAAAAATAACCATATCCAGAGCACCGCTGAATAAATACAATATCAAGATGAAATCACTCCGAATACCAAACAAATTGAAAGGCAAGGAGATACTAAAGAGGCAAACCAAAGTGATCCAGCCCTCCCCCCGGCTGGTGTCTAACCGCTCAGCACAGCAGCGTGGACCTGGAGCACCAACAGGCACGTTACAGCAGCCCCATCATGGTTAAGCGCTCCCAGTCCTCCATTTCTCTACCCCACTGGCATCTTCACTACCCCGGGGCTCCTTCCGTGTCCCATCGGGTACCAAACCCCCTTTCTGGGCTGCTCTGCAAAGCGCTGCTGTTCGCATCCCTGCGCGTTGGCCACAGCTGGGCTACGGTTCCCTGGGATCGCTGGATCCTCCCAGCCCCTGCCTGCTGCACCTCTGGCCAGATGTTACCCTCTCCTCCCGCCCACTGCCCCTGTCACTTGTGTGAACGCTGTCTCTCGTGTGAATGATCTCTGGCACTGCTGCCAGGACCAGGAGGCGAGCAGAGCCCCGCTGTTCCTGTCACCTAAGCCACCTTTGCTCATTTTATTTACATGAGCAGCTGCGCTGGCAGATTTTGGGGAGGATTTGGGGGATCCTTGGAGATGAGCGGTGTGCAGCAGAGGTCTGCGCCACCGCAGCCACACGAGGGTGAGTCTTTAAACCTTCAGCCTCCTCCTGTCTACTCCTTCAGTCCAGCTATTAAAATACCTTCAAAAAATCCAGCATTGCATGACGTTGTGCAACAGTCGAGCTGCTCATCCTTTGCAGAGCCTCTCGGATCACGCTGAAATAATGTACATATGCTTTTAGGGCAGAGACCAGCATTTATTTTAAGAGGTGCTTTAGGATCAGGACAGTCCCCACTAGCTCGTCACATCGGCTACTCAGGCTTATCGGCCCACAAGTGACCTTTCGGATTCTTAAGACTTGGATTACGAAGGGCTTTATATACTAAGCCTAATGACTTGAATTATAGCCTTAGCATGCTGACAATCAGGAACAGGACCATAAGCATTTTACTTTCTTCTATCCACAAAACAGCTTGGGCCGGATTTTGAATCCATTTCAAGGGTATGTCAAGCTGGTGCCCACCATAATCATCCAGTTGAACCCCAGAATCAGATGGCCGAGGTAAAGGTCACGTCTGAGGGAAATTGCAAGATTTTCCAGATAAGCCAGCTGAGACATCTGTCTGCCTTCCTCCAAGACAATTATTTTATCATTTTCAAATCTTAAAAAAATCACTCTGATACGCTACGGCACATTTTAATCCATGGGGCTGCAGCAGCCGGACACGGTATTTTGTTCTTTTCAAACCTCTGGAGCAAAAGGTTCTGTAGGACAGATCATGATCTTCCTGGCGGCAGCTGAACTGGAAACACCTTTCGGTTCCCAGGAAAACAAAAACCAAGTATCAGCAGCTTATACGGCCCCTGATAGCAAGGCATGCGTGCTGTAGTCGCCATTTTCAATCAGCGTTTACACAGCCCAATGTCACAGTGAAATTTGCTTCCTGTCTAAAATGTCTGAAGCCTCTGTTCTCCATGACCTGCGTTGGGCCGCCCTTTGCAGCCCCGAGGCCGGAGTCCACCGAGCATCCCCTGAACCATTCCTGCAGATGATTCCAACCACCGGTGGCTTGCAGCCATAGAGCAGGTCAAAAGTTTAATGTGCCCATTAAAGCAATTTTATGAGGGATACAAGACCCACAGCCACGGCGATGATGCAAATAAAGGTTGACTGATCCGTTCTGCTGGTTCTTTTAACGAGGAAGGGGAACGCGGGCGCGAGCAGAGCAGAAGAGCAGGCGGGACGTGCTGTTTGCAGAGGACGGGGTTGTCGCGTCCCCTTCGCTCCTCTCGCCGAGCAGGAACCGTCTGTGAGTCCTGCAGGGAGCAGCGCAGACCCACACTCACCTGCCACGGTTTCATCCGGGACCCCTCAAAACCAAACCCAATCTCAGATCTCAGGCACTGTCTGCTCTGCGTTAGCGGGGTAATTCAACAAGAGGCAGGACTTTCTCATTAAACAACGTGAAAGATGTACTCTTGATCTCTCTGCGGTCAGGTTTTTTTCCTCCCTTTGTCCACAGACAGCTGAAATAATAAAAAAAGGATTTAGAAAACAAAGGGGAAACCCCTTTTAAAAAATAAAATAATGAAAACCCCACAATGACTATTTCCTAGGACTGAACCAACCTCTGGAAATCATTGTCAAGTTCACTGTAGTTTTCCCTCCACATGCTGTGCGCATACGTTTGGCTGTTCAAAAGAACAGTAATATAAGACGATATAATAAAGTGCAGAGAGCTGTTTCATGCCATATTGCTGCACAGGTGATCATTTTGGATGAGTTTTATTCAAATATCAGAGACTCAGAATGTAAATAGCTAAACCCGGCCTATTTTGAAATAAGAGTGAACTGCTGCATTTCCTAACTTGGAAGAGCTGTTTTCCTGCCAATTCAGTCAGCTGAACTTTTCCATGTCTCAGTTCAAGTGCGTTATAATCTGCTTGTACAGGAAGGAAAGGAGGATGCTGGTGCAATATTCATAATGTAGCCGTCTGTTCACTGCCGATTTTCCATCTCTGAGATTAAAAATCACATTAAAAGCACTGGAAATTAAATTATCGAAAAGGTTTTCTTCTTTTTGACAGCAAAAATATCTGACAGCAGACGGAGTTCTGATGGAGGTGTGTGCCCTATACAAACTACCAGGAGATCATCGTTTCTAAGAGCAGCTTTTCACTGTCCCCTCACCCCGTTTACCCCTCAACCCGCTGCAGCCAAGTGTACAAAGGTGAGGTGGTTTCATTAGCAACTCAGTAATTTGGCCATAAGTGTTCATTAAAGTAAGGGACAGCCTAGAGGACGATCCTCCTGGAGGTGACACTGTCCAAGGAGGAAGGGAAGGTGAATGCACAGGTGATGCTGGAAAGCACCGACATGTATTACACCGGCCAAACGAAAGGCAGACGCTCACAAGCGTCACCAGAGCACTGACGGCCTTTAGTCTGAACGTTTCTTTTTAGTCATCTAAGACAGTTTTAAAAGTGCTTAAACAACCTCTGCCATCTCCCTCGCTTTCCGCAGGTCACACACCATCTGGAATGAAGCTCGGACGGGCATCATCCCTTCCAAACAACAGCACATTGTATGTTCAGATGTAGGGTCGGAATTCGCTGGATGGGACATCTCAGGGAAGAGCTGACGGAGATGGAAATCCAGAGCCATCCTGAAGGAAACTGGGGTGAATTTTAAGGGTAATTCAGTTCTTTTGACTACGATACACCAAGACCTTTAAATCCGCAATGCTGTCTGCTATCCAAGCTGAAGCGGCAGGCACCAGAAAGCACTTCTGCACAAAACCATGGATCGTGGAAGCAGCTTGTTGAGTGCTCAGAGACGGCACGAGTAGAGCTGAGGACCCAGAAGGGAAGCATGAGGACCATCTGCTGATGAACGCTCCTGCTTACACAGGCACCGCGGGCTTCCAAAAAATGTCGGTAAGGGTTAGCAAGTAACAGCTGTACTGACCTGAAAGGCTTCATTGCCTACGAAGAGATGACAGGGACAGGCAGAGCTGTGCAGTCAAACTGGAAATAAGTGTTGCCTTTGACAGCTCTCAAAGCTGCCACTCCAACGGGAGAATTCGGCTGCAGATTCGTCGCTGGCAGCACCGCATGTTGAGCACGATCAGAAGGAGAAGAAGGTGATTTGTAGGCAAAAAAGGAAAACTTGAGTGTTACAACCATTTGAGATTAATTCTTTAACAGAAACCAAAGCAGGTGTTTCCCTCCTGGAAGGGACCTGCAGGGAGGTGAGGAAGGGTGAAAACATCGCGCTTCTGGACTGAGTTTCAAGTCCATCCACAACTACTCCAACAGTTTCTCCATTACCTGTTTCACTGCAATAAGCAGCAATGTGGCCAATGGACTGCAGCACCCAGAGGGTCTGCAGCCTGCTCTGGATACGCTGTATTTATGTTACAGTAACACAACCATCACAAAAAGGGACTAGAAGTCCCTCCTAGGGCTGAGATGTCACCAACGCAGTGAACTGGTTTGACGCTGCTGCCGAACCGGCTCAGACACCGGAATTTCACCCCGATCTCACCTGCTTAACGCCAGCAGTTGGTACATGGGCCCTGCTACAACCAGCCCTGGTGTCTCCAGCTGCTTGGCCCTAAGCACTAACCACAAGGAATGGTTCGGAGAAGCTCCGTGTTTATTCTTGTCAGCAGATCATAGTGCTTCACTGAACAAGGACAAAAGATTTCCTTATGTAATAGGGATACTATTTGTTATTTTTAACCTTATGGCAGCCAGGATTGGTGCCAGGTGGCACTTTGCCTTAACCAGGCAACTCCAGGAGGTTACATTCCCCGCTGTCATCCTTGCCCTCGGGTATGTGATGCCCATACATGGTTTCTTGGCTGTCTGTCCTCGTGTCTATCTGCCGGCATGTACTTGTGACAGCTCACGGAAATACCACTCTAATTTAGCAAGGTAACTCGGGGTGTTGGTCAGTCCCTTCCAACATCCTGCAAGAGCTTCTAACAAAGGGAACGTTCTTTGTGAAATCCATAAAGTCTATTTACACGTATCTGTGCTACCAGAGAAACACGACTGCTGCAGCTTAAGCTTTCGATATGCACAAACAGCTTTAAAACAGCTTGCTCGGTCAAATTAAGCCCATAGAAAGCAGACGAACAAAACGGTCGCAACCCCGAGGAGCTGCAGACGGCGGCCGAGCAGCCGAGATCCCGCAGCCCCACGGACAAACGCCGCTCTCGCTTGGCAAATTCCACAGGCGACATCGTTGTAGCGGATTCAGGCGATTTCATGGAGCTTAAGAAAGCCTGGCTGATACAAAGGGCGCTGCCAAAGGCTGCTGTAGCTCTAGAGCAGAACAGGGAAACGCGGTGTCACATCCTTCTTTGGGTCCCAAGGAGCTCACCGGCAAATGGGGATTTTCACGGTGCTGTAGCTGGGTCTCGCTATTGATAAGCAAATGAGAGTGACAGATCCTGTGTCCCATGGCTGACGATTCTATAATATACAAGTGGGACCGTGAGGACAATAAATGTAAGCTGTCGCAGCAAAGGGCTGCATGATATTTCAATTAGCAGCAAACCTTTAAACAATCAGAACAATTAAAGCGAATAGGAAATGTAATTAAGGGTACCTGGTCACCTTTAACTGTGCACTCACATAATTTAGGGGTGTTTGCTTATTTGCTTCTAACACAACCCCCTCCATTCAGTCGCCAGGCCGGAGCACAGAGGTAGAATTTGAATTCTTCTGGCCATTCATACACACGTGGCATTTCTTGACCTTTAAGCATTCGATTTTGAAACCCATTTAACTTCTCGACGTAGGTGTTTTTGTGGGTTTTGTTGGGGAATGCCAACAATTTTCTGCATGTAGGGGGAGAAACCAAAGCAGTGAGGGGAACTGTGTGACTGCTGCTCTGTTTGGGAGCGAAGGGCCCTCCCTCTGTGTCTGAAACTCCAACTTTCTTAGCAGCACAAGCTTCTTATTCAGCTTTGTTTTGACACAGAAAGATAAACCACTGTTTCGCTTTGCCCTTCCCCCACCGTTGAGTTGCCCATTGGTTTTGGTTGGTTGGTATTTGCTGTTTCTGGTAGCGAAAACCAAAACAAAACCAAAAATATATTTGACTGTATGAAGCTGTTGACTCTCTATGTTCTTATGAAGAATTTAAAATAGAACGTAATTATAAATCACTGCTAAAACGAGCTTGTCCTGCGAAGGCAAGGACATTTAATTGTGTCCTTGTATGACTGGAATCACTGTAAACAACTAATATTCCTATTTGCGGGGACAGAAATAACCAGCTCATTCAGCTGTGCAGAACGGGAGACATAAAAGGAAACCAGAGGCTAAACCAGAATAAACCCACTGGAAAGTTTTATGTCAACACAACTGGATTTAAATTAAGTAACATCAATTCAGTATTTTGACTGTAAATGAATCAGAACATTAAAAGGAGGTTGAAAGGGAATGTTTGTGATGAAACACCTATGACCATAGGTGTTCTACACCAAACGAACAGGAAAGTCCCTGCTTACTTCTCCTGTGCAGGATCAAACCCGCACAGCACTGTTATTCTCTGTGTTTTCACTTTGCAGACCTACATTTCGAGAACAAGAATAGCACAGAACTGCAAGGAAAACACTGAATAACCGACTCATCAGTTATACCCAACATAACGACGCAACGAGGGGTTGCATTATATTACACACGCGTGAAGGAGTACAACTAAAATTACACCGACAATTTCCATCCTATGTTTTCTCATTTTCAAAGCGCTTGATTTTGCAACTTAAACCTCTTTTATGATTTTTTTCCTGACCCTGATTTGCAGAAATGTGAGTAGATTTTAACTTTCATTACTCAGCCTTAGTGGTAGAAGTTTAAGAAAATCAATCCCCAAGCTGGAACCAAAGCAATGTATTTCGGAGCTATTGGAAATGATGGAGACGAGTCAGGCGTCGCCCTGCTCTAAAATGACCAGAAACACAGCCGATCTGTTCTGCAGTGAGAGGTAACATGGAAATAACCTCCACATTCTGTAAGTGCCACGCACCCTCTCCAACTAAGAACAGAGAATTCATTTACCCCGTAATTTTACAACAGTGATAACAAATGAAAACCGTGGGCAGACAGCGGAAAACCAAGAAGATGCACAACCCACAGCAAGCATCAGCCAAATTAAAAGGAACTTTGTACATTGTCAAATTTTGAGTAATTAGTACTTCCATTGGAGGCAGAGTTCCAGCTTTAAGCAGTTCTAAGTAATTAACGTGCCTTTATTTTGCCCAGAAGTCCTGACTTCAGCATTCTCTCAGGATACGAATTCTTCCAGCCAGAGCTACACAATACAGATTAACTCGACTAGAAGACAATTAGAGCAGGCAGACGAAGATGTAATTTGTCAGTCTGCACACACTGGTGCTTCCAGCCTCGGATGCAGCTTTAATTAACACGGTAGACTGACTAAAGGGATGCACAGATACGACTCTGTCCTATCTGTGTCCATTTGTCTGCCCGAGCTACACGCTGACGCTGAGATTTACAAATTCTACGTGACCAAATGACAAAGTGAACAAAGTGCCTGAATGTGTTTTCCTGTACAGTTTCGACCAGCTACAGGAATTCAATAACCGGTTATACACTCCGCAATTTAAAAGACATCATTTAAAATACACGACGGAGGAAATCTTGCTATACTTAATCATCACGCGATGTAAACCTGTAGATTAAAGCCCCGGGCTGAGCAGGAAGCAGAAGCTGGCCTGCTGGCCAGCATATGGAAAAGGCAGCATTTGACTGCCAGAGCTGTCACTGCATTTGCACACTGTGTTGGCTGAGCTGCCTGGGAACCCACAATCTTGTCTTTAAAATGGGCCTTGCAATACATGTCTCTCAAAAACACGCGTGGTTTTTGCATTTCATGAGCCACTTGCTTGCCAACCAGCTGAAGATTCTTTAAGAAACGGGGCAAAGGAAAAAAGCAAAATGCAATTAAGTGTCCTTTCCAATTTGCACTATGACATCAAGTATAAGACAACATTTAAAACACTTCCCGTTGAGCTTTGAAAACCAAGACACACACAGTACCAATGCAAAGCGGAGGTTTTACGAGCCTTTTACCCAATTTCCAGACACCACTGGCAATGCCGCACACCAAGGCACACGTGGCAGAACATGTCATACTTTTCTTTCTCTACCAAACACAACCACAGCAACAATTACCTTACTTTTAGCGGAGGCCAAAGCCCGGTGTCCTTCACCCAGCAATCGGCGCTGCAGGGAGAGCTGGAGCTGCAGCTTTGGAAGCGCGGAGCAGGATCTGACCCACAGGGACGTTACTGCACTGGTGAGAGCCTCCCAACGTTACTGTTCACATGGGCTCCAGATTGGCAGCCCTTATGTGCTTTTAATATTAACGGATATAAAAAGAAACACGACATTCTTGATCTATGGAGTCTCCTTTCTCACAGATTTGTCGAGATTTGCACGTGGTCAGAAGCAAGGTCCAAGAAAGGCAAATCTTGCCAAATCTGTTGAAGTCAATTCACGTCTTTTGGCCTGGACCTTACCTTGATGATCTTTTTCACAAGTCTTTTCCAAAGTATGGTAGCGATGTGCTCGTGCTGTTAAGCTACCAGCTATGCTGAGTGCACAGCGAGGACCCGCGGTTTTGTGTGACCCCTGAGAAATGACTATTTTCCTGATGGAAAGAAAGAAGTATCCGCTTCTGCTCAGGGTGACAGTCGTTTTTCCCAGCTGCATATTCTCACACGTAAAATATAAGATGCAATGATCTCGTACAAGTTCACTACATGCCGGTATCACTCCTTCGGGCCTCAGAGAGGCTCTGACACTGGCTGCATCCCCTGCATAACTGTTGCTCCATGGTGAGGAACCATCAGCCACTCAATGGAGAGACCGGCCACGGCTGCTGAGTTCTACTCAGGTTAAACTCCATCCCAGGAGCAGCCCATGCTGGTCTCCAGTCTGTTTTTCGGCTGAAAACATCATCTTGAAGAAGTCAGAAAGCATACATTATTTGTTACTAGTCATATATTTCATACTTGTAAAGATTTGTGGTAATCCACGGCGGTGAAGGCTGTCGAATCCACTCAAATGCTTCTTATTGAAAAATGAGGCCTGCATATCCATAGACGCTCCCTCCTTCACCCATCCAAATTAAAGCCGTAATTCCCAAAGACGGCCACTCTTCTAAAACACTACACATTTCATATCGTCGTTATTAATAAAGTATGAACACTGTTTGCAGAAACATTAAAGAATCAGGTCAAGAACGCTATCTGAATACAAGTGTTATTAAATAAGCCAATCGTCCAACTTTCGAGTAATTAATGTCCTTGGTTTTTACTTGAAAGACTCATTTTCAGCACGTTCACAGGAGACAAATGTCCCACGTCAAAGCGAGGAACACAATTAACCCTTTTGTGTGCCAATTACAAGAGAAAGATGAAAATGCAATGTTGGCAGGCTAGGTACAAAATGCTGCAGCACAGGGGAAGTTTAGGCACAGTGAGATGATTTCACCACATACAGTCAAAGGATTTAATCTGTTCCCATCTGTGCATTATCCGAATATCTAAACAATTGCCATAACGCATTTGGAAACTTCAAAATATGAAAGGGAGCCTAACAAAGCTGACGCTATCTCAGGATCGCCATGTGAAGTACTAATAAGCAACTGAGTTATACAACGCGTGTTCAACCGACTGAAAATGATCTTTCCCAAATCCGAGTGACAGATTTGCGCAGCCGAAAGTGCTGGATGGCAGCTGGCAGAGCACGCACCCTACCGCCCGCTCATTTACACGCTGCCACTGTCAAACGCCCTCCAAGGCCTTTCGTTGGTTCATTTGCTCTTCTTATTAAGAACTGCAAAGCTCTTATCCAACAGTAATTATGGGGGAGGTGGAGAAAAACTAATGAGAAAGAGAGGTTTATTTTTCTAAAGATGTGCAGTAAGGCTGCTTTAATGGCATGTCTATGGACCAAATTGGTTCTTTTTATTTCATCACCTCAAAACATGATAAATATTTGCAATTGGAAAAAAATTATGAGTATAAAATGTGAACATTTACCATCAGGATTCTTATTGTAAAATATGTCTTTACAACTAATTTATAGTCTCTGTATACATCTTATCTTTCTCTCCACCAGGACACGAACCCACTCTCAGGACAGCAGCTGCAGAACTTGTCGTATACGCTCGCACTTCTCCAACAGCTTTGGGTCTTGTGCATCGGGACCATCCAATTCCTTCATAAAAGCTTCGGCTTTCTGCACGGTGAGGTCTCGCGCGCTGCCTTGGAGCCCTTGCAGATAGTCCAGTAAAATGGTGAAATACTCGTCCGGAACCTTTAAAGTAAAAACAAGGGGAAAACAAATAAACAACAACAAGCTTTATTTTCTTCTGTCTCAACACTCATTTGCAATCGTGTCAAACCATCGCCTGGGAGATAATTAGGAGAACTGCGTGGGTTTTGCGGCTGGCAATGCCCGCTCCAGCTGCCCGAGGACGGGCAGAGGGTGGGAACAGAGGAGTGCGATGTGCTCAGATGGGCAAAGCGTCTGAGGGGAAACTCTAAGCAGATGCGGAAATGTTGATTGCAAACGCAAACACTGAGTGAGCTCAAGGCTCTGAGGGTTGGGGGAAGACAAAGAAACTCAAAAACCCACCCAAAACACACCAGCCAAACGCTGCTTTTGGAAAGGTGCATGCAAACCTCACGGAATTCAGTGAGAATTGCACGACATGGCTGAGGAAAGAATTTCCCTGGAATTACCCTCGTCCCTACCCAAAATTGTTTGCTACGATGAGATAGCACCCGCCAGCAAGCGCTTCGACAGAACGCTTATACACAGGAATAGAATTTCATCTGAAAAATACAATGAATTCAGACATATGGAAGTAATTTTTAGATCATGCTGGCTAAAACCGATAGGCTCTGCTAACATGTCGAATGCTAAAAGCAGTTTAGTCATTTAAGTTGCGTTACCCCAGTTTCACTCCCTTTCTAACTAACTAGTCATAGGGTAAATTTTAGCTTATCTGGTGCTACATACCATTTAAATGATTGTTACGTAAATCATCTTGGCAATAACCTAGCAAAGACTTTTGAATGGTTTAGTCAGTATTTCAAGCCAAGGTATTTTCAGCAGTCTCAGGTGAACAGCCGGACGCTGGAGCTTATCTCAACCTCACGGTGTGGATCTGCGGAACAGGTTGCGGCCAAGGAGAATATTTTTGCTGTAAAGCAGGAGATGATAAATGACCTAATCCTGCAAATATTTTTCTCCATGTTTCACTTTACACACAGAACTTTAAAAGGCCTACTCGACATGAGCGACGTTAAACACATACGTAAGTATTTAAAGGATTCGAGACTAATTATTCAAGGGCCGTTGCAGTTCTGCAAAGTATCAGCATTTCGGAGAAGGAAGAGCTTCAACAGATACTTAATTTACAGCTTATTTTCCCATCGACATTTGGCAGCATAACTTTGATCACTAAAACTTCTATCACACCAAAAGAAGAGGAAGAAAGAATATTCCAACGCTGCCTTCATCAACCAGGGATATTACAAAGTAATAAATCAATACTAACGGCTGCATTCAGCCTCAGAACTTACATATTGTGGAACACAGTGCTCCTTCTAAGATCAATTTTTGGGCTGACTTGAAATATCGAGGTATCAAGATCTCCCACCACAAGTCTGGGAAGTGGAAGCGATGCTTATGGGATTTTATTATTATGCTTTTGTTAAACCGTTTTGACCTTTTCTTGCTTCTTTTCCCCCCTCACACACACTCACCCTGCCCCGTTCTAATTGACTGATGTGCGCTGGGGCTGAGATACCCCAAAGTGAATTAATCACCAGCATGGGGAACACTACAAAACAGCAGCAGGACAAGAACAGTTATCGTTTCCCAATTCTACTATGGAAACTCAAGGGTTTTCAGACTTTTTAGACTTGCAGTTGCCCACAAATTTGGCAAAGCAAACGCAGATACCTGCACGGAGAACTTCGGTTTGCTCCCTTCAAGCCCTGAAGAAGCTTCCAAAACCCCTCCAGGGCCCTGCAGCCCAGAAGCTGAACACAAACCATAGTTACTCACTAAAAATGCTGTGCCAGACGACAAAGATCTACAAATGATTCAGTCTACAAATGATGCTAAAGTATATAAGCTATAGGTATACGGGCTTGGAAGCTGCCAGCCAACCAAGAGATGGATTTTAAATGGACTTAAAAAACCCCTTGTGTTGCAACGGATTTTAAAACCTTGACTTATTGCTTGCAGAAAGAGGCCAATCGGTGCAGGGAACTCCGTCCCCACTGCGTGGCTTTGCGGTAGGTGACACCGGATCAAAGATGTGGCTTAGGAAGGAAAATCACCCACATCTCCTTTTGTATTTTCATCATGTTGGATACCCAACAGATTGTGTTCTGTAATGGCCAGGAAGTTGAATTTGGGTATAAAACAATATCCAAAAGAAGCTGGTCTGCCCTCCCTAAAGTCCCGATGACGAAATATACTTAATTATAAGCACTTGATCAGGTCTGCTAACTTTACTGAATCTGGATGCAGATGTTAATCATTGTATTCGATGCATCTCTGATTATTAAAGTACAAAATATGGGAATTTAAATGAATCATACCACTTTCATCAGATTTAAAAGAAACAGAAAGGGAGTTTCATTTCAGCGCTGAGAAATAAGGAGTTACGCTGTGTTTCGCTGCGTAAAACAAACGCTGCTCACGGTTAATTATTTCCCAGTGTATTTCAACACAAAGCCCAAAGCAAACAGGTAAAAAACTCAGCCATCATTCTGCCTGTGAAACGATGTCTAGGTGGCTTCAAAGAGCTCACGTTGATTTCGAAAGGGTGATAAAAGACTTTTAAAGGAGAAACCTGAAAACAGAAGACAGCGCAAACCAGCTGGATACCGACAATTGAATGTGTATTCTGCAACTGATTTTTTCAAAGACATTACACTGTGTGAATGTTTTTACCTTCATGAATCTCTGCTTTTAATCTGGTTCTCTAAAGGTATTTTTAATCACAGAGGTAACACCCTATGTCAGTGATTGGTGTAGGAGCCGAGTGATGTGGTCAGGATGCACTCAAATGTCCAAAACCTACGTGAGCGCCAACCCAATGAACCGATAAGTGAAGCCCTGTGCAAACGGCTCCATGTTTGTTCTGTTACACAACAAAACGAACGACCTGAACCTCCATTCAAATGCTCACTGGAAATTCAATTGATATTCTTTAAGTTAGGAAATGAATGGATTGCAGTAATACGCAAGCCTAGCTTCTGGTTATACTTTATGCTTTTAACAATCAACATCGGGTTTCACTTATATTTTAATGAGAAAGCTATTTTAACATCTTGGCAATATGGATGTACGTCTTATACGGAGCCAGGGATATCTGAGGCTATATGGGAATCGTGGTTTACAGCCTTGGGTTCACAGTCAGAAATTCAAATGAAGGATATGACTCGAATTCTCAGTAAGCTCCAGATCTATATAAAACATGAATCTGCTCTATTTATGTGCCACATACATCAAGTACAAAAATCTAGCATACACGGGAGAATAATCACCAACAAAAGATTAATCACAAGCAATTAAAATGATTCAGTATTTGGGTTAAAACCAAAGTAATTCATGCATAAATTAATAAAAAATTGTTAGAAAAGTGCATGGCTTGGACCAGCAAGTTTTGGTTAATAAAGAATAGCTACAACTAATGTATAAAACTTCATATCATAGTCGTTCGGAGCAAAAGCAGCGTTAATACGAACCTTCTCTTTCTCATACATGTGCAGGAGAAGCCAGGTTTGTCTCGTCTTCTGAAACTTCCATTCCTTGGGCTTCTCAGACCAGCTGGAGCAAACAAAAAAGGCTTAAATTAAATATTGTGCGATCAAAATATTCATTATGCATAGAATATTCCCCACAAGGACCCCAGGCGACTTGCACACACGGTGTGGAGTTTCGTGACACTGCGAAACAGATATCAGCAGGGATTTTGTACGAGTGGCAAAAAAGAACATAAGGGTTGGCTACGTGCAAAAAGTGCAGATTATAGGAAGGCATCATGGCCAGGAATGTCGTGAGTTTTCATCAGAAAGCACCGATTTCTTGAAGTTACCAACGAAGTCTCACTCCTAAGCTTTGGCCAACGCTCTACGAGAGGTCATTCATCTAAGTTCATCCTTCTGAGCAACAATATGGAAGATGGTATAGGAAACGCTGTGTGTTTGCACAGCGCAAAGAAGGTGAGTTAAAATTCTTTCCTGTGCTAAATAAGCCTGGAAATGGTTTTTATCATCTTTGCAAGGTGACAAGAGCAAGCTGAATGACTGATCTGTGACCACATCCTGCGACAACAGTCCCTCTTCTAATGAAAACCTTTAACATAGTTTTATTTCTTTTAACCATACTATGTATTCCTACATTTGCTATAACATTTATTGGTTATTCACAATGCTTAGTACTCGGAAAGTCTGATTCTCCGTTAGTTTTATGTTTTTCTCGCTCACACAGTCACCTGAGCACTGTTAAGCATTAACTTGAAAAATACTGCCTGATCTCACTAATCTCCTGTAAAGCTATAGGATGTGAAAATACCTTTATTACCTGGTTTATAAACAACTGAGGCCAGCAAATGAGTGCACCACAAGGTTAATTGCTCTTATTAGCTTGTTACCAAAACCATATGCTCTCTTGTACACGTTCTGGTGAGCCATCGTGCTCCTGCACCTAAGAGCCCACATTGGCTTCCACCCCGGTGAATCCTCGTGTAGGAACAAACAGAAGTTCCAGTGAGTCTTCCTGAAAGGTTTCACTCTGTACACACCACAATAATCCATATAAACAACAAACGCTTCAGCATAATGGACTGCAGAAAGTGTGTTTGTGTCCATTATAGCACCGGAGCCTCACAAACTGCTTCTCTTGGTTTGCACTCTGCGCTGTTAGAATCAAATGTTTAATGAATATGGTAAAAAACCTCATATTTTCTTTAATAGACTATGGGCGTACTCTTGTCTTCAGAAAGTGCTCCTAAGTTTTTAATCACTGCTCTATCCGCTGCTGCATCAATTCCTGTTTCTCCCCTAGCAGGAAAATGGTCCTTCTCTTGACCTTCATTCCCGTCGAACTCCGGGCTCAACACTCGTGACAACAGGCACACAAATGACAACAGGCACACAAATGACAACAGGCACACAAACGTTTCAGACGGGAAACGTGGCCGTTGCCCCCGTAACTGGCCGCACCCAGCACTTATTAAAACAAATCTCTTCCACTGATTCTTATGACAGGTTTTTTCCTATTCCTACGATGGTTTTAAAGCCTATGGGAAGTATCGCTGTGACACTGCGAGAGGGACATCTCGTCTGATCAGAACGACACGGTGCATCCTCAGAAATGCTCAACTCTTGAACAACAAAAGGTAAAGATTTGTGACACAAGATTGGTCGCATTTTGCTGTTTATATGCAGATAAGATCCCTTGACGTATCAGAGCAGTAAAAAAGCCGTTTCCTTTGAGTGATTGAATATACAGAGCAAGACCAAGTACATTATCATTTAAGAAAACCTTTTCCTAGACAATCACAACCTCTTTCACAGTCTGAATTAATTTGTAGCCTTTAGGAGTATCTGTGTCCAGATCTAATATAAACTATGGAATTGGATGAAAAATATACATGTATAAAACCTATATTTTTCCAGTATGCCTAGGGCTAATATTCAATATATTGTACAAATACTAATTGCCTTCTTTACACAGTTAATGTCTGAATCTTTCATACGAGCTTCAGCTCATTGAAAAAACACACTGGTTGACTTTAGTTAAAGAGCTTTTATGTTTGTGCAAATGATCTTCCTTAAACGGCTTTGAAACTGAAGACGCAGAGGAAATGAACCAAATGAATCACGCAGCTTCGGGAATTTTACATTGGGGCTTTGGGTTTTTACCATGAGACTCTCACATAGAGAAGCTGCCCAAGACTCTCACCGGTCTATCACGTAAAGGACTTTCAGTCTCTACGTTAATCTCACACAAACCTATTCCCCAAACACGGCTGAGCTGGACCTTCCCAGCTGCTCACCACAGGTGTAATTTGCCTTTAAAATGCTTAACCAGGTCCCTTCTCAATGGGGCGTTTTCTGCGTATGGGCAGCATCAGTCAGCTAAGAGAAGACAAGTGGGAGCCAGCAGGGCAGAGCACGCTCTGGGAAGCCCCGGCAGAAGGAAAAAGGGAAGGGAAAGTAGTCAAATTGGTTCCAGAAACACACCAAAAGATGATTGTTACAAATGAGACTCAGGAATACACCACAATGCCTCTGCTTGCATTGCTGGCCAGGAGCAAACACCACAAAGCTGTCACAACTACCCAACAATCTCCCTGGTGTAGAAAAGCACTGTGCTGACAAACAACCGTTTCGATCAGTAAATTGAAAAGATTATTGGGTAGCGGACAAGTCTTAAGAAACCAGAAAGCAATGAAGACGTGACTGCCGGTAACCTCGGAGAGGAGACGAGAGGAGAGCACCGCTGGACCTGAAACACAAGGGCACCCCAGCCAGTTTTGGCCCACTCTGATGGACTGGATATCGGCCCAAGGTAAAGCAGAGTGCCACCAAATCTGATTCTCCAGTGTTCAGCCCAGGTTTAACAGCAGGGGATTCATCCCAAAGGTTCCTCCAGGTCAGTGTGGAGCCTCCTCTCGCTCTCCTGTGATTTCCCCATTCACCAAATCTCAAAGGAGGGACAGAAACCAGATCTGGTTGATGACGCCACATTCAAGGTTACATTGAAAAGACCTATTTGAAACACTAAAAGCGGGGCACTGCAGCACTATACAGAGTGTGTCACGTCCTTATCACCCCATTTATCTGGGTCCTTTTCTGTTTTGATAACCCTCGGTTATTCAGCACCCTGAAAACCGTCCTTAAGGATCATCTGTGTTCTTCCACGAGCTCCAGGAGGGCTGAGCAGAACTCACAGCACACGATTAAGGCTTTAGGATCCAAGTGAAGCACTTTGTTCCCCCCTGGTATCATTTCTGCTCTCACTGCCCTGCCTGTAAAATATGGATAACAGGTGCTTCCTCAATAAAGAACAACCATACTCTAAAAAATGCCCTTCAAGGTATTTAAAGCCATGCGGAAACACTCAAGCGATTGGCTGTAATATTTCACAATGCAATATATAAAATAGCAGCAGCTTTATATACACTCACGTTTAAGGCAAGCTCGTTGCCCTTAAAAGATCCGAATTTGGGGTCTCTGAGCACCATTCCCAGGTCAGGTCAGCGTGACTGTAACGCTACGTTTGGCCAATGGGTCAGGATGGAACCCAAGGGGCTCCCTGGAAGCAGCGTGGGGGGAGCACAAATTTGGCACAAGCTCATTCCTATGGGAGAAAAGCCATTCTGTGGATGGAGGTTTCATACGGGTATATAAAAAATATATGGAGGTGAATGGAAGTTTTATATAGGCCCTACAGTGCACATAGTGAAGTAGGGATAATAATTATTTTGTCCAGTCGTAACACATACAATTATTTAATGGGAAATGTTAAAGTTTTTATTTTTATAGGGGGTATTCAGAGTTTCTTCTGTTTGTCCCAGGGGTGTTTAAAACAAATGGACTTCCTTACCTCCAGTGTTTGAGGGTCTGTGTTTGCCAACACGCGTGGGCTCACGAGGCCGCTCCGCGTGGGCCCTGCTGTTCCACGGAGATCACAGGAAATCCCATTTCGGGTGCGTGGGACACTGATTTTCCTCATTTGGAAGAAATATCCCAAACTGAAATTCTAGCCAGATTTTCAAAGACTTGACTGGAACGGCTGTAGTTAATGTAGACACTAATCCGTGGCAGGACTCAAGGTACAGATGATGGAAAAGGGAGTTATAGTCTTCACTCTTAACCATTCTTTTCTCACATTCTGGATGATTATGTTTATCTCCCAACTCCAATTTCTGGAGAAAGTTATTATATTTATACTGATATTCTCAAATCCGGTTTGGAAGCTCATTAAATGATGACTCAGATAAAGGTTTTCCTTATTTTCCTGGAAGAGAAGATCCCTAAGGGAGCTCTTTCGCCAGCAGAAAAGTTCCTAAAATTGCCAACAGCTTTTAGAATCGTTGCCACATTTTTGGTAGAAAGTCCTGGCACCATTTCCCAATCTGTGGTTTAAAAACAACTTTTAATATATTCTTCCATCTGGTTTAGACACAGCATAGTGACTCAGGACTTGTGAAAAGGCTGGGGAGGAGCTTTTCTTTCTTAGATTTAGGAATCACACATGCAGGAATAGACTGGGTTTTAGTGTCTGTTTTTGTCCTGATGTCCAGTATAAGGACAGTTTGTATCTCATTTTATCTGTTCAGCAAACAACACAGGTCACGGAATTTTCTTCGAAAGTATTTATAAAGCAAAGGGAAAAGGGCCTTTGTGCCTTAGAGCAAAGCTTTGATTAAATCTACATAAGGTGTTTATCGCAGGGTATCTTTGATTAGCCGCCCTTTTATCACTTGCCATTATTTGTACCGTTTTATACTCTGCTCGCATCCTGAAGGCCCCGCCAAGCAGGAACCCTCTTCCTCCCCACTGCAGGCCCTGCGCAAACACAACAGGAGACGCTCCCCTCACGAGCTTCAAGGATAAACAGATGAGAGATGATAAGCGGAAAGGAAAGTTGACCCACAAAATGGTAACAACGCCTCAAAATCCCGCGGTGGGTCGTCGGCAGAGCTCAGATCTCTTCTATACGGCACAATACACACAGGGTATCTTATTGTGACTCAACTTGTCAACTTCCCATAGACACCAACCCAGCTGCAAACACCACCAGCGTTCCCCTGGCAATAAAAACCTTGCCCATTTTTATGTTGTAAACTATTTTGCTACTACAGTTATTTAGTTATTTAGCATTAGTGCTCCACCAGCCGTATACCCATGAGCAGGTGTTACTGGGGCAGTTTTGTGGCACTGAACGATAGAATTGAATCTTTTCGATCTGTCTTGACGGGACTTGGTTGCTCATTGTGGTGAGTGGTAAAACCCGGTGATTATTCGCTCTTGCTGAGAACCACCCCAGAACCTCATGTTCTTCCAGCAACATGGGATTATAGTCACTAACGGTGACTGCAGGTATCTGCATTAGCCTGCCTGCAGCAAAATTGCATTTTCACCTGAAAATATATATAGCAGTAATAATGTAATGACTGCGTTCTGTTGTTTTCAGTTATAACAAAAAGGTCAGCAGTTGGTTTGAAAGACGACAGCTAATATTACTAAGTTAAACGCGGTTTTTGTTTTACATTCATTCATAAAAAGAAGGCAAAGCAGGGCTTGAATTATCTCCAAAGGAGAATAAAACCAGAATTTGAGGCCTTTGCAGCCAATCTGTTCTGTTCCTGCAAGGAATATACACCAAGCGCCGCCCCACCGCTGTGCTGTCCCAGCTCAAATCCAGATGTCCATCTCTTCTTGCGCTTAATTCTGGTCCCACTGATGCCCAGAGCAGAAATAAGGGAAACTGGAAACAACTCTTGTGCCTCCCTCCCATGAAGAGCATCTGGGGGGTACGAGGAGATAGAGAGGGCCCCAGAGGAAAACCGTGGAAGAAACCAGCTGCAGGCAGGATTGTTTCCAAAGGTTGGCAACAATCCATTTATATAAACGCTTTCTGATGATCAGAGGCGGGATACGCTACCAGACCCAGAAAAAGCAAACACAGCCACTTCTCCTCTGTCTCACCCCTACAGCACAGAGCGTCCATCTGCGGCACCGACCCCTCCTGCCAAGGCACGGTTTCAGCCTTAGTTAAAACCAGTAGCTGATTTTCATTGCTTTGTTATTTTAAATCAGCTTTCAAAATTTTTGAAGATCCTCCCTCTTTGCTTCGCAAAGAAGACGAGAAAAACAGAAGAGATGAAACAATTAAGATCAAATGAAAAAGCCAATTTCTTAGTCTTAAACTAATCGTTGCACTTCAAAGGAGGGATGTGAAGAGCACGTCGACTGAAATCACTGTTAGTGACTATAATCCCATGTTGCTGGAAGAATCACAGAATCGACTGGGTTGGAAAAGACCTCAGAGATCATCGAGTCCAACCCTTGGTCCAACTCCAGTCCACTCACTAGATCATGAGGTTCTGGGGTTTGCTCTCAGCGAGAGCGAATAATCACCGGGTTTTACCGCTCACCACAATGAGCAACCAAGTCCCTTCAAGACAGACCTAAAAGACTCAATTCTATGGTTCAGTGCCACAAAACTGCCCCAGTAACACCAGCTCATGGGTATACGGCTGGTGGAGCACTGATGTACCCTGATCTTGTTCTTGGTGTCAATACCAAAAACACTCGACAGTTTCAGCAGTGCTGGGTGATACCTGTACTAGCTATACCTATACTACCTATACCTATACTTAGAATATTACAGTGTTAATGAAAGAATGAGCCAAGCTACTAAAAGCTGCTACGAGAAGTCAAATATTGACCAATGTGACAAAGTGTATAACTGTAAGGCCCACCTCAAAGCTAGGCATGATTAAAAAGTCCAAACTTTCAATAAGAAAACAGCAGCAATCTGTGGAAGCGTCCTGGTTTTCCATAGAGCGGTGTTGAAAGAGAAACCAACTTCACGCCAGAATTTCTCCATGCGAGTGTTTGAGGAAGGAGAAGCCAATGGAAAGACCCAGATGGACCCCACGGTGCCCAGCGCTGACAGCCCACGCGCGTCCCCTGCATTCAGCCCATACCTTCAGACATCTCTCACTGCATAAGGAAATCTGCTGGCACGCTACGGCATTCAGGACAGCATCAGATTCTCCTCTTCTAATACCCTGTGATGTGCCTTCCACTGCTAAAACCTCTGCTTCAAGAGCCTGATCTGCCAATTACTGCTTCCTGCAGATGGCTCTCATTCCAATTCAATTTTATTCATATAAAAGTAATTACTAGTACCTTTTTGGACATCATCATATTAATAAATGTGTGAAGCAGGAGATGAGTTTTATTAAGGATCCGGTTTTATTATTTTAAAAATACTGCTTGTTATTCTAACTCTGGTTGGGAAGCCTCGACAGCCCCCTGGAGCTAATTGATTAATAATCACTGCCAACTGCACTTTGCATTTGAATCTTGGCTCTGGCTGCCTGGACTAAATGATCCCCTAGAGCTACGAAACTGCTCTCCGCTATTTTGAGTACTTGGGCACCGGATGAATAGTTTAAACGTGTTGGAGGAAGTGAGCAGCAGTGTTAATTCTCCTAGATCTAAAGTTTATGACACAGGGAAAACATAAACCCTTCCTTTCGTATTTCTGCCATGTCAAGAACACAGTCTGGGTGGGAGGAGATAGGGGAGTGGAAAAGGCCTTTTCTGCAACCCAGGAGATGGGTTGAGGACGGGATGCTGGGTGCTCAGCGAGGGGGAGCTCCATAGAGCTTCATATTCCGGAACAAACTCCAATGCAACCGCTATTTCATTCAAACAAAGTAAATAATCCCTGCAATCTGCTTGGGGTTTAAAAATCTGAAGAGGTAGTTTGTTGTAACACTTCCATGCGAAATGGGTCATTCTAATGACTCTGGTTCTGTTTGACCTGAGGAGTCTTGCCCGAGACAAATGGGGAAGGTCAACGTGAGTGTGCCAAGTGTTGAACACGCGACTCGAGTGAGCAACGAAGGGCTCTGCTCACCGTCCAACGCAGCCCTGGTATCACAGACCTCTCCTCCATCTCCATAAAATACCTTACAAGGTTTCTAAAACTCATTTCAGATGAAATACTACATTAAATCTGCTTAATTATTTAATTAGATGCAACCTCTTTTGTATAATACTATGGACAGATGAAAGCTGGATCTGCATGAGAAATACTTAATGATTACATTTAATAAACAGTTAAGAAAGTTCATTTATACTAAATTTTATTTTACTGGAAATGAGAGTCATTAAGAAAGGATGCATTAAATTTTCTTAACGAGGTTTGGAAATAAAGACGTTATTTTACAGGAAAGATAATCAGGCAAAGAAACCTTAAGTATTTTTACCCCAGTATTTGTGGACTTAACACACGGGATCTAGTTTTCCCCAACTGAAGAAGCGCTTTAGAGCATGACGGTTAATTACTGCTAATACAATTTATAGCTGCAACAAGGTGTATGTGAAAATTTATGAGGAATCTTAAAAATCCTACTAAAATATATATATAAAGAAATAAAAGCAAACTAAACTTTGAAAAAGTCAATTAACTAACAACGTATAGGAAGCCTCCTTGGGCACATGAGAAGGAGTCGTCTCAAGAGCCACCAATGTCAGCTGATGAAAGATCACACTCAGGAGAATATGGAAGAACAGAAGTGCTGCCTGCAGCGCTCTCGCTCCCGCTTGTATCAGCAGCAACGGAGTGGAATGAAGCTGCTCCGGTCATTCGCACCAGCACTGCAAAGCAGCACAACTCCAACCACAGAAGACAGAAGCCGCTAGAAGGGTTGAGAATGTTAATCCATACGCTACGTGCCCACCCAGAGGTTGGTATAGGCGCTCGTGGCCTTCGGAATGTCTGGAGATGCCAGTATGGAAAACAATCCATGCAAACTCCTGAGAAAAATCCTCCTGGTCCATTTGGAGCAGCCGTTGATCTAAGGTCAAGTAAAACAGCCCGTGTTCAGATGAGAAGAAAGTCGGGTCTAGTTCCCTCCTGTCACTTGCCTGAAAAGAGACCTCTGGATAGTCCCAGGACTCGGGCGAGTCACCAACTTCATCACTGTTTAATTTATCCAGCTGAAAAATGGGGTAATACAGCAATTTCTCAAAAGCTGTCATACCAAGAGTGAGTAAATCAGCGTCAAAATATTTGTCATTTATTTTGTCAAAATACAGTTGTGATATGCTATCAGGAAACGTATTCTGGAAAAGCAAATTACCATTACTATGACAGGGAGAAGATAGAGCAGTTTTCTTTTAAACAAAACTGAGAATCCCTTTAAAGATAGGGCTGGTTAGTTGCTAACATGTTTTTCAGCTGATCCTGTAACTGATAGACGTCAGATGAAAGGATTTGTGAAACCATGTTAATAATGCTATTAAATACAGTATTTCCCTATAAGAATGTTTGAACCAAATGCCCAAGTAAATATTTTGACAGCTTTGTTTCACGCTGAAGCACAAAGAGACAGAAGCTTTCAAAGTAAATCACTGCAGCTTTTACCCAAATACCCTTTGAGATGTGGACTTGTGACCTCCCATAAAATTAATGCGAAGACTTAGAAAGATGAATTATTTGATTAGGAGCCATGAAGCAGGATTAGAGTTTCCTAATCTATTTCTCCCTTTTTGTTAAATGTAGCGACCATTTATGGTTATGGAAATTACAAGAAGAAATCTCTTTGCCATAAACTGAATGGGATCCTGAGCAGATTGAGGAGGACAGGACAGCTACTGACTGAGAAAAACTTAGCAAGGCCATGAGCTTGCCTTGTTTTCTCTTCTTAAGCCATAGATCAGTGCTGAGCAAAGGGTAAGGAAGCTACTGCAAAGTCATGCCCTATAGATAGGAGTTTAGCTAGAATAATATTACTAGCCTGAACGAGTTGCCTCATAAGCATTTACTAATTTGGCTGGAAAAATCACGCAATCATTGATGTTTCCAAAACTCTGCTTCTGAATGAGCTGAAAACACCCACAGAAACAGCAGCACCATCCGAGAACTTTCACGTGTAACTAAGCCGAGAAGTCGGAGAACCTGACATTTCAGAATCTCCAAAGTGACCACCTGTTGTGCCTTAAGAAACCAGAGCAGATTACTTACTTTTGGTGGCTGTTTTTAGAAGTATGTCGCAAATAATGCTATTATTTGCCAGCACAAGCTTTAACTGATGATTTTATGCCCAGTGACGGCCACAGCAGCCTCGCTGCCTGCTCTGGTTTATAAATCCGCTCCGTGCAGCACCTGAGCTCATTTGCAGAGGGTGAGGACTCGTTAATTTGGGCTCACCATTCAGTGATGTGGGTTATTCACTCCAGACCTGAGCGGGTATTTCTGCACAGCGCTGTAACACAGGCACCTTTCTCTGCTCAGCATCTCTTTAATCATCTGCATTGCAAAGCCAGACTCGCATGGAAGTGTTGCAGACCAAAAGTGTTGCTTTTCTGGGTGTTTTTGGTGAGCTTCTTCAGGCAGCGCCTGGATCACCCAGTCGGGATAGCGGTAAGACTTATAGGTGGAAAAAGAGACAAAACACATGTAAGGAACACAGTAACCTCCATAAACTCCCTAAATTAAAAGATGTTTATGTGGTTCTTGCAGAGCAGCAAAATGGTTGTATTAGAACCATAAAAAGCAGCAAACCCACCAAGAAGTTAATAAGGGTTTCAAAGCGGTTCTTGCACAATGTGACATCCTGTGCATGTCATGTGGGGGTTAGAACAACACTGGCAGGGCTCCAACACAGCTCTGCGTATCGCTTGCCACCGAGACACAGCAAAGTGGATCCAGAAGTCAGCGAGTGTATCGCAGGCACTGGAAATCATCAGGTCGGGCTGCCGCCAGACGGCTTGACTGAACTGCCAAAAGCTGCATGGTGCTGTTACCGAGAGTGCAACGTGACATTCGCAGAATCCTAAATGCATAGTTTGAATAATCAGATGATAATGAGAACACCAACATCTGGAAATGTATATAATAAATCCAGCTCTGAAACGTCAGGGTATCGGGCTTGCTGCAGCCAGGCTGAAGTAGGATGAGAAGCGCTGTCTCTATTACAGTCAGTGGATAATTTATTATGGCTATGGTTGGCATGTTCATGCCAACACCATCACTAACACAAAACTGAATACGAGATTGAGAGGAGGGAAAAAAAAGCAGATTTTTTTAGTATGCAGCACATTACATGTGAAATCTCAATGTGCTGTGGCTGAGAGATGTATCTGATGTTGCTCGTAAACGAAAGCTGGAGTGACAGGGAGCAGGATGGAATCACAGACTTTTGGTCCCTTCTGCGTGGAGCTGGAAGGCGGCTCCAGTGAAAAGGAACATTTGGTTCCAGGTCTCACATTTCCAGCTCGATCACAGACACGGACGTTCAAAGAGGAGCAACGGAGCTCATCGGCGTGGGGAAGAACCAGCACCAGCCGGCGGGGTACAGATGCTCCGCTCCACCAGAGGTGCGGCGAGAGGGAGGAAACTGATACAGCCATGGGAAGGACGTGAACACCATGACGGGACGAGTTATTTACAAAGTGTGGGGCAATCCAATGATTTAGCAAACCGTGCTCAATAAGAGGTGCGACATAGCAGAACAATTTTTCTGCTTCATATACCCTAGGAGCAAGCTCTGCCTTCTACAGGACGTGATATCCTTGAATAGCCCTAAGCAGCACCAAATCTGCAGAGCGAATGTGTCTGAATGTGTCCTCCCCACCCACCCTCACGAGATCAAGCTGCCGGCACCCTAAACATAGGAAAGGTGCGGGCACTGCACCAGAGGGCTCTGTGGTAGTTCTGAGCAACACCGGGGCGGCTGGGGAACTGCAAACATTGACGTGGCTCCCGCGGGTGCCACCGGGACTGAGGTTACACAGGGAGTGTAGGGCAATGATAAGGTAACTCACTCTGAATAAGAGGAGATCACTTTTCTCTGCCACGAACAGAGACAAAGGCTCCCTTTAAAATGAGTAAGATCTGTCCAAGCATTAGCGGCAGTTGGAAAAAAACTCTGTTTTACAGACACGCCGATTTAGGTCAAGGAGAGAAATCCCACTTTGAGGTGGGTCAGGCCCTGGTAGGAAATAAAAGTCAAGCAATAAGGTTGGAGAAGTGCTAAACCAAATTCACTGATCTCTAGAGCATTAGGAAAAGCGCAAGTCTTTGAAATCAGAGTTCACCTCAAACACAGCAGCAGAACAACGCCAAATGCAAACCTCTCCTGTAGCTGACTCTCCAGACTCGTGAGGCTTCTTACAGAACTAATGAATGTGACAAAATGACTAAAAGCCTGTTAATTACATCCATAGCTAACGCTTGCCCAAGAACCTTTAAAAAAATAGCCCTACAATTATTAAAGCAAAAGTAGCATCCATCACTGCTCCCTTCGTCTTTGAGGAAAAGCTGCTCTTTCCAGACACCTTTAAGTCGCAGTTTTTGAGGGGAATTCAGCCTAATTCCAAGAACTCCTCTGAAGTTCACACACTATTTTTGTTACTGGCTGATTGAGATTCATCACTGAGCAGTTCTGCAATGGTTTATGAAACTCTAGATAACTGATGAGCTTTTCCGTATGCTGCACCTGCCAGTCGGGAAGGAACTCGCTCTCCAGCCCAGAGGGTGGAGGAAGGAGAAATGACACTAATGTTGGGCTAAACCCAAAGAGTCAGTCTTTAGATGGAGAAAAATGATCTGTGGATGTTTAGATTTCTAGCGCATCAGTTGCTCCTAAGATTGAAAAGCTTAATCCATCGATGGTAAAACATCAACACCGGTGCCAAGTTCGAAATTCATAAAGATTAAGATCAGCAGCAATGAGAATGCATTAAATAAGTTCAGAATCAAACATCAAAAGTCATCACTGACCACAGCTAAAAAAATACTTAACTTGTGAGTGTAAAAACTGCTTCAAAACGTTACAAAGCAAACTAAATCTGGCACAAGCCCACTCAATGTACTTCAAATTTAGAAACTCTTTTCTATCATTAACGAGCGTGGCTGTACTTGCGCAGAAGCTCCCTCGATGCAGTCACCTGGTCCCACACGCGGCAGGGTGAACAGCTCTGGGGTTTCCTGAAGGGCCACCCCATCTCAGCTCTTTGGCCACAAATCTCAAGGGTTGCTGCTTCCTTACAGCCCAGGACGAGCTCCCGCTGGTCCCTTCGGGGATCAGAATCTCCCTGGATGCTAACACTGAATGAACACTAAGATACCCAGCAATGCCCTTCTCCACGTGCCTTCTGCTCCTGTAGGAGTAAAAGCTTGATATACTTTATACATGTTATTTTTAGCTATATTACTTAATTATATAATATACCTTATGTAATGTATTCCATATATATCAAAGTATCAAACGGTTACGATAACACCCCCCAGCTTCCTGTATCCTCTGAAAGGAAGAACAGCGATTCAGCTTTAAAACCTCCCGTGTTTGGGATGAAGTTTGACCAATGCCCGGGATCCGTTTCCATTTGCAAAGGCAGCGGACAAAGCAGCGCCCTGGGCTGTGCTGCTCCCAGCACCGCGCTCAGCAAAGCCGCCCCGCGCTCTGCAGAGTCAGCCTGGCTCCCCGCTCCATGGGAAACGCCGATCGCCTCTTGCTCTTGTGTCCCCGGAATGTGCTCTCGTTTTGTATTATTCTTATAAGCATCTTTTTTTCTTTAAAGAAATCCCTGACATTTTCTCAATCTCACCTACATTTCAATTAGGGACGAGGAAACTAAGATCTATAAAGGCAACTGGAAAGCCAATGCCTTGGGAAACATTCTGCTGACATCTATTACTAGTATAACATTCATCATTACAGAGAGAAAATAAATGTACTCCGGCAGCTTATTTTTTAAATTTTAACACACGATAAATAATATTGCAAGGCTTAGGCAATTCACAGCAATATTCAGAGAACAGTATGATCCATTACTTCTACTTCAGATGACATCAGCCTTGTAGTTCCACATTTAGTGCCACCTTTTCAGATCTCTGTCTGTTCCTTTGATGGGCGATGGAGAAAACCACACGTGCAGATCCATAGACCCAGGAACTCTCTGAGGCAAACGCAAGACCAGAAACGTCTCTAGGAGAGCGACTTGACAAGACAAACAAGTTCTGCCAACGTTCTAACACCACAGGAGGTCAGTCAGGTTATAATTAAGCCTAATCGCCATTCCCATGAATTGCAACATCTTTTCACTTGAAATTGCTTAATGCTCAGAGAAGGATGAATTCATATATTTTCCAAGAATCAAAGTAATGAGACATTCTAATCTTGGCCTTAAACCTGAATCGTCACTGCATGCTTTCTTTTTTTCTTTTAAAGTTACCAAGCAAAGTTTCACTAAAACAAACCCACTATTTCCCTATTGTAGGCTAAAGCAGCTGTGCTCTCATATTGCCAATAGCCTCTTAATAAATAAAAATTACAGCTTTAGTTATCATACGGTACTTCAAGTTCCACCTGTCCTACGGGAGATCTGCATGTCATCAGGGAATTCCGATGCCACTTCACTTCGCAACCCTATGTCACGTCAGGCTTTTTATTGTAGGTGGGGCAAAACACTAATGCACAGCACCCTTCTGTTTACTCCCAACTATATTCACCTCTTGCATCTCTACGATTAACTCATCCTCCCACACATTAATCACGCCTGTAGCCCTACAAAAACATGTGGACTGAACTCCTTGACTTACTGAAGTTGCTGGGCATTTTGCAATGGACTTCAGAGCTCAGATTTCAGTTTCCCTTCCCCAGTTAATACATTACTTCTCCAATCACTTTAAATCCAGTTCTTTCTTTTTCCAGTCTTGCTGGGTTGAAAAACCTTCTGATGTGTAAAAGGATTAAGCTGTTCTTCTGTAATTTACAATGGTGCAAGATGGACCCAGCGCATTTGGGGCTACGGCGATGTCTGTGATTATGTTTGCTCGGCCGTTCAGCATCTTAGGACCATCCCTCTTAAATCTACAAAATTAAAATTGTCTGTTGCTGAAATAATCCCTCACAACCTGCTGCTGTACATAGAGCCCTTGCACCCACTGAATTACAGGACTAAATGAAATAGCAGGTTTACTACTTCAAGGTAATTCAGCACAGTTTAAGTGAAATTTAAGTCAAATTGGTCCAAATATTAGTTTAAACGTAGTTTCATATTCTCTCACCTAACAAGGCAAAACCCCATAGAGATAACAGTGGGATACCAAGCAAACGCCCACAGCTTGTTCCTTTGCTTTCCAAACGTGAAATCCATTATCCGGAGATGCAGCGCTTACTCGCACCCACCCCAGAGCGCAGCCTGAGCAGCCGGTTCAGCGCCAACTGTCAACCCGCTCGCAGCCCAAACCACTGCTCAACCACTCCAGCTGTTTTCCAGATCAAAAATCTTCTTGTCATTTCGCTATCGCTGCGCGCCGAGGGTTATGTAACAAAAACGCACGTGTCCCTCCGCCTGGAATGCCATTAATTTCCTCCCTCCCCACTGAGAGCGGTGAGTAACAACTCAGACAGTCTGGATGCTTCGGTTTTGAGCACGGTCAGAGATGGGACCCCTGAATCGCCCCATGTGGAACCCACTGTTTGTAACACACCAGCCTTCTGGAGCGCCGACACACAGGGCATGTTTTACAGTTTGGAAATAAATAAACACTATCGGCCTGTTTAGACACGGCCTCCTGCTGTCTGTACCGGACTACGAATGCTTTGCTATAGTTCTTTAGTTTAACCATAAAATCCCAATGTAAAGCAAAGTCTACGTATTCTAAATCAGATGAAGTAATGGCTTGTGATCTGAAATCAGCCGCTACACTGGCTGTATACTTCGGTATGCAAAAATAAGGCATTGTACACTATTAAAATAGTGGCATAATCCCATCTTAATTTGCAAATATCCAAACATCACGCAGGCGGTTAAATTCAGACTCCATAAATGCTTCAGCACTTCACGCAATTTGCTTATATAAAGAGAACAACTCAAACTCCTTTGCTTAGAACAGCACATTCAAGAAACAAAAGCCATTTCCTCAATGCAATCTCTTTGCAATGTGCCTTTCATCTAAGTGTAGCTAACCCGGTGATATTTAGATATCAACCATAAAATCTTGAGGACAGGAGCTGTTTTTCTATAAAACGCTTGCACCATACTTAACATCTCTCAGTTGTTCCTGTGGTATAAATACAAGAGGGTGATCAAGTGTACGCCAGGGTGTCAACTGAGATGAAACATTAACCTAGCACTTAACTGCAGCAATTTCCTTTCATGTGTTATTACTTGGTTCAGCTTGCTCTGGATTGCTGGCACGGTTACAGCTTCTGTGGGGAGCACCTGCAGGGGGTTCACTGTTCTTACCTGGTTAAATAGGCCAGAGCCAGCTCAGGTGCTGACTGCTTTTTGGGCACCACCTTTTTCACAGCCACTCCAGCCTCCCTCATCAGCTGTTTTTCCTTCTTCTTGCGTTCTTTTTTTAATTTCCTTTCCAGTTTCCTCCTTTCCTCTGCGCTAAGTTCTTCCTCTTCTTTTGTTGCCTGAAATAATCAACATTTAAAGAAAGTGTTTATATTGCTATAGGGAAGTGAATAAAATATCCATAAAAGCAATTGAAAGGCACAGGTAATATTAAAGACCAGAAGCTTCAAGATGTTCGCTGCACTTCCATAGGCACAGAGCTGTAAATACTGCACTTGCAGAAATCTGTACAACCGCCCTCTCCAGACGATTACACTGTTCTCAGCACCTCCCAGCTATGTATTCAACATCATAGCTAAAATCTGTTGTCCTGTTTGTTGTCCTGTACTCAAATCTGAGGGCTTCATCTCCCTTATGCCGAAGGAGATGATGTGACAGCCACCATCATCATCCAAGACCTCTTGGAGATGCTTCAGCAATCGTGAGTAAACACACACATGAGCTTCAAGAACCATAAGCACACATATCCCACAAAGGTTGAAGTTTCTTTAGGTTGTTTTAGGTGGTCCTAATTCTTAGCTTATACGATAGTTACAGATCTCACACAGTCCCAAATAAAACTCTGATAGCTTCATGAGGATTTAAGAAACTGCTGCTGCTTTGCCACCCCCATGGGTCCGGCACTGCAATAAGACACAGGATAAATGTATGCACAAGGACCATCTAAATATCACCTTCTCTTCCAAGTTAAGAACAGAAATCTGGTAGTAAAAATACCATGGTATTAGCTCAGGGGTTTTAGCTCCTGTTTGCTGTGCTTTACTACTTCCCTACTACCATTTGTAGCCAACTCAAAATTGCAAACATTGACACACATCTAAATTACAGGAATAGGTCGTCAGGCTCCCATTTTGTATCTAACCATACCCAGCACCTTCCGTCAGGACCATCTTGAGGAACCCATGAGTGAAACGCAAACGCACAAGGAGATCAACTGCTTTATGGAAAGATCGGTCAAAACCACTTCATAAACTCACAAATCCTTAGTGTTACATCCATCTGTGTTTGTCACATGCTTTCCAATAGAAATCCAGATGTGATTCTAAATGAAATTATTCTGGCTACACCCAAGCAAAGGCAGGTAATACGAGTCAATACTCAAGCACAATCTTTCTTGCCAGAGGCACCTGCTGAGGAGGAAACTTGTGCTCAATGTCAATTAATGTAACTTCTAAATTGACTCTGACTCACTTTTTCAACTTTCTGTTTCCAAAGACCAAAAAAGGGCAAGAAAGCAGAAATCAGAACAAATGGGAGTAGGCCAGCAAAGAGGGTTTGCTTTTTTTAAGATGCTTCGTAGCTATTTTTATGGGAAAGCCATCATCCATGTGCAAAAACGCAACATACGCTGCATCTGTATAGAGGACATTTTATAACGCGTGCTGAGAATACAACAATATTTAGCGTGAAGGTAGGTACGTAATTGTTACACAGGAAACAACGTTTTCATTTGAAAAGCCACCCTGGTACTCACTAAAATAACAACCCAGCCGCACAAAGCCCAGGGAAACACTGAGGGTGGTCATTTATAAAGTGTTTGTAAAAGATTACCACAGCAGCTGTCCCCCAGACGACAAACTACAGTTAATCTTCTTTTTAAAATAATGTAGTGAATTTGTTTACTTTTCTGCGAGCCATGAAGCTTTCAAATAAAGTGACCGCGGCACATCATTAGAGCCGGCCCGATAAAGCGGCCTCTGCCGCTTCGCATTTACAGTAAACGCGTATCTCTGTACCTTCCCTTCCCCCCGCATTCCTCGTATTATCAAAAGGCTTTTTATCCCTCTGGTAAAAACAAGAGAGATTTCTCCGTCCCTGTAGGTCCCAAAATAAACACGGAGCCCTAAGGACGTTTGTTTCCAGCATGGCGGTGGCTGCACCGTATGGAGCCGAGCGTCATCCTCCCCGCGGGGCCGGTGCCTCCCAGGTGCGAAAGAGTCAGGATTCCGGGCTGGAAGCACCTTCTGCCGGCCCTCGGCATCCTCCAAGGGGAAAAAATGGGATGCAGTGGGATTTCAGGCTGGAGGAAGCATCTGCCAGCACTCAGCATCCCCCAAGGGGGAAAATGGGATCCATCGGCCTTCTGGTTGGGCCTCGCAGCGCGCAGGCCGCAAAGGCGCTCAAACTTCACCACTCAAATGACTTTTCTAGTTGCAATTATACTTTTATCCATCTCCGTCCATTCGACCCATCGAGCGGTCGGTACCACAATCCGCCCTTGAGTGGTTTTTAGTTTGAAAGTCAAGTTGTATGTGCTTCGTAAAACAACTACATTAGGCGGTATATTCCGCACTGAAGCTGAGGCCAGCTTTATCGCAATTTGAAAACAACAACAAACACGATGCAACCAAAACCAACCTTCTCCAAAACCTGTGATTGAAAAGAAAACAAAATCAAACATTTCACTGGAATTTAAAGCCTATCTGTATTTCGTTTCACTGGGATGATCTCTCTTATGATACTCTACTGAAGCATCTCTGCTTTCTTTAAATCAACAGCCTTATTTTAAACTTTACTTTCCCCAAACCATTAGCGTGACTGATTTTCTGAAAGATGTGTCCAAAGTTTGCGAGCCATTCGGATTAAAACTTTTAGTATTGTGTCATTATTTAAGTTAAAAAACCCCAGCCAACAGGACTTCATTGTTTCGAGGCCATAAATATTCCATGTTGTCTCCTTCTATATTTATAAAGTGACATCACAATTTGTAGTGCTACAATTAGTCTTGACTACAACATTGTAAAGTCCATATTTGAGCGTGTGAGACACTTGTTTATTGACGTGATAAATTCAAACCACATGCATAAGGAAAAACACAACACTTGCTTATTTGCAAAGCCTGCTGAGAGCTACCACAGCACCCTGGGTCGTGGGCTCATTAGATCCCAATCTAAACAAGGTCAGGCTGGGTCAGTGCCCTGGAATAAATGACATTCAGAGGAGAGCCGATGTTTTCCGTGATTGAGGAGGTGGGAGTCTTCCACTTGGAAATCTTCCAGAAGGCCTGCAAAGGTGCTAAAAGGGGATATTGCCACTGGATGCCATATTCTGAATAAAAGACCAGCTCCCAAATCTTTAACACTTGTGCTCATAAAAATTCCTGTTGTCTCTGGCGTGGAGATGTGAGCTCAGACATCTCCACGTGAATCCCCAAGTCCACAGGGTGCCATGTCCGTCCGCAAAGGCCGCGGCGGCCAGGCCCCACATTTCTGATTTGTGTGTAAACACGGTAATACGCTGCAAATAGTCTGAGACATCTGATTCAAAACACCTGGAGGCGCAGCTGGAGCAGCTTTAGATACCAGTTAGAGCTTTCCGTCATCCTTTGTAAGCTGGAAGTATTGCACAAATGTAAAACGTTTTGTAAGTGTTCTATAGAAATGAGTTTACCCATCGTAAAAGAGGAGCCATCTCAAACTGGAGTAAAGCGCCTAACGGCGTAAAGCAGTCCTGCTAAGCAATTCAGAACAGAGAGAAGCTGAAAAAGGCAGCGAGATTTACCAAGACAGGATTTTTTAAGCTATCTGTCCCTGTTTTTCTGCAGCAAGAGCGGCAAAAGCAAACAGGTGTAGTTTTTCAGAGGCCGCATAAGAGCTGCTCCTGCCAGGGGACTGTGACCCATAGGAGCTGGGCAACCTGTACCAAGACGTTATTAACAGCGCACTAATTGTGTTCCAGCAGAGCAGAATTCTTAACTTGTTTCCAGCTTTATAAGTACACAGAAGAACTTAAGAAACCTTGTAGACTTCTGTTCCCCCTCCTCGCCCTCACCGTTCCCACAGCTCCTACATCTGCATCCCCGGTTGTCCGTCAGGATCAGATTGACAGGGTCTGAAACTCTGAAGAGCTGCCACAATGAAACGAATACTGGTTTATTACAAATGTGCCTCTGGGGTTTGCCTGGGTAGGTCTGAACTTTCTGCCTGTTCGGGGCTTTGGCTTTGCTGCCAAACCTACAGCAGTAACCACAGACCGAGCCACACCACCAGTTTCACTATTTATTAGTACCAGAGAATCCAGCTCCTCCAAAAGCCAATTTTATCCTTTCCTGTACAACAACGCAAGCAGCGCCAGAAATCCAGAGGAATCAATTACAACTTGACTAACAGCGACAGACATGAAAAGAGGCTGTCAAATTTCTGAACTTCAAAGAAGATGGGGAAACGGACAACACGACTCGTTTCATAGTAGGAACACCGTATCCCCCTGTTTGTTCACCAAACTCGTGTTATTTCATAACTTTTAAAACAAGGAAATGTCAAAAGGGGCTTTGTTCGCTGACCGAGAGCTGCCGACCCGCCATGTAAAGGCTTCTGCCTACAGGTGGCCTTTTGCCCCAAAAATGCCCTGTGCATGACACCAGCATGTAAAACGTGCTGTCTTACACAATATATATGAACCCAGATACATAACTGGCTGTTTGCCTGCTCAGAAACAAGAAGTGGAATCTATACACTACAAAATCTACGAAGAAGAAAGGCTGGCAAATCCTTAGATGCGAGGTTCATACAGGGAAGATCAACAAATTGTTTACTATTTGACCCTTGCCAAAGAACTGCGCTACAGCTATAGAATGTCCATACAATATTTCACAGCCATATTGAATTTAAGTAACTATGTTCTGTCATTTTGCACCTTGTAAAAAGAAGAAGTATGACCAGAGATGGCATATGAGACGTCCTTACCATGCAGAAAGCAAATTTCGACCGAAAAGTAACACTGCAGAAGTGCAGCTCCCTACATCACGCCTGTAGGACTTACAGAGGAGGTGTGTGCTCGATTTTTAAATTATATTGCTCAAAGAAACAACACAAAGTTTTCATAAATGGGAGGGTGGTTTTAGCACCCCAGCTCCTCACAGCAAAACCACTGCAAGCAACTGACATCAGCTCCATTTGGAGAGTTGTCTGTGGATGCAACCCAGGTAGAAAAGCCTCAAACAAGTTCTGCAGGAAGCCAAATTTAAATGAGAACAGGCTTTTTATCTTCTGATCCAGGAAAGGATTCCTAGTGATGGAGGAAATGTTTACCATTTCTTTAAGGTGCCCTTATGCACACAGCGATAGTGTCTCCAAGCACAAGGGACTGGGTAGAACCCCAAATTTGCAGCTGTAATTTAGAATAGAGGCACCTTCACCCACCTGAAACCAGGTTTATTTACAACTACATGATCTCACAGATTTATACCCAATTCTGAAGAGCACATAAAGCGTTATCATTAGGAACTGCTGAATGAGAAGAAATTGAACAATTTCCTACATCAAATGAAAGCATTTATAAGCACGCAGGACAACGGGATTTACAGAACCTAGCTCGTTGAATCCCACTTTATAGATTGTTTGCTCCTATGAAATACACACTGAAGCAGGTTAAGTTCTAAGGCACAAATTAGTACCATATTTTATGTCTCATTTTTCTCCACCAGTATCACAGCCCTGAATACAACAGAAATACTTGAGCCCCCACCACAGTGCGGGCTCGGGGAATGCAGCTTCGCCTCGTTTGCAACTCCAGCGCTGCCAGGAATTTCCACATATTTGTTGAAGGACTTTGCTTACTCTCCTACCCTTAATTAAACCACATTAACCAATCGGGAGAAGATGGATTTAAAAATAAAAAATAAATAAATCAAGAGAAAGGAAACCCCTTGGAAACCATTTGTCTCCACATCCCTGTGGCTCCCACACGGCCCTTTAACCCCTCCCCAAAAGCGCACATAGGAATGTGAATAGCAGGAGCACGGGCCCGGCGCGGTACTCGGTACTCGGTACTCGCCCTTTTCATCGCCACCAAAGCCGTCCCCTTTAGGGCTGCTGACAATTCCTCCCCAAAGCTTAATGAGGCGGTGGGAGCGGAGCACGGGCTGTTCTGAAATCCTTGCTGGCAAATTTAAACAAATATATTTCAAAAAAAAAAGAAGAAGCTACTAAATAAATCAAGCCAGCCCAAAGCACGAGCTCGATCTCCTCCAACGAGCGCGGTACCACAGGGTGTAGGCAGGTTGCCAGGCGAGCTCGGCAGCGTGACCGCACTGCATTGAGTTTCTTTAATGAAAGCCAGGAAAGAACACATTACACAGTGTTTCTTCTGGGAGCCAGCTCGCCTCCAGTGATTGAAATCAATAAAAACAGTCGGCAAGGGGCCCACTGGGGGAAGAGAGAAATCTCCACTCCAGCATTCAGTTTGCTTTGCACTTTCTCCCTCCCCCCGCTAAAGTTAAACTCCGAAGATCACCATGACAAGCTGCTTTGCTTCCAGCGCGGGGAAGACGCTGGTGGGGATTTAAAGGCAGCCGGCGCTTTCCTCCGCTGCCTTCGCTCTGCCCCCGGCGCGAAGGAAATGAAAGGCTTGTTTGGAATTTGAATCCCGCCTGGAAATAAAAACCACTTCATCGGACAAGTGCATCGCTCGGCATTTCGGGCAAGGGATGGATTTTATGGGTGGAGAATGCTAAAAGGTGAGAGGGGGAAGAAGAGCGGGGATCGGATTGAGGCAGAGCTGGCGTGCAGGCTGGGATGCCCACCCCGCCGGGGAAGGACTGAGACCGGCACCAACCGCACCGCGAGCGGCTGGAACGGCAGGGAACGCGTGAGCGACACGCCGGCCCAGGTAAGCTGAACACGCTTTAATGATTCTCTGCACCGCGTCCGAAATCAAAGCCAGACCCTTCTCTTTCAGTCTCTACAGATCGCCCCATGTCCTCCCTCGTTAACCTCAGCCAAGCGAGCACTAAGTTTGTCTCATCTGAGGTGTCAGGCCACTAATCTCCCCTGAACTCTAAAACATGCACAGAGCGCTTTGCTCACCGTGTTTGCGCTGAATTTGCTGTTTGAATTTGCGTTGGATTTGCTGTTTGGATTTGCGTCGGATTTGCTGTTTGACAAGGTAGGACGGGGCCATTGCGTAACTGCAGAGGGCCCGTCGGAGCAAGGAAGGGCGAGTGACGCTGAGCGCTGGAGCCGACTGTGATCTGAGACACTGCCAGTAATGAATTTCTAATACGGTCCACATTTATCTATTTTATTTATGTATTTTAATCACCATAGCAGCCACATACAGTACATACTTGCACCGAGTTCCATGTGCTGATCTGTACCAGGAATTACAGCAACTTGCATGCATGGGGACTACTCTGATTGTTTTGTCGAAAACAGCTTTGCACTGACTCGTTGACACCGCCAAGGGGGATTTCTGGCATGTTGTTTAGGAATGACGGACACAGGTTTGTGCAGCACGTGTGCATTCTGCCGTTACGCTAATGCGCGCAGTTTTTATATAGATATTAAAATGGGAAAGGCTCAGATCACAGCTGTAGATCACAACATCCTTCTCAGGTTTTGGCCAAGTTCAGATGCTTTCTCTAGACCTCAGGGAGGTGAAATCAAAGCCTGTCTTTCGCAAGGCAAGCACAAATGAGGAGAGCGACATCTCCCTCCCAGCAATGGCAGGAATTCCCGGGGACAGATAATAAATAGGTGCCTATGGAGCGACGGCAACCATGCTCTGTGCTGGTCACCACGAGATGCTGACAGCAGCAAACGCTCCGTGGCAGAGCGAGCTGGGGGCCGGATGCCTCCCCTTGCACTCAGGACCCCGCAAGGGGATGTTCTGGCACCTCGTTATCCCAACCCATGCGGTACAAACCCAGCCCGGACGACCCGGGTGGCACTGACGTCCCAGCGTCTCCTCCGTTCCAGTGCCACCAGACGCAACGCGAGAACCTGGGGCAGAAAGCGCGTTTGTGTTTCTGCAGGTGCAAACGTTGCTCTGTCTTTGGAAAAGGCAACCGCTTTTAAGGGGGATTTTATTAGCTTCACATCACACGGAAATGATCCGCACGCTTACAGAATGACCTGAAGAATGCCTCCATGGCCTAAAGCAAGGGTCTGCTAATTTTGAGCGTAAGCTTAAGCATTTTTCAAGCATGAACTGTCCTGATCAAGCTATGAAAATAGCTGAGGCTATATTTAAAGAGTAGCAAGTTTTTACACTGATTCTATCAGGCCAGTTTTGAGCCCTTTATATAGAATAGCTGCAAAATTACAGCTGAAGATGTAATTGAAGAGCAATAATTTACAATTAAAAAAGCCAAGTTGTGATTCATGATGGAAGATGGTCCCTGTGAGTTTTGGGCATATCCACAGCCCCAGATTCACCTCCCTTTCCAGTTTTCAAAGCCTGTTCCACGATTTGCCTCCCCCTGCACTGATCCTTTGCAGGAATAACAACACCTTCACAGCTCAGGAATCACAGCAATCACTCCCACACCAACCAATGGGTGTTTTGCGGTGCTCTTGGAACTAAATTCATCCTTATGCAGAGGAAGTCATGGCAGTCCTCACTTAAAATTTCAAATGAGGAAAGCTTAGGTGAGACTTAGACACTGCACATCACTCGTACCGACCTCCTCAAGCTCCGATGATATTCCTCCCCATTACTCTTGCAGCAGAAAACATAAATATGATCTTCAAAGAAGAGCACAGGGTATTTTAGTTCATGGGGACGCATTTTTCAGAAGCTGAGCAGTATGAGTTTCCACAGCATTTACTGTTAATGGAACGTGTTCTTTTTCAAACGCACAACATAGGGAAAAAAGTATCATGTGTTTTCTTATTCAGAGGGTGTTTTGCCCAAATACAGATATTCTAGCAGGCATCCCGCAAGCCAAGACTTGTCCAAGTTTTCCTATCGTGCCAATGGTACTAAAGCAGATTCCCTGAAGAGCGACCCTTCCTTTAGAGGATGGAGATTGGGAAGAATCCTGTGTTGCTTTGCTGAGTTGGATACAAAAAGAGGATCTATGAGAACCTACTTCCCACATTTCTGCTACTCTTGATGGTCTCATATCATCAGGTGTACTTGGTCCTCAACAACAAATGGGCATCCTCATTGCGGTCAAGGGTCCTAATAGTTCACGCCAATTGTCCTTACAGCAATATATGTTGGTAAAAGAACTTTCAGAAAGTAGTATACACAGTTTCATAACAGTCAGTGAAGTAGATAAAACATTTTCAAAGGTGGAAGGACAAACATTTTGTTTTAAGCTCACCTATCTAAATTGTTCCAAAGGGAAAGATCTGGGATTCTACAAAACAAGTCGAATGGCTGCTCCAAAAATACTCAAATTCAACAATAAAAGGGCAAATATCAGGGGCTGCTAAACACCTGGACAGTCCCCTGGGGTGAAACACAATCCTCCCGTCCGCACGGGTGGAAAAGTGTTGCCATCCCTTTCAAATGAACATGAGCTGCCATTCTGTAAAGCTCCAAGGTATCTCCTTCCTAATTCACAGCGCGGTTCACGCTCACAGTGCTGAATTCATCCAGCTGATCTCTTCAGTTTGTTCTGCCTCCAACTGACAGCTTCTCTGTAATGCACCTATTCTGGCTCACAAATGGGACACAATGAAGCACACAATTGGAGAAGGCACATTTTGCCCCATCTGTGGGAAGAACAGTGAAACAGAAGACTAATTATTACATTAAAAATGAAGGGTTATCAATCCCCAGGATAGGTGGTTTTCTTTCTGATTCAAATAGGAATCCTTATGTTTCACTTAAGAATATTGGTTTTTTCTGTTAAAAACAAAAAAGCTACCAAAACCGCTTAAAACAACGCCATTCCTCTTTCTCAACAAGTTGCCATCAGCACCAGCTCCAGAGTTCAGCAGGATGTGCAGCTACAAGGAATTAAAGTCATGGTACATATCCTCAAACTCCGTGTTCTTCCATTTGATTAAAAGAACAAATAACATATCCAATTCCATAAGAGTGTCAAAACCCCCTACGTGTGTCTTGCCATTCTATTTGCTTTACAGTAAGACTTGGGAGACAGAGAATTGAACCCTAAGTATGGTTACAACAAGACAAACGTCTTACCACAAAATAAGGGATGGATCTGATGGACGCTACAGATTTGTGCATTTGACTTCATGTCCTGTGATAACCGCGGAGGGACGGCTGAGGCTGTGACAAGGGCTTCCTGAGAAATGGTTGTTCTTGTCAACACACAATAACTTCCACGAGCAGACCCCTGAACACCTGTCTGCAGGGTCTGAACCAAAGGAACAAGAACCATCAAGTTCCGCCTGTGTGTCACACACAGTCCAGCTCCCACCAAACCTCCTGTTTTCCAAAGCTTCGTGTGAAGGAGAAAGATAAAGGATTAATGGTCGACGAGCTGGCACAATTACACCACCGAGCTCCCCCAGCGCCGCTGGCTGCTCTTCCAACCACAATAATCAAGTGCAAGAAGTGTTGCCTCATTAAACACCACTGGTAGGAAGAAAGCATTTGAATACAGTGTCAGTCTGAAACGGTGTCCTGACAGTTCTTTTAAGAAAACTCCATCCATATTGTCAGTATTTGGGAAGTCTCTGAAATTAAAAGTGCAATCCATTCCCAAATTTATTTGGCAACGCTTTGCATGCTTTCTGTTCTTGTTGGTAACTACAGACCTGTGAGAGTGACCCTTCAGCTCTCTGAATTCGTCACACAGCCCAGGCACACTGAAGTGACATCTGGTTTTTATGGCGTCAGGTGTGCCCTCGTTGTGCTTTCGTGAGGCAGGGCAGCAAATTGAAACACAATTATGATTTAGGACCCTAAATTAAAACCTGTCGACTATTTAGTAAAAACGCTCCATAAAACCTGTTGGGATTCCAACAGACAGCTCTGAAAAACATCATTGTAATAGCGGCACAAAACAAGGTGTTGGGGGTGTTGTGCTTACTTTGGAATGATGGCACCTAGCAAGTTATGCTAAAATAAAACTGTATCAATCTCCATTTCAAAAATAAGCAGCACGTGCATATTTATAAGGTAAATAATATCATTTATGTGGATTGAATTTGAGTATAAGGTAGAGCGGATAATTACAGATGGAATAACATGTTCAATACAAGAGAGCATGGACCCACCCTATAGGAGCAGGGTTAAGTTCATCACATACCTGTCCCGTTCTCATGTATTTTTGCAGGGATCAAAAGAAAGGGGAGTTTTAGGGTAGGAGCAGCAAACGGCTCCTTTGGTGCACACAGCACAAAGCACTGGAGATGCTGCCCAGAAACGCAGACCGGCAAACGTGAAAGTCTGAATTATTGGTGAAGAAGAGTCGACATTTCCACAGCGCATACGGGATAACGGCTGGAGCGGGAACGGATCGCAAGGCGCTGAGAGTGAGGTGGGTTCTGCTCGGCAGAAGGAAAAGGAGAGGAATAGGAGAAAAGGGAAGATTCACCTCAAGGGAAATGCTGATTTGTTTCAAAAATTTAACTAGTCTGGAAAAAAGGCCAAGATGTCAGAATTCGCGTGAACGGCAACAGAAAAGTGCCATATTTCTTTTTACTTGCCAACAATACAACATACTTTAAAACAGAAATCAAGCTAAAATCATAATTAAAGATTCTACCATAACGAGACACTGCAGATACCATTAGAAGTCAAGACGTCTCCTAAAACGTTTTAAATAAAATTGCAGTCTCCAAAAGAACAAAAAGTCAAGTTTGACAAAGAGAATTTCTCATTTTTCCTATTTCTTGTTGAGGTTTTCTTTCGAAACGAGTGCTTTCCTATGGAACACCGGCAGCTCACGTCACGCTGGAGGCCCAGAGCGTGGCACTGGAATGAGAAGCCAAGGCCAACCGGGAACAGGTTGAGAGGCCAGGAACTCAACATCTGCTTTTCTTTCACGATAGCAAAGAGAAAAGCATCACCCTTCCTGCACAAGGTTCTTCAGATCCTCTGAATGAATTCTGCCTTTCATAAAATCCGTCATTGAGCCTTAAAAGCTTCTATTAATTGGCCCCAAAAATTCCAATTCAGTTTTGCAGCACTGACTTATCTCCCACGATCAACCAGGAATCCAGTAACAATAAGAGGTGCAAATTCACGATAAATTCCAAGCTATAAACAGCAGCATGATTCATACTCTTCCTGGCTTTGAAAACGTTTACTTTTATTTTATTTTTGTATTTTGTACCTCTACACCCAGATCTTGGTGTGATTAGACTTGGGATACAACTGGCAATGTCAGATAATGATCTGATCCATCAAACACCTTTGACAACTTTCATGACAGGAAATGTGGTTCATGTTGGCAGTTTCAAGCCAAACTTTGCTACTTGCTCAAAGTAACAACAATTGAAATCCATTGTGGAACTTCTCAGCTTACGAATTTCTAAGTTTCAGGCACGTGTTCCCTCCAGCAACACATCACAAAATGAAATTTTCTCCTTTCATGCGGTACGTTTTCATTTTTCATACATGAAATGAACGAGTTATAGCTCCTAAATACTCCAACTGGATAAACATTCCCAAACTATTCTGTTTTGTATACATTTTTGCACGTCAGCTCTTGCACACCCGTATCTGCCCCGCTCAGCTGCCGTAGCTGAGAGCCATCACCTCGGCTCAGCAAATACGGCCACAAAGCCTAAAACCCCATTTTTCTTGGTAAAACATACACAACAGAGTTCTTCAACAAGGTAGAAATGCTCCTCAGACATTAAAATATAATAATAGTTTTAAAAATCAAAAATCAAAGAGGCAGGATGAGCATGAGCCAGCACTGGGCCCTTGTGGCCAGGAAGGCCAATGGTACCTGGGGTGGGTTAGAAGGGGGTGGTCAGTAGGTCAGAGAGGTTCTCCTGCCCCTCTGCTCTGCCCTGGGGAGACCACACCTGGAATATTGTGTCCAGTTGTGGCCCCTCAGCTCCAGAAGGACAGGGAACTGCTGGAGAGAGTCCAGCGCGGCCACCAAGATGCTGAAGGGAGTGGAGCATCTGCCGTGTGAGGAAAGGCTGAGGGAGCTGGGGCTCTGGAGCTGGAGGAGACTGAGGGGGGACTCATTCCTGGGGATCAATATGGAAAGGGGCAGTGTCAGGAGGATGGAGCCAGGCTCTTCTGGGTGACAACCAGTGACAGGACAAGGGGCAATGGGAGCAAACTGGAACACAGGAGGTTCCACTTAAATTTGAGAAGAAACTTGTTCACGGTGAGGGTGTCAGAGCCTGGCCCAGGCTGCCCAGGGAGGTTGTGGAGTCTCCTTCTCTGCAGACATTCAAACCCGCCTGGACCCCTTCCTGTGGAACCTCAGCTGGGTGTTCCTGCTCCATGGGGGGATTGCACTGGGTGAGCTTTCCAGGGCCCTCCAACCCCTGGCACTCTGGGATGCTGTGAACATTACAGAGTTTGCTGTGATGCTGTTCAGTCCCAAAGGTGATACGGCTCCCCTCTCATTCCAGATTTGTCACATCGACATTTATATAACTTCGTTAAGTACTTGACATCTTAAATCTGCCACACCGTATGAACAATAGGAATAGAAAACCTGAAATAAATGTCCCCTAGTTTTCTGCACACGGCAGCAGCACAAGGGCCACAAGAGACGACCCTCGTGCGAAACAACAATAGACCTGGGTCCAACTTCCATGCAAGGTCCAGCTGAGCTCAGCCAGCAGAGGAATTCTACAGCAGGGAAGCACAGCAAGGAACACTCCAGGTAGTGGGTGATACAGTTTGCATTACATTTGTCAGCTCCCAGCTGGTAGCTATTTTAGGGAATCTGAGAGTTCAGACGTGTACCATGCTGTGTTTTAACTACTGTAATTCATGTAATTAACCGTTTGGTCCATGCTTTCTAACATTTAGATGTATGGTTCAGTTCTAGTTGCAGACAGGTCTTCTCAATGTCATGTGTCTTTAAGCGTCAGCACAGTCTTCTGTTACTACACGGCTAGGCCAGGCTTGGCCAAAGGCGAGATACTGTGGTTAGCAGATCCTATACGTTCACTTATCTAGTGACTAATCTGATACCAGCTCCATAATTACTTTGAAGATTCCTGGTGCTCTATAAAAGGTCATGAGACTTATTCTAATGACCAGCCTAAGGAAGAACAGTGATATATACCAGAGAATTCAAACAGCACATAAAACGGAGAGAAAAATATTAACTCTGCATACATGAGGCCCTCACTGGCAAAATATATAGAATGTTCTTAAGTTGACAGTTTTATAACTCTAAATGGTTTCGCAAATGAAATCCAAACAAAAGAGCAGAGATGTACTGTAAATCACTCAACAATTGCTCCTTAGAAAAACCAGCAAGCACTGACTCCAGCAAACAAAAAGAGTTGCTTTAAGTACACTTAATGAATGGAAAAAATGTCAGGATTTTAGTTGTTGTTCTTTCAGCCTTATTTTTCTATATTCTTGAATCTATACACATAATGATTCAGTTCAGCCTGACAAATATTGTATAACCAACTATCAATCACGTCAACTTTTTATATGTTGAGAGAAGTCAGATACCAAGTGATAAACCGAGTTCAAGCAGAGGGCATATGTTAAGCAGCTGTGAGTCCGTTTAAGCTGTCTATACGTCTCAAAGCTTAATGTCATTACGCAGAGCTCTGATTTCTTCCTCTTCCACCTTACGCTAGAATATCCACATTATACATAATAGAAATTATTAACTTACTGGAAGAAATATAGTCACACAGTGACTGCAGCAGTACAGACAATATGCTTATACATTAGATGTAGCGTATTTTGCCATCCAAAAAGAAAGATCACACAACCAAATACTCCTGTTTAGGCTCTAAAGAAAGCTTTTCTTATGAATAAAAGAATCTCAGGTAATAGTTTCAGGAACAATTTCACTCTGCGCCAGTTAGCACTGCCACCAATAGCCACACTGTCCATTTTCTCCCACCTCTTCTTTGGGTTGGCACAAGTGTTCGCACAGCCTTGTAAAACTCATCTGGGTTAAAATCACCTCTCTATCCCCCCCAAAAGGTGACGACTGTAAAGCCAAATCAGTTCCTTAATTTGAGTCATTGTGAATGTTTCTGCCAGCAGGACGAGGAGGTGATAGGAAGGTGATAGACAGGAAGGCGATAGACAGGAAGGCGATAGACAGGAAGGCGATAGACAGGAAGGCGATTGATTGATTGATTGGAAGGTGATAGATTGATTGATTGATAGGAAGGTGATAGGAAGCCGATAGATAGGAAGGTGATAGATAGGAAGGTGATAGATAGGAAGGTGACAGATAGGAAGGTGATAGATAGGAAGGTGACAGATAGGAAGGTGGCAGCAAGCGGCTGTGCAGCTTGTGGGGTCCCATTTTCTGCAGCCTCTGGCTGAAGACGCTCTTCCTCAACATAAATATAAGTATGTAATGTTGCTATGCACATCCTCCCTTTTAAGTATAGAGATGACGAACTTCAGTTTGTTAACTCTCAGATTCCCACCGAACTTTTGGTATTTGCTGCGTTTCAGGAGTGTCATGCAGTGCACGGTTTGAGGCTTTCAATTATTTCCCTTTAATTTCAAAATGACAGTAAAGGCCTAGAAAAGGCAGAAAACATCATTTTGGTTTCCGAGGGCCTGAGCTCCGGCTGCTCCCATGAAGCACAAGGGTGTTTCAGTCACCAAGAGTCCGGGTCTATTATCAAGAGCAGTGACAACACTCCCAATGAGCTCAGTCGGCGGCTGCCAAAAACCAGAGAAAGGAGGGAAATGGGAAATGTGTAAGGAAAAGGGAACAAGAAACCGAAGGGAGTGAGAAGAATCAGTGTTTCTACGCAGGAGGGAGAAGGAGAACTGAAAGCACAGAGAGCGGGAGGATCTGGAAGGGGCACAGGAGGGCAGCGCGGACAGGGCCTGTGGGGCAACAAAGGAGCAAGAAAAGGCCGACGGAGCTGCTAAACCACGTGAAACACCCCAAAGGGAGAGTGCAATGCAAGAAAGGGAATCAAGGGCAAAAGGAAACACATGGGGAAAGCGGAGGACGTAAAACCCTCAAGCACATGTGACTGGAACAGCACGGAGTCTGGGAACATCACCCCGAAGGCAGCAACTATTTCTCAGAGTTAAGCAAACGAGGAGGTGGTACCTTTAAATGTGTGATTTCCAATCTGTGATTTAACCCTAGACTGGAAGTATTTTATACTTCGTAATTTTGTTATTCAAAGCGTGTCAGGCAAGAATTAGTCAATCAGGAGCTAAGAGAATCATTTTCCTTCCACACGGAGGGTGAGCATTGCAGTAGAGCCATAACAACACGGGCCTAACGCCCTCCTGAGAACAACCCTTCGAAAAAGCTCTTTTTCTTGCAGAAACAAACAAGTACACTCAAAAAATTACAATATGGCACTTTCTAGGTTTTGACAGCATACAGAATGCGCATTTCCACAACACTGGAAGTATTAGTATCACCATATAATTAGTACAGCAGTCTTTCCCAAGTGAAGCTACTTGAATTTAAACACGCAACTGCGCTGCTTTAACGTGAATGCGCACAAGGGAAAGAATGACCCAAAGAGCAAAAACGCTTGACTAACTTTCACCAGAAGGTTCTTTTACTTTGACCAAAGTACTTGGGGTCATTGGTACAGAGGCGACGACACAGCAATGCCTTTGGGTACAAAATGTCTAATTCTTCAAACATCAGGTTAATTTGTTTTCTAAATCTAAACCAATATTTGATCGGTTGAACAAATATTTGAAATGCATTTGGCTAGTTATGTATTTAGAAAGAGAACAAATGTATTTAAAAGGACTTTTTCCCCTTTGGTCACCACAAAACAAAACTTAGATTGAACTCATCAGATTTGAAGGTTGTTTTAAGTAGTCTTGAACGGGACCCTTTGCTACCAGATGATTGTTGTGGGGACACGAGGAATGGGAAATGCTTTAGGAATAGGAGTGGTTTAATAGAACAGAACTGATACAGCGAAACGCTCTTCATCAACCATTTAAATAAGCAGAGCTAGTTTAGGTACTAGTTTTACCTTTAACTTAGGTACTAGTTTTACCTTTAACTTAGGTACTAGTTTTACCCTTGAACTAAGCATGAGCTGGTTTTCAGGATGATTTCTGCTGTAAAACTAAGATCTGGAAGGATCACGATGTCCTTTTGTTAAACAGAAAGGCTCAGCCTCTACTCTCCCTGTGCTCTCCAAGCACATCGTGATGTTTCTCCACAGGCCCCACGTTGTCTCCCCGGGGCTGCTGATCTTTCTCCTCGTGTCAGGGGGAAGTTCAGAGCAGAGATTCCACCTTTTCCAAATTACACCAAAAAACACTTTCCCCAAATTCGGCTGTAACGCTCCATTTCTCACCCTCCATCGTGCAGCTCAGCTCCAGCTCTTTGGTGACCCTGCCATAGGGAGCAGGTTTGGCCAAAGTAGAAAAGGAATAATAACCTGCGGCTCAGGTAATTCCGGAGCTTTATTAAAATACAAGGACACACCACAGGCTGCTGAATTTTGAACACCTGTCCTCCCAGCAGCGGAATGTATCACCGCACCATTCAGCTGAAAGGAATAAACACTTGACCGTAGAAACCCTCATATTAAAATCTGCGCAAAATATAAGACAGGCTGAGAAAGACTAAGTCTAAAGAAGCGAAAAGCATAAACATCTCACGGTTTATCTCCAGTTTAAAACTGGAAGTACGATCAAAAGACTGAAAAAGAGTTGTTGTTTGCAAATGAATCATTAACCGGGAACGCTGCCTAAACTGTTCAGCCTATAAATTTACTAGAAATAAAAGCAGAAAACCAGCTTTCTAATGCAGTTCCTCTTAGAAGCAGCTGTCAAGATTTTCAAGCATTTTTATCTATTCGGAGAGCAGATCTACGGCCAAACGGTTGATCTTTCCTTGTAAATAAAAACTGCTTTAAATCCCGCATTGGGAGGTGTCAGAAACACAACCCATCTAAAAGAGCAGACAGATCTCCAAAAGCTTCCCAAACCCTTCACCCCTCATAAGAGCTTTTTTGACTTTTTAGAACAGGGTTTGTATTTGGATTTCAGTCGAATTAGGCTCAATGTTACTGGTCCTGTAACAATTTAAAGTATCAATAATTTTCATAATTCTGTCCAGAAGCTTTTAAATGGTTGCTCTTCCTTACCAAGCTACACAGTTACAAAAGGGCATGGGCTGTAGTTACAGTGGGAGATGCCACAGTGAATCCTGCTGTAGCGTATGGTCAGTATGCAAAGTTATTTAAGCGCCGTACAATAAATAATACAGCAACATATGCTTTCAACACGTTCGGAAAGAAAGCCATTAAAACAGCCTTGTTTTGGCCAAAGTGCAAAAATTTACACGCAGCAAATGCTGCAAATAGGAAACCACAAAATCCACCGCAAAGAGAGAAAGTTCCGTGGCATTTTTGTGGTTCTTTCTCCAGACTGATAATCAGAGTTTTAAACACTAGACCATAAAATCCCAAACTTGCTTGGTTAGCAGGGTCCTTTGCTCTTTCTGGTCTCCATCTCACACGCTGATCTGCACGTGATGGCAGCAGCACGGGGGAAAAGCCACAGCGGCACTTGAGCTCCTTCGTTAACACAGAATCCAGCACACAAAGGGCTCCACAGTAAGCGGATTTATGGTATTGGGCCAGGCGACACGTTTAAAAACTGCAGCGGCTCCACAGTAATTAACAACTTCTTGGGATAATTGGTCACAGAGTATTTGGCTTGTGGTGATCGTGCAGAAATGAGTCATTAGAAGGGGAGCCCCAAAGGGCTGTGGGGCATTGAACAGGCTGCCCGGGGCAGTGGTGGAGCCACCATCCCTGGAGGGGTTTGAAAGGCGTTTAGATGAGGTTCTTAGGGACATGGCTTAGTGCTGGAGTTATGGTTGGACTCGATGATCCTGAGGGTCTCTTCCAATCGAAATGATTCTATGATTATGGTAAAACTAAGATGGCTTTTCCAGAAGCAGCGTTGGACATGGCATCAACTGCAGGAAGAAACGATGGGTGCAGGCGTGAGCTGCACTTCCATCAGTTCTTCCATAGGCTGAGGTGCAGACGCCTTTGACAAAGCTGCAGATCTTATTTCAGTGCTCGTAGGGGCACTCTGGTCTACACGCGTGGGTTCTGCAATGGGTTGGTTCATGGCCATGCCCAACAGCTTCCACCGAGGGTGGGAAGCTCCCCAGGGCTGGGAGCAGGAACGCTGCTCCTGGTACACCACGTAGCACAGGGCTCCCCGGGGTCTCTCACTGGGAGAGCACTGCTCGGTTTTGGGAGCACCGAGCATCACCACACTGGGTGGTTTGATGCCAGCGTTGTGTACGACGCCTGGATCACTTGGGAAGCTGTTGGTGTGAGATGTTCACGGGATCGCTGGCTTAGGCTCTCCAGTCCTGTCCACTGAAGGCAAAGATCTCTCTCACGCTACTCAACACCAGTGCTCCTTTCTTCTCGGCTTTTGAGTGAAGTGAATTGAGGAGAGGAAAGAAGTGAAGATACATCTAGGGAAAACCTGTCCTAATAATTCGGTTTTGAATGCTTACACAACTCACATGTCTGACCTAAAATCACTCACAGTCGTGAGTAATTAAAAACCACAGTCAGATCCACCCTTGCAGTTCTATAAAGCTGTCTAGCAAGGTCTGAACTTCTTTGTTTGTTCCTATTATATCCGAAAGCATCTCTAGTTCAAATGGTTTCCTCCTTGCTTCCTGAACAAAGGGACCAGAAAGAAAGAGCTCCAGAATCATTGCACGTTCAGCATGAATCACTACAGAAACCTTTACCAGGAGTGTTACTGAAGTGTGATGCGTAACGCAGACACCAAAACTAAACTAAAACTAAACTAAACTTGCTGTGCTGTGCCTAATAACTGCAGCAAATGAAACCGAATTCAGATGCTCTGCCCAGAGGATCTCTGACGAGCAATTCTGCGCTGGGAGCCAGCTTATCGGACACTGTACGGCCTGGGCCTTCAGAAAGGAAGGGAAACATTAACCTGTTTCTGCTTTAAGAAAGAAGGGAAAACCAAAATCTCCAAAGACAATTCTTCCTCTCAGCACCGCATTTGTTACACCGAGTCACTACGAAGCCGCATATTCCTGGTTACTGAAATACCGGTGGGTTAATACAGAGGAAAAAACAGCAGTGAGAAAGCCAGAGCTTATCTGTACTGTTCTTACAATGTGGATGACATAACGTAATAATGTTAATGTTTTCATTTCCAGTATAATCTGATGTAGTTTGTTCTTTCTGCTCTGACTTACAGTACAAAATCCCCCAAATTATAAAAATGCATTACTGTATTTTTATTGCTTTATGAGGCCTTAGATTCTAGGAATTCCCTTGTTCTGTCTGAAAGAAGAAAATGGAAATGTTGTTATGTACACATGCGAAAAGAACACTGAGCATTCAATACTTTTAGCTGCAAAATCAGATGCACCCAGTGCAACACAAAAAGGAACCAATGCAAGGCAAACATTTCAACCACACTGCACGAGTGATCAAACAAGAAGAGGGGAGAAATCTAAACTAAAGCGACTTGCATAACAGACCGTACATAAACCACATTGAGTCTCTTGAGTGGGATAAATACGTTTCAGGCTGTGCCATTTTAATGGTGTGAGAATCATAAACAAAACTTCTTAAAGATAGATAATAAAGTCTGCTCCATCATCAAAGGGCCAAATCAACAAATACACATGGTTCTTTTCTTGCCAAAAGTGGACACCACGAGTCCTGGTGATGGACGCAACAGGGCTGAGGATGTTGTCACTTCTTCTGGACGATGAAACGAAACCACAGAAACCAGCAGGACAAGCCGCCAAGTTAAGTCATCGTATCTGGGCATCGCGACCCTATAAATACACCCGCGGCATCCAACCGAGGCTGCACCCGCCGTGCCCCCGCCAGAAAACGATGAGTTGTACTGCGCTAATAATACACCCTGAAACACCCAGGGAGCAGGATCGGTTTTCACGTAATAACACCAGAATGTGACTCCGCACTTCGGTAATAACATCCTGCTGGAAATGTGCAACAAGATGTGTGCGGCCAAGGCTGCCAAACACCGACCGGGGAACCATGCGGAGGACACGGACCGAGCTGCGGTGGCTCACGCTGCTAAAGGAGCTGCTGGACGTCCTGGGCGCTCATTGCACACCACCAGCGCGATGCTATCGCACGAGTGCTTACAATTAAAGCCGACAATGTAGATTCCTGGTACTTTGCTTGCCTCAAAAATAACCCCAAAAACATTGATGCTGAAAGCTTTGTCTTCGTTCTTATCACAAAGAGTATAATAGACAACATATTATCACACGGAAGGCACGGCGCAAGAAAAGCCTCTTGATTTCCTTTAATTTAAAGAGAGACAGACCTGGGCCAGTTTGATATACCATTATGGCTCTGCTCTGTTTATCAACAAATACCATGTACTACTGCCTATAATTCAATTTTAGGCGTATATTATCTAGAAGTTTTATAATCAAGATAATTTTTACTACTGGAAGTGATTTAAGCTTGGACAAGGATAACATTCAATGTTATCAAACGGGAGGCATCAGGGTTATGATTTCTAAGCACAACTGGTAATTGGATTGGAAGGCAAAGTTCAAGAAAACAGTAATACCCTTGTGTCCCAACAGAAGGGCTGTTCTGCTCCGCACCGCGCTACCCAAGGCCATTTCCTTCCTTAATATTAAAATTCTAATCACTCTCCATTTCATCTACAGAAATTTATGACCTAGTTCAAGTTCTGTGTGCAGTTTTAGAAACAAACCGACTTGGAATATGAGGCCCGGCAGGCTATCAATTCTTAGTTCAACTATGAAAATCTGTATGTGCACAAGCGGAAAACGTTTAAAACACGCTGAGTTCCACTGTGCAACGCAGCGAACGAGCGCTATCAACACTGCAAGTGTCTTGGTCTCTAAATGCAGCTGCATTAATTACAGATTTGATGTTAAGGTCCTTGGATATCAAACACCGAGGAAACTGGGCCTACTCTGGATGAAATGAAAAGGGATAACTTATAACCACAAGAAGGAATTCTTCACTAATTTGTGTCAAGCAGAGCTTTCCAAACCGGAGCGCTCGTTACAAGCAAAATGCCTGGGTTTTTCCTAAGTGGCTTGTAAGCACCGCCAGAAAACCTGAGCAGGTTCTCCCAAGCGCCGCTGCTGCGGGAGTCGGTGCCCTTGGCAGGACCTGGGCTTGAGGACTTGCACAATATTGGAAAATAAGCCGTTGCTTCTAAACGATGAAACGAGTTTGCTCGCTCAAATCCTCAGCTGTTTTTTCCCTTCGCTCCCAAAGAGACACTTACCTCCGACCTGAATATCACATCTCAAAATTAAACCAACAGCAAAGGAAGTCTGGAAAACGGAATGAAAGCGTGTTTACTCTGCTAGAGGGGCAGAATTAGAAATCTAAATGCTTAAGGCTCCAAACAAAATATTAAAACACCAAGTCCAAGCTTCAAAGAGCAACAGCAAACCCTGAAGACCACACGTCTGAAGGTTTGTGTTGAGCCTTCCTGCCTCCCCACAGCTCGGGAGCAGGTATTTGTGCCCAAACAGACGGATGGGCCCGCAGAGCTGCGGTGTCGCAACGTTGACCACACCGCTTCCTCCTGCTTGCAAAACCCCGTTCTTCCTTTCATCACAACAACGCGCTCTGCCCACCTCCAGCTTCCCGGTTCACGAGCACCACAGCGCTCTCCATCATCCTTCCTCTCATCAAAACATCACGCTCAGCCCACCTCCAGCTTCCCAGTTTACGAGCACCACAGTGCTCTCCATCATCCTTCCTCTCATCACAACATCACGCTCAGCCCACCTCCAGCTTCCCGGTTCACAAGCACCACAGCGCTCTCCATCATCCTTCCTCTCATCACAACATCACGCTCAGCCCACCTCCAGCTTCCCGGTTCACAAGCACCACAGCGCTCTCCATCATCCTTCCTCTCATCACAACATCACGCTCAGCCCACCTCCAGCTTCCCGGTTCACGAGCACCACAGCGCTCTCCATCAACCTTCCTCTCATCACAACATCACGCTCAGCCCACCTCCAGCTTCCCGGTTCACAGGCACCACAGCGCTCTCCATCCTCCTTCCACCTCCCTTCTGAGCCCTCACCTCCAGTCACACCGATTCCCAATCGCAGGCACCAAGACGCCCTCTTCTCTTTGCCACCTGTCCCAGTAGCAGGGTAGCAAAGAAATAACCAGCAATGCAATGCAGACATCCCAGCTGCAGCTTGTAGATGGTCACACTGAGAAAATGCCCACGTTTGAAGCAGCTGGGGAGCTGCTCAACCAGCAATGGTGCAATGGGCTCAACAGGACCCTTGGAGCTGTGAGCTCTGCAGGTCTGACTTAGAGAGGCATGAGGAATGGAATATACACAAAATCAGACCAGCCTATGAGGCTGGGACATTGCACAAAATATAGAATGGGATGGGCTAAACCTCACGGCGCATAAATAATTTTCAGCAATCGAGGTAATAAAAGAATGCACGGTGAAATGCAAATTGTTCCAGCAGCTCATGTAACCACTAAGGAACTGAGTCCCTGGGCTATAGCGTTGCCTTCAGACACCAGCAAATCAGCAATAGCTGAACTGCTTTACACCAAACTCAGAACCTACATTACTTCGAAAGAGGGGAAATAGGAGGAGGAAGAGAAACCTCGGGCGGTGCCTGAATCCATCAGGCAAGATTGCATCTTCACTGTCAGCCCATCTGCTGTATTTGCATGCAGTTTCCTCAATGCTTTTCCACTGCGTAAGACGTGTCTGACAATTAGAAACAACTGCAGCCGCCCCAGGATGGATCCACTGCACGTTATCTGACCAGAACCCCGACCTGCCCAGCTCAGCACCCTGTACACACTGCAGAGCAGGGGCTGTGGGTATTTCAGGCTGCAGAAGCGGTTCACCGACTGACCAACAGCTCTAAAATACACCCAGGAAACCACCCCAGCCCTCAAACTTTCCGTTTAGTCTCTCTGGGCATTTATTAACAACTAAACAAGAAAAATTACAACGTACCACTACACACCAGCAATTTTAAAAAGTGAAGGTAAAGAATGCAATTAAATTATGAAGTTTACAAGCTTAATTGCAAACTATTTCTAAAAAATTAGAGCTTGTAAATGCATCTTCATTTATGTAATGAGCAGTGACAAAAACCTGGTGGGACACAGTGGTGAATTAGCCTGACCTGCAGTGATGGGTCAACATGCGGAGCCTCCTGGGTGACTTCTGATGGTTCTTCTGCTGTGTCCTGTTTTAATAACAAGGGGATTGTAGCTTGGGTTTGGTTGGGTTGGGTTGTTAAACAGGTTACAGCCATGGCAAAGACTTTGCTTTTTAGTTTTCCATTTTGAAAGCCATCAAATATCTTCAGAAAGGACGCGGCACAGCATTCACTCTGCCTACTTACTCTGGACTATGTTACTCTTAAAAAAATAATTAGAAAAACCAACAAATAATCCCCTGCTTAACTGATCCGCACATACATTTCAATGGGAGACACAATGCCAAAGTGAACGGGCAGCTGAGAAGAGCTGACATGCATTGTATATCCATTTACCTAGAACTGAGAAGTTCAGTGACGTGTTAATTAAGATTTCTAAAATGCAACAGGCTACATGCAAAGGCACTAAACTCTGACAGTAATGCTTGCCGTGACTTTATTTGTGGGGAGCACACACGACTTTAGCGACAGCAGCATCTGCCATTTGCAAAGGGCGCCCGAGTGATACAAACCGCATGTTTGTGCACATCAATGTGTGCTGTAATCTACTACAAAAATAGTAATTGAGAAGCACAGCAAGGTAGGCTTGCCAGCCCTAATATTTTCTGGCATTTTGAAGGCGGCCGGAGAACAAGACGAGCATCGTCACAAACGCAGTTGGCTCGACTTCCAAGCTCCTCGCTGCACGAGGACAGGCGCCCGTGTCAAATCGAATTCGCAATGCAAAGCCAACCCCGTTCTGCTCATCACCCTCCGTTCCCAAACCCGCCTGCAGCAAAGGCTTTAGGGAGCTCGCTGAAATACGGTACAACGTGCCATTAGTTTTGTAAGACGTTATTTTTCCATCTAGCTTAAGGACAATCTATCATTTCTTATTTAATTTTTGGTTTTTTTAAGCTTGTGCTAATGAACTATTTTCTTTGGTGCTCCTGAGTTACAAATTACTTCAGCTTTGCCTTTTTTTTCCTGGTAAGTCCTCCCAATTTACCAGCGCAAATCCGCTTAAATTTGCTTAGGAGCTCAAACTTGGAGCGAACAAGGGTATTTTCAACACAGATACACCGAGTTAAAACAAAAGCACTTGTGGTTCATCTGAATCATGTGGCCCCAGATTTCAAATGGCAGCTAAGGAAACAGAGGTTATGAGATCGTGCAGCTGGGACAGGCGCTGTTCACGGAGCAGAGTTCAGCCCGGCTCAGGCGGCGCTTGCGTGGAAGTGAAAGGTCCCATGAGGGCATTAAAGAGAAAGGTTTGGTGTCCCAGCCAAACCCCCTTCGCTCAGGGCTACCAGCGACCAAGCTTCTTCAGAGCGAACGACTGGGGAAAGCTGCTGCCAAGTGGTTGCGACTGATTTATTTACATCCAATCGCAGAGAACAGGAATTAAACGCTTTGCGAAACACACGGGCAAGTTAATTCCAAAAGGTCTCCCCGTGCCACGCAAATGCCAAGCGCCCCAGGCTGCCGCTGTGCGCATCGGTTTTCAGGCGCATCGCTTGGATGGGCTGATTCACCATAAGGTGACACAAGTGCTTTTGTCACCAGCGGGACCCAGCAGCCGGGGAAGGCAGCAGAACCCGTGCTGGTTGTGGGGGCACCGCAAAGTTTTCATTCAGTCCGGGAGACTTGGGGCAGAAAAAGGATTAGGTCTGGAAACGTTAATTTGAAGCCTCCTATTCAGCAGCGTTCAAAAATATATTTATTGATACAATAAAACAGGCGAGAGTTGACGTTTTCATTTATAAGGGATGCAAAATGTTTGGTTTTTAAATGTTGTGAGACAACAGCGGTGGGTGAAGTGGAGGGGCCACGGGACTGTTCAGTGCTTCCCTGAACACCACAGCAACGGCGCCTCTGGCTTCTCTTCTTTTTAAGTAGGGAGGAAGCACGAAACCGTGGTGCTGCTCGGCGGCTTTGGTGACACCATCTGGGTGCCAAAGTCATGCTGTGCAAACATGTGGATCCATTAGACAACTGTTGGAAGCAGCGAATTCTAAACTTGATTTAGTGATAGGATTCATGCTGTTTGGGGAAAAAAAAATACGGGGTTGCGAAACCGCACAAGGAAAATGTTTCAGGCTTGTTAAATAAAAAGTACAATGTGAACGATGATAAATTGGATGGTCTGCAGATCTCTGGAGTCTCCAGAGAGAGAAAAAAGGACTTGAACTCCTGGCTCTCAAACTGTTAAATAAGTTTATAGACTGTACTCTGGTCTGAAAGGATAAAAACATTTTCATAGAGAAAGATTTATAGCAGAATACAAAGTATTTTCCTTCCTAAAGACAATCCGCAATGACGATTTCTATCTCCGTCACACTCGTGGCGCACGCTGCACTTGAACTAACGAATGGATTTTAGCAAAGCTGGAGCTGCAGAGCATCCCCAGCGACGCGGGCCGGGGAGGGAGTGCTGGTTATTTACCTCCTTGGTTTGTACGGGCAGCACAGCCCTGTGGCTTTAGGGTACTTCATGCCTAAAGCACACCTTGACATTAACTCCTTCATTAGCTCCACAGCTGCTGCTCCTTACCCCTTCCATTTTTCTTAATTAAAGCGCTGCAAAATTTTACGTTGTGATTCAGAATTGTGTACGGTTAATATGACACGTCATTTATATTTGTTAGAATATAAAACGCAGGCCTCACGCATAAAATTAACGTTACATATGACACTTGAAAACGTACCCTATTCTTTAAGCTATCTAGAAATGCTATGCTCATTCTGTCCATGCTACGAGTTCATGTCAAACCGATGAACCAGCTATTTATTCCATTCAAGCTGCTTATATTAAAAGACAAAACCCACCGGGTTCAGCTCCCAGCAAAATCGCCACTACGGAACTCGTTATTCATCTCCAAGGCTTAGAGATGCGCAGAGCCCTGTGCAGAGCTCAGCGTTTCAGCCCTGAGTCATGCTGTGGTTTAATCATCCCTTAAGCATTGTTTACTACAGAAAAGAAACTGTACTTCAACAACAAGGATGGGAAAGCAAGAGAATCCAATCAGTCCAGAAGAGCTACTGAGTCAGTAAGGAGGAAGGCAATGAGCCACGTGAGCCTTGTGACTTGGGAGCAGGTCCCCAGTAGCAAAGCTGCCCTTGGGTGGCCGCTGTGGACAGATCGTTCTCCAACCCAGCTCTAAGATCAATTCAAGATCCCCAATTCACCGCACAAACGTGGATAATCCATCAACACCGCTGTGATACATTAATTCTATCCACTTTTCCGCTGCGGTCAAGTCAGTGCATTCAGCAACTCAACACCAAACATCAGCAATAATTATGTTATAGATTTTCCATCACTGGGTGTAAACACTGTATGTTGTAAAAACTACACAGGGCACGGGCCAATGAGACATAAGACAAAAAATTAAAGCAATCTGTATTTATCAGAATTGATTACATTTTCTTTTAATTTCTTTCAATCGCCTACAAACAACTGTTTCACCTTGTCTTTCTTCTCTTTTTCCTCCCAGCGGCTCAGTCTCAGACCAACGCTCTCCTGGACCGCACCCCATGTAAGTACAGCTACAGCAATGCAGTGTGAATGTTATTGCATATGTTTATTTCACCTATGTATATCAGTGAAAACATTTACCCAAACCGGGACTTCTAGACCTGCTATTTATTATTTATCACTTTGAAAAGCTACGGGAAATATTTGCTAAGTCCTCACTGAAGCGTTAGCTCAGGCCAGCAGTGCTGACTCCCAGACCGTGCTCCTTTCTCAGGGATCACAAACACCTAAGTAGCCTCATACAAAGATACATCCAATTTACAACATCTTGTGAAATCTGGACTTCATGGAAGGGCCTCACAATCTGAGACGCTCCAGGGCTCCGTGACCAGCAGGGGAACCTCTGCCCTGCAGAGGAACCGCACAAAAGGTCTGGAGGAACATCAGCAAACGTTATGGTTGTAGTAGGTATTGTTATTTCTGCAAATGGATTGCCGGCCCATGCAGGAAGGAATCGCGGCTGTAACGCTCTCCCCAGCACCGCTGCCACCAAGCCATGGGCACCGTGCAAAGTGCCTGCAAGCCAAGGTTAATCATTCCCATCCATCCACAAGGGCTGACCAAGGGGAAAGGCAAAGCCATCAGCCACCCAGCTTGGGGTGACTCTGCAGCAAAGACACACGGATTGAAAGGAAAGGGACACAAACTATGTCTTGTCGAAGCGGCCGATACCGTTCACCTGAGCGCTGATGGTGCAAATACCACACGCTGAGGAGCAGGAATGTGCTGGAGCTGCTCCCCGCGCTGGGGAGCGGGAGCAGGGCCTGGGCTCACCCCGGTCCGTTAATGAGCACAGGACCCAAGCCAGGAATTACTTTATGTTAATACCAGCTCTGCCAATCCCGAGTGCTGCTCTGCTGCTCTCAGCAAGTCGCTTGATCTTTTTCATGTTTTCCCATGAACAAAGAACGTAACGTTTTTGTGCCCAGTGCCCACCTCCCTGGTGCTTAATTCCCAATTCAATATTCTAGCCATAAATGCACTGCCGCCCTTTTACTGTGATAAAGTACAGTCAGGATCAATAGGTAACACGTTTAAAAACTTGTTTTGAGCTGTTGTGAAACAGGAGCTGAATGTTTATGGAGCAGTTACTTTTCATGTGGGTTTACCGTAGAGCCTCTTTAGCCACCAGCTCCCAGCCAGGGGCCCGAAGGCGTTTTTGGGAATGGAAACTTTTTGAGTCGAAGCTCTTTAACAAATTTCCAGCCTGCAGTGTGTTTTCCATTAGTCTACATGGTGTTATAATAAATGATGCACTTCCTCTTTCATTTTAGGATTTATTTTTTTTTAAACATGCAACGATTTTTTTGTGTCTGTTTTCTATTACTTTCAATATATTCAACCACACTAATCTTAGAGTGTGCGTATAAAGACAGAAGGGATATACTGTGTAAGATACAGCTATAGGAAGACGAGCTTCTGGTTTAAATTGTCCACTGAAGGCAAACCATAAACCCATTCCATGGATGCAGCTCCATGGACACCCATCCTTTTTGTTAATTAAAAGTCCGTTATCCCAAAATCTTGCGGTGGCCTAGGAAAGATCCCCCCCTGGCGTATCCACCTCAAGTGGCCAGATACCAACCATCTGAAAACCTAAGCCTCCACATAACAGACTTACAGAAAGGTCTTTATTGCATAGAGATCATCCTGATACTTCTTTGTACAAGAAATCTGTCACTAAATTGGAACAAATGGACCACAGGGCCACCAAGAGCCCAGCGCACAGGGACACGAGCCCTGCGGGGGAGGCTGAGGGCACCAGGTTGGGGGATCCAACAACCACCATGATACACCCACAAGAGTCTTGTTGAGAGGACCGATGGAGGCTCCTTACAACAACACGTAGTGGGATGAAAAAAGGAAATAGTTGAAAAGCAGATGGATTTGAACATATAAGGGAATATTTCTGGGGTTTTTAGCACAGGACACCCAACCGTTGAGGTAGGTTGTAGGCAGGTTGTAGGCAGGTTGTAGGCAGGCTGTAGGCAGGCTGTAGGCAGGCTGTAGGCAGGCTGTTGGCAGGTTGCACAGTCCCCATCCTCATAGGCTTTTGGGATCTGGTCTGATCTCCCAGCTTTGGGCAGGAATTGGGATACGTGACCTCTGAGGGGCCTTCCCACCCGAATTATTCTCTGATTGACTCAGTCTAGTAAAATATAGTTAAGACTTTAAATCCGAGAAACAGAACGCATCCAGAATTTATTCAGACTGCCTTTTCTTTTCCTCCCTGCTACCTATTACAACCATAGACATATTGGTTTGCTAATACCTTTTAAAAATAACTCAGAAAACCAACCACGGGCACCATTTACCCTCAGCCTCCCAACTGCTTAATTGAAATCTTAATTGAGATGTTCCACTGGTGGCTATAGCGTTTTGGCGGAAAGTTCAGACGGTAGAAAAGAAGGCAAATAAAGCTTTACCTGCATGAATTTTGGACGTGCTATGACAACAGCCATCAATAAGCTTTGGAGAGGAATATTTGTGCCACTTTTTGGGTTTAAATTCCTTCAGCCGCCTCTCCCTGAAGGTCGCTCATAGAGACACCAGGTGCCATCCTTCCCGGGGTCAGGTACCATCATCCTTCGATTGTCACATTGGATCCTTTGTATCGCTGTATAAATTGGCCCCAGCGAATACAAACACAAACAGCGGGTGACAGTGACCCCCAAACCACCCCAAATCTTTTCAAACCAGCCATATAAACAAGATATAATATATGGGGAAAAGAAAGTGTCTTAAACAAACCAACCCAGCAACAAGCTAACATCTCAGAATTTAATGCTGCTTCCTGCAAGCACAAGTACCCACATTTAAATCAAGCCCAAGTTGTTTGCACTGTCTTGTCTTACCAAAAACTAGTTTGGTGAGCTCTTCAGGAGGTCAAAAGCAAATGTAAAGCAAACGCTTTTAACATTGTGCCCTCAAACACCAGCTCCACAATGTTTTCAAGAGGTGAGGCCAGACCTATTGACACTACGGTGCTGGAAATTGTCACAGATGCCACCACTGGGCAGGGACAACGAGCTATGGATGTGCAAAAACTGAAGAGGCTGTTCGTTCTTTTTCTCTTCACTAGTTAAAAATCAACGCTTATCCTCACTCAATGCCATTCACCACCCCCAGCTGCCAAAAACCCCAACAAACACAAATACAAGGCCGTCTATACATCTGTTTTGAGAACACTGGGAGGCCTTTTGGAGGAGGAAGGCTGAGAAATCTGAGAAAGAGAATATGCACTAACGTTAACGAACATTAAACTAAGATAACTCTTCAAGACGCGTTATCGCAGAAAAATTGTGGGGAAGAATCCAGAAAATACATCTCTTCCTATAGGGTGCACAGCTCTGGAAACACACACAGCGTTCCCTCTGCTGACCCCTCCATTGAGGAACAATTCTCCACTACATGACCACTGAATATATTTGCCTAGTTTAAATATATTTCTATATAGTTGATACACATCCTTTTCTTTTTTTAAGATAGTCTTCTTCCTGTACATTCCCTCCACACATCATTGTTAATAAGGATGCGATCCCAGGGCTGATAGCACCAGAAAATCAGCCTATGCCACCAAGGAGCGGCTCCAGCCAAACACCATCCCGCCCGGCACACCGTGTTTCATTTACAAATCTTTGATTTCTAAATGAACGTCAGTTCAAAGCACACATTAAACACAGGCACTTTCTGCTTGTGGATGTAGAGATTGTTAGAGATTAACCCACTTTTAATTACAGACTTAAGCAGGTGTCAGTTCGTGATACTCTTTGGTTTAAACACACTTTAAATACAAGCGGAATCAAAGAGATCTTGCTAAATCAAGCGAAGGAAAGCTGCTCTGGGTTGAAGTCTGGCACTAGTCATCCGTCACACATGGAACATCATCTGTTTAGCTAGAAAAAGCATTCTAGAACACTTCAAAAATAAAGAAAAGCACCGCAAACAGCCCTGAGACAGAACCCCGGGCCACCCCAGACCTGCGGATTCTGCGGGGCTTTGTTCTCTCCATATATACACACCTAACGACCCAAAGATAATTTGCAGTATCAAGGCCTAAACCAGATGATTTTAAAGCATTCTGGGTTACATAAGCAGAGGTTTAGACATAGAAATGGAATTATTTCTAAGTAATTTTTCTCCCAGTGTCATCCTTCGGAGTTAAAGCAACATGAAGAGTTCCCTGTTTCTCCATTACTCAAAGCTTCGTTCCTTTTTTAAGGAAAATGAAAGATTAATTTAAAGCCATCTGATGAAAATACCTTAATATCTACCTCCGTATTTTATTGTAAGATATACTGAATTCAAGCAAAGTGATTTCAAAAATTATCCTGGATACTTCTCATTTCAAGATGTTAAATATTGGCTCCCATCAATTTCCATTAGACACTGTCTGACAGTATTTGCTGCTCTGCACTCCATGGACTGACTTTCCACTCTTGCCGAGGTCGTGATAATAAAGTAGAAGTTGGGCACAGGTGACATTTTGGAATCCCATACTGATTATAAGCCCCTCCTTTGCAGGTCTCATTTCACATAAAGTACCTGTAAAAAATGGTTAGAACTGCAAACTGTATAAATTTGATCCTTTTTGCCTATTATATCACCAGTAACAGCTCCGCTCAAACTGGTCTCCTCGTCATCCTGTAAATGAGGGCGCTGCACCTCAGCACCCCACAGTGCTATTGCAGTGGCCGCCCGAACACAAAGAACCAGCACACATGTAATTAACGAATTTTGTGACCAGTAAATCCCAAACTTCGGCCCCAAAGCCAAGATGAGGCCATCGGGAGAGATGTTGGAATAAAATAATGAGGGAGACAGGGACAGTGACAGCGACCCATGCATGGTGTGTCGCACTGGCAGACATGGCAGGGACCACAGCTCCCAGATTAGGGGGTGCTGAGCTCTAGGGTCACCTATAGGAACACAGCACCCCCTGCATCCCAGCCGCTGGCCAATGGAAGCTACAGCAGGACTGCATAGGAAAAGTTTAAAACCAGCGTAAGGTGAATAGGAGGAAAGCACAATTCTTGGAGCTTCAGCTGATCCGAAAGGAAAGGCTGAGAATTGTAAAAATCAGCTTTCCATTTTCAGGCACTTTGTTCTACTTCTTTAGTATTAACTACAGCAACAGCGCACACAGAGAAATCTGAAAAATGGGAGGAACCAAGCTCTGTTCGACTGTTTCGGCACTAAGGTTTAAACCTGGAGGACCTCTCCTGCAGGCTTCACAAAATACACCCAGAGGGTTCAGGCGCTTCCCCTGTCCCGGGCGCCTCCAAAGCAAATTGCTTCCGAAAGCCCGGTAACAGGAGAAGGGCAGGACCCGTGTGTTATATTCTGTGTGTTTGGATTAGCCCACAATAGCTGAATAAACTGATTTAATGTCTAATGACATTTTCAAACACCAGCTAATGAAATTATCCAAAGTATGCAGGGAGAAAAGATGCACCAGGGTAAGTCCCTAATACCCCTGCACAAGCAATGACCTAACGGTGAATTCCAGCAGCTTGGCCATTCAAATTACAGGTCAAATGTGAAAGAGCTCAAGTTAAAAAGCCTGCTGACTAGAAAAGACATTATTATGCATTAGAAAAGACATTCATATGCAACGATCGGGTTTCGTCCTATGTTTTAGCACAGAACCACGTTTTTGAAACCGAGTCGTGCTGTGTTCAAATTAAATAAGTAAAAGGCACGCTACTGAAGAGAATCACAATCGTTCAGGAGAAGCTCCCTGCAGTAGCTGGGTCTGCAGACCTGGGGGACCTCTTGCTAAAGCCACATGAGGCTCTTGGTCACGTCGGTGGCAGCAGGAGCTGCGATGGATCCAGATGCTCCCCTCCCAGCCCCTTCGCCACCGACCCTCTATGGAGGTTTCCACCCTCTATGGAGGTTTCCCCCCTCTATGGAGGTTTCTCCCATCTATGGAGGTTTCCATCCTCTGCGGAGGTTTCCCTCCTCTATGGAGGTTTCCATCCTCTGCGGAGGTTTCCCCCCTCTATGGAGGTTTCCCCCCTCTGCGGAGGTTTCCCCCCTCTATGGAGGTTTCCCCCCTCTGCGGAGGTTTCCCCCCTCTATGGAGGTTTCCCCCCTCTGCGGAGGTTTCCCCCCTCTATGGAGGTTTCCATCCTCTGCGGAGGTTTCCATCCTCTATGGAGGTTCCCCCCCTCTATGGAGGTTTCCCCAGTGCTGCAGCAACTGATCACAAGGACAATAACATTGGTGCACCTGTCTCAGCATCCCGAGTTCACCACAACACCCTTAGATGGGCCAGCCTTGGTGGTCCCTTTAGGGAACAGAGCTGCAGCAGGGACACCCGTGTCACCCCATCCCATCCCGTGGGCGGCGGCACAGCCACCCACAGCGGGATCCACCAAAACAGCTGAACTAGGCAAATATTTAGATCGTAAATACTGACAACCAGAAAGTTCTCAGGTATTAACCTTAGAGTCTGTCTTAGAGTCCTACTGTGAACTTTAAGCTTATAAGATACTTTAACAACAAAAATAACGATATAAAATAAGAAAATACGGGGTATTACATACACCAAAGAAAACACACAGGCCACATACACACCCAACATGAATGACGAATTCTTCATTCATTTTAGGGGTCAGCTCCTTTTCTGTTTGATAAATCAAAACACATATTACACTTCAGTGCTTTGGGGAGGGAGGCAAACACATCAATTAATTCTTCATTACAGTTTTAAAAGGCAAATTATTTAAAAGACTATTTGTAACCAAGCTGAGCAGACAGAATCATGATATTAGATGCTTTGTATTCAAATGGAAAGAATTTACGTTCATCTACCGTCTCATCAAAGTGAGATTATACAGCAGCAGCATTTTCCTCACTTGGGTTTTTTCTCTGAATTAAAAGGTTATTTTTGAATGCTTAAAATAACCCTGAGGTTTGCGGGGCAGTATTTGTAAAGCAGGCATTGGCTCCTTTTCGGGTCTAACGCTGGTTGCTGTCTGAACTCTCCGAGGCCAAGTGCCTGTGCAGGCGTTTGCTAAGGAGCGTTGTTCTCCCAGGGTGGAAGGGTACAGGTCCCACCAAACACGGCTGTGATGAGCAGCTCTAAGGAAAATCACATTTTACTAACATAATATTTTGGTGGTTTGGCTTATTTTGCCCTGGGTTGTTACTCCGTTAACACGCAAAGCTCTGCAGAATAGCTGCTACCGCGGTAAAAAGCCTTTTCTCGTACCAAACAAGCTCTCCTGGTTCGACGCAGCCGCTGTTTGTCTCTTGTTAACTGCCAAAGCTCGAACTGTTCTCGAACCACAATAATGCCCTTTGTTTGTCCAAAAAAGACCCCAAAACCCCCCTTTCCCAATGACGAACATCAGGCCCCTGGTTCTGCAGCACAAACCTGTGGCTGGAGCTTAAAGTATTAAGTGTCCGTCTGTGCAGGGGTCACGGGGACGCGCGGGTGACACCAGCACGGCCGCCCCGTTGGGAGCTCTGCTGCTGTTTGCTCCTGCTAGGAAATGGGGGTATTGGGGCTTGTGCTGAGCTCACCTTGCCAAGCGTTCAGTACTTAGATAACAGTTCATTAGGAAAACTGCCATTGTTTAAATTCATCAAGCTCCTACTTTTATCTGCTTGTCCAAAAGAAAGTTACAATGGGCTTTTTCTTATCCATATCCATTTTCCTGCTCTTGCACAGGAGCTGGATTTCTCGTTTACTGTTTCTTTATGTACTTTTAAGTTTTTTATTAATCGCTCTGAATACATGAGATCTCCATCTGTATATTAAATCTAGAGTATAACAGTATAGCAGAAGAGCTGATCAAACGTTAATCTAATCAGTCTTTAATAAAGCAAAAGTTCTCAATGAAAGTGAGATACTTACGAATCTTGTATTCATAGCATAACAACAACATAGAGCAAGCCATGCTGCAAAGCAGCTAAAGACACAGCAGTAACTAACTAACTAATTAATCACAATTAAGCTACATTTTCATTTATATTCTAAAATAAGGTAAGCCAAAGGCAAACGTGAGAGCAGCACAGATTTCCTAAGCGCTTCCAGCAGCCGCTTTGACCAGCAAAGGCCTGCTGCCCTTTTCAGCCTCCACAAGCGTTTTTAACCAAGCCAATCACCGTGATACTTGCAAATCTGTTTTCTGCCGCAGATCCACTTCCCTTCAGGGCTCTGTCAGCTCAGCTTTATGTCCCTTTTACATAAACGCTAAACCAGCATCAGAAGGCAGCACCGTTTCTCGTGCCAGCGCCACATCCTTCACGTGTTTGCTTGGCCCCATTCTTTAAGTCAAAGCAACACCCCAGGGATTTCAACACAGGTTGGATCCATTGGATTGGATTTTTTTCATCGGTTCAGAACGGATCCAACCTGTGTTGAAATCAAAAGGTTTGACCAAAGGTGTGGCCAAAGTGACTCATGAGAACGTCTGTGTTCGGGACCTGCACATCAAAACGATTCATTTGAACTTCTGTGCGCAGGGTCTGAGCATTAGATAAGAGCTGAGCAGAGATTCTGTGTGTTTTCCAGAGCAGGTGGGACACGTAAGGCTCGGTTAAGTGGGGAAATGCCAGCGGGCCCCAGTGACCTCCCTACAGGCTGGTTTAGTGCTGGTACGCGTCCTGCGTCTGTGTGGGCTGTGTAAAAACAACCCTTTATCAATCATCACGGAGAAACTGGCTCTGCGACAAACTAATTACTCCTCAGGCTTCCACTCATTGGCACAGAAGGAAGCAGATTATTAATGTATTCGCTATATCCAGGCTCTATACAGCTCCCGCAGTAACAAAATCTGCTGTGGAAGTTGTGTGTTCTTCCTCTGGTGTGCAAGATTTAAAACAAAAATGTGTGCACCTATCAAGGATATTAACGAACCTTAAACCAAATCTGTTAAGGAAAAAAACCCCACCACAGCAATTGCTGTACAGCGTGCAAATTGATACACTGCAATAAACACTGGTATTTATTTTAGTGTCGTTTATATGGCTACAGTCCCAGGAGCTTGTGGGTAACACACTACACATGAGGTGTAACTTCAGAGATGCTTTTGTAATGGAGACTTTAGGTTTCGAGAGCCCTGCTTTACAGACATCCCAGCCCCCTCTGCACATCACTGCTCCCAAAATGACTTTTGGGGGGTTTTGGACACATTTGCCCAGCCTCACACTGGGCTGGAAAAGATGACACCCATTAAGGATATCTAAGGGAGGATCCCACCCACACCCTGTGAACGTGCGCCCAAGGACCCTATGGCCAGCATTCTAGAACATACCACACTAAAGGTCATTACTGGCCATTTAAAGTTCGATGGAAGGGTCTTACCGTACATAGAGATGCAATGAGGAGCCTTCTGAGAAATCAAGATCATTGGTAGAAAATATTGATGAAGAAGGGGTAAAGAACCCTGTCCCTGATAAAGTGCAGTGGGGAGGGGAACATGACAAGCAGTAGATGGACAAAGCAGAACCTGCTCACGCCACTAAGATGCCTCTTTAATTAATTTTAGGAGCCTGGTAAATGAAAATTCCTACTCCAAACCTTACAGTGTAACAGTAGCCACCTTTAGATCAGCATTAATATCATACCAGCCCTCCTAGACTGTAAAATTAAAGTATTTTATTCAGACATAAATGGAATAAGATGCCAGCTGTAAATATGCAAGTTCATTCAAGAAGCAGCTAGGAAATGGTGTAGCTAGAAAAAGCTACGTATGGTTCAGAGTGATATCACAACTTCGGAAAACACACGTTTAGAGGTTAGATAATCTAGAGAGGAGCTATTTCACATATAGGTGAGAACAGAGCAAGCAGACAAATCATTTCTTGTTTAAACAAAGGAATCTGCAGAGCAAAAGGCAGCGCTGCGACTGGATAAAGGCTGGCGGGACTTTTACGTTAAACAGAATAAAAAGAGCGTAGAATGGTCATGGTTGGAACTGCAAACCAACCTGCCCTGCAGCTTAGTGCTGCCTTGAGAGCGAAAACGTCTGAATAAACCTGACTGCAGCTATGGACCCTGTAATACAACCAAGCAGCACTTCATTTTCCCTTATTCATTCAATTTTATGCATCTTTTCTAAAACAATCTTTGCCGCTAAGCACTCTCAACTTTTTAAAGAAGTCTTGAAGTACTCATGCAAGTTTTTATTTCAATAAAGCCAACTTGTGTGACAGGTAAAGAAAGCAGCATTCAGCCAAACGTCCCAACTCTACGAGTATTTGTACACCAACGCCCTTCCTGCTCTGCTGCTTCTCCACTGAACGTATGAGGATTAAGGTCCTTCTGCAGTTTGGAGGGGAGGTATCCATGGCGCATACGCAATTCTGGCTGTGGAATATGCATCAGATAGGAACGCAGGCATCTGCTGCCATTCGGGAGTTGCAGTGGTTTTACAATATTCACAATGAGTTGTTGAATACAAACCAAGACGCACAGACCTTGCCTTAAAACCAAAATCAAACTGCAGTCAGAACAACTCCACGCGAACTGAGTAACATCTTCAGTGCTTCTATGGTATTTATCCCATAAACACCTGCTTAATTTTTTTAATTAAGGGATTTATTTGCTATGGGATAAAGCCTTAGAATCTCTAAATATAGAACAAATAATTTCAAAATAGTAGGGCAGCTCTCAGATTTGGTTTATAATAACAGCTTAAAACATACTTAGAAGGTAATAACTTCAGTCCGTTAGTCTGAGGGGTTTCCACGTACACAACAGAACAGCCACGGTGCGAAATTCCCTATGGAATAAATGATCAATCTACAGTTCAAAATCTTACAATAAACGGCCCATTTTAAAGGTGTTGAGAACATCCATGCTCACAGCCATTATTTGTGAGCAACACCAAAGTTTCTAAATCCCCACCGTTTCAGATGCACGGTCTATAAAAACAAAACCTCAAAGCTACGCGTTCCCATCCCAGGTTAAAAATAAACCCCACGCTCCTGCTGATTGCACTTGCAGGGAACGGAACGGTGTCCCCAGGGAACCCCGGCACAGATGACAATCCCATAACAAGCCCGCCTGCTCATTTCATTTATACAGCCCTAAAATCCCATTCTTCGAAGGCAACCGCGAGGGTGCCGCGGCCCCCGGTGGCGAGGAGTTGGACGCCCCGGTTCGAAGCAATAAATCCGAACGGCAGAGGCTGAGCCGAGCTGGCTCCGCAGCCTCTCCTAGAAACCGGCTGTAAACAGGGGAAGGGAGGGGCCTGCCAGGCCCGGCAGAAACTTGGGAGTAACTCCGGAGGACAAACAAGTGCAGGGCAGGCAGGGCGGGCGGCCGGGCGCTCGGAGCCGCCAGCACCATGTTTGCGAGGGGAAGCGGGCGCTGCACCCGGCCGCCTCCCGCCCGCCCGCTGCGCCTCACCCGCGCGGCGCTGAAACGGGGGGGGAGGTGAGGGGCTGCTCGGCGAGCGGGGCCGGACGCGCTGCCTTGGAACGTCCCAATTTGATTTTGAATAAGTGTGAGAACGGCCGGGAGCTGGGGGAGAGGGGAGGCTGAGTCAGCGCACGGTAAACAAGAGCGCTGCGGGTTCACTTATGCAACCTGGGGCTGCGAGCTGCGGCTGCGGGAGAAGGAGCCGGTGGAGATGGATGCAGGAAAAGTGCTGCTCCCGAAGCGACCTGAGGACGGACCCGGACTGTGAAGAACAAACTGCCTTGAACATGAGAAAGGACACGGCTGGGTAGGAAATGCTGAGCTGGGCCCCCAGCACAGCAAACAGGTTCTGTGCCTTCCCGGTAAGTGACAATTAGTGGCGATTTCTGCCTTGGCAGCAAAAGTACTTCGTCTGGTAGCTTAGAAATCACCACCAGGATTTATTTTGTGGGTTTTTTTCTCATTTTGGAGGTATGTGTTGATTGCTGTTTAACACAATGAATCGCCTAGCATTTCTGCCACTAAAAGAGAATCGTCTTACTTAGCTTAGGGGACATAAAGATAAAAGGAGTAATTACTTAAAACTTACGAAACCAGACATCCCCCTGCTCTCTAAAATACAAAATGTGGTAGCAAAGACTGTTGATCTTGTGAGACAATACACAGGCAGGGATTCTGTGGCTGATGTAACTCAGTCTGGAGTAATCAAAGCTACCTGCTTAAAGATAACCCTGTCTAATGGAATTACGTGGTTGTATCCTGTGCTCGGTCACCCCCGCGCTCCCTGCCGTGCGTTTACCTGCAGCGTCCCATTCCAGCCTACTGCTTGGGTTGAGTGGGTCACAGCAGCTCAGTGCGATGGCCTTTCAGTTGCCTTCACCTGTGCAAAACAGCTTGTGCTTCACCAAAAACAAACTCAAACTTAAAAACTTCACAGCTGCTTCCGGAAGATGAATTGTTTTCAGTGCTCAAAAATAGCCTGAGGATGGAAAGACAACCTAAAGATACCATACTTTCTACTCGGATGCAATACAAAGAAGAAGTTCTTTGCCACAAAGGTGATGAAAGCTTTGCAAACAACAGAAGGGCATCTTGTGCTGCTGCCCCAGCAGTCACGAATCTGAGCACATCAGCGTGAGACAGCAGAATAAAAATGTTTGCCCAGCTAAAATGACTGTATTTTTAGCCCGATATCTGGCACGGGCGACGGTATTCAGAAAAAATGCACACAAATAACTGCAATGGGAAGTAAAAAATGGAAGTTGACGTGATTCTGGAACAAATCCTGCCCTGCGGCTGAAGTGCCAAAGGATTATGAGCACGGGGGAGATGCAACCACGTATCTTTGTTTGTTTACAAAGCCCACGCTGTATCATTTAGACATATGGAGTATAGCATAGTGTCTCGTAATACTCATTTTAATTGCACAATGTTTATTGTGGATTGGATTAAATCTTGCTCTCTGGAAGGAATGCAGGTACGTGTGCGTACGCTTTCCTATACGTGCCAAAGGGAAGCACGTAAAGCGGCGCTGGGTATCCGACCGTATCGGGTACACGCGACGTGGGAGGTCACCTGCTGTGTGATTCTGCACCGCCCCACCAGTGGGCTGGAGGGAACAACAACCCGGGCTTTAAGGCTGTGGATGTTTTCACTTTACATGTTATTTCTTATTTCTGCATTTTGGAAAGAGACACTTCACGGTCGCTTTGAAGTTCACTGATTGCAGTTAAAATGTTCTCTCTTCACTGACGATAAAGCAAAGATAGCTGGACAATGACTACTGCTACCAGCATACTGAAAGAATTCAAGCTATTTTGAGAGGAAACGATAGCTAATTCTTGCCTTTTGCAAAGTCAGGCTGCCCTGATATTAGGTTCCCTGGACTACAGAGGTCCATTGTTTTTCCAGAGCTAAATGGGTATAGGTTGGGAGTCTGAATACAAACTGGCCTGTTACAAAACAAAACACACACACTCCCCAAAAAACCCAACAAAGCTTCACCTGCTTTCCCAGTTTCCTCCATTCTGCTGGTGATCAGCACCCATCCTCCATACCTTGGATGTGCCTCCTAAGAAACAGGCTTTTCAAAATCAATCTTATTTAAGAGAACGCTAATTTCCATCTTATTGCTAAAATTTGTGCTTCAGCTTACATCCTCCCATTCTTCAGCTACCCTTATGTGTCATTAGCTAAATAAAAGGTACTTTTAACTTCATGTGCGTTGCATTGGTACTTATTTTTAAGATGCACAGTTTATGATTTACATGTGTTGAGTGTCCTATATCAGCTCATTAGCCACTAATTCCATTTAAATTAAAACTTCAGAGCATTTTATTTTGAATCACACATGATTTTCTGCTAGACTAACAAACCCAAAAGGTGTTTCAGCCACTGACCTTAAATTAATCAGTTACACTAAGCGTATAATGTCTTTAAAATGTTTTCTTCATACTCCATTGCATTTCCCTTCCAATATACTATTTCAACAACACCTCCACTGTTTCTCTCTCTGCAGCAAAGCTGGTAACCAGCTGAGAAGACACAGAAGCTAAAATCAACTATGTGGAGCTGTGAAACCTTCAACAACAGTACCGAGAGCACTGAGGACCAGCATCTCTGCCATGACTTCCACCTTGTGCTTTCCATCTTCTCCCTACTCTACCTCATCATATGTTTCCCGATCGGCCTGTGTTACAACGGCCTGCTGGTCCTAGTTAATCTCTACAACAAAGCTACTATGACTATGCCGGATGTTTATTTCGTCAACATAGCCATTGCTGGTCTCATCATCAACGCTCTGGCACCCATGTACCTTCTGGGTCTTGCCAATACAAAATGGGCCATCTGGAATTCTAACAACGAAGTTTATATCACCTTACTTATTTTATTCAACGTCTCGTCTTTAGTTACCATGTACTCGACTACCTTACTCAGCCTGGACTACTACATTGAACGCGCTCTGCCTAGAACTTACATGTCAAGCGTGTACAACACCAAACACGTTTGTGGCTTCATATGGGGCGGTGCCATGCTGACGAGCTTCTCATCTCTCCTCTTCTACGTCTGCAATCACGTGTCCACGAAAATCATTGAGTGTTCCAAGATGCAGAACAAAGAAGCGGCAGATGCCATTATGGTGTTCATCGGGTACGTGGTACCCGCTATCGCTGTACTGTACGCACTTATATTAATCTTGCGGATACGCAAAGAGGCGACGCCTCTGGATCAAGACACTGGACGATTAGATCCGTCGGTGCACAGGCTTTTGATTGCCACAGTCTGTACACAGTTCACCTTATGGACACCCTATTACGTTATTCTCTTGGTAAGCACGTTTACTAACACACACGGCAGACTCGCAGATGAAAATTCCAGTCGGGTATTACATTTTACTAAGATTTTGTCAAAATTCTTGGCCTTCTCCAGCAGCTTTGTGATGCCTCTGCTCTACAGATACATCAACAAAAACTTTCCCAACAAGTTGCGACGTCTGCTTAAAAAGCTGCACTGCGGGAGCCGCGGGTGCTCGCAGGAGCGCGCGGCGGTGCAGCAGGTCCTGACGTAGGGCTGGACCCCGGCGCTGGTACCGCCGCTCGGCGCCGGGCTCGGGGTCGGTAACGCGAGAGGCACAACCAGGGAGTCCAATGAAAACCGGTTAATTGTTTGCTGCAATCTCGTGAGACTCTGGCCTACGTGGTACCTGTGGCTCCTGATGCGTGCAGTGCACTCAGCTGCTTACAAGGCATAAGCTTCATGGCGCTGCTGCCTGCGGAGCTCACCAGGCGGTCGATTGAAGCCTTGGCTGAAGACACAGCACCTTGGATCTTGTACAGAAAAGGTATTTATTACCTTACGTTCTGTACAAAAGAAGGAACGTGGCTGTCCTTGATGAAGTACATAGGATTTTTCAATGAAGACTATCTAGATGATCTTTACTAAAGATCATATTACCCAATTATTCATGTCCAAATAGTTAATTATAAATTATTTAATTTCTTTCTCCATCACTGAATCCCCTCTAAAAGAAGCCTAATTTACCGTTTTCAGAAATTATTCCTCACACAAACTAACCTAACTTTTAACATTTATTATAAATTGATTTTTTTTCCCTAGGTATAACAATTAACAACAATGTGGTTTATTTTTCCAGTGCTTTCTTTGCATCCTAAAACATTTCAAGAATTCAGAAATATTTATTAACTAAGGGAACTGAGAGATGTTTGTTCTGCGTATTAAAATGAAGGACACAGTGGTTTACACGGTTAAAATTTAACGAGTAAAGAATGTCTGGCTAAGTGTTATGGTCCACATATGTTCATGTAATGAGTAATTACCTTAAAATAAATATGTTTATTATTAACATTTTGTATTTTCGAGGGATATGTTTGCAACAAATAAATGGAAGTCTCTTTAATCTAGGGCATCAGTGGAGGTTTGGAAACCATACCAAACCCTTAACGACATACACCATATTTTAAAATGGGAGTAATGTATCGAAATCCCAGTCAGCATCATTCGCTGACCTCTCAGAAAGGGAGTGATTCTGGAATACACCATAAAGGTGGAGTTTCTGTATCTCACAGCGGGGACGAAGGAATCCAATCCAGATTGCCAGATTTTACTGAGTATACGAAATACGTAAGGACCACAAACGTGCTGCGGGAAGCAAATCGACAGCTCCCACAACAGCAAACTACAAACGGTTGGCCCCAGAGCTACCTGGTCCTGTGCTGATGTCGCGTTATTAGCGACAGAGGGGGCAGAAGTTAAAGGGGTTCTCCCACTGATTTTGCGGTAGCGAGACGTCTGTCTGTCTGTCGCTCGCCCTGCAACGCGGCGGAGTCGTCGTGTTGCTCCATCTGTCACAGCTCAAATTCCACATCACTTCATTAAAAAAATGTGGCTTTTCAAGCCCCCGGTATAGAAAAAACATGGGGCAAAACCAGGCTTGAACTTTTCTAATCACTTATAGCACAATCTCATGTAGAATTGGCTGGAATTTGTCAGCGCACAGACTTGCTCAAGTTCTAAGTGGGAAGCAGGTGAGGAACAGTCTGTTCACATCTTTTCCCTTCTCCAGCATCGTTCATTCATTCCCATGGCCACCTTTGTTTCCTCATACACGAGCATCTCTAAGTGATCAACATCCTGCTGGAAAGCCGCTCAATCTTTTTAAACCTTAAACCCTATGCAGTAAATAATCTATTTCTGTGGTGTGTTCTCCACACAAAAACTTTCCAGCACAACTACATCAATTTACTTCATCATTTTAGCTTGTTGATTAAAGCCATGTTAAGCAATGAAGCCTTGATCCTTGCATCTGATTCACCCACTCTAGTGCCTCTATACTGATGTGCTTTGATAAACCATTGGGTTGGCTGGTTGGGGTTTTTCCCCTTATCTTGAGGGGTTTTTCTATCCATTTCAACACATCTTGAGCCTTCACGCTGGCTGCCACGCAGAAAGAAAAGAAACCTTGCAACTCCCAAGCAACCAATGATAGAATAGTTTGGGTTGGAAGGCTTCTTTCTTCCCAGCTGAGGAAAATTAGGTTTCTTAATGCACCACAGTAAGTCTCCCATATAAAAAAATCGGTTAAATAAATCGTTCCAGTATGCAAGGAAACTTGGAACAGGCTGATGTGGTGAGAACAGAGGCCTCCGGAGCGGGTCCTGCGGGACGCTGCGGCCGCACAGGCAGCATCGAGTGCAATCGGAGCTCCATGCAGCTCCATTACCTCAATTTGCCCCCTCCTGTCTGTCTCCAACAGGACCCTCACATTTGCTGTTCCTTTCTCTCCATGTTAAATTCCCAGTTTCAGATCACAGCCCTTTTACAATTTATCTTTTTCGCTTCTCTACGCTATTTCATTTTCGTTCTGCTCCCGTTTCCATCCGTGCTTGGTACCGTTCATATTTACTCCATCAGGCTGACTCCTTTGAGATGACCCAAATCTTACTCAATGACTTGACATTACAAATAGATTTCCATAGTAAAATGGAAACTGCTATTTAAGAGATGGCAAAAGAACAAGTTTTTATGTCATTTACCCTTATCTCAACTTATTTTTTCTCTACTCTTTATTGCGGTGGAGCTAAGCATGTGTGCGTGTATCCTTGATAACGTACAAACTGATTGCCATCACATTTAGTACATTGTCATGTTAGTAACTTAACGAACTTCTGAACTTAATTGCAGCACCTTCGCATGGTATCTCTTCAAAAGCAATATCCCAAAAAGAGCTTTGCAACGTTTCTATGAAAACCAGCACAGTAAAATACTCCTGGAACTAAATGGTATCGTGAATATGGAAGAACTTTCACGGACAGATGTTTAATGTAAGGAGTTCTCAAGAATGCGGCCTCTCCATGTCACACACCTGAAGGTTTCTGATGAAGTGTAAATAGGGGCTTATCTAGTTCACGTTTAAATAAATACGAATAATGTATATATGCAAGATAAAAATCAGCCTGCTGATGTAAAAAGAATTCATTAAATTATTTCTGAAAATGTACTGTTTAAATGTAAACCTCCGAACAGCAAGGTGCACTGGATGTTTCTAGATGTATATACTGTATACTAGAAAGTAAGCACTAGTTAAGTGCCATTATTAACAGTGCTATTTTCTCACAAAATTAACTGTAATGCTTGAGTTGATCTGTGGTTTATAGTCCTCTTGCTGAACCGCCAATTAAGTCAAATTAATGAACTCACAAAAATGTCCCTTTCTGCTGCTTAAATGACCAACAGAGCGAGCTGGAGACAGGGCCTTGTTGGCTGCCCTAGCAAGGGTCCCGGTTTGAAAAGCTTCCATTTGAGGGTCAAACTGAGGTGGTCTCAGCCGTCATTTCAGTCACTGAAAATGATCAACCCCTAGAAAATTTCTGGTTCTATTAAAATGAAGAGTTGTGGCCTTCAATATCGTGTCAAAATGCTATAGAAATGGACTTTCCGCAAAGCTTCGCAAAGGAACTATTGACTCATCAGAAATTCTCAATAAAAAGCGATGAAGTGCATCTGGGCACTAAGATGTGTGATTTGTTTTCCCTTCTTGATACAAACTTAGTGTAGATGAGGTTAAACCCATGTTGCTTCACTGAATCAAATACAACAAATCGCACGACTTGGATGGCAAATCGGACACGTTAAGTTATCAGATTTTCCAGGCCGTAATTTTGACATCATTAAAATCTCATCGTTCAGCAGCGTGAAGTTGGCTGGAAATGAAACAAAAAGGCACAAGCCTCCCCCAGTTCTTCTCAGAGTAAAAAGTCCTGCAACGGACAGGCCCGAGTGCCATGGCAGCACAGGGTCCCAATGTGACCAACGCACATCAGCGTGTCCCTGTCACTTCCTCCATTTGTGCTGCCACAAAGGACATCTCGGAAACGCTCTGGGTGCCCAGAACAACGTGATGTAACAACTCACACCTTCAGCATCCCAAAGAAAATTCAGCTCTAAGAATATAACGTACCTCATAACGCGTTTATCGCAGTAACCGCTGCATATGAGCAACAGATCACTCACCATGGATCACTTAGTTTACCTCACCCATATGAAAATATCTTCATGGCTATGCTTTTAAAATTATTAATTTGTTCCCTTTGAATTGTCTGTGAAGGATAGGGAGACAGCAAACAAAAGCAAACCCTGTTGTAAATGGTATTGGTGGAATTCCTTACAGAAAATAACAACTACTTACTCCAGAGACTGAGTATCAAGACTCGGTGAGAAATAAATGCAAACGGCAACTGTGCAAATGGAAGTTGTGATATTACACCATTTAGTCAAAGCCTGTATGTGACAAGATGCCCTTATTGCTTCCATACAATGGGAGTATTTCTGTTGCTCTAATTGGAGAGCCAGTGTCTCTAAAGAGAGCAGCGGATTGCTGATGCTTCATTCTTCAGAGCGTGAAGATATAACCGTTATACATATAAATGTGTGTTTCTCATCTGGGTTAGTACACCTCCTTTTATACAACATGGGCTTGGAGGATCTCAAATGAGAACAGACCTAGTTAATAAGCAGCACATTAACGAGCCTACAGGTTTGCAATGGGTGAAAGTCTACATACATACAAGACTTGAGCGGGTACCACCAAGTCAAGAGGTTTATAGCACCAGTACAAACCAGGCCAACGCAGCACCACAATCTGCCCTTTTCTATCAATAGAAAGTGATTTCACTGAAAACAACCACGTTTCAGAGCAGTTGCAGAAAACATGCATTTCACTACCGTATAACAAGAAAACAGGCCCCAAGGTTGCCAAGAAAAATGACACCTCTACCAGGAAATGCAAAGCGAAGAACTTGATTCAGTTAAATTGTTTTTGTGCTATGGATAAGCACACAGCTAAAACCGCACTTCTCGGTGCTTCTTAAAATGAAGGCAGCGCAGGCCGGGCCCAGCAAAGCCCGGCAGGCCCGGCCTAGCGCTGCCCTGAGCGCAGGCTTTGCCAGCTCCTGACTTCACTGAGGTTTCTGCAGCTGGAAGGCGCTCAGTGCGCCGATGAATCTCAAACATACGCCCTGATTAATTACTGCAGCATCTTCGTAAGCGAAACCTTGTGTATTTCTTAACCATCTCAATACACGACACCAGCTGCGCCGACTGCCATGGCAACGGATTGAAGTGTGAAACATTTCCTCTGTTGTATTTCCTTTAGCTCTCCATGACCTATCAAAACCCTTTGCTGAATACATTCTCTTCCCATCAGGAGAGGATTTATTATCTACTTGGTCACTCCACTTTCTTCCCATTAAGTGCTTTCCTTACCTTGGAAGTCCATGGAATTTCCTTATGTTCCTGCCTTCTAAAGCACTGGCATATTTACATCCACAAGAACAGTCAAAATAATTCAGTCTACAGCAGGTAGAATTCTGATATTTTTACAAATCATGACACTAGAAGATTTTTACAATACCCGATCCTTATCAGATTATTTATGAATATACAGATATATTAACAAAAGTAATACTTCCTACCCAAAAAGTTCTTTAAAACAAAATACATACCCAGAAAGATAATCCATTTTCTCTAGTGTAGTAGTACTGGATGATGAAATACATGAAAAGAGAAATAAACAGCAGCAGAAGTACTCAAGTCAGAGACCCACAAAGAGGACTAATAACAAAAAGAAAGATAAATAGATTTAGATAGAGACATCTTGCAGGAACTGCATCTGCAATATATTGCCCAACAGTAGGAATAATTCCGCTGTAAAAATGAATTGAAAAAGCCTAATTTCAGCAACAACATTTCCAAATTTAATCTAAAATTTATCTTGAAACTGGTAGAATTTCCACAGCTGTTTCTTAACTCATGGCTAAAACATCATTTTGAAATTAATGCTGGTATTAGGCTATCAAAGCTGTTTTAGAAACTCCATCTGGTGGCCACTAGTGGAATACTCTTGCAGTTCCCAAAAGCACTAAGATCGGTAAAACTAAGGATTTAAGTTACAAGAAACTGGGACTGTTAAACTCAGATTTGTACTCACCAGCCCTGTCTTGCAATCGCTGCAAGTATTTGTAAGAAGAAACAAAATTCACTGCACCTTCTACAACAAACGGCTGCTGGGAGCATGAATCACACAGAACCACAGGGTGTCAGGGGTTGGAGGGCCCTGGAAAGCTCATCCAGTGCAATCCCCCATGGAGCAGGAACACCCAGCTGAGGTTCCACAGGAAGGTGTCCAGGCGGGTTTGAATGTCTGCAGAGAAGGAGACTCCACAACCTCCCTGGGCAGCCTGGGCCAGGCTCTGACACCCTCACCAGGAACAAGTTTCTTCTCAAATTTAAGTGGAACCTCCTGTGTTCCAGTTTGCACCCATTACCCCTTGTCCTGTCACTGGTTGTCACCGAGAAGAGCCTGGCTCCATCCTCCTGACACTGCCCCTTTCCATATTGATCCCCAGGAATGAGTCCCCCCTCAGTCTCCTCTCCTCCAGCTCCAGAGCCCCAGCTCCCTCAGCCTTTCCTCACACGGGAGATGCTCCACTCCCTCCAGCATCTTCATGGATAATACATGTGCTGGTATGAGCAAACATGATGTTACCCATGCACTCCAGGCAGCAAGGCTGCATGCACAAGAAAAACCATGAGCCAAGCCTTTCCTGCTCATTTACATCTGAGGTTTGAAGGACACCATTAAACACAGGCACTAAGGTGACTGATGCTGAGCCAGACCCCAAACATACTAGAGACTCAAAATCCCGTCTTTTAACACCTCACGGTCATTACAGAGCATCTGGCTCGTTAAGCAAGAGGCCTTGCTTGGTGTTCAGTCAACAGGCTTTTCCTTTTCCAGACCTCCAGCGCTTCAAACCAGAAAGAAATGCGACTGCAAAGGCCGGGCAAGGCGCGCAGGATGAGTCCAGGAACCGGCATGAAAACCACTGGATGGCCTCACAGCCTCAGAAACTGCTGGGACAAACACTACTTTTCTGTTCTAAAATATCTCGCTGCAGAGGATAATTTGAACTTGAGCGTCACATGATGAAACCATAGGTTTGCTAAACATGCAACGTGTATGGTTTGAATGACCTAACCCGAGTTCCTGTTTCCTTTACAGAACTGTGTGTTTTTGCAGTGAGCGAGCGTCTGGATTTTCCATCGTGATGTACAGCAGCTAAAGAAGTTACTGTAATATATACACCCTGCTTTCTCCATAAATAAAAAGGGCTATATCCTCCAAACAATAACTGTATTTCATCTGACTATTCTCAGCCAGTTGTGTCTGTGGAGCATTTCCTTGAAAAGGTAAGCGCTTTATATTACTTTGAATACACAATGTTTTATTCATCACAAGAGGTTCGAATTGTGAAGCTAACGTTATAATTTAACGGGTTTAGTTTTGCCTTCTCTGGCAACATTTGAGCGGCGCAAAGTAAAAATACTGTCTCTGGGAAACATCCTCAGAAAGCTGAAATGTGTAATAAAACTAAGCATGAAATAAATGCGAAGGCTGCTTTCCGGTAAGTGCTTGACTGCCATTGAAGCAGCAGCAGTTGGGTGCTGAAACGCTGCTCCGTGGTCCGGACAGACTGCGACCATTGCCTGAGCCGTCCCTCGGGGGATGGACACGCTTGGAAACCCCAACCACACCGCAGGAATTGCATAGGACAGGAAAAACGTCAGCGGTGCTGCTTGGAGATGATATTCGGTTACTGCTGATTCACTTATATTCAGGAAAAGTCAAAATAAAAGCTTTTGGGTTCTCAGAAACCGGTTTTTTTTAGGAAGTTAAGGGTGGGATTTCTTAAATCTTTGCAAGCTCAAATACTCGCCCGAGTAGAGGAATTTTGACATCAGGAGAAAAGCAAAGGTGGCGTTTTGAATGTCAGCCTCTCACGCTGCAGCCTCCCCCATCTTGTAACTCGGCAGAGTTGGTACAAACAGAAAGTGCAAATTCACGTATACGTTAACCCTCCGCCCCCCAAATCTGCGCAGTGTTTTCATGGCTCTATGCAGGACGTGCCCGCCACGGGCTGAGTTTCACAAGGAACATGATGCTGTTGCTTTATGGCTGGATGAAAGATTTTCCTTCTAAAGTCTGGTGCCAGAAGGCAGAAAGGCTGCCCTGCCAAAGCCTGGTTAGAGGGAGAATTGCGCTGCCACCCAGAGATCCCTCCGTTTAGGAGCTGCTCTTCCCAAGGAAACAAAGGTTTCCTTGAAACCACGCTCTCTGTTTGCAAGAATTAACCATGAAAGTGAGGACAGGGGACTAAACCCACTGAAATCTTAGAGAGCAGGTCCTCTCGGTACCGCGAGTGTTCTTTTCACAACTTGCTGGTTTAAAAGTGCCTTCTGAACGCTGCGCTCTATCGCTTGGCTCCGTGTATTGGAAGTGAGGGATAACGTATACGCCGGGCTTCAGAAAGTTTAAAAACATAATAATAAAGCAAATACATTGGATTTTGATTTTTAACTGCTGACACAACAGGCAGAGCGGATATAACAGAGAAACAGGGCCAGAAAGAGAAGAGGGGAAAAAAGTGAGGCCACGAGTTACAGGAGGATTCACAACATGGGAATAACGGTCAATTAAAACAAAGCAAGGGGGAACTGAGGTGAAAAGGGACATGACAATATAGGGAAAGATAATGCAAGCAGCATATTGCACATTTGCCTCACTAATTAACCTGAAGAGTAACAGGAGTAGGCCTGTCTTGTGCTATAGGTTCAATAGTGTGGGGTTTGACACTGGATGTTATTCTTAGTTACCAGGGAGGAAACAGAAATAAGAGTCAGTTTACATCATGTTGTGTGGTGAGGAGAAGAGAAAATTGGGGCTTGAGGTGTTTGCACTCTAAACTTATAAACTCTCTTATAAACTCTAAACACATCGCACTAAAAGAGTAAAGGACTTGAGCTTCCCTACCATGCAGGTCAGAAACGTTAGATGTATTTTAAAATATATGTCCCCGCAGTAAATCCAAGCAGCAGCCAAGAGCTGAGGGAATAGCAGAAATCGTATAATTAATTCCTTATTTTTTAAGGATGGCAACTGAAAGCATTTTGGCAAAAAATGTGGTCAACGGCACTGAGATTCTGAGATAAATATGTGAGAAATAAACCACCTCTGCTGCTCCCATGCAATATACTTTTGTTTCAAATTAAAGCAGCGTTACCAAAGGTCTATAGAGATTTGCAAACACGTTCATCTCACTACAGCAAAAGCTGAGAGCTCCTCACGCCGTTATTATTCTAAGCATACATCTAATTTAATGCAAGGAATGAATTTGACACTTTGGAAATGTTTTAAAACGGTAAAGGTTTGCGGTTTCTAAGAGTTGCTTTACGTGATAGATGAGCGCCTTACAGTCATACGGCTCTCTAAAGCTATCCGTTCTGATGTAAATAAACATATAGAGGTCACACCATCTGTGACTCTATCCCATCAGTCAGCTGCGGGGGAGTCTGATGTTTCTGGCCGGTCCAATTTATCATCTCAGTTAGGAAACCCTAATGCAGCGACTTCATGAGTTGATGAGCAATACGTCTCGTAAAGTGCTGCGTACATCCGCAAGTTTCACCCAAACAGTCATGAAAAGAGAAAATATTGAAAACACAAAAAATTAGATTGTAGGATAAGGCCGTAAGTCAGAAATATCCAGTTTGGCCATGTTAGAGGGAAGGACATACATGGATTAGCTGGTATGAAGTATTAAGCATATGAGCCTTTCCTGCCACAATCTGAACTAAAAACTGCCACTCGCTCTCTTCCAAACACATCGTGAGACACCAGAGCCAAAGAAATCCAGCCTGACATTTATTTCTTTAAAACAGAAGTAAAACTTCTAGGAATAATTTAACGGGGGGGAATTAATGTCTCCGGCATTAACTTGAATCTTATTTGCCAAATATTTCAGCACAAGGTACAAGCTGCTAGCAGGAGTTTGTTTCTTCTGCGATGAACACTTTATTGAACTCAAACAAGCGTTATGCTCACACCGGCTTCACCACAGCAAAGCTGCAAGGGGCCTGTTGCTTCGTTAAGTTTGCTTGTGTGGGTCATCCGAAAGTGATTTTTCGGACGTTTCCTTTAAAACAGCACACCTAGAACTTTTTCCTTAAGTCAGAACTATAATTCTTACTTTGATTATAAATATACACGTACAGTTGCACTGTTATTCCGCCCCCTCAAGTAAGTATGTTAATTCTAGGTTGAATGGACTATTTTTGTTCAGTTTAAATCCCTCCCCAGATGAGGTAATTTCAGACACACACTTACGTTAGAATAACAACATCTAGTAGGGAGTAAGAATAATATTAACATCCCTGTTATCATTTAACAGTAAGGTTAAATAACAGTCTATGGCTATAATTGAGAGTTGCAACCCACGTGAAGCTATTCCACGCATTCATTGCGACACCCGTGACAAACGAGGTCTGAACACGTCGATCCCCTCCCCGCGATGCTGTGCTTGGCCACCATTGGAACAGCACAACATGACAACTGGTGGCTCCAGAAAGACAAACCAAGGCGATGCACTTTCTTACACGATAATGGAATACACTGCATTAAGTCTGGTGTTCCTCACTTTGTCTTAAATGCTCAAGGAGTAGCTAAAGAAAATCAAAATGACCTTGTTATGGTCAACGATGAACCCAGTGTCAGTACCAAGGCCAGGTCCTGGGCAAATTTAACCAGGATTTGGCATCTTGTTTTTCCTGTTCTTTGATGTAAGGCCATAGGATTGCTTGGGAAACCCAAAACTATGGCCTTTATGGGAGCGTAATTGCAAAGGAAACAAAAGTGGGATGTTGCTAAGCTGTCTGCAATTCTCTGCAAGGACAGCAAGTGTGCTTAGTTGGCCGGTGCTGTAAAAGTTGTTGCAAAGATAACGGAGACCTTTACAACGCCACAGCTGAACTCGAATGTCCAGCCCTGCAAGAGGCTTGATGGGACCAGAAGGTGACACAGGACACTCTGCTAGAAGACCTCAAAATGGAAATATTTCTAATTTCTGGAAAGAACTGTGTGGGGTGATGAGAACAAGCTTTCTGCAGATGCTTGAGTGCTTCCACACTCTCCTCTCTCACAAAGTAACTGTCCTTCCGCAGATTAAGCTTAAAAATCTATCTTCTAATAGAAGATCCAACCCTGACTTACACCATTTCCTTCATTCCTGAGATTTCTCCTGAGTATTTAAGTAGAGGTGAATTGTAGAAGGTCATGGTCCTTAGACAGTAGATAGTGCGGCCACGGAGCCAAGAGAAGCGGAGAGCGTTGCTGCTACTGTTCAGAATTGTTCTGATTTCCCCCCAGTGCTTCAGTACTAAGCATGGAACAGAATCTAGAAATGAGACTCAGCTTTACTTCTAAAGAGATACTTTGAAATTAAAATATAGACGGGGAAACCACGAGTATGAAGAAAAACAGGTGGTCAACCAGTTGACCGCAGCTGTGTTGGTCGTGTTAGTTTGCATGTGTTGGTGTTTTGTGGAGTTTTGTTTTCTTTTTCTTTTTAATTATTCTCCACTCTTCAGTTCAAATGAGCCCTTAGTGCTTTATATTAAGTCTGCTGAACACGAACAAAAGCTCTACTTGCATTTAAGATGCATTTCCTGCATGGTGTTCAGAGCTTAAACCACAACCAGGGGCTGAGCAGCCAGTTTTCCTTTCTCCCTGCAAATGGGCCTGTAACACCAACCCAACACCTCCGTGCTGCATGGGTCCTTCCTCCACTGGGGTCTCTCCCAAAAGAACCTTTTCCACAAAGGAAGAAGCTCTGTCTTTAAAAGGGGACAAAGAACACAGCTGAATCAAAACAGAACCGCACAGTTCTACAGAAATGAAATTATAATTCTACAAGCTTATATAAACACTTAATCAAAGGCACTTCGATAAGTCAACTTTTCTAATTAAAGCCAGTATTAGAATTCCAATTTTGAGGAGAGATTAGAAATATCAGAATTATGAAGTGGTGTCAGAGGTACCCACCATAAATGAACTGTCAGGCAGCATTAAGACACTGACTTATCTATAATGAACACGGCTTGAAAACATTAATGCATCTTTGCAAACTTTTTTACCAATTTAAAGTTACTTTCACTTGAAGAGTTAACATCACTAGAATCCCTTTATGGAAAATGCAGTATGTACAGCCAAGTATATATCACTCTTGTTACTTGTATAGAAACTCATGTAAGGAGAGCACCACGGTCCCGGCTGTGCCAGCTGCAGTCTGTGTGCGTTGCTCCTATAGATCAGCTTTGCATTCAACGGAATGAAACCAAACCACTAAACTCCAACACAAAACTGAAATCTTTGGCCAAAATGCAGGATTTTTTCCTCCAGAAAACATTCTACAGTGTAAAAAATGCCAAGCCGTGTAACTTTTCCCAGTACTGAGGACCGTGTGTAATCAGACATGCAAAATCCATTAGGAATAGGGAGTTACGTAGCTTACGTTTAAAAATATGCTTTGTAGCTTATAAAAAGTACATTATTTTCTGCATCAATCAGTACAAGGTACACAGAAATTTTCCTTTTGAAATTGAATTAATTATGCTGTTAGGTGGTCTGTAAAATATATATATGTATCTATTACACTCGGTTTTTCATGAGTACATATTACTTTGTCCTACAAAGCTTTTGGGCTTAAAAAATGATCTTCCAGACGTTTATATGGTAGCAGAATTATTATATCAACACACCATAGAGCCATTACAGCTAACAGCCTATCCGTATTGCTAAAACTTTATCAATAGGCTTCTAATGCACTGGTAATCATTTCCCAAATTGGAGCATGCAGAAGAGCATCATGTTCTGCAGTTTTATGCAACAGCTACAAGTGGCAGCATTATTAACGTATAAAGATGTTTTGGGTGAAAGCAGTTTGTTCATAGCGGTTTTTACACGTCCACATTGACTTTAAAGGGGCTCCTTGTGCAGACTGCAGTTACGAAAGGCTTTTTTTCCCCCAACAGAAAGGAAGCAAAAGTAAAACAAAGAAAGGAATGTGACTCTTGCCTCATATTGTGATTATCTTTGCATTTTCCTCAGTCGGCTGGCTTCATATTATACAAAATTCCCACCCTTGCGACAATACAGTGCCCCCATTTAGCGGCTGCAGCCCACACGCCGCAGTCGTCCTGCCTTCTCCTTTTTTGGTGAAACAGTGAGGAAAAGCGGCTCCATCTCCTGGCAGAGCCCATTCCCTCCTCACCCACCCAACGCGCGGCTCTCCCGTTAATTCCCCGGGCAATGCGAGCGCGCTGGGTCCTGGCCGGGTCTGCAGAGCTGCAGTGAAGTCCTGTCCGTGTTCATGAAGATCCAGGGGTTGTGGTGAGGGCAGGAACCACATAAACAATAAAAAGGCAGATTTCTCTGGTTAAAAGTTTGCTTGAAATTCATATAGAAAAATAAAATCCACCAAAACCTGACTATATTTATGCTGAGTGCACATAATGCACAAATTAGAGGCATCACAAACTGTACTCTAAAACCTGTTTCACCTTCCGTTTCTATTCCAGACTCCATCGAACAGGGAATAAACACGGTGTGGGAGGAAGGATGACTCCTCACAACATGACCTGGATCAGCTACCCAAGCAAGAACTTGGCTTTCACCTCCCCAGAGGAAATCGAAGCCTTCATAGCCTCTCAAAACATCATATCGAGACTCATGCACTGTTACATCGCCCTTTTTGTACCGACGGGATTAACAGCCGGCATATGTATTTTGATCATTTTCATAAAGAATTATTTGCAGTACAAAGTCATAGAAAACTTAGACTTACTTCTCCTACACTTCACCATCAGCAATATTGTCATGATCTTTTTATCGTTTACTGTCATTACCAGGCCTGACTATTTAAACACCACCCACCTCGCGTGTAACGTGCTGTCGTTCTTTTTCAACTTGGGTTATTTCAGCTCTCAGTATGTTCTGATTCTCATTCTCCTCGTGCTGTTACTCAAGAGGTTTCCGCCCAGGTCTGCTCTCAGCACAGCAGCCCAAAGGCCCATCTTGTGTGTTGGATCTGTACTTATTTCTGCCTTCTGTTTGTCGCTGACTGAGGCCGTGCTGGTTGGCACGGGAAACTATCACTTGAGAACAGACTGCCAGTTAGATCCGTTATTCGCATGGCCCGAATACGAGATCGTCAAATTCACCTTTGGCTTTGGAATCCCATCGTTTCTCCAGATACTCTGTCTTGCTGTTCTCTTCACTAAAGCGGCACCCGCCGAAGCTCCAGCTTTAAAACAGCACCTCCGTACCTACCCCGCTGCCTACATCGTGAGCACAACGATGTTTGCATGCCGGCTGTTCTATAACGTTATGATTCTCCTCAGGACAACATTCAAATTACGGAAGAGCGTGGGAACTCCAAAGGACGAGCTCGTGATGAACATTGCGGAAATCGCCTTGTTCTGCGAGAGCTGTGCCAGTTTGGTATTTATCCTTTGTTCTCATAAACCGTGCAAGGATGAAATACTGAAGGTCATCCAGAAGTGCCGAAGGGAGAACGCTGCCGACAATCACCTTGAAATACCAGCAACGAGAGCCCAGGAAAACGGGTCTCAGTAACACTGTTCTGAAGAACTGTCCACCCATTTCACCTGTTAGTTCATTGATGGGTTTTGGTTTGGTTTTCCACTTCTTAAAAAAAGGATGTTTGTTCCTTCTTTGGAACCTGGACTATCTTCCAGCTACAAGTACTGGAAGGAAAAAGATATTTAGCCTAATATTTGCAGTTATCGATGAGAAAATATGTAGGGTTGAGGTTGTTTGGGGGTTTTCTGATATATATATATATATGTATATTTAAAGTGCCTATTTTCTGCAAGCTTTATTTCAAAGCCAAGTAGAAAGAAAAGTACTATTGCCACAGGAGCGTGCTTTTGTAATAATAATAATAATATCAATGCCTTGGCAAAGACGGCCACAACAGCACAGCGGAAAGCAGCTCTGACCAGAGGGAAAATCTGCAGCCAAAGAGGTTCCTCAGGTCACTTCTGACCCTACAAACTACTTGTTTCTATAACATCGGTAAAGTCCAGTAGCAGCACCAGTGAAGTATGGCTTAAGAATCCACTATAGTCCTGACATAGGATGTGATACTACAGGTCTACTGTAGTACTTGTTTGTGTTATATATATATATATACACACACAATCAAACTGAGCATTTCTTCCCTTTTTCCATTTTCCTCTTACAATTTTGTTGGAAGCCTTAAGGTTTTTGTCTGAATTACTGTGCACAAAAATCAAATCAAATTAATGGAAATGCTGGTCCATAAAGGAAAGCTCCAGGTCCTTTGTGAGGCACTGAACTGGAAAGATCAACAGGATGGCTAATTAAAACTTTGTGCAAGAATTAAAGCTTTTTGTTAACGTCCTCTCAGCTTCAACTTTGCATTAAGACTTAGAGCAATTATTGATTTAAGCCATTCTTGATAAGTTCATTCAGAAGCACTAAGTCGCATGCCTTGAAGAGCCACATTCAATAATATACGAACGAAAGAAAGGGCAAAAGCCAGTGCAGAATAGTGTAAGTGAGGCATGTTTGTAAAAAGGCAAACAAAAGCAGAGCCCCATTTCCAAACTGAAATCTCTCTGCTAGAGACCGGATAGGAGTGTTATACATTTAGAGGAGAATTCACAGAATCACAGAATCCCAGAGTGTCAGGGGTTGAAGGGCCCTGGAAAGCTCATCCAGTGCAATCCCCCCATGGAGCAGGAACACCCAGCTGAGGTTCCACAGGAAGGTGTCCAGGCGGGTTTGAATGTCTGCAGAGAAGGAGACTCCACAGCCTCCCTGGGCAGCCTGGGCCAGGCTCTGACACCCTCACCCCGAACAAGTTTCTTCTCATATTTAAGTGGAACCTCCTGTGTTCCAGTTTGAACCCATTGCCCCTTGTCCTGTCACTGGTTGTCACCCAGAAGAGCCTGGCTCCATCCTCCTGACACTCACCCTTTATATATCTGTAAACATGAATGAGTCCCCCCTCAGTCTCCTCTTCTCCAGCTCCAGAGCCCCAGCTCCCTCAGCCTTTCCTCACACGGGAGATGCTCCACTCCCTTCAGCATCTTGGTGGCTGCGCTGGACTCTCTCCAGCAGTTCCCTGTCCTTCTGGAACTGAGGGGCCACAACTGGACACAATATTCCAGGTGTGGTCTCCCCAGGGCAGAGCAGAGGGGCAGGAGAACCTCTCTGACCTACTGACCATTCCCTTCTAATACACACCAGGTACCATTGGCTTCCTGGCCACAAGGGCCCAGTGCTGGCTCATGCTCATCCTGCTGTCCCCAGGACCCCCAAATTCATGGGTAAATGGTGGAAAATGTGGAAAAGAAACCATCTGAATCAGAGAAAAGAAACAGCTGTGGGACAGAAGTTGAGCTGTAGGTCTGCAGAACCAGCAGCCAACACAGGCTGAGATGTAGGTGCACAATGTTAAATGTTTTTTACTGTAACCAAATTTGGCCAAGGAATCATCCTACACATTTGGCTTTGGTTTCAGCCGAAGGTGGGCAGAACGGAAACAGCTGGGAAAGCATCAAATTGTACCAGATCTTGGATGAACATGTAGATGTGGACTGCAGAGTTCTAAAAACACAGAGACGTGATGAGAAATGCTCAGATGACCCAACAGGTTCTGAGAAAAGCCATATAGATCTAGTATCTAGATATGTGGATCTAGTCTTAGACATCCAAGTCCTGAAATGTACGGACTACGGCTGCATCACATGCAAATACAGGGCAATATGTGGTCTCACTATGACCATAGGGACCAACATTTCTGCAAGATGTAAAAATCAGCTGGTGAGATGTCTGCATTGTATTATGTCAGCCAGTCTTCCTGTGCAGTTTTCTGCTGCCAGCATGGACAGATGGATCATTAAAGAACACGACGTATAAACAGACCATTATAGAACCTGGTCAGAACAGACGGACGTAGGTAAGAGTCATCTATCGAAATCCAAGAACCAATTTCGTACTTGTGAAAGGATTTCTCAGCTGGCATCAGAGGTTTTGGTTTGCACCTGGGAAGGGTGAGATTAAACAACACGGACTGAAGATCAGCCCTGCAGAAAGAAATGTGGAGAGATGAGTTGGAAGAGCTGTACGTCAGTGGAAAAACTGACAGACTGTGTGCGAGAGTGTGGCAGAAGCTGTTTATTCCAATTCAGACAGAATATCGTGGCTTCCACTGCGCCATGGCTAAGCAGGTTATTTTCTAGTATGGGAATTATGCACGAAGGATTCTGCTTTATTCACTGCTTCCATATATTTTATATTTGAGGATGAAAGAATAAAGATTGTGTACTGAGTCCTGAGTTACTGTTAAAGGTGCGTAATAGAAAATCTGGTCAGTAAATGCTGACTGTAGTTAACGTTGGGCAGGACCTGGGAACTGGTCTAATGGTGAATAAATCACAGTAAGGCACCTGTAAGGAGCCTGAAGGTTCAACATGGCTGGAAAGATGCTTAACAGTCCTCTCAGCAAGGCATCCAGCTAAAGCAGAACCATAACCACACATCGAGGAGAAACAGAACCCGTAGGAGCCTTCCAGGATTTGGGAATAAGGAGGTCAGGTCTTGTCCAGAATGAGCCACTACATGTAAGTCTGTGAGTACTCCTGGGTGTAGCTATGGGCTGTTATCTGTGAGACGGGAGGGAATGTACTCAGGTCTCTTCCCCAAAAAGAGCCAGCATTTTCTAGATACCCGGTTGTATTGTCATTAAGAAATCTCTGCATACAATGAAAAGACTTTCTGACTAAATAGGAGAGAACAATGGTAAACAGCAGAGGTTGAAAAATGCAGAACAATAATTCAAATAGGTATGAACATAACTTATAGAAGCATTTTGTTAAATCGTTCTTTCTAAAGGTACTCAGAGCTTACATTAATATGCAGTCCTAGAGAAAAATCGACTTACATCCAGTTGGAATATGAGGGCAAAGAGCCCTGTGTGCAATGGGGGAAGGAACAGAGAGACCCCAAAATGCACTCTCAGTCTGATAGGAGGGAGAAGAGACCAGCTCTGGCTAACTTTAAAAGTAATAACTTTTCAATTATTAATAGCTTGAAGTGTATTTTCAAGAACAAAATACAATCTCCCTGCTCAGAGATGTTTTCCCCTCTATACCAGCAGCAGCTTTGTTGAACACTCACGGCTTCCAGCTTCACCTCCTTTTGAACAGTGTGTTCCAGAAGAAACAGAGCACATATTTTTATAGGCATGCTGTCAAAATTAACTAAAGGGATATACTCCAAGAAGAATATTTTACTTCTGTACTGGTAATATTCACATCTTTTTAAGACTGGCCTGCTTTTGGGAAAAAAACATTCAGTAAAAGAGAGGAACAAGCAGGCTGCTGAAGTTTGAGCATTAATTTCTGAGTTGGTAACACGTTTTGGAAGAGAACAAGCAGAGACCATCTTCGCTGAACCAGCTGGCTCAAATCTGATCTGATCCCACTGCAAAACAACATCTGAGCTGAAGAGAGACTGGATTTGCACACTTGGGTCCTAACTCGAGCTGCCACACTCCTGAATGTATCGGTGAGCCCGGCCTTAGCCACGTTCTGATGTCAAACGTCAGACCCTGAAAGGGCTCCAGGTCTATCTTGATTTTGAGGTAGTTCAGAAGATTTGGTGTAGGGTGAAAGCTCAAATATTTCAGCCAAAGTAAGTATAGAACATTTACACCATATATGTTGCACGACAAACCGATTCACTAATTGGCTAAAATGAACGAATGTGTTCTGCTTCCATGGTGTGAGAGCCTGGGCAGCCAGATGTTCAGGGGCTGAAGAAGCCGGTGTCCACACTACCAGAAAGGTGAGATAGAACATGGAGATCAAGCTACTCACCAAACTTTGTGAACGTTACAACAACGTCTGTAATTCCTCTGGAGAGAATTTCAGTAGAGATTCTTATACAATTCTTAATTCTCCTGCATATGGTTGGACTGCACTGCAAGCACCCCCAGGCGATTGTCATTAATGGCAATTCCATGCAGTACAGTAACTGACTTTCTGTCAGCTTTGTACAGCCCAGTCCTGATCTAATTTCTCCAGGACTCAAGAGCTTTGTACCCAAAGCCGTTCCACAGAACCCAGGACTCTCAGACCCCGCAGGGCTGGTCCTGCTTGTCCCGCTGGAGAAGCGGCCGCATTGTGGTGGCTCAGGAGCCGCGATGCGCCGGAGCTCTTGGGTTCTCCTGTCCCCACACCTCCCACCTTCGCCCTCCCCAGCTCCCACTCTTTTTGCAAGGCAACATATGTTGAAGTCTGCTAAACTACATAGACTATCTAAATTACATAGAATATCTTCTATTATACCCCACTTTAAACCTCTTGCTGCACTTAAGTACATCACAGACAATCACACTAGTGTTTCCTAAAGACTCTGCAGCATTAGACATGTTCATGGAGATCTACACGGTGGTTTAGAGGCTGACTATTCCAGATTTAAAACCAAACTGCCAGATAGAGGTGTGACGTTATATGAATGCTGTTGCACAAGCTGCTTCCACGCACGTTCTCAGCAACAATCAAGATAAGGTAGGACAGGCGGAACCACGATGCTGAATGCCGGCACAACCGGCGCTACGTATGGATCATTAGGGCACTCCCTGGAAGGTCCCATGGAACATCAGCAACTGACCGGGAAACAAAGGGCACAACGTTCAGCAGCTGCTAAAATCAGTTTGAAGCATTTTATGGATTCTGGAAGCGACGAGCAGGGAGATGAAGACAGATTAATCAGTAACGATAATTTGACTGCATAAACAAGAGCCTGAAGACGTTGTCATCTGGTTTAGGGAACAGGGTTCAGAGAATTCACATGATCGTCTCATAAAATATTTAGTGAAATACAGAACTCACTAATTACAATATAATAATGCAATATAATAATACTAGATTTGGCCTCTTCACATTTCTCCTAGCGGGAAAAACTGATACTTTGTGCATCTTTCAAAAGAGATTTTCCTAACGATTCTGGAAGTGTGGCAAAGTGACATCTCTTATCACAGACTCCAACAAGAAAATCAGCACTCCGAGTTACACATTTTCATAGCAAATCAGTTGATATTCACAGCTAGAAAGACAAGGACAAACGGACCAGCTGATTTTCAAATCCAGGCCCCCATAATTGCAAACAACTGATACCCAGGATCATAAAGGAAAGTAAAACATCCTTCTGGCCCTGAGAGGATCAGTGCAAGCTCCGAAGGACAGAACCAAGTGCAGCAAAGCCACATGATCCACACACAAAGCCTCTTTATGATCCCCTTCTTCAGTACAGCAAAAAGTTAAGACATTCAAAGCCGGTATCACGAGATGTTTCCAACATTACAATTATTCCAGTCCTATAACGCAATCCTGTTTGTGCATTTCTCAGAACACTTCAGGCTCTCTGGCCTCACAACCCTGGAAAAGCCACCCGGAAAACCTCACCTGCACTCATTTGCACAAACTTGCTTTTAAGGTAAATAATCTATTCCAAAACTATTTAGGAAGAGTCATTGTATAAGAACATCTCAAAAACTGCTTTAGTAACACTGCCAGAGCCCTGTGGTCCTACGCACAGCACATGAATAACATAAAATCAGCAAACAGAGTTGCCTCAAGGGCACTAAAAGGCCAAGTCCCCCAAGTCCCTTCTACACCCAGAGCCACCTGTGGGAAGAACTTCTGCTTCGCTTTTCTACAGATGAGACCTTTTAATAATCTAAAAATATTTGACCACTAATTGAGTAATAAATCCACCATAATGACATGTTAAGAGTTTACTCTATGCTTGTGAAACTCTAACATTGTCTTCTTGAAACCCGAAATGCCGCGATCCCGTTTGCCTCATCCCAGCAGCGGCCGAACGTGGCATTGACCTCCAGTAGACGTTAATGGCACAACGTTCAGGTACCAATCAATCGCATCTAAAGCAACCTACACGAATGAAGCGTTTCTTTGCCGTAAGAAAGGTTTGACTCGCGTTCCGTTCTCGCAACCCTGGCCACCAGTAGGTGGTGTTTGTGGAAATGGCAAGTGGGTTCTTTCCCTCCTACAGCCCAAATGCAAAACTCCACCTGCAACACTGGCGTTCTCATGCAAGACTGGGGCTCCACATTCTTGGCCAAATAAGCTGATTTTATCCGTGGGATTTTGAGCTGAGCAACTCTAAGTGCGAGGATGAGGATGCATACCTGAAAATCTAAATACAACAGGGAAAACAGGATCGACTTGAAGGTAGGAAAACTGAAATGTATGCTGTCAGTTTAGCAAAGGATCCTTCTCGGCTGCTGGATTCCTCTCAGACAAATGCTGCTCGTTAGATTGTCCAGAGGCTTCTAAAATATACCATACATAGCAGGAATTATTACTTCGTATGTATGTAAAATATGCTTAGTTACAATTTGCAAATAAATGTCTTAGTTATTGATCAGCTGAGCTGCACGTCCGAGCAGACGATTTAATGTGAAAACACGCCAGAGGCAGAAAGGACACAAAGCGAACATTAGGCAAAATAAACCCGACAAATGCGAGAGAAAAGATGCTGCCAAGTTCTAATAGAAAAGAAACCAGCAGAAACAGGGTTAATTCCAGCCTTATAAGGCTGTACAGCAGCACTTCAGCTGCACACAAATTAGAACAACCCTGGGAATCTATAAAGCTTGTTTTATTGCCAAGGACATGGAGCAAGGTCTGCATTAGGCTGTTGTAAACCAGCCTTTATTTAAGACATTTTAAAACAGAAGAGACTTGGATGTGATTTGTTTTTACCACTGGACGGTCAACAGGTGCCATTCACCGCAGCTCTGGGCACCCAAATACGAGTCCTTACTGATGTGGATGCACCTATGGAGCCCGAGCCAGAACCAGCCCCTGGGCTCTGGGGGAAAATCAGCTCCGGAGAAAGGGAATTAAGGTAAAATAAAAGCGTTTCACAGTACGTGGTTACCTGCGATGCTTGTAATTGCTTGGCTTTTGGTGGCCTTTCAGATGTAATTAAAATCGGACCACAGATCGACCTGTTTAAATCAATTGCTTAGACTGTTAATTTGCCTTTTATTGTATTCAAAGCAGTTTTACTGCCTTACGCTAAAATAAGACAATGTTACCTAAAAGACAACGGTTCATCCAGGACTTCCACAACTGCTTGAAACAAATACCGAACTTTCTTCAAATAAGTGTAATTTCATGTGGTTATTTTTGCATAAGGATTTACATCATGAAAGGGATTCAAACAGCAACAGCTACTGTGTATTTATGCCCATTTCATTAGGAAGTAAAAACTCCGGAACAGGTCTCTATTTATCTGCTACTTCTGATAACCTGGATGCATTGAAGCAAACTCAGAGCTAAATTTGACCTAATCCATTCTAAAACTCCTACTCTGTTAGTGGTCTGGGGCTTCTTCTCTCCCGGACTTTACATCAACGGGATTTAAGTCATTAAATGTGTAAATATGCATTAAGTTTACTAGTAAACAATTTCTTTTTTTAATATGTTTTAATGTCATTAAAATCAAGGTGTTTGTAGTAAGGTGGAGATTAAAGCAACTAAAAGTATGTCAAATTTAAGACAAAATACCCTGTTTTATCTTCTTGCTGTCTGATTTGCTTGGAGCATCTTTTGTTTGTTTCTTCCTCTCCTTTTAAATGAAATTCTAGCAAAGCTTCAAGCTCAGAGCATTTAGCGTTTATAAGTAAACAGATAACTGGTATTTTCTATTCCCAGCTGGAAGTCAGTGCAACATAATTAATCACAAAGCAAAGCAGATCGAGTCTAATAACGTTGGTGTAAATCAATACGCTGCTCGTATTACCCTCAGGTCTAAAATCTGCCTTTTCCTTCCCACTGGAAGCAGAGGAACCGGCTGCTTTCCGTCCCTGTTGCCTTCTCAGCCACAGACTCTGCTGCTCAACAGCCTTGCAAGATGCTGAAATAGAGAGATTTTTAATATATAAAGCAGTTTTGCTTCAAGAGGTTAAACTCCTATGATTTTCTATATTTGTACATTTTCCAACACCAAATCCCTGAATAATGCACAATTTTTAACAGATCTGCCCTCACAATATATTATGATCTAGAACAAATGTCTTTTAATTGAACCTTTGTGTGTGTGTATATATATATATGTGTGTGTATATATATACATATATTCAAAGGTGATGTTTCCCACACGCTCGGTTGTGTCTGTTCAGTCCACTGAATTGCATGGTGCAATCATGCTGGAGTGTGAGATTAATGGTTTCCCGTTTGCAAATTGCAGGTCCAAGGATGCTCATTGATTATCGAAAGCAAACCAATGGAGCTGAAGTGCCACCGCCTTCCAGCCCGCACGAGGAAACGCTGCTGGTGAAAAGCTTTTAATAACGAGATCCAAGTACCATCATGGTAAAAAGATTCCTACGTCACCTTAAGGCATACAGGAACTGCAAATTCTCTCATTCACCACATATAGTGTCCTGTAAAGAAATTTAACTATTTGTTACTGTTATATTTCAGTCTAATTAGACTTGTAACAAACCTTAATTTCCTATACGAGAGTGTACATCTTCTTGCATTCCAGTCAAAATGCTTGCTATGAACTTAGTTGAAAACAATCCCAAATCTGATTTGTTTGGCATTACCACCAAACTGTGAGTACTAATATCTTTTCTGAAGATATTTTAACCATGGAAACTTATTCTGCCTCCGTATCACCCGTTATATGTAATGGCACGACTTTTAACCTAAATGCATCCCATTTGTGTAATGAGAGCCTGTCTTCTAGACTCACTGATAAATCCGAACACCAACAATATGTTATCGGTCTTTTCTTATCATGCCTTTACACAATATTTCTTTTTCCTATTGGTTTTGTAGGCAACATTCTGATACTGGTTGTCAACATAAGCTTTCGCGAAAAAATGACTATTCCAGACCTTTACTTCATAAACCTCGCAGTAGCCGATCTCATTCTGGTCGCTGATTCTCTCATTGAGGTTTTTAACCTTGACGAGAAGTATTACGATATCACCATTATTTGTACCTTTATGTCTTTGTTCCTTCAGATCAACATGTATAGCAGCATTTTCTTTCTGACATGGATGAGCTTTGACAGATACATAGCACTGGCCAAAGTAATGAGGTCCAACATATTTCGCACTATGCAGCACGCTCGCCTGAGCTGCGGGCTCATTTGGATGGCGTCCATTTCCGCAGCACTGGTTCCGTTCACAGCCGTGCACTTACAGCACACCGGAGAGGTCTATTTTTGTTTTGCAGATGTAAAAGAAATCCAGTGGCTAGAAATAACCTTGGGGTTTATTATCCCCTTCGTGATCATCGGGCTTTGTTACTCGTTAATCGTGCGGGTTCTGATCAGAGCCCACAAGCACAGGAGCCTGCGGCTGCGGCGACAAAAGGCTCTTCGAATGATCTTTGTCGTCGTCTTGGTTTTCTTTATCTGCTGGTTGCCTGAAAACGTCTTCATTAGCGTCCAGCTCCTCCAGAAGAAAAGCGAGCCCGTCTCCTCAAGCAGCCCGTCCTTCAGGCACGATTATCCCTTAACAGGACACATTGTCAACCTGGCAGCTTTTTCTAATAGCTGCTTGAACCCCTTAATCTACAGTTTTCTAGGAGAAACCTTCCGAGACAAACTGCGACTGTACATCGAGCAGAAGACGAAGATGTCCACGCTGCATCGCTTCTGTCAGGCTGCCCTAACGTCTGTCATTCCTGACAGCAACGAGCAATCGGAAGTCTGAGTTACCAGCGCTTGTATAAAACGTGACTGGGAAGTTGTGCGAATAGCGAACAAAATGCTTGCTACTAACAAAGTGCATTTGTGTACATATATATATATAGTATCACTCCGAGTATTGAAGGTTTATATTCAAAATGTTTTTATGACAAGACTTTAATGTAGAACAATACGTTTTAGTCAGATTTATATTTAATTATGAACAGGATTATTAAAAGCTGAGCACTGAAGGAGCTTTATTTTGTATTACACGTGTATGAATGACAATAGAGAAGAAAATGTTATCGAGTTAGGAAGACTCCAGATGTAACCCGATTATCAGAGATGCTACTTTGCTGGTGTATAAAAGATACTTCCACTGAAATAATGAAGCTGCTGTAACAGTGGGGGAAAATCATTACAACATATTGATGTGGAGATGCAGAAAACATTGATTTTGTTTTCCATCCAAATATGTTAAGGTAAATGACTTTGCTTAGAAGAACTACACAGTACTATTGTCGCTGTATTCTAGCATGTCTTCCACAGTTAACATTTTTTTTAAATCTTAATATAATCTAGCACACCGGTGAGTTTTGTCTCATAAATGTAATCTACTGTTTACATCAGCGCTTGATCAGAACTGAAATCACCTGTAACTATATTGCTCATCTCAAAGAGCTTCACAGAAGCAAAATGTAATGCTTCATTCTGGCTGAAGTATTGCCCAGGACAGACATAATTGGGCCTTTCGTCAAAACTGCCAGTGCACATATACAGCCACGCATACCTGCCTTCAGATTTAAACGCGGGTCGCACGAGCTCTCTTTACACTTAGACCTGTTTTGATGGCCAGGACAAAATGCTGTGGCTTGGAACAAAAGTTGAGTTCTCCAAGCAATATCAAAATTGCTTAGGAAAATGCCAGAAGCCTCAGTTTGTAAAAAGGAAGAACTTACGTAATGGGGAGCGTGATGAGCTGGGATCAGGTTTGCACTTCGTGCATCATCCATCCCACATCCAGAAACAATTGGCCTTTCAAGATTTTAAGATGCACATTGGTAGCTTTGTTCATTTGAAGATTAATCAATAAGAAAACAAATGTTAGCACCATGTACTTAAAACCAATAGTTTTTAATTTCTGCTAGAAAATAATTGAGGTTGAAATGTGACTGATGCTCAGCAGAGGTTGCTGCGGTCGTGCAGAGGACACTGGGAAGTTCCTAGAGACTGGTGTGCAAAATCATTAAAGCATCACCTGCTCCAGCTCTGAAGTTAACAAACTCCTTTCACCTCTCTGCTCATTGACGGAAGCACCAGAAATCTGCAGAATAACACGCGCCGTCCTATTTTCAAATGTCACATATGAATTAATTAGCACATGAACAGATTTTAAAGGATGTTAAAGTGCAGACACTTAAAACAATGACTAGCGTTACTAAGCAATAAAGAAAACAGTGGAAACAACAATTCCACTCATATTTCTCACGAAGTACTTAAGAGTTTCCTAGTGGAAGTTTTGGCCACAAAAGACGTGACCTATAAACAGAGAGGGCACAGGACGATGGCTGAATGTGAAGTAGATAACTCGATATTCCTGCAAGTGGAACAGGGACTGCAGGGCGGCGTTGGCAGCGACTGCTGCTGGCTGGTGACCGCTGATCACAGCCCGAGGAAAGTGTCCTTTAGTCACATCTTCCCTGTACAACACCAGCTACAATTTATCTCAAGAAAGATGCGGGTATCCCCATGGCCCCCCTGCATAGAACAAGTTTCTAAACACACTCGCAGGAAATCTCACGCCATCGTGCTACATCACCCAGAGCCCTTTTTCCTTGTTATTTCACTTTTGGAGTTAGCTATAATTCCTCATATCCTATTGACTGCCCATGTACATTAACCATACGTTGAAAGACGGCTGTTTCAGACAGAACTGACGGAATGGATCGTTCTCTTGGCAATGCCATTCCACGAAGTAAGACACGTCTGAGCTTAGAGATACATTAGGTTGGTGCGATCTCGCCAGGAATAAAGAAGTTATTTGGGATTGCAGGAACACACTTTCCCAATTGGGGCTGTTGCTTGTTTTGTTTTCATAAGAGTAAACTTTCTCTTCCTCCTCCCTTCCAATGCAGGAATGTGTGTTTTGCCCAAGGCTACGCAGGAGCCCTTTCATCACCCCTGTGGATAACAAATCAACAAAGTGTCTTTGCTCAGAAGCTTCTAACAATAAACAGGCAGTCAGAGCAAATGCCTGCTCAGACACGCGATGGAATCGTATTCGGGAATATCCTGATATCGCAGCAAAATCTAGCAAAGATCAAATTATTATAGGATGAAGAAAACAGTATTTACTCAAATCACCTGTTCCACATTTCAAACCAAATATTCTAAGCTACCCCATGAGTTTCCTCCTGTTGATATTTCGGTACAGGTTTATGACCTGTGCCTGAAATTACTAAAGCTAAACGTACCAGTCACTTCAAATAAATAACAAGTCCTCTCCCAGGTGAAAACCGGCACACTCCTTCCCAAACTTTGCGCTTTTAAACAGTGACACTTACAGCAATACCATTCACCTTTCATGTATTTGTATACACAACCTGCTTTCTGCAGCCCAGCATCTTGCAGGAACTTGTTACCACGGCTTATCCGTGAACCAAAAGAACTTAAAGCTTTCTTAAACATTAAAGAGCATGATCATCAGCAAACAAAACCCTTTCTGGACCAGAGAGGAAATGAGAAAAACAATTGTGATATAACCACTTCACTTTCTTCTCTGGTCTCTCACAAGTTGTTTAATTTAAGGGAGGGATTCCATACGCCTTTGAAATGCTGGACTGATGACAACTCTGGCATTTAAAAACCTGTTTATCACAGATACAGACTATTCCAGCAAAGGCTCCAAGTACCAGCTCTGCAGACAAGCCCAGTCTAGTGTTGGGAAGGGAGGAAAAACAAGAATCAAGTTTAAAAATCTCTATGAAAGAATCCTTGAAATGGTGAACTGCATTTGGAAACAACCCCTTAACACACACACAGAGTCATGAATGCACAGAGTACTATTGAATATCTAGAAACAAAATAAACCCGAACAGCACAAGCTGGCACCAATCTGAACCTCCACCGACTAAGAGCCTCAGCTTTCCCTCAGCTGTGTAAAAAGACGTGAAAAGGAGTTATCTGAGGCCATTTTAACGTGTGAAAGAGATGCTGTAACTTTGCATCCTCGGAACAGTTTGAGGAGACAATGACCATGCAGGCACAACATCCACAGCCAGAAAAGGCCAAGTCAGTCTAAAAAGTTTGATGAATTTAAGACAAGCATGACATGATGTGAGGGGGCGTGTGGCAGGGAAGTGGAGTTGGGTCAGGCAATCCCAGATTATGTGCAAGACCAACAGAATATGAGCGAGATGCAAGAAATGCCCCCCCTCCCTTCAAAGAGAAGGGCTTGATTTTAATTTAAGGGACATTATCCCTCCCTTCTGCTCCAAGTCGTACCTTATCCATTCAGACCATCAGACAATCATTTTAAACTTTCATCATAGAAGAGCACAGGGCCAAATTCATTGTTTAATTCAATTGACTGGGCCACATCTTTGCAATAGAAGTTCACTCTTACATTACCAGTTACATCTCGAGCAGCCCATCGGCGCACAGACCAAGCTATTCCTCCTTCGGAGATGGTCTATGTTAAGAAATTATTATCATTTTTACATTCTGTTTAAAAAATAGGTCACCAATAAACCATTTCCACCTTGGAATTGCACTTTATCTTTTTTGTACGTGCCCTGCTCTGTGTTTGAAAGAGACACACGCTGAATTTGGAAACCTCACCAGCCTCCATTCATATTCATAATTTAGGTGGCCCTCCTTCGGCAGTATTGTCCAAACTATTTATTCCACATTGACATATGATACACCGAAATCTTTAGCCCTTGGCTCTTGGCTTCCTTTTAGACTCCCATTCCATCACACAGCAGCAAAACAGGGCCAGGAGCTCAGAATAAACACTGCGGAGCGGGGCAGCCACCCAAGACGACAAGGGAAGAGCGGAGCCTTCTGGGACTTCACACAGGGCAGGACCAGCTCATTCTTCCAACTCGGCCTCGTACGCGCTACTTTTTACATACGCCCACTGAACTCCTCTATACAATTTAATGATTGTCCGAGTTCCACAAAGTCACCTGTTCACAACGGCTCCTGATGTTGTTTGACCCTGGTGATAAAACCGTGTCCAAGTTGCTAACCTGTTTTCTGAAGTCGTTCAAACAGTCTGCTGCAGTTATATGCACAAATTGTCAAGTTCTGAACTAACAAGCTACCGAACTACTCACTGCCAAAAAGTGAAACCTTAACTTTTAAATATACCTACTCCAAATAAATATTTAATGCAGCGGAGTAAGCCTTTCCAAAGCAGCAACTCTGCTTACCAGTCCCAACTCACTTGACAGTAGCATAACAGCAAATAAGATTTTCTTCCTTTCATTCTCTCTCCCTTCACAACTACAAAAGAGAAACAGCCTCTACCTGACTACAGAAACCTTCTAACTCTTGTGTTCCAGTACCTAGGAGCGAAGCACACCCAGCAAATTGAGGGAGAAAGCTCACTTAAATGATGTGACGATATCCCAAACATCCACCTGAACACTGAGTGGCAAGACAGAATACAGATAGTGATGCCTGCGGGAACTTCATTGATAAACTCGCTTGGCTTTCAAATACATAAAGTCAGAAGAATTACTTCTGATATTAAAAGCTTAATGCTCTCAGAACAGTGAGAAATACGACGTGTTATTTTCTTACTCTAACGCCAAGCTGCCTGGTGGTGAATGTCACTGCTGAGGCACAAAGGTGCTGGCGGAGCTGCTGCTGAACGGCCACTGATCCCCCAGAATCAGCCCAGCACGAGAGGTCCATGAGGATCCATGGGAAACTGTCCCTGTCCCCACCTCCACTTGTGCGGTTCTTGACTCACAGGTACTCAGTGAGACCTTTTGGGTCTTGGACAGAAGGTTTTGTTACAAGACCTATAGGATCAGGACAGTCAACCACTCCTATTTGAAGCCCAGACTAGACCAGGACTTAATCTAGACAAATCACAGATGTCAGGGGTTGGAAGGGACCTGGAAAGCTCATCCAGTGCAATTCCCATCCCAGAGCAGGAACACCCAGAGCTACAGATTTCTGTGTAAGAATAGCTGTGAAAGATGGGACTTTCACAATGCAATAGGAGAAACTTGCCTATTCTAAAGGCAGCTAGAAAATAAAAGAACCAGCCACTGAGGTCCATGAAGGCTCCAAAGTCCACTACGAGTCCACAACAGCCATGAGCAACTTCAATGAACTTTGTATTCTAGTTCAGTATAACAGTTCTGTAACCACCTAGTTATTTTACAGCTAGGTAAATACAAGTAGTTCCCATTTATGATTCAGTACATAAAGCAGAAGTAGGATAGAACAACAAAAGCTTTTAAGATTTTCTGTTCTCTTTGCTATAACGTCTCTGCTCCTTCCTAAGCGATGCAGTTCTAAGTCCCCAGTACATTCTCCAAGCAGTTCCGATCCGGTTCAAACTGTAAGATGGTGGGAGCAGAGCTTTGTCTTCCCTTATGTACATGTTCTGTTTGCAAAAGCCTGGTTTACAGATGCCGATTATTAAGATAATGCTGGGAAATTAAATAAAACACGGGTTGATGATCTGTTTGATGTCCTACAGAACTCTTGAGGGATTCAATTAGAAATAGGCAAATGCATTCAAAGACAGATTCCAGTTCTTTAAGCAAGAGGTTTCCCTGGCAAATACCTTCATGCTTGGACCCTCCTTATTCCAGGCAGCTTCTCAAAGTCAAAGGATTCATTTTCTGTTCTAATCACCTGTTGGATGTGACTGACAAGCGCTTTACAAGACTTTATTAAGCTGTGTGGCTTTGATCTAATACTCCAGAGCCATTTTATCTATGCCGTAATTTATTAGTTAACATACATAAATACACACTCATCTTTCGTGTGGTTCACAGTATGAATCTGAACACAAAAGGTACTTTGGAGGAGGAAAGCTCTGGTGAAATAATTGTAGTTTCTCATTCATATGTGGAAGCAGCCATCCTCCCCCTTTTATCTGCTCCAGATTATTGGGTTTTTAATCTATTCCATCAACACACAATGTGTATTTTATAAAGATCCTTATACTAGAGTCCCATGTTGTTTAAAAAAGCAGGAGCGTTCTGCCAAGGACGGGAAAACTGCTGCTTTTTACAATAAACATTTTAAATATCCAAGTCTGGATTTTTTTAAAACAAATTAACATTAACAAATTAGTACCAAGAGCAATAAAAGGAAGTAACAAATCCACAAGAATCAGGCTTGCATTAATCTATTATACTGTGCACACTTCCAAGCTACAAGCCCCGTCAAGAACAAATGCCTTCGAGTGCCCGTTTCCCTGCTCATTATCCTAGATCAGAATGCAGCAAACATTGATCCTTTCAAGCTTGCGACTGAAACTCCTCACCAAGCGGAACATGGTTTGTGAACTCAAACACGTTATGGGACTTGATTATTTTTTTAACGGAAGCTCTACATCTTTTGAGGTTTTGTGCCAAATTCTCTACATTCAGTAATTTGGGCCTTTTCCAGCAATTTTCATTTATGATGCATCAGAAGACATTAATGTAGAACTGGAAAAACCTCATACTTGACAAAGGACAGCAAAGTGTCCTCCCTGGGCTGGCGCTGGGTGACACACGGTCAGGCGGCCTCGGCCTCTGCTCCTTCCTCCAACAACCGCTCGCAAGTGGTTGTTACTCAAATTCAGCCCACAAGTGGGAATCCTGTGCTGAATTCCAATTTTATGGAGGTATTTGCAGCTTAGTCATGAAACAAGGACTTCTGCTGGAAACCTAACAAGGTCTCACCTCTGAGTCGAGAGGAAACATCAGGTACGTGGTCCAAGAAGAGAAAGAATTCCCCCCCTTAATAGCAACAAAGGGACAGTTGTGTTTCACCACCAAATTCACCATCACTTTAATACTCTGGTTGTATCAATGAAAGTGAGGAATTAACTTTGAATGTACACAGATTAAGGCAAATACCCACAATTAGCATGTAATGTGCTGGTTAATATGTAATGAAGGATGCACAGCTCCTCTAAATAAAAGTAAGAAACACACCACATCTTGTTTATACCAAACACAGTTGGGGACGTGAGCCTTTCGCCTGGGAAAACCATCTTCAAAGTAGCAACTGTTTTCCCAGCTGTGAATGCTCCTTCCTGGGAAATCTATTCCTACCATTACAAAAATAATTTTCAAAGGAATGTAAAATTATTCAGCCTAATCTATGCATTTCCGTATTTCAGACGCTGGTTTGTACCTTCTTAGACAAGCCTGTTGACAAAAGGCCTACTATTCTCTATAAACACTATGTGGTGTCGCTATCAAATTTACCTCTTTTTAAAAATACATCAATTTATGGTCGATTTAATAATTTATAGACTATCAATATTCTGATGAAAAAGTGACAGCAGGAAACTAATGTTTCAGTTGGGTGTTCTATTTATTTGCTTTTTCCTAATTTGAAAATGTTGCATAGGTTATAAGAAAGCAGACAAACCAAGTAAGATCTCACACACTAAGTCAAATGCCAAATGGGTTTATAGCTTCATTTTTTTTTCAGCTATTAGAAGGCCATTCTGCGGTGAGGCAACCAGAAGCCAATGGGCCAGCAAACTTGTTTCTTCATGCAAGGAAGAAAAAACACAAATAAAAGAAGAATAAACATTCAACTGAAAGGTGGCCCGAAGAGAAATAGGCCCAAGATTTCAATTACAGACTGACCAAAACCACAGAATCGCAGAATCCCAGAATGTGAGGGGTTGGAAGGGCCCTGAAAGCTCATCCAGTGCAATCCCCCCATGGAGCAGGAACACCCAGCTGAGGTTCCACAGGAAGGGGTCCAGGCGGGTTTGAATGTCTGCACAGAAGGAGACTCCACAACCTCCCTGGGCAGCCTGGGCCAGGCTCTGCCACCCTCACCAGGAACAAGTTTCTTCTCAAATTTAAGCGGAACCTCTTGTGTTCCAGTTTGCACCCAGTTTCGCCTTCTTATCCCTGATATGCCTTGAGATGGCACCAAGGAGAAGTCGTTCTATCAGTTTCCCAGGGATGGAGGTGAGGGTGACCGGTCTGGAGTTACCAGCAGACTAAAAAGACCGCGCTGATATCCATACTGACATTTAACTACCATTCCAAGATAGAGCAACCGTCCTCCTTTGTCATCGGAAAATCAGGAACTGCTGAGGTATCTTTACACCAAGGTGCTGGGGGAGATGGAGGGATGGAAGGAGGATGGAGGATTGTGTCGCCTTCTCTTCATAACATGGACAACACTATTTGCATGCTAGAGAGACTTTAGAAACAGTCAAAACAACCAGTACAAGATTCTTAGTTTCAGAGGTTACGCTTAAAACAAATAAATTATCTTCCTTTTTATCAATATTGGTTTTCAAGGTTGGTTTTCCACATATTTCTTAACCAAACACAAATAACCACAGGCATCACTACTGCCTACCGCAGAGGGTTAAGTTAGTAAAGCAAAGCTAAACAAATGCAGGAAGAGCTGATAGGGAAATTGTAACACGAGCAGTTTCCCAAATGCTTTTTTAATGTATATAAGATACCATTAAAATCGGTAGCCTGGTAATTGGAAGAAAGCCCAGCAACACCAAGTTGTAACATCACAGCATTTTTTGGGGATGGGAAAACACAAAACAAGTTATTTTGATGGTTACAAGAAAAGCTTCTCATTTATTTAAAATAAAAAATATGGAGCAATAAAGGATTACTGACTTTGTTCGCAAATCATCCACAAGTCATTATTTCAACAAAAGGCTTTGGTATGAATGAGTGGGTTGTCAAGTAACAAATACACTTTCTGATGACAGCTTTACAGTATCTGCTTGGTAGGTTTTGTAGCATCAATGTCTGGTTTGCGTTGATTAAACGTTCAAATTATGGCCCCGGTTACCTGGTTAGAGGCAGCGTTAGAGATCCCATCAAAGTAGCACTGCCAGCCATTGCACCAAGCTCACACCAAAGCCTTTATCTCCACAGCTTAAAGATCATTTTATGGGGTCTCCCACCTCCCCAAGCAAACAAGGACTTTAAAGAATCATTCTTTGTGGTTTGTTTGCTGTAGTACTGGCTTAATAACTCCTTATTGGTCTTTATCATAACCTCCCAAAAGCTGCACAGAAAAACCCTTTCCCTACTAATTCTGCCGTTTTCCCTTTAGTAAACAGCTCTTACTGTTTGGGCACCTGCACACCAGCCCCCCATTAAAGAAACACCATGAGCCACTTGTTTATTTGCCATTGTTTGTACTGTCTGTATGGAATCTCAAAAATTTAATTCCTTTCCCACTGATTTTGCCTTTATTTGGGGAAAATATTGATTCCTCCTCCTCCAACCATGTGCAGTGCTGAAGATCACAAGGAACACACAAGGAAACACCCACTGAGCGTATGAGCTTTACCTAAAGTACCCTTTAACCACGAACGACGGAACTGGGTTTATAAAGACTGCCTGCCTTGTAGTCATTGTAATTTTCCTTAAAGTTACAATATTTACAAGATCAAACTGGGAAGGAACAGGAAATCAATATTGTTTAGTATGGATGATGAATTTTGAGTTTTGCCTAATAGATGTGCAACTCCAGAAGAACTTCTTACTGTTCTGTAAGAGCCTGCGGCTCTGAAAACAGCGCTGGAGGAACAACATCTACGCTTCAATCACAAGGTTCAATGATCCTTTCATACAGTGAGGTCACTCCGGGTAGCACTCAACTAACCCTCCTAAACAAAGCAACAACAGCACCTTGTTCCCTCCCTGCAGGGCTGTGCCCATCGGCTTCGAAACCCATAGACAGAAACAAGACTCAGGTAATTGCAAACAAGCACTTGGAACGTTCCTGTTCTTTCAACATAACGGGTTAACAATATTGTAAATCATTTTCTTTCAGAGATCCGAACCAAAATTTATTTGATTCAGACAATGTCCATCGGAAAGATTTCATTGAAGAAGCCAGGATTTCACCTCAGACCACAGTTTAATCTCTCTTCTTTACACCCACGTTATGCGACAATTCAAAAGAACAAACTTGAACTACCAGGTTTAACATATAGCTATGTTAGCAAACTGCAAAATCATTAAAACACAAGTAAATCTAATGTGCAGGCATTAAAAAAATTAAATCAATGCTTCAAATACGGAGCTTATCCCCAAGTAGCTAAATAAACCAGTAATATTATGAAAATCTGTCAGGAAAAAAACAAGGCTGCATTAAGTTTAAACCCTTGCATTGCTGAGCTGCACTGGAGATGTGTCCTTTAGAGCCACCTGGATCAGACCATTCACCACAACATTTATATTGGTCTTGAATTGCTCATTGCTATTTAATGTAAACAGAAGAAACTGAGTAGATGAAAATCAATAAAACATCAAGATTCCTCTGAAAGGTCAAGGAAAAATGGGCTGGTAAGAATTTTTGAAACAAATTTCAAGAAGGAATGATCAATGCACACGAAATCCAGTCACTTAAGACCCACTCCAACCTGCCTGCAGCTCTATAACAAAATCAAGTAGAGATTTACATTTTCCACTGTGGAGACTAAAACTGCTGTACTAGAATAGGGAAAAAAGCAAATCACAGGAAGGTAAAGTGACTTAATGAGCCACTGAACCCTCTCCCACCAAAAGCAACGTGTTATACAGCTATCGCTTGATTCTTTCCATCACGTATGAGAATCCCGAAAAGAAACTGCAGTCTACTCATGCGTACTTTAAGAATGCCAAAACATCCTTTAATACAGTGACTGAACTAAAGAAAGTGAACCACAGCTCATCAGAATCCAGCATCGTGATTCAGGGAATTGCTGTAGATCTCTCAAAGTTCCAGTTTATTTTCAAGTAACTGAAATGAAATTGGAGTAAAGCTGCAGAATAAACACACTCAGCGGCTGCCTTGATTTGCGTTCCAAATTCGGGGTTTGGAACCATTCAGACTGAGCACATCGCCGCAGCCTCAAAGTTCCTCCTGATCTTCCTGTACACACAAACCCATTTTACCTTGTTTCCTACTACATTTCCATGCTGCCGAGAAAAAGCATTTTAAAGCAGAACTGCCACTGTGGTTTGACTATTTCACACCAGGCTGGGAGTACACGCATGGAATAATCACCAGAAACTGCTCAACAGCCAACTCTCATTAACCATTTCTGAAGTCAAATGGTTTAAGGCCTGCCTAACGTATTTCATGCTTGACAGCCTGTTCCAAACAAAAAAATGTGGCCTACTAACTTACACTTTCCTACTATCAACAGTTATAGTTTATAAAGCTGATGCCAAAAAAGGCCTTGTCATAGACCTTATATGGTATTCCCTTAAACTAACACTATATACATGTTTAAGCCACCTGCTGACACCAATTTTTATAACTCCAAGAACTACTGTGCCTCGTGGTGTCCCCTCGCAGTAGTAAGGATTCTTCTTTCCATTTAATACTTGCTTTCTTTCACAGCCCTGCACTTTGCGTAGCCAACAAAAACTCATTTGGGGTTCTAACACCTTATCCCTTGATCCCCAAAGGCCCCACGTGCCAGGGGTTTGAAGCCCACTTGGGATATTTTCCACTTTTGACATTTCAATTTCACACTGTTTTATCCTGGAAAAATTATTTTCACTTCAATTGAATTATAGCACTGTGAATCTGAAGTGTATAATACACACCCTACAAAGGGAAGGAGAAACATTCCTTCTTATTGAGCTATAAACACCAGATATAGATACGCATTGCTATAGACTAGGATGCAGTCTGATTTTCTTAGGAACACATATGCTGAGTTCAAAATGGCAAGAATGTACAGACCTCTGAACAGCTTCCGCCTATAGTTTGGCTTTTCTTACACCAATGCTTAACAACTCTAAGGGTAATAACTAGAGACACTCATGCATGCAACAATTCTCAAACAATATTCTTGCCAATGAGCTTAAATAAAGTTTTATAACATAACTTCTTATTTTAAGATCTCCATTGAGCTACATTTCTCAGGAAAAATGGAGTAACAAGCAGCTTTCACACCCATTTCATGTTAGATCAGGAAACATAAGAAAGTTTAAGAATTCCTGAGGAAAAAACCTTTGCCCTTCATTCTCCCCTTTGACAGCATCAAACCGCTTCATATTTCTTTGATCCACGTTCCACAGTAACCACTCAACAGTTGACCTGAATCACCCCGTTTAGGTATCATTTCCATCACAAAAAACGTACAGCTCCGAGTTTCCACTTCAATACCATCTCAATATCGCTGATTTGCTCCTCATAAAATCAATTCATAAAATGGTCAGTAACACAAAGAGACTGCTGACACCTTCTGGCCATTTGACATTCCATCCAAAAATCAAGAGGATCTCCAAGAAAACATCTTTCATGTTTTTCCAACCACTCCGGATCACATGGAGGCTTCAGCTATGCTGATATTGCCATATGACAGTTGCTTAAAGCCATTTGGTTTGCCTTTCACCCACATTCTCTCACTCATCCTCTGTCTTTCACAGAAGCATCCAAAACACAGATCATGTAATTTGACTGCTGCAATCTTACCCACATTTGGCTTAATTTACCTTCTCCTTTCAACTTCCACTCTCAGTAAATCGCATCCAAGGAGTCATTGCAACCAAATCAAGTAGCACATTCAGGTTCAGTGTGGAATCTCTAAACCCGTCCTGTCACAGGTAACAACATATCCACATTTTACTGAATTAAGCAGTCAAAACTGGAAGGACGTACCTGCACACTCTGTTTCTTTTCCCTGGGCTCAGTGTCCGATTCCAGCTCTCCCGTTTGGGCCACATGTTGCTTCAGCTTTTTTCTTTTTTCTGCCTTCTTTTCTTTTTTCCCCACATTCATTTTGGGCATTTTAACCAGAACGATTCTGTAACAGAAACCACCAGACTGCAATTAGAACCTTTCTTTATATTAAATGTCTGCTTCACATATGGGCAGAGTTATACTACAGTTACACCGGTACAGGAATTATTTGTGACTACTTAAGTATGAAATCTACACCTGCACTGAATTTTGATCCATTTTGGAGAATTTTCATCATGTTTCCTTTAGGAATACACTATAGCTAAACTACTGTAAAACTAGAATGTCATTCTCCTGGAGAAAACTTGATGCCTATTGTTGAAAATGTTTCACTGACCCTCCCGATAGCAACCCCCCCATAACGGACACTGTGCTTTCTGCAGGTTATAACGCACCACATTGAACTGTTTGATCAATTTTCTCTCTCAGATATAACACCAATCAGACCTCTCTCTTCTCAAAATACATTAATGTGACCATTAGCCGTCTCATTAATATACATATGTGTGCATACACACATTCGCACAAGTTGGACTCGATGATCCTTGTGGGTTCCTTCCAACTCAGGACATTCTACAATTCTATGAAAAAGCCTACTTGATTACTAAACAGGTTTTTGACCATCACTTCTGTTTAAACTGCAAGTTTCACTGTTTTAATATATATTAATGTGGAAAAACAATGTTTAAAGAATTATGCCTCACAAGTTTTGACTTTCATTTTACAGTGATATAAGGGCAAAGGTGAATATGAGTTGCCAAAAACCTGGTTCTGAAAGCAGGTCTAGCATTATTATTCCTCTGAGAAAACAGCTGATTTAAGTGGCCCCAACACAGTCACTTTCTGTGTAACAGCACAAACACAACAGCTGACTCAATCACAAATACTTAGCTTGAAACACACTCTGAAAGATAAAGCAGTCATAGACTAGTTTGGGTTGAAGGGACCTTCCCAGCTCCCCTGGTGCCACCCCTGCCATGACAGGGACATCTTCACCAGCTCAGGTTGCTCAGAGCCCCGTCCAGCCTGGCCTGGGATGTCTCCAGGGATGGTTCATCCACCACCTCTCTGGCCAACCTGGGCCAGGCTCTCACCACCATCATAAAAAATTTCTTCCTCACGTCTGGCCTGAATCTCCCCTTTTAGTTTAAAACCATCACCCCTTGTCCTGTTGTAACAGGCCCTGCTAAAAAGTCTGTCCCCACCTTTCTTATAGGTCCCTTTAAAGCACTGAACAACCCACCACCCCAGCTGGGCTGGCACCCCCACCCGAACCCACACAGGAGGGGCCTGTGCCGCCTGACGAGCGACAGGGACCCCGAGTCCTCAGCCCCACCGGGCCGGGCCCACACTGGACACAGCCAGGCCAGGAAGGCACCGCCTCAGCCAGCACCTCCCTGGGGGCACTGACACTGCACCCCGGGGTTAGAACCACAGAATCATTTCAGTTGGAAGAGACCCTCAGGATCATTGAGTCCAACCATAACCCAACTCCAGCACCAAGCCATGTCCATAAGAACCTCATCTAAACACCTTTTAAACCCCTCCAGGGATGGTGACTCCACCACTGCCCTGGGCAGCCTGTTCAATGCCCAACAGCCCTTTCTGTTAAGAAATCTTTCCTAATACCCAATCTAAACCTCCCCTGGGTCAACTTGAAGCCATTTCCTTTCATCCTACCACTTGCTACTTGGGAGAAGAGACCAACCCCTCCATGCTCCAAGCTCCTTTCAGGCAGTTCAGCCAGTGCTCAGCTCTCCCCTCAGCTCCTGTTCTCCAGCTGAACCCCCAGCTCCCTCAGCCGCTCCCATCACACTTGTGCTCCAGCCCCTCAGCAGCTTCGTCACCTCCTCTGCGCTCTCTCTAGCACTTCTTTTATTAAGATCTCGTGACGAGAAAGTTCCTACACTTGAGTAAGACACTCTCAAGCACCGCCACCAATGCACCTTTCACGGGTAAGGCGATGTCCCTGCCCTGTCCCCAGCGCTACCCACAGGCTCCCCGCACCGGGCTCCCACCTCTGCGGGGGCGGGAGAGCGAAGCTGCACCGGGGGGAAAAGGAGAAGGAAGCAACGCCCTCAGGCACCACCGCCGCGCCTGGGGCCGGGCCGCCCCAATCCTCCCGGAGACACCCCACCCCCCCCAAGCTCCCGCAGCCGCCCCGCGGAGTAAGGGACACAGGACACGCAGCCTCCCGCACCCCAACCCACACGCACCTCTCAGACCCGCCTCCTGCTGCACATTTAACTGAGCCCCACGCTTGGCGCCGCGGCCCGCCCCCTCCCTTTAATTGGCTACAAGAAGAGGATGGAGGCTTCTGGTTGGTCCTCGGCACGCCAATCCCCCCAGTGGCCAATAGGAAAGCTATCCTCGGAGTTGAAACTCCCACCTGGAACACACGTGTTGAGTGCTCGGCCGGCTTCTGCGGGAGGCTTGACGTCATCTACCTGCGCCGAGATCCTCCGCGGCCGGTGTCCCCGCCCACCCGCGTAGGGGGAATTTAAGGGCAGGAATACAAATAAAATTACAAATAAAACAGGCGGTTAGACGAGGTTCTTATGCACATGGTTTAGTGCCAGAGCTAGGTTATGGTTGGACACAATGATCTTGAGGGTCTCTTCCAACCGAAATGATTCTATGAGTTGACCCCCGTAGCTGTGGTGGCAGAGATGGTGGCAACAACTCCATGCACCATTATCTGCACTGATGGGGGGAGGTAAAACCTCCGCTCCTCTGCCTCCTTCTGTCCAACCAGGGTCACCGTTCCTCCCCTCCCACCTCTTCCCCACGTCGCAGGTGCCAATCCTGGCCCCCCCATCACTGCTGCGCTGGGCAGAGCCCCCCGGCTCTGGTCCATGTCCTCACACCATGGGCAGCACCTGCTGCTCCACTGGAGACCCCTTCCCATCCCACAGCAGCGTTTGGGAACATGTGGCTGATTCTATGTTATGCAGAATGATTATAAAAGTCCTAGTATGGTAGCAGCGTGCTAGGGCTGAGTTACGGCATTAGAGCGCACAGAATAATCTGTAGGTGGTGGTATCTAAAATTAGAGCTGCAATGCAAGCTTTTGTTCCAATGTGAACAGGGAAAGCATATTTTCTGCGTTTAGACTTCCTAAAAATACATACTGTTCTATTCCGTATCCTATTGTGACATCCTGTGGTTAAACACAGTATTACAGATACTGTCAAATCACAGGTTTGACCAGATGACTGCATAAAATTAGACTACATGGAATGAGCAGTGGTAACTCACACCTACATTATGTAGTCACTTTGGCCAACTATAACCTTCCATATAGCTTTGATTTTCTCCGAAAACTCCGCCTGGATGAGAAGAAATCACATCAGGCCGAACATGAATAGTACAGATATTTTGTTTTGTGTTGGTAAGAAATTAACATTCTCTCTGCCCTTTCTGATGAAAGATGTACAACTCAATGCATTGATTGTTTACATACTGTCCCCATGAAGGACCATAAATCCACATTTCCCCTTTAGTCAGCATTTGCACTCTGAGGATTAAGCCTCCTCAGAGAGAAAACAGAGGCACACAACAATCTTTGCAGGACTGCAGTGCACCTCAAGGTTCTGTAAAGCATATGCATCAACTGTACTTAGGTTCACCTCTCTTACAGCGTTATTTTCCCAGGTCAAGGAAAACAGCATTCTCCGCTGTGCGAGCCGCTCATCCTCCCACCTCCACCAAACAGTGTTGGGCACTCATAGCTGCAGGTGATTCAAGGGACCGCAATTACCCTTTGGTTAGTCCTAAACCAACACTCCAGCCCAGCAGCCCCAGCGTAGAGAGGAATAGCTCCAATGACACATGAAATTGAGGTCTTGACCCCCTGACATCATCAGTAAGCCTTGGCATTTTTCTCACAATTAGCTGGATGCGAGATCTACTTAGATCCCAGCTGGGGAATTAGTATTGTTCATTAACAGCACATTTCCATTTCATCAACCTACAATATTTCAGGCCTCAAGCTAAGCAGCTGGATATTCATGCAGTTTTAAAGAGCAGAGATAGCTGATCAAGATAATAGATGGAACATATCTGTCATGTCTTCACTCGTTTGAGCTTTTCAGGGGGACAGCAAGAGTAGCCTCCCTAGACAATGCTGTGTTTTGCTCTCATTCTTGTTACACGAGACAAAACACATAGTTACTTTTACTTTCTTTGGCTTCCTTTCCCCCGCCCCAGCTGCAAAAAATTCCTATGCAAATCTAGATTTCTATCTAAGCAGCAATAAATTATGAAGAATTATACTGTGCATGCCTCTGTGTGCAGTAGCCTTCAGTGAATTGCTTAGGGTGGGCCTAGAAAAACTAAGTATGGCTTTATAAATCAAGTACTTCCAATGACATTCAGAAACCAGCTTATATAAAATGTGCTTCATGCTGATATATGTTGTTTGTCAAGCCAAATGCTGCATTGTATGCCAGTTCACTTCCAAGAGGATCAAGACATATGGCAGTATCTTGTATTTTAGAGTTTCATCTTAGGGGACTCATAGTTCAGACTTAACATGATCTAACCAAAGCTGGCTGTGTTGCAGCATAATTTTAGTCATGTTCCTATAACCATTCCCACCAAATATTGCTCTTAGGATAAAAGTTCTTATTGCAAGTTGACTTGGAAAGGGTGACGGTTTATTGAATGCATACAACATTATGATACAAAACTATGTTAATTGCGTAGACAATTTTAAAGAGCTATAGGCAAGAGCTATAGGCAAAATTCAGTAGATAGAGATTTGACCTGGATGTGAAGAACCTCTACTCTCTGCATCTGAAAGACATAAGAATGCATTGTAAAAGTTACATGACTAAAAATTTTGGTCACCAGAAGACACAATGTGGCAGGGAAGGGCTTGGGCCATTTGTTTTAATTCAGATACTTGCTGTGCTTTCCTCAGCATCTGATGTCACACCGTTTTCCCAGAACTTGACCAAGACTCAACACTGAGCAGGTCGAGACCAACTTGCTGTCCTGATGCTTGTGTCCATACAGCTACTTTCATCACTACAGTACAGAGAAGTAAAGACTTACTTGTGCTGTCAGAACCCCTCTACCGCATTCCCAACACCAATTAAAGGTCAGGTACCAGCTCTAGAGCAGTTAGAGGCATGGCAGTGACACTCCTACACTGTGTAGACACGACACTATTTCTAAACGTTTGTCTTTTCTTCTACAGCTCTGTTGTGCTGAGGATTCCCATTAGATGGCACTCCAATTGCTCCCGTTGACTTGAGGTGGTTTGAGAGGCTCATCAGAGCTGCACAGCTACAAATGCAGCCAGGCTCAGCACCTCTGACACACACTGCCAGGAGCTGCACTAGTCCATCCAGTGTAATTATCTGCATCCTTCACACAGGTCTCACAGTCCTGTTGCACACAGCGATGAAGGTACGTCTGCCTGCAAGACACAGGCTTTTATTAAAACTAAGTGTACACTTGGCTTGGCAGTTTATTGATCGTTCTCAGTTCTTGGGCAGAACTTTAGGATGAGTGAAGCGAACGGAGAAACTCATGGACAGAGATAAAATCAGTTTAATAAAATAATACTAATATACTACTATTAATAACTATATATGTATAATGGAAAATAGAATATAAAAGATGCTCAATGCAATTCCTCATGAGCTCTGTGCACGTCCAGCATGTTGCTTCCAAAACTTTAAAGTAAATCCAGAGGACTTGGTGAGAGAGGGTGTTTTCATCATAGCAAGCTGATGCTCAGGGCCTCACTGCAGGACTTCAGCATGCGCCAACTGGTTTGGGTGGACGAGCCTCAGTGAAACACAACTGGTTTAAGTGGACTGTGTTAACTGGTTTGGGTGGACAAGCCTCAGCAGCAGCTGGGAGTTCGCACAACTGGATAAACGATCTCTGACTTTAAATGCATCTCTCACTGTAACGAGGCACCTCAAGATCAAGGGGTAGTTTATAGATGTTGATCTTAGAATGTGTGTAACAGTATTAGCTTTGCACGGAGGAGGTGAGGACTATGGATTTAATGACATTTGTTATGGGATTGAGAAATGACAAAATGTTGTTCTGCCTCTGCTCTCCCCAGTAACACCTGTCTGTCTCCTGTAGTACATGACTCAGATGCTGAGTGGAGCTCTGAGATCGAGGAGGAGCTTTAGGAAGGCATGCGGTGACTGACTGTGACGGCCAATTTGTGCTGTCAATCTCTGGGAGCGGCATGTGCCACTCATCCATCTCCCACGTCACCCAGCCACTTGGCGTTTGTGTGACTCCTGCTGTGCCTGCCAGTTTACATCCATGCCGGTGTTATTGTCTTCCTGACAGCACAGTCCTGCTGGATTAAATAATCCCACAGCATCAGCCAGATGTTCTTCCCAGGCCTTCCCACGCATATTACTAGCTTTCCCACCTGGATCCGTAAAATTACCAAAGTCCTCATTTAAAGTCCTTCCTCCAACGAACTGCACCGGCAGAGTGTTGCAGCCTCTTGGTTTGGAAGGGCAGACTCTGATTTCATCCCCTGCCATGCAGCAAGCGCCGCAGTGTGTCTTCTTGGGCAGCCGTGCCACATCCATGCCAGGAGCACCCGCAGCTCACCCCAAGGACACCCTGGGGCTGTGATGTAGCCCCCCAGGGAGATGGCAGCTCAGGTTTGGGAGCAGAGTGAAAGCACTGCTGTGCCAAGCAGACCGAGTCCTGCCCCTCTGCCCAGTGTGACTGCAGACGCATAGACTTTGGAAACTGGTGTGAGAAGAGACCTTCTGGGTCGTTCACTTCAAGCTTCTCTTAAACATGTAACTACTTCGTGTAATTCCCTTCATAAACAAACCAAACCCAAAGCTCGAAGCAGAAGGCTGTCCCACAACTTCATTGCTCTCATGATGAAAAGCCAGCTTCAAGTTTCTAATGTGAAAGTTTCTCTGGCCATCTGCCTTCAAAGCAGCGTTGTCCTTTGATTTACGTAGTTCCTCCTCTCTGTGTCTGTACAACCAGCAGCTGAAGGAGTTGGGCTGACGCTGCTTTGAATGTGTAAGTTAGAGCCATTATAGTCCAGCTGTGTCCTAGACGAGCGTCCTGCAGCAGCAGTGGATGTTTCAGCAGACGTCAGGGCTGCCCCTCTCCCTGCCAGCAGAACCTCCCTCTCAGGTCACATTCCATGCAAACCCAGGGAGAGCCTTAGCAGCCAGTGCTCCTTAAGCACACAGATGTGCCTGGTCCTTGGCAATACCGTCATGCAGCATCTTCCACCGGGTTCCTTTTGCTGAGGGCATGTGATTCAAAGGTTTTCCCTTGCCTGAGCTGGGCCAGATACCTGGTGTCTACTGGGGCAGCCAGAGCACGGTACTCACCTGCTTTGTTCTTCTGACCTGGTTGGTTCTGGCAGTTGAGGAGGAGGGATTGTTAATAAGACAGAGGAAATGGCAACAAATATCCAAATACAGTGATAGAAAGTTCAGTTACATGAGGTACTTCAAGACCTTCGCTCCATTATGCATCTACACATCAGCTCCATTGTACTATTTACACAGCACTCGACAACTTGGGAAGTGCAAAGAAAACCACTTGCCCTGCTGAGCTCGCAGGCTGATTTTTCTCATCCAAAGACCTACCCAGCGCCCAAGAGGACTGGAACCCTGTGATCTCCCTAGGAAGGCTTGCCAAAAACTGTCGGAGTGAGCTAGGCAGAGAGGAAGAGGCTGGTGGTGTCACTGCCGGCTGATGCTGCCCTGCAGACTGGAGAGACTGGAGAGCGGCTGCCAAAGGGATCACGTATTGTGATGGGGAAGGGAGGAGTCTGCGTGTGGATAACAACAGAAATGGCTCTGCGCAGATTAGATGCTCTTAAGGAAGACTGTAAATCCCAAGTCTGGAAACCCACATAGTACAGGCAGCCGTCTTAATAGAAATGAGGATTAAAAATTAGCCAGGGTCTTTAGTGATATTTTTAGAAGGTTGCTCCTGACAGGTTAGGCTGCTGAGAACCGGAGGAAAGTGTCGAACCCTGTATTACTGGGGAAAGGATCACACAGTGCAGCGTGTGATTAGAGGCTGGCTAGCTTAGCAACAAGGGGGATAGGTGGGTTAGAACTGATTCAGGAGGAATTAGCAAGGGAAATTGCTTGAGAAGCAGAATTTGATTAGGGGCAGCCAACATGGATTTGTGGAAGGAAAGCTACATGTAACTAACTTGCTGGAGTCTGGGGGAGGTATCATTCCCCGCTAACCCGCACTGTGTGGGTTTTATATCCCTTGATCAGCAAAGGAAAGGCCTGGCCTTTGCCACCGAGGTGATGGCACCAGATGGGATGGATGGGTTTAGCCTCCTTCCGTTGTCTCTGCATGGCCTCTCTGCCCTCCTCTTTCTCCCTCCATCCATTTTACCCCCATCCAGCAAACATGGACAAGTCCCCCGTCCCTGGGGTCCCTGGGACCACCCCATCACCTGTGGTCCTTCTGCACTGTCCGGAAGGATCCTGCTTGCTGCTCCAGCTGTGGAGCCACCGCTGCAGCAGTAACGTTCGGGTGACTGCTGCTCACATTTGCCTTTTCCAGGTCTCTGAACTCCAATCCCATTGTCCTGCTTTTCGGCTCATAATTTCATCCCAGGCTCTTCAAACTGCATTTTATTTTTATTGCAGTGACCCTGTGGTGCTGCCAGATCCCTCTGTGGAGGAGATGTGACATCTCCATTACACAGCTCAAATAAGTGTCTTAAAGAGACCACACACAAAGGAACCTAATGGTACCTATTTTTATTAGGTTTATTACAGGAGGGGAAGTAAAGCAGCCCCATCTCCCCACAGGATACTCCGTTAACAGCAGCAGACAGAGAGAAGAGATCTGTGGAGGTGGATCAGTTTTCCAAGAATATTAGCTACTGCTGCTCTAAAATTAGAGTCTAGGGAGAGCAGACAGGTTGACATAATTGAAAGGGCTGTCTTATGGGATGACATAGTTAAACGAGCCCATGATCAGCTTTAGAGTGACAGCTCAGTGACTTCTTCTAATCCCCAAAGGACCACTGAGTTATGAGACTGTGATTTAACTAGTCCTGGATCTTATCTTGTGATGATGTCAGTATTATTAGAACCCATTTCTAAAGAGATGCCTCCAAAATCATTGTACATGAAGTGACTGATTTTACAGGCACGATTCTCTTGCAGCTTCGCTTTGCAAAACCCATAGTTTGATACAAAGACTTCTCTACGTACCCAATCCTGTCCCCGTGGGCTGGGTTATAGGGGCAGATCCAGAAACAGGATTAAGAACCTCATTTCAGGATGGCGCTGAAAAATGTCCTTGAGCTGCCCATTTTATTCAACATAATTTAATATCAAACACAAACTAACAAAATTAGATGTGAAATATAATAGCAGGAACCCTATAAAAAGTAGCCTAATCTGTAAGATAAATAGACAACACTTTAGCCTGGGGAGATAGCAAATAAAAGAGAAATATGAGCAAAGCCGTTCTCAATTCATAACTAACTTTAAAGAGAAATAATGAAGATGAGTTTTCCAACTTTTAACGTCCTAAGATTCTTCTCAAAAAACCAGAGATGTTGTTAATGTTTTCCTCATGCGCTCTGTCACACTCTGTCGTGGAGGCACCCCCGAAACACCTCCAAGCAAATGTAAGCTCAAACCAACTTTAATTCACAACCAAAACCAAATGACAGACTGAAACCGAACAACAGAAACCAACACAAGTGGGGGGTAATCCAAAATCAGTCAGCACTCAATAAGCTGCAGGTCTGATGTGGAAGTTGTGGATGTTATTACAACATGACCACACCAGACTGGCGATCCCCAGGCTGCAGCCCTCACCACAAAAAGGCGTCTCTCACTCCAGGGTACCCAGAAGATACAATCATTTGCCTGGGGGAACAAGGGCTCACTCAAGGGTATATCCAGAAGAAATAATCACTCACCAAGGAGAAGGTGAGGGCTCTAAGTCCTGGGAAGTCTCCTTAGCTGCTGTCCTTGATCTCAGGGATGGGGTCTGATCGCAGTCCCACTGCTCCAAAGGGTCTTTGGCAGGAGCTCCATTTTATAGCCTGGTTGGATCTGGCTGTGATCATTACCAGCATTGGTCCAGAAGCTTCTCCAGGTCTGGGCACCTCATTGGCTGAGGACACTGTTGATTGGGGTCTCATCCCCCCTGCTCCCCCAGACAGGGAGAGGTGAACGTGAGGAGTCACCATGCCCCTGGCTTGGGGGACATGATGATTGGCATCAAGCAAGGTGGGTATGTGAGAAGAGGCACAGTGCACACAAAAGGTGCCCTGTTGACCTCATTGGGGTGTGTGCGACTGCCACACACACTCTCCCAAGGTGAGCGTCCCCAACCAAATGCCCTGTATCCTTCCCACACAAGCAGACACCCATCAGAAGTGGCAATGGTTTGGAGGGGCCATCCTGCAGCTCCTCGGGGGGTCTGAGACATCAGGGATGGAGCAATTCTGAACCATCAGTCTGGTGGAGACACCGATTGCCTCCGGTGGCCACCTCCCACTGCCTTGTTTTGGGTGCAAAACTCAAAGTTCCCGCTGCCTTCTTGACAATGTTAGCCTAACTTTTAGTATTTTAAGTTTTTTTGGCCATTTTTTCTTAGTGCCTACTTTAACTTCAAAGTGCAGGATTTTCCAAGCAGCCTAATGCATTTAGGCACCTAAATCCCGCTGAGTTTGAAGGGTGTATCAGCCCTTAGGCTCCTTGGCAAATCCTTGCTAAGTGCCTAAGGGCTCATCCCACAGCCGCTGTTACGCTGCCGGATTTACACAGATATCATTATACCAGCATGGGCTCACTTGTTCGATAGAAGAGTCTCTTGTTTAAAACCCTCTTCCTAAACGATGAAGTAAACTGGAAAAGGCCTCCTCTGATGGGTATTTTTTGCATTGCTGGTTTCAAAGAATTTCTCTGAACACTGAGACTCTGTCCTTAAGTATTTCGACTGATCATGATTTAACAGCAACGCCGGTCCTCAGACCAGGGGATAGGACAACCGTTTTAACTATTTCCCCTCTTTTCCAGTCCATCACCCATCAGTCCCAACCTCCCATTTACTGGTGGCCTCTACCAGCCCATGGTGCAGCCACATCCTGGAGGCACCGGGCAGCCCTGGGAAGCGGTGGAGCACCCCCAGGTGATGCTCCCTGTGCAAAGATGACCATCCCACAAGGACGAGGATGCGTGACACTCAGAGCCGTGTGCCACGAGGTGGCACCATGTCCCTGCTAACCCGCACAGCGGGGTCACCTCTGCAGCCAAGCCTCTTCTGCAGGACTCTGCTCACCTGGCAGGCCTTGGGCCTCTGAGCATCCCACCCCCATCATTAAAATCCCCCCTGAGCTACTTAAATTTTGTTTTAAATAACTGTGCATCCCTCCCTTCTGTAAAACCCAGCTGAGGGAGGAGGTAGTGCCACTGCCCTGTCCCATGGAACATCTCCCCAGCTGGACCACTTGCCTGTGAGAGCCCTCGGCATCTCCTGCAGAAATCTGGCCACCCTACAGCCGAGGGCACAAGGTTTGCAGAGCCGCAGTGCTATTTCCCACTGGTTACAGCGCTCCTCAGGGGGGTCCTGTGCTCCTGTCCCTGCTGTCACACTCGTTGGTTGGCACTAGGACAGATGTCAGTGTCACGGCGGTGGTTGCACCTGGCTGGTCTGTTGACCTCCTGGTGTGCACTGGCTGTGTCCTCATCCTCCAGGGACCTGCACGCAGGAGAGATTTCTCCCATAGAGATAGATCACGTCAAGGTGGGGAGGATTCAGGTGAGCCTATATCCCTGAGGAACTTTAAACTTCATGCCTTGGCACATTCAGATCACCTCCACCTTGGGAGCACCGGTGCAGAAAAGAAATGCAATGGGTGACAGTCCCCAACCCAAGGAACTTGCCCAACATCTGGTTGGTGACTTGATTAGGCTCCTGAGCTCCCAGGTGCTGAGTTTCCACAGCCTAACCCAGATCTTCAGCAAAGACCTGCAGCTTAATGCCCTGTTCTGCTGGGGGGTACAGCCCCAGGCCCTACCTGTCCCCACCACGATGCCCTGAGCTCTGCTGACACACACCTAATGTTGGCATCAGTGGGACTGACTGCTCACAGGCTCCATGGAAAACAAGGTGACTGCTGCACCCAAGTCTTGCCTAGTGAAGGAAACACAAGTACAAACCATAGGAACCTATTAGCAGAAAGTTCCCCAAAGGAGGAGAGTTTCTGCACATGCCAAGGAAACTCCGAGTAGCTCCTTCTGCTCTTGCTTTAGAGCACAGAGCAACCAGCCAAAAAAAAACGTGCGCTCCTTTCTGAAGAAGAAATGAAGGGAGAGGCTCAAAGGGAGCTCTCCTGCACCGGTTCGCTGTCCCTGGCAGAGTGCTCAGCGCTGTAATAGAGAGACTGGTAATACCTGCTTTATTCCTGACACAACGCTTTGCAGCTGAACAATACATTTGCCAATTCAATTTATTCAAACAGGTTCTTTGGGAAGACAGCAAAGCAAATCCAGGTGGCAATTACCGAATTCAGACTCTGCCCTGGACGCGGGGAAACAAAGAGGCAAGATAGGAGAGAAATAGCGAGTTCTGCTGGAAATCCCACAACTGCAGAATCCTAAGAGCTTTTAATCACATGCTTGCTGGGATTCAGCTGAAAACCACAGTGTCATTGGGCAAGGAGACAGAGCAACATTGCAATTGCTCCGCTCTAGCGCTTAGCAATTTGGAATATCTTTGCTACAAAAATTAACTGCTTTTTTGTTTTCTTTTGAAAGCACGGCAGTATTTGGGCTCCACGGCCCATTGCAGTGACATGTAATTGAAGAATAAGTACATTCAATAGCTACCAGGACTGACAGTGCTGCAAGTCCCACTGTGTCCACACCGTCCAACCACACTGCAGACAGATGGGATGGAGGTTGCCTACAAGCTTAGATGAACCATCTAACCAGTTCAAAGCTTGGTTAGACACCTGCAGCCATGTGCTGAGTCTCACCAGACCCCAGATCAGACCAGGGGTTGGAAAATTTCCTCTTACTAGACGCCGCAAACCCCACAGCATCAGCTTCCCACCCCCTGTTTGCAGTCATGGGGTGAGCCCCCCAGGTCATGCTTCATCTCCCCATCCCACTCCATCCCTCACAGCAGCCCCGGGGCAGCTGGAGCTCCTCCACCAGCAAAACAGTTACACCAGGGATCCATTTGGCCCCAGATGTAGAAACAGGTTAAGCCAAAAGGTGGCAGCATCTTATTCAGTATCGATTTTGCATGAATATTTCTCCTATTAGCCATTTTTCTTTCTAATCATAGAATGTAAGTTTGTAAATTACAGAGGTAGAGAGAAAATGTATTGCAACCTCTGGCAAATTGATATTTTTGCAGCAACAGTAAACTTTTTCTGATGGCAGATAATTGAAGGGAGCATGCATCAGATAAAATTCATAAAGATTTGGACCTACTGGAATAAGACAAATGATATTTAATGTTCAGAGTTGTAAAGTAATTATCCTGGGCTTCCATATAATAAATACATAGACACAGCAAATGGAGTTTGGCTGGCCAGGTGTGTCTGATGTGCTGCAGGGCCCTGCAGCAGCCAGGGGCTTCAAGAAGCGGCCCCCTCGGTACAGGAGGGTGCCTTGGGTTGGTGTCACCCCCAGACATGACCTTCCTCGGGGGGAGGAAGGAGCCACCTCCCATGCCTGCAGCCCCAAGCTGTGCTGCTGTGTGCACAGCCAGGGCGCCATCATCACCCACAGCCCTTCTGCGATTCCAAAGGCACAAGAAGCTTTTGGGTACCCAGCTTCATCCACACCTCTCAGCAGCAATCAGCTTCTGCATGTTCTCCAGCAAACCCACAGCCTCCTCTTCTCACGCTCCAGCTGGGAGACATCACCACCTCACATCGATCTCTTCCCCCGGCACCCAAGAAATCAACAGGCAGCTAACAGAGAGGATAGTGACCCGCTCCCTGGGGTGGTCACTGCCCTTCACCCAGGGGGTCTGAGCCCTGTGGGGATGGGCACCCCAAGCAGAGCGTGATGCCACTGTCATGGGTCAGCAGCACACCTCCCACCTCAGAGCAAAGCTGCAGAGAGACTGCAGCACCCAAACCCAGAAGGTACCAGCACCCACCTGGCTGCAACTCCATTTCCACCACCTGGGAAAGATCAGGAGATCCTTCTCTTATACTGAGGAACCACCTTGTCTCCTCTTTTAAAGCCCTGCCTCAATCAGCCCTGTGATGGTCCTTTTGCCTTCCAAGTTACTTTCATTACATGCAGCATCTTGGAGCTTTGAAGCACATCCAGACCTCCCCAAAACAAAACAAGCTGGCAGTGCCCTGTCCCATTGTTCAAAGCAGGATGTCTGTGCAGGTTTCCCTGACAAGACATGCAGCACTAAGATGCTTTTCGTGCAGGCACCTAGCATCGCCGGCTGTTTGGCAAGCATGTCTCAGCCACCCCAACGGTCAGGAAGAAAATGTGCTCAAACACATGGCGAGCTGGGAGGTCCCAGCCCAGGCCTTCTCCAGGGCTCCTCAAACACCATCCCTGAGCAGCTGCTGGGAAACCATAACCAACAACAGGCCTTGTTCCTGTTCCGCCACCAGCACTCCTACTGCTAATGCGCCTCTGCCCCTTTGAAGAAGTTGCTTAGAAACTCAGCAGCAATTATGCAAGCTTTAGTATTAAAAAATGCACGTGGATCTGAAAGCAAATACTGCTGCTGTAACGCTAGCTTTAAGCTGTCTACAGTCCCTAGAAATTCTCAGTGGGATGTTTGAGAAGGATGTATATGTGTTGACAACATTAAATGATCCATGGCTCAAGGACAGAATTGAAACCATACATCTACTTCATACAGGCACTGATCACTGGGAGAGTGTTTTTCTTAAACTAACCACGGAAGGCCAGGCACCTCATCCTCCCCAGAAAGGCAGGGATGACTCAGGGAACAGAAGGTGCACACACGCTCATACCACATCCCAGTGTGTAACAGAGCTCCAGTGAAAAGGGAGAGACACATGGACGCCATCAGCAGGAAAAATGTTATTGTGGCTGCACCATCTTTGAGGGAAATTGAGCATGTCACTTTGGTGCATCACCCTCTTCTCATCACCTCCCAAAGAGGCAGCGCCGCTCGCACACATCCGTGCAACATCTGGCGGGAGGGTGAGGAGCAGCAGGATGCTGTGGGAGCCACTGGGGTGAAGATGTGCCTGTGCTGCGGTACGTGCGCCACAGCGCAGGCTCAGATGCCCGTGTGTCTCGGTGCCATCCGCACCGCAGCAAGCTGAGAGAGCTGCCAGCACCGAGTGCCTCGCTCTGGAAAGCTATAGCCTTTTCTATATGTGAAATTCCCAAGGACGAGGGAAAACTGGCAGACAACAAGGAGGATTAGGTAGTTCCCCAAGGAACACAAGAAACACTGCAAGATTGTATCGTTGCCCATTTCAGTGGGGTGATTAGGCAGTATTTGATGCTGGGAGGATGATTTCTGTTAGGCTATTTTGCGAGCAGGAGGTGGGAAGTCATGTTTCCCCAGATGCAATAAAGCCAGACTCCTTGAGACTGCAGTCTGCTTGCCTCAGACTCCAGGCCTGCCATGGCCAGCGTCCTGCCCCAGGGAAGCTCTCTCCCTGCTTCCATCCAAAAGCTGGTTGCCGATGCTTTCTGGGTTTTGCTGCTTGGAGGAAACCTCCTTCCCTGCTTCTCCTGGTCCTCCCACCCCATCACCCCAGTACCTGATTCAGGTACTGGTTTCCATCATTTCAACTCTTACCAAACTAAAGGGTATTTCTTTGCTCCCTCGTTTATGCTGAATGTTTATTTAATAGGCTGGCCAGCTTCAATTAGGTCTGTGATTACTCACAGATGACAGCTCCGGCATAACAATGTTTACTCTCAAACTCCATTCAAGGAGAAGGTATAAAACCATTAATGTTGAAATAGCTCTACCTATGGGAGTGAAGTTTCTTCTTAAACCCAAACAGCTGGTGACTGGGTAAAACTGCACTAGGGATATCAACCCCCTGCACCTGGAGATTCGGTAATCCCGGTGAAAACATCATGTGGTTAAATTCTCCAAAAGTCTTTGCCTTATTGCTGACACATTTAGCTCCTTGCTACAGGATCTGTATTGTCTAAAATGAAGTTTAACAGCTGTGAGTGCATTCTCTGGCCTGTTTGGATGGAATCCTGGATGATTTGTCCATGAAGCAGCACGGCTGGTGGCTGGAAATGAAGTGCAGCATCTTTGGTCAGATATGTCCCTAAGGTGCTTGGGGTGCATTGGCAGGAGGGCATGTCTCAAAAGGAATATCTGAAGCTCTCAAAGTGGTTTTAGTTCTTGGGAAATGTCAATGGGAGCCTCTGAAAATTGCATTGTTTTAGTCTAGACTAAATAGGGCCAAGCTCACCCTGGTAGGTGGCCCAGCCTGGCTGTTCCTACCCAAACCATTACCTGGGTGAGCGCTGCAGTACCAGGGAGTGGGGAGAGATGGCTTTGGGGTGGCTCAGAGGCAGAGGGTGGCTCTCCCCGATCCCACCACTCCCTGTCCACCCAAGGGGGCCAGACTGGCCATGCAAAAGGGTCCCAATGAGAGAGAGTCCAGCGTCTCTTACAGCATCTTATAGCTTCCATACAACCCAGCTGCTTGGAGTCTAATTAGTGCCAAACGCTCTTACCAAGAAGAAGTGGCTGGGTGTGAAGCCACACGCCGACAGCTGGGCACGCCAGCCAGCACGTCCATGTCTGCCAGGACACAGCCCGGTCCTTCTCTGAGCCCTCCGGACCAACGGTGGTGACCCCAGTCTGGCCATCGCCCTGGAAAGGGAATTGAAAGCGAAGCTTTAGCAGAGATAGGAAACTTCCTGGCTTTAATTCACTGAACTCTTTTGTTTCAACCACATTTAATATCTTAGAAATTACGAGTCGCGGGGACCTGGGTGAGCCGAAGGAGAAGGCGTGATCTGTGAGGCCAATTAAGAGGCCGATGGCACATAGTGAAACGGGAGCCCCTCGGGGGAGGCCAAGGTTACATAAATAAGTGTGTGAAGGAGCTGCACTGAATCTGCAGACACTCAGCCACTGGTGATGCCCCTTTGAATCTGGGAAAATTAAATATAAATAATAAATGTTCAACCACACAGCAAATAAATACAATGAGGCACCTTTAAAAATTATACTAATAAACAGCAAGCTGTTGTCCTTCTGCCCAGGGTGGCTGAGCATCTTCTGCATATTCGAGACAAAGAGCACAATGGAGGGGCTGTTGCTTGGGGGGCTCTGCTCAGCTGGGTTGTCTCCACCCCAAATCATCCTTGTGATGAGCCCCAGGACAGCACGGAATAAAACACCCAGCAAAACTGGAAAGAAAATAGGGCCAAGCTCACCCAGTGAGTGTCAGGACCCCTGGACCAGAGGCAGCTCACCTCAGCCTGTGTGATCCCAACAGGCTTCTTCTGGGGACCGGGGAGCAGGATTAGGGCTTGGCTCTCCAAGGAGGTGCCCAGAGCCTCCTTGTGATGATACAAATGTTCAACATGAGCTGTGAGGTCCCCAGAATTGCTCTGTGTCAGCACTCGCTTTACAATAAGAGCTCTGCTTCTCAGCTTCCCTGTTTTACTGCTTCCTTGAAAGAATGGGAAAAAATGAAATGGAGATATAAAAAATAAAGGGGTCATTTATAGTTAAGCACATTAGGATGGGAGTGAGAGAATAAAGCGGCGAGAACGGCTCAGCCAGGGGTCTATGGGGACTTGTTCTCTGGTACTGGCACGGTCTTTACTAGGTCGCGTGAACCTTTTGCGCTGTGCTGCAGAGCTCAGACCTGGGCTATATATCACCAGCCTTGCCGTGGCGTGCTGCGGATAAGCCCCTGACTATCCCCAAAGCCAGGCTTCTCCCACTTGTGCCAGGAGTTATAGTTTATGGGTGACTCTTATACGCGGCCGAAGCAACTGGTCCAAAATCGAAGAGTGTTGGGCGATGCAGCAGAGAGCACGGGATTAAGTGCCTATCAAGTCCTTTTCCTGTGATGTAATTTCATTTCTCCCCAAATTCTGCAGGGAAGGAGCAGGGCAAAAGGCCTTCCTTACTGCGATTATACATTCCTGGGCAGTTTAATTACAGTCTTCAGCTTCTTAAACACTTGCACAATAAACCCACAGAGAGCTGCCATCCCACCGTAGTTAGTTATCATTTCTTTTCTTCCCAGCTACTGGGATTTGACTCCACGTTTTCTGGAGCTTACTGGAACCAAACTCTCCATGGGCCTATGCTGGCTGTCACCAGGGAACTTGTACCAGGGCTAAATGTGTCCCTCGAGCTGGGTTGACACTGGTGTTTGGGTTTCCTTAAACCCACAGGCTCTGAGGATCTCTGGTTTTGATGAGCCCCCATGCCTGCACTGAGCCCCCACATCTCACCGGTCATGAATGGCTTCAGATTCCCTGTTACAAGCAACTGTAACCTGCTCTTAGCAAAACCCGGGTCCTGGACTGACCACCACATGTAGGAAACACCTGGTTTTGCTGCTCTGTTGTAGCACCCAGAGCTCAGTGCTGGTTTTGACACTCAAGTATAGACACAAATATTCTCCAGCCTTTACATCCGTTCTCCATTGTAACTCATGGCTTCATTAGACTAATTTGTTTCCAGGTTGGAGGATGAATAATGAGCCTTGACCTGTGGATGTGTAATTAAGTTTTGATAGGGAATGTTTTTATCTAACCTTATTTTCATTTTTTTCCTCAGCACCTGAGTTACAAGTCAGACATTTAGGGCTGCAGGTTTGCCTTCGCAAAACCCAGACCTGTACACCCACACGAGGCGCAACGGTGCTGTCACCTCCCAGGACAGTGCCCGATGGTGACACCATGGGCTGTTGTTTCAATCAGGTCTGGTCACCAGGGATGTTAAGAGAAACAGGTAATAATAACATGGCTCTTTCCCTGCTGCAGTCAATACCAGACCCCTCACCCAGTCCCTGCTCTGTTTGGGCTCTGTACACTAATAACTCCTCCGCAGTGGGGAGGCACATCCCAACGGCAAAGGTCACTCGGAGCATCTTGGTGGCTCCCACATTCCTGCTGCATTTGCTGATGTGGTATCCGAACTCCATCTGGCTTTTTTTGGTTCCCTCAGATGTAGTTGGGTTTGTTTCTATGGTTATAATATGTCTGCAAATTCCCCAGATTGTCTCCTGCCCCCTCGTTCCCCGCAGGTGCCTCCTCAGCATTACATGGCCATTAAGGTCTCTGTGCCCTGGGTCTCTCCTCTTGCCAGTGATTTTCTCCAGCCTTCCCGTTGTTGTTCTTTTCAGCTCTGCAGGGTTTCCATCAGGCTTTTCCGCTGATCTTTTTGGCCCATCACTGTTCCTACCGTTGTCACGAGGGTTTTCTATAATTCCTGGTCTACAGGGGTCGTTTTAGGGATAAGAAACCAGAGCAATTGCTTGGGACCTCGAGGATGCTGTCTGGGCTAAGGAAGGGAGCAGAGCACATCTCGCAGCCTCTGCTGCCGCTCGGAGTGGGAGCCCAAGCGCTGCGGTGGCAGGCGAGGAGCCCGAGCAGGTACTTAGTACAAATGTTAATAGCGTCATTGTTTATACTGTAGGATTGGAAAGGGTCTCCTGGGTCATCTGGGGCATTGCCCTTCAGTAACTCAGTCCGTGCTCAAACCATCCCAAGGGTATTTTTAGTCGATTCATGAATCCTTTTAGGAATTCGGCCCGGCGACCTCCGTCAGCAAACGATTCTTTTGCCTAATTGACTTCACTTTCTGCATGCCCTATTTTAATACCGCCTTTAAAGTTTGAGGCTTTTTCTTCCTCTCACAGTGTCATCCACTGCTCAATTTCAGTAGCTTTTTTTCCCTGTTCCTATGTTTTAATCTCCATCACGGTTGCTTGTGCAGCGCTCGCTGATGAAGCCCCTCTGCTGTGCCTGGCGAGATGGGCTCCACCAGATGTTGTCTGTGGACTAGCCAAGGGGACAAGGGTGGGAGATGACCCAAAGGGTCACCTTTACTCACATGAACCTCCAGCAGCAGAGCTGGGAACAGGCACGATTACCTCCAGCTCCCATCGTGCTGACTGCAGCTGAGCAGCTGTTTGGAGGGTCCCCCTTTCTTTGGTGTCTTCAACTTTAACTACTATCAAAACAACAACAGGCGGTGAAGGGAAAGAAAAAGGATTAAACAGTGAGGTTTGTTACCAATTTTTTCTTGGTCATTAGTGTTCTTCTATTTAGATGCACAGCCCTGTGCTGTGGTATCACTGCACCGTTACTTGCAACAGAGCCAGTTTTGAACATGACATGAGGAAATTGTTTTTGAGACACAGTGGTGGGAAAGGCAATAAAGACACAAGACAAGGGACTGCTACCAGCACGTATCGCCCAGCTGAAGAGGTCGCATGCCTGCGCTCCTCATCGCTGCCCAGGGTCTCTGTCCCTGCTGTTGGCTTGTGTGGCTGCTCTCTAATCAGCTTCATCAGAATGATCTGAAGATACATGAGAAGCTCTTGGTGATCTGACTTGATCTGTTTGCTGTAGGTTATGGAGCACCCTCAGCAGCACACACAGGGGTGTAACCTCCAACATGGGGTATCAAGGGGCAGAAATGGCATCAGCCCCTCATTGAGCTGTTCTCCATCCATTTTCCTTTCCGTCTTCTCCAGTTTTGATAAAAGGGCAACAATTCACATCTCCCTGTGATGCACAGTTGTGATTCAGTTGCAAACCTAGCAGGCGATTTACCCTGGGAGTGGCTTTGTGTGTGCACCTTTTCTATACGAAGAGTCAAGGAAGGAGGAAGCCTGGAGCCCGGAACCTGAGCTGGCTGGTCAGGCTGGAGCTTGAATGATCTACATGAATCCTTGGGATCAGCCAAGCAGAATTTCTTTTAAATAAACTATGCAAAAGTGCAAGCTTCAGAAAACAATTTCTTTTTTCCCAGGAATGCTGTATTTTAGAGAAAAAATAACTGTAAAATGAAGATGGTGTGATTTGATGAAGTCAGCAAAGCTGTAGGCAGGATGAAGACTGTGCTCTCCACATTGGTCTCTGATTCATCAGCAGAGCCAGCTGGTAAATATTTGCTTCTTCTAGTGATCAGCTAAAACATTCCTCCATCCCCACAATAGTATTATCTTTGCAAATTACTTTTATTCTAGTGAAAAACAAAGACCTAAATCACAACTCTTTTAAATTGAAAACAAAGGAAAATACAATGCAATGATAAATACAATTACAATAATAAAAGCACGGACTGTAGTTTAAACAAGTACTTTCTAATTTTCTCTCAAATAGTTTGATACTTTAAAAAACTCTGCTAGGAGAGTATTTTTGCATAACTGTATCTATCCTCTATTTGGCAAATTGATCGTACCAAGTGGATTCACAGGGCATGGG